>NC_080091.1:92907395-94176562 GCF_950005125.1 Chionomys nivalis
AGAAAGCTGTAATGGTAAAAATAAAACAGCTCTATTCCCTGAGCGGCCTGTGGGCCACAAGGAGCAGTGGATCCCAGGTAGGGAGCTGCATGGTGGGTGAGAGACCAAGACAGGTAGGCATGCCATGCAGAATGAGGTTGTATATTTATTTAGTGGGTTATGGGAAGGAAAAGGGGAGTGAGGGAAAAAGAGAGAGAAAGACAGACAGAGAGACAGAGACAGACAGAAAGGGGGGAAAGGAGGAAGAGAGAAGTGGGAGGGAGAGGGGAGGAGCCATGGCAGCAACTACCTCTTTGGGAGAGAGATGGAAAGGGAAGGGACTCAGGCTAGAAGCAGAAGGAAGATCTGCCTGCTTCAGGGTTGGACTGGGGAGGGAGTAAATGGAGCTTGTCTCTTAAAGGGACAGGACAGACCATTACATTAGCTAAGTCAGGATCATCAAAGGCTAGGCTACCCATGCTGATACAGAGCCAATGGTGAATGTCTTAAGCAATTCCCCTAGAGGCTTCTCCAAATCCTTCTCTTCTCATATTTCCAGGTCCACCCATTGTTTCTTACAGCATTTATTGTTGTTCTTTACCTAAAGGAAACCCAGTAACTTGTCACAAGAATAAATGGAATGAAAGAGGGATAAATTAATAACAGCAATTTGGCAAACATTATTAGTAAACATATTTGAGTTGCAGATACTGATGATCTTAATAAGCAACTATTAAACAACTTACAAGTGAGTTTCGTGTTATCCCAAAATGTTGACTTAAATGATATTTAAGAAATATCTGAATTAATTATGAACTTTCATATATTTGGGAGTTTTCACATGTAATCTGCATATCCTCCTTTTCTTGCAGGAAAGAGAGGGGCTTTGGGAACGTCCAATTTGCATAGCAGCATACACACCCTTTGCTGGTATTTTGATGCCCCAAACTGAAGTCAAACTGGATTTTACATAATTGTTTTGGGCAAAAAATGGTAGTATATGAGTATGACTAATGGCACCCTGGAATTTTTACCAAGGATTTCATTTGTAAATAAGTAATCAGAAAGATTTTACTTGATAACCACAAAAGTCCTAGGCACACATAGTAAAAAATTCATATGAGGACTCCCAGATCAGATATTTACCATTTCAGCTATACATATGGCATTGGATAAGTCTTCCTAGGAGAGCTTGCAATAGTCAGCATCCTAGCATGAAAAAGGTGGTAGACTTGGTTTGGGTCATTAAGTGAGCTTAATGAAAGACAAATTTTCAAAGATGTGAGAGGCCCTTACATGCTAAGGCCTGAAAGGCAAGGGAGATAGTGTAATGGTGTCATGTCCCTTTAAGAAGCAAACCCAACCCACTCCCTTCCACCCATCTGCTGAGGCAAGCAGATCTTCCTTCTGTTTCCAGCCTGAGTTCCTCCCTTTCTGTCTGTCTCCCCCCCAAAGAGGCAGCTTCTGCCTCTCTCCCTTATACTCACTTTCCCCTTCCCCCCTCTGTTTCTCTCTCTCCCTCTCCCTCTCTCTCTGCTCATCTCCTTTTTCTTTTTCCCTTCATAACCCACTAAATACAAACCCCTTTCTCTGCATGGAGTGCCTAATAGGTCTCTTTCCCTCACCCACCAAGCAGCTCCCTGCCTGGGACTGGCTGCCTTTGTGGCCCACCACGGTCTTATGGCCCACTGCCCACTGCCGCCACTCAGGGATCAGCACCATTTTACTTAAACCATAACAGGTAGCACTTAGTAAGACAGAAAGGTGAGAGGGACTGGGGAGGGAGAGAGCAAAAGAAAACAAGCTAGAGTCTAGCGACTATGGAGTTTGAGCCATGTCCATCCCCAACAGTCCCAAGCAGTGGGAATCAGAGCAACAAGCCATCATGGTTTTTTCTTCTTCTGGTTTTCTGGCTAATTCTCCAGAGAAAGCAAGATCAAGGTGATATCCACACAGCCAGTTTCCTAGGGTATACAGCAAAAATAAACAACAACAAAACCAAAGGAGAAAATGGAGGATCAAAGAAAAACTGCCCATCAAATAGTTCTCCAGGAACCTCAGTGTTTTCAAAGATACCTTCACTTCCCCATTGACTGCAACACTATTCACAGCAGCCAGAATACAGAATAAACTACACAAGTTAGTGAAGAAAACACAGCACATATGTGCAGTTGTTATTCAAGCATCAGAAGGGCAAATTCATGTCATTTGGGGCAACTTGGATAAGACAGAAGGATATAACATTTAATGAAATAAGCCAGGTACAACAAACTATCTCACTCTTTGTAGACGTAAAGAAGCTGTGGGGGGAGAGGGATAAAAATGTCTGAAATGGATAGAAAGCTTTAGTAGGAAATTGTACTAGTGTTTTATTGTATGACATAATGATGATAGATAGATAGATAGATAGATAGATAGATAGATAGATAGATGATAGATAGATAGATGAATGGATAGATAGGTAGATAGATAGATGGATGAATAGATAGATGAATAGATAGGTAGATGATGGGTAGATCGATGATAGGATGATAGATAGATAGATGATAGATCAATGATAGGATGATAGATAGATAGATAGATAGATAGATAGATAGATAGATACATACATACATACATACATACATACATAGATACATAGATAGATGATGGATAGATATAGATGATATAGATATAAATATAAATATAGATATAGCCTATTTCAAAGTAGCTAGAAAGAAAGATTTTAAATGTTTTCACCGAAAATAAAATGAAAAGAGATAAGATGTGTAATTCCAGGAACTTTGGTGAAAAGTACAGGAAGTAGCTCAATGGGGGTGTCTTCATTACCACTATCACTGTCACTCAGTCTTCCTTTTGACAAAGGTAATGATTCTTTACTTTGCCCAATACCATAGGTTTCACTAGAGTCAGAACAAGTACTAGTTTTTTGATGTTGAAGAGTGTCTGTCTATCAGGATCTGACTCAAGTGCAGAGCATGGTTGTTGAGAACATAAGGTCCAATGACTCCATCCCCTGACTATACTGCCTGCTTCTCATGGCTCTTGTGTCCCTGGTCATGGCACTGTAGCTACCAGACAAAACCAGACACTTCCAGGATGGGATGCGGAGTGGATAATGGGGTCCCTCCTCTTCAGACCTGGTCTCTGAGCTTGAGTTCAACTCTTGGAAATGTAAGTCCTATGGAGGAGAGGGTGGATTTACAGGGAACACCACCCTTTCTCTGTCATGAGGGAAATGCTCAGTAAACACTTGTTGGATGACTCATTCAATTAATAAAATTTAAATACATTGTACATATAAGTTATAGTGAATATATACTAAACAAAAATGTATCAACATAAATACTATACACACATTATATGTTATATTTTATATATATATATTATATTTTACACACACCCCACTGTAATTACTATCACTAAAACCTATCTTAAAATTTTTCAACTATATGTTAAAAATAATTAGCTAATTATATGAAAGTGACTAATAGCCAAAGGATGTTTAGAAATATATACTTTTGGAATAACTGGCTTTTGTTGTTAGTATAAGTTTTTTTCTTGAAGTCATTAATGTTACCTCATCTTCACAGCTAGATCAGTACAATTTCCATGGTCACATCTGGGTGTGGAAATTGCATAAAGAGCCACTTGGTCCAAGGAACGGGAAGTACAGGAGGAAGAGCCCAGCATGCCTGTCACCTACCTGTGTGCCATCTCTTAGCAGAGCACTCCACGAACCAAGCTACCTGTGTTAGGAGACAGCCTCACTAGACCCCTGCTCTTTCAGTCCATGCTCATACAGCTTCTGAAATGTGGCTAGTCCACAGTGGCTTTGTATGGTGCCTAGTGGAGCAAGTAAGAGGCAGTGAGTGAGTCAAGGCATGGCCCTTCAACCAAGCAAGTGTGCTATGAGTTTGTGTAGGCCTGAGAGATGCCATGCCATAGGGTGCTGGGGTGTCACAGTTCACCTTCTGTACCCTCACTGTTTAACCACCTATGTATGTCTGTGTCCTGGCAGAGGCTAGCTCACCAGTGCCTGGCTTGCACTCTTTCTTCTTGTTCAGGTCCATGCATGTACAGGCAGCAATAATTGACCTCAGTGAATTAAAAAGTAAAAGGACACGAATTTGAAAGGAGATGTGTTGGAGACTTTAGGGAGCTGAATTTGGAGAGGGTGAGTCAAGGGTAGATATGGCCAAGATACGGTATATAATTTCAAAGAAATGTTTTAAAAGAGAAATGTGAGAATAAGCCAATCAAGGCAATTGTCAATTTTAGATAAGACTACAATTAAGAAGTACTATTAAACAAATAACTCTTACCTTCATGCATTATGATTTGTCAAGGTGAAATTAGATATAAATGAAAACAATAACTAGGCACACATAAAATGTATATATGTATATAATGCATTTGTATATATGTATATATATGCTCTGTCTATATACACATATGTATCTATGTATATAAATGCACACAATCATCATTGTTTCTCAACTGGGCCTTTCTTAGCAACTTACTAGGTCTTATTTTCTAGGTCATTGACCTTCCTGGTGCTTGTCTGGATCCAGGAAGTTCTTGCAGTCTCCAAACTGTGTATGCTTGGCACCTCTCACAGTGCCCCTTTCTCCCATGGTGTGGCATCTCCCCACTCTGTCCATACTGTGATTTTCCTTCACCTCAGCAGTTCTGTGTACCACCTATGTCATTGTCTAAGTTCCCTTGGAGTTCTGTGTCTGTCCTGGTGCTTGGCTGCGTAGTTGGCTGCTGTCTTTCTTCTTCCTCACTTCAGATGCTTCCTCTAGTAGGACTCAGCTCCCAGTATGGTCTTTTGGTGTCCCCTGTGCCACTCAGTACTTAAAATCCCAAGGGCAACAGAAAAAGAAAAAAACTGACAGGAAGCTTACATCCTTTACCATTCAGGATAATGATAATGCCACACTTTGGACCTTGAGTCTGGATACTTAAGTTAAACATGCTAGACATCTTGTACCCTCTCTTTGGTTCATACTAAGGAACTGGTACACTGTGAGGTAAAGCAGCCTTTTTACTTTGCTTTGCTGGCACCCAAACCTATGCTGGTGCACAAGTCCATTTTAAGAAAGAGTAGCCTACCTTCTGCGGGAATGGTGAGAGAGGGCTTGCTGGGGGAACTTTGACAAGTATACCACTTACCGGGTTAGGTGTTAACAGAGGTTTCTGTCCTGCCAGGTCCCACAGCTGTTCAGTCCCAAAGAAACACACAGAAGTCTACATTAATTATAAACTTGTTGGTCTATTAGCTTAGGCTTCTTATTAACTCTTACATCCTACATCTTAATCCATAATTCTTTTCTGTGTTAGCCAGGTGGCTTGGTACCTTTATCACTGAGGCATTCTCATCTTGTGTCCTCTGCATCTGAGTGACCACTGCAGACTGACCCTTTCTTCTCCCCAGAATTCCCCTGTTCTCATTGCCCTGCCTCTACTTCCTGCCTAGTCACCTGCCTATACTTCCTGCCTGGCTACTGGCCAATCAGTATTTTATTAAACAAGTACAAGACACAAATCTTTACAGGGTAAAACCATGGTACCACAGCAGTTAGGGGTATGGGGATTAGAAAAGTTAGTAAAGAGAACAAAGATGTAGGTGAAGATAATAAAACAGAAATATAGGATAGTACCAGGAGGGAGTCCCAGTGAATACTGAAATCACCTACTGTTAATTTCCATATATTTTCACACCTCGATACAAAAGGGAGAAGAAGGCAAAAGACTGTTTTAACATGATACAAAGGACAACTGCAACAGTTATTTGCTTCAATACTTTAAGACATCAAGCCATTTTTTCATGAGAAAATCATTCTGTTATTTAGGCAGTGAACCCACCCTAGACCAAGTATCCTGAAGGCATCCACTCCCTAGGTCAAACCTATTAATTCAAAAGAAGGAGCAGAAGTAGGCTTGAATTCTCTGATCTTTGGTCATAGTGGAGTGGATCTACCTGTGTGGGCCATCTTAATGTCCAAAACACCAAGTAACCACACCCTAGGTCAGGGTGTGTAGCCACACTTGTTGTCAACAACTTTGAACAAGCTAAACCTCTCTGACCTTCAGACAAGGTGGAAATAGGCTTACATTTTTGGGCCTCCACATTTTTCATAATATCATTTCTTATATTCCAGGATCAGATATGGTGTTTCATATGCACGACCCCTAATTCCAGGCCTTTATAGTCTAGATGGAATGGTATCCCCGGCTCTAAGGGTGGCACAGGTAATCCAGCCCTCAGTAAACTAAGATACGTATAGGATACAAACCTCTAACACTGAAGGGAATTTCAACTCCACCTTATCTACTGAACTTGGACTCAAAAGTCTGTGAGGCCGGAGCAGCTGCAGCTCTCTGTCACCATGAGGTGCAGCAGAACCATAACGTACACAGGAGAGCAGAGGCTCTGGATTGAGTTCTAACTCAAGGTGTGATCTCTTTCGACACATCCCACAGGCAAAGCCAATGCTTCCATCCTTAAAGGTTTACTTAGACCAAGTCAAGGTTTCTGACCTTTGTACTGAAAGAGCTCTGTCTGATCCTGGCATGTAGTCCAGCAAACAGGCAGCTTGCCTGATGTCAGGGCTTCCGGTATGACTGGGACTCAGCAAGGCAAGCACACTCCACAAAGGCCTAAGAAGTCATGTCTAAAGGAACCTAGTCATCTTATATACCTATCTTCCCCTTCTTTCCACAATTTACCTGTAATTATTTCTCCCCTCAAAAGGAACAGTTTAATACTTTAAGATAATTGCAAATTCTAATTAGCAATTTGTGCTTTTTTTTTTTTTTTTAAAAAATCAACTCATGACCCAACTTTAAATGTGATTAATAATGCCACATGCAGGGTGTGAGCGTCACCCTCAGCTGTGTGCGACATTCCCTGCTGTAGTGTGGAGTCCCCAGGAGTGCTAATCGATCCTTAATGGATGTAAGGATTATGAGGCACACCACTGCGGAGCTAGGCCTGCTCTAAAACAAATTAGCCCTTGCTTCGCCTCTGTTCTTTTTAGGAAACACCTAGCTAAGCTGTGTGTGGCAGTTTGCTGCCTGTGACCTAATTCCAACTTCATTATAGAGCAATTAGCCAAAAAAGTGTATTTTTAAATGAGTGTCATTTAGTAAAAAAAACTCTCTACCTTGATACTTTGATACTGCATTTCTTCCCTCAGCAGTAAGGAAGAAAGAACACTTCTTTCTTGAGCTTTAGTGTTTCCGTTACCAGGCTTCACTAGGGCATTTCCATGAATAGATGACATTGCTCTGTGTTCTTATTCACCACCACCCCCCAGCCTCCACCATCTGCTCTATCTGTTCTAAAGCCCCCACCCAAGTAGGAATGAAGACTATTCCATTTTTATTAAAAAAAGAAAGTACAATAGAAAATTAGAAACAGTTGGGTCATGTGTCTTTCCTGTGAACTCTAAGCGATTTTTAAAAATAAGGAAAAAAAAGGAATTTAAAGGCAGTAACCTTAGTTTTCTACTTTTTCCCCGTGAAAAAATAAATATAAGTATTAATAATAGAGACTGCCTTCTCCCCAAGGAGGAGGTGTTTGGGCACACTTGGGCAAGCATTTTAGACTGTCTTTAAAGTCTAAAATAAACAAAACAATTCCTCCTCAGGAGGAGCAGCGTGATCCGGCCCTGGCACCCTCTCCAGGCACATCCTCTTTAAGGAGGCAATGCTGTTTGATCACTTCCTGCCTTTTCTTTTCTTTTGTCTTTTTTTTTCTTTTTTTTAGAGATACATATATTGCAAGCATATTTATTTACCAGCTACCATTCCTTTCTTCAATTTCCAGCAAGGGCGAGGGTTCTTCTTACCTACAGTTTATAACGGGAGAAAAATTTTTGAAAAATACAACTGTGGTTTTTGTATTTAGAAGAGGAATTATTTGCTCATAGTTTTGCTTGGAAGGATTTCTCTCTCTCTCTCTCTCTCTCTCTCTCTTTTAAGCTTGTCAATTTACTTTTCTGAAAAAAAATCTTCTGGAATCTATGAGAAAAACAGGTGGAATTTTAATTCTGCACTCAGAGTCCCCAAAATATGACCACCGTTGCCACCAAAGTCTACAGGAAGGAAACTTAACGGGTTCGGATGTCACCTCTCTCAGTCATGAATCCTTTTCCCATTCTCTTTCAACAGCATCTTTTTTCTCTCTTGCTCGCTCTCTTTCTTCTTTTTCCTCCACACAAAACAACACAGAATCCCAGGGAACCCTTTGTCCACTGTCAGGTCAACAAGAAGCCAAATTAAAAACTAACAACTTTTGGATTTCAACAGGCGGACAAAGTGAGTGTAGACTAAGAAGCAGAAAGAAAAAAGAAAAAAAGAGGGGGGGGACGGGTAGGGAGAGACCCAAAAGAAAGAAAAGCCCGGCTGAGGGATTTGGAGGGCAGCGGCTCTGGAGGGGCCAAGCTGCCTCGTTTGATGTGGGAGGTCTGCCCACAACCTGCTGGGATGCTCTCGGGGACATCTCATTAACCGTGTCATCAAAGCCCCCTCAGGTCCAGCGAATCATAACATTATCTCTGACAGTACCACACAGACACAAGGTTCCCGAGGCAGTCTATAAACATGCCTGTACTAACCAATTCATCGTGGCTTGACACCCCGGCAAGGGCTGGATGCCCTTTAGTGAGCTCCGTGAATTGCCCCAGTCATTCATCAAAGTTCCGTGGAGTGCATTTCACACAGCATTAAATTTAATTAAAGCAACATTGACTGCATTGTAATCCTCGGGAGACTCTTTGTCGGGGGACCTGGAACGCTTTCGGCTTAAAATGTCTATTGTTTTGTTGGAGGTTTTCTTGGTTGTTGGATTTGAGGTTTGAACTATTTTTTAAAGGATGGATATCCAAACCAAATTGAAGTGGTGAGGACCGCCCGCCCTTTACTCTTTTCTTCCTTCTACTCTATTCCATTCCCTCTCCCCTTAAAAAAAAAAAAAAAATCCTAGATCAAGAGATAGAAAACAGATGTTATACAACTAGCTTCAAGAAAGTGGGTTGCAATAATCTAACTAGCTCTGGGATGTCAGTAACGCGGTCGGTGCACGGCTGGAGAAAGTGGGGTGCATGCTGGCGCACAAAGACTTTCTAGTACAGAAATGTGCTAGCCTCTGCACCTCGGGAAGCAGAGAAGCACACCCCGGGCTTGCACAGCTCCACATGCACCCTGCCTCTCAGCCGCAGACTGACTGGGAGGGCTGATCTTAAAGCTGGGCTGCTTTGCTGCTGGAGGTCCGACTTAATTCTCCCAGACGCTTGGAGTCCTTCCTGATGTTTTTAGATGAATGCCCTCCGAAAGGTGGGCTGAGCTAAAAATAAATGCCCTTCCTTTTTGTCAGCAAAGGAAACTAAAAGGCAAGAAAAGGATCACGGCTATTCTTATATCATTTAGTATTTGCACTGCAACTGTGTTATTTATGGAGGGTGACTGTGTTTGTGTATGTGTGTGTGTGTATGTGTGTGTGCATGTGTGCGAAGACAGAGAGAACAGAGGCAGAGACACAGAGACACAAAGAGAGAGAGAGAAAGACAAAAACAGACGGAGAGGATGTATATGGGATGGGGTTAGGGAGGCAGTGAAGAGAAAGAAAAAGGAGTAGACAAGCTCATGGGGAATTTCAAACATGTATAGCTGTCATCATTTCTACTTACTTTTTGAAAAAGCAAACTATTAAGTCTAGCTGTCTTCCTACATTACGCCCACAAAAGAGTGCAAAATCATCAGAAAGGTTATGTCCAAATGACACACGCGATGATGGGAATTTGAGGAAGTGTGATTTGGTTACACCAAGCTCAGATTGGTCTCACTGGAGAGAGAGGAAGTCCCTTTCAGAGATCATCCATACTGTTTTTAATTGTTTATGATCATCTTGCTGTGGTTGAAGTAAGTGACCTGATTTCTCCAACAAACTCCAATATGTTTAGTTCTATGAATTTGACAAATAAACCCCAGTGGGCATTACCATATAAATCTGAGCGCATCAAGTCTGTTTTTCCTGAGAATGCTAAGTCATTCGAATTTTCAATTTCAATTTCTTGGTCGGCAAAAGGGGAATAAAAAAAAAATACTACATTCCCAAGCTCACAGGGTAGGTATTGCAGGGTCACACAGAACAATGCATCAAGTGCCTGGCAAAGTTCTGAAATCTGTGTGCTTTGCAATGGTAATATAAATTTAATGTAAAATATCAGCTATGAAAAAAATGACAAAAGTGTGATTTTTCCCCTTAAGTGAAAACATTTACCGTTCTGATAAACGTTTGAAACTCAAAGCATCTTCTATCTTTTACATGTATGACCTGGTAAACAAAGAAGAAGAGGGTAAGTAAACAGAAAGAAGTCATTTGGGCCAAAACATCGTGCAGTAGAGGAACAAAGGCAGAAATGAAAAAGGATGATTTAACATGTTTGATGCCATGAACATAGCAGACCAGAAAAGAATCTAGGAGGAAATCTATCCTGGGCTTAAAGGACAATTCATTATTCCATTTTCTTTCACCTAGGCACACCTAGTCATCAGAGAGATTGGTGCTGTGGTCAAAGAAACAGAGTGTATGTCCAGACATGGCATGCCCAGCCCTGGCTTCACATCTTGCTAGCATGTGATCTTTGTAACTAACTTGCATCCTGAACCTGTGTTTCCCATCAACCATAGGAAGGTAAAGATGTCTTCTCAAAGTGCTTTATTTCTTTGAGGACTGTAGAAGTGGATGCAAGCAATGCCTGACACAGCACAGTATACATACAGATTATGAGGAGAAACAATAGTCCAAGACATACAGGTTGTATAGTAGAGCCTAACCAGCACACGGAAGACTAGTTAGAACAACCCCTTTCTAGACTGTGAATTTGTATTCTTCGTACTACCCATGACCTCTCTGTCTAGGCCTATTGTAGCACGATTAATAAAAACCCAGAGATAGATATTGGGGTTCAACCTGAAGGTCAGAAAAGCAAAACAGTCAGCTGCTGGCTCTTATTCTCATTCTGAGGTTTGCTGGAGGCAGGATCATTTCAGACTGAGGTAGAGGTAAGAGCCGGTGGCTAGCTATTTTGCTTTTCTGACCTTCAGGCTGGACCCCAATATCTGTCTCTGGGTTTTTATTAATCGTGGTACAGCCTACAACTCTCATTGGACAAAAGTATTTGTTGGGCTGTCAAGAAATAGAGGAAAATGTTTTTGCTCTTGTGCTGGTTTGTAATACTATTGCAGAGGAAGATCTGAACAGAGTGGCTCAGGAACAGGGAGGAAGCTGAAGAGCTCCAGCTTCAGAGACTCTGGGCAACTGGAAGGGTCATATTAGTACCGAGAAAAGGACATCTACAAAGAGGGGTTATTTCACTGGGTGAGTTCAAAGAAGGTGCTCAAAGAGGCAACTACTGCTAAAGGCATTCACGGCATGCCCTGGGAGGAATTTTAACAAAAGAGCTACAAGCACTTCCGGTTATCCTGGGAAGAAAGCTCTATGGTGAGAAACCTAATGGAGACTGGTATTCCGAAACCTCTGTCTCCATGTCTGGCTCCACAGATCTGCAGATGTAAGTGTGGTTCCTGGGGGAGAGTAAACCACTAGCATGTGATTTAAGTATTCCTGATATTTCTACTCTGCTATCTCTGACTGTACACAGGCACTTGTAGTGCTTTAACTACCTGGCTTAACTTTTCACCCTACAAAGTCAGGCACAGCCTTGATACCAGCTGCTCTGGCAGTGAGGGCTTGGTCCTACACTGTGATATGCCTTCCGTGCTGGCTAGAGGACAAGCGGAAGGTTAAGATGAGTGATTTGCCATTCCCTTTCTTGTCCAGCAGTATGTGAAAAGCAGCCTCCACCACACAAGGACTTTCTTGATGTCCGCATGGGGCTGAGGGAATGCTTTGAAACATGAACAAAAAATAAATCCTCAAAACAAACAAACAAATAAAAAGAAAACTAGGAGAAGGAAGAGGAGGAGGAAGAACACATCCAACATTACAAAGAGCCAGCTCGGCAAATCCAGAATCCACAGGCAGATTGCCCGGAATCCTCAGAGAGATAGAACTGCAAGCCACAGACAAAACTCTTCCTCCAGGGTCGCTTCAACTCAACTCTTCAGACTTTTTACTTGATTAAATCAGACTATTTCCACATGTATGCGTGTACACACACCCACTTGAGCACATACATGTGCCAAGCCAAATCTACATATGCATGTATGAATGTGTCCGCATGCATGGGTGGAGGGGGCATGCACACATGTGAACACATATACCACATAAAGTATTTTCACAAAAACATCAAGATTGGTGTTTGACTATCCTCCAGTCAAGGCAATGCATAAAATGAAGCATCAGTCTTACTAAGTGAAGACCGAAGGCTGGGTCCATCCCTTTACCTGCAGATTTCCTGATTTCATCTTTTTTGGAGCTGAATACTATTCCATAGTTTAGAAGCACCATGTTTCTGTTATCCACTCTCTGACTGTAAGACATTTAGGCTATTTCCATCTCCTAGCTGAGAAGAGAGCAGCAATGAACATGACCGAGCAAGTCTACCAGGAAGAGGCTATCCACCCTTTGGGCATGTGCCGAGGAATGGCATAGCTGAATCACATGGTCGATTTACTTTTAGCTTTAAGAATTCTCCATACTGATTTTCGAAGTGGTTGCACCAGTTTCTTGTCCATTTTTTAATGCCATAAATTATCTAGTCAGTGCATTCAGAAATTCATAGTCACTCCTCCTGCAGAGGAGGCTACAGGTAGGGTACTTCACTGATCAGATTTAGCCTGCTTCCTTTACTGTCGTCTTTTGGACATTTCAAATTAACCCCTAAACCTGTACTGTGAGCATTAAAGGTCACACTTCCTAAGGAGTCCAGAGGTTGTCACTATCTACTTGGTCTTTTATCAGTTCAGGCTGATTATCGTCACATGTATTTTACTTTCTTTAGTCCTCATTTAAACGCAAGGCAGAATTGCTCCATTGACATCACTCTGAGACTCCCTTACTTTCCTGCCTAGCCCCCCAGTAGAGTTGCTTGTCTGCCTTTCCCATCTCTCTGCCTCTGTTAATAACCAGTCTAATAATTCCACTGAGCCGGTTCCCACCAGTCACATAGGACCTTCATGTGCTAAACCCAGTATATGTTTTGGTAGTCACAGAACTTTCTCAAACAGCTGACCATCAGCTCTTCTATACACTCTTTTTCATGACAAGTACCTGTTTTACACATGCTCTTTCTTTATTTTTCAAAATCTTTCAAATTGTCTTTCTTAGTCTATTATTCTTCTTTACTGTGATATTACTATTTTTTTCTTAATCCTTGGTGTCTCTCAAGCTCTATCCTGGGCCGTCTTTTAGCTCCTGGTTCCAATTATCATTCTAGTTCAAACTAGCATTTTCCTGGATAGTATTCTCTCTTGCTTTTGTACTTTGTAAAGATTTGTCATTCATATAGGTTTAATAAAATGCTGATTGGCCAGTAGCCAGGCAGAAGTGCAGACAGGGCAACCAGACTAGGAGAGTTCTAGAAAGAGGAAAGGCTCAAGCTGAAGTCACCACCCAGATGCAGAGGAATCAAGATGAGAATGCCTCATTGGTAAAAGATACCAAGCAACGTGAACTAACATAGACAAGAAATTGGGTTAATTTAAATTGTAAGAGCTTGTTAATAATAAGCCTGAGGTAATAGGCCAAACAGTTTATAATTGTTATAAGCCTCTGTGTGTTTTTTGGAGGAGGTGGACTGAATGACTGCAGGACTGGGCAGGACAGAAACTTCCATCTACAGTCTATCATTCTACCAAGCACTGGGATTATGAGCAATATCCATACATGTCTAGCATTTTATGTGCATTCTGTTGAACAATCTCTTCAACCCTAGGACAGACTCTTATGGAATATCTATCATCAATAGTGTGGACTTTTAAAAATCATATTCTTATTTTCTTATAGTCAGTCTCATCCCCTTCATTGTATTTAGAAGAAAGCAAATCTTTTCACTAACATGATTATGTTATTCTAAATTTTCCATGCCATGACAGTGCCTATACTACCACATCCACAATTTAAAGAAAGACACAAAGACAAGACCACATTTAAGTATTTACATAAGTAAGCTATGTATTTGTACACATAGTTATGCACATATGTGTGTGAAATAGATGATAGATAAACCAACAGATGACCAATAGATATGAGATGATAGATGATGAATAGATATGAGGATACAATGATTCTCATCAAGTTTGTTCCTTGACATTTATCTAGACCTTGCCCCCCTCACCCCTACCCCTTTCTGTTACTCTCCAATCCTCCAGAATTTCAGTTTTGTCTGATCTTTATTCTCAATATCATTTTAACCTCTGGACCAAGTCAGCACATTTCCCCCTCCAATTTGTCTTTTTGTTTTTAGAGAAAACAATCCACCGCTGCATTCTAGTATTTCTAAATCTTTCATTTGCTGCCAAAGTCAACTTTCCAAGCAAAGGAGACGCTACTGTTATCCACACTGCCCAGAACTTCTCAGTCAGTTTTTGAAGTCCCATCTTTCGTTTCTATATGACTCATCAAAAATTATACCAATTTGAAGAATCTCACCCAGCTTTCTTCATGTAACAACATATCCAATCAGCTCACTCTTTTAATCGTCTAGTTGCTAAGTCTTACCCACTACTCAATTATTTCCGTAAACTACCAAGTGCTCCCACAGGCTCTGGTTGTGGGACAGTGCTGCATCTTGGGAGCACCCCCTTTGGGTCTGGTGTCCTCTCTGTATCCTCTGTAACCCTCTAATCCAGTAAGCATTGGCTATTGTCTCCAAAGTCCCAGTTTCATCTTTTTATCTATGAACCACCGAATTTTAGCAAAGTACCCGAGATGAAGGCTGCATTCTTTCCTGGATACATATACACAGTCACGTCAGTCATGTGGTCAGCCCCAGTTTGAAGATGGGGCTTGGCTCTATTTATCTCTTGCTTGTCTCCTGTCTGGCTTGGGTGTCTGTGCAGCTTCTTACTGTGGACTTGATGGCAAATAGTCTACCTTGGAACTGGTTGGTTGGGAAGGATGGGGTCCTCTAAGTGCTTAAGGAATGGAAGATCCATGCTAGCTTACCCTGCTTACCCTGCTTACCTCTCAATCTTGTGGACATGTGAGAAAGTTTCACAGTGGAGTGTATTATTTGGGGTAATCTTCCACTTTCATCTTGACCTAATCTCACATCTAGGGTTGTGTGCTGCAAGTTACCACAGTTAATTAGTCACGGGCTTGGTTTCCTTTGTAAGGGAGCACCTAGCTTAACAAAACACCACAACGAGGTTCTGCCCCATCACTCCCAGCAGCCCTTTGAAGGCCACCATGCTCTGTATGAGACTGAGAGAGTTCAGCATGCTGGTGCATGGTGAGCAGTTTAGGGCACATTTAGTCAATTTTTGAAGGAGAAAGATAAATTCAGGTCAGGGCAAGCTCATATACAAATAGAAGCAGAAAGGAACGTTTCTGGCTCATACCCAATAAGTAACTGAAAAAAAACAATGATTTTAGTTCTTGTGTGCGTGGCAACCCCAAATGTATTTATATCCTAAGTGGATCTAGGAGAAGCAGCAACCACTAACCATGGGTAAGACCGGGCTCTAACATAGTTCACAATCATCCCGTGCACACAAGGAAGTCAGCTCACGAGCATCCTGTGCACACCACGGGTGCCAGCTCACGAGCTTCATGTGCACACCATGGGTGCCAGCACATGAGCATCCTGTGCACACACGGGAGTAAGCTCACGAGCATCCCCTGCACACCACAGGTGCCAGCTCACGAGCATCCTGTGCACACACGGGAGCAAGCTCAGCAGAGTCCATCTTCAGGTGCCTGCAAGGGAGCAGCGCCACTGCTTCAGCGAGAGAGAAGGAAGGTAATCACAGCAGAAGATGGCGGCTTTCACCCCTGCGTACTTTATCAAGACCAGTGGGCAGGGGTTGCCCACATAGGAACCAGCCTGGACAAACAGACCAGAGGCCTGCCAAGTTTCTGAGGGGATCGCATGGCCAAAGAAACCACAGAGTTGGTCTACAAAACTCTGGCCAGCCCCTGAAGTAGTCCCTTGGCTCCAGAGCCAGTGCCAGCAGGAAACGGGATATAAAAACTGTGAAACCCCAAAGAAAGGTACTGCTCCAGGGCCCCCCTCACCTGCGGTTATGGAGCAAAGCAGAGAGGAAACAATCCCAGCGTGCACATCCAGTGACTTCCAAGGACAGGGGTCCAAGGACAACTTTCCAGGCACTAGGAGGGGGACATCTAGAAGGACTAACCAACACACTTCCTTGGCAATTTTTACCCAGAACTTTATTGTTTCTGTAAACCAGTGCCCATAGCTTCCTTGTCTCCTTTCTAAAAAAAGAACATTTTCAGTGCAGCAATTCTATTTTTGTTTTGCAACAATATATAATGTGGGGAGAGGTGAATAACCAGAAAAAAATTTAGTAGGTGAACTCCTTGATTTTGTTTTAACTTCTGACATCTTTCCGGATAATAAAATTATCATGTCCCAAGTGCCTTTTCCATCATAAGCATCGCAGAATTTTTAAAACTGCTTTGAAACATAGCAAATTAATTATGCATGACAGAGTAACCTTACTACTATAAATGCAAACTAAAAAGTGAAGGGGAAGCAAGAAGAACCATGAAGTTAGAACTGGAGTGTTCCATTATGCCTTAGAAGCCCCCCCTCTGGCTTTAAAGGAAAACATGTAACTTTATTCTATTCTCCCTTGGCATTAGCTACAATTTCCTTTCCAAGCCTCACAAACACACAATAAGCTTTTGATTATCAAGATTCCAAGTGTTCTCCTAGATGGCCAGTGTGTATTTCTGAATGAAATCTTTAAAGAAGCAATTTGACTCCATCCAGGGAACTCTTTCGAGAGCCCTAAGCGACCCTCCGTGACTACAGAGGAAACTGAGACCACTCTGGTCTTATTTTCACACTTGCTTTGCTGTCTCCAGGGAAACGCACAAAGGTGTTATTATTTGTTTACTGATACCCACCTCATCCCAGGAAGGCTTCAAGACATGTCAGGAAGATGCACATGATAACATGAATGTAAAGAGTGGAAAAAACTGACTTCAAGTTAAAAGTGTAAGAATTGCATCAACACTAACAACTTAGGGTTCAAAAGGTATCGCATGAACATTTGCCGAAACTGGGCCACTGCCTGAATCCTTAAGGAGGATACTTTTTAGGTTTGCTTTTTATCATGTCCACAAGATCAAAACCCACTAGACCTCCACACAAGCATGCTGCTTCTGGGAGACATTTTCTTGTGGGTCCTCATAGAATGGATAACGTCTTGATTTGTTTTATGAAAAAAATATTTTATAAGGTGTCATATCTTCTTATATGTCTTATTAGAAGCCAATGAAACCATTCTAAATCATATTTAAGGGAAATACTTATACAGTGAGTAGAAGTGGTAGAAAGAAATATGGAGTGACTGCTGTGGGACAATGGTTTTACCATGTAAAGATTTGTTTCTTGTACGTGTTTAATAAAATGATGATTGGCCAGTAGCCAGGCAGGAATTATAGGCAGAGTGCCCAGGCAGGAAGTAGAGGCAGAGCAATGAGAACCAGAGAATTCTGGGAAGAGGAAAGGTCAGCCTGCAGTCATCATCCAGATACAGAGGACACAAGATGTGACAGCCTTGCCGAAAAAGTACCAAGTCACATGGCTAATACAGACAAGAATTATGGGCTAATATAAGTTATGAGTTAATAAGAAGCCTGGGCTAATAGGCCAATCAGTTTATAGTTAATGTAGGCCTTTGTGTGTTTATTTGGGACTAAATGGATGTGGGACCTGGTGGGACAGAAGCCTCTGTCAACAGTGACCTGACTGGAAATATTTCTTCCTGACTTTATGCAAGAGCAGGTTCTGCAACGCTTAACAGAGTGGAAGAATTCCATGTCCTTAACAATCATTTTCTTTCTTTTAGCTACTCAGCAGTCACCTGTGCTGCACAGAGAACATGCCGAGCTTAGGCAGGGGAATCCTTATTATGCACAGTCTTAGCATCTTTATTTGAGAAAAATGGCAGATAGAGTAGATTATCTCAAAAACTGATAAATGATTATCAGCTGTCACAAGCATGCTAATGGAAGCATCCAGAGTTCAATGGCCTAAAGTGAGACAAGATGGGGAGGAAGTATGTAGTCACAGGTGGTGTGGTATCAGGAGGAAAAGAGGAGGGGAAATGGGGAAAGAGGAAGGATGGGCACGAGACCCGTCAGCATGGCAAGGAGCACACATGTGTGCCTTGGTGTAGATGTACTTAGGTGTTGTAAATGGGGGAGCAGGCTGCTTTTCGTCCTGCCCAGCCACCCGGCTAGCTTTACCTGAAATAATTACATGGAAACTCTATTCATTTAAATACTGCCTGGCCCATTATCTCCAGCCCCTTATTAGCTAATTCTTACATCTTAATTAACCCATTTCTATTAATGTGTATTGCCACTTGACTGTGGCTTACAGGCATGAGTCTAACCAGCGTCCCTCTTGGGGAGGAGAGCCATGGCGTCTGCCTGACTCTGCTTTCTTTCTCCCAGAATTCTGTTCTGTCTACTCTGCCCACCTAATTTTCTGCCCGATTAAAAGGCCAAGGTAGTCTCTTTATTTAACCAATGAAAAATGGAGAGAGATAGATCCCAGAGAACACGGGACCTCATCCAATAGATTAGGACTTCACACTCTAACCAAAGAATTCTCAGAAGATGTCAACAACTTTTTAAAAAGGAAGCTATGCCTACTTGCATTTGTTTGTTTATAGACAGGTCTCTTGTAGTCCAGGATGGTCTTAAACTTGTCAAGTATCTGAAGATGGGCTTGAACCCTTATTCTCCTATCTCTACTTCCTATGAATTAGGCAAAACAATGAATGCTCAGTTTATGCGGTGAGGTATCAAGCTCAGGGCTTTGTGTAAGTTAGGCAAGCTGTAGGCCCAGACCTGAATAATCACATGGAAACTATATTAATTAAAACACTGTTTGGTCTACTAGCTCAGGCTTCTTATTAACTATCTCTTACATCTTAAATTAACTCATTTCTATTAATCTATGTATCAGTATGAGGCTGTAGCTTACTGGTAAAGATCCAGCGTCTGTAGCCTTCAGCAGTACAAGGCATCTCTTTGACTCTGCTTTCTCTCTCTCTCTCTCTCTCTCTCTCTCTCTCTCTCTCTCTCTCTTTCTCTCTCTCTCTTCTCCATACTCATGACTCTACTATGCTAAGCCATTGGCCAAAACAGCTTTATCTATCAACCAATAAAAACAACACATTTTCAGAAGGACATCCCACATCAGCAAACATACTCCCAACCTAACTACATTTCTAGTTCCTGATATTCTTTTTTTATTTTTTATTGAAAAAAAAAATTTCCCCCTCCTCCCACTCCTCTCCCCCTCCCCCCACTCCTTTCCCCCTCCGTCTCCAGTCCGAAGAGCAGTCAGGGTTCCCTGCACTGTGGAAAGTCCAAGGTCCTCCCCCCTCCATCTAGGTCTAGGAAGGTGAGCATCCAAACTGGCTAGGCTCCCACAAAGCCAGAACATGAAGTAGGATCAAAACCCAGTGCCACTGTCCTTGGCTTCTCATCAGCCCTCATTGTCTGCCATGTTCAGAGAGTCCGGTTTTATCCCATGCTTTTTCAGTTCCAGTCCCAGCTGGCCTTGGTGAGCTCCCAATAGATCAGTCCCTCTGTCTCAGTGGGTGGGTGCACCCCTCACGGTCTTGACTTCCTTCCTCATGTTCTCCCTCCTTCTGCTCCTCATTGGGACCTTGGGAGCTCATTCCGGTGCTCCAATGTGGGTCTCTGTCTCTATCTCCATCCATCGCCAGATGAAGGTTCTATAGTGATATGCAAGATATTCATCTGCATGGCTATAGGATAGGGCCATTTCAGGTTCCCTATCCTCAGCTGCCCAAGGAATTAACTGGGGACATCCCCCTGGGCACCTGGGAGCCCCTATATCAGCATTATTTGTAATAGCCAGAACCTGGAAACAACCTAGATGCCCTTCAATGGAAGAATGGATGAAGAAAATGTGGAATATATACACATTAGAGTACTACTCAACGGTAAAAAACAATGACTTCTTGAATTTTGCATGCAAATGGATGGAAATAGAAAACACTATCCTGAGTGAGGTGTCCCAGACCCAAAAAGATGAACATAGGATGTACTCACTCATAATTGGTTTCTAGCCATAAATAAAGGACATTGAGTCTATAATTTGTGATCCTAAAGAAGCTAAATAAGAAGGTGAACCCAAAGAAAAACATATAGTTATCCTCCTGGATATGGAAAGTAGACAAGATTGCCGAGCAAAAAATTGGGATCTTGGGGGTGGGGTGGGATAGGGGTAAGGGGAGATGGGGAGAGAAAAGTGAGAAGGGGAGGATGGGGGGAACTTGGGGAATTGGGATGGTTGGGAAAAAGGAAGGATGGATATGGGAGCAGGGAAGCATATATCTTAATTAAGGGAGCCATCTTAGGGTTGGCAAGAGACTTGAACCTAGTTCCTGATATTCTTAAATTTTAAAGGTTTGCCACCACAGGTGGTGACATACCCAAGTAGTTCTAGACCAGGAGGCTGAAGCAGAATGATCATGAATGCAAGGCAGGTATGGACTTTACAACAAAACTGTCTCCTCCCAAACCCATAAATTGCTGATTTTATTATGGTTTAAAAACCCCTTATTGGGTGAAGACCAGGAAAGTGATGCTGAGAATGAACATGGAAAGAAGCTTTAGAAGCCTCTTGCATTCCAGAAGGCTCCAGAAGTTTCCAGAAAACCCTGTTGGCCAAGTTGGCTAGGGTTGGAGTGTAGAATGAAGAGATGGGGATGGATTCAAGGGATATTCTGGAGTTCACATCAACAGGACCAATACTTTTTGCATTCAGGAGACTTAAATAGCCATTGATTGGCAGTAATTTTGAGAATATATTTCCCAACAAGCCCACAGAGGGCAGTTATTTTATGTGGCAAGCTAAGTACAACCCCACGTGCTTTTAAAGCTAGCTGAGCAGAGGGAAGAATGAATAAAGCCTAACAAGCCTTGGACTGAGGCCATGTCCTCTCCCCTGGGAAATGAGCAGACAGGGTCCCAGGCAGGGCTGAGAATTCCTTCAAGAAGAAACTCTGTAAATCTACCTGAAAGCACAGACTCAATAATGAAGAAGCCAGTGTCCTCTGCCATAGAGCGTAGGTGGTAAGAAGTTTATTGAAGTTTAGGAAACAGTTTTGCTGCCTCCACCGTCAAAACCCTTTATGAATCAGTCATGTCGCCACCACTTCCTGCTGTACTATTGCGTAACTTTCACGTGTCCTTCCAAACACAACCTGAAGAACTGGACTCACCTCCCTTTTCCAAATGAAGCGAGGAGCTACAAAGACTAACAAATAGAAAGTGGGGGCTGGAGAGATGGCCCAACAATTAAGAGCACTTAGTGTCTTCCGGAGGACCCGAGTTCAGCTCCCACCACGAATGTCTGACATTCAGGATGGCCTCAGACTCCAGCTCTCGAGTCTAAGGCTCCCTCTTCTGGCCCCCACATAATAGAGTAGTCTTCTGTATGCTAAAACTGTGTCATCTGTGTATGAAAAAGCCTTATTAAGATCCACCAATAGTGATTTAAAGGGGATGCAGGAGAGCCTGGCTGCATTTGTGAGCACTAAGAAGGTTGCCCATTCTCCGAGTACCATGAAAGAAGACAGTGATGCGCATCACCTTTGGGGAGTCTGCCTAGACCACAGGTACCTCCTTTTGAAACATGCAAAGGCTCTAGCATGACCCAGGCATCTAGTCCTACCATGTCACACAGAAAACAATAGATAATCTGCATGTAATGTTTGCCCTTGGGCACGGACCCAGGAGTATGATCTAGCTTTAACACCAACTTACAAAGAGGACGCCAAAGCCAAGGCCAGGAAAGCTAAGTGGTGTGGAGCAGGACTCAGTCAGAGCACCTTCCCTGATACCCTGCAAGCGTGGAAGTGATATTGTTGTTTCGCTTCATTAACTCTCCAGAATAGGAGATAAGCTGAAGGAAGCCTGGTACCATAGCCCAACTCTCCAAGATGTGGGATAGTAAAGGCATGGTTCTCCAATACAGTGCTAGAATATTCCATGTATTTAACATAATTCAGATTGCAGAAAGTCCAAATAGAATACCAAGTAGTTAAATGTTCTGTGTTGAAAAATTTAAACAGAGGGTGGATCCCATAAGCCCCACCTCCCTGACGGTATACATGGCTGATATGCGGAGGGGGAGAAAGATTTTTAAAGTTTGTAGTGGTGTGGCCACTAGTTAGGCTCCCATGCTCCAGCAAACACACTCTCAGAACTCACCCTTCTGTGAACAACCCTAGAATGGAACTCATTGGGCTTAAAAACCCATGAAAGTATAAGGAAGGTTACTTGGGAAGCAGAAGGGGATTAATGAGAGAGGGCCAGGGACTTCAGGTCCTGTGGGGATTTGAATAGGAATGTCCCCTACTTGTTCCTAAAGGAATGGCACTATTTGGAGGTGTGGCCTTGTTGGAGGAAGTGTGTCATTAGGGGGTGGGCTTTGATGTCTCAGAAGCTCAAGTCAGTTCTTTCCTTGATGCCTGTCTATCTAAACAGAGAACTCTGTTTCCAGCACCATGACTGCCTGTGTGTCACCATGCTTTCCACTGCAACAAAAATGGGCTAAACCTCTGAAACTGGAAGCTAGCCCCAACTAAATGTCTTCCTTTATAAAAGTTGTTGTGGTCATGGTTTCTCTTCACAGAAATAAGACCCTAGGACAGGTCCCAAAGAAACCCAGGACACATGGCTAAAATGCCCATTAACGTATCAAAACATACATTGGCCAGCTCTCTCAGCGTTGCTCAGAACCCGTGGTTCCTTTCAGAGCTTACCACTCAGCCTCCTTCCCTAAACCTCTCCAGTCCAGGGCTGAGTTCCTTTTCCCCAACTTCTGATTTCTATATAACTCAGCTGTTTTGGCTATGTGCTCTCTTGGCCTCTCTTCTCTTCTCTTCTCTTCTCTTCTCTTCTCTTCTCTTCTCTTCTCTTCTCTTCTTTCTCTTCTCCTCTTCTCTTCTCTCTCTCTCTCTCTCTCTTTTTTTTTTTGCTGTTTCAAAAGGCTTTATTTTTACTTGGTCCAAGACTTGAGAGGGGCTCCAGGGCGTTACAAAGCTGCCTAGTGGCTTCTTGAGAGGTTCGAGTGAAGGTCCTGAGGCGGGCTGGTGCAGAACAGAGGTGGGAGCCCCTCGGAAGGAGAGGCCTCCTGGTCATGCTTGAGAGTGAGCAGCTCAAAGAGGTACTCGCCCAGAGACGCCTGGGGCCCAGTAGCCAACCTGCGGAGGTTGGTCAGGTGGTTGCCCATCTTCTTGATGATCTCTTCTCTTCTCTTCTCTTCTCTTCTCTTCTCTTCTTCTCTTCTCTTCTCTTCCTCTTTTGCTTCCCCTACCTCTCTTTCCTCTGATGGCCTGGTCTATTCTGTTGGCTCCATTCAGTTTGGACCCTTCCAGATACCTTTGACTGTTCACTCCCTTATATCTACAATAAAACCCTTCTTCTCAACCATACCTAGGAGCCATCACGTCCTCATCTTTCATTCAGGGACTGGAGAGGATAATGCAGGGAAGTGGTAAATGTGACTGAAATACACCATGTACATGTATGAAAATGAAACCCATTATGACATAATAAATACATGCTAATCAAAACATTCAACAAGCAAGAGAAAAATGCTTAAGTCTTAACATGACCAAGAGTTTTAGAACAGAAAGTGCTTTAAAACCAGCACAGATTTAAAGTTTTTGCGTAAAGAAAATCTCCACAATTATACACAGATGACAAAGAAGGACACAAATAATAAAATCTAACAGGAGCATCACAAAGAAACTCAGGAACAATGCTGGTAAGTCATGAGAAAGGGGCAGGTGCAGATAAGGACAGGAGAACTAAGGAAGGGCTGGGAGAAATGCCCAGGCTCCCCGGAGCTCTGCCCCATTCTGGGGTCTGGAGAACTGCCAGCCTGACCTGCAGGCCACTGTGAGACACACCTGCCTGTCATGTATGCTGCATGTGGATCTAAATGATGGAAAGTCACATCTAGAAGGGTAGAGACTGGGCAAGAAGTGACAGAAAGCGGGAAGGTGGTGGAGACACGGGAGAAAGCGAAGGCTCAGTCCAAGGCTTACCGGGTGATCTCACTTGTTTTCAAACTGCCTAGAACCACATAAGGTAGATACTTCTATTATCCCTACTTACGCATGGTCAAAGATACATAAGGCATGTGAGACAGCCAGAGTTTGAAGCTGCTGGTGTTCAGTTTCCCACTTCTAGCTTCTAATCTGCCAGTCACAGCCAAAGTATATACTGTGTTATAAAACAAATTGAAATATAAATTATATTCAACCCTCCCATCTATTTTCACGAGCCATCACAGTTCAGACAATTGCACTTCATTTCCTTCTGATACTTCCAACGAGGATGTTGCCACATGTGCAGTCCCTGAGAAGCCCAGGGTTATGTGTGGGTGTGATGATTTACTGTGCCTTGTTAGGCCCCTGCTACTGTCCTGCCAGCCTCACACTTGGTCCAGTCCTTTTTCCCTAAGAAACAACAGTAGAAATAACAACAACAACAAAAAGCCTCCTCCCTGGGCAGAAGTGCTTCCATAGAGACGCTAAGCCCATTCTTTGGTCAGCTGCCCCCTCCCTTCAGCCCTCCCCTGCCAGGCCACCGGCCCCTCTCCCTTGCTATTCCCAGCTGTAGAATCACCATTACATCTCTATTCATTGTTAAGTGACCAGACTAGGCAAACAGGAAGACGAATGGTTAGTCAGGCAAATTTAGGCCACCATGATTGGAAAGGTACAGAGGAAAACATTATGGCCCAAGTCCCTTTGAAACACGCTGACAGTTGACAGATGAGCATCCATAAAATGACAAAGGCCTCGCTGTGTAAAGCCCTTTGCCGCCAGGGCTTCTCCCTGGGAAACTCACTGCCTTCGACTGTCAGGGAAAATATTATTTTTTTTTTCTGGTAAGTGTTCTCATCCCTGTTTCTCTAACCACAGAAGAGCCTTTGGTTTGCACGAATAACCACTGCTCCCAGGCCCCACTCCTGGTTGTCTTGATAAGAAGTGATGGGTTAGCCTGTTATTCCATCGATTATAACCAGGAGATTCAAGTGGAGCATGGAACTATGTGAAACCCGTTTGTACCTGGGTGTGAAGCTAGGAGCACATACTAGGAGAAACCCGGGACATTTTGAAAGAGGTGTTAGTGACCTCGGGAGACTATGAAAGGGGTTTGTGCTTCTTCACTAAGCTCCGAGTCTGTAGCAAATAATGCCAAAAAGCTGAAGCCATGTCTGTCCTACAGAAAGCCCTGCTGGTGATGTGGTCCCTTGCTGCTGTCTGTTTGTCTATCCCACTGCTTTCCATACTAGAGAATACCAAGGGGGGTGAGGACGGAAGAGGAGGGAAGAGGAGGGGCGTCAGATCAGGTGGCAGAATGCAATGACTCTACAATTGGAGGTTCTCCTTCCTACAGATTTCTTCATCCTTGAGTCACTTAGAAGGCATTTACCTTTTCAGGTGAAGGTCAGAATCTCTCGATCTGTCTCTTACCAGAGTATGACTGTCCAGGGCATTTGCTGTGAGGATAGAAATAGTCTAATTGTATGCTGTCCAATAGGAGGCATAGGCACGCATGGCTCTGATGCAGGATGTCTGATCACACTGTGTGAAAATGGGTTGCTGTTTTATTCTGATGGGTTTAATAAAGAGCTAAATGGCCAACAGCTAGGCAAGAGAGGATAGGTGGGATTTCCGGGGTGAGAGAGGAACTCAGGAGATGAATCTAGGCACACAGGAGATGCCAGGGAGACACTGAGGAAGTCGGATGTACAGCATGGAAGAGAGGTAGTGAGTCAGGTAGCAGGACGTAGATTGACATAAATAGGTTAGTTTAAGTCTTAAGAGCTGTTGGGAACAAACCTAAGCTAAGGCCAAGCTTTCATAATTAATAAGAAGTCTCCTTGCCGGGCGGTGGTGGCGCACGCCTTTAATCCCAGCACTCGGGAGGCAGAGGCAGGAGGATCTCTGTGAGTTTGAGGCCAGCCTGGTTTACAAGAGCTAGTTCCAGGACAGGAACCAAAAAGCTAAGGAGAAACCCTGTCTCGAAAATCAAAAAAAAATAATAATAATAATAAGAAGTCTCCTTGCCATTATTTGAGGACTGGCAGTCCCAAGAAAGCTCAACTACACAGCATTTCAAGACTCCAACGATCAAGAACGTTTTTATTTTAATTCAATATATTAGAGTTTTTCCTCTTTCCTCCCCTCCCCTTCCCTCTCTTTCTCCCTCTTTCCATTCCCTTTTTCTGTATGTATTTGGTACTGGAGATCGAACCCAGGGCCTAGTGCATGCTAGACAAGTGCTGTATGTACCACTGAGCTACACGCACGATCCTACATCTGAGTTTAAAAGTGTGCGTGTAACCAGCCGCATCAGACAGTACACTGCAGGTCGCCATCATGTCCACCCGGATGCAGAATGTTCAACTGTTGTGGTTGTAATCCTCAGAGGCAGTAAAGCTATCACAAGTACAGACTTTGCCATACTTTTGCCAGTAAGCAGTGCTGGGCCTCTCTGCGATTCCCTAGCTGCCCCCTCTTCCGGTCCACAGTTTCTTCCCTGAAACAGCCCCGGGTCACCCATGTCAGCTCCTCGCTTCAGATGCACTCCATTTCAGGATGTGAGTGAGTAACTCCTTGGCTCCTCTGTGCTTCACGCCTGTTTCCATTGGCATTGGATGAGAGTTTCCTCCCTATTAGCCACCTGATCCACTCGCTGGGACAGTGGACACGGGCTTACAGCCCAGGAAATGTCTGAGCAGTTTTTCCTCAGCTTCCTGGCTAGGCTTCTGCCCTGCTCAGTGACACCTGCTGGCTTCCTGTCCCCTCAGTTCCCAGGCTCTGCCAGCCCTTGCTGTGCTTGCTGTGTGGCTTTGAGGTTTTTCCTCTTTTCCCGCAACCTTTGCTGTAGCTCTTTCTGTGTCCCAGGTGGCTCTTTCTGTGCCCTACGTCATGCCCTCAGATCCCCTTTCATGAGAGCGATATGATTCAGGAGCGTTTACCATATGCAAGAAAGCTCCCCACTGCTTTTGAATTCCTGATGTTGTCTACCCTCCAGTCTTTACAAGCTTCAAGCTCCACGGCTATGCTCACCTTTGGTCAGGCTTCCCTTCCAGCCTACCATCTCTTTGGGGGAAGGCATTAGCTATATTTTCCTTCCTTCTGTTTCCTCATTTCATCCTGCCAGCCCCCCATAAATAGGCTGTCATATATCATCAAAATTTACTGAACCATAAGGTAAGTTCAGTATGAAGGTGTGGCATTTAATATGTGTGGCAATATTTAATGCAAGCTATTTAGAACTGTATGTTATCTTTCTCCTCTTAGAACTCTTTCTCTCCTGATCCCTATCACTCACCTAACATGAAGGAACATAAAAACATTTTGTTACTTGCATGTGTTGTGCACTTGTGGATGTTGACAGAGTTTTAAAGCTTCTATGAAAGCATACCCTTAGGGTGATTCAGAGTAGAGTAGCTGCCTGCTCTGGAAATTGCCTCATGGCCAACACGGGGTGTCTTCAACTCCTATTCTCTATGCATAACTCAGTCCCGTTCTCATGGACTGGACCAAAGGTATAAGGCAGGCTGTTTGAGTTCATTCCATTGAATGAAGCATAAGTAGAGGAGTATTTACCTCTCAAGAACACTGAAAATATGAGGGTTCCTGTTGTAGGAGCTGCGGGCTGCATTCCTGCCACCCAGTTCCCAGCCGCCTGGCCAGTCTATGCCCCGAAATAACAACACACAAACTATATTCTTTTAAACACTGCCTGGCCCATTATATCTAGCCTCTTCTAGGCTAATTCTCACGTATTAATTTAGCCCATTTCTAATAATCTGCGTAGCACCACTAGATGCGCTTACTGGGAAAGATTCAGCATGTCTGACCTGGCGGCTGGCTGTATCGTGTCTGCCCTGGGGAGCAGCTGCATGGCATCTGAGCTCACTTCCTCTTCCTCCCAGCATTCTGTTCTGTTTACTCCACCCACCTATGTTCTAACCTATGAGGCCAAGCAGTTTCTTTATTAGCCAATGACCTTTCTCCATCAGGTTCTTAAAAAATTTCAAACCAAAGCACCCACAATGCTGATAAAGTGATAATAATCTACCCAACCCGTGCTGTTCCATGATCATCATTCATGTAAGCAGGGTGCTGTTCTCAGTCTGACCAATCTTGCCGTCATAAGACAGAGTGATAAAGGAGCCTTCAGAAGCATGTCTAGCTTGTTGATGGTCAAGGTTTGTGACAAGAGAACACAGATTGTAAGTGGCATGGGTATGACCTTGTAAGGGACTTGTGAAGACTGTTTGTTTGTGTAATATCAGGGTCTAGGGAGTCCCGGAGACAACCCAACAAAATCTATTAGCAAGTTCTCTATTTTCAGATACCACAGCCTTCAGACATAACCAACAATGGCATGGATTCTAAGTCAACGTCAACAGACCTCCTCCAGCACTTACATCCATTTCTCATCATACCTGTAGATGGTTCCTCCACCTACATATCCTACCAGTGTGCCTGGGGTGGTACCTGCATCTGTGCTGCAGGGACAAATGAACCCCTGAAGTCTACATGACTCTCAGTCAGTCTGTTCAAATGTACCTGTGCTGTACTGCATAGAGAAGACACAGTTCGTCTTCGATGGTGGCATCTCATGAGCAGAAACAAAAGAGCAAGAACAAGCCGGGCGGTGGTGGCGCACGCCTTTAATCCCAGCACTTGGGAGGCAGAGGCAGGCGGATCTCTGGGAGTTCGAGGCCAGCCTGGTCTACAAGAGCTAGTTCCAGGACAGGCTCCAAAACCACAGAGAAACCCTGTCTCGAAAAACCAAAAAAAAAAAAAAAAAAAAAAAAAAAGAGCAAGAACAACTGTCAGTCTAGTTTTCCTAGTTCTGATCACACTGCAGAGCTTCATCCTCCTCACTCCAACCTCCAACCGTGCTCACGCTTGTTCACCTCACTCCAACCATGTTCACGCTCACTTCGGGAAAAAGAGCTGAGCAGCTTGTCCACCTTTAGGAAATATTATCACCTAAATATGTTGGACTTGTAGGCAGAGCTACAGTGAGAGAATCAGAGAACTGAGCCTGAGCTTGACTCAAATACTCACAAAGCCTTTCTACTCATTTCTGTATATTCTTAACTGACTTATGAGGCCTCCCCTCGTCCATTAAAAGATGGGCCTAGTATTCACCATTCACACCCTCATAGAGTTGGCATGGAGGTCAAATGAAGTACGAAAGTGTTTAGAAATGAAGTATAACAACCTAAGAAATGAGGGTGATGACAAGCATTGCTTTGTACAGTGTCAGGCCAGGCCTGTGGAAGGGACGTATCATTCATGTATGGGTGTGTATTCTTTTCCCTAGGAGCCCATTCAGGGTTTTCTTTTAACCTCGCATGTAAATGCTGACCTCATATATCATTCACAAAATACATTTTCAGTCATTTTTATCTTTACTAAAACAGAATATTTTACCTCAAGCTCAAGATAAAAAAGAAATTTGCAGCTAAAGGTCTCTAGAGGGGCATGTCTAAATGAGTCCATTAATGATAACTAAGAAGTCAAGCCATGGCAAATGGAAAAGGCAGGTAAACATCCACACGTAATGAAATCAGGGAAGAAAAATAAATCACTCTCAGTCCCTCTTCTCCCTGGTGCCCAGGCTTCACGACAAGGGTTTGGAAACCAAGTATTTGGAGATAAAGTTAATTTCAAACGTGGTTTCTTGGCTATTTAAATAGCAAGCCATTCCACATGTTTACTTAAATGCACACACAGTGCCACACGAAGTCCAAACACTGGGCCTTTTATATACTGAGACCGCACAGTATCAGAACAGAAAAATGGCTACATGATAAGAAGTATGTATTTGGACCCAATCCTTCATGTTCCAAATGGAATTATTTAGATAAAATCCTTGAAATGAATGATTTTAAATAGTTAATTTTTTTCATAGTGAAAAGTAATGCTGACAAGTATTCTCACATACAACATTGCCTGATAGATTCCCCTTTAGGTCATAATGTAGACCATTAAAAAATTTCAACACATTTTCTACAAATGGAATGATTAATATATATTACTTGATAGTCTAGGAACTTGGATTTTTAGGAAAAATTAGAAGGTAATATTAGAAAGTAATAAATTATTTTTAAACTAAATGCATACTAAAAGTATTTTTGGCTCAGTTAATGGTTAAAATAGATAATAATAATTTCTCTGTTTCCCAATATACAGAAGCAATGGCTATTAAGTATGTTCATCCACTCTCCCATTTCAATATAACAAAACAGATTCGTTCTGGAATGTGATTGACCTTGGGAAGGTCACACAGTGACAATGCTGTATTAATAAGATTTTTAAGACTTCAATTATGCTTGACCTTCATCCCTTGCATCTTATGATGTATAATATTGCCGCACACCGAGGCCCCCGTCTGCGCTCTATGCACTAGAACCCAGTTAGCGAACTTCGGGCAAGGGGCTGGAGGTTGAGGAAACAGACACAGAGACAAACCGACACACAGACCTTCTCACTGGTACCAAAAAGCCCCTCTTTAATAGAACCATGGAGGCTTAAATACCCTGCAGTCAATGGCCAACAGGTGAAAATCCCATCCTCTGATCCTCTAGGCAAAGCACAGCTTCTAGTAACTTCAATTAGAAGGCGCTAGCAGGGAAGAACAGCTGAAGGCCAGGGCTCAATTAGTCCCAACACAATATCAACAGTGAAAATGAATGGGCTTAAGTTTATTATTATATTTTTTTTCCTTTCACAAAACATGGGAAATAAAGAAAGTTGAGGACCATGGCTACTCACAGCACTAACTAGTATTCTTGTTGGTATTTCTCTCCTTGTCCTGGAAGCAAAGTAAAGTGCAAAGAACACTGGGTCAAAGAGTGAGCTGTGGGTTTGAGTTCTTATCCTGACGCAAATTCACACCAAGCTTGTCTGAATGCATTAAACTCTCTAGGTTTAAGGTTTTTTATCTGCAAAGTGAAATTAGATTGAATGATCCAGAAAGTCCCTGCTAAATACAAAATCCTCTCTACTACTTACTAGCAGAAGAAATATGACATCAATAAAAACTATGGACATAAAGAAAAATCAAATATATAACTAAATATTAATATGAAAAATTAACTAAGCAAACAGCAAATGTTAAAATACAGCTAGATTATAGTTATAAAACTGATGCTACTTTAATTCTCAAGATTAAAGAGAACAGCTTTGGGAAGGGATAAAACATGAACATCAGTGCATAGATAACCAAATGACAGCCTTGGCATCTTCCTTCTCTCGGACTGTTGAGATTAGTCACCCTTCAATCTTTCCCTCCTCTGAAGTGCTCGGATTCATATGTAGGTTTCTCTGCCTCGTTGGGTCTCCCAGAGTCAGGAGTCAGTGCGATGCAATGCTTGTGTCTGCAGCTTCACACACTCACCTGGCCCAGCCACGGGTTCACTCAGTCAACGCTGAGTCCCAGTCCACTAGCATCAACCCCATCCTTGGGCAGAGGCTTTGATTCTGTGCCTTTCTCTCTCACCTCCTTGGGGTTATCTCTCAATTAATTCTGTATTAAACAGTGTGTGGATCTAGAGCCGTGGTTCTCAACCTTGCTAATGCTGTGACCCCTTTCTCATGCTGTGCTGACCCCCAGCTATAAAATTATTTTTGTTACTACTTCATGACTGTAATTTTGCTACTGTTACAAATCATAATGTAAATATCTGATATGCAAGATGGCCTGTCATGACCCACAGGTTGAGAACCACTAATCTAGAGAGGTAGTTCATCAGTTAAGAGTATTGGCTACTCTTCCAAAAGACCCTGGTTCAATTCCCAGCATCCACATGGTAGCCACAGGCATCTGTGACTTCAGTCCAAGGGGATCCAATGACCTCTTCTGGCCTTAGAAGACACTGCACACAAGTACAACATACATGCAGGCAAAACATCCAGATATATAAAATTAAAAATCAAAAAGTGTAAACCAGGCCTGCAAACAATGCAGTAATAAAGACAGACATGAGACGTGTGGTTATGAATACAGAGAACCAAAGTCTCCAGTGAGAAGGCACGGCCACTTTCCACAGGCTAGTTTGGAAGGCCCTTGAGTGGCAACAATTAATCAAGGAAAATTACAAATTTTACAAATTACAAAATTACAAAGGCCCTGGAGCAAGCCACCTGTTTCTCAATTTCAAAAGGGACTATTTTTCTTTTGCACAAAAGGCTAAGTAGGTAGTATGTACTTCTGTGGGTGTCTCCAAGCTGTCTTTACTACTTCAAGGTCCTTCCAAACCATGGTTCATGATATAGGCATGCAGGGGAATCATGGGAGTGGAACTACCAAGTTGGAATCTTAGTCTGAGCATTCTGTAACTGTAAGATCCTAGGTAAATTATTCTACCTCAGTTCTTCATCCATGCCAAGGGGGATTTACATCAGTATACTATTATCAGCTACTATCAGGATAAATTTGATTTATGTGACCTTGAGACATGACACATTCTGCTTATTTATTTCTGATGCAGCTGGTCTGCCATGACACACGTGTGCAGGTCAGAAGACAGTATGTGGTAGTTTTTTTTATCTCCTTCCACCATGCAGTTCCTGGTCTGGGGATCAAGCTCAGGTCATCAGAGTTGGCAGCAAATGTCTGTATTCACTGAGTCATCTTGTCAGATCATAAGTGTGGTTCATGATCTGGTGGGAGAAGCTGAGATTGGCTTCAGAGTTTAACTGGAGGCTACTGGAGACTCTGCTTCTCCCTGCAGCTCACTGACTTAAGGTACAGGAAAGCAGCAAGACCAAGAATTTCCAGTTCACTCAATGCCAACAAGGGAGGCACTGTGGGCCTAGGTCACTTTGGCCACTGGCCCTCTTTCTAGAGAAAACCTTAGGAGACTCTACTTCCCTCCCCCAAGTCATCCTGCAGAATAGTCAGGCTCATTCCCAGCCTTGCAATAAATCCTAGGTCATTCTATGGCTACCACTTACGCAATCTTTCTGTCTCTGTGCTTATTGGTCCCTCTTGCAATTTTATAACTTCAAAGACTTTGGAGCCGTGCACAAGCAGGCCTATTCATATGACTCTCTGGCCATCATAGGTCTTACCCCATTGTTTCCTCTGTAGTTATGACTGTCTTCAATACTAAAATGAGAGTGGTGATGTGGGAGATACATGGCGCATACCGCACAGTGCTGCCAACTTGTGCCCATTCACTTTCACTCCACTGAGGAAATTCTTTATTTATTCTACAAACTAAAACTGTAAGTCCAATGTACTGGCATGCTGCGGCTGCTGTACCTAAGTAACACAGTGCAATACTGTACATCTACTGACTTTAACAGCAGATGCTTCTTTTCTTACATGTCCTGGAACCTGGAAGTCCAGAGTCATGGTGCTGGCAGGTTTCCTGTCCCCTGAGTTCTCGCTGCAAGAAACTTGCAGATGGCACCCTCTGTGAATTTTCCTTGGTCTTATCACTGCGTGTGCTTCTCCTAGGCATCTTTCTGTGCATCCTAATTTTTTCTGTTTTGATTCAGAATGATGTTCAAGTTGGGGTAAAACTTACTTTAAGAACCTCATTGTAGTGTAGGGCAGGACTTTAATCCTAGCACTCTGAAGGCAGAGGCAGACAGATATTTGTGAGTTCTGGGCCAACCTAGAGGTCTCCACAGTAAGTCTCAGCCCAAACAATATAGTGAAACCTGCAAGGAAGCACACACACACACACACACAGAGAGAGAGAGAGAGAGAGAGAGAGAGAGAGAGAGAGAGAGAGAGCAAAAACAAAGCCTTTCATTTTAACTTGCTTTTATGTAACTTTGAAGGTCCCACAGCAGCTCAGCTCCGTTCTGAGGTCAGTACCTCTACTGTATGGCTTTGGGAAGGACTCATTCAATCCAGTGTCTAGTCATCTCATTTTGGTTGCAGATTCACATGAATGTAAGTCTACCTTAATGAACATTTTAACCTCTAAGAAAATGTCATAATTTTTCTGCCTTTTCTCTCTGCAGAAGTAGCGAGCACACCACTCTCCTGGTGCATTGTCCTCTGCATGTGACATCTCATGGCATCAGCTCTGGTTTTGTCCCTGGCACTAGTCTATGAGCCTTTAATGGAAGACACCATTGGGTGTCCACTGATCTGTGTGATACATAATTCTTATAAGTAGGACCCATCTTAAGGGAACATTTATGTAAATCTCTTTTAAATCTGATTCAGTATATTATGATAGAGATGTGATGGGCTCGAAAACATTGCCATCATTGACTAGCACAGAGGTGAGGGGAGTTAGTCCTGCACAATGAGACTGTCCTGAAAGTTCTGAGACAGAAGCACACAAAGATTCTCAATAGAGGTAGCTAAGGTAAGAGCATTTACTACAGATAAACGGCATAAAGAAAAACTCTCAGAGGTGATATAAAGACAGAATCATGCAAACAAAAAAAAATGGCAGATTATTGTGTGTACAGGTTAGATGGAAATCAAGTATCCCTTAGACATTTAGTCTGCGTAGAAGGAAATTCAATATTGAGAAGTTAGATTGTGTTCTCTGGGTAATAGTGTAATTCAGCTGTACCCCAACCTCGCATCTAGTACTCTCAATCTCCACCCACTCTGATGAGCGTATACAGAATCCAAGGTAAATATCCATGCCTGCCCTGGCATTTTTCACCTTAGTGGAAAGAGGTCCACAAATCATCTTAAAGGATTTGTTCTACTAACAAACTTAGGTGGAAAATAAGAGAGCCGAATGGGAAGAGAATAAAATCCAGACTCAAAAGACAGAGAAACACCATCCGCCATCTGTGTGAGCTCAGGCAGGATAGTTCACTTCATTAAGCCTAATTGTGTCATCCCCACACTGGGAATAACAATAATTCTTGCCCTGATGGGCTTGTCTGGGCTATTGATGAACAGGAAAGATAAAGGCCCTGCAAACTCTTGGTAAATATTAAGGTGGTATTCAGACCATGTATGTGATAGTTACTATTACATGGCATGAATTCATGTGCCAGTGAGGTGTGGGTTTTAGACAGAGAGTTGATTTGGAAATGTAATCTGGGATAGATACACTGAGAATGAAAATGTCAGTTTTATTTACTTTCCTTTAAAAAAAAATAGTGCCAGCCGCATGGCCACCTCAGAGTCAAGTTTAAAGAACATCATCTCCATTTTAATTAAAGTGCATAAACTATGACCTATAATGACAGCCACAACCAAGAGGAGATGGTGTTAAAACTGGTTTTCTGGCAGCATTCCATCTGAACTAGTCAGTTTAATAAAGGGTGGGCACAAAGCCTCAGGACTGAGCACTATTAGAAAAGAATTCCCTCCTAGCAAGTCCCTGAAAATCTAGTTAACAATAGACGTCAGACTTCCGTGATTGAAGACCATGAAACACAGATGTTCCGGCCCTGCCAGTCCTTCCCACAACACTCTCCCACTGTACTTGCTATCTCATGGAGCTCAACTTCATCTCTGTTGTCACTGCCTTTTCCTTCTTCCCTTCCCACCCCTTTGCTATCAGTGACTGCCTTTTCTCTAGGCAGAAGTAGTGAGCGCACCACTCTCCTGGCGCATTGTCCTCTGCATGTGACATCTCAGGCATCAGCTCTGGTTTTGTCCCTGGCATAACCGTGTAGAAGAGCCCATCCCTCTTCAGAAGCTCTGGATGCAAGTCTCACTCCTTCAGAGCCCCTTTCCTGTCAACCTGAAAGAGATGAGAAGGCCCACTGCAGCCAGGGAGCGGGACTGTGTCTCTCCCAAGGATGGGGGACTCAGAAGACAGGCAGGTCACAGTCTAAGTTCCTTCAGAAGGAAACCTTCGCTCACAGACTGCTATCTGGCTGTGTAACTTTACAAGTAGAGTAGAATTCTCTTAAAGCCCAGCTTGTGGGGTTTGGAAAGTCTGATTTTTGCAATATGTGAAGTTTTATCTAGATTGCATTGTGGTTTTTTTGCCAGCATAGTGTACCTAATGGTATGCTATTCACTACTAGACTCTTAGTAAGAGTAAGAGACTATCACCGTGGAGGAAATTCACTGGTTAGCATAACTAAGTATTGGGACACAATTCCTTGGGATACTATACTCACTTACTGTAATTGTTAAAGTCCTGCCGCCTCTATCACTAAGTTATGTTTGTCTCTTACTTTTGGGAGAGTCTACCCATGTAGCAGGGAGAAGGATGAAGTTTTAATAGCTACAAACAACTCTAGGTCAGATGTTATTCCATTCAAGTTTAGCATCTCCAAGGAGGAGTAGGAAGCCGTTAGATCCCTTATCCCTCAGTTACTCACCATTCCAGAAGAGAGGATATGGGAGTTTCCATCAGCAACAAACAGAATGAAAGATGAGGCCAAATGAACGAAGGCAGCATTCCAAGAAGAATGTAGGCATAGTGGCAAATGGTAGCCAGTGATTAGGGCAGTGTGCCACTTTCAATGCTAAGGGCCCAGCAACAGTTGCCTCTTAAACACAGAGGAGCTCCTCAGGGTCAATTGGCTCTTCAGAAGGCATCGGAGAGGTTATGCTATGAAATTACCAGTTCCATTAGAAATCCTGTTACATATATATTACACGGTAATTAAATCTCAGATTTTAAACCCAGGGGGTTGTGGATATGAGTTCATCTGTACCACCTGCAAACTACATATGTGATGTGAAGGAAATTCTCATAGGTCCTGTTTCCTTGTCAATAACATAAAGCTAAGTTACATGACACTTCTGAGGTCATGCCAGTGTTTAGCTTGCAGAAACTGCTAGAAGGATGCTAGCTGGCATGGATGTTAGTTTAGACGTGGTTTACAGGATCATCTTGACTCTTATTTTCACCCAAACCATTTCAACACATCTCATCAGGAACTGAAACCTCTACGTGGTGAGATGAATCACCTGTGTTAATCACTCAGCTGTCTTACAGAAATAAGACTGCCGAGGATCATTTTCTAAAAGTATCTCATCATCTATGAGGATGGGGTGTTCACTTGGGGATTTGGGGTGTGTGTACAATAAGAGCAACCAAAGGAAAACAATACAAAGACCCAAGGTGGATGAAATTCTTGCTGTCAAGTCTAAATTCTGAAGGCAGGAATTCTTACTTGAATTTCTAATTTAGAAATTCATACTAAATACACAGTGTATACAAAAATCTCAATGTCTCAGACTAAGGGATGTGAGATTCAGGTAACATTTATTATGCAGTTGACCTAAGACCATGCACGAGCTAGGTCAAACCCAGGTCAATAGAAAACCTACCACAGGGGGACCCACTGAGAGTCTTCCCAACCAAAGCCAAGCCACTGAAAACGAAACACTTTTAGGAAAGCTTAATGTCCCTGCAAAGGAGCAACCTGAACTGAGGAGAAGAATCACCCCTGAGGACCATTCTAGAGGAGGGTCAGGTTTCAAAGGCCTGCTGTTTGGAGAATTAACTAGGACATTCATCGGGAACACTGAGAAACGCATTAACATCTAAGAGTCAGAGAAAATAAAAAATAATATCCTGTGAGGGCCAACAGATTCTTTCCATAGAAAGTAAGATTCCATACTGGAATTCAAGCAGGATATTCACTAGAGAAGAGAAGACAGGAGGGGAGAGTAGAAGGAAGAGAAACAGGGAGGGGAGTGAGAGGAAGAGGAGAACAGGCCCCTCCTCCAGCACATAGAAATATAGCATGCCAGAAGCAGACTTACCACGAATCCCATGAAGCTTAAGCCCTGTGACCCTACATCACTGAAGTCCTCTCCAAACTTAAAGACAAGCCTGAGATACCCATTCTCAAAGGTCAAGCATTTAATTAAATTTGCAACTATTTCTTAATCCCAAACCAGTCAAGACCACTGGGTCTTCCCTTTCCATGAGCTCCAGGTAGGTGACACTGAAGCAGGCTGTAAACATGGCAGCTCAGTCTGAGGTCAGGGTAAATTAAAGAGAGTTTTGATTTGGATTCAGTTTCCACAGTCACAGGAACACATGGCCAAAGAGCAAGCTGCCCTACAGATACAGATACTTCCAATGGAGTTCCAGCCCAAAGGGTGCTTGGGGGAGGAGAGAGGATGTTTCCTATGGTGCACACCATGGCTCGTTTCTAACTCAACTTGACCCAGTCTAGGATCACCTGGGAAGAGAGTCTTAGTTGAGGAATTATTCTATGGATGAGGTATGCCTGTGGGGGAGGGGCAATTGTCCTGATAGTTAAAAGTAGAAATAACCAGACTGCTGTGGGTGGTACCATTCCCTAGGCACAGGGTCTTGAACTGCATGAGAGAGAAGCAAGCAAGCAGGTCTGTGTGCATTGATTTTTCTCTGCTATTGAGTACGGATGTGATGTGCCTAGGGGCTTTGACTTCCTGCCCTCACCTTCCTTTAGCGATGGACTGCAACCTAGAATTGTAAGCCAAAGAAACTTTCTCACTTAAGTTGTTTTTTAAAATTTGTTTGTTTAGATAAAATAAAACAAGAACATATGGAAAATCAATTACAGTTCATATGCGAAAGAAACTTGACAAAGGTTTTCCAGATTTGACAATTTTAAAGGTTTGCATTTTATGATGAGTTGTGATCTGTGAAGCTGAAGGAACTTCTGTTCTCTGACCTCTGCTCAGCAGGACAGACTAAAGTATTTTCATATTATTTTATAGAAAATGATATTACTAGTACTGGCAGATAAAATACAGCCCCTTGGTTAAATATGAACTTCAAGTAAACAGTAAATAAATTCTCAAATTAATTTCTATGGAATAGTGATAGTTTATAATTTCATGTGCTGATGGGAAACAAGTGGTATTATGACATGTGCATGTAATATATAATTTGGAACGAGTGAATCCGCCTAGTTAATATATCCATCATCTCTTTCACTTATCATTTATTCTTTCTGCCTATTTGAAATATTAGACCTTCTAGAGCGTTTTTCCTCCTCACATCCCTGAGCCCACCCTGAGCACCACTGCTTTGTTTATTTAATTTCCACATAGAAGAAAACACATATTATAATAATTTTCCAATATAATATTTTTAAGTAGTGTAAAAAACATAGGTAATATATTTATTAATTACATGAAATTAAAATGTAAGAAAACATCTATATTTTAACTTGCTAAATCTATATATATTATATACAATATAATATTATTTAGTGCCATTAACTAATTATTCTATATAATATGTATGAACCCATATATTGTATCTTTATATATATTATATTCCAAAATCATCCCTGTGAAAAGAAATGATCAAAGGTTATGTAGCCGACAGGAAGGAGAAAAAGCATTAATGTGATTTTTCTGTTAAATAATGAACAAAAAAATTTTTTCTGGCTTTTGTGACATATAAAGTGCTTAACAGCTTTTATCTTACAATAACAATTCACAGTCATGCTTGCATTCAGAATTTTTTATAAGGATGCCCCAAAACATGGGTCTGTCCTTGCCCCTCTCTCTGTCCCACAAAGACACAAAAATCCCTTAGGATTCCCAGGGACAGAATGGAAAGGACAGCCCAAGGGAAAATGAGCTCAGGCTGGCCAGATACATTAAGGCTCTGAGGTGTTTTACAACTGTACCAGGCAAAGGAATATCTGAGCACACATAGAGCCATGAACAAATAAGGGAAGGAGTGAAATTAATAATGACTCTAAAACAGCTGAGATAATGAACTCCTTTTCCAACTCTGTCTTTGGCAAGATAAATAAGGAAATGGAATTTGCAGAATTAGGAAGTAATGAAGACCTTGTTAAAAATAGCTGTTAATATAAGGTAGGTAAAAGCGCTGGGAGCCTGAATAAATCAGAGAGGCTGGGAGATATGCCTCGTGGGTTCAGAGGTGAGCGTAATAAAGTTACTCCTCTGCAGACCGCTGTGTTCAGGACTTGTGGAGGATACCAGAGGAAACTGAGCAGCAGAGACAGACTGGGAGGAGCCAAATAAATGGATCAACGGCAGACTGTGAGAAGCAGAGAAAGTTATCCTACTGATTAAAACGTATGTTGAAATTATTGAGTAACTCAAAGGAAATGTAACACTTACTGAGAAAATCCTATAAAATATTCACTAACCTTCCCAAGACTGCCAGATCCAATCATTCATATCTACAATGAGGAGGCTGACCACGATGGACTGGCCTAGACCAGGTTTGCAACATTCTACATGTGCACAGCTAGTTTTAGCTGGCTACGTGAGCTATTTAAGTAAAACTGACTTAAGACTCACACATAACAATCCAAAATTGTCTTGCTGGGCCTTGAACAATGTGCAGAGTGAGGGCCAAGTAAGTAGGAGCCATTCTAAATGACAGTGAGGCCCATAGGACTTTTACTGTAAAGATTCCTGAACAGGATCTGTAAATAATACCTGTTTTTCTTTAAGAAGATACTTCAGCAAAGACTCCACAAAATTAAGGTACCAAATAACTAGGAGGCACCCATTATAAAACAGGTGCAAATAATTTTTCATAAAGCAACTAATAAAATTGATGTCAGTATATTCAGTGGGGGAAATGCATAACCCAGCTCATCGTTTTACAGGTAGATGAACGGCAGGGAAGCCCATGGTGGAAACCTGGTCTCCTTCTCTTGTTTTATGTCCATTCCTTTGTATTTTTCTATAAGCTTCATAACGGCAGAAACACATTATTTTAAATCCCTATTTCTCCAGTGGTTGGCACATACTTACTTGAGAGGTACTAAGTAATATAATGAGGTATATTCCTGGGTTGACAACCATCAGTACCTTGACCTAATAGTGAACTTCTCTCTCTCCCATCCTTCGGTTCTGGATGTCTCATGACAATGGAGTCTTGGTATACTTACTATTGAGGTACATGAAGAAATAAGTAATGTGGTTTTTTAGAACAATTTAAAAGTCATTAAAAGTAACTATGGCAAAACATTAGTTAGCACAGAACATTTTTTCTTTAAGGATCTGTGCCTGAATCACTGTGAGGACTTCCGGGGAACTGTGGGTGTTCATTCAGTCAAACCGGAAGCCGGCTCTAGAGAATGGCGATCATTCTTGTAAAGAAGCGCGCCTCCTGCCGCCCACAGAGCCGCCTGGGACCTCAACACGCGATTCTTCTCACAGCGTCTTGAAACCACAGCGGCTTTAGCAGCTTCAACAATGATCGCTTTTTTTTTTTCCATTTTATCTTCTATTTTCAAATCAGTGGACATGAAGAAGCAGGTAGGGAATTTTATTTTTCAAATTTAGCCCGAGTGGGATGAAGGACTTAGAAATTTCGTGCTCGGCTCCATAGCATCGCCGCATGCTTCCTTCTCATCTGCGTGAGGTCGTCTCTTCCCCTGTCAGCAGCTGCTTTCGCAGACAAAATGAAGCGGCATTTGAGGACCTTCTGTGTCAGTTACTCACTTTACAGTAAAGTCATACAAATGTCAAAAGTGTTAGGAAACCAATTCTGATTCTTCAGTTTAGTCAAGTGGGATGCTGTAGTTTGCTAAATATTTAATAACTAACAGTAGCTTTTCCTATACACTGAAAAATATTCTAATCTCCAAATAACTCTTCCCCTTGAATCCTAAAGCAAGATGCATGGGTTTATAACTTCAGTGGATAGCTAAGCAAGGAGACTACAGTTTTTAAAATAGTCATGCATAGATGCTTTATTATGACAGATAAAAGGAATTCCTTCAAATGACTGGGAAATCAGGCTGGGATTAATTTAAGGATCAAGCTATTCGCTATACCTACAAGTCTACCATTGCTTAATTACTTTCAACTACCAACATTTACCTGGAGTTTTTCAACACGTATCGAGAATATAATATGTGTGTTAGAATATATATATCATAAATGGAAAGGCAAATATATTGCAAATGAGAAGATAAATATATACTTTGTAAATGGGAATATAAATGTAATATATATATATGTGTGTATTGTGTATATATATTACATATGCATGTATATGTAAATAGGATGATCACTTCTAATACTCATGGGCAGCCTGCTGGGCCAGCAGATGCTAAGATTAATGAAGATGTTTTGTTAAAAAATGATAGCAAGTTTCAAGAAATCTCAGCAGATGAACTGGGCTCAGTATACAGACTTCCCACCACACTGACTCTTGCTTCTTCAGTGATTAACCTTGTAACGGTAGTGCAAGTGCCCTATGTAAGTATTGTGCTGGCTGCTGTAGTTCGTGGTAATTTCAGGATTTCAACAAAGGGTCTATGGGAAGTTACTTGTTTCAAGATGTGAGGAGAAAGTATTTTTTAAATTGCCTGGATTTGGGGTTCTTTGTTTCCTGTGCTTTTGAGACAAAATGGGGCTGTCCTGAACTTGTCTCATAGCCCAGGCTAGTCTAAACTTACAGTGTTACTGCCTCAGTGTCCCTATGTTTCATTCAGGTTACACATTCACCTGTGGTGATTGAAGGGGTTTTGGTCTTCTCTTGGGTATTATCAGTTTTCTAATCTCCAGTTCTCTCCTCAGATCACATCTGGCTTCAACTGTCTCTGCTCTTAAAAATAACAATATTTCATTTGGGCACTCCAGTACAACACCACAATAGTCACAGAGAAAAGATCTCTCTCTATGAGCTGAAGCTTTCCTGTTTATGTGAAGACTGGGGGCAGGAGAAATGGGAGACTCAGTGCTGTACACCAGACAACGTGGAGACCAGAAAGAATCCTAATCTAGGGTGCCTAAGCAAGACACCCAGCTCTCAAAGCAAGAGAACTCGAACCCTAGCCTTGCCTGATATGGCTAGCTCACAGCTGATAAGGATATCTGGGATGGAGTTCTTGCTATGTCTGCTAGAAGGCTTAATGTGGGTTGCATTTGTTTGATATTTTGTTTTCTTCTCAAACGGGCCTCAGTATGTAGCATAGGTTGTCCTTGAACTCACAGTCCGGCTTCCTTTCTTTAAGTGTTGAGATCACAGCCATGCACCTCCAAGTTGTAGTTTGCATGCTCTTAGCAACAAGACTTTAAAATTCCTGACTCACACACACAAGGTGTGTTCCTCATCACTCATTCAAATACTTCCAAACAGTAACATTTATGCTTAGATGCTCAGAACTTTCCCATATATAATTTGTTTGGTGATTTTTCCTTACAAATTATCCCAGCATGCTGTCCCTCAAACCTTTATATTCTTGGAAAACTAGAGCTAGGTCAGTGCTGTATTAAGAAGGAGGGCCAAGGAGAAGTGTGTCTGCTCAGACAACTCAGAGACTAATGACAGAAAACTGCCAAGACCTGGTTGTGGCTGACTCAAGAGGTGAAGAGAAGGAGGTGTGTGGTTTCCATTTTGTCATGAAGAAAGTTGAGGGTTGTTTTCAGTTGGTGTTTTCACATCCAATTTAAAGTTCACTTTCTCTAACAAAACATGGTTTTTGATAAAGTATTGAATTAATAGCCAGAGAAGGCAATGTTTTTATTACTCAATAAGAGACAAAAATTATGCAGTTATTTTGGATAGGACATTAAAAAAAACTTTTAAAAATCCCTCTAGGTAATCTCAGTTTGCAGTTTCAGCACATATTTGGCTCTAATTACATGCAATATGCTGCTGAAAATTATCATAGTTATAAAAACTTTCGTTTGAATAAATCCAAAGACACAATCAAAGACAACATGCAACAACAATAAGCAATTAACTATAAACTCAGTAGACATCGGCAAATGAAAGTTAAGAGAATACCAGTACAATACTAACGGTTTCTAAAGAGGTAAAAGATATTCAGAACAAAGGCATAGTTTTACTCTGGTGTTAGATTATATTGTACTATTGGGTTGAACTCAAACACATGTACCTTGAAAAAAAGTTTACTGGAGAGTGTTGGGAATCACCCATCGTGTGGTGTGGTTTTGGGGACTACGGGTGGTTGGTCTGATGGATTGCATCTCAGGAACAGAAGGGCTGTGGTACAGAGGGAGTGAACTTCCGTGGGCAAATCAAGCCTCGGTGGCTGGGACTAAACACACAAGCTGCAGTGTAACCCATGGAAAGATTCTCCACATTCAAACCACAGTTCATTGGAACAGGTTGCCTTTGAAAAGTGGGACTTGATGGAGGAAGGTCATTTGTCAATAAACAAACTGCCTTGGCCCATTTGATAGGCTACCCCTTAGGTGGGTGGAGTAGACAGAATAGAATGCTGGGAGGAAGAGGAAGTGAGCTCAGATGCAGGGCAGCTCCTCTAAGGGACAGACGCCATGCTCTCCTCTCCAGAGCAGACAGGATGAAGCTCTGACCCAGGATGGACGTAGGCTAGAATCTTCCCGGTAAGCGCACCTTGGGGTGCTGCATACATGAACAGAAATGGGCCAAGCAGTGTTTAAAAGAATACAGTTTGTGTGTCATTATTTTGGGGCATAAGCTAGCCAGGCAGCCATGAGCCGGACTGTGGGAAGAGGCCCGCAGCCCCTACTACAGATGGCGCCCACGTGGATAACTGCATCCACAGAAAGCCTGAGAAAGCTTGGGAAAGAATAGAGTAAAGCGTGTTTTCTTGGTAGCAGCAATTTCTCGGGTCTGCTCTGCTTGCTAGAGGCAAGCAAGCACTCTCATGTAAGAGAGGCTTCCTGACTCAGCCTTAGCTGCAAAACCCTGCAGCTCTTAAGAGGTTCTGCCACAAAACACTTAAATGGTATTGATAAAAGCTGACTGAATGCTTGTTTGTTTTCAGCCGTACAAAAAAAAAAAAAAAAAAAAAGAAAAAAGTTGTGCTGTTTTAAAATGCCGGCTTTCTGGGCCATCCTGCCAGGGCAAACTCTTGACTGTTTGAGGCAGGAGGGCCGACTACAGAGAGAGGACTTGATTGTTGTCTGTGGATGTAATGCTGCAGTTTGCTTGTTGGCAAAGACCTTGAAACGCCACAGAGTTGTGATAAACTTGGCTACAGCCGCTATCTCCGCCATGAGGCTGGAAAGCTAAGGAATGGCACGGCTTTCGTCCTACTGATATTGCTTGGTAAATTAAAGACTCATGTGGTCAGAAAAAGAGAGAGAGATATACAGTAAAGAGAGATTCAAAGACAAAGAAAACCTTTAAATGATTTACAGTGTACTTAAAAATATATGCAGGCTAAATGTTAAAGTTCTTAAAAAAAATACGGAAGAAAGAGAGTAGTTGGGTGTGGTAGTACACACCTTTAATCCCAACACTTGGAGGCAGAGGGAGATTGACCTCTGAGACTTCAAGGTGTGGTAGCACACGCCTTTAATCCCACTGCCTGGGAGGCAGAGACAGACAGATCTCTGTGAGTTCAAGGACAGCCTGGTCTAAAGAGTTATTCCAGGACGAAGATATACAGAAAATATAAAATAAAAGTAAAAGTAAACAAAATAGAGTTAAAATAAAGCTGCACAAAGATGGAAATTACACAGAGAATCTTGATACTGTATGCTATTATGCTCTCTTTGAATTGTTTGAATGCTGAGGAAGGAGCACCAGATGCTAAAAGATATTTGTTTATAAATGCTGCTGAACTAATCCAAGATAGATATTTTCAAAATACCTTGATTTCAGAATTTGGATCTAAGGATATGATACTTTGGAAAAGAGTTTCTTCTTTTGTTTTCACAGAGGATGAGACTCTTTGGATTGCTTCTTCGATCCCAATATGGTATGATAGACCACGTCCTCCTGAAGGGTTGCTGTGAACACTTTCAAAAAATTACTTTGCTCAACTGCCGACTGAGAGGAACCTAGCACACAGGTTATACCATGAAAGACCTGATTAACAGCGCCCCCATTCAGCAGGAAGCAGTTTGGAGAGAAAAAACTGCGCCCATGTTCCCACATATTGTTTATAAATGTTCTTTTACATTTAAAGGGGGAGATGATATAGATGTGAATAATTTGCATTGATATGAATCTTGGTTTACTGATATTAATTTAAGGTCAATTTTATTATATGTATATGTATTTCTGATATTGATTAAGGTATTGTGATTGTGTAGTTCACTTAAAAATGTAATGTATATAGGTTGTTAATAGATAATTATCAATAATAGTCAAGCTTGTAGTCATGTTAGTTAGATTTTCTAGATGCACATAGATATATTTTAAATAGGCATTCTTCATATCTTTCAAAGATTATAAAATATGGCATTTTAAGTGTTTTAATAACTTAAGGTTTTTCATGACAATGAGACACATCTGCTCCTGGCAGCACCAATCTACTTCAAGAAGAAAGAAGATGGGCATCGAAGAGGCACCTTATGGAGTTTGATAGCTATTTGGGCAAGAAACTGCTCTTGCCTGGACTATTGTATAAACTGGACATAGAGAACCCACAGAGAGAGGACTACTGAACTTGCCTAATGGTGAGATGATCTTTCGGGGTTCCTGATTCATGAAGGAGTCTGCGAGACATTCTGCAGGACACAGCAGATAGTGACTGAACTGCCTTTGAAATTTCCAGCTTCATGGAAATGTCTCTGGATACTATGGACCTTTAGGCCGAAGATGGATGCCCCAACGGTACAGAGGAACTTTGGGTGACTGTCCAGGCAGTGAGATGTCTCTGTCATTTCTAGAGTTTAGAAGTTGCTTACTTTTTGTTTGCTTAGGTAATATTGTATTCTTCTGGAGTCTTTGATGGAGTTGAATAATAGATAGATAGTTATAGTTTTCTTTAGTTATGATAAAGATAAAATAGATGTAAATATTGTAATTTTTACTTGATAACTGTTTTGTTATATGTAATTTTGCTATGTTAAAGTTAAAGCCTTCCTTTTTTTTTTTTTTTTTTTGTTTAAACAGAAAAAAGGGAAATGATGGAGGAAGGTCATTTGTCAATAAACAAACTGCCTTGGCCCATTTGATAGGCTACCCCTTAGGTGGGTGGAGTAGACAGAATAGAATGCTGGGAGGAAGAGGAAGTGAGCTCAGATGCAGGGCAGCTCCTCTAAGGGACAGACGCCATGCTCTCCTCTCCAGAGCAGACAGGATGAAGCTCTGACCCAGGATGGACGTAGGCTAGAATCTTCCCGGTAAGCGCACCTTGGGGTGCTGCATACATGAACAGAAATGGGCCAAGCAGTGTTTAAAAGAATACAGTTTGTGTGTCATTATTTTGGGGCATAAGCTAGCCAGGCAGCCATGAGCCGGACTGTGGGAAGAGGCCCGCAGCCCCTACTACAGGGACTGCTGGTTCAGAGTTGCTGAAGAGGCCTTTCTTCCTGAGGTGGATGGCTTCTGGGATGTGGAAGTCTGGAGCACCGTGTTAGAGGAGTGAAACTACACAATGGAGGGGTGTGGCCGGAGAGGCAGAAGCTGACTGGCTGCCTGGGTGCTTGTATAAGATGAAGTACTTGAACTGAGATTTGGAGAACAAACAGTGGAGAAGAGAAAGCGAATTCCAGGATGAAGAAATGTCACAAAGAATTGTGAATAGGTGCCATCCTTGGGAACTGGGCTTTGGAGTTCAACCTGTGTTCGAGCCATGACTCACATTTGTTCTGTAATTACATATTCCTGTGACATCACACATGATCACCCTAGACGCATATCCTTTCCCCAGATCCAAAGCAGACCAAAACTAACCTCACAGGTCTCATATACCTCTTTAACTCACTGTGTTTCCAACCAGGTGGTTTGTCTTCCTGTATTTCCTGTTTTGGTGAAATCATCTCAGACTGTTGACAGCTGTAGAGTCCAAATGTGAGAGACTGTGCAGAGTGTCACTGTCTTCTCTGCCCATGCCAACTGCTGATGTCTGCGTGCTTCCTGTTCTAGACTGGCTGCTCGCTCCTTCTTCCCAGGTCCACCATCTAATTTTTTTCTCTACTGTTTTCTACCTAAAATGCTTCAGAGTCTATTTCCATCCACTGTTTCCAGTAATCCTCTCCCCCAAGCTGAGGTGTTGTCATTGCCAATCTAATTCCATGCTTCTGCTTCTTGAATCACTCAACAAATTCTCCTCATATTCAGAACAAAATTCATATTCCTTTGTGTGATGCAGGGGAACCTTCACAGCTGACCCTCCACCTTTAATCAGTGAAACCCTATTCTGTCCCCAGGTCCAGCCTTAGTGATGTCTTGAAGCTAGTTCTTGTTTCACACTCCCGCTCTCTAGCTCTTTGCTGATTCAAACCCTGAGGCTCTATCATCCTTTCGGGTCAATCCATTATAGAGGCCCAGCTCTGGCGGCTCTGTGCCTATGATGTGGGAAGCCCTTCTGTATATCTGTTGCTCTTATTGATTAATAAGTAAAGCTGCTTTCACCTCTGGCAGGGCAGAGAATAGCCAGGCTGGAAGAGATATATAGAGAGAGTGAAGTCAAGGAGATGCCATGTAGCTGATGAAGAAGAAAGACATGGCAGAAACTAACCAGTGGGCCACAGCCTCGTGGAAATACACAGATTAATAGAAATGGGTTAATTTAAGATATGAGTTAGTTAATTAAAAGCCTGCACTAATAGGCCAAACAGTGTTGTAATTAATATAGTTTCTGTATGGTTATTCAGGTCTGGGTGGCCAGAAAATGCAAGAGCAGTCTCTGCTTACATAATGTCACCAACATAGGCCAACTACATCCACATAAAACCTCAGAGAGCTTGGGAAGAAATTCTAGACACAAAACAATAAAGTTAAGCATAGCAGCATTTTCTCAGGTGGGCTCTGTTTGCTAGAGACAAGCAGAGGCACGATTCCTTTAAGAGAAGGCTTCCTGACTCATCATTAGCAGCAAAAACTGCACGGCTCCTTTAAGAGTCGGCTTCCTGGTTCATGCAGGTCATGTTACAAAGGACTTAAATAGGGTTTGTGAGCAGCATGCTGCTAGTTGCTTAATGGTGACATAGATCTACTGTGTCCTGAAACTGGGGCAGTAATCTGGCTAGCAGAGGCACTGAACACATCTCTGCTATGTTGGCAGGGCTATGGAGTTGGTCCTAGCCATGCCTGCTCAGCATTTAAAAAAAGAGTTTCTGGTATTTAAAAAGTGCTCTGGTCATAAAATGATTACAGATACACAATAAAGACAGACTCAGATGAAGAAGACCTCTAAATGGGTCACAGTGCTGGATAAATGTACATGGGCTTATGAGAGAGAAGAAAGAGTACAGAAAGTCATAGATTAAAGGAGTAAAGATAATTAAATATTAAAAAGTAATATAGTAAAAATACACATAGACTCTGGACTATGTATAATTATGTATATTATTGTGATTTCTTTAAATTTTTTGGCTGTAGATGAGCTAAGTACAGAGAGACATTTCATTGTATAGGCTGCTAAGCTTAACCAACATATATATTTTAAAGGTACCTTGACTTCAAAATTTGAGTTTAAGGATATGTTGCTTTAGAAAATATACTGCTTTTGTTTCCACAGAAGGTGAGAATCTATGGATTCCTTCCAGGCTAATGTGATTTGATGGAAGAGCCCCCTGAGACATCTCCATGAACCTCCAAAAATACTTTGCCCAAAAAACAGCAAGAAGCAAATGTTTATGAACTTTGGTCTGTTGATACAAGCTTAAGGTTGATTTTATTACATTGTGTATATGTATATGTATTTCTGCCCTTGTTAAGGTATTGCATTTGTGCAGCTCATTTAAAATATAATGTATAATTAAGAAATACAGATTAATAGTCATCTATAATTGTCAAACTTATAGTCATGTTATTTAGGTTTTCTAGATGTAGAAAGATGCATTTCAGATGGATAGGTATTCTTCAAACCTTTCAAAGACCTACAGAATACGGCATTTTAAATGTTTTTAAGAACTTGGACTTTTCTCAACAGTGAGACATGTCTGCTTCTGGCAGCACCAATTACTTCAAGAGGATGTTGGGCATCAAAGAGATTCTTTATGGAGTTTGCCTGCCATTTGGACAAGAAACTGCTCTTACCCAGACTGGTTGATGGTATGCTGTATAAACTAGACATGCAAGACACACAGAGAAATGACTATTAAAATTGCCTGAAGGAGGTGAGACAGTCCTTGAGGGTTCCTGCTTCATGAAAGAGTCTGTCAGAAATTCTGCAGATGCAAAAGAAAGCAACTGATGAACTTTGCCATTACAAGGTAAAACAGATCTTCAGATTTCCTGCTTCACTGAAAAGTCTGCCAGATACTATGGGCCTATAGGCTACAGAAGAACTTTGGATGACTGTTCAGGCAGTGAGATGTCTCTGTCAATTCTAGAACTTAGGAAGTTGCTACAATGTACTTCCTGTTTACTTAAGTAGTATTATATCCTTCTGGAGTCTTTGGTGGAGTTGGAGACTAGATAGTTATAGTTTTCCTTAGTTAAAGTAAAAGATAAATTATATAGGAAGCTTTGGACTCACAAATAAATACTATAACTACATTTCTTATTTGATAACTCTTTTGTGTATGTAATTTCTATGTTAAGGTTAAACCTTCCTTTTTATTTAGACAGAAAGGAGGAAATGATGTGGGATATCCTTCTGTATATGTGTTGCTCTTATTAGCTAATGAATAAAGCTGCTTTGGCCTATGACAGGGCAGAATATATCCAGGCTGGAAGAGATATAGAGAGAGAGTAGGCAGAGTCAACCAGATGCCATGTAGCTGCCAAAGGAAAAGTACATGCTGGGACCTTACCGGTAGGCCACAAACTCATGGCAATACACAGGGTGAGTGTTATATATACAGTTTCAGGACTGACAAGGCCTTGCTTGGGAGTGAAGGACCTGACCCAGTCTCAGTTTTAACATGAGTCAGCATATTCCCCTACAGCTACCATCCCTGCAAATGCCCACAGCTGCCCTTGTTTAATTTACCTCTGAGCATCAACTGTCCTGTGTAGGACCCTCTCTATCACACTGGGAATCTATCAGAGTCTTTTTCTCAGTCCTCCTGTCTCATAAACCAAACCTGAAAAGACAGAGACACATGTACCTGAGGCAGAAAGACAAGAGCAGTGGAGAGTGCCCCCCCCACAATGCTTCTCCATCTTGTTCCTTCTTTCATCACACAGCCTGAGAAGCTGCTGGTACCCAGAGGTGATTCAGATGACTCAAGACTAGCCAAGGAGGCCAGGCAAGTGGAGCAGACACGATGCACTCCAATGAAAACATGAACAATTGAACCTGAGCTCGAAGGAGATTTAATCAGGACAGGCAAACGGAAGGATGAGACAGTTGAGAACCATCAAGTTAAGAGTTTAAAACACGCTCGCCCTTCACACTTGAGGGATATCTCGTTACATTCATTCATCTTAAATGGCAAAAATACTCATCTAAGATTTTCAAAGGGGAAAAAGCCCCAGCCTAAATCAGGAGATCAGAGAAATGTGAAAGTTCAATCCAGGCAAGTTGCCACAGAAGAAGAGATGGTAGACTTGTCTCAGGCAGCCAAATATCTAGACAAAGTCACCATCTCCATAAGGGAACTTAGGTCGTTTGTTTGGTGAGTGTAATAGTGGTTGATAGGGAAAATAATTTATCCTGAAGGATTGTTTTTTACCCCAACAATAATAATAATTATAAATAAAGGCTGCCCATAAGACCAGGAACTTTCCTACATATTAAGACAGTTGAATCATGAATGCATTTTGAGAGTGTCCCCATTTTATAGACTAGGAAGCTGAGGTACCTAGATACTGTACAACTTAATAGACACTGAGCTTTCAAGAGCAGAAATCATGCTTCTGCAGTCTTGAATGATGACACGGTTTAGTTCAGTAAGATATTGTGTGATCAAACAAGATTTTGTGTTTCCCTAAATCTGTCATTCATCAAATGCATGTTTGAAAATGAGCTCAAAAAGAGCAAAGAAAAGATTCACTTGGGATCCATAGGAATAATGAAGGGAAAACTGGACCAAGAATATATGAGAGACAAATCAATTTTTACTGATGATTTTCTCTCTGATTCATTGTGGGTTCCCTGCAGGATGATAAAATTAGCTAATGTCTTGCAGATAAATGCCTAGAATGCAGCAAACATAAACAATGATACCACTAACAATGCAGCCAGTGTACCCAGAGTTCAGCTGTTGTTTATGGGTCCAATGCTGGGTTTTGCAGTCCTCCCCTGAGCACCCTGCACTGGACAGTTGTCAGTTCCTGAGGGCTGAAGGTTGATGATGGAGCATCAAGGGCAGAAAGTAGCACAGGAACCGCAGTTGGCAGCAGTGCGGTCTGTAGTACCTTGTTGCATAGTGCAGGCTAAGGAGCTGCTCCCTGCCTTAAGAATCCCATCACTACTTGTGAAACTCACAGGTATCAGCTTTATCCCATCATGCCCTTTCTTTAAAGGAACAAGTGCAGTGATGTGGGTGTCCATCTATACATTGTCCAAAGGGTCTGGCAACCCAATCAACTGACCTGCATGATTTATACCCCAACTTGGAGAAGTAACAGCTGATTCACGAGGTTCTGAACACTGGCACAACATGCATTTTCATGTTTTCAACCACTCAACATCTGTGTAACAAGTCACCTGTTATATTTCCTGTTAAAAAGACCTGGAATGCTTCCTGGCTTTCTAATAGACCTTGACATAAGCTGCATCTGTTAACAGCAGCTTAGTCTTTCTCTCTAGAGTTTATTCTCAAAGTAAGTGAACCTCTAGAAATGTCCAGACATCATTGAATGTGGATGATAGCAACCACACAGTCAGAAATGTCCAGACATCATTGAACGTGAATGATAGCAGCCACACTTCCTAACACACACTCACAGCAGGCCACCTTGTGGCATGGCTTAGAGTTGGACAGATCTGAGCAGAAGGCCTGACTCTGATTAGCTATGTGTCACCTAAAATGCACTGTGTTTGTACAAAGTGGGGGGAGTGCAGTATGAAGGTGTGAACTCTCTGGTGACTCTCATGATGAGGCACTGAAACACTTACCAACTGTAACCACTGTGCAAACAGTTGTGCAACCATCACATTGAGGTTTTCCTCCTACGCCCTTCCCTACGGGAATCTGTTTATCTCACCTTCCTTCACCTTATATCCAGAAGTTTGCATCAAAATTTATACCTCAGCCTGATGAGAAGATGGTTTTAGATTTCTTTTCCTCTTTTTCCTTCTTCTCTTCTTCCTCTTTCTCTTGCTCTCCCCTTCTCTCCCTCCCCCCTCCCTGACATGTGTAGGTGTGTACCACATCAGTGAGAGCAGAAGCCAGAATAATGAATGAGGCTTGAAGGTGGAGTTAGAGGCAGTTTTGAGTGACCAGTGTGGCTTTGGGGAACCAAACGCCATTACTCTGGAAAAGCATCCCGTGTTCTTAACCACCAGACCCCATCTTTCCAACCCCTGCTATGTGCTTTAAGATGATGTTTGACTTGTTTTCATTCTTACCTATTCCCAGAGAATCAGAAGCTCTGAGAAATTTTCAGAAACTTGAATAGGTCACAGAGGTTTACACTTGGGGGGTAGACTCTAATGAGAGTCTCTAGAAAATAGAATCACACCTTTTCCAAAGGCCCCATGCTTCGACCTACTGAATACATGATCATACAGAAGCACAGTTGTGATCCACGATCTGAAGACAGAGTGATAGATCTGGATTTGTCCAGGTAGACAACATAATTACAAAAATCTTTCTACAAAGGAGATAAGACACCAGAGGAAGAGAAGATGGAGCAGCAGAATCAGAAGCAGCGTGACAGGATTTCTTAGTGCTCCATGAGCCCATGCGTCTAGACTTTCTCTACCATCTGAAGAGTCAAGGGACTGAGCTCTGCAGACAACTTGAACTGACTTTCCAGGCTCATTTTAGAGTTCTGACATCTAGAATAATACATTCCTACTGCACCAGCAAATATATGTGTGGCAATTCATTTTAGCAGCAAGAAGAAATGAATACGGTCTCCAAAATCATGCTGCAAACAGAGCATTCAGGTCTCCTCCATGTCATATACATGCATAATGTGTAATGTGGAAAGCATGCTTCAAACACACACCCAAGCCTCCCCCATGTCCTTCTGTCTGTGTGTTACTTTTATTGGTTAATGAACAAAGAAGCTGCTTTGACCTGTGATAGGACAGAAAAGAGCTAGGTGGGTAAGACTGAACTAAATGCTGGGAGGAGGAAGGCAGAGTCAGGGAGATGTCATGTAGCTCCACCAGAGAAAGATGCTGGGGATGGAACTTTCCCCAGTAAGCCACAGCCACATGGTGATACATGGATTAAAAGAGATGGGTTAGCTTACAATGTAAGGGCTAGTCTATAAGAAACTAGAGCTAATAGGCCAAGCCGTGGTTTAATTAATACAGTTTCTGGGTGCTTATTTCAGTTCTGGGCAGCTGGGAACAAACAAGCAGCCTCCCCCTACACATGTGCATATCCACAGTCTTCCACGAGGACTCCCAGTGATGTTCCCCAGCTGAGAAAAAAAAAAAAAAAACTGGTTTCTACAGAGGAAGCCAAAGGGTGACAGGCAGTAGAGCAATCCAAGGTCAGGGTCTCGAGTAGCCCTGCTGTGGTCTGTGAATGAAGACTCTCTGTCTAGCCTGGTCGTAGTGGATCAGTTTCTCTCTGTCTACCCGGCCCCCATAGCCACTATGAAATTAACCACTCTGAGGCTCAATATAAGTTACAATTGTTTGGCTAATGGGCTTAGGCTTCTTACTGGTTAGCTCTAATTATAAATTAGCCCATTTCTATTAGTTTGTATTTTACCATGAGGCTTATGACTTCCCCCGTGGCTACATGGCATCTCCCTGACTCTGCCTTCTCTGTGTGTGTGTCTTTGTTGGACTTCTCACATAGCTATATTTTGCCTGTCTAGTGACTGAAACAGCCAATAAAATTCATCAGTCAACAAAAGCAACACATATACAAAAGGACATCCCATATCAGTAGTCTGTCTAGTCCAGAAGCTGATCTTTGCCATAATGGGAAGGAAAACAAGCTAAGATCCACAAAAGCCAAGTTTCTTCTGCTTTTGTTTCTCCCCTCCCATTTTCTCTCCCTTTCCTCCCATATAACAAAATTAACCTCTGTGTGACCATTAAGTTAAATCTGGAGCTCTTCTGATTTATGACAATTGATGACCCACTGGTGATTGCCTAAGACATAATCTAATGACTTAATAACTGTCCACGGGGACAGGGACGAAGAAAGTGAATATAGCAATGCTGATGTTGGACCAGACATCATTAGCTTCTACAGGACTTCATGACTGAGCCATGTATAGCCTTCATGAGAGAAGCAGTCATGACTCCATAGCAAACACAGCCGTCCTCCCAAATGCCAGCCGGTCAGCATGTGAAATACTTTTGCTTTTCAATAGTCACTACATTTTATAAAATAATAATAATAAAAAAAAACCACTGTGCCTGTCAAAAAACCAAACCAAGCAATCCTCATTTTGATCTTTTGCGATGTGCCCGCCAGTCTTCAATTTGTAACCTCTAGGCTAGTACCTCAGCATCCTGTTCCATTCCCTTGCAGCTAGTCCAGACTGCTTAGCAGCAGCCCTCTTCCGCCTGGTCTTAGCTGAGAGCCCGGCAATGGGGTTGCATGCTCCCACTGGGGTCTCCTCCTCTGCAGTTCTACCCTTCCACACTTCTCATCCTTTGCACTTCTGAACCCGCCTGCCTTTCAAAGCAAAGTCCTAGCAACAGCTCGCCACCAAACCTTCCGTGTACTCTAGCTGGAAATGAAGCTTTCTTCACCCAGCACCTCCCTCCCCGGCTAGTCCCTCATTGGGCAATAGATCTGTGAGACTGTTATCCTTAGAGAACACCTAGAGAGTCACCAACCTACACCCCAACAGTGACACCAAGTTTGTTGACCATCTCACTCAGCTCACTGCCTTGATTCTCCACATCTAGTCTTCCTGGGTCTGCGCTTGTTTTCCTACCCATGATGACAAAGACCAGCTCGGTTACACATGCTATTTCAAGACCTGTGGTCCTGACTGTGTTGTGCCAGACTGCCTTTCAGAACCCCTCGATTTGCTTTCTTTGGGAAAAGCAGCCTTTGATAATCTCAGCTGGGGGAACTTTATTGGGAGTGCTTATTGAAGACTGTGTACACACTGGCTGTTGCCCACCCACCATCTGCCCTAGTCAAGGTGGCTCTTGGGCTGTGCTGGCTCACGTCAGTGGTGTCTGAAGTTTATTTCTTTTTAACACCCAGCTCCCTTTGCAAGGACTTGTCAGGGGGCCAGTCTCCATCACTTGATTGTCAAAGGGCACCACACCAAGATCAAAGCAGCTAAATAGATGGAATGGAAATATTAGGATGGCAAGAAAAGAAAAGGAGAGAGAGAGAGAGAGGGAAAAGGAGGAAGAGTGAGAGGGGGTTAGGGAAAGAGAGAGAGAAACAGATGAGACGGAGACAGAGAGGAGGAAAGAAAGGGAAGACAGAGATGAGCAAAGCAGGGAGACAGTGGAGACAGGATGAGGTGACAGTGTCAATTACAGATGTCTTTCTGTAGGTTTACCTCTTTATAGCCAGCCACTTTATGTTCCCAAGGTTGTTGGCAGCCAGGGCTCCTGAGCAGACTATGTCCCTAAAGTGAGGCCGGCAAACTTTCAGGGGCTCAGTCATGATTGCTGTCTCTGGACTTTGAATACACATTTCCCACTGGGTTCTGTTTGGCTAGTGCCGAGCTTCACAGCTGTGCCGATTGCTCAGTAGGGAACACAACGTCTGTTCTCACAAAGAATTTGACAAATTAACTATGAACAAAGTTGCTCGGACATGACATGGAGTCTCACACGCTGTGTCATGCCAAGAAGAAGCTTGTCAGCATGCTGTTTTCACAGATATGAAAAGAGAATTTCCAAGATCTGCCAAATGGATCGCTGTGTTTAGAAAAGAAAGCAGGAGACAAGGTAAAAGCAAAGGGTAGCGTTGCGCGTTGACACAGAAGTCTCAGGATAGCCCTGTGCCCACAAGGCCACTAAAGGAGTTCACCAGTGAGAGGAATGAAGAAGTTTATACTATGTAAATCCCCACTGATTAGCAGAATACCTACATTCAAGGATCAGTGACTTAAAACCAAACAGAAAACGAGAAACTATTTGACAGTTCACACTATTGTAGGGTTTGTGTTTGGGCTATCGTCTTAGTTGGACTTTCTATTGCTGGTATAAAAACACCACAACCAAAACCACCTTGGGGAGGAAAGGCTTTGGTTTCTGCTTACATGTCCTGACGGCAAGCATCATGAAGGGGACTTAGGGCAGGAATTCCAGACAAGAACTTGCAGGCAGGAACTGAAGCAGAAACCATGAAGGAATGATGCTTACTGGCTAGATCCCCATTTTCATAGACAACTCAAGGCCAAATAAATAAATATGAGAGAAGTAATTTGTTGTATTCCATCAGATCATAGTGGAACAAAATCAAATCAGCAGTAAGCAGTACTGTAGAAATTGCATGTACACTTGCAGCAGGAACGACACACTTTGGAAAAACCATTGGATTTATGAAGAGATCAGGAAGGAAAATTCCTAGAATCAAAGCAAAAAATAGCACAACCCACCAGATAACTCTGGCTTCAGATATGCCGATTTCCCAATCAAATTGTAGACGTCGGTCAATGTGAGGAAGTGGGGGCCATATCTAGAAGGTCAAGGCATTTCCCACCCTTTCAGAGAGTGGAAGCCAGGTCCATTGGAATTGTTAGTGACTCACAACTTACTGGTCACAGACTGAAACTGTGCCCAGTCCCTGCCAAGTCTGTGGCACTCCAGCCTCTATGTTAGGAATGGCTCCCCCTAAAGCAGCCACACAGCCATGCATAGATGAACCGGCTGGAGACACAGATGCCATTGCCTTGTTCAGGAAGAAAGTCCACAGCCCCCTGTCACACTCTGCACCACTTCCTGGATTCACACAAACAAACCTTTGATTCATGACATTAAACCCTGAAATGAAAAAGCAGTATGTTTTTGTTTGACTTAATTTGAAGCATACTAAAATGTACTCTGTTTCTACCATGAGCGGATGGCAGGAACGTTCGTGGGGCTCAGCCTATTTTTTAAGCTGTCATTAGAAATGATTAATATTTAAGCAAAATCAATAAAAATTGGATTTGGAAAAAATCAATATTTAAGCAAAAGCATTACAAATCACATGACTAACACTGACACCCTTCATATATTAAAAAGGTTTGTTTTCCTGTGGCATATGGGTAAAGCTACAGCTGTATGGAGCAACATTTTAAGGTTGATATATTAGTGTGAGCCACGAGGATAAATCATTTTGAAATTCAACCTCAGTCCTTTAGAGAAAGAAAAACATTGGAGTAAATGCCAGCAACTATTAAATCTCACTGTCACATATATATTTAATATAAGTACATATGGATTTGTATATATATTTATTTCTAGCAATCTTTCTTCCACCCTTTCTTGCTCTCATGGTAGCTCCATCTGAAAGGCTGACACAGTTAAAATGGCAAACACCATTGTGTCTCATGTTGGTTGTGATAGATGAAAAGTATAGTAGCCTTAAACTAAGAAATCATGCCACAATCTCAATTCTAAAGCATTGCCCAGATAAACACAAGCTTTTATGGTGGGTTACAACTTTATCATCAATTCATTGTGCTATTTTTCTACTCTGGATGTTGTATGACGTTCACAGCCTCTTCCTGACTCTTGAGCAGCCTCGTCTTTTCCCACAACACATCCCCCTGGCCATGTCTGACTCCTCTAGCTACATGTGACCTGAAGGGACGTAACAGGAGAGACCATTGTGAAGACCTCCATTAGAGTGTTTTTCCTTAATTGCACCTCACTGTCAAAGATCACTCCCAGCCTTGCACCAAGAGCTCCTAGCACCGTGTCATCATGGCGCACCCACCAGCCTTCACAGAAGAAGACGCGGTGCTTCCACTTCCTCTATGACGTGGAGCCCTAGCCAGAGGTCTGCTAAGAAAATGCATAACCCAAATTCCTCTAGCATTTGAAACATAGATTTTATTATGTTGGTATATTGTTATTTCTGCTCTTTATTTTTTATTTTTTTTCCTTTTTATTTTTTTAAAAGAGAAAACAAACTATCTGTTTTCATTATGCATACCAATCCAAGTTCCCACTCCCTCCCCTCCTCCCATTCCATACACTTATCCCCCTTCCCACCCCCATCCACTACTCAGAGAGGGTAAGGTACATTGCTTTGGGGAAAGTCCTAGGCCTCTCTACTATATCTAGCCTGAGCAAGATATCCATCCAAAGAGAAAAGGTTCCCAAAAAGCCAGTACAAGCAGTAGGAATAAATCTTGGTGCCACTGCCAGTGGCCCCTAAGTCTGCCCCAATAATACAACTGTCAGCCATATTCAGAGGGACTAGTTTGGACCTATGCTTGTCTCTGCTCCTTAAATCTTATAATGTGTGTGTGTGTGTGTGTGTGTGTGTGTGTGTGTGTGTGTGTGGTGACAGAGGCAGACACATAAGCTCAAGGCCATCCTTTGTACACAAAAAGTTCCAGGCCAGCCAGGGCTATATTATAAGACGGTCAGAAAACCTAAAGAGAGATTGGAATAAATTACTGCTATTATGCACTAAAAATATAAATGGTTTAAAAATGCATCTAAGAGCTTTCTGGTAAGGGGATTTTAGTTGCTTACTTTTCTTTGCATTCTGAAGCTAGTTAACTTCCTGCCAAATATTACACACAATTGGGGCAATCCAATTTCTCTTTACTTGGAAATTAATCTTTGAGCCATTAAAAAGGCTCATTTAAATGAACTACTTCTCCAAGAGTTTATGGAATTTGTATAATGTCTCATATTTTAAAATGCAAAGTTGATTGACTAGATATCTTGTAAAGAATAATGTGATCAAAATCTATTTCTAGAATTATTGTTGAATTGAGTGTGTTCACAGTCTACTGAAGATAACGTGATGGTGTCTTCCTTCCCTCCAGGCCAAGGCTGTCATCTCTGTCCAAGCTTCCTCCGCCAGAGGATCACATGGATGGCAGAAAACAGATCTGAAATGCAGATTAGTTCCTATAACCCCTTGGTAGAGGAATGGACTCGGAGGATCCCAAAACTACAGCAAGAACAGATTCATGTTTCTATAGTAACACGAGCAGAGAAACAGGTGAGTCAGAAACTGGCCAGAGGCAATAATCCTGAGGAATACACAGGAGATTTGGCAAATACTTAAGCTACAAAGCTTGCAAGACTTGAGTAATAAATACATATTTGTCTTGGAGGGTGAGCAAAATGGCAAAGTCAGGAATGGCTGGTTTCTGACTTAGGTGTCTGCTGATGTCACTTACAGAAACTGAGACCACAATATGTGTCCCAGTCAGTGGGCTGCTGCAGGTTATCCTAGACTGGATGACTAAAACGCATTTAGGAGGGTTCTACCCCTCTGATCCACTCACTACCTACCAATCGAAGTGACTACTTATATTGTTCTATTATGAAATAAACCTTGGGAGTCAAATGTCAGGCAAAAACCTGATTGTTCAGAAAAGTGTCAGAGAAGCAACCAGTGACCTCCTCTCTCTCTCTCCTTCCTAGATCCAAAAGGCCTGTGATTCTTTCTAAGCCTTTCCCTACTACTTCCCATGTCTCTCTGCATGTCTGGAGTCTTCCAAAACTTATATGGACAATTCTGATGAACTAGTAGCTAGCCCCACCCTCTGATTCAAGGTAAACTTCATTGTCAGTCTCAGGAGTGTCAGAGTGCAATCAAAACATTCCAAAACAGCCAATTCTTCTTTCCAAAGACATCACACTGCAGAGAGATTAGCCTTCAGCATGTGACTTTAGGGAAAGCAAATATTCAGACCATCTAATGTGAGGCAGATTTTGAAAGCAGGCATTCTTTTCTCTGTATCTCTCTTCCTTTATGCATTTGTTGTTATTGAGATGGGGTTTGTGTGGCTCAGGCTGCCTTCAAATTCACTGTGAAGCTGATGTTGGCCTTGAACTCTTTAATATTTTGTTTTATTTACTTTACATGTATAGGAATTGTTGTCTACAGCTATGTCTGTGCGCCACATACATGTCTGGTGCTTGCAGAGGCCAAAAGAGGGCATTGGATCCCCTAGGACTGGAGGTTACAGATGGTTGGGAGCTGCCATGTGGGTGCTTGGAATTGAACCCAGGTCCTCTGGAAGAGCAGCCAGTGCTCTAAACCACAGAAACATCTCTCTAGCCCCGCCCTAGCCTTGAACTCTTGATGTATTTGCCTCCACTTCCCAGGTGCCAGGATGACAATCACAGATTACTACATCCATCTCAGAAGTTGTTCATTTCAATCAGTTTGGTTTTGAGCAGTACAGATTTGAGTCACATACTTAGCAGAACACAGTTGAGTATAGGTGACTGAAGCAGCAGAGTCTGAACGAGAACAAAATTGTGGATATGATCAACATAATAATAGTGTATAAAATTCAAAAGCTGATGTATTCCAGCCTCCACCTCCCTCGGGCAGGGGAGATGTTATTTTACTATCATAAACAGAGTGAGCAATAGTTATTATCTTACCGGTCTTTCTCAGAAAATCCCTTCCTTTACCTTCCCACTGAGAAGTTAGCGAATACTTTTCAAGTTGTAGGCCATGAACTGCTAGTGGATGCGTTCAATAAAATTCACTAATCGTGATAACCATTTTGAGCCAAGAAGAAAGTAAAATAAATCAGCCTAGATGACTAGAAAACAGAATGTATTTTGTAAAGTAATTGTATGTTTAAGAATAAAGTTAATTCAAGATTATTTACCTTTACTTTATAAAAGATATTTTTTTCATTTATGTTGGGGGAGGGGAGTTCTGAAATAGAGATAGCATTAATAGTAGATTTTTTTTTCTCCTCTATTTCCACTACCTCTTTGGGCATGTGTGTGTGGTGCGTATGTGCTGTGCACTGCGGCCCCGGTCTGCGCTCTATGCGCTAGACCCCAGTTCGCAAGCATCGGGCAAGGGGCTGGAGGTTGAGAACACAGACACAGAGACAGACCGACACATAAACCTTTAAACACTGATATTAAAGCTCCTTTTATTAGCATCATGTAGGCTTAAATACACTGCAGTCAATGGCCAACAGGTGAAAATCCCATCCTCTGATCCTCTAAGCTAGGCACAGCTTCTAGTAACTTTAATTAGAAGGTTCTAGGAGGGAAGAACAGCTGAAGGCCAGGACTCATTAGTTCCAACACATATGTGTGTGTGTGTCCATGTGTGTGTCTGTGTGTGCATGTCTGTGCATGTCTGTGTGTGCACATGTGTGTGAGTGTGTGTGCATGTGTGTGTGTGTGGTGTACCGGGTTTCCATGTTCAAGTTGCAATTTTAAAAACTGAAGTCCCCGGCAGAGAATGAAAGAGATACAAAGCAGTCTTTCAGATGGGAGAGAAAACCAAGTGTCCAAAAAGTACAAAGTTAATATACAACCAAAGCAATTCACATTCATATTCAAAAACACATCCTAGGAATTCTGCTTATCACCTACAGTTAAGTTCTTTGGCTAATGCTTAGTCAAATGACCACACCTCACTAGAAGAGGCATTAGCAATAAGACTTTATTCTGGGCTGTTGTATGTCTATATAGCTAAGTTCTATTGCTATTGACAATGAGAACAGCAAAGAATAAACAATACAAGAATAAACCTGAACATCACCATGTGCTCGGTGCTCTTTTAATCTTACATAACTTCGCCAGAGTCCCAGAAAGCCCAAGATCACCATCACCCCTTCACTGTGTTCTTACTTCTCATTTTTCCTGTCGTTGAGGGCTTTTCAAGGGTGTTAGGTTGTTTTCAGGCTCTGGCTATTATAAATAATGATTCTATGAACATAGTTGAGCACATGTCCTTTTGGTATGATTGAGCATCCCTTTGGGTATTTACCCAAAGATATTGCTGGATCTTGAGGTAGACTGTTTCCTAATTTTCTGAGAAATTGCCATACTGATTTCCAAAGCAGCTATACAAATTTGGACTTAGACTTTCAGTGCTAAAGTAAGAAAGTCTGGGCCAACAAAGTCAAGATGCCGCCCTAATGCTGACAAAGCCAAAATTTTTACACTGCTTTTCAACAATGTTGCCAGTCCTGAAACCAGACTTGGAATGCCCACTTAAAACATCGTCTCCAAAGTTTGAAGTAGAATTGTATAAATTACTTCTGTGGTAGAGAATGCTTCATCTCCAAGGACAGTTTTCCTGTCTCCAAATAGTCAAGACTTCCTGGGGACAGGAATAGTGAAGGCCTGCAGGAAGGCACTATGACAATACCACCTAACTATGTTCTAGGGAGCAGCTGAAGTGCCGACATCGTGTCATAGCTGAAATAGTTCCCTGGGGGCTGCCAAGAAGAGGGGGAAACTTGCTAAGGAAATGATCTGCTACTTTACAGTCACAACCCGTGTTTGTAAAAATTACTATAGCTTGGGGATGCAGAGGTAGCTCAGTGGGTAATGGCACTGTCTGCTCTTTCAGAGGCCCTGGGGTTTGATTCCCAGCACACAACTACCTGTAACTCTAGCCCACCAAGGTCTGGTGTCCTCTTCTGGTTGGAGGAGTCCAGCACGGCATGCATGCAGTGCATAGACAGACGTGCAGACAAAATGCCTATGCATGCACACAAAAATAAAATGAAAAATTTAATATAACTTAGCATGTAGCAAAAGGCCCTGTACATTAATAGGGTTATATTTAATTCCTTTAATTATCTCAAGTGTTTGAAACATTTTTACTGAAAGCAGTGCCTCAATTTTTTAGGGAACCTGTGTTATATTTTTAAATTGTGATTTCCAAGTCAGTGTTGTGCAGAGATCATTCTTCATCATTTCTGGACTTCTCCTTAGCAGCTATCATTGTGAATGGCACAGGCAAGGAGAGTCCCACAGATGGGGAGGTCATTTGTGTGGCTCCTCTGACACCACCACCTCAGCACTGTCTCACTGCGACTGGAGAAGAAACCAAGGACCTGCCACAGCCTCATCATCGCTTATCAAACATAGACGATATTTTATTTTGCAGAATCAGAAACAAGACCTCAAACATCCGCTGTGATCTCCGGTTTTAAGTGAAACAAGACAGTTTCCCTGATATGAGTTCCAGGCCACACACTTGCAGCAGTAGCGGGAAAGTTAATGATAATTGGTCTCTGTAGAGGGGACGCATCCACATCAGCACAGAGCCTTGGTGCTGAGCTATGAGTTCATTGACAAAGAAAAATCTTTCATCTACTGAGGAGGGAAAGTGTATTTTGCCACCCTCCCTCCTGCAGAAACACAAGAGCATTCTAGAATGAAAACCTAAGAACTCATAAGCCACTGGAAAGGGACAACATTTTAGTCTTGATACATTTTGTTCCTCAATTAAATTCCCTCTTAACCACTGACTAGTTAATACACAACTAATGATGTTGATATGGATATCCTGTGCCATTTGCCATGTGAATGAATGAAAACATAGTTGCTTTCCATACACTATCGCCCACGTCATAAGTGGGAGTTTAGGGGGGTCGTTCTGGTTTAGTTTGTTTTTGCTGCAGTCAGTGTGCTGAGTGTTACCCAGCAGAGAACATTCTGGTTCTTTGCCCTGGTGCATGAGAACAGCATCTCGCCCTTCTTCCTGGTATCTGTCTACCAGTCATGCCACCAAAAGAGCCGCTCCACCTTTTACATCTCTTCTCATGAAATACGTGCAATCAAGATGACTTGCTACTTTATAAGAATTTAATTTGCAAAACTCTAAGTCTCCTATGTACTTCACTTTCCCAGTCTCCCAAGCCAGGGGCTTATTTTACATAGAAACTGAAGGATAAAAATTCAGTTACTCTACACTATTTCCCCAACGTCAAAGGATCTATGAAAAGTCAGCAGAATTTCTTCATACTCTTGATCAAGAACAAAAGGAAAACCATCTTCATGTTCCCTTTCTCGTGTGAGAAAGACACAATAAATATAAGAACACACAAGCCTTGGAAGGTGGATGTGTGACTATCACAGGATAATGATGCAATCTACACATCCTGTCCTCGGAAAAGACACACCTTAGAAACAACTATAGATAACTTCTGGGAACCAGGGTCCTCTTATTGTCCATAGACCTATATTTTTAGTTTCTGAAGCCACCTATTGTACTAGGAAGTGAAATGGGCATTTTTCTAGTTCTCTTGATGGACATTTCTCCATTCGTGCACGCTTCTTCCGTCTTGACTTGCATGCCAGGTGCCATCTACCACTCTGATTTCCAGCAGTTTCCTCTCTCCTTTGCCAGTTCTCAGTAGTTTGGGGGTTTCTCGGTGCTTGGCTTTAAACTCGTCTCTAACTTCAATCGCTTCCTGAATGACATCAGAAATGCTTCATTAGCAGAAGTGAACGACTCCCAAATTTCCAGTAAATACATTTCCAGTCCAGATCATTTTTGTGCATTCCAACTGCTCAATCAATATCCACTTAGAGTCTCAGAGCTGCACCAATCTATAGCTGCTCAAAAATCAACTCCTCTGCTGGCCTTGTGGTGTACTTTCTCATCGCTGTTGTATCTTGGTGGCTGGCATCACACTCCTTTCAGGTTAAGACAGGATAGGACAGTCTTTCAAAGTTTCCTGTGTCTGAAAATGGCTTGTCAGATATTCTAGGCCTATAACCAAAGCTGGATGCCCCAACACTGTAGAGAAACATTCAGTGTCTGCACAGGCAGCCAGCTGTTTCTGTCATTTCGTGCACTTTTCGGAAGTAGCTGGGTTATACTTCCTGCTAATTCAGATAATATTACTTTCCTTCTCAGGTCTTTGATGGGGTTAAAGACAAGATAGTTACAGTTACAGTCCTCTTATATCTTAGCTAAAGGCATATTAGGTACAAGCCTTAGACTCTTCAGGAAAGGACAGCTATTGGAGTAACCTCTGTAATTTGCCAATTACCTATGGTCTGGAAGTCTAGAATGTGTTTCTTGCTTGATGTTGTTCTTGTTAGCTGTAGTTTCATTTTTGTTTACATCATTACCTTTTCTTTATTCTGAACAATATTTGATAGTTGTTCTTAATATAGATGTTTAATTTTATATATTAGGGTTAGAGCTTTCTTAGTTAGACAAAAAAGGGGGAAGTACTACGGGAATTCAATTCAGTTATGACATTTGGGGTGACTAGTCCTATAGGCATTGTTTTCAGATAAAACTAAGGAGGGGCCACATGTTCTCTCTCTCTTACTCCCCCTTCTGCCCTCTCTTCCTCTCTCTCTCTTGGTCAGAGTAGGAGCAAGCCTTGTGGTTGGTCCTCATAGCCCTTGGGCAGAATGGCAGGACAATGGCAGCTGGATCAGCAGTAGTGTCTACCTTATTCTGTATTTGTGTTTTTCCATTGCACCCTTTAATAAATTATTGACCAGACTTTGGTATGGGAGGTCCTTCTCTATATGTGTTGCTTTTATTGGTTAATGAATAAAGAAGCCGATTTGGCCTGTGATAGGGCAGAACAGACCTAGGCAAAAACACTAAACTGAATGTTGGGAGAAAGAAGGCAGAGTGAGGGAGAAGCCATGTAGCCTCCAAGGACAGAGGCTTGCCTCTGCTGGAGCCCACCAAAATTTTGCCGGTAGGCAACAACCTCGTGGTGATGCAGAGATTAGTGGAGATGGGCTAGATTAGGATATAAGAGCTAGCTAGAAATACACTTACATGATTGGTCAGGCAGTGATTGAAATAATATAGTTTCTGTGTTATTATTTCATGGTCTGGGCGGCTGGGAACAAATAAGCGGCCTCCTACCACTTCAACCTTCAATCTCATCCCATAAGGAGTTCTGCTAGACTTATCCTTTGGATCTCTTTTCCACTATCTCCCTTGTTCTAACCCAAGTTTGCATGATGATCCCAGACAGGAGCAATAACCTCCTAAATGATGCTCATGTGCCCAGTGTTGGTCTCTTCAAACCCATCCTTCACATTTCAAAAGGTGAGAGTTAAATGTTGTCAACCATCTCAGACTCCTGTGAAGACACTTGAGACATTTACCAATGTCTTGAGAATAAAAGAATAAAAAAAACAAACACTGTTGTAGGGTTCCTTTCTATATGCTATGAATATGTTTTATTGCCCTTGGTTAATAAAGAAGCTATTTTTGACATATGACAGAGCAGAATATAAGAATATAGCCAAACAGGAAATCGAGAGAGAGAGAGAGAGAGAGAGAGAGAGAGAGAGAGAGAGAGAGAGAGAGAGAGGCAGATTTGAAGAGACGCCTTGTAGCTACTGAAGGAGAAAGACACCAGAATCTTACTGTAAGTCACAGTCTTGTGCCAACTTGGTGGAATTCAGAATTGCCATGAGACAGATCTCAGGGGATGCTTTTGAGGGATTTTGTAGATAAGATAGATGCAGAAAGACGCATCCTAATTGCCATGCCAAATGAAAAGGATGCAAGCGGAACAGCATACACTGTCCTCCCTTCCTGTCTGTAACATACTAGGAACAGCTGCCTCAAGCTCCGGTTGCCATGGTTTCCCACCTCAAGGAACCACACCATGGAACCGTGAACCCCAATAAACCTTTCCTTCTGTTGTAATAAGAGCGGCAGGGCTGTGTCCCCGGCACCCGGCCGCCCGCATGGCTAGCTTATGCCCCGAAATAATTACACGGAAACTGTATTCTTTTAATCACTGCCTGGCCCATTAGCTCCAGCCTCTTATTGGCTAGCTCTTACATATTGATCTAACCCATTTCTAATATTCTGTGTAGTACCACGAGCTGGCTTACCAGGAAAGATCTTAACCTGCATCTGTCTGGAGTGGGAGAATCATGGCGACTCCTTACTCGGCTTCTTTCTCCCAGCATTCTCTCTGTTTACTCCGCCTACCTAATTTTCTGTCCTATTAAAGGGGCCAAGGCAGTTTCTTTATTACTTAACCAATGGAACAACAGATAGAAAGATGACCCACCTCCATCATTTCCCCTTTTTCTGTTTAAACAAAAAAGAAAGGCTTTCACTTTAACATAGTAAGATTACATATAGCAAAACAGTTATCAAGCAAGAATTACAATTACAATATTTATATCTATTTTATCTTTATCATAACTAAGGAAAACTATAACTATCTATCCATTCTTCAACTCCATCAAAGACTCCAGAAGGATATAATATTACCTAAGTAAACAAGAAATAAGAAAACTCTAGAAATGACAGAGACATCTCATTGCCTGGACAGTCACCCAAAGTTCTTTTGTACTGTTGGGGCATCCATCTTCAGCCTTCAGGCCCATAGTATCCAGCAGACATTTTCATCAAGCAGGAAATTCCAAAGACAGTTCAGTCACTTTTTGCTGTGTCCTGCAGAATGTCTCGCAGACTCTTTCATGAGTCAGGAACCCCGAAAGACCATCTCACCTTTAGGCAAGTTCAGCAGTCCTCTTTCTGCGGGTTCTCTGTGTCCAGTTTATGCAACAGTCCAGGCAAGAGCAGTTTCTTGCTCAAATGGCTATCAAACTCCTTAAGGAGCCTCTTCGGTGCCCATCTTCCTCTTGAAGTAGATTGGTGCTGCCAGGAGCAGACGTGTCTCATTGTCATGAAAAGCCCTAAGTTATTAAAACATTAAATGCCATATTCTGTAGTCTTTGAAAGATATGAAGAATGCCTATCCAACTGAAATATATATTCCTAGCTGAAATATATCTATGCACATCTAGAAAATCTAACTAACATGACTAAAAGTTTGACAATTATTGATGATTATCCATTAACAACCTATATACATTACATTTTTAAATGAACTATACAATCACAATACCTTAATCAAGATTAGAAATATGCATATACATATAACAAAATTGACCTTGAAATCTATACCAATGCAAATTATTCATATCTATATCATATCCTCCTTTAAATGTAAAAGAACATTTATAAACCATATTTGGGAACATGGGCACAGTTTTTCTCTCCAAACTGCTTCCTGCTGAATGGGGGCGTCGTTAATTAGGTCTTTTATGGTATAATCTCTGTGCCAGGGTCATCTCAGTTGGCAGTTGAGTGAAGTAATTTTTTGAGGGTGTTCACAGTAACCTTTCAGGAGGGCGTGGTCTATCATACCATATTGGGATAGAAGAAATCCACAGGGTCGCATCCTCTGTGAAAACAAAAGAAGACCCTCTCCAAAGCATCATATCCTTAGACCCATATTCTGAAATCATAATATCCTTGTATCCATCCTGGTTTAGCTTGGCAGCCCATGTAATGAAATGTCTCTCTGCATTTAGCTCCTTTACAGTCAAAAATTTTAAAGAAAACACAATAATACAAAGAATCCAGACTCTCTGTGAATTTTCCATTTTTACGTGGCTTATTTTTCTTTATTTCTTTTAATCTATAACTATCTGTACTCTGTCTCTTTAAAGACTTTACCCTTTTTTTTAAGACATTAACTTTATTCTTTATATATATTTTTTCTCTCTCTCAAGCCTACGTATTTTCATCCAACAGTGTCTGAATCAGTTCTATTGTGAATCTGTAATTTTTTTTACTATCCAGGAGCATTTCTTAAAATGTTAAGCACTTCTCAAAAACTTAAGTTGCACCATGTAGGGGTAATACGGTACCGCCTGTGTCCTGCTCAGTCTAAACCTTAACTGCGCTGTTATTATGGTAATTACGGTAGTTCCTGCCTGAGACCAGCACAGTTTGGCATGGCGGAGTTGAGCCCTCCTGCCTCAGAGCCATTTGGTGCCCCTGAACCACTCACAGTTCCAGGCACACAGTAGTCCACATTGCCATCAAGCAAGCCGTAGCACTTTACTCCAAATGCTCCATTCAAAGACTCTTTCTCCCGCAGGAGCCAGACAGAGATCACGATGGCGGCACAGCCCAGAAAGCCGGCATTTTAAAACAGCCAGTTTTTTCCTGTTGCTGAGTCAGGACAATTTCTTTGCGGCACGCAACCCACAAACAGCAAAAGGCTGTCTTAAATTCTCTCTCTCTCCTTTTTAAGCCCTCTCAGGTTTTACGTGGAGTTCATTAGCACGTTGGGTGCCACTCTGTTGTAATATGAGCGGCAGGGCTGTGTCCCCGGCACCCGGCCGCCCGCATGGCTAGCTTATGCCCCGAAATAATTACACGGAAACTGTATTCTTTTAATCACTGCCTGGCCCATTAGCTCCAGCCTCTTATTGGCTAGCTCTTACATATTGATCTAACCCATTTCTAATATTCTGTGTAGTACCACGAGCTGGCTTACCAGGAAAGATCTTAACCTGCATCTGTCTGGAGTGGGAGAATCATGGCGACTCCTTACTCGGCTTCTTTCTCCCAGCATTCTCTCTGTTTACTCCGCCTACCTAATTTTCTGTCCTATTAAAGGGGCCAAGGCAGTTTCTTTATTACTTAACCAATGGAACAACAGATAGAAAGATGACCCACCTCCATCATTTCCCCTTTTTCTGTTTAAACAAAAAAGAAAGGCTTTCACTTTAACATAGTAAGATTACATATAGCAAAACAGTTATCAAGCAAGAATTACAATTACAATATTTATATCTATTTTATCTTTATCATAACTAAGGAAAACTATAACTATCTATCCATTCTTCAACTCCATCAAAGACTCCAGAAGGATATAATATTACCTAAGTAAACAAGAAATAAGAAAACTCTAGAAATGACAGAGACATCTCATTGCCTGGACAGTCACCCAAAGTTCTTTTGTACTGTTGGGGCATCCATCTTCAGCCTTCAGGCCCATAGTATCCAGCAGACATTTTCATCAAGCAGGAAATTCCAAAGACAGTTCAGTCACTTTTTGCTGTGTCCTGCAGAATGTCTCGCAGACTCTTTCATGAGTCAGGAACCCCGAAAGACCATCTCACCTTTAGGCAAGTTCAGCAGTCCTCTTTCTGCGGGTTCTCTGTGTCCAGTTTATGCAACAGTCCAGGCAAGAGCAGTTTCTTGCTCAAATGGCTATCAAACTCCTTAAGGAGCCTCTTCGGTGCCCATCTTCCTCTTGAAGTAGATTGGTGCTGCCAGGAGCAGACGTGTCTCATTGTCATGAAAAGCCCTAAGTTATTAAAACATTAAATGCCATATTCTGTAGTCTTTGAAAGATATGAAGAATGCCTATCCAACTGAAATATATATTCCTAGCTGAAATATATCTATGCACATCTAGAAAATCTAACTAACATGACTAAAAGTTTGACAATTATTGATGATTATCCATTAACAACCTATATACATTACATTTTTAAATGAACTATACAATCACAATACCTTAATCAAGATTAGAAATATGCATATACATATAACAAAATTGACCTTGAAATCTATACCAATGCAAATTATTCATATCTATATCATATCCTCCTTTAAATGTAAAAGAACATTTATAAACCATATTTGGGAACATGGGCACAGTTTTTCTCTCCAAACTGCTTCCTGCTGAATGGGGGCGTCGTTAATTAGGTCTTTTATGGTATAATCTCTGTGCCAGGGTCATCTCAGTTGGCAGTTGAGTGAAGTAATTTTTTGAGGGTGTTCACAGTAACCTTTCAGGAGGGCGTGGTCTATCATACCATATTGGGATAGAAGAAATCCACAGGGTCGCATCCTCTGTGAAAACAAAAGAAGACCCTCTCCAAAGCATCATATCCTTAGACCCATATTCTGAAATCATAATATCCTTGTATCCATCCTGGTTTAGCTTGGCAGCCCATGTAATGAAATGTCTCTCTGCATTTAGCTCCTTTACAGTCAAAAATTTTAAAGAAAACACAATAATACAAAGAATCCAGACTCTCTGTGAATTTTCCATTTTTACGTGGCTTATTTTTCTTTATTTCTTTTAATCTATAACTATCTGTACTCTGTCTCTTTAAAGACTTTACCCTTTTTTTTAAGACATTAACTTTATTCTTTATATATATTTTTTCTCTCTCTCAAGCCTACGTATTTTCATCCAACAGTGTCTGAATCAGTTCTATTGTGAATCTGTAATTTTTTTTACTATCCAGGAGCATTTCTTAAAATGTTAAGCACTTCTCAAAAACTTAAGTTGCACCATGTAGGGGTAATACGGTACCGCCTGTGTCCTGCTCAGTCTAAACCTTAACTGCGCTGTTATTATGGTAATTACGGTAGTTCCTGCCTGAGACCAGCACAGTTTGGCATGGTGGAGTTGAGCCCTCCTGCCTCAGAGCCATTTGGTGCCCCTGAACCACTCACAGTTCCAGGCACACAGTAGTCCACATTGCCATCAAGCAAGCCGTAGCACTTTACTCCAAATGCTCCATTCAAAGACTCTTTCTCCCGCAGGAGCCAGACAGAGATCACGATGGCGGCACAGCCCAGAAAGCCGGCATTTTAAAACAGCCAGTTTTTTCCTGTTGCTGAGTCAGGACAATTTCTTTGCGGCACGCAACCCACAAACAGCAAAAGGCTGTCTTAAATTCTCTCTCTCTCCTTTTTAAGCCCTCTCAGGTTTTACGTGGAGTTCATTAGCACGTTGGGTGCCACTCTGTTGTAATATGAGCGGCAGGGCTGTGTCCCCGGCACCCGGCCGCCCGCATGGCTAGCTTATGCCCCGAAATAATTACACGGAAACTGTATTCTTTTAATCACTGCCTGGCCCATTAGCTCCAGCCTCTTATTGGCTAGCTCTTACATATTGATCTAACCCATTTCTAATATTCTGTGTAGTACCACGAGCTGGCTTACCAGGAAAGATCTTAACCTGCATCTGTCTGGAGTGGGAGAATCATGGCGACTCCTTACTCGGCTTCTTTCTCCCAGCATTCTCTCTGTTTACTCCGCCTACCTAATTTTCTGTCCTATTAAAGGGGCCAAGGCAGTTTCTTTATTACTTAACCAATGGAACAACAGATAGAAAGATGACCCACCTCCATCATCCTTCCTTCAGTTTTTTCAAAGATTTTGCCACAATGACAGGACACATAGCTAACACACCCTGCCAATCACACTCCAGTCTCCAAGTCAGTCTCTGCTCTGATTTCACCATGCTAGGCAAGTCTTGCCTGTTCCTATACTCCACGAATACAGAACCCCACAGCCTGTGGTCGTCTGTGGTTTGTTTCTGTCTTCATTTACCAGATGCCTGTGGGTTCAATGCCTGCTGTGTAAATAGCAGTTGTTCGTTTTAGCACCAAATCCATTCTGCTGTTTACTGAGTCTCCCATTAATGCTCATTTAAATGTCTCAGGCTTCAGCTGTGATGCACATCTTTTAGGGGATGATATTTTAAATTAATAAACACTGAAATGGATTTCCTAGGCTAGAAGGTATATGTACATTTAACTTTGTAAGAAAATGTCACAAGATTTTTAGCACATTTGTACTGTTTTAAATTCTCACCAGTAGTGTAGAAATCCCTTCTATAAGTAATTTCTGCTGTCATTAAAAAACAATTTAACAATGTTCTTAAGTTGTATCTCTTAGTGGTCTTTAAATGTCTGCTATCATTTTTTTAAATTGTAAACATGTTGTTAAGTTATATCTCATAGTGGTATTTAAATGTATGCAATGAAATCAGACCATATCAGCCCCTACTTTCCTCAGGGTCCCCCAACATGTCTTCCGCCTAAACTCTATCTCCTTCTTTTAAAAATGAACAGCTTAGGAAGTCCATTAGGTGCTTCTCTTATGAAGGATGTGAGGCCACACATAAGAGCATGAACTATTTACACCCCAAAGAACATTCCTTTCTTTCCCAGAAGCTATCAACTGCCAATGTCTTCTCATTTAGGGCTGGGACCTCCTGAGTACCTTCTATCAATGCTGGAATTTTGGCTGTCTTGATCTCACGCATGCTCTACCCAGGTAACTAGAGCCACTGTGAGTTCATGAGTACAGTCCAGAAGACAGCATTTCCCAGCACTTCTCCACACCCTCCAGATCTGACTTTTTGTCTCTTCTCTGACGTTCCCTGAGCTTTGGTGGAAGGGGTGAATAGCAGTGTCCCATTCATGGCAAAGCGTGCAGTCACTTATGCCCATCACTCTGAGCAGCTATTAGCCTCCTTATGGCTTCAACGGGCCTTTTCCCTCATTACTAATGGCCTTTAATAACATCTGATGTACTCATTGCCTATGGTTATATCTTCATTGTGAAGTAGCTATTCATGTCTTTTATCAATTTTTATTGGCTTGCTTGTCCTCATTATTATTAAGTTGTAGATACTACTTACAGGCAGGAGTCCAGCATCAGATATATGTTGTCTTATTTTGTCCCAAACGATAAATCGCTTATTTATTGTATAACATCATCTTTTATCAAAGAGACCATTTTAATTCTCATAGCTTAATTTGTCTTTTGTTTCCTTTAAAAATTAGTGGGTCTTTTTGTGCACTCTAAGACATCAGTGCCTCACTTGATGACAACATATTCTCTTGATCTTGAAAGCTCTGTGACTCCATCTTTTTGGAGAGTTAGACTTTTCTACTTTGCATTCTATTGCTGTCACAAAACATGGTGACCAAGACCAACTTGGGGGTGACAGGGTTTATTTGGCTTTTTACTATTCATCCAAGACACAGTCCATCATATGGGGAAGTCATTGCAGCAAATAAAGCAGGATCAGAGACTCAAGAATCATAGAGGGGAGGTGCTTACTGGATCACTCAGGGCTCACTCAGCCTGCTTTCTTTATGACCTGGGACCACCAGTCCAGAGGAGGCATTACCCACAGTGGGCTGGATCTTCTCACATCAATCATTGAGAAAATGCTCCCATCCCAGCTTACAGGGCAGTCTGATGGAGACAATTTTTCAATTGAGAGTCCCTCTCCTCATGTGATCCTAGTTTCCATCAAGCTGATAAAAATTAATCGGCATATCACCTAATTGGGTTTGCCTGTGGTGTGGGTATCATGCGGGTTTTTCCATAAATGATCATATTTTCCAGATCCACATGTTGAAACTATGTTCCTTTACCTATTAAACTTGTTTAATAATTTTATGAAAAAATCAGTATCTAGACAAGCCTCAACTATTTTTGGAGTCCCCGTGTGAGACAGCTAACAATGTGTATTTCCTTATAACAGCACAATGTGGTTTCAGTTTTTTAAATTTTTAGTTAGCAACAAAGTTAGGGTCTGAAAAGTTTTGAATTTGGTTTTCTTTCATAATAATTTCAGTCATTTTAGATCCTTCCTATTTTTGCATTTGCATTTTTACTTGTTATCTTTCATTGCTTTTTCATTGAAAATAGATTCTTCTCTCATACATTACATCCTGACCACAGTTTCCCCTGGCTCTGCTTCTCCCAGTTCCCTTCTCCCCCAGACTCACTGCCACTCTCTTTCTTTTCAGAAAAGAAGACAAAGAGACAACAACAAAACAGGATATAGTGAGACAAGGCAAAAGCCCTCACATGGAAGCTGGACAAGCAACCCAGTGGAGGAAAAGAGTCTGGGCCACATCTGCTTCCACTCTTAGGTGCCCCACAGAAACACAGAGCTAACAGCCATAGCGTATGTGCAGAAGACCTGGTACCGACCCATGTAGGCTCTGTGTTGTCCTTTCAGTCTCGGTGAGCCCATGGGAACCTTGCTTAGCTGATTCAGTGGGCCATGTTCTGCTGCTCTCCTCCATCCCCTCTGACTCCTACAGTCTTTCTTCTTCATCTCCTCGGGGTTTCCTAAGCTCTAAGGGGAGGGACTCTATGGAGGCCTCCCATTTAGACTCTGTCTCTCTCTTTCTCTCTCCCTCCTCTCTCTCTGCACAACGTCTGCTTGTGAGTCTCTGCACCTGCTCCCATTGACTAGAATTAAATTGAATATATTGTTCAGGGTGAGGAAATTTGACAGTGTTAGAATCTGTAAACACGGTGTTTTTGTTTACTTAGGACTTTTAAGATTCTTTCAGAAAAATGCATAATTTATACAGTAGACTTACATTTTTACGTATTTATTCAATAATTATTTGATGATATTATCAGTAATACGATTTTTAATGATGCCCTCAAACTGTTGGTCAGCGGTAAAGAGAGACACGTTCATTTTGCTGTGTTCACTTTGAACTTTGTGACTTTGCTAAATTAATTTATTATCCTAGTAGTATTTTTGAAGATTCTTTAGTACTAACACAGTTTTGCTATGTAATCATAGGATTTTACTTATTTTATGGTCTTTATGTTTCTGCGTTTTTGTCTCATTTTCCGTTAACATCCAATACAATCCAGATGCAAGTAATGAAGACGACGTCTGCTTTGTGACCGACCTGAAGCGTTTTCTCTCACCATTGTGTATAACCTAAACTTCGTGGTGTTATTTCAAGATTCTTTTTTTTTATTAAGAAAATTTCTTCCTGTTTCTACATTTCAGGAATCTTTTAAAGATTTATTTTTAAGTATTTGAGGAATTTATGTAAGTGATGCTTTACTCACATGTATGTCTGTGCACTACATGTGTGTGTGATGACTGCGGGTGTCAGAAAAGAGAACCGGATGCCCCATAACTGGAGCTGTGGATAGTTTTCTACCACCATGTGGGTATTGGGATTCTAACCTGTGTCTTCTGCAAGAACAAGTGCTCTTAACTACTTTCCGAGGTCTACAGCCAATAATCAATTTCTTTTTATTCTATGTATATGAACTTTTCCTTCATGTGTGTCTGTGCATTCAGTGTCTGCAGAGGACAAAGGGTGAGTCTGATCTCCTGGAGCTGAAATTATACACGGTTGTGAACTGGAATCACAGATGGTTGTGACCCACCCTGTGGGTGCTGGAAACTGAACGAACCCAAGTCCTCTGCTGGAGCAACAAGTCCTCATGGAGAAGCAGTGACTTTTATCAAATACCTTCTTCCCGTAAGTATTAGAATTCAGATTAGGCTGTAAGGTTACAAAGTATGCATTTTAATCCCCAGAGGAGACATAGAAAATGATGCAAATATGGATATAAAAGACAAGAGTAAAAATGTGATCCTAAAAAGTCATAAGAACAACTAGAGCAAGTGACCAAAGAGCGAGACACCGAACACATCGCATTATAGCTACATTACACTTGAAAACGCTTTAATGTCTGCATGTATTGTAAAACCCACAATATATTTTGCTTTGGTCTCAAAGAGTTTAATCTCATCGATGTCAATTTTACAAGGGTAAACAGAGTTCTTTTCACTATTTAATGACACACACCACCCCCATTTTCTTCATCCTCACCATCAAACCTGCACTTTTGGCTGCTCGTGTGTCCCATTGGCTGAAGATTTCATTTCATATTTTTATAGTTCGGGTGAGCTGGTGTGGAATTCTCACCTTTTCCTTTAGTTTTCAATAATTTGATTTTGACAGTGTCATAATGTAGTTTTCTGGATCCTGATGTTTATCCTGTCTCGGTCTGTTGGGTTTGGGTTTTATATAATTGTTTTCATCAGACTTGGACATTTTTCAGTCATTTCTTCAGGTAAATTTCCTTTCCTTTCATCTCTGGGGCACCATAAATTATTAGCAATTCTGATGCCTTCCTTGGTTTTGTTCTTATTTTTCTCTCCTTGTTGCAGTTAGATATTTCCTTTGGTATTTCCAAAAGTTATGTTGATGCCTTCCCTCTTCCACACAACTCAGGGTTAAATTTTAATGTAAAATGTTTGTTTCCAACATTCCATTTTCTGTTTTAAACTTCTCGTTATTTTTCCAGAGTTTGTATTTTTCTCTTAAAGCATCCCTTCTTTTCATCAATACACATTTCTTATTTTCCAAACCCTTTAGAATTTTTTATATTTTTAAAAATCCTGTTGCCAATTCAGATAACTGAACCATGGAGATGTCTACGGACAATATTTGTTTTTGAATATGGATCATGTTTTCTTGCTTTCTCAATGTAGAAACTCAGTATAATTCTCTGAATATAAAGCATCTAGAAACTCAAATTAGAACACAGAAAAAGGAAATGGAGATGACGTTCATTTTATTTTGTTTATTTCAGATAATACTACAGCAATGGAGACTTTACATACGGATGACGGGAATCTAGGACTGGACTCCTTGCTCAGTTCCATTTATGATTAGTCTAACTTCCAACTTCCTGGGATGCAATTAACTACTTGATATTGTCAATATTTGATTTGGGATGATTTGGATCTAGTGGCAGATACTTTTTAAAATTCTCCTTTGATTTGATTTAAACAAACCAGGAGAATCTGAACTCTACAAAAGCGAAGAGGTCTCTCATTTCCATCTGATGTCTAGATGGCGTGTCTCTGCAACTAGATGAAATGTGTGGAAAGGAGAAAGAGTTTAGGCCGAGCAAGTTGTTTTTGTTTTTAACCTCTCAACTCTTTTGGATTGCAGCCTGTTCCTCTGACCCACACTTCTCATCTAAGGTTCAGTTGGGTGTTGACTGAGATTTCTGTCTTACCCAGTCCCAAAGGAACACACAGAGGTCTACATTAATTATAAACTGATTGGCCCAGTAGCTCAGGCTTCTTATTAATTATTATAACATATCAGCTCATAATTTTTGTCTGTTTTAGCCACTTGGCTTGGTACCATTTTGGCGAGGCAGTCACATCTTGGTAGCTCTGTGTCTGGCTTCCTCTCTGTCTGGGTGACGACTGCAGACTGATTGTTTCCTCTTCCCTGAATTCTTGTGGACCTGCCTCTGCTTCCTGTCAGGTCTCCCTGTCTGTACTTCCTGCCTGGCTACTGGCCAATCAGCGTTTATTAAAAATACTAGTGACAGGGTACAGACCATTGTCCCACAGCTGTTGGGTTTCTTTGGAATGATGGGCTGGTTCTTTCATTCACACCACCAAAACTAGAAAACTCTCCCTTAGTGTGGAATATGCCCTTGTTGTATGGACATCTGTGAAATTCTGTTTTCTTCTACTGAATTTCAACCTATCAGTATTTTCTTTGTCCACTGTTCTTTTATAGCTTTATAGAAAAGATTAGCCCTATGGTTTCTTTCAGGTTCTATGTGGTGAAGGACATGTACATCCTTGTTCATCCTCACTGGTGGTGGAACACAAGATCTTGTATTTTCTGCCCATCATTAAATCTCCAGTGATGAAGATATGGAAATTTCTCTAAAGTCCTTGTACAGATATATAATGTGAAATAGAGATAATGCAGATGTGTAGAGGAGCAAAGAGAACATGATGTTCACCTATGTAAGATAAAATAATAGAAACCACACACTGAAACAGCTGTAGGATGCTTTTAAACAAAGGTGCCATTGACCTTGAGAAGTTTAGTTTTGGAGGATAGCATTGACCTAGACCTATAAGCACTCCTAAATCAGAAGTGGATACATGCCCTTCAGAAAAAACAATGGCACAGTGTTTTAAATCTAGATCTTAAAAAATGATCATGGTTACTCTGGAAATCCAGCATCCTGGGGGGCTGAAGAACATGAAAAGCATTTTTTCTGAAGTAATCCTTCCTCTAACTTGACTCATCCCAGCACGGCAGGACCAAAAGTAGGACTCGTTGCTCATCTGTGTCTGGGTCATTCTCTTGGCAATGCGCAAGCTTTTAGGAGACAGTCAAAAGTTGGAGAGAGAGAGTTGAGCTGGCGAGTGAAGACAGAAGTCATGTACTGTATGAAAAGAGAATTATGCAATATTTAGGAACTAAGCCAAGTCTGGCATCTTGTTAGGCTCACAGAAAAAAGACTCAACAATGTCATTAGAAATGCATGAAATCATGAAATCATATTCCTTAACCCAGAACTGAGAACACACATGGGTTAAAGTAACAAGAGAACTTCAGCCTTCCCATTACATAGCATGCCACATTGTTTTATCACTCAGAAAATAAGTAAAATTTAAAATAACTGCTGGAAAGAAATGGCATAGACCATGTACAGCATCATTGCATTGAGTGCTCATTTACTCCCCACATACAGATTTACCACATGCCCTAATATTTGTAGATACAGTATGAGTAACTCTGAGCCAGCAAGGGTCAAAGAGTCTCTTTCAGGTCCATTTTCTACTGGTGCCAATGATATTACTCTAACACTAAAACACTGATATCAACAGCATTGTATTATAGTTGATGTTTCCCTGATGACATTGGCATCATTCTGTTGGCATCAAGCCTGTTGGCCTAGCCTCTCCATAGGCAATCATTGTTACATTTATGGGATTTATTCAATGCTTGATTCAGTGTATGTCTATGTTGGACCTGCTTTTTAAGGTCTGACAATACACCATAAACAATAGTGGCAAGTCAAAGGCTCGGAGAATGAATAAACTTTCAACAAGTGTGGGGGGTAGGCCCAAAAATGTGAGCCTATTTCCACCTTGTCTGAAGGTCAGAGAGGTTTAGCTTGTTCAAAGTTGTTGACAACAATTGTGGCTATACACCCTGACCTAGGGTGTGATTACTTGGTGTTTTAGACATTAAGATGGCCCATACAGGTAGATCCACTCCACTATGACCAATGATCAGGATATTCAAGCATACTTTTGCTCCTTCTTTTGAAATAGTAATTCTGACCTTGGGGGTGGCTGCCTTCAGTACACTTGGTCTGGGGTGGGTTCACTGCCTAAACAACAGAATGCTAATGACTTGATGAAGTACTGAAGCAAGTAACTGTTGTGGTTGTCCTTTGTATCATGGTAAAGCAGTCTTTTGTCTTCTTTCCCCTGTTGTATTGGGGTATGAAAGTGTATGGAAAATTAACTGTGGGTGATTTCAGTATTCACTGGAACTCCCGGTGCTAGCCTATGTTTCTGTTTTATTATTTTCACTTGCATCTTCGTTCTCTTTACTATTTTTCTAATCCACGTGCCCCTACCTGGTAAGTGGTATACTTGTTGAAGCTGGTCTCTGGTGTGTGTGTGTGTGAGAGAGAGGGGGGGGGGGGTTAATGGGATGAGAATATTTTACCTGAAGTATGACAGTATCAGAAGTTCTGTAGAATGGGGAATATGCCACCATGTGATGCTCTTTAAACAGATCACAAATGTGAGTTCAAGGTTTTTTTTAGCAAACCATCTGTAATCGAGTGGTACAAAAGGAAGATTATGATCTACAGAGGATGAGAAACACATTCCTTGCTTCCTTCCCCCAGACTTCACTGAAACTTGGACCACTGACCACACTGATGCCCACATGCAATCCTGGTGTACTGGGATGACCTTATTAAGTCAGAAGTGACAGTGGGTGGAAAGGAGAGAGCCTGTGGCCATTATCCAGGAGAAAAAAAAGTGCTGCCCCCAAAGCAAGGACACTTCAAAGTCCCATGGTGAACAAAGTGTGGCTTTGGGGAAGGGTGAAGAAGGGTGCCATCAATAAAATAAGTATTTTGCAGCCATCCCTATTAATGAAGCTATTTGTGTTCCTCCAATATACCAAATGTATCCACTTTCATTCCAGAACCAACAGATACCTTTTGTGACCATGGCAAAGCCTGACACAAAGTTCTGGTAAAAAAACTACTGATGTTTCTCAACACATTAATAAAGATGGGCAATATCCTTCCCATTTGGCCTCAACCTCTCGCCTCAGAATCAATCTGCTGCCTTCGCAAGGCAGTCAACATCTAGTCCTTCTTGGCTATGAATGATCTCTCCATGTTATGTGGAGACAGTGAAATAAACTTTCAACAAACACATGTACACGCACACATGTGTGCTTGTGTGTGTGGGGGCACACACATGTGCATATATAACTATGCAAAATGTTCTTGCTGGCTGTTCGTCCTTACTTTAATCTCCTGAGGACACAACAGTTCACTTCCATGGTTGGACTGTACGTAAGACGACCCATAAGGGAAGAAATAAAATCAATTCATATTTTTAATCATGTGACATTTTACTTGTCAACTTGACATAATCAAGAATCATTGAGCAAGAAGATATTTATGAGGGCTTTTCTAGCTCTGGCTGGCCTAAGGGCATGTCTACAGAGGTGACCTTAGCTGACGAGAGATGACCTAGCTAAAAGTAGGTGTCACCGTTCCCTGAGTTTAGTCCAGAACTAGTAAACAAGGAGAGAGCAAGCTGAGCATCAGGCATGCATGCATTCCTTCCGTCTCTGCCCTTGACTGTGAATGTGACTAGTTGTTTTGAGTTCTTGCTGCCTTGACTTGCCTGTGACAAGGGGCTGTAACCTGGAATTGAGCTACAAAACAAAACAAGACCAACTTTCTTCCCTCAGTTGCTTTCTGTCAGGGTGTTTTACACCAGCAACAGAAATGAAACCAAGACCTATTCTAAGTACCCAGAACAGAATAAACACTCAGCAAGATAAAAGTATAGACAGATTTAATTGAGGCAGACACCATAGTTTTTTCTCCCTGGGTTGATCCTATATCCATCTAGAACTGGAACTCTTAGTGCTGATCAATAAACAATGGCACTCAATATATAACAAATACAACTAGATATAGGAGTTTCTTTTCCTGGACAGTGTGTATGCTCACATACACAAACATATATACATGCACAAGTCTTTATACAGGAGCACAGAGAATCCAGTTTATCAGCTATCTCACCCTTTTTGGTTTGTGCTTCAGAATCCAAGGTTGGTGGGGAAAAGGAGAGGCAGGAGACACAGTGATAACATGACAGAGGAAGAAAGGCAACAAAAAAATTGTAGGCAATGATTAAGTGCTTCAGAATTTACACAGTGAAATATGGACACTTTAAATGGCTTTGCTATATGCTTCTTTTCAAACTGAGCAATTTCAAACACCCCACGCTGCTCCAAGATTAATTGAGTTCTGCATGCTTTTAGCTTGCTTTGGGTACCAAGGAGAAAGGGTTTCCACAGAACCTGTATTTGCCAGAGTACAGACAGTATCTCATTAATGTATGATGAATAGCCATTTGTAGAGTGATTAATTAGCCATCTTGACAATAAAGTGAGCCTACCTACATGGCTTTGCTTGGACTCACATTTTCACATGTAGGAAAAAAGGAGAGAAATGTCTTACTTTCCCGTGCTTCCTCTCTGCATCCAGCCCATGGAAAAACCCAAAGGCCTTTGCATATTCTGGTCTTGTCTGATTGCATCTGGTTTGTCTTTAGGAACAACAGCCCTGAAATGGAAGCTCTCGCGCATGATTGATGACTTCTCTTTCTATGTACAAGTTGGAAATTCAGAAAGGGATTTTTTCCCTGTAGGTCTCACCGCTTATTGGTACACAAGTTATTTCCACTTTGTTGCAGAATTGATTTGCAGCACTGGTGTATGAGTTTGTATATTTTTCTCACTGGCCTGTCACAAAGCATAAGTCAGCAAGTCTTCCACGGCATGATGGATTATGTAGCCAGGAGCCTCCGGGCAATGTTTCCATTAAAAGGATGAGCATATTGTCATTAACGTTCAGGGACTGGAATCATCCAAATTTCTGTACCTTGACATTTCTCAAACTATATTATTTAGTAGCACCGGTTTCCCCACTTCCAATACCATCCATTGGGCCCAGGGAAGATCCCTTTATCTCCAAGTGCTGACTGTATTAAAGGTACCCCAAAATGCCAAGCAATCAGTTGTCAGAATTCTAAGCTTACATTCTGCTCCTTTCCAAATAAAATCATTAAAAAAAAAAAAAGTTGAAAAGAAGGAAATAGAACCCACATGCCGAGAGAATTAGAAAGAGCCGTCCACATGAGGACATACTTAGGCATCCTCATAACCAATCTCATAACAATTAAGAAAAGCAACACCAAGCTTTGAACTCCTGGTTTCTGGTTTCTTTAAAAAGTCATTTCTCTTTTACAGCATAATAATCCTCATCCTCCCCTCCTTCCTCACCTCCCCCCACCTTCAAGTATTCTCTTATAAAGTGTGCGTACTTGAGTAGGGTGTTCATTACCTGTTAAATGTGTAAATGTGCCTGGAAAATCACCAAGGGCTCCTAGATAGATGCTAGAACTTGACCCGATGTGTGGATCCACGGATGTACACAACACTTTGGTGCTGTTACTTTCCATCATTGAAAGATACAACACACCTGTCGGATTAGCTTCCTGTAACCACCGTGCTGATGTAGTTATTAAACATGAAGGTCAGTGCTGGCTTCTTGGGCCTCTGTATTCCTCTAGTTGTTTCTAGGCCTTCTTACTCCCCAGGGAAAGGTGAGTGAGCTATCAGCCCATTCCCGCAGCCACACAAGACAGGACAATCAGATGCTATAGGGAATAGAGTCAAGCAGGAACTCAGTTTATTACTGTGAGTGTCAGCTTATATAGCTTAAGTGTCACAGTGTGATGTGGGGGTACCTCTAGCCAATGAGAGGCAGCCAAACCTACCCCCTGGCTGGAGAGGCATCTACCTAATTTTTGCTGTCTCATCCTCACTCAATCTTGAGCCAGGCTTTTCTCTGTCCTACAGGCCTTGACTTGAGCCAGGCTTTTTTCTGCCCTATAGGCCTCGAGGTACAGACCCTGAGATAATGTTGGCCCAACAGTCAGGAGGCCTGGTATGTTAGAACTTAACTGGGAGAGAGAGATCTACAGGTGTTGGACATGTATGGCCTACACTGATGAAGGTGAAGTCGTCAACTGTAGTGGTATTTCACTTGGGTTTTAATAAAGCTTTCCTGAAGTTCAGAGAGTAAAACAGCCACATTGAGCAGCTTTACAGACAAACAGTGGGGACACACACCTTTAATCCCAGTAGCCACAGTAGTTTGCCATAGAAACTGGGCTAGTGGTGCATGCCTTTAATCCCAGCCCTAGAGAGGAATATAAGACTGGAGGAGACAGCTCTCAGACAGTCTCATTCTGAGATTCCTGGAGGCAGGATCGCCATTTCAGACTGAGGTAGAGGTAAGAGCCAGTGGCTGGCTGCTTTGCTTTTCTGACCTTCAGGTTGGAGCCCAATTTCTGTCTCTGGGTTTTTACTAATCATACTACAGTCAATGATTCATCACATGGGTTTAACGTGGCTTAGTACCTTTGTGGAGACAAAAGACAGAAAACTCTATCTTAGCATAACAGATAGATTACATATTATATTTTCCCGCACTAACAGCCACACAAAAACAAACTTTTTCTTACCAGTTCTTACGTTCATGGTTAGCAAATCATTTCCAAAGTGTGGGAGTCAGGAGGGAGAGTAAAATCTCCCCAAGTGGAGACGTTCAGTGGAGCTGCGACTGGCACCTTCATTATTAAAGACAGATTTACTTTCTCATTTAATATGTCTGAAATCAGAGGTGTCCTATAATTAATCAAGGGTGTGTCTTAGTTTAACTGGCAGCGTTTTTATTTCTTAATGGAGCATAAAATATCACCGTGACTTGTAACTGATGAAAGTTTTAGATTTGATGGAATGTGGTAAGTGGCGAGAACAGACGTTGCCAGTGAATTCTCAGGTGTTCCATTAGGTGACCTCTGGGTGCCATTTGAGGGTACCGCTGCCACCTCCACAAGACACAGAAGCCACAGAGTTACTCGAGCCACCTGGCATGTGTTTAGTCAACATCAGAGGTCTAAAAGTTGGTGTGACCTCGGTGATGAAACACAACTAATTAAACACCTGCTCATTAGGAAGAGGGTTGTGCAGGATAGCAACATTGGAAAATAGTATAGATAATTCCTATGGGAACCATCAGGGATATATGTTATTAAGAATAAAATAAGAGCCCCGATCTTTTGATATCAGTCTAGTAAACTTAATAGGAATTAATAGACTGCTTAGGTGTCTCTTGACAACTTCCATTACCAAACTCGCCATAAAACTAAATTACACATCTCTAAGAGAATTCAATCAATACCATATCCACGTCTCACTGTTTTTATGTGACTTCAAGACAGCAATAAATATACTTTGATTTTTTTTGATTTGCTTTAAGTGTTTGAATCCAAGTGAAATATTACAAGTTTAAAAACTAGTGACAGTCTCATATTTTATTCTTCGAATTTCTCAGGCCTTTGAATTCAGCAACTCTAGGATTTTGTTTATTTATTTTTGCTAACTTATTGCTCATTTCAACAATACAAATGACAGAGAAACAGGAACAGAGCGATTACTTCTAAGTAAATAAGAAAATAAGCTTTATGTATCTTACAAAGGATTCCTATTTTAAAGAAGACTCATGTAGATGAAACAGGAGAGCAGTCAAATCTACCTGGGACTCATGAGCAATTTCCCAGAAGAGGAAATCAATGGGGAAAAGTTAACAAGTGGGCAGGGCAAGGAAAGAGACACCAGACAGAGGAACCACGGCTTGGGCTTGTAATGACAAGGAGGAGGGACATGAGAGAGGCAGCTGCTTTGGAAACCAGCAGGGAGCTGTTTCCCATCCACAGTAAAGATCCAGCTTTGAGGCTTAGGAAGGAGAAGGCACTGAAGCGCCCTGCTCTGTATGATGTTTCCAGATGTAAGATGCTTACCTCGAGACTGCAGCATATTCCTTTATGTTCTTCATGTTTTCTGTAAAGTTTCTTCTCAATATCCTGTGTCTTCTCTCTGTTACAAATAATAGGAGCATTTCCTATAACATCCTTGCTGGCTGCTCACTGTACTTCTCACTATTACATGATCATTTCATGACTCTGCTGCTATAAATTTTAATTAAAATTTAAATTGATTCTCTAAGGCCTTTAATTAAATAATGAAGTAACTGTAAAAACAGAGTCTGCCCACCCCTTTCAGATTTTTTAATGTTACCATCTTTCCAGCTTTCCATAATTGTTGTTATTATCATTACTACTGCCTTATGGTGCAGAGGAACAAACTTAGAGCCCTGTCCGTGCTGAGGATGTGCTCTGCCACAGACTTATATCTCCATCCCTCAACTTTCTATGGCATGTTTCTGTTGTTGACACTCATTTGTACTTAGAGCACAGTGTTAAAGAATAGCAATAACAAATGTTTCTCTGTTCTTTAGGAAGAATATTTCCAATGATTTACTAAGCAGTATTCTTGTTTTGGGGAAATTATGATATTAATGATCAAGAGGAACTTAACAAAATTTAATATACATTCTTGATAAAAATACACAAAAATCAAGTCAGGCAATGATGGCCCACGCCTTTAATCCCAGCCTTTAATTGGAATAGAGAGGCAGGCAGATCGCTATGAGTTTAAGGCCAGCCTGGCCTTCAAAGTGCGTTTCCAGGACAGCTAGAGCTGTTATACAGAGAAACTTTGTCTTGAAGGAAAACACACACACACACACAAGGAACAAGTCAGTATGTCTTTCATCTATTCCATCTCTCTTCTGGATTCTGGTGAGGGCTCACATTCCCATTAAGTGGGGTGTTCTATTGTTACCAGTCGGGGTATGCTGCATAGTTCTTATGCCCTGTCTACATCTCCATAAATATTCCTCCAGAAGCTCTCTGAGACACCCAAGGCTGACCATGCCTTCTGTCCAGTGGGCGCTAAAACTGACACAGGGATTTTTCATTTACACCTATACCCTTTAATCCTACACACCAAAGCTGACCAACGAGTCTGTCTTCAACAGGATAAGGGTGAACGTGAATGCAAGTCAACGTGCTGCACTCTTTATCTCAGCTTTAAAGCGTGTTTGTGCTCACTCCCGTTCTTGTTCCTGTCTCTACAGTTGTAAGGGTGGCTTCAGGCATAGACCAGAACACTTGCAGTGGCGCATGTAGAGGACAATGGATTTGTTGGTCCTTAGAAATTAGAAGACGTTTGCTGTTATTGCATCAGGATTTCATTCTGGAGAAGCTTACCTGGCTTCCCTCATGTTCTTTAACAGGCTCCAGTTTGTTTAGTCTCCTTTAGATTTAGGGTTTGGTTTACTGCATTGTGCTTTTCTTCCCTTAAGCTATAATTTGCATACAATAAATTCACACCTTTAGTTTTGGCTAATGTATATAACTACTGTTCCAATTAAAACTCAAAACACTTTTACCATCTCCAGAACTTTCCCAGTGTCCTTTGACATCAATCCACGTTCTCTCTGAGATCCCTGATTTCTGTCAGCATCCACCCTTTGGCATAATCTGTAACCCACAGAGGTAAACACGATGGAGGAAATCACGTGGTTCTGTCTCTGGCTCTTTCACCTGATCTGCTTTGGTATCAGTTTTGGTTTTCCATTTGTCCAGAAATTTTTACATGTTGTCAACAGGTAGTAAGATGTATCTGCATGAAGCTGTGTGCTGCCATTTCTTAGGGTTGTTTTTAATCATTATTTACTGTGTTCATTTTTTATATATCTTTTTCCTCCCCAAAGGTTCTATTCTCCTGCAGCTGCACTCACTGTCCATCAACGGCTGATGCTCTCCAGATCAGTTATGACCAGGGTGTTCCTCAAAGTCCTTCCGTATCCCTGTGCTTATAAAACAGACCCCAAAGAGTGTACCCCAGCTAACTCTCCTGATGACATGGACCAACTTAATGTTGCTGCTCTGATCCTCAAGGCTCAGCTGAACTTTTTATATACTTTAATTGGCCTTACTTGAAAAGCTTTTGAACCATTGATGACTTACAGTGACAAATTTCACGGTGACACTATCTCACATGTTTTTCTTTTTTTTTTTTCTTGCTGATTTTTTTATTAATTAATTAATTTAATTATTAAAGATTTCTGCCTCTTCCCCGCCACCACCTCCCATTCCCTCCCCCTCCCCCAGTCAAGTCTTCCTTCCTCCTCAGCCCAAAGAGCAAGCAGGTTTCTCTGCCCTGTGGGAGGTCCAAGGACCACCCACCTCCATCCAGGTCTATTAAGGTGAGCATCCAAACTACCTGGGCTCCCACAAAGCCATTACATGCAATAGGATCAAGAACCCATTGCCATTGTTCTTCAGTTCTCAGTAGTCCTCATTGTCCATTATGTTCAGCGAGACCGGTTTTGTCCCATGCTTTTTCAGTCCCCGGCCAGCTGGCCTTGGTGAGTTCCCGATAGATCATCCCCATTGCCTCAGTGTGTGGGTGCACCCCTCGCCGTCCTGAGTTCCTTGCTCGTGCTCACTCTCCTTCTGCTCCTCCTTTGGATCGTGAGACTTCAGTCCAGTGCTCCAATGTTGGTCTCTGTCTCTGTCTCCTTTCATCGCCTGATGAAGGTTAATATTCAGGGGGATGCTTATATGTTTTTCTTTGGGTTCACCTTCTTATTTAGCTTCTCTAGAGTCACGAATTATAGTCTCAATATCCTTTATTTATGGCTAGAAACCAAATATGAGTGAGTACATCCCATGTTCCTCTTTTTGGGTCTGGCTTACCTCACTCAGGATAGTGTTTTCAATTTCCGTCCATTTGTATGCAAAATTCAAGAAGTCATTGTTTTTTACTGCTGAGTAGTACTCTAATATGTATATATTCCATACTTTCTTCATCCATTCTTCCATTGAAGGACATCTAGGTTGTTTCCAGGTTCTGGCAATTACAAACAATGCTGCTATGAACATAGTTGAGCATATACTTTTGTTGTATGTTTGGGCATCTCTTGGGTATATTCCCAATAGTGGTATTGCTGGGTCAAGAGGTAGGTTGAACCCGACTTTCCTGAGAAACCGCCACACTGCTTTCCAAAGTGGTTGCACAAGTTTGCATTCCCACCAGCAATGGATGAGAGTGCCCCTTTCTCCACAACCTCTCCAGCAGAGGCTATCATTGGTGTTTTTGATTTTAGCCATTCTGACCGGTGTAAGATGGTATCTTAATGTTGTCTTGATTTGCATTTCCCTGATTGCTAAGGAAGTTGAGCATGATCTTAAGTGACTTTTGGCCATTTGAACTTCTTCTGTTGAAAAGTCTCTGTTCAGCTCAGTGCCCCATTTTATAATTGGATTGATTAACCTTTTACGGTCTAATTTCTTGAGTTCTTTGTATATTTTGGATATCAGACCTTTGTCAGTTGCGGGGTTGGTGAAGATCTTCTCCCAGTCAGTGGGTTGCCTTTCTGTCTTAGTGACAGTGTCCTTTGCTTTACAGAAGCTTCTCAGTCTCAGGAGGTCCCATTTATTCAATGATGTCCTTAGTGTTTGTGCTGCTGTGGTTATACGTAGGAAGTGTTCTCCTGTGCCCATGTGTTGTAGTGTGATGACATGGACCAACTTAATGTTGCTGCTCTGATCCTCAAGGCTCAGCTGAACTTTTTATATACTTTAATTGGCCTTACTTGAAAAGCTTTTGAACCATTGATGACTTACAGTGACAAATTTCACGGTGACACTATCTCACATGTTTTTCACTGTGTCCTATGGAACTATGATGAGAATCCAGGGTATTGTCTTTTTAGTGTGTAATGAGTTCATTTAATATTCAAATTTCTTTTCCATTTCAGTCTTCATAATTGTGGATGTCATATTAAAGTCTAGACTGTCTGACTCCCTCCATCCTTTTGCAGTTATTAAACATTTTTATAATTTTCATAGTCTTAACACTCATGTATCTAGTGATTTTATGTATCTAGCTATTTAGGAGAAGCCTGATTTCTTTCCTATGAATGGTCAATATCCGTTATGAATGAATGGCTATCCATGAAAATATCAAGTGACCATCAAAATCAGCATCCTTTAAACTTTCTCATTCCTATGCCTTCCTTTCTGATTTATTTTTAACAACTGCAATATTCTTATCTCACCTTCAATTCCTTATTAACTAAAATGTTTTATTATCTGTATTCTAGTTATAAAAGTTCTATTCTTTCAATAGTCAGTTTGATCTTTGATTTTGACATAACGTTTTCCTCACGCACAGTATGTTGATGCAGCTTCTATAAAGCTCACCTTGAAGCCACAGAAGGATCAGTGAGATGGGCTATCATACCAGCTGCTGTGCTGCGGCTCAGGTACTATCTCCAGCATGGCCACATGTGGAGGAAGTAAGAAGGCCTTCTTTCTCTCTCTCTCTCTCTCTCTCTCTCTCTCTCTCTCTCTCTCTCTCACACACACACACACACACACACACACACACATCTCCCTGCTCTCCCTCTTTCTCCCCCTCCTTCTCATATGGAGACTTTTGCTTAACGCTGCTCCTCCCAGCTATTCCTGGCCACAGTTGGCTGCCTAACTGCTCATAAATTATGTATATAAGAAAATAACAACATTCCCAGTATTGATTTAAAATAATCAGCTTAAATTCCCTGAAGCTGGATGTGAGATTAGTTCCCATGAAGCCCATAATCATGAGGCAGGATATGGAATCCTAAACAAAACCCAAGATCTCTTAGGATGGAAAAGGAAGATGAATTTTTATCAGACTAATCGGTAGTGAATTCTGTAATTGCGATCTCTCTCCAATAAGTCCTACAGCATCTTGGATATATTTGCAGTTGGCTTGCATTCTTGTGCTCAGGTTATTCATGTATTTACCTCCTGCCTATTTCCCGCTAGCATCCAGATGACTGAAGACTGAGAGCTATATTGAACACATATTAGATTTAAACCCTTGTTTTCCTCCTGGACAACATGGGTATGAAAGCAATGTCTCTTTGAGTTTGTTTCTATAGCAGATACTTTTGCGAAGCTTCATGTTTGACTGTGACCTTGACTCCTGTCAATTATACTCACTGGCTCACACCTGTCAAGAAGATGCTAGAAAGGGGTCCTGTAAGTCCTTAGGCTGCAAATGAATCCCTCATTCATGCCCAGACTCTCTCCCGGTTCCCACTTGTAGAATGACTGGCAGGGGCTAGTGCAAACTGAGGCCGAAGGACAAAGGTTTCCTCTGTAAAAAGGTAACTGGCTCCCACCTGGATCCCGCTTGTGGCCCAGGCCTCATTAGCACCATTTTCTAATCCTGCAGAGAGCTTGCAGCCGGACCTCCAAGAGCAGCGAGAACAGCAGGCACTCTGTGCCCAACAGCAGCCGAGCTTTGCCTGGCGGAGCCAGGGAACATCTGGTAAGATTCTGCACCACAGGGTGGCTGCAAAACATTCGATGTTTGAATTAATGAATCCCCCAAGCTCACCAAACGCCATTGGAAGGGAGAAGACTCCTCAGTCAAAGCCGGGCCCCCTCCACTGTCAGCAGCAGTTAAACTTCAAATGATCCCAGTGGCCCCTTTCCTCCCACAGCATGGGCACAGTCAGAGCACAAGTAGCCCCGTGTTCCCCAGAGCCACGAGACACTCTATTTATTTCGAAGAGAAATCAAGCCAGCCAGCTTTTATGTGAAGATATTCCCTGGAACGCACAAACACCACTTTCTTCTCCATCACGGAAGAAAAGATACACTGTCATTTGGAACACAGGTGAAACAAATAAAAACATTCCAAAATTCCCGAGAAATAAGGCTGACCAAATTTCTGGCAACTGCTCTAACTAGAGACACCATCAACTCCACGTGAAAGACCTAGGATGTCCCTAAGTGTTAATGTCTGGCCAGTTGGTAGAGGGGGACTAACCAGCATGCCTCCCGCCAAAATGTTTGGACACGCATACACACACATTCCTCCAGATGCCACCCACAAAGTTGCTTCCAGGAATGCCATGGCAAAGTCAGGATAGTACAATTTCCTTAGGAGTTGTGTATGAATCTTTTCCAGGACTTTGAACGCATCCTCCTAAAGCCAAAGACATCTGCTTTTCTCACGCCGGTACAACTCATGAGCCTAAACAACAGTAAATGGCTTCAGGGAGCTGCTCTCAATAGAGTTAAAGGTATATCAACTCTTCCTATGATGCCTTTACATTGAATATTTGTGAGATAGTCTAGTTTCTGAACAAACAGGTAAAGAATTTTTTTAAAAAATAGGGAATTTGAGGTAAAGGGAGTCTCCGTTGGTTTTTTTTTTTAAGAAAAAAACAATGCATTTCTGGAGAGATGACTCAGTTGCTGGAGGGCTTGTCATACAAACACAGAGACCTGAGTCCATGTCCTCAGTGCCTATATAAAAAAGCTGGGAGTAGCAACAGAAATCTGCAATCCCAGAACTGGAGAGGCCAAGAAAGGAGCATCCTCTGAAGCTCACTGGGCAGCTAGTCTAGCCACATAGCCAGCTCCAGGTTCAATTAGAAATTCTATCTTTGAAAATAAAATGGTGAGTATTAGATTTAGATACTCAACATGAGCCTCTGTTTACACACACATATTACACATATTACACACACATTACACACACTCACACACATCACACATCTCACACATACACATCATACATGTGCATACACACATCGCACATGTTCATGCACACGTACATCATACATGTGCACACACATGCTCACACACACACTCATACATGTACATATACATGCATCACAAAACACACACACCACATGCACGCATACTCACAGTAAAAATATTAATAACGAAGTTTAGAAGGCATTTCGTGTGAGTACCTGTGTTACGGTAACCAAATGAATAATTAAGTCAAGGAGGACAGTGTGGCTTCTTGTTTTGCAGTCTGATATTAAACAACTTCCTTAACCCCTCTGAATATGCTTCTTCACTCATACTTTACGGAAAGCAGTAGTTTCCCCTTTGTAATACAATCAAGATTAAAAGTGACAGTCTACACAGTGAGCATCACCTTCGATACATTGTAACAACTTAAGAAATGTTCACCCCTACAACAATCCCCAGAGCTCAGCTTCCTCTTGCCATGATGAAAAGACCCTGTGCCTGGGAAAGAGAGGATGCATCTTACTGTAAAAACATGACTTGCAGACAGAGGCACGCTCGTGATAAAAGCTATCCTGTGTCGGGTGGCAGAACAGTAACGCCTGGATAGCGACCAACCAGGAGGAAAGAGTGAACTACAGACAGAGACTCACAGTCTTAGTTGAAGAGCTTGACTGAAAGCCAGATCTATTGCCTGGAGGTCAGAACTGCTTCTAGATAAAGTGACATCAGCAAGCCATTATTAGGAATACTGAAGAAGGGGGAGTCTCCCCAAACAGGCATGGGGAAAGATAGGTGAGCCCCCTCCGTTAACTCTGCAGTCTTGCTGTAGACAGTTTAACTGATGTATGTAAAAGACACATGACTTCCATTCTTTTCCAAAGTCAACACAGGCATGTGGCATAGAATGACATTTTTGTGGATGAGCACAAATGCAAGAACGGCTCCACAGGAGTGTAAGAACGCAAACGATTACATACGAGTTCATATTTTCATTGTATTTTTTGTTGTGTTACAACCACCTAGAGCAGTCAGGAGGAGAGCAGACTGTGTAGCTGGCCAGCCAGGAGCAACAGTCCATACCACACAGACCCCATGCACACCGGACTCAGACTATGGGAGTAGACTCTGACGGTCACTCACGATGAAACCACCTAGGACGTAACAGATTGCTCAGAACACGTCCTGCTGTCAAGCCACACACAACTATCTCTGAGGAAGAATTTGGACCCCTAACCCCTTTTCCCCCATTATCCTCTCCTCACTTTCTGAGGTTGCTGCTTTTGCAGTCTTATTTATTTAGTTTTATTTATTTTTTAAAAGTTTCTTTTTCATTTCACATACCAACCCCAGCTCCCCCTCCCTCCCCTTCTCCTGCCCCCACTCCCTTCCATCCCACCCCCATCTACTCCTCAGAGAGGTTAAGGCCTCTCTTGGGGAATTAACAACCCCTGGCATACCAAGGTGAGGCAGGGTCAAGACCCCCCAATCACCAGATCAAGGCTGAGCAAGGTATCCCACCACAAGGAATGGACTCCCAAAAACCAGTTCATGTACCCAGAATAAGTGCTGGTCCCAACTGCCAGCCCCCCCACACACTTCAACAGACCAAGCCACATAACTGTCACCCACATTCAGGGGGCCTTGCTTGGTCCCATGCAGGTTCCTCAGCTGTCAGTCTGGAGCCCATGAACTCTCACTAGCTCAGTTCAGATGTCTCTGTGGATTTCCCCATCATGATCTTGACCCCTTTGCCCTCTCTTCAACTGAACTCCCTGTGGATCACTGCCTCTGCCTCCATCACACACTTCATCTTCAGCACAGGGCAAAAGCACACACACTCTGAAAGGAGCTGATGCCTGCGTTCTACTTTTCATATGCTAAGCATAATCTAAAATGTCTCATATTTAGAAAACTGGGGTTTCAAAAGATTAATCTCCTTGCCTAGGCTCACAAAGGTCACACGTTGCAGAACTACCATCCATATGCAGACAGTCTGGCTCCAGAGCCTGTGATCTTAATATTGTCACTTTGTTACATTAAATATGGAGCAAATGTTGCAAATATTCATAGTTCATTCAACAAATATTCATTAGGGTCTATGAAGGTAAGGTACAAAAATAAAATCTTAGACCTCAAAGACCTAAGAGTCTGGTGGATAAAGTAATTGCCTGCATAAATAATTCAAATGCAAAGAAGCATGTGCTAAATACTAATGAGTAGTATAGGTCTAGGAAAGAGAAAGCGGCTCCTGTATCTGATGAGAAGTTTTCATGGGAAAATCAGAGCTCAAGCTGGGACCTACAGAATGTATTGTGTTACAATCACCTTCATCCAAGCTGATATGAAAATTGTCAGAGTATATATTTTTAATAGTGATGCATGAATTAATATTGATTAAAAATGATGGTGACTTAACTGTCCACATACTCATTAGAATAGCTACAGTAAAAAGACCAATAACACTAAATGTTGGTGAGGATGTAGTTCAACTGGATTTCTCATACATCACTGATGGTGACAGAAATGGTACAGCTTCTTAGAGAAATAAAACAGCATTATCTGTGAAGCTAAACATATACTTACTATAAGACTTAGAAATGCAAACACGCAGCTATCCAGGAGAACACTATTCAGAACAGCAAAACAGCTCAACTCACCATCAGTGTACAAACCCTGGCTTACCCACACTGTAAAATTCTGCTCTGCAAAATAAAGGATACAATGTGTACAATAGCATGAGGAAGTCCCCAAACATCAGCCCCTGCTGCTACAGACAGCAAACCTAAGTGACTACACACTTTTGTGTCCTTTAGTATAAAATGTTACACTAGCCAAAACAATGACAGCAGATCCAGTTCCCTGTATCCAGCAACCAGAGCAGGAGACACTCTCCTGAGGAAGAGACATTGCAAAGAGGTGAACTGGTCTAGAAGACATTGTAGTAAGCAGAATCATGCCTACTTGCTAGATGCCAAGTCTTGATTATGACACTGGCAACAATAACTGTATAAAGTTTACCATTGGTTAAGTGGGTGAATTTTTGTTGTTCATAATTTATACTTCATTTAACTGATATGCTGCCCCCCAGAGCAGTCAATTAGATCAGGGGCTCCAGTGATCTGAACATCAATATTTTTCTAAATTTCCTCAGAAACTCTTATATAACCAGGACAGAGAATTCCATTTTATGGGAAAAGTACTGTGAACAATTGTACATATAAATGAACGCTTTTTATTTTACAAATAAAAATGCTAAGAGCAAAACTAAGTGTGTTGAAGGAATAACATGGCTAGATCGCAGCTGCATGGAGAGTAGAGATTAATCTAGAAAGAGAACTTAGGAAAGACCATAGGTCATACTTTCTCATAGTGAGTGGATGTTCTGGGCCATTCATCAGAAAAGCAATTTGCTCTTTGAAAATGTGGAGAGAAAACATCCTCTGTGCTTTGAAGCGAAAATATTTTTAATGTTCATGTCTCTCAAGTGATATGATTATTGTAATTGGTAATATTCATGTGTTATCATTGTATCAGGGTATTGATGGGGCTGTCCTTTGTCTTGCAAGGGTTATGAGCAGAGAAATTATGCCTCTATGTGATCTTAGGCAGTCCTCTGTTCCTGACCTTAGTGAATTTCTATTTAGCAATCTGTAAACCTGTGAATTAAGTTGGAGGATTTCTTAGACTCCATCCAGCTTCTGCCCATTCCTTTATACACCAAAGATTTAAACTTAAGGAAAAATGCCATAGTTGGAATACTGGCTAGGGTGGGGCCTCAAGAAAAGGGAAGAGCAAATCTCCTGATACATGCTATCTACCCTGTTTGCTCAGGGGTCACATGGTGTCTTCCTTGTATCTGTGTGCTCTTTCTCACTCTGCAGACCCATTTCTCCTGTTAGTTTATTTTCCAGTGGTCCAAAAATGGCAGCCCCACAGTCTGTCACTCCAACTTGGCTCCCCAAGTGTGTGAAAGAATTTAGTGATTGATAAAGCTGTCCTCTAGTCCATTGTGCATCAATTCCTGATGCCGTCATCTCTTCAGAGACATTTTTGAGAGATGCTGCTCGTAGGGGTATTCAAACCTCAGTACCACTCCTTCATATGTAAGGTAGGCAATGGAGCTGTCTCACTAGCATCTTATGGTCCAGTTGTTGCCTATGCTGCTGATCTTGCTGTTTTTGGAGTGTCTGTACTTTTATTATCTGACTACAACTTCTTCAGGTGTGTGCACTGCGTGTGTGTATGCTGTGGTGTATGGGTGCTTATGTATGGATATGGATATGGGTGTGTTTATGTGTATGTGTATGTAGACTTCAGGTGATAATCTATTGCTTACTGCCATTTTTCTGAAACAATTATCAACTTATTAAATATTATTAAAGTATAAAAGACGTCTCAAACGTTTGTATTCCATTTTAAAAGTTAATATAGGACAAGAAAAGAAACAATTTGCACCTGACTATCTGGCTATATCAGTAATATTTTCTGATTTATGCAGGAAAAATATCAGTCATTACAGAAAAGATACAACATAAAAATTATAAAAAGTAGAGACAAATTTTTCCAGGGAACAATATGCCAAGACAGAGAATATTTCCTTTTCCAACCAAAACTATCAATGATGATCAAGAAACAAAGATTTCAGCACTGATTTTATAAAACCTAACCTAACAGTTATTTTTGCAAGCCATGCACTGAACTAGAATTTCAACTCATGAAGACCTGACAAGTGCGTAGATTGATACAGTAGCAAATCCAAGCAGGAAAGTTTAACCCTATGGAAATGTAGTCTTCTAAGACCATAAACTTTACTCTCAACAGAGACTTGGGGCTTTCTACAACTAGCTTCCACTACAAAGATACAAGCACAGATCTAAAGGGAAGACAGAGAAGTCAGGGCCTTCATGACACACACTTGCCTTGCCGAGAAGAAGGATTCACAACTTTGCTCCACTAGACTATTTGTGGGATTGATTTCATGTATAACACCTGTGTGTGCTCCACTAGACTATGTGTGCAACTGATTTCATGTATAGCAACTGTGTGTGTACACATGCACACACACCGTAGGAATATATATAAACATTTAAGGTAACATTGGATTAGTCCATGTAGATCATTAGGAGCACACATTTGGCTTCTTTTACCTAAGCTCCATTGCTGTCATTATAAAAATAACTTCTGCCACCAAGAAGACAAGAAAGGGTGCAGTTTCCTGTGCATTTCTGTTGGCCTGTGTCTGCTTCCTCCTGTCTATATCTCTCTTCCTCATTTGACAAACTTTAAGAAGAATTGAAAAGTATTCCTTGGCATTTCCACACTGACACCATTTGCCCCAGCTGCATTTAAACTTACATTGGAAAGAGATTTTGCCCCCATATGTAACTTCTATCAAGATTGGGGGACTTTTAACCCCTTCTTAGACAATGACAAAGCATCACCAGTTTGAAATGCAAAGTTACTTATTAAAAATCCACAAGAAAATGGCTCTCAACAGACAGGAAGAAAAGGCCTGGCTGGCATCTCTAGACTGCATGCCTCATCACAGCACAAGCAGATGCTTCCGTCGGTGGTGGCAGACAGTAAATCTGGGAGTGTGGTGATTCATCTACAGGATGGTTAAGGGGCCAGAAAAGCACCGAGAAACACTGGGTGAAAAATGAGTTGCTGACCAGCTAAGGTTACTAGGCAGCTCCAAAGGCTGCAGCAATATAATCATCCCTGCTTGCTCTACAAGAGAAACTCAGTATTGCCTTAATTACTTAGCTCTTGTCAGCCACTGTATTCCCAATGTAACAGTACCTCCAGCAAGCAAAAGGGCAGTAGTTTTATATACAAATTTTTATTATCTAAGGTGTCATTCATACCCTGTCCTATAAATCAAACTATGAAAGTTAGCACAAGTTTTACATCTAAGTCTCTAAATATCTGCCTTAGGACCCAGGGAGGGGCCATTCTTAAAAATCCATCTTTCTAGGAGTGGGACTCATGCTAACCTACCCCATTGATTCTGGAATTTTGTCTTGCTTGTGGGAAGTGGTCACCGTGAATATGACATTGAGGTCCATTTCTCCCCCAAGGGTCAGCTTATCTTAGGGCCAGAAATGTTGTAAGAGCCAGGGGCAATGGATGACTATAAGGAAATACTTTCTAGATGAAACAGGGCCATTTTCTTACGCACTCGGGGCAGTTGTGACAGCATACACAAGATGCGAGCACAAGCCATTACTAATTATAGCTGCTGGGACACAGAGTCGGTTTTCTTTAAGCATGTAGCCCTGGTAACTCCATCATGTTCCAGATGTCCTCAGACTTGGGTAACCCTTGACCAATACCTTCCTCCAGCAAGTTGAGGGAGAATGGAAGGTTTTATTTTAGCCCATGGTGTGGAAGAATACATTCCATCAAGGCATGGAAGGGACATGGAAGCCAGTCATGCCAGCTGGCCACATTGCAACCACAGTCAGGAAGCAGAGGGAGACGAGTGGTGGTGTTCATTTGGCTTCCTCCTTTTGCCCTTTTCATTCATTCTAGATCTCCCTCTCTAGTCCAGCTCCTCTGTAAAACACCCCCACAAACACATCTATATGTGGTTTCAAATTTAAACAGGTTGACAGTCAAACTTAATAATCACAAGTCATCATTATGAAGAAAGTATGTAGAAGCAACTAACCTGGACTTACAGGGGCTTACAGAGACTGAATCAAGAACCGGGAAAGCCTGCATGGGACTGACCTAGGCTCTCTACATATGCGTGACAATTGTGTAGCCTGGTTCTCTTGTGGAACTCCTATCGGTGGGAACAGGGACTGTCTTTGACTCTTCTGCTGACTTTTGGAGCCCTAATCCTTATTCCCCACTCCTCGCTTTGCCCAGTCTTAATGCATGGTGAGGTGCTCAGTCTTGGTATGACTTGCTAAGCCATCTTTGTCGATATCCATGGGAGGCCTGCTCTTTTCTGAACAGAAATGGAGGAGGGACAAAAGAGGGCTGGGAAGGAGAAAGGGGGGGAGCTGGGAGGAGGCGGGGGGGGGGGAGCTGTGCTAGGATGAAAAATAAAATTCAAAAACAGAAAGGGTAGACCCAAACACCCAAAAATGTAACCACAGGCTTACTAGATAATTCACGTCATCCAAAACAATCCATCACAGCGCTAAGCACTCGGTCCACATTTCTATCAACCTCGTGCGGAACCTGGCACTTCCGAGACCAGCTCCTTCCGCAGTCATATGTTCCCGCTCCCGGTCAAACAGCTTCCAGCTTCCCAAGAATGACATCTGTACCTCCAGATGTTCATGTTTTATCAGGCCCTTCTCAGCCATTTTGACCAGGGTGTATGTACACAAATTATATCATAAATCTCCCCACACGTCATGCACTATATCAAATGTGAGAAACTGCCAAATTTACACCGAGCTATATTAAGTCTCGGGAACGTAACTTGAGATTTAACACGCTATTTATAAGGATCCGCTATTACTCTAATCCCCCGATTAATACAAGCTAGCACCGCTGTACAGATTTATTATGGACCACGTGCTCTTTAATTATCATTGCCTTCCAAAGATCCCAGTCTGCACATCTGCAGGCAGTGCAAGCTGCTGTCCCCTGGTCCTGCCTCAGCCGGGCACCTTGGTGAAGAGTCGGCTCCAGCCATGCTTCAGAAGAGAGTCTGAAATAAAAGGGAAGGGAGGCGGCTTGGAGCAGATGAGAGCCCTATCCGTGGTGCAGCTCATCTCTCTGCATCTGCTATTGGCTGAAGAGTTTTAAATTGGAGGTAGCTAATGTTTGGTCCCATGCTTCAGCCATTGCAAGTGGAACTGAGTGCGGACTTTGTCTCTGGAAGCAAATGGGCCTGCAGGGTACTGAAAACACTGATGCTCTTCTCAGACCAACACATGCCTTCCTGGCTTTACATCTTTCAGACCTAACAATTGAGGGAGACATGCATTTGGGGGACTTAGATTACATTTGCAAAGGTTTAAGCTATAATTTTAAATGAAGTTCTACTTAGTTCTCTGCATCACAAATGGGAAGTTCTCAGAAACTGTTTTCCTCTTTATTGACCTTTTATTCACAGGGTCACAATCTCTTTCTTCCAGTTGAACCAGGTGTAGTATCAAGACATCTGCTTTTCTGAGCCATGTAGGCATGAGTAAAGGATGTAAGTTTAACAGAAAGAAAACTTATAGACCAGAAGGCAGACAAAAAGATAGCTTGCCAGCTCTTCTGATTTTGGGGGGGAGAAGGGTTTGAGTCAAAAGGCTTTTAACCAGCTTTCCTTCTGTAGACGGTTGTGGTGGATGGTGGGGTTTCTAGAAGTCATATGGTTTTAAACAAAACTTTGAGTGTCAAATGTGAGACATCTTTCTATAAGTTGGCTAGAGATCCTCTAAAAGCTTCCTGAACAATAAAGGCTGTTGACGTTGCTCTTGGTCTCACACCAGAACTAAAGGCTAAAGCTCTATTGCCGAAGATACCACACGCTTTTGGTGCAAGGCATGCAGAGAACATCTGGAATTCCTCTGAAAGCTTTCTTTCTCCGTGTTGGCTAGCGTTTGCAGTGCCCGCTGGAGGAGAGGTCATCGATGGTCTGACCCAGATGTGCACTCTGCATGCTACAGTGCTGACCTACAACGCAAGATCCTCCTATAGCGTGCAGTAGTGACAACTTGTTTAGAGGCGACCAACCATTATCTGATTGGATTTCAGACCTGCCCGATGAGAGATAAGAGAGATTTGGTACTGTAAACCAGGTCATAACCTTGGAGGTTACAGGCTCTGGTGTCGGGGGTGTGGAATTTGCTGCTGCTATTTTGCTAAATGCACATGTCATCAAACTGTTTCAGGAATACTTATGTTTATGGCAAATTTTGATCTCAGTCTGGAACAGAAAAACTTCTTTTTACCCTAGGTAACAGTTAAATACAAAAACTCATAGCTGGCCAAGGGGATGAGAGTAATATTCAGCTTCAAAGAAGACGTCAAAACTACCCCTTCCAAGACCCAGGGAACGTTTCAGTGGAACAGGCAGGAAGAGGAAAGGGATGCTGTGAAATTCCATCTTCTGAATGTGATGTAACTGTTTCTTGAATAAAAAGATTTAGCTGTGCAGTAACCCAGGAAAGCAGATGCTTGTTGGGTATTTTGCAACTAAACAGAAACAAAGATTGTTTTAATAATTCATTCTAGCACTGAATATTTTATCGTAAGAAACAGTTTGAGAGTCAGTCTCTTGCTTTGAAAATTTTCTTTCTACTTCCAAGATTGTCTTCTTAAAAACCCTTCAAAGGCAAAACTTCAGTGAGTAGTGCTACTGAAATATGCAAAGGCAGGACTAGTCTGGGAAAGCTAGAGGATGGTTAACAACAAAGCTATAGGTCTTCTTACAAATTTTCAATACTAACTATAGAGCAAAAGTCCCTTAGACAGCGGCTTCAGTTCAAGGATCTCAGTAAACCAGAGACAGAACTAAAGGCCTAGAAACAAGTCTACATTGTCACGGTGACCTGGTAATAAAGGTGTCGATGCAGCTGGGTCTGGTAATACAGGTCAATAATCCCAGCTGTTAGGGAACCTGAGACAGTAAAATCACCATAGAAAGGTCAAGACTCACCTGGGGAACTTAGACCCGTCTCGAAATAAAAATACTGAGCCAGCAATAGAGTGCAGTGGTAGAATAGTTTTAACATGCACAAGGTCATCGGTTAAACACACAGACAGACAGATGCACACACACAACCTGTGCACACACCAACATTGTCATCCCAACACACACGTACATGTACACACACACCCAACTCTTTTTTTACTTTGTTAATTTAGTTAACTCTCTTCCAAATGACTCTGGTACGTATCAAAAATGTTAAGAAAATAGTCCTAAACCTCACCTTTCCATTTCCTATATCAGAAAACACAAAATTTTGTCTCAGGGCTGAAGTTACTCACCTCATTTAGCCTTCTAGCCTCTGTCTCTCCTCCAGAGCTTCCCGCGTGCACCATGAGCTGACTTAAAATGAGTCACAAAAAAAACGTGTTGTTTATAAACAAAACATCAAAGTTTCCATTGGACAGTCCAAAAAGAAAGAAAACCAAGTGTCCTTGACTAGTCCTAGTGGGACAAAGTTGGAAGAAGTCAGTAGACCAGAGGTGGGTTTTTATCCTACATGCTTCTAGAGAATGAATCATACATGTGCCATGAAGTGGTGGCTTGCAGATGACATGTCACACAACAAGTCATTAAGACCTTAAGGCTTTATTTTCCAAGAGTAGATAAATTCATTTCAATGACATTACCAGTCAGCCATGTAGCCAGGAGACTGCAATCACACAGTAAAATGTTAGGGTCACATGCCTGGGTAACTAAAATTCTTAGGTACTAGGAATTCTCTAACAGGATTTCTGGCTCAGGAACATGGTGCTGAAGAACTCCAGAAGTAAAAATTCCTACAAACTTACACCTACAAACTTGTGACAGATGGGAATATTGATGATCTGTACACAGTGATGGCTAATCAGCATTGTCCACTTGACAACATCTGGAATCAACTAGAACCTTAGAAGCCGGGCATATCTATGAGGGGCTTTCTTGACTGGATCGTCAGAGACTGGAAGACCCACCCTAAGTCTTGGCTAAGCCTTCTGGTGGCAGACCACACAAAGGACATTGAAGAAGGAAGCTTTTTTTCTTCGCCTGCTTGCCCTCACTCTTGCTGGCCAGTCCGTCCTCTACTGCTGAGGCAGTCCTTCGCTGGTGTAGGAAGCCACTTCCTCTGGACCCCAACACAGACCATCTGAGACCTCCGGATGTGTGAATGCAACAACCACTGGACTCCCATTCCCTTAGTCAGAAGCAGCAATAACTGGATTATTCAGAGCACAGCTTTTAAGTTCCTCTAATAAATCACCTTTTGATATATACAGTTTTATTCTATCGGTTCTGTTCCTCCAGAGAACCCTGACTAATATATACTTTTTTTCACCAAGAGGCATAAAATGAATAAACAGTCTTTCTGATACTGCCCATACTTTTTAGTGTGTCTTCTATTTTTAGTGTCTTCTTTTTCAAATTCATACATTTCCTACCATAATATTTATTTTACTTTATAACACAGTTGATGGGTGGGAAATTATAGCTAAACACTGAAATATGCTTTTCAAATCCTTCAAAAGTAACATATATTTTTGAATGAGATCATCTTAAATCAGCAAGATATACCAAGTAATATACTTATTTATATAATGTTAACTGGTTGACTTAACCAAAGACATGTCATTGAAACAAAGACACTGTACATGTAAAATGACTTCTGTTGAACTAGTCATGATCTCTTTCAGTAACACCTTGGTTTTTATTATTTGATTATTACTATTGAATCTAGAAGATCACAAAGAGATAAAATTCAAAGAACACGAGGCTTTAAATACACCCAAAAGATCGCCTTATCCAGTCCTCACTTCATACATGGATCTATAAGAAAAAACAACTACAACCATCACTATGTAAAGTCCCCACAAGTGATGATGTCAAGGGCACACAGCTCCCAAATGAAGCTCACAGGTGATGAACATGACCCAACAGTGCAGAAAATACCCCTGTTTGATTCTAACTGTCCTGGCCCTGATAAACATCAACTTTAAGAAACAAAGATTATCTATTAAGGGGGATGTTCCAATGCAAACAAGAGAAGATCTCCCATGCTCATTCCCTTTTCCAAGCAAAGCTTAAGCTTCTTGGTTTGTTCCTCATATCTGGAAACAGCTACCAACAATTTCAAGGCAAACAGAACAGTGAAATGAAAATGTCCTCACTGTGCTGACTTCTTAGAACACCTACTAGGTATTACCAAAGAGTCGTCCCATGTTAACAACAGTATGTAGATTGTTTCCTCGAAGCCAACGACTGAGCTCTAAAATGGAGTCCTTGTTCCCCTCACTCCCTATCTGTTCCTACGTGAGACCCAACTTCTCTGTGCCTCAGTTGCCCCACTCTGTTCAGAAGAGAGAGTAAAAGCACCACATTTTTGCAGATGTGTAAATTTATGTACAAGAACATCAAGAGCAATGTCTAAGCAGACTTATTGGCCACTGTGATTGTAGTGATGGCAGGACAATGGATGATGGTGGTGTTGATGATGACAGTGATGACAATGATGATGATTCCTCACTAAGCAGGTAATGGGGAGTCAGGAAACAAGTTATTTTTACTCACCCTTAGTTATTAATAAGCTAATTTAATTTCCAAATTCACCTTGGGATTACTTTAAAAGTATTCTTGACCAAAATTCACTCTTCTATCCCTTCTTTGTTTATGAATTCTGAACTCTCCAGGCACCATGCCTTATATTTTTATATTAACCATAGGACCTGGGAGCTTGTCTTACGCATACAGCTACACAGTCTGCACCTGTTGAATTACTGAATGTAAGCTTAAAAATAAAGCGAGCTAAAGGAAAATCACTGCTGCCCTCCCTCCACACCCCTGCTGCCCTCCCCCCACACCCCTGCTGCCCAATTTATTGGAAGCCACCCAAATCACTGATGAAACGTTTGGCTCAAGCCTTCAAAATAGTACACAAATAGATAAATGGTCTCTTTTTTTTCTTATAGCTTTTAATATCCTGTTCTTTATAAATGACTTTCAGACTCATTTTATATTATGGTTATCTTCTGAAAATGTATTATATCCTAATAGCCAGGCTGCTGTCCCTACCTCCAGCCCTGGCTCTGTGGTTTGCTGCTGATTTTTTACTTTGAGACATTAATTTAAGTATTCTGCTTGTCAGTGGATGAGTGAATGAATTATTCATTTTATTATGAAACATAAATTTTAAAGAACAGCATTATAACTTCTTTTTATATGCCAAAAATAGTAGATCACTCCAGAAGCCATTACGGCACCCTTTGTCTCATGGTGGGACACTTTAGGAGGCCATGCCAAACTAATAGGTTTCAGGACAACTGCAACTGTGAAACATTAAAAGAAGACGCTCAATTTGCTTTTAGTAGTTTGGTAACCAAAAATATCAGCTATAACCTAAATTTGGTAATGTTACGATTCTCCAATTATTAAGCAACATTACCCAGAACAATTTTGCTTAAGGCGAAAATTTATGTGTGTGTGCGTACATGTATGTGTGTGTGTATGTGTGTGTGTGAGAGATGAGATATTTTGATCATATTCATAGGTCAAGTGTTCATTCTATTATCAAAATGTTATCCGCATGAATACATGACAGAAAAGAATTAGTCATGATTGTCAAAATATGGGGTTAATATCAATATTAATTACAATTTGTTATAACCAATGAGTCCACTTTACTCCACACATCTTTATAAACATGCGTGCTAACCTGAAACAAATTCAATAACTGCTAATGAGAGCACAGAACCTGAAGTTTCTGCTGTGCTTATCACTGCTGGTATCAATGTTTTAAAGACATGTCTGCACTGTATTGTAGTAAGTGTAACACGCTGGAATAATTACTCTTGTTTCCATAAAACATTACAAAAATGGTTTCAGTATGTGTCTTAATTAGAGTTGCTATTGCTATGATGAAATACCACGACCTAAAGCAATTTGGGGAGGAGAGGGTTTATTTGGCTTATGATTCCAAATCATTGTTCATAATCAAAGGGCATAAGGGCAGGAACTCAAACTAGAGACAGGAACTGATGCAGAGGCCTTGGAGGGATGCTGCTTACTGACTTGCTCCTCATGGCTTGCTCAGTCTGCTTTCTTATAGAACCCAGGACCACCAGCCCAGGATGATAGCATTCACATTGAGTTGGCCCTGCCCCATCAATCACTAATTAAGAGAATGACCTACAAGCTGGCCTACAGCCCAATAATACAGAGGTCATTTCCCAATGAATTTCCTGAGATAAATTTTTCTGAGATGACCCTAGTTTATGCCAAGATGATGTAAAAACGACCCAGTGCAAGTGACCCCTTGTCAGCCTAATCCAGAGACACATCACGGGTAAGCCATAACTGACCCTTGTCAGCCTAATCCAGAGACACATCACGGGTAAGCCATAACTGACCCTTGTCAGCCTAATCCAGAGACACATCACGGGTAAAGCCATAACAGACCCTTTGTTGTTCACCCCAAGATCACACATTAATATCAACAGCACAGGATAAAGCATCCCAAGTTTCTAAAGTCCCACTGTCCTTCAAACTTCAAACTCTTAATCTCTCCTTGTCTCTTTAAAAGTTCAAAGTCTCTCAACTGTGGGCTCCTGGAAAAATCAAAAATAAATAAAATACTTCCGTACTCCAAAAGGGAAGAGTCAGGGCACATTCACAAAACCACACTTGAACAATATGAAGCTCACAGACAGACTTCTGGCATTCACTCAGCTCACTGCCTTCCGGCCTCTCTAGGGGCTTACCTCAGCACTTGCCTCATAGCCTCAGGCTGGCTCCACTCCGCTGCGTTTGTCCTTGGTGGTTGGCCCATGGAACCAGTACCTTCAAAATCCTGGGATGTAGTGATGCAAATGGGCTTCCTTTTAGCTAATAACCCCTCCTGGGTTCTCTTCACAGTTCCAGGTCTCAACTCTCTGCCCAACCCCTTAGATCCTAGGGTTCGATGGCTACTAAAGCTGTACCTTAACCAGTGGCTTCTTTCTGGCCTCTCATAGTGCCAAGCCTAGGTTGCTCTCTGTGACCTCTTCAAGACTTTAAAGCCAGATCCCCCTGGAAGACTCATACACATGACCAAATTCAGCTGTCAACATGAGGTACAAATTTGGTCACCTTTGAACACAGCTTCTATGTGCTAACCCTAAGGAATTACTTCCCAGAAAACTTTACCTCAATAACGCTGGTCTCTTCTTAATCAAACATAACTTCTCAGCTCTAGCCCACCAGCATCAGCTGTCTCAGCAAAGCAAAGGTTTCACTTTAGTTGTTTTTTATCTTGTTAATTACAGCTGATTCTTCCTTCCCCAACTGACCAGAACCACAGATTCTTAATTTAAAATAGCATATGGTACCAATAGAGTCATTAAAGAAGTCAGAAACGCCCGAGCCAGGCCTCCATCATCTGAACTGCGTTTAAACTCCCACAAACAGCTCACTGAGCTCTCAACACTTGATGGCTTTTCCAGCCCAAAGTTCCAGAGCCCATCCACCATCCTCCTGGGAAGAAGATGTTTCCATCAGTCACAGTGAATCCCCACAGTCGCAGGTCCAGTTTCTGGCTTAGTCAGGGTCACCACTGCTGTGATGAAACACCGTGAACAAAAGCAATTTGGAGAGGGAAGGGTTGATTTGGATTGCACTTCCACGTTCCTCACCAAAGACAGTCAGGGCAGGAACTCAAACAGGAAAGGAACCTGGAGGCAGGAGCTGATGCAGCGGCCAAGGAGGGGTGCTGCTAGTGACTTGTTCCTTGTGTCTTTCTTAGCCTACTTCTTTTTTAACCTCCCAGGACCACCAGCCCAGGGGTGGCATCACCCACATTGAGTTGGGCCTGCCCACACGGTTCACTAATTAAGAAAACGGCCTCAAGGCTTGCCTGTATTCCAATCTTATGGAGGTAATTTCTCAACTGAGGTTCTGTTCTATCAGATGACTCCAGCTTGTGTCAATCTGACATAAAATCTAGCCAGCACAGTGTGTTATTATTATACATCCTTGTCTCCATCCTCCCTTTCCTCAACCAGCCTCTTCAGTTAGGAGAGCTGAGATGTCTGGCTGATCGACATCTTGTTAGACTCAACAGACGTCATGCAGATGACTCTTTACCCCGTCTTTATTTTTAAACATTAATAAAAGGGGGCCATGAAGGCAATTGTCACCTGCTAAGAAACAGTCATTACAAAGAGAGGCACATTTACTTAACAGAGCACTGGATGAATTCAAGCAGGGAAGCCTAGGCAGGGGCATGAAACATGGCACTGACTCTTTTAATTTCCTGAACTCGTCAGTGATCTGGAAGGCTCTTTAAGACTTCATACGCAGTCACATTTGTCTGTAGCTATTATCTTGTCTGAAGCTCCTGCTCACCGGCATGTTACCCAGGAAGACTGTTAGCGTCAAGCTGGCACAATTTAATCAGAGTTTATTGCTTCAGATAAAAACACTGCCACATTTTTTATCTTTTTATTAAATTTACAAACTTGAGCATGTGTATGAGGGATCAAAAGGTGACTGCCTGTTCCGTCTACTGGAATGCCATGTTGTACTTCTCATATCACAAAAAGCCCTTTCCTGTGGTTTGGCAAAGAGGAATGAAGCTTTTCCGTCTTGGAGCAGAGCCTGGGAATTTTTCTGGAGATTCATATTTGGGGATTAGAATTGCTTTAACAACAATAACCAAAAGGTGAATGTGATCACCTGGCCTCTGCTCATGGATACAGAATGAAATAAAATAATCACAGTATAGGCCTCAGATGCAGCAACAACAGCAATGATTCAGAAGGCCAATGTTAAGAAAATTTGAGAATGTCCACACAAGCATCAACTCAATACCCGGAAACACATCTTCCAACTAAGGCATCGTTACAGCCCATTAAACCCTCAAGGAAAGCACTACAGGAAATATTGCCACCTTGGAGCAAGTGCCCATGCTGTCCTCCAACTTGCTAGATTGCTGAGGATATAAACCTCCTGCTTCAACTTCCCTAGTGCTGGAATAACTGACAGAAGACACCACGCCCAGTTGACATGCTGCTGGAGGTGGGAAGCTGGTCGTCGTGTAACACAAACAGTGGTTTTACCAACTGAACTACGGTCTCAGCTCCTCAACTGTCACTCTTGAGACTAGACCATTCCATGTTCTAGTTTTGAAACTCACAAATTCTAAGGCTTTTGATATCATTCTTCAGTCCACTCCTTTATATCAAACACCATGGGCAATGTTGATGAAACGGCACTCGTGTTCATTAAAGTACATTGTGTCATCCACCAAAACTGGCAAACAGCCCGGCGGTTGCACCAATGGACTGAAAGCAGTTAAAAACTTACATCAGACCTGCTCAAGCTCAAGCCGTACACAAGCCCAGCATGAAAGATAGGAGATAGGCATGAAAGAGCTCTATGGGACAACAGTCTTGTACCCTGTAAAGATTTGTTACCTGTACTCTAATAAAACTCTGATTGGTCAGTAGCCAGGCAGGAAGTATAGGTGGGGTGACCAGAACAGGAGAATTCTGGGAAGAGGAAAGGCTCAGTCTGCAGCTGTCACCCAGACACAGAGGAAGCAAGATGAGAATGCCTCACTGACAAAAGATACCAAGTCACGTGGCAAACACAGACAAGAATTATGGGTTAATGTAAGTTATAAGAGTTAATAAATAATAGGCCAACCAGTTTATAATTAATGTAAGCCTCTGTGTGTTTCTTTGGGACTGAATGACTGCGGGACCAGGTGGGACCTCTGTCAACAAAGGAGCCCCTCTCCAGCTAAGGAGCTGTTGGTAATTGGTAACTGGTAGTTGCCCAGTGTTTTAGAGCTGACTGTCTCACTATTGGTTTACTCAACAATGTCCTATCAAAAGTTTGCACAAACTCTGGTCATATTTTCTAAAGTAATAAAATATTCTGTAGATAAATTCAAACATTGTGGCATGTCCCTCTTCTGACAGTGGCACACCCAGGTCACCTGTTGGTCCATAGTGAATACAAAAGAACACAGGAGCACAAGTGTTTTCCTTTACAAGCTGCTGCACATACACATCAGGCTACCAAAGAGACCTTGAGTCTGTGCTCACTTTGGGGCTTTATTTTACTGTCCTTTAATGCCCCATGAGATACATGGTTAACGTACTAAAGTCTATGTATTCAAATGATTGTTGCATCACAATCTCTGCCTTGTATACCATTGATTTGTAGAAGCCATCTTTGACTTTAGATCTGGTTAAGCACAGATCTACCACTTTGTCTTCACCATCAGAACTATCTGGGGGTAGCAGCAGCTTGTTTCTCCAAACAGCATTGCTCTGTCTTGTTTAGTAAGCCTGGGTTTTACATGCTTCTAGTTGATTTCATGAAGTAATGCTAGGGTTGGAGAGATGACTCCGCAGCTAAGATCATTTGTCACTTTTGCCAAGGATCTGGGTTCGATTTCCAGCCCCTCCATGATGGTTCAGAAACATGTGTAACTTCAGTTCCAGAGGATCTGATGTAGCCTCCTGGCCTCCATGGGCACCAGTTACACACATGGTACAAAGACATACATATAGAAAAACACTCGTTCACAGAAAATAAAAATTATAAAGGTTACAAAGGAAATGAATCTACCCAACACAAATGGCAATACTCAATCACGCATACTACTTCAGAGAACGTGTGACAGCCAATTTCAAAATGTAGACTGTTGTCTCCCCTAAATAAAAATGTCATGCAATCCAGAAGAGTCAGAAGAATGTCCTTCGAGAGGCTAAGGCCATGTTCACAGGATGCCACTTCAAAGGGACTGCCTCTGAGGAAATGTGAAGGGGTGCATCAAAGAGTGTTAAAAGAGTTCACACTCCCTTTCACCTCAGTCCACCCTACAGGATTTAGCCAGGGAAACTGAGCAGTTCAATCTCATCCTCCAAAACAGGTAGGAGAAGAGGAAATCATCTAGTTATTTCCAAATCAGGTATGAGATAAATTCTCATTGATCTCTAGGTAGCCCATCACTCTCTGGTTAACAAAAAGGCCTCTCATGCTCTTGTTTATCTATTCGAGTTCCAATTTTAATAAGTTCAAAAATAGATAAATAGATGATAGAGAGAACGTGTGTGTGTGTGTCTACAATATAATATACATATACTTTACTGCCAAGGAATCAAAAGACATTTATGAAATGTTTCCCTTTAAAATATTTTCTTGTGCCAAGACTCAGTCTTGAAAGAACATTTAAGTTTTCAAGAGAATTTCAGAATAAGAAATGTGCCAATCTTTTAATATTTTCATTATTGGCAGCTATTTCTATTTCTATGCACTGTGGGGGGAACTAGAACACCTCAAGATAGTCCAATTCATAGAACAAGGTAAGGGTTACTAATCTCAAAAATCATGATCAAAACAAACTCTCTAGGCAGCTGAGAAAGCAGACGCACCTACATGAGGCCATGACGTCTCCTAGAAGAGACATTCTTCTCCGTTCAGTTCTGGAGGCAGCAGAAGTGAGGAGAAACCTACAGACTTTAAAGGTTGATATGAGTTGCCCTCATGCATTATGGTTCCACAGAGGTCCAACTAGGAGACAACTACACAGCCACCTCAGGAGCTGTGTCTTCCCTAAGGACATCTAATGAGTATGGTTGAGGGTGGAGTAGAGGACCCATAAGTTGGGAGGCCTGAGTCAAAGCCCAGGAGCAGAGGTGGAGCAAAATAAAAGTCCCTGCAAAATCGTCACTGGTGCTCAGAAGTCGGTCACTAAAGGCAAAGTCAGACCAGAAAAGATTGAGCGATCTACAAAATACAGGGATGGGTTCTGTGAAAAGCACCTACAGAAAAACAGGGCCTAATATATGAGCACGTGTGCACACATACACACATACTCACACACACACACCTACACACACACAAACTCACACACACTCAAACACTCGCACATACATATTCTCACCACACTCACACACACATACACTCACAGACACATATGCATGCACACACACTCTCACATACATATTCTCATACACACACTCAAACACACACATACTCACACACACACACCTACACACACACAAACTCACACACACTCAAACACTCGCACATACATATTCTCACCACACTCACACACACATACACTCACAGACACATATGCATGCACACACACTCTCACATACATATTCTCATACACACACTCACTCTCACACAGGCACACACACGCTCATATATTCTCTCTCACATACATACACTCACAGACACATACTCTCATACACATATTCTCTCTCTCTCTCTCTCTCTCTCTCTCTCTCTCTCTCACACACACACACACACACACACACACAGATTTAAGTTAGCAGAAAAGAAAAGACTAGGTAAAAATGCACCTCACACACTTCCTAAATTTGATAAGAGTAAAAGAAAATGATATTTCCAGACAGACAAAAAGAACTTTAAAATACTTCATGGCAGCCAAATAAAATACCTACCAAAGTTTTAAAACTTTCTCCTAACTAAACCAAACACTGGCCACAATCCCCTATAGTTTGTGGCCAGTTCCATCACAAATTGATTATAAATGATTCATCTCTAAGTTAGCATTGTCATCTCCAAATGAGATCATCTGGAGTCAAGAGCTGTGGTGGGTCTCTAGAGAGTCAGGACAGCCATGTTTGGTCTCTAGAGAGTCAGGACAGCCATGGTGAGTCTCTAAGGAGCCAAGACAGCATGGTGTGTCTCTAGGGAGTCAAGACAGCCGTGATGAGTCCCTAGAGCTGACACAGTGAAGGATTAGACAGGTGCTTTTAAAAGGTAAGACCAAAATTTCTTTGTTCCTTACGTTTCTAATATGTCATGTACAGAAGTCCCAAACAAGCACTTACTCACCAAAGTACATAGCATGATTTTCTCAGGGACAAACAACACTAACAAAATATTTTCTTGAGTGAGTTCAATTGCTCTTGCTTCATTCATTTCTGCTTTTAAACACAAAGAAAAATAGCAAAAGAGAACACAATTCCGGAAGTTACAATGTCAGCTGAACACAGAATCACGTCCTATTGATTTAGACATCACTGTGCAGACCTTAGGGAGGCATGAACTACAGCCATTTCATCACTTTTGGAAGTTCAGGTAAAATTTCCCTGCATTGGCCTCGAAAAAAATTATGAGCATAATGTCTATTGACAAAATTAGACTCTGAAACATTGGAAATACATTCTTAGCTAAGAAAAGATCCAACATATTCTAGAACATGGCAGAGAATAAGAAAGCTAAACATGACTCACTAAAGGTCTCTTTGAAGCAGCTGCCATCCAGCAATTTATGTCAGACAAGCAGAAAATAGCCCAGATACATTATGGGATGGTAAGCCCTTTAAAACACATGATGTATAATTGCCAGTGCAGAAATGGCCGTGCCTGCACAAATGAGATAAGATCTTCCTGAGTCTAGAGCTCAGTTGTCAGACTTTTCATGAATGGAGTTCTACCAAAGGTCCCAAGAAACAGCTACAACTACAAATTGTGGATTGTATAAAAATTAGTCAAATTAAGGGGTTTTGCCAATGACATTTAAGATCTAGCCTTGTTGACAGCGTTAAAGTCTGCATGGTCTAATTTAGTGCAGAATGTAATGAAAGCCTTCCAAATGCTGTCCAAAGATTTTGTCATGAGTTAAGCATCAAGACTTCTACACTTTACTTTAAAAATCATGGGAACCAAGACCAAAGTGTCATTATGAATGCAACATTGGTTAATCTTCTGAAAAAAAAAATGGATCTCTTATGATCCTCAAGGAATACAGCACAATAAAAATCAATGCCAAGACTTGTCATTACAAAATGTCCAATATTTTAAAAGTTCTTCTAGGCGAAAGAGGGAAGCATACATTTTTATTAGGTAGAGTCGGTCTCTAATTGGAAACAAATCAGAACAAATCAACGTGAGCACTGGCTGCCTCGTGGGGACAGAAGCATCGTACTGAAGGAGACATCAGCATCTCAGGACACACAGCAAAGCCCCTTCCCTCTTAGAATGATGGAGCCCTGCAGTTCTGAGCTGTATTGATGGCTTTTCTGGGGTTTCAGAAGGAAAATCAAGCATGGTGTCTACAAGGACCACTCTGGCATTTGCAAGTTGTGAATTTGGCCAAGAACATTACCTTCTCTGTGCCTCAGTTTCTCCAGCTGTGAACTGGTAAAAATAAATGTCATAGGTGCTGCTCCCTATGAGCCAATGGGAGCCATTTTCATTCAAACCACCACAAATGCTAAGTGCAAATGACTCCTCTTAGTATTTATTTATTTATTTATTTATTTATTTATTTATTTTTGGTTTTTCGAGACAGGGTTTCTCTGTAGCTTTGGTGCCGGTCCAGGAACTAGCTCTTGTAGACCAGGCTGGCCTCGAACTCCCAGAGATCTGCCTGTCTCTGCCTCCCAGTGCCGGGATTAAAGGCATGTGCCACCACCGCCCGGCTTCCTCTTAGTATTTTTAAAGACACATTCTGATAGTTAGGGTTAGGGAAAATCACAAGAGCTCTTCGGGTTTCTCCACCTCCCTGTTGAACAGTGAGCTGGGAACTGAGCTTGGACCGTTCAGGGACATTCTCGCTTCCAACCCTAACAATCAGCTCTTTCCTAGGAAGCCATTTCAATGCAAGAAAGCATGCAGAGAGTGCTTCAGAGAAAGATAAAGAGCAGGAAGAGCAAATTAAAGCCTCCAAAGACAAGCTTCATTTTCTTCCTCCTTCACCTCTTGCCCCAGCTAGCTAAAGCGCCTCATAAATTATGATGAATTACAGGACCGCTTCTTTACAGACTCCCACATAACAAAACCACAGACTTTCTTCATTGTACAGTTCACTTTGCATGCAAGGCAGGGCGTGCTGGCTGCTTGAGGCTGTTCCTCACTCTAAGCCTCTCCCAAGAGGTATGGTAGACCTTTCCAGTCCTCGGGGCTTGTTGGGTAGCTGTGTAGCATGGTTGCATGAACTTCTTACAATTATGTAACAAAAAACTCAACTTAGAAACTGAGTTTTTAAGAGAAGTGTTGCTTCTGTGTGTCTTAAGCAGGGTTCACACACAATCATCGCCTGGTTCCAAGAAGGAAGAAACAAAAGAAGCAGAAAGGCAATTGGGGAGTGTGTTTTTGAGCTGCTCTTTGCTGTTAGTAACAAGGACTGAATTTTAATGCAAAGCTCTATAAAATGGACAGAACAAAAAAAAATGGCCGTTTACCTGATCTCATCTCTCATTGACTGAAGCATTTTCTTTGGAACATAACGCCCTTATATCCAATAAGGAGGCTGGGCCCATGTGCGCAGGCACTCTGCCCTGACACCCTCAGTTCCCCCTTTCCCCATAGTGTTTCAGCTCTGCAGTCTGTCATATTGAAACAGATTTTTAAATGTATTATGATACATTGACAGTGCATCATAAAGATGAAAACTTAGAAAAAAAAAGGATGACCCAACAATCGTTAAAGTAGCATCTGTTATGTGTTTTGAAGCTATTTGTTTATTGTTTATTTATTCATTTGTTCATTTATTTTTCACACATTGATTGATTGATTGAGGCATGGTCTACTGTGTATGTCCACGTATCCTAGAACTCACTATGTAGACCAGGCTGGCCTCAAATTGATGGAGATCCTCCTGGCTCTGTCTTCCTAGTGCTAGAGTTCATATGTGAGCTATCACGACTAGCTAATGTGACATGTTTCAGACCTACATAAAATTAGATTTGTTATAATCTGGGCTCAGGAAGCTCCACTACAGCCTTCATTTCAAGGATATTTGTGTCTCCCTTGGTGGGTAAGACGTGATCTGTAACTAGAGCTAAAACAGAATAGAAACGCTGTGTCTGCGCAGCGTCCATAGTTAAGGCCCAGGTCAGTCTTCCCTAAATATGCTGAGAAATATTTTTCTTAATTTAGTTTTAGATTCTAAGGCTACCTGAGAGTACTGAGCACCAAGCACTAAGGAAGTGTGTGCAGCATTGAGGAAGGCCTGGAATGGGACTCGTGTTGCCCAACCTTGAATAAGTCCTTTATTCTCTGAATGAAATCTAGAAAAAGAGGGATCAGACTGGATTGTCTCAAAGGTCCTTTATATTTTAAATCTGAGTTACTGGTAATCTATACATATCTGCCATTTTCTGTCAATTTAAAATAATTAACTATATTTGAATTGATTCTTGCCCAGTACTAGGTTGGACTCTTTTTAGTCATGTGTCTCTGCTCAATTAGCTTGACTGGCCCATGAAGGTAAGTTGTCTTTTTGTAAACACTGGAGCTGCCAAATTGCTTATTTCTCATGGTGAGTTCTATTTCCTGCTGTACCTTTTGGTTTCCATCCTGCCAAAGGGTTTTTCTTCTTTTCTGATGTGAGTGTGAACTAGCAACATCACAGACACTCAGCACGGCAAGCTTTGTTTGTCACAGCTCTTCTCCATGGGCTGGCAGCCACTTCACATTCTGAGAAAGCCATAGGATCTCTATTCAAGGCTCAGGACAGACCCACATTCTCCCCAAAGCCCAAGGCACTGGGGAGAGTAATGAAAACCCTATAAACTTGACCTTTGCTGGTGAAACTCTAAGAGCCATGGTAGTACCAAGACTATGCTGTGTTTCTACAACTTCATGGAGCAAAAGATTCGAGTATTGAATTTAGAATGAGAGAATTTGGTCTCCTTTGACATGGTGGGATGCATCCATTTGATAGATGTATGTTCTCTTCAACTTCTCAACAAATACTGCCATGTGTTTCAGAAGGCTTCCAAATATAGTCCTGCTTTTCAATTAAAAGGATGTAGAAACATCTAGCATTAAGTGTGCAAGAAACACACACACACACCATATACCACCTGATACACGTCTTCAGAATAGCATTAATGATCATCTAAATCATATTTGCTGTATTGCCCATTTGTTGATCCATTCTACAATGGCCTCTTTGAATATCAACCGGGGGACAGGTCCTACATGAGGAACTAGGGATACAAAGACCAAAGACAGTCTCCAACTCTAAAGAGTCATCATTTGATGAGAAGCCTCATGGGTGAGGAGACAGTGGATATAGAGGGTAGACCCTTGTAAATCTTGTCTATTAACTGAAACTTGCCACCCGTTTTATGGGCTTGGGAGTAAAAGGCCTCTGAACTGAAGGGAGCCAAGCACCAGTGAAGACCCCTGAAGACACTGTGCTGCTATTGATTAGCTCCTATTTGTCATACACATTAATGATGAAAGACAACATGTAAGTGCTAAGTACGAGTGTTTCCACAACCCAGTTAATAACTTAATGGTGATATTTGGGTTATGTGACAAGCTTCAGGCAACATCCAAGCTATCACTAAAATGCAACAGCGTGGTGTCATCAAATAGAGTGATCCAAAGGTGATAAAATTTTATGTGTTTTTATGCATTTCCTATGTACAAGTCAGCAAATCTGTGCGAGCAATTTGTAATAGATATTAATATAATGACGTATATTTAATGTCACTGTCCTGGTCTCATAGTGCACAGAGTCTGGGATAATCATGAGATGCAGATGGTTTTCCCATGGGAGCCATGGACTTGAGTTCAGAGAAGAAGCCAACTTGTGGTAATTTAGCAGGGAAAGACTTAGAAGAAGAAATATGCCCTTGGTACTGGCTGCGTTCCTTCTGCAGCCAATCAGCACCCGTTGGCCAAACACAACTAGAAGACAGATAGATCAGGAACCTACTGATGCCATCCACACCATCAGGTGTTCCTGGGCACATGAGAGGGTTGGGAAAGAATAAGCAGGAAACCCCCAGTACCACAGTAGTGACAATACAGAAAACTGTGCTGGAAGCTTCCAGAGACAACAGGCTTTTCCCTATATTTAATCCTAAGCCCCAGGCGGTGGATTTCAACATTGAAACAAGGAGGGTTATTATTGCCAGTCACAGAGCTAGAAAGATAATTAGTTATGTTCATGATGCAAGAAGGATGCAAGGAACGCTCATCAGTTAGAAAGGTTAAAATCACAAAACTTGAGAGGAAATAGTAAACTTCTCCTGATATAAAACTATTAAATACAGCGGCCTGGAAACAGTGACATCCTGAAGGCTCTAATTCACAAGAAGTGCAAGTCAAGAGCGTGCGGTTTCAGCCAATGAAGAGAATCAGGAGGTCCCGGATGTGCTGTCAGAGGAGAAGCTGTGCGTTTCAGAGTGGGGCCTGCTCACCACAGTGAGGATCACCCTGGCATCCCTCAGAAACACCGCTCCCACTGTGAGCTCTGCTGGACGGTCTTACCTCTCCTGGAGGCGTTCTGTGAGAGCCGTGTGCTGATAATTAAGAGGAGCCATCAGTCATTCTGCTTGCATGAATAATTTCTTTATGAAACTTTAATATTCCTCAGGTGAACTTTTTGAGACATTCACTGAATTGGCAATATCCCAGTAATTTTCCATTTAAATCATATGCATAAAAAGTATTTGACACAATTCATTTGTCTCTTCAATTAAGATTCGTGTCAAAGCAGAAAATAACATGAAAAATGTTATCAGATCCTATGAGTATATGAGAGAGAACCCAACAAGTTTCAAGCATTTGTTATTCACTAAACACATATATTCACATACATAATTATGAACATGCCATAAAAATGTTAACACTGCTGTTCCATTTATTGTTCAAAATCTTGGCTTGCTGTGGGTAAATAATTTAACCTATCTGAAAAGAGTAGCGTGCAAGCCCAGGCTGAACAAAGTTCTCTTTGTTTTGACTTGGGGTGCTTCAAATGTTATTCATCTTTGTAGTCGCCATTAAAATTGTTCTAATTAAGCTGCATAGACCATAATTGAGGGATAAGACACAGGAGACATCCGGACATGCTCAGTGGGGCGATGCTCGATGACAGAGAGCAGCAGTGCAAAGTTCCTAAGACTCCAGCTCAACACAGCCCTCGCCAAGCCCAGACTTGTCTGCCAAGCTGCTCCGCTTCTCCACATCTAGGGCTTTAATCTGGGTATTTCTGTAACTAGCCCGAAAATGGTACTATCCCATCTCAAACCAAATATTTCCAACCATGCACACAGGATATGCTGAAGCGCTTGGGGATTGCTCAGCAAAATATGAGATAATACTCCATGTAGGTCATATTAGCCATCATTGGCACAAAAGAGCACACACGTAGTTCAAGCATATTTGAAAAATAGGCAGCTTTTATGTTTTAAAGTATTTGGACAACACCAAAAATTGAAAAAACTTTTTCAAGTTTCCCATCTTAAATAAGTAAAAATCAATTATTTAGGACCCCTACCAAGCAATGTTCTGCTAGTCAAATTCAAATATATGAGGAAATGATCTGAGTACATTTTTCAAAGACACAGCTCCATGGCTGGCATCAGGTCAGAGTGCTGGGATTTCAACCAGTACGCCTTTAAAGCCTCAAGAACCACACACGGATTTACTGAGACCCATTTAGATTTCTCTGACTCCCTGACCCAGACATGAAAGCAGTCTTGCTGTCCAGGAGGGCAAATTCACTCCCTAAGGGCACCGAAGTGTTTTCTTCAGGGCCAGCGTTTGGCTGGATGGCTCCCCGGCTTGTTTTCAATCATCGGGAGACAATGTTTAGCTGCTCTATTGTTGTAGACCTTTGGGAGAGAATTATGGTCTGCCTTCCAACCACATGACCTGGAGCCTCGGTCCCAAAGCTGCTAACGCTGACCAGATGCCAAATAAGGAAAGCATCCTGTTAAAAGCCTTCCAGGGATCTACTCAGAAAACGAAGTCAAAGGGGAGAAGACAGATGAGCAGCGAGAGGTCCCACCTCCATCTTCCCTAGCCACTTACACTCCCCAGCGGTGTGTGGGCAGCGGCCCTCAGTCACTTAAGATTGTCATGACGAGGGAGATACTCATGGTGTTTGACTTTATTACAGCCGAGCCAAATCAAATGCACAGCCACTGCTTCCTTAGATGTCTATATTTCACTTAAACTGGGATAAAGCAAAGAAACTGGAATATTGTCTCATCATGCATTCTAAATCAGTCAGGGTAGAAAATAATGGGGAGTTAATCAGATCACTGAGACTCTAATTCACTTACTATTGATCGGGCAGATTCCTAATGGGATGGAAGACCAATTTCAAATTACAGTAAGCTGACTTGTCCTGGAATACCAATGACCAAGCCGGAGGATGCGCCAAAGGACCAGGAGCCCTGCTCTCCTGGTGCTACTGTCAACCCACAATCCAATGCGGCATTCAGCTAATTAATAAGGGGCTGATGAAAGGGTCGGTTTTGAAAGCAGCCGTCTCACTTGGATAAACGTGGGAGCAGAGCCCCAAGGGGATGGCTGGCACGATCCCTGGGAGGTAGGTATACAATATAAGCTGGTGGAGAGCAATGCAGTTAACTCGGGCTTTTCATTATATTAATCAGTGACTCCATAGGCGCCCACTGCAGGATTCACTTCTTACCTCTGCCAGCTCCGTGTTTCTGTTCCCATCTGAGGATCTCTGAACGCTCAGCTGAGGTCAGGGCAGGCACGCTAGCTTGAGTTCATTTTTTTGCTGTTGGCGAGAAGAAGGAGAATGGGGGGTAAAAGGGAAGAGAGAGGCGGTGGCCAGCAGCAATGAGCTAAGGGCTGCCTTTGCCAGGAAGAGTAACAGCTAGTCTTTCTAACCTGGGTGTGTAAACATATGACCTGTGTATTCACATGGTTTGGGAAAAACCACAAAAAAACCTGGGCTCACATTTTAAAGAGAACCAACCAAATAAGTAAGACCCTGAAATGGGCCTGATTGTTCTCACTCGCAGTCACCTCTTGGCTTACGTCCTGTTTGGAGCCATCTTTCCTTCCTTACTGGGTATGTCTGAGCAGTGTGTGTGTGTGTATGTGTGTGTGTGTGTGTGTGTGTGCACTAGACTGATGGGGGAGAGTCTTCTGTTTTGTGTTAATTTCATTGGTTAAATAAAGAGAGTGCCTGGCCTTTGATAGTACAGAAAATTAGGTAGGCAGAGTAGACAGAACAGAATGCTGGGAGAAAGAAGCCAAGTCAGTGAGTCACCATGATTCTCCCACTCCAGACAGACGCAGGTTAAGATCTTTCCTGGTAAGCCAGCTCGTGGTGCTACGCAGAATATTAGAAATGGGTTAGATCAATATGTAAGAGCTAGCCAATAAGAGGTTAAAACTAATGGGCCAAGCAGTATTTAAAAGAATACAGTTTCCGTGTAATTATTTCAGGTAAAGCTAGCCGGGTGGCAAGAAGCAGGCCGCCGCTCCTCATCACTACAGAGTGGCACCCAGACGTGGTAACTAACTCCACGTAAAACCTGAGAGAGCTTAAGTTTAAACACAGAAAAAACAGAGTTTACCACAGCATTTTGCTGTTTGCTAGAGTGTGCTGAAGAGAAATTTTCCTGACTCAGCCTTAGCAGGAAAAAAGCTGCGTGCTTTAAAAAACGGCTTCCTGGAGCTGTGCTGCCAGTGTGAACTTTGGCTTTAAAGCATCTCAATGACTTTTATGGGACTGAATGTTTGCGTTCCCGCTCTGGATTGGGATGAAAGTAGCTGAGACCATGCCCTTGGCTCAACGCTCCCCACCTGCACCTGGACAAATGGCAGAATCAGGCTTAGGCAGGCAGAAGAGCATGGCGGATTCCTGCTGCCATATAGAGAGGTGTTTTCAGACTACGCACTGCTCTGTGTGTCAGATTTGGCTGTAACTTGGATGAAAAGAGTTTCTGTGCTGCACGCTCAGTCTCAGAATTAAACTGCTGACTGTGGCTCCAATGTGGACTTGCTGTGTGCCTGGAACTGTGCACAGCTCAGGGGCACCAAATGGATATGAGGCTGGAGCAGCTGCTCCATGCTGAACTGTGCTGACCTCAGGCAGGAACGATCATAATTACCATAATAACAGTGCAGTTAAGGTTTAGACTGGCAGTAAACAGGCAGTACCTTATTACCCCTACATGGTGCAACTTAAGTTTTTAAGAAGTGCTTAGCATTTTAAGAAGTGCTCCTGGATAGTAAAAAAATTACTGATTCACAATAGAACAGATTTCAGACATAGAAGACCTATAAATGGATCGCAGTGTTGGATGAATGTACGTAGGCTTGAGAGAGAGAAGAAAAAGAATATAGAGAATAAAGTTAATGATTTAAAAAAATAAGGGTAAAGTCTTTAAAGAGACAGAATAAAGTAAACTGATAGAGTAAAAATAAGCCACGTAAAAATGGAAAATTCACAGAGAGTCTGGATTATGTACACTGTGTTTTCTTTAAAATTTTTGACTGTGAAGGAGCTAAGTACAGAGAGACATTTCATTATACGGGCTGCCAAGCTAAACCAGAATGGATATAAGGGTATTATGATTTCAGAATTTGGGTCTAAGGATATGATGCTTTGGAGAGGGTCTTCTTTTGTTTTCACAGAGGATGAGACCCTGTGGATTGCGTCTATCCCAATATGGTATGATAGACCACGCCCTCCTGAAAGGTTGCTGTGAACACCCTCAAAAAATTACTTCACTCAACTGCCACTGAGATGACCCTGACACACAGGTTACACCATGAAAGACCTAATTAATGACGCCCCCATTCAGCAGGAAGCAGTTTGGAGAAAAATAACTACGTCCATATTCACAAATATTGTTTATAAATATTCTTTTACATTTAAAGGGGGAAATGATATAGATATGAATAATTTGCATTGGTATGGATTTTAAGGTCAGTTTTGTTATATGTATATGTATTTCTGATATTGATTAAGATATTGTGATTGTGTAGTTCATTTAAAAATGTAATGGATAATTAGGAAATATAGGTTGTTAATGGATAATCATTGATAATAGTCAAGTTTGTAGTCATGTTAGTTAGATTTTCTAGATGTACATAGATATATTTCAGTTAGATAGGCATTCTTCATATCTTTCAAAGACTGTGGAATATGGTATTTAAAATATTTTAATAACTTAGGGTTTTTCATGACAATGAGACAAGTTTGCTCCTGGCAGCACCAGCTACTTCAAGAGGAAGATGGGCATCGAAGAGGCTCCTTATGGAGTTTGATAGCTATTTGGGTAAGAAACTGCTCTTGCCTGAACTGATGCATAAGCTGGACACAGAGAACCCGTAGAGAGAGGACTGCTGAACTTGCCTAAAGGTGAGATGGTCCTTCGGGGTTCCTGATTCATGAAAGAGTATGTGAGACATTCTGCAGGACACAGCAGAAAGTAACTGAACTGTCTTTGAAATTTCCTGCTTCATGGAAATGTCTGCTGGATACTATGGGCCTGTAGGCCGAAGATGGATGCCCCAACGGTACAAAAGAACTTTGGGTGACTGTCCAGGCAGCGAGATGTCTCTGTCATTTCTAGAGTTTTGGATTTCTTGTTTGCTTAGGTAATATTATATCCTTCTGGAGTCTTTGATGGAGTTGAAGAATGGATACATAGTTGTAGTTTTCCTTAGTTATGATAAAAGATAAAATAGATATAAATATTGTAACTGTAATTCTTGCTTTATAACTGTTTTATTATATGTAATTTTACTATGTTAAAGTGAATGCCTTTCTTTTTTGTTTAAACAGAAAAAGGGGAAATGATGGAGGAGGGTCATCTGTCTATTGGTTAATAAAGAAACTGCCTTGGCCCTTTGATAGGACAGAAAATTAGGTAGGTGGAATAAACAGAACAGAATGCTGGGAGAAAGAAGCCAAGTCAGGCAGTCGCCATGATTCTCCCACCTGACACAGACACCATGCCTCTCCTCTCTGAGACGGAAGCAGGTTAAGAATCTCTCTGGTAAGCCACCAGCTCGTGGCGCTATACAGATTATTAGAAATGGGTTAATCAAGATGTGAGAATTAGCCAATAAGAGGCTAGAACTAATGGGCCAAGTAGTGTTTAAAAGAATACAGTTTCTGTGTAATTATTTCAGGTAAAGCTAGCCGTGCGGAGCTGGGCAGGGAACGCAGCCCGCAGCTCCTACTACACAGTCCAGTATCATTTATTTGGCAAGAAAATCCACTTGGGTTAAAAGATATAATACAAAACAGTAAATGATTTGAAGATAAAATGTAAAATGTCAAAACATAGCAAAACCATGGTGATATGAAGATTTATAAAATGTTGGTGTTGGAGGGATGGGTCAAAAGATCAAAGTTTTTGCTATGCAAGCTTGAGGAACTGATCTGAAATGCCCCAGAACTCATAAAAATTCCAGACATGGCTACATATGCCTGTAACCCCAGTATGGGGAGGCAGACCCTGAGCGCTGACTAGCCAGATAGCCTAGTCAAAAGGGAAACCAAAGCTGAAATGGTAGAAGTAATAGACTAGAAGACACCTGACACCTTGCTCTGGCCTCCACATGCAAAACACACACACACATCACACACATATACACACATATACCACACACATGCACACACATAAACACATATACACACCCACATACACACACACCACACATCATACACAGACATACACATATCACACACATACACATATCACACACATACATCACATACACAGATCACACACACACACATACACACAGATTTATAGAATAAATAAACTATAAGGAAACAATACACATGAGACTTCAATTTGAGTTTTAGCCAGTCACTGAATTTTGTATTCTGTCACATATACATATATATATATATATATATATATATATATATATATATATATATATATATACTGTACATTACAGGAACATTACACTCATATTGTACATTTCGATCTGAGAGTCAAAGATGTTTGAGTTCAACTCCTTTGATTCAGCAGAGATGCCTGCACACCCATGCTTACTGTGACACTATTCACAGGAGCCAAGATAGGGAACTGGCCTAGATGTTCACCAGCAGGTCAATAGATCAGGAAAATGTGATATGGACACATAAGCCAGGTGTATTCAGCCATGAAGAGGAACAAGACTATGTCATTTGCAGGGAAACAGCTGTAGCTAGAAATCAACATGCTGAGCAATGAGACAAGACTCCCAAAGACTCCACTGCACATGTTTTCTGTCTTACACAGAACCTAGAGTTAAATATATACATATGGTATGAAGTGGAAAACAAGCTATTGAGGGACCTAGAAGGATGATGAGTGGGGGCAAGAGGAAAGAAGACAGGGTAACGGAGAGTGACTCTGGACACCGAAGCACACTGTAGTCATCTATGAAAATGTCATAGTGGAAACCACTGTTTAGTGTGGCGATTTCTCAGAAAATTAGGAAACAACCTTCCTCAAGACCCAGCAATACCACTTTTAGGTATATACCCAAAGGATGCTCAATCATGCCACAAGGACATGTACTCAACTATGTTCATAGCAGCATTGTTTGTCATAGATAGAACCTGGAAACAATCTAGATGCCCCTTGACCAGAGAATGGATAAGGAAAATGTGGTACATTTACACAATGGAGTACTACACAGCAGAAAAAAATAACAACAGCTTGAATTTTGCAGAAAAATTGATGGAGCTAGAAAACATCATTTTGAGTAAGGTAACCCAGACCCAGAAAGACAATTATCACATGTACTCACTCATAAGTGATATTTAAACATAAAGCAAAGAAAACCACCCTACAAATCATAATCCCAGTGAACTTAGACAACAATGAGGACCCTAAGAGAGACATATATAGATCTAATCTACATGGGAAGTAGAAAAAGACAAGATCTCCTGAGTAAATTGGGAGCATAGGGTCCTTGAGAGAGGGTTGAAGGGGAAAGGAGAGGCAAAGAGGGGAGTAGAGAAAAATGTAGAGCTCAATAAAAATGAATAAAATTTAAAAATTATTGAAAAACTATATGGAAAACTAAAATCAATCAATAAATAAAAGATCTTTGGTGAGTTCTGCCCCTATTAAAGTATGAGGTGATCCCAACCCATTCTAGAGCAAGCACACACTCACGAACAGCACTGCAATTCCCACTGGGGTTATTATTACACGCTCCTTCTCGGGACTGCCGAGGAGGTCATCGCTCACATGTGACCTGTGTCCAGAGTGTCTCAGAGCAGTATTTTTCAATCAAATCCCCGAGCACAGTAACCAGCAAATGGACCTATAAGTGTCGTTAAACTCTAAGTATGTTGATATTATGGGAGCATATGGAACAGTAGCACGGGCTATACCACACTGTGACAGCAAAGAAAGCTCTAAGTCGCAGTGGCATCACACACAAGGATTTACTTTGTGCTCTGCCAGTGTGGCGTGATAAGGGACCCTGTCTCACCACCATACACTGTCACTGGCTAAGAAGGCTCCTAGCACCTTGTGACATTGCACCTTGATCTTGCCAAGGCAGAAAACGCAAGAGCTGAAGGGTATTTGTGCCGTTTCTCTGCTGCTCATACAAGTGTCGCTAACAGTGCATCGGACCAGATTCTCTGCTGCTCATATGAATGTCGCTAACAGTGCATCGGACCAGATTCTCTGCTGCTCATATGAATGTCGCTAACAGTGCATCAGACCAGATTCTCTGCTGCTCATACGAATGTCGCTAACAGTGCATCGGACCAGATTCTCTGCTGCTCATATGAATGTCGCTAACAGTGCATCGGACCAGATTCTCTGCTGCTCATATGAATGTCGCTAACAGTGCATCGGACCAGATTGGTTGTCAGGTCCCAAAGAAACAATGAAGGACTTGAGAAGTGTGGCCCTTCGTGATGGCTGGAAATCCGTGGATGGCATCAACTTTACCTATGGAATATTGTACTAAAAAAGACCTTTTGAGCCCCATGCATGGGAATGCAATTCTGTATTCTCCACACTAAGTAGGCTGAGCCATGAGGATCTAGAGTTCAAGATGAGGCTGGGTGGCAAGCTGATTTCAAGGCCATCTTGGGCTAAACAGTGACATTTTCTCAAAAAATTAAAAAAACACAAATGATAATGATTTTAAAATAAAGGAGATCAGATCCAGGGTCCCTCACTCTGCTATGCAAGGGCTCTGAAACCAAGCTATAGCTCTATGTTTGAATTAGCCATGGTCCTCTCCAGTAATGGATGGAGCAGCAGACCACTGACCGAGCCCACAGGACCAGGTGCAATGCCAACCCTTTCCCCAGGAGTTGTTATAACCTCTTCTTGTAGGGAAAAGAAAGATGGCCCAGGGAGAGAATTGTCCCCAGCACTGGGCAAGCATGATAGTTGCTGGGAGCTTTGTGCTAGGGCATCAGAGAATCAACAGGGAAATTATTGAACCAGTACAATGGCAAAGGACATGTGTACCACAGAGCAATCCTGCACTTCCTTACGAAACAGTGGAGGCTGCTTGTGTCCCTAGGTCACCCAGCACCAGAGGAAGAATGCAGGTGCCACTAGGAGGAAGTCACATGATGCAGGGGCCCTCCCACTTTAACTGAAGGTCATTGTGTGACTATCAGCTAGCCTTTCAAAGACTGTTTCACAGAATCTCCAAGGAAACCATGCTCTTCCCTCGTGGCATTGTCAGTCTCCATGAGATCTTGTCCCGTTGGAAGGAATCCTCTTTCCTCCAAAGGCTCAACAAACATTTCCTGAGTGCGTGCTTTGACAAGGCCAAATACCAAGACCAACAGGTGAGAGTCAGAGCCACAGTGGGGTGGCCCCAGGCAACGTCACAGTAAAGAGCACTTCGCCTTCTCTTCTGACCAACTATGCAGGTCCCTTCTCCTCCTAAAGAAAACTCTCCACTCTTGGCCTTTTCCAGACAATATTCTGCTTGAGATACCCTGCCAGAGCTCCTCTGGTGTGTGCTTCCAAAAGTATGCTCCACTGTGGTGGATGTGCTCCACAACTGAGCCACAGTTTATGCTGGTCCATACTGGTCTGTACTGGTCCCTACTGGTTCATACTGGAGTGAAAGGCTCTGTGTGGCTGCCAGCGGTTGAAGTGCTGCTAATGAGACTAAGAGACTGAGTTTTTAATTTTGCTTTAATTTCCATTCATTCAAATTTACACAGTCCCAGAAAGCTAGTGAATACTCCATTTCTATTTATTCATTCATTCATTCATTCATTCATTCATTTTTGTCTTTGGTGTTTATTTTCATTCTTGAGACAAGGTCTTACTCTGTAGCCCTGGCTGACCTGTAACTCCCTTTGTAGACCAGGTTAATCTCAAACCCACAGAGATCTACCTGCCCCTCTCAAGTGTCGGAGTTAAAGGCATATACTACCACACCCAGCTTATCTCCCCACTCTTATTCCCCAGTGCTTCCCTTGTCTATTTCTCTCTTCTAGGTGACAACAGTAATACAGTCACCAGATGCAGTAAGGAACATCTCTTTGAAAGACCGCAGTACTCCTAGGGTGCTTAGTGCATTAGGTTCAACAGTGTCTCATCACAGTTAAGAGCTCCCCTGACATTCAGATTTGCAAGTAGGCTTACTGAAGATATAAACAGTTAAGACAGGGCTATGTGAGCGTGGATAGATCATGTGTAGTTACAAGGGGTGAGGGGAAAATGCCACATCACATCAGATACCAAAATTGGAATGAAAGGTTTATAAGTCAAGGAGTAATGAGACTACCAACACTCAAAATATATATAAATAGGATATGAATGCACATACAGAAATGTGCTATATAAGAATAGTTTGGTAAATGATGAACCACATATATAATGATGGTTCCATAAGATGACATGGCCAAATGATACTATAACTTGTCTTAATTTGTATACACACACTTTAGTGTTCAGGAAATGGTGAAATCACCTAAGCATGCATTTCTAAGGATATGTCCCTTGAGTGACTCACGATTCTGCACTGCATGAGTCTATCATGGATATGAAATCCATATTCCCTGAGTGACTGGGAAGTCCTTCAAAGAGGTAGGAACCCTGTCTCCAACTTCTCTAGAGCAAGCCACAGCCCTGACTTTCAGAGGCAGTTCATGTTTGGTTAAAAGCTATTTATCTCAACATTGAGGACCCAATCAAGATGATCTAGAGCTGAGTTGAGTCAGTCAAAAGCTCTATGGCCTACAGTTCTTCACCTGGGGAAGAGTTGAAAACTAGAGCCAGCGCATGTCCAGAGAACTGGTCCACCATGCACAGAGCTGTGGACTGCCTGCATAGGAGTCCTGTCATAATGCACACTTAGGCTTCATTACCTTGCAGGTTTCAAACACACAGACATGTGAAATATTTTCTGAACAAATTTTGCTTTGCTGTTTTCACTTCAGGGAGATCTCAAAACCTGTCAATCTATTAAAACTCTCTTGAGCAAACAAGTCTAATGAGGGAAACCAGGGGTGCTTACCTGATCCCCAAGAAGCAAAGATGCCTGTGGATGAATCTCTCAGAGGTCCACACTTATGATAGAAGAATGGTTGCCCTTAGTAGAACACCACACCTGAGAGAGGCAGGGGCTGAACGACAGGTTTTTCCTGTGGCAGAAGGACCTCATTAGACCATAATTGATGGGATCCAAGAAAGGTTGTGGATAATGCGACTGCATCTCAGAGGATTTTCTGGCATTCTCATAAATTTCACTGATGACATTGATCCCAGGCTAGAATTGAGCCTTTGTGGGGGTTGCATTGTTAGGCTCCAGTGGGTTCTGGCTCTTTTTCCATAGAGCTATCTATCAGCTATAAATTGTTATTGATAAATGTTGGGACCCAGTTCTGCTGTTTGCAGAGCTTTGAGCGACCTGAGGACATGCACGTGTGGCACAGAATGCAGAGGGAGAGGCATGCTGAGAGGGCTCACACATCCGCCAGCACTGTGACTAGAGGCGGGCGTATCAGCAGGAGCATGGCTGACTCTCATCTTCACCTGAAATAGACATCTATGAAACCATTGTTGATTGGCCACTTTGGATGGGCTTCGGAAGTTTGGGGGTTCAAAGCTATGAGTTTTTGTTCTTAATGGAACCCTATTTCTGATGTAACTCTGCCCTCAAAAGAGATCGTTCAGCTGGTGAGTTGAATGGTTTGAGACAGAGTCTCACTGTATGACCTAGGCCGGCTTTACAGCTCCGCAGTTTGTGTGTGTGTGTGTGTGTGTGGAATACAGAAGTGAGCTACCCTCGGCGGAAAGCCATTTTTAAGAAAACAACTACACAACAGATTGAGAAACAACAAAATGCAAATCAAAGCTACTTTGAGATTTTATCTTACACCTGTAAGAAGGAGCAATACCAGTAAACCAAATGGCAGCTCATGCTGGTGAGGATACAGAGTAAGGAAAACACTCGCCCATTGCTGGCAGAACTGCAAACTTGTACACCCACTATGAAAGTCAGTGTGGCAGTGTTGTAATGGGACCGGCGGGGCTGCATCCCCGGCACCCAGCCGCCCACATGGCTAGCTTATGCCCCGAAATAATTACATGGAAACTGTATTCTTTTAAATACTGCCTGGCCCATTAGTTCTAGCCTCTTATTGGCTAGCTCTTACATTTTGATCTAACCCATTTCTAATATTCTGTGTAGTACCACAAGCTGGCTTAACAGGAAAGATCTTAACCTGCGTCTGTCTGGAGTGAGAGAATCATGGCGACTCCTGACTCGGCTTCTTTCTCCCAGCATTCTGTTCTGTCTACTCCACTCACCTAAGGGTTGGCCTATCAAATGGGCCTAGGCAGTTTCTTTATTAATTAACCAATGAAAGCAACAGATAAATGCAAGACCCACCTCCATCATGGCAGTTCCCTGGGAAGCTGGAAATAGATCAGTCCCAAGATTCAGCTATATCCTTCTTGGGCACACACCCAAAGAACACCACATCATACTACAGAGACACTTACTCAGCCGTGTTCATTGCTGCTCTGCTTAAAATAGCCAGGAAGTAGAAGTAGCCTAGGTGTCTGTTGATGAATGAATGGATAAAGAAAAGGTGGTACATTTACAAAATGGAATATTAATTGATGGTTTAAAATGAAACCATGAAATTTGTAGGCAAATTGATGGTGTCAGGAAAAAAAATCATCCCAAGTGAGATAACCCAGACCCAGAAAGACAATATGTTATGTATTTATTTATATGTGGATGTTATCTGCTAAGTCTGTTAAGCAAACTATAACCCATATAACTATAGAGCTTAAGGGATGGATCTTCCTAGGAAGGGGAAATAGAGAAGATAGTTCTAGATGGACAATGTGGGGGGAGGAAAGGGAGGATCAAACAGAGAGAGGAACAAATGGAAGGCAAGGGAGAAAATAAAAGGTCAGCTGAAATGAAGGGCTATTTGAGGGGTCATATGGAAACTAATCCAGTAGAAGCTTCCTAAAATATATACATGTATGAAGGCAAACTGAATGAAATGGCCACATAATGTTGGAGGGGGAAGACAGAGCCCTAACTGGACATCTCTTGTCACCAAATGAAGCTTCCAGTGCTGGAATTGGGTAACATCTAATGGGCTTATTGGCCAAAAAGTTCCCACGGAAACCCCCAAACAACCCAGGCTATTGACAAGACAAACCTATTTGCTGCTCGTGCAAACTGCCAATAAGACCCTGCTGCTGAAGATAACACCTACACAACTCTCTGGAGATGGATAAGTTGAGCTATTGCCTGCCCAGAGCATTCACCCAGACAGCCTAGTGCTCATGATGCTTTGAAGTAATCTGCCAGAAAAGAAAGATAAATACCAACCCAGCTACAAACTCTTCAGTCTTTCATGATGACCTGCATGCAAGATATGCTAGTGCAATAGTGGAACAAATGTTGTGGGAGGAAACAGCCAATATATGATGGGATTAAGCCCTACTCTATGAGATGGAACCCATCCCAGACACTGCCCAGTGTCTGAGACCAGACACTAGATATACCAAGGGCGTAGGGAAAAACAAAATACTACTGTTCCTCTAAAAAAAAAAAAAGTACCATAGAAAGATTCCTAAAAGCATTCTGCTATATCCAAAGTCAGTTTCTGCTCAGCCATAATCAGAGAATCTTCTGTCTACAGTAGATTGGTGTGAGATGTCCTTCTGGATATGTGTTGTTTTAATTGGTTAATGATTAAAGCTGTTTGGGCTAATGGCTTAGCAGAGTGACAGATGCCAGATGGAACCTTGCCAGTAGGCCACAGCCTGTGGCAATTGCATAGATTAAAAAAAAATGGGATAACTCAAGATGTAAGAGCTGGAAAGGAATATGACTAAGCTATTGGCCAAATAGCATTGTAATTAATATAGTTTCTGTGTGATTATTTGGGTCTGAGCACCCAGGAAATGAACAAGCAGTGTCCAACAAAAATGGCACCCATACATTTGGGGCCAACCCATGATGCCAGTCACACACTTTGGGTCTGGATACTTGTATGCCCACTCGGGGTTAGAAGAAAAGTAGAGAAGAGCATGCCTGCCAGTCAGCACCCCTGCCTGGGCAAGCAGTTGGCTAGGGTATGACAGGCGTGCACTGGCAGGAAAACATGGTGGATTCCCACCACCATACAAAGAGACATTTCCAGGCCACGCAGCATGCCGCATGGCAGATTTAGCTTTTACTCAGACAAAAAGGGTTTATATGCTGCACGATGTTTCCCAGAGTTGAGGTGGTGAGCACAGCTCCCACCCAACAGTCCCAGAGCTGGCGGTAAATACACCTCCGCCATATTAAAAGATCAAGAGATGTGGAGTGAGCATCCAGGATTGCTGCAAACACACTGTTTACCATTTTAAAATGTTCCTTGTCAGAAAAGGATTTCAGATACACAATAGGACAGATTCAGACATAAAAGATCTCTAAACAAGACACCGTGTGTTTAAAAATATAGGTAGGATTGGGGGAGAGAGAGGAAAAAGAGTATAGACAGTTACAAAAAATAAGTAACCTTTAAAAAGACAGTAAAAGTAATATAAAAGAGTACAGACAGTCATAGATTAATGGAGTAAAGAAAAATAAGTTATGGAAAGATGGAAAATACACAAAGAGTCTGAATTATGTATATTATTGTGTTTTCTTTAAATTTTTGACTATGAATGAGCTAAGTACAAAGAGATATTTCATTGTATGGGCTGCTAAACTAATGCAACATGTATGTTGAGGTGGAGGCTATTAGTTTGTTCCCAACTGCTTCAGCCCTGAAATGACAACACAAAAACTATATTATTTGCAATACTGTTCATTACAGAGGACACTAAGGAAGCAAAGCCCTCTCAACACAGCAGGATGGCACACATATGAACTCACAGAGACAGAGGCAGTGTGCTGACAGTCTGCACCAGACAGGGTCCCAGGACTGAGAGAGTGCACACAAGCGCGATCGCTAACCCAGAAACTATATCCAACTGGTAATTACTCACAAATAAAAAAAATATTTCCCAAAACTGGCATTTCAGTGGGGATACAAGTCACCCTTAAGGACAGATCCCCTGCCTAGCAGTAGACAGACAACACAAAATGAGCTCACTAGCACCTTTGTAGATTCTTTGTCTTGACAGTACTTTTTTTTAACTTTGAATACATATTATGACTTCTGGTCCTCTGTATTTAAGAGATTCCTGTGTGTATGAGCATGTGAGTCCTTGCACCTATGTGTGTATATCTCATGTTTGTTCTTTGGCTCTTCACCTTCAGTGTGTTTTGTGCTAGCCCAGTCTTTGTGCTTTTGTTTTATTTTATTATTTTATTGTTATTCTTAGATGTCTGTCTGTTTTCTAAAGAGAGACAGAAAAATGTGTCTTTGAGAGGAGGGAAGGTGAGGGAAATCTCAGAGGAGTTAGGCAAGGGGAATATCAGAATATATTGTGTGACAACCATCTATTTTCAATAAAAAGGAATATACAAGGGACTTCTATTTTAAACCAATGTTTTATTAAATCTTTGAGAATTTTGTATAATGTATTTGATCATACTCCTCCGACTCTGCCCAGATCTACTCCCACCTCTCTACCCAACTTTGCCTTCTCCTTCTCCTTTTCAAGCCCATCCGGTCCAGTCTGTGGGGCCCAAATACTCTGTGCCTACCAGGGTCACTCTCTTGAAGAAAAAATGGTTGTTCTCTTCCAACAGCTATCAGCTGCCATAGCTCTTCCACTATAGGTGGACTTTGCGTCCACCTCTCCTCCCCATGCTGGAATGTTGTCTGACCTGGCCATGTGCGGTCTTGTTCATACTGTCACAACTTCTGTGAGTTCATATGTGCATCTTCCCTATTATGTCTGGAAAACACTGTTTCCTTGCTGTCATCCACTGCCTCTGGCTTTCCAATCTTTCCGCTCCCTCTTCCACCAAGATCCCTGACTCTTGGGGGAGGGGCTTATGGGCTAGCTTTTACATCTTAATTTAACCCATTTCCATTAATCTGTGTATTGCCATGTGATTGTGGCTTACCGGCAAGGTTTGGTGTCTGTCTCCAGTGGGGCTCCATGGCTTCTCCCTGACCTTGCCTCCTTTCTCCCAGCATTCAGTTTCGTTTTCCTCCATCTGCTCTATTCTGCTCTGACCAGGCCCAAGACAGTTTCTTTATTAACCAATGGTATTCACACCATACAGAGGGGAAATCCCACATTAGATTCTCTTTAAAGTCAGGACAAGTTTTCCTTTATTGTGTATGACAAAGATATACCAGGCTGTTTTGATGCTGGTTTTAAACTATAACTGCTTTTTCCCAAGGGCAATGGATATGCTTCCAATGGGCAGAATCGGGGGGGGGGGAGGGGCTCTGCTCAGTGTGGCACTTCTCTCTGGTGGTGCCCAAAGAAGAATTGGGGAGGGGGCTCTGCTGGATATGGTGCTTCTCTCTGTTGGTGCCCAGGAAACACTTTGCTTTAACACTTTATTTTGTCTATGGTAGCTTTGACTGTGAATTGAGCTTTTGGCTAATGAATCTCTAACCTACACAAAATATATCCTGATGTCTCAAATCCACAGAGCTCTGAAAAAGTTAGCAAATTCATAAGTTCTCTATTTCCATTACTTAGATTTTTTTCAAGTATCGCTATTCTCAAAAACCTTTTAAATTCTCTCATTTGAAAACTTAGATCAAGGATTATAAAATGATGGAATTAAATAACATATTCATAGTCAAGCTACTTTAGCAATTAGATGTAGAATATAGTGCACGTCCAATATATTTCAATGTTATGTTAAAGCATATTTGTTTAAATACTTAACCCTGGCTTTCCATTAGAGGAAATCTCAGCTGTGGGGCTGTGCGTGACACTGGAATGAGAGGCTTGCTATTTCTGTTTCTGGAGGAAAACATCACAATCATTCATTTTGTTCCTTTAAAGATGTGATTGTCTGAACTTGGAATTTGACTTCCATATTTTAATATGTCATATAATATTCTATTAGTCTTAGCTGAGCATGACATTTTGAAAGTTAATGGTATATGCACAGCCTTCCTAATAAGCATCTCATTTATTAAGATTAATGGAGAGGCGTGCATGGCTTTGCAATTACTTACTCTACCTAAATTTATGATTGCATCGGATTTGAAGGCAGAGTCATCTCAAGTCAAGTACCACCATTTAAAAGTGCTGGCATGTGTATTAACTAACAATTGATCACACAAGTATGGGATCAGACCAAAAACTTTGAGATAACTGAATCCAAGCCCCATTCTATCTTCCAGATCCCATGTAGAGAAGCCTCATTTTTCTAATCCATAAAATGGAGCTGACAACATTTCTCATATAGTTGGGATGTTTTTATAACTTCCATTGAATTTGTTATTTGATGACTTCATCATATTGTTTTATGAGAATCAAATAAAATAACCCATTAAATAAGTTTATTGTAGGTAGTGTCCACCTCATGGTAAATAGTAAATAATACTTGATAGCTATTAATCTGTACTAATAGTTATTTTTTTAAAAAAACTAATGAACTAATGGTTTTAAAATGTAACACAGAAAGACTGCCACTAGATCTAAAGATTAGAGAGATCTCAAGGCCTGAAAGACAATAAAAAAGCTTGCTAAGTCTGTGAAGAATGAGCAATCATAGTGTTGGTCATACAAACTGGATCAGTAAGAGGGGTGTGGCTAAAGTAATGGTCAGTGGAGGACCACATTCATTTCCGAACTTTGGTTCCTCAAAACCCTTTGTCTTTAGTGAAAAAGAAAACACTTTCAAAATTTATTGTTTGCATTGGAGTTGTCAAATAAAATGTGTCACTATTTCTTAACCAATTCCTTATTTAATCCTTTAGAATTTTGTCTTATTTTAGATTTTGAGAATTTCATACATGAGTACAACAGTTACACAATTTCCATCCCACCATCTCCCACTCCAACTTGCCCCGTGTCTTCCCACTGCCAAATCTATGTCTTCTTTTTTGATTAATATTGTTACAAAGAATATGGATATATATTTACCCATGTGTTGTTGTTCAAATTTTAAGCATGACTAAAACAGCCTTAGTACTGAGCCACATAACCTAACCTGCTCATACTGTTACATTCATCCATCCACATGAATGGTTCTCATCTAGGTATTCAGCCAGAATGGACTGAAAATATTTGAGGAAAAAATTGCTTCTGAATTGAGCATGCACAGCATCCTTCTTGTCGTTGTTTTCAAAATATTGCAATATAACAATTATTTACATAATGTCTCTATTACACAGGTATTGCTAATATAAAGAATATGGGAAGAGTGCAAAGATTTTATTATAGAGTCTATAGGACCTTCTAGAGGCAATCTTCCATTCCTTTCCAGGAGCAGCCAGTCCTGCACCTCCTGTGGCCAGTTCGTCAATGCAGCCTCACCTTCTACGGTTCTCACTGGACGCTGATCCTGCAGCACTGCTACCCACCCAGCTCTGATTTCTGAGTCCTCTAGAAACCGTTGCAACCTCATGGTCATTCTTTTTCAAGCTTTTGTCTTTGCCTTCATCTCATAACCAATCCTCTGTCAGGAACGTCTTAACTGTCCTAATCCCTCTAACATAGCAGAAGTCCAAAGAGCTGCAGTGTGAGAGCACTTTGCCTGGCCTTTAAATACACACTCCTGGTTTTCTGTAGTCCTCTGGAGCCAGCATGCTGTTCACATCAGCTTAGAGTAAGCGTACTGCTGTAGAATTGAACTCGGAAGAATCCATAGCCGCATCAAACAAGCAGCCATGTATGAGACAAGTCTTTAAGACAAGAAAGCAGAATCCAAAGGAAGATTCATTTTGGAATGTTCTCTGGTTCCTATCTAACAAAAGGCAGTGCCTCTGAGTGCTGCTGGTTCTTGGGCGGCCCCATTTCGGGACCTGGCAGGTGGAGGTGCATTGGTAACTGCAGATGGAGATGCTAAGAAAGTGTTGGGCATCTTTACCTTCTACATTTAGAAGTGGCTGTCTGAGAACGCAGGGTATGTGCTGATGATGCAAAAGCCTTAGGCTTCAGAACAAATTATCTAGGATAAATTTAAAACACCATTCTCGACAGAAATTTCCCCATGCGCATGTCCACTACAGAGATATCTGCTCATCCATGGCCCTGCTGCTCTGTTCATGATAATGAGGAAGTAGAATTAACCTAGACACCCATTAACTTCTGAATGGATAATGAAGATGTGGCATGCACACGTCCAATCGAACTTTATTCAGCTATAACAAAGACAAAATTGTAAAATTTTCAGGAAAATGTGGGGAACTGGGAAATAGTATGTTCAGTGGTATAGCATGGACCCAGAAAAATAAATCTCTCATAATAAAGTTTCTAGCTGTGAATTTTTAGATTTCTGTATTTAATTTTGAGTGTTGGAGAGACCAGGGAGCTAGAAAGGGCCAATTGGGTGGAGAGGAGGAAGATGTCGTAAGTAGGGAAGGGGATAGTAGAACATGTGATACAGAAATAAAGGTGGGCGAACGCTGGCGTGGCGAGGCTTGGTGAGGACTGGGGGGGGGGGCGAACACTGGCATGGCAAGGCTTGGACGAAGATGAAGGGGCAAACCCTGGCATGGCAAGGCTTGGGTGAGGACAGGAGTGGGGGTCGGGGAGACAAGGACCTGGAGGACTAACAAAAATAAGAGTATGCTTTTTAAAAGCTATATGGAAATCATTACTTCCTAATTTAATTAAAACATCTAATTTTCTAAAACTAGAGTTTTGATGGAGATAGCCTGCATGGGCAGAAAATGCTGTTACAATAAGTCACATATTATTAAACAAAATAACAAAATCTCGGTGTTCTCAGTTGGTCATAAAGGCTACAAAACAATACTCTTGATTATCCACTAGAAATGGATGCTAAGACCATGCTGATGAAGACACAACACACATTGTTTGTAAGACAGGGAACTCAAACTGACATAGAAGCTTTTCACCTGCTTGCCAACTCGTGATACCTAAAGATGCTATGCAAGCCACTGGGAGAGAAAAGTCATCAATGGTCAATGGCCTCACCCAACACTAGCCTCTGTGTGCTACAGTGTTTTCAAACTGCCTTCTAAGTACTTAGATTTATACTTATCAATTCATGCTGCTCTCAGCCTTGGTTAAAAAAAAAATCTTTCTGCAATAGACAAACTAATGAAGAAACTCATACTTCGTCATAGTGCTAAAAGTAAGTAACTCTTAACTGTGAAGTGGGCATCTATTAACACATAAAACACACACATGAAGTGGGCGTCTATTAACACATAAAACACACACAACCTGCCAGGACTCAGGGAATAGCTCAGAAGGACATAAGCGTGTCTGAGCTGAAGGATGAGGAGGAGCTCTCTGAAATGCTGTCTTCCAGAGATAGCAGGATCATTGGGCTCATGCTGCAGTTGCTGGAACAAGACCTAGACAAGACTGAAGCCATCAACCTTCCAGCCTGGATGGGGAGAGACCCAGGAGGTTCCACCTTCCTCTGAAGAGCCATGGGCAGCTAGTGACTTCTGGAGAAAGGAGAATGTCTTCCTTCAGTGAAGTCAATGTAAACTGTCCATAGTCCAGTAAACAACCTCACATGTGCATATATGCAAGCAGCCATAGTTAAACTCAGAGGGTCATTTTTAAGACATATTAAAGTAGGGGAAGATTTTGTTGAGGAGAAGAAGAGATGCAGAGGGGTTGCGGGCAATGAGGGGACACTGGGGGCAAATGTGGTCAAAGTTCTTTGTACACCCATATGAATTTTCAAGGATAAATTTTAAAACATCACTTTAAAGTCAGTCTCTCATATCTACTTCTGTTTTGTCTATAATGGCTATAATAGTAACCCTAATTTTCAAAACCACAATTTCATCTTAGTTTTAGGGAATCCATAAAAATTGGGTTCTTTTTATTTAAGTAGAGATTAATGAGACCCCTAGTCTGGAAGAGCAGAGAGACTGAATCCACACAAACCCTATGAGGAGATAAAGTCAGGTCTGGAAGGCCGGGAACTATACAAAGTCAGAATAGAACCCAGTTAGGGCCATTTTGTGTGCAGCCACCCTGTGACTGAGAAGGCACTTCCTATCCATGTATCTGCTGAAGCTCAGAGGATACTGGGTCCAGATTCTACTAAGGAGTCTATTGCTTTACACCTATAATTTAATAAATATAAAAAGAATCTTACCTGTTGCCACCCAGTGTTATGTCCTAAGTCCACATCTGTGTCTCCCATCTTTGGTAGTACTGTTACGGAGTATCTGAGTGTTTCCCCCTTTGGAAACAATCTTTGATCTGTCTCCTACTGGGGAATGTTTGAGTCACACAGAGGCTTTAATCCACGTTCTTGTGGTCACATCACTCCAGCATTTTCACAACCAACCCTCAGCTTCACATTCACACTGAAGTTATGTAAGGGGCCCTAAGGTGTCCCAGCATCGTTTGGCCGTGTTCTCCCACTCCATGGAGCACTCAATGCCATTTTCATTCTCTTTGCACATATTCTGTCTTCATGGGTTTCATTCCATCCTAAATTCATACAGCAGGAAAGCACATTATTTCCCTAAAATATGAAATTCTAACCATGCACTGTGGAGGGGGAAGCAAGAGAATTCCCAAGTTTGAGTTTAGCCTTGAGACTCTGTTGCACGAAGAAAAAACAGATATTCCTCCAGGGGTATGTGTGTATATGTGTGTGTATGTGTGTGCGCGTGCGTGCACACTCGTGGGTCTTTTGAACAACATGGTCCATGGTGACTTTCATCACTACATCACTAACCACTCTCTTAATCACTCAAAATTCTTGAAATTCCATAACATCTCTTTATTTGTGTCTTTATGGATCACATAGATTTAATTTCCTAAATCGTCACCAAGAGAAAGTTAGAATTCCTGAGAATCATTCCTTGAACTGTAGGGAAATGACTTTAAAAAAAAAAAACTGCAATCTTTGGTCACAATTACAACTAATTAATCTTTGTATGTGTGTTTATGATACCATCCAAAACATGAAAATGAGCAAATGAGCTGAGTTGAAATATAAAGGAGAACCCAGCAAGTACAAGAAGTTCCTTTGTGTCCTCAGAACCTTTAAATCTACTCTATGTTCAGGGTCTCATACACACACAGACAGTATTGATTTCCAGAATTTCTCTATGGAATGCCAAAAACAATAAACAAAAAATAAATCAAAAGCAACAGGCTCCTTCCATTGTGTGTTAAATATCTTCTCCATGAAGTTAGGACAAGCAGAGATGTATAGAGAGAGCGGTGAAGACATAAATCTACTGTCGTAGCAATCGATTGCTGCCTTGTTCCTTTATTTCTTGTAAATAATGATGTTCAGGTCTCACCTGGTGGCTCTAGTAAAAGGCAGCCCCAGGAATCCAGGTTGTTTCCTCCCTCAGAGGCAACTCTGAAGCCTCCTCCCCAAAGCCATCTCTCTTTACTGTTTGGTTGTCCAGTGAAACAATGTTTACTGAAATCAGAGGAAATTAGCAAAGGACACTGGTGCCGAAACCCTTCTGCCTAGCTGTGTCTGTGGTCAACAGAGCTTTGTTATACCGCCCTACATCAAACAAGAATTTCCCTAGAAAATGTGGTCCCATTCGGTCACTAAAAATGAAAATAAAATGCTGGTATTGATGACTAGATAAACAATGAAAAGTTTTAACTATTAACTGGGTCTGAGTAAAACAGAGACTTGACCCAAACAGAAAATTTTCAGGTTATGAGATTAAAAAGAGAAGTAATTCAATCTGTGTAAACATGTGGATTCTGTAATAAAAGCCCACCACGTAGTTCTATCTAGACCTTCACGTTCCTTCCCTTTGCTCATTTCTCAGATGATTCATGATCCAACCAGATCATTAGATCTTGGAGCACTAGGAAGATGCCAATATATTTATAAGATAAGCAATTGAATTTGAATTCTGAATCTGGCAGCTAATTATCTATATGCCTTGGGAAAAAAATCATGTAACCTTTCTATATAATGAGGTAGCATGGAGGTGTCCAGAAAAAGCAATAGATAACTGTCACGCATCAGTTTAAACTCTGGGGTTTATATCTTAGTTTGAAACCGAGATGCTTTCTAGGGGTATGGAGAAAGAATTTCAAAAAGAATGTAATAGAAATGGGGGGGGGGTAAAGGCTTGATCCAGGGTAAAGCCTAAAAGCACAACACATACCTAACGAGCTTTTTCTTTCTTTTATTAATGTTACTATCTTGTTGTGGTGTGATTGTTGCCCTTGGCATGCCCATCTTCAGTGGCAGAGCCTTATACATTTGAATAAGTCCAATTACAACCCCGAATCAATTTAAGCAGGGTCCATGCCTTGCCCCAGTCACCCACTACAGGGTATGTGCATGTATCTTATCTAAAAGACTGGGATTCTCTTACACAGAGATGCATGGTCCAGGTTTCCATGGTACTTTGTGGGTGGATGTCAAAAAAAATGCTGAATGAGTGTTATGAAGAAATCAATTTTGCCAAGCACAGATTTTCTGAGTCAGTAGGTTGGATGTAATAGGTGCAGTGACAGATGGTGAGGATTGTGACTCTTGTAGTCACCAATCAAGCCAGTCAAAGGCACAGTATGGAAGAGAAACTGATACCCGACAACCAAAGAGGTGAGAGGAAACCAGTTCTTCACATTACTAGATTGAATCCATGATGCCATCAAGGAAGAATCTGTCACATTCTTCCTCCCTGTGAAATTACCTCGGGTAATTCGACTTACAGCTTCCAGAAGCCCAGGCCTCAGTCACAGATCAACACCACTTGGCAATTCTTTGGCTGCTGATGTACAATTCTTTTTACAAATGTTTTGGTATCTGTGCCTAACCCCCCCGACACACACACACACCTTTGACCCAACAATAGTCAGGTAAAAGCTGAGTCCCCAGTGACAATTCAATTTTCTCTTGCAAGAATTTGAAAATGCAGGCATCGTCAACTGGGAGTGCCTGTGTCCTTTATGCAACTCCTGCATTAAGAAGAAGTGAGGTCTATTGGATTAGTATCGTAGAAGCAAGAAGAACAAAACGAAAAACGACATGTTGGCTAATCATTACTTTGATAGGAATTGTCACGAACAGATCTTCTTTAGAGATTTTGGATGTAGCCTTTGAAGCAAAAAAGATTCAGATGCCATGTTGGCTTGAGCTAAAAGGATTTTTTAAAAATTTAATCTTTAAGAGAAGCTCCCAAGATACAGGCTAAAAGAGTTTATAAAGGTCATAAAAAAATTAACTTATCTTGCTGACTGCAGCTTTTTAATGCACTCTAAGTTACAAAGGAATTGCATCTGGAGCCTTTAGGCCAATGGTCTACTATATTTTTCTCTCATTAATAAGGACAGCAAAAATCTGCATTTGGATTTTTAGCACTGTAATCATCTCTGATTCATTAGTCTTTGTGATTGAGTATGGAGAGAGCAAGAAGTCAGTGGCACAGTGATATTCTGTACTTACTGTCTGGCTCGCACTGTAGAGCTCCACAGCCACTGGAATCCACCTGGCCTGGTCTGAGCCGAGCAACGGAAGAGGCAGACTGGCTTCCAGGCCGACCCTAGAGAAAATATGCAAGAGAGGCTCTTTAAGGCAAGAGGTATTGCTTAAATGGTGTAATACATATACTCCTGACTTTTATCTTCAAATTTTAGCTTCAAAAGCAAACTGTGGGAGGGTTCTTTAGACATCATTGTAGTGTCTAGAGCTGGTCCCAAGGAGTACTGGAGGTAAGAGAACCTGTAGCTTGCAAGACACTAGCAACCCACACCACAATCTGGAGATGTTTGCTCATTAGTAAGGCGAGGATAATAATCAACCAGCTCTTCCAACCTCACAAATCATTATAAAGTAATGTATCTTTGAATGATTATTGCTAGATAGACTGTTTGGTAATTATTATTGCCATATTGACTATCATAAACTTAGAAGACAGGCAATGTTATGTAATACTGCAAATGGTCCAGAAAGCAATTCATACATTTGTACTGAAGGCCTTACCTTTGCAAAACAGAACATGGCTTTGGCTTAGCAATTCTGTGGTTGGATTTAAAAGAAAAGTAAGGAGGATTATGTATATGTAGAAATATGAGCGGCGGGGCTGCGTCCCCGGCACCCAGCCACCCGCATGGCTTATGCCCCAAAATAATTACACGGAAACTGTATTCTTTTGATCACTGCCTGGCCCATTAGTTCCAGCCTCTTATTGGCTAGCTCTTACATATTGATCTAACCCATTTCTAATATTCTGTGTAGTACCACGAGCTGGCTTACCAGGGAAGATCTTAACCTGCGTCTGTCTGGAGAGAGAGAATCATGGCGACTCCCTGACTCAGCTTCTTTCTCCCAGCATCCTGTCTGTTTACCCCGCCTACCTAATTTTCTGTCCTATTAAAGGGGCCAAGGCAGTTTCTTTATTACTTAACCAATGAAACAACAGATAGAAAGATGACCCACCTCCATCATGTATAAGTCTGTCAAAGATTCCTCATAAAAATGGAAATGTTAGAAACAACTTTAGTGTCTATCAGAGGGTAGTCTGGTACAACAAAAGGTAAGTAAATAAAATATTTTGCATAGCTTAATGTAGTAGTTCACTCCCACAATGTCAGCATTCAAAAATGAGGCAGAAGGGATTGCAAACTTGACGGTAGCCTGGGCTATATAACAAGACCCTGTCATTGTCTTACCCCCACCCTGACAGTGTTCCCAAGGAAGTTTTGTACATAATTGGGACAGATTTTTTTAATTTAACAGGAAGGCAGAGAGCAGCTGATCTTGTTGCTAGGTAGATTAAGCAGCAAAGATAGTGTTATCTCCATTTCTTAAAGCAAATGAATTAGAACTATACCAGAGTTCCAACAGTGGACAAAAATTGTGATGAACGATTTAATTGTCCCTCTCCTGCTACTATGTATTACCTGGTAATACATAGTGTTCCCTTTGCAAGTGACTACAGTATAGAAGCTGTTTCCGTTTCAAACAAATAACCCCAGTGTCAAGAGATCACATCATAAAGCAAAAGTTGTGATCAGTTAGTATGCTATGACCCTGTCAGAACACTGTTCGCTCTGCAAGGCCAAGGATCTGAGTTCAAGTCCCAGAACCAAAATTAAAGGAAGAAAGGAGTACTGAGAATATCAACCCTGGGAAGGAAGAAGCAAGTACATCCATGGAGCCCCCTGGCCAGTGGCCATCACTTACATGATGAGTTCCAGACCAGGCTAATGCTAGGTCCAAAGAAGAAGAAGAAGAGGAGGAGGAGGAGGAGGAGGAAGAGGAAGAAGAGGAAGAAAAAGAAAGAAGTGGATTGATAGTACGTGAAGAACACCCAAAGTTGCCCTCTGGCTTTCAGAAGCATATACATTCATACATGAAAACACATGCAGGCATATACACAAAACACATACACTACATGCACATGCACACACATACACACACAACCTTCACAACACACACACGCACCGGAACCATGATGACCATGGCAATCCAAGAAAGCACATATATCATACAGTATTTATTGACACAGTCAATGAGAGTTTGCCTGATCTGAAAGAATATATCTGATCTTTGACATCCTTGTCACAAAGCATGTTAGATACTGAGCTGTTTTTAATGAATGGGAGAAAATTATTTAATATAATTTTAAGAAGTTTTTATGTTAAAAAGTCTTGCCCACAATTAAATAAGATTCGAGTTTTTAAATTATTCTGCATATGCTCTATTTAGAAAGAAAGCATCGATGAATCCATGAGAGAATAGGAAAGCCAGCCTGCCTCAGTTTGAGGTCAGACATACCACATTAGTCAAGACATGTTATTCAATCTTCTCCCTCCTAAAAATAAGCAAGGCAATAACAGCAGCAAGCCTGGTTGTTGTTAGGAGTAGAAGGTGTAATATAGGGGGATTAATACATGCCTGGGTTGATGTAGATTTTTAATAAAAGTTGGGACTAATGCTTTTAATTGCTATTTTTATCCTTATTATTCATGTTCAGTTTACTGCTGCAAAAACATATGTGGGTTTCAGCAGTGAGATGATGGGGGGAGGGTTTCAGCAGTGGGGTTGGGGGGGAGGGTTTCAGCAATGGGGTGGTTGGGGAGGGTTTCAGCAGCAGGTGGGGGAGGGAAAGTTTCAGTAGACGGATGATGAAGGGAGGGTTTCAGCAGTGGGGTGATGGGGGATTCAGACAAACCAGTGAATAAATCAGCTAAACTAGCTGCTTGATATTATACCACCATGCTTGGAAACTCTGTAGATGAAAACCTGGCTTGAATGGCTATCATCCAGCCCATTCCCGAGACAGACAAGTAGAGAGCCGTGGACATGGAGAAGGCCTTTTTGTAAATGCCTGAGATTTGCTAACCTTGCAGCAGTGCTGAGTTAGGCCTATCCCCTTACGCCAAATCATGTCTTGGCCAGAGTTTTGAATGGACTGCCTCCCTTTAACCTAAATTATTTTTCAGATCTAGCAACTTCCCCAATAAGCCAACCTTAGCAGGAAGGTCGTGTGCTTCCCTGAAGTCAATGGAATTCCTCTCATTTGTATTCATGGCGAGATGCTCTGACAAGAGCCAGACAACAGGAAGTGATTTTTATTAATAAGAAAACTCAGCATCGTTTACTAAACAACATTTTTGGTGAGAGGTCTTGCTAGGTTTTTATCCATTTTGGCTAAACCCTGTGATTGGAGCGGAGGTTCATGGCACTCGGGTTGTTTATGACAACTTGCTCCACATAGGGGTCACTCTCTTCTACCCTTTTTAATCACGACGATGACAGCCGAGAACTGACATTGTGCACTGCTGTGTACCGTCAGATGCATAACAAGTGCCTTAATCAGGCTTAAATAGCTCAACAACCGCAACATGTATTGCAAGTCAGAAGCAAATTCCTAGGGAGAGAAAGCAGAGATGAAAGGACATTGATTCAATGTGTCCTGTCCTAAATGATATCCCTTAATTTGATCGAACCATTGCCATATTTTATATGATACCATGTCTCTTACACAGTAGCAATAACCTGGGTCAAGTAATTGAAGCAGAGATAGTAACCAGAATCAACAACCAAGCCTGTGAGCGATTTTGTTGCTTTAATAAATTCACAAAGTCAGAAACAAATTAGATATAGTGCATCTCCCTCACTAGCTGAGGGATTTTAAGACGAAGCAATTCTTTTTGTTTGGTTGTTTAGTGATGAATAGATTCTCTTCTTCATGATTTCTAAGAGCAAGAAAGAAACTCCCAAAGTGGCATCTGCATCCCTTCCTTCCACGGTTGCTACCCACCTCCAAGGTACATAGTGCCTCTCCACAAACAGAAAGCAGCCACCCTCTTTAAATGTGATAAGTTCCAAGTCTTAGGGGGAAAAAAGGATCTCGCGAAAATAGAGCTGTTTTTCCTACCGCAAGGCGGATCGGATTAAGGGCATGGAGGCACTGTTTCAGAACTATAGGCCTGCTGCCCTTTAACACTTAAGCCAAATTCTCTAGGTCTGCTCTAAGTTTGCCAGGATGGGAGGGGATTTATTTCCCCAGCAGGAGGCCTGAGCCAGCACACCCTCCCCTCCCCCCACAGTCGCATTTCTTGTCCTAAATGACCGAGCACAGTTAATCACTTGACCTGCAGGAGGGTGCCTGCCGGCACTGGCTCTCTCTGTGTGGGTATTGACAGGCTGGCTTAGAGATCAGCCAGCCTGCTGTTTCAGTCGATTAGAGAATACCTTGTCCATGAAGTGAATGGACTGGACTTTCAAAATAAACTTGAGTTGGGCTAGAAGCTCTTCTATTTCAATACGAACCTTCAAAACACGATCAACAAAGTCAATGTACCTGAAATGAGTCATTTCCTCTACTTGAGACCTGCTAAACTCTGTCTGCCTTTAAGAATTTCTACAAGCATTAACAGGATAAGAAGACTGACACATTCCAAGGGCTTCTTATTCTGATCGTAGACCGATGGCAACAACCATTTGCAAATGTTTCATTTCTCTTCCTTTCCTCTAGTCCAGAACTCGAGGCTCCTTCTTGTCTATTCCCACTGCTATTCTTCTGCTTTGTTTTCCTTTCTCTGGGACTGCATCGGCCTCTATTCTTTAATCTATTTCATGAACTCAGACCATATTCATCTGCTAGAAGCACAGATTAGATTAAGTCACTTCCTAACCTCCAGACGCTTGATGATGTGCACTGCTTGCTTTCTGCTATCTAAACCGTCTCGTCTGGAACTCATTGGTGATCCCCAGCACCGTACACCTGTCCACCCTCGTGTCTCTACCTGTCCTTCACTGGCCAGGTTGGTCTGTGGATTTAGTCATTGTTCACTGCCTGTGCGTGGAATTTCTGGATGGAAGTGTTTGCCCATCCCTTCCCCATCCCTGTTCTACCCTCTTCTCTCCTGATTTGACATGGCCAAGGCCTGCCCACTCAAGCTTCCTGTCCTACTAGAAATAATATAACATTTTGTGTCCATGTACCTTCTGATGCTTACATTTTGAACAATAATTACCTATATTTCATATACTTTAATTTTTTTAGTGAATTCTCTAAAGGTAGAATTTAGTTCTAAGTCATATTTATAGTCCCCATACTACTTAGCAGAGAGACTGCAAACTGTAAACGCTTAATAAATATTTATGGGCACATTCCATCAACAAATGAATGAATGAATCCTTAATACATCATCAATTTATTTTCTCAGACACTTGCTTTCACCTATTCAGATCGTCAAGCGTGCCAAAATCTAACAGATGTTTGGGGACAGCTGGGAGAAATGAAACTGCAGACACCCAATCATCAGGCCAGCTCTCAGGATCACATCTTCACCTGGTTATGTGCTTCGGACATCTGTGCCTTCTTGGCAATGTACTTGGCTCCAGGAAAAAGCTCTGTTTGTAACACTTCTACAGCATTCTAGAATAAACATGACAGGATTCGACGTGAAGTAGGATACACGCAAGTTCATGATCTATTTATGTGCTTCTGAGATTTAGGGCTGACTCGTTCTGCATTTGTAAAGACGTCTCTTGTCTCAAAGCCTTACGCGGTTTCAGATCACGGTGATTTTAACTGTAGCACAATGGGCCAGATACTCTGTGATGAGAAAATATAAATGGGGGGGGGAGTCCAACATATGTTGGAGGCCAGAAACAAGACCAAATGATGCATGTTTAGGCTGCCTTTTCCCAAGCCTGCCGCATGCTCTGCATCTAAATGCACATTAACTTTGGCAACCGAGTGATTTTTTTAAACTCATCTGTTCTCCAATGGTCTGAGCAGACTCCTGGGACTACTGTTGGAGGAAGGACACTAGTGAATGTCCCTGTCACCCACCCTCCTGGGCGGCTGTGGTCCATGCCCTCAGTTTGTTTCCTCCCACTAGATCTCTCTCTCTCTCTCTCTCTCTCTCTCTCTCTCTCTCTCTCTCTCTCTCTCACACACACACACACACACACACACACACACAACTTTTTATACCCTAGGCTGACTGGGGGTGGAGAGAGAAGAAAATATCCATGCCTGGGGTGTCACAAGTAGACACTAGTTTATCAATAGTACTGGTTTGACTCTGCACTGGTTTTCTGAATGCAGGAAGGTCAAGAAAAACATTTTCTTTTGAAATGAAAAAAGGAGGTTAAAACAAGAGTTTTAATAACAGCTGGACACAGAGCAGCGTAACACCAGCATGAATTACATTTGGTAGCAGACTTGATTGGAAGTCCTAGATTGCTTTGTCCCTGTCCCTGACATAATATTCAGACTTGGGTTTATATTTGTCCAGAACAGAGCTGCCTGCTACAGTCCATGCAAATCAAATGCCCTGATTTATGCACCGAGCAGCGGGAGGGTGTAACATTAAATTTAATTTTGTGAGGAAAGCCTGAGGTACGTCAGTGCCTAGGCCTGACACGGTGAACTAGGTAGAAAGGTGCACGAGAATTCATTACTGCTTCCAATATGCGAATGCAGCATTTGAATGAAACATTTGTCTCTTGTCAAAAAGGCGCCCTGTCTATTCTTAGTAAAATATTCCCGCCCCGCCCTCAAGACACACACCAGCACACTGCTTTTTGGCCTTTGTCACAGATTTTGACAAAAACTGAGTGACTATAGGCAAGAGGGGGACTAAGGAGACATTAAAAATATGGCTAATTAATAAATATCAGTAGCATCAATGACCATCTTCACCTTTTTGGCTGAACATTGCCACGTAAAGTTGGTATGATGGTGTTAATTGGCTGTATGATAAATCTGCAACCTTTTCATTCTCAGTTAAATGCTACTTGTCAATCATTTTGATGGGCTCTTTTTCTTCTCCCTTAGAGTAAGTCTTAAACCTAACTACACTGTTCCCAGTTCCTTACATCTTTGCCGAATCCTTGGACTTGACAGAAACCCTTCCATCATACCTCAGGAAACTTAGGGGCAACAGGAATCCACGCCATGAGCTTTTCTCTTATGTCTTTCACGTTTGTCTGTAAACACTGGTACTCCTGTTGCTTGCGGAAGAGACAGTACCCTTTAACCTGGTGGTAAACCTTACAGTCGGTCACTCTACCCTCGTCTTCGTGCCTCCTCATCTATGGGTTCTCTATAACCCCTGAATCTTCTAAGATGGGTCCCTGTTTCCCTTCATATCCTCAGCACAAAAATCTGCCCTCCGTGTTGTGCTTCTGGCAAGTCTTGAGTCTTCACCATCTACAGCAGTAAGGTTAAAAGAATTACAGTCCTGCATTCAGTTACACTGGCCAGCTATGCTCGCCATTGTAAGGACATCTTATTTACTTGTGAATCATCTAGTCCACAGCAGGGATGCAATGAACAGTTTCAGAAGTGAATTGACTAAATGGCCATTATAATAGGAGAATACAAATTAATTTAGGTCAACAACAGACCCAAACTTTTAAGGAAATCTAGCTATGAGACCAAGCAACGGCTTCAATGACCTGTTTTTCAGAACACTTTAATGATTACGTTTGTTCTAATACAGAAAAATATACAGATACACAGAATCTTACGTATGTTTTAATTTTCCAATGCTTTAAAGTTTAGAATTTGTTTTATGAAAATCTCCCTGAAGAATATTTTCTCTAAAAGCATGTCTACATTGGCTACAAATCAGAACCTCTGATGTCTATTTTTGAAATATTTAATTAATGTAGGCTCAAAAAGGACAACAGAGGCTCTATCATGTCAATGATAAAAATTATTTTCAAAAGACTTCACGCCATTAGGGGAGGGAAGTGCCACCTGTAATTACAGAATGGAGGTGACTGGAACAGAAAGGTTGCCAGCATCCAAGGCTAGTGTGGGCTACCCAGGCTTCTGATACCCTCTGTCAAAAACCTATAAACAAAGCAACTAGTGAAGAATACTTTAGTCCATTAAATGTCATGTCTATCAAAATCCCACTAAACATACTTATTTCCATTTTACCTAACCTGTAAGCATGATATGCTGAAGCAAGCAGTAAAAACATACTAGCTTCCCATTCTCTCTCCACTCAACAAAAAGCAGGTAAGAGAGAGGACAGTCTTTGACTTGGAATATGCCAGCCAGAAGCAAATAAAATCAGTATTCCAAACTGTGTGTCCCCTGGTCAAGAGGGATGGAAGAGATGTAGGGAACCCTGTGGTCTGAAGGAACCAAGCAATATAGAGACTTATCAGAATGTGGTAGCTCAAATAGTCATTCAATGCAAAATGACTCACCAGTGTTGTAATATGAGTGGCGGGCTACGTTCCTGGCACCCGGCCGCCCGCACGGCTAACTTTATGCCCGAAATAATTACACGGAAACTGTATTCTTTTAAACACTGCTTGGCCCATTAGTTTCAGCCTCATTGGCTAGCTCTTACATATTGATCTAACCCATTTCTAATATTCTGTGTAGCACCACGAGTTGGCTTACCAGGAAAGATCTTAACCTGCGTCTGTCTGGAGTGGGAGAATCATGGCGACTCACTGACTTGGCTTCTTTCTCCCAGCATTCTATTCTGTTTACTCCACCCACCTAAGGGTTCACCTATCAAATGGGCCTAGGCAGTTTCTTTATTAATTAACCAATGAAAGCAACAGATTAGAAAGAAATCACTCCCACATCACACCAGTTAAAATATTCTCCTGTTCCGTAGACCTTATGGACAGTGGTGCAAAACCGTGAGTTATCTTAGGGACAACTGCTTCAAAGGCAGTGGATTAGAAGAGACACTCGGCCACCGTTAATTCATGGTTTTCAAAAGAGACAAAAATGCCTCAGAAGGCCAGGTGGTGGTGGAGCACGCCTCTAATCCCAGCACTCAGGAGTCAGAAGCAGGCAGATCTCTGTGAGTTCAAGGCCAGCCTTGTCTACAGAGTGAGTTCCAGAACAGCCAGAGTTGCAACACAGAGAAACCTTAGTTTGAAAAACAAAAAACCGATCAATAACAAAACAAAACAAAAACAAAAAAACCTCAGAATGTTTGGCAGAATTGAGCATAAACTTGTGATAAGAGGTTCGTGATGAAAGTCTTTAATGGGATTTTGGGACCATTTGGATATTTGCAAATTTCTAAACTTGATCCCAAGTGGCATGGGAGAGGGAGCATTGAAATTTCTGGAAATACCTCCTCAAGTACAATTATTTAGGAATTTCTAATTAACTGATTTTTAAGCTTTTTTTTCTAAGAAATGTTCATAAAACATTAAGAAATGTTTCAAATGGCAAATTAATTAAAAATGTTTTAATCAACTGTGAGCAAAGATAGATTGCCTTATCCTACTCTACTGAACACGAATATGCAGAAAAGATCAAATTACACAACATCATTGAAAAATCTGCAAAACACTTCAAAGCTGAGGGACGCTGTGATGCTTTCTCATTACTTTGACATATAATTTCAGAACGCATTCCTGTAATTAAAACATTTTCGTCTATAGCCTTCTCTTTGTACTACAAAACAGATGTGATTACAGTTTTTATCTTCTACTGTCCTAATTATTGGTATCAAGATCAATTTTAAAATGTCAATTTGTACATTTCTTTTTCTGACATATGTTAATTGTGTTTCATGTCCGTTATTACCGAGAACAGTTTTATCACATAAGGAAGATTATTAAAATGTGATTCTAAGAGTATCAAGCATAGTGGGATCTAAACTTGACTGTCGCTCTGAGTCCTGAGTGTGGGACTGAAGGCTCACACCCCGACAGGCTGCCGTCCGACCTGAGATTGCACTCAGTGTGTTCCTGCACTAGAGGCTGTAGACAATGTCCCGGAGCATCCTGCTAAGATCTGGGAAAGCTGGAACATGGGCAGGTTACTGGGCAGCATATGAAAAAAGCAGAACCATCATCGGAGTTGAACCTGGTGCCGGCATTCAGAAACACATGCAACTTTGCCCTATGGGCACAGAAATCTTTCTTTTAAACACACCAAGATTTAAGTGTGTGCGTCAGGAAAAACAGATTCTCTCTGCATTTCCTGTCTTTTGCAGATAAATATTCCTGACTTGTCTCCTGGTGACTGTAGTAGATACTTGCTCATGACTTCATCAGAGCCCAAACTTGCCCCTGTTGCAAGGTGGCACCCTCTAGCACAAAGGAGAGCAACTCTGCTCTAAACCTTAGCAAAACTATCTTTCCTTTTCTCTTCCCTTTGCTTATTTTTCCTAACATTTTTTCACGTGGGATTGATTAGAGTATGGTGAAGAGGCGTATTGGAATTGTTGAGGGACATTTTACTACCTATACACATCAATAGACATGTGTTCAGTCACCAAAGGATAGACACATATGAAGTTTAAAAAGTTGCCTTCCTTCTTAAAAATTGATTCAATGTGATTTTTCAAACTATACTATGATCAATTTCTCAAAATTTGCATTTTCAGTGACTGACAAGTAGCAAATAAAAAAGTGTAGGCTAGAATTTTTTTAATTGGAGGACCTCACTTGTGATATGGTAAAATATCATTTTGACAATTTGGAGAAATTTCTATTTGAACTGTGTGTTCATGTGTGCAGATGGATGTGTGTATATATGTGTATTGAATTGTAAAATACAGTGGATTTTTATCTGTGGAGCTTGCCAGATAAAGGAATGGTTGCCTTTGATTGACAGCCAAGGCTAGAAAGGAAGCTCAAGAAACGGCATGAAAATATTTCCTTCCACCTAGGGATGAGCCCTGAGCTTCCATTTGCCTTCGCAATGGAGACACTTTTTCTCCTCACACCTTTACCTTGGTTTCCAAAGCCCCGTCTTCACCCACAGGAAACTTTCCATTGTACACAGCCAGCCCAGTCCTTGATAGGGCTGCATCTGCCCTAAAGCCACTAAAGCAAAACTGTCCAGCATTCTATCTGCTGCACCATCATTGACTGTCCACTGAAGGGAATCCATTCAAGAAATTAAATGAAGGCAAATATTGTCCCCTAAGGTGACTAGGTAGGCTTTGTCCCCGCTAGTGTGTGCTGTGCATATAACCTCCCAGCTCCTCAGCCACATCTGGTTTTGGTGCTGTTCTATCTGCATATTCCAGTCCAATGACTATTCCTGAGAAGTTTTCTGAACAGAAAAACCATGCATGTGGAAAATGTAAATAGCACTTTATTCTGTAGTGAGGCCTCTGGGAGCTGAACCTAAGAGTTAGATGAGTCGTAATTCATTCTATAATATTGATATACAAAAGGTAGGAAAAGGCAAGCAGAAAGGAAGCTCCCTTTTAGTGTGGATTTCTAACACTTATTTCTCACACCTATTTACAGCTAAATAACAATTTTCTCTTAGTTTCTCCTCCTCTTCATCTCATCTTTCGTTCTTCACTCACGGCACGTTGATAACAAGACTCATTCACACCCAATGCAAACCTTAAGGCTCATTCTTTACTGGAAGAATAAGAATAGAGTTCTCTATTAACATCTCTTCCTGTAGACTGCAAACTTGCTAAGACGACGTAAGGCGAGGGGTTGTCTTTCCACAGCTGTGCCCACATGCACCCTCTCAGGATAGGCTCAGCTAGCTCCATGCTTCTCACTGGGAAGCACCATTCTCTTCAGCAGAAGCCACCACTGGGCTCAGCGGCTACACCTTGACCCCTCCTCCACATCTCCTCTTTTTGTTCAAGTCTCTTAGGCATGAACAGAACTACTTTTTATAAGTTTTATTTTAATTTTAGTTGTGGGGGGCTGTGCACAGGAGAGCATATACCTGCAGAGTCCAAGGGTACCTGATCCCCCTGGATCTGGAGTTACAGGTATTTGTGAGCCACCAGACATGGGTGCCAGAAACGAAACTCGGGTTTTCTAAAAGAGCAGCATGTATTCTTGACATTTTGTCGTTTTGGTCTTTTTTTTTTTTCTTGAGATATTAATGCTTTAAAATTAAGGCTCCTTGTCTGAATAAGACTTTGGGGTTTCTTCTAAATCTTTTCATGCTCCAACATATCCCCAAGCGCTCACAAAGAGAGAAGTGTCATTCTTAAGCCCAAAGCCATCTACTAACCACAAGCCCAGCTATTCTGCCAGAGAATGAGTGTTCCTGCGGCCTTGTGTGCACAGTAACAGCTGCAAACACAAACACAGCTGGCCAGGCGAATGGGCTATTTCTCAAGGCTGTGTCTTCCTCACTCCACTCACAAACAAATCATTAAGATCAAAAAAGTGGAGTAAATGTCCTTGTGCGGAAACTACACAACAGCCTGGGACTCCAGTCTCCATCCCTTTGTTTCACCAAAAGTAGCTGGCTGGTAGAGATAAAAGAGATAAATAAATGTTCCGTGAGTCTCAGAGACCCTGGTTACTGAGAAAACAGCAGGGTGCTACTACACAAAGCCTACTAGGTTTTAAGTCCAAAAGTCTAGCTTCTGGTCATGTTTTGGTGACCCATGTAACTTCAGGTAAATTCTTTCAGAAATTCAGGTTTCCTTCTGGTCTGTAAAGCGCAGGTGATAATCTCCCATGTTCGATATGATAGTAAAGTTAATCGTATTATGGAAATAAAGAAAGCTACATGAATACAAAGCACACCAAGACTGCATGCTAATCACCTATGAACGTAAGAAAAGATAACGTGCAGGTGATTATAGCACATGCAAAGGGCAGGCTAAGCCACAGGGGGATGTCTGTGTGTGACAGGGCATCCAAGTAGTCCTCTGCCTCCCTAAGTTTGCCCAACGGAGTCTGTAAGAGGGCTATTACATACATGTTGTTTTTATATTTTAAGGAAAATAAAAATGAGGATTATAAATCACTGGCTCAAACAAAATACATTCATGGTGAACCTCGTGGGCAGTCACTGGAAGTTGGGGAACTTTCCTAAGGTGTTAGCAGCAGGCAGCAAGCCCAGGATTTATACTCAAGTCCATCAGAATCCAAATCTGGCGCTAACAAAAGACGCTGTCAGCAGCACCAGCACTGGTCCATTCCCATCTCTCTGCTCCAACAGGAAAATCCCTGTGAGAAGAGTTTGAGGTCAGGATGGTGATGCCTCCAGAAGTTCCTTTACTGTACAGGATTGTTTTTGCTATCCTAAATTTTTTGTTTTTCCATATGAAGTTGATTATTATTCTTTCAAGGTCTGTGAAGAATTGTGTTGGAATTTTGATGGGGATTGAATTGAATCTATAGATTGCTTTTGGTAGAATTGCCATTTTTATTATGCTGATCCTACCTATCCAAAAGCATGGGAGATCTTTCCATTTTCTGGTATCTTTTTCAGTTTCTTTCTTCAAAGACTTAAAGTTCTTGTCAAACAGGTCCTTCACTTCTTTGGTCAGTGTTACACTAAAATATTTTATGTTATTTGTGGCTATTGTGAAAGGTGATGCTTCTCTGATTCCTTTCTCAGCTTCTTTATCATTTGTATATAGAAGGGCTACTGGCTTTTTTGAGTTGCTCTTGTATCCTGCCACATTACTGAAGGTATTTATCAGCTGTAGGAGTTCCCTAGTAGAGTTTTTGGGGTCACTTATTAATGTAGGAGGATCATCTGTCTATGTGTTGCTTTCATTGGTTAATTAATAAAGAAACTGCTTGGCCTGATAGGTCAGAACATAGGTGGGTGGAGTAGACAGAACAGAATGCTGGGAAGAAGGGAAGTGAGGCAGACACCATGCCTCTCCTCTCTGAGACGGACGCCCATTAGAATCTTCCTAGTAAGCCACCACTTCGTGGTAATATACAGATTATTAGAAATGGGTTAATCAAGATGTGAGAATTAGCCAATAAGAGTTTAGAACTAATGGGCCAGGCAGTGTTTAAATGAATACAGTTTCCGTGTAATTATTTTGGGTAAAGCTAGCCTATGGCCAGGAGCTGGGCAGTGGGAAGTGGCCCACAGCTCCTCACTACAACTTATGTATATTATCATATCATCTGCAAATAGCAAAAGTTTGACTTCTTCCTTTCCAATTTGAATCCCCTTGATCTCCTTTTGTTGTCTTATTGCTCTAGTCAGAATTTCAAGACCTATGTTGAATAGATATGGAGAGAGTGGACAGCCTTGTCTTTGTTCCTGACTTTAGTGGGATTGTTTTCAGTTTCTCTCTATTTAATTTGATGTTGGCTGTCTGCTTGCTGTATATTGCTTTTATTATGTTTATATATGCTCCTTGTATCCCTAATCTTTCCATGACCTTTCAGGATTTATCCCTACTGCTTGTACTAGCTTTTTGGGAACCTATTCTCTTTGGATGGATACCTTGCTCAGCCTAGAAATAGTACAAACGGCCTTAGGACCTTCTCCAAAGCAATGTACCTTACTTTCTCTGAGGAATGGATGGGGTGAGGTGAGGGAATGGGAGGAGGAGAGGGAGTAGGAACTGGGATTGATATGTAAAATGAAAAAAAAGATAATTTGTTTTCTTTTAAAAAAAAAAAGAAAGTATTAAAATAAAATCCTGTGAAAAATCCTTTGTATCATTAACTAAAACAGGCCATGTGCAGAATTGCTGATAATATTCTCCAATAAAATAGCTAGACTACCACATGAAAGTACAGAATGTGCTGATTCATCTTAATAATTTTCTGGTCATCTTGATGAGCAGGTAATATGTCTGGTGAATGTGGAGAATGAACTTGAATAAAGTATTTCCCAAGATGCATTGAAGATACCTGGAGACCCCGTCACCAACTTGTTCTGAGGAATAAGAGGCAGCCACCGGGCAGAGCTCTGTCTAAGGTTAACTTCAGTGTGTGGAACGGTGAAAGGCCATGAGGGCTTTAGTGATTCTGAGCAACTGTTTGTGTTGTCCCTGGAAAGGTCATCCCACGGGTATTAAGGGGGACACTCAAGTTATACTAAAACTAAGCATACTTTAGATGTATAGCTACTTACAACTAATTAGCATTTTATGGTTTCCCAAACACATCCTCAAAAATAAATAAATAAATAAATAAATAAATAAATAAATAAAAGCCCTTTGACTAAATAACCTCCCATCAGGAAATACATATACATTCTATGGTCTTGCTTCCTTTTCTTTCCCTGGGGGAAATCAGCCTTCCTTAACTCGTTATATTAAGTTTGTCAATATTAATCATTTTGAGTTATACTGATTTCTATTGAGGCAGGAGGTATAGAAGAGAAAGGAAAAGCCCTCCTCCTTTTTAATATTCTGGATGTATGTGGTAGTCAGGCAGAGAAATGAGTTGCATTTCCATATGGAGATTCAGGATTACCAGTAACTTGATGAAAAGCTAAATTCTCTCTCCCAGGCATAATTGCCATAGAGGACCTTCTCTCCCTACCAAGTCTCCAAGTCTTCATTATTATGCATGCCGTTAGCAGACTGCAGCGAAGCAAGGCATAATTTCTGAAGTTTAAAGTTTGTTAAAATGCACATAATTGCACATATTAAAAACCAGAGATCTTTCTGTAGCTCAAATGCATGAGGGAACTGGACTTGAAATTGAAGATGGAAAAGCACAGTGCAAAGCTCCTCCAGTTCTCTCTGACACACACTCATCAGAATGGAGCTGCCCAATCGATTCAGTGTAAGAAAATTCCTTTTCCTAACTCGAGGGGATTCCAGCAGAGCACCTGAATGGAGACTCCTCACTGACCATGGGAAGACAGATCTCAGCAGGAGCGCTGAGGCAGGTCCGTGAATATTAACGAGGAGTCGCCACACCAGAGGAGCAAACAACTCTTTAATTTTCATTGTTTTTGCTGTTTCTCCACAAACCCCAAAAAGGATGGCTCTTTCTCAAGGCCTTCCAGACAATTCAAAACAGTGCCTTTTGGCTTCTGTCCTCAACCTGGAACATCTATCTCTTAATGGCCCAATTTCATATAGAAGGCATTAGAATTAGACACGACCCCAGTTACTGATGACTTTCTAAGGGTGTTTCCATTTCTGGGGTAGAGTGGCAGTTCAGACACACCAAGAACACTGCAAAAGATGTCCATTCATTCTCAGGGATGAGGCATAAAGCTTGGTCAGGACTGATGTTTACAGTTGAGGGAATAAGGTGAGTGTCCGTGTGGACATTGGTGCTTTACTGCCCTACTGATCCGATTTCTTTCGCTACAACAAATAGCAAAGCTAACCACTAGCAAAAAGAAGTCTTTTCGTCTCGCGGTTTTTAGGGTTTCAGTTCATGGTTAGTTGGCCCCGTTATGTGGAGGCCTGTGAAATAACAGCCTAGCATGACAGAAGCATGTGGTGAAACCATTCTCTCTATGTCCAGGATGTAAAAGAGAGTAGATGGTGAAAATAACAGGGCCCCGGGGTCTCTTTCAAGACACATCCTCAATGACCTAAAGTTTCCCACTAGGTTCTGCTCCTTAAGGTTCTGACCACCTCCCAATTGCACCAAGCTGGCATCATGTTTTAACATAGGGACCTTTGGGGGACTTTTCACATCCAAACTCTAGCAGCTGCATTATCTCACTCAATTCCTAGAACTCACTGAGATGTATACATCACCTTCCCATTACAGCTTAATCGATTTAGTCAACAACTGTTTCTTAGCATTTACTGCATCCCATGGGTTGCTAAACTAGACTTCCTAATGGGGTTTCATGAGATGATAGCATTTTGAAGGGCTTTAAGTCTATAAAGTATTTAATAATGACTATCAGCAAATACCTCCATGATAAGTAAGTATACATCCCTAACACCCGATACACACTCAGCTTTTGAAGTTCCTTTTCAACTGTAGCGCAAACAGGACAGTCTCACTTACAGGATATCATTACCATATTAAATATCTCCAGATCAAGGAAAAGGAGATGAGAGTCCCCTCGCTGGAGTTACTCAGGGAGTAGATGAGATAGCATCTATATGTATTATGATATCAGTACACACTACCTTGCCCTTGACTTCATTCTCTATCTCCATGTTACCCGAACACCATTCACCCTTGACTCAAATAAAACTAAGGAACATTTATCCTGGATTCCCATAAAGAGAGGGTGAATAATTTTCAAAGTAAAGAAAAGATGTCTTGTGAAGGCTTCTCCTCTAAAAGGCAATCCGTTGACTGACCACAGTAAAGAAAAGTCTTGTTGAAAAAAAATTTGTACATCTCTATCCTTCTATAATATTAAAACAACTATGACAAGTCAACTTTATCACACCAAACATATGAAAATCTTTGCTACATCCTTCTTTTAGTATATCTAGAACTTACAATGTTCATAAAAACATTAAGATGGAAATAGAGTAGAATGTGATGGGGCACAGCTTAAATCCCACACTCAGGAGACAGAGGCAAGCAGATCTCTATGAATGAGGCTAGCCTTGTCTACGTAGTGAGTTCCAGGACAAGGAGAGTTCCTTGTCCTGCATAGTGAGTTCTCGCTATGAGGAGAGTCCCTGTCTCGAAACAATAAAAAAATTGCAAATGGGAAGTTTTACTAAAGCTTCAAAAATAGCCAGTACTGCCACTTCCAGGAATCATTTGGCTACAGAGCTTTGCCAAACATACATACTTTATTCTTCCATTCCATCCCTACGTCATCAATTGTCTTGGCAATCTAGGAAGATTTGAGACAATATATTGTAATAAATCTCCAGCAGATGGTGATAACGCCATTACCAAATTGGAGTTAGGATTCTTCCCACTAGTTGAGAAGATTCTAACAGCCTTGTGTTCCTTTGCCAGTTTGGCTGCTTCCTCAAGAAGGTCTTTAGTGATGATGAATATTTAACATTGCTTTTTCTTTATCCTGGCAAATTTCATTCAAGATAATTTCAGAAGAGAGGGCAATCTCAAAATAATTATTTGATTAGAAGTTCACAAACCCATAGTTCCAATTATACGAACCACTCTTTTTATTTTTCTCCGAAGTCCAGAGGCATGCCTGTGAACATTTTTAGTGTGCATTCCAAGAGCCAAAAGGAAGCACGGGGTACTATGAAATTAATAGCTCCCATAGTGGGACCAAATTAGGTCAAGAAGACCTATATTCTGATTTCAACAAATATTTTAAGCATTCAGTTTTAAAATATGAGCTCTCACTATGCAACATTCCACACTTTGTGATTATGTCTCACAGAAGAGTCTAAATCACAGCTTTGATATAATCGTGTGACCTTTCACATAAATAATTGCTCACCTCTTTGCTTGTCTTTCAACTACAGCATGTGAAATCTGCTATCCTACTGGTTATAAACAGTTAGCAAGCCCTATCCACCACTCCATCCTACCCCATACTCTCATTAGGACATTCCTCATGTCTGGAGACATTTTGGGGTGTCACGATTGGGGGATGGTACTGACACCTAGTGGGTAGAAGCCAGTCATGTGCGAAAACCCTACAATGTGCGGGCCTGTCTTGATGCCTAGCAATGACTCCTTGCTAGAGGCTCTTTAAATATGCACTCACTCTCCAATTTCATAAAACCGATGGCGTATACATAAGAGTCATTGCACACATATTCAGCTTGAGTTTATAATAAGACCAAGCTTAACTTTATCTTGAAGTTCTAAATAATGAGCAAGCATTGCCAGGACTCATAGCCAGTCCATTAAGCAGCATGTTTTATGTAGATATATAGCACCTGCACAGGAAAAGATCTCATAAAATAAAAAGTTAGCTGTTGTGAGTCTGGGAACATCTGGGAGACCTATAACATACCACGGTCTATAACGTCCCTTGAGTTCAAGATAAATCCTGATGGAATCCCTAAGCATTTTGTTCAGACATGACTGAGTTACTTGTGAGTGCATTTCTTCCCAGCACAGATGTTCACAAAATTTTTAAGTAATTTATTCTTCAAAGGGATAGATCCACATATCTGAAGAGATGAAAGTGGCAATAGATGTTTAAAATATCTTCAGCTTTGCCACTACAATGAAGCAACTAGGGAGTACAATCAAAAAACTCATAGACCACACATCTATTAGCCATGATACCAAATGAAAATATCCAGGTGACATGAGCCCACTAGTACAAGCAAGAAGGGCAAGCCACTACTAGCCATAAGATGTACAATATGTCTGCATGAATGTAGAGAAGAGCAAAAGGAAGAGAAAGCATCTCTGTGGACTGAAAATAGGCTGACCTCCCCCACCCCAACAGCCAGCAGATATCCTCAAAAACCAAAAGCTTGGCAGGAAGACCCTGAGAAAAGCCAACAGATATTCTCAAAATTCGTGGCAGGTCAGTTTCTGTGTTGTAGATAACAATGAGAATTTGTATACTCCAAGTTACATGTGTAAAACGTCACAGGAAGGAGCCAAAGAGGGAGCAGTATTTACAATGCATGCTAGAAACTAAGCAGAGAGAGAACTCCTGCAGAATGGGCTCTGTTGCTGGGAGAAACTCCTAAGAGTAGAATCAGGAATGAAGAGGATGCGGAAGTGAAGACAGAGGAAGGAAGTGGTCCAGAGAAAAAGTGGATCTGGGGGAAATGCCAAGACAGTTCAGCCATCAAGCTACCATGTCACCATAGAAATAAAGAGGAAGGTCTTTAAAATGGTAAGTCCATCTGAATGAAGGCTCTCCCACATCTTCTAAAACTGAAATTCACATCGAAGTGAGCAACAGAAGACTATGTAGGTCTGTATCTTAGGCAGTCTCTAGACAGACGGCAAAAGCCAGAGCAACATGCCTCCAGCACAAGGCCGTCGGATTCAGCCCTTTTCAAAGGAAGAAATCCCTTTGAAGAAAATAAAGTTCTCAGAGTGTGTGGTATCTAGTAAAGTAGTTCCCATATGTATGTGGTGATGAACTAGCATGACTTAGAAATAAACAATTTTATTAAATTCTAACTATCAATATTAAATTCAAATTGCTGTGTGAGGCTAGAAGTTAACATACTGAACATGAAAGTTATAGAACATGTATATCATATGTACTTATTCAAAACGAGATCAAAATTTTATTTTAAAATAAGATAATATCTTTAAGACATTTATACTACATGACTCCCAGCTGTGAATCTCTAATTTCATTTATTCAATATGGAGTACCTGTAGAAACCAGAAAACTAATGAGGCTTTGAGGAGGAGGAGGCCTTAACGTAGGGGACATAGTAGAACATAGACAGTATAAAAGGAGAGGGGAAATACTTGGGGATGAAACCTTTATTGCGGAGGGCCTTAGTTGTGTTTCTATTGCTGTGATAAAATGCCATGACGAACGCAATGTAAAAAAGAAAGGATTGATCTGAGGCTCACTGCTTCAGAGGGTGAGTCCATGCCCATCATGGGAGGTTACACGGCATAGGCAGGCAGGTGTGGCATTACAGTAGTAACTGAGACTTTATATATTGATCTACAAGCAGCAGCAGAAAGAGAAGAAAGAGAGACAGACAGAAAGACATAACTGGGAATGGTGTGGACTTTTGAAACCTCAAGGCCCAACCCCAGGGGAACACTTTCTACAACAAAGCCACACCTCCTAATCCTTCCCAAACAGTTCCACAAACTGAGGACCAAGTATGAAATTATATGAGCCTATGGGAGGGGCCATTCTCACTCAAACAACCACAGAGGTAGTTCAACCAAAATAAAGGAGATGTGGAAAATCCATATGATCACCTACTATGTTGTAACCAAACTGAAAAATTTAATTCACTTTTTCAAAATAATTTGAAGGGAGATACCCCATGTGGTTGGAAAAGCCGCGCATAAAGCTCAGGAGTTAACAAACAAAAACCCCAGTCCCAGCTGGGATACCCCCTAATGAGTCATTGGTCAGGGAGGCCTCAGAGGTCCATCAAACAAGACAGGATCCTGCCATTCCTCTTAGTTGGTCATTCACCGGAACTATTTCGTAGGATGCCGGTCCTGAAGACACCAGAAATCTACACTGAAAGATACAGAGAAAACACCTGAACACCTCCTCCCCACTGGTGAGCATTCACACGGTCAGAGGTTCTACACAACCCACGTGGGGATGGGGAGAAGGCATCAATGGTCTTATCCAGCTGCACACTCTAAGAACTATGAGATTAACTTTCTAGGTAAGATGTATCCACTTATGCAATAGAGAAAGAACTTATGGGGATAACCAACTGCTTTGTGGTTGTAATTTAGGCACCCTCCATGGGAGAAAACTTACGTTTGGTCATGTGAACCTGATTAAAAAAAATAAAACAACAACAACAACAAAACATACTGGGGAAGATCATAGACACTGAGCAGAGCCTGGATACTATGTCTAGTTATTATAGAATTCAACTGCTTCATAAATATTTGTGTTTAAAGCATTACAGATTAAAAAGAGGCGATGTCAGAAACTCAAACCTGGCCTAAATACAAAGGTATGATCCATCTTCATGCTGTGAAGAAATGGATTTTAAGAGAAAATTCAAGGATGGGAGAAGGGTGCTGGTTTCTATTGATATACTTCCTAGACCAGCCACTCCCCCTAAGCTGTACCCTGTCCATCTACTCAGACGCAGGGATATGTAAGTATTCTCCACAAGAAACATTACTAGCTGTGTGTAACTAGTTTCACTTGAAGGACCCACAACTAGGGTCAAGAGATGCTCAATGAAAAAAAGAAATTATTTTGTTTAGACAAGAAAACCACACCGTTTAGATAAAGTCCAGATTTCCTTCCATAGGAAATAATACTATTCCCTCTGCTACACAGAAACCACATTTGAAAATTCTCCTGCTGCTGAACTCTACTGCGTCAGAAGAATCTTAAAATCTACACAGCATTTCAATTGTTTCCTGATTTTTCTGGCCTTTCTTTGATACTTGTTTTGAAATCTCCTTGCATTGGCCTCCTGAGCCAGTTGGAGTAATATTATGAAGCAAATGACCAGACATAATGACTTTCCAAGGTCCTTGTGCCTCCTTATTAACATTCAGCTAGCATAAGTCCTGACTTTATTATTGACTACATTGAATACACAAGACACTGACCTCTGCCATCTGCAACTAAATCTCTTCCTGCCGATCTATCAGAATGGGTTCATATAGAGAGAAAGAGAGAGAAAACACAGCAGCAGACCCTTTTCTGGCCCTTAAACTTCAACACCCTCATATCTGCAGTCAAAACAAAAACAAAAACACTGAAAGAAAACGCTTGCAGTAATTGCTGTAAAATCTGGCGTGAGGTTTGGCACAGAGCCAGGGTATGAGATTTAGAATTATATCCCCAAATTCATCTAAACACGGATAAGGCCACTAAATAAACAGAAGTGGATATATCTGGTTACCAGAGTGCAAAATGATTTATTACTGACTCTTCAAATCAGTCAGTAGGACACAAGAAATGTTTGGACTGTATGATGATGACTTTATCCTGTGTGAATAATTAAAAATTATTTTATATTTCTACATGGTCATGCCACAAAAGGATTGATGGCATCTCCCCCCAAAAATACAAGATGGTAAATGATTTGCCCTGGTCTTTAAGCTTTTGGTGACCCTCAGAAATGGAGGCCAGAAGACCTGGGATATGATGCCCTAGGCTTGATTCTGAGAATCTGAACCGGAGTCCTGAGTTTCCACAAACTCTGGAGTGGAGAGTAACTCCGGCTCCCGGGGTCTCAATGCCTGACTTCACAGAGGACAGGCAGCAGATGAGCTCATGTGGACAAGAGCCATTTGGGTAGAAATTTATCACCATTCTTTCTCTCTGAGCTCCTCTTAAATTAGATTATGCCTTCCTGGCAGTGGAGAAACCTGCCGTACCATATATCTTTGCTACCAGAAGTGAAATGATTTGGTCACATGTCAATTTTCAGAGATGGCAAAGCGTAATGCGATGCCAAGACGGGCTTTTTACAATGTGACACGTTCTCTCCTAGCATACTTAATCGAGTTTTTAATAGGATGCTAGATAGAAGGAAAGGCAGAGACAATAGAGGTGAAAAGGAAGTCATGCTACAGTGAGACCGTGGGCTACGTTAGACCTGTCTGTAAGTCTGAGGCTTCTGGATAAATGAGGCTGCTCTGCTGCTCTGGGGTACGCCCTGCTCCTTGTTTACCCAATCTGTTCAACAAGAAAATAAATACAACTACATTTGTAGAGTACAAGGGAATATATTAAACTCTTTCAAATGTGCTATCTTCTTTGGCCATTTAATACAGCCCTCTGACTTCAATTAGCAGTGCATGTGTATGCATGTATGCATGCATCATCTACCACGGACATATAAGAGAACCAAGTTTGCGGGAAATAAGATTGCTAAAAAGGTCTGTGTGATACAGCTGGCATGCCATCCTGGATTTTGTATTCTGAGCTCCATTGACACTATTTCATAGCGTGATCATCCCAGCTTGATGCGTCAGAGGAATACCAGTTTAAGAAAAGAATCTTTCTTCCTGAACTCTTATAAAATAAATGTTAAGGAACCTAACAGGCTCCAGATGGGCTTCAGTTTTGGGTACCCTACTTCAATTCCAAGAGAATCAGCAGAGGAAAAGTAGGATCCAAATTGAGAAGCAAAAAGGGGAACCTACACTGCTGATAAACAGCTGTACTAAAAAATGTCTTAGTTAGGTTCTATTACTATGATGAAACCACAATCAAAAGCAACTTGTGGAGGAAGGGCTGAGTCAGCTCACCCTCTCACATCATAGTCCACCCTTGAAGGAGTCAGGACAGGAATTCACACGGGGCAGGAACCTGGAGGCAGGAGCTGATGCAGAGGCCATGGAGGGTGCTACTTACTGGCTTGTTTCTCATGGCTTGCTCAGCCTGCTTTCTTATAGAACCCAGGACCACCAGCCTAGGGATGGCATTGCCCCGTGTAGGATGGGCCCTCCCACATCAATTATTAATGAAAATAATACTCCACAGACTTGCCTACAGGCCCATCTTACAGAGTTGTTTTCTCGATTGTGGGGTCCTCTTCTCAGATAGCTTTATTATGTGTCAAGTTGACCCAAAACTGGCAGCACAAGGGGAAACTTTGAACATGTCTAAATTCAGTTAGGGGATGACCATTAACTGTGTTCTGTTTCCTTAAAACTCAAAGAAAATACTAGAATTGGGTTCAGCTGTAAATAAAATTCTGTGCATACATGGGTATGTATGTATGTGAGCTCACATTTAGTGTGTCTTTGTGTGTGTGCTTGTGTGCTCACACACATATATATACATGGGGGGCGGCTAGAGGAAAGACGCCTTGTGTATCATTCCTTAGAGCATTGCACTCAGCTTATAGAGACAGCGTTGTGGGCCTGGGACTCAACAGTTTGAGTAGACTGACTGGCCAGCAAGTCCCAGAGTCTACCTATGCCTGCCACCGCGGTACTGGGCCTGCAAGCCTGTGCTACTCAGACCAGGCTACTTCCACCAATAACACATGAGTCCAGCCAGCTATCACCAGCAATGAGACCAAGAATGTCAGAAAGCTGCTAGATTTATGACGGTAAACAAAGAATATGTCATTGCTGCTCTCATTCCTGTTTCTGTCAGCTAGTGGGATGTGTTACAGTCTTTAGACCTATTTATCTCCTTCTTCAATTGCTGATTTCCTGATAAATATTGTCAGCAGTGACCTGTTATAGCAATTCCAAGTTGTAGGAATTCTCTAGAGTTCTTTAACAAAATCATCCAAGCAAACTGTAAGAGAACAGTTCTCACGAAGCAGGTGAACCAGGTGAATCTAAAATTCTTTAGTGGCATTATGGTCCCTTCATTCAGTTATTCACTTGGTTTGCTGTGCGATATCTGCTGCTCTAATTGTTGACTCTGGGAATCCATCACTGCGAAGCTAAGGTTGTCATACCTGGTCTCCACAGGTCCAAAACAAGGGCTGCAGATGCCCCACACATACTGGAGGCCTTGACTGGAAGAAATATGATGCTGTGATGTACTTCCAACCCCATCCCCCTTGGTGTCCCTTCTAGCTTACACAGTGTCTAACCCAATTAAGCAGTACTATTCCTTTTACGAGTGACAGTAGAGTTATTCCCAGCCAGTTACACCTGAGTGGTGGTTTTCCTGATGGCGTCTCAAAGAAAGGAGAGGCAACGAACAAAACATCCACGTTCTTGCCTCTTCTGGCTACTGACTTCCTTAAGAATGAGACATGTAACAGATGCTCCAGTTTTGCCTGGAGAAAGAAGTCCAAACGGGAGAGAAAACTGAGCCCAGAAAAAAATGCAGAGGAAAGTCTAGCATCTTCAAGTATTGCTGCACCTTTAGCCTATCTCTCATTGTCTCATAAAGCCGGGTAATTTGCAACTGACTTTTACTTACAACAAAGCCCACACGTGTCATTGATTCCAGCACGGCTTCCCTATCACTGTCCAATAATTGTTCAAGGAACAAACTTCCCTTTCTCATTTTTTAGCTTGAAATTTCTTTTAAAAATAATAGTCAAAATATTTGTAGTGGTAGAAAAATTACATCCATGGAACACCACATTGAAGACTCTGCTTCTTAAACTGATATTATGCTTAAAATGATTGCTCAATTTAATTGAATCAAAAATTTAAGTTTGTTCTTAAATATGTAACTGGTTTCCAATTAGGTTGCATTCACTGAGAAAACTCATGAGAATACACAAGTGAACAGATACATAGAAGACTTCATTTGTTTTTAGATGGAGGCTGGGAAAGGAGTCCACATTCCAGAAGAGGGAATAGAACTTAGTATATCTATTCCCCTCACACATTAGTTTGCAAACAGATCTGGTTTGGGACCTCAACAAACTGACAGTCAATAGGAGAGATAGCCCCCCTACTTCATAATGACTGAACTTGCAATTTGGCTCATTGGACACTCAGTTTTATCTCGTGCTAATTGATCTCTGTCTTCATTTCCTGTCTATTGCTACAATAAAATACCCTAACAGAGACAACTATAAGGGATAAACAGTTTCCTCTGGTTCATAGTTCAAGGGTAAAATTTATCCTAGAGAAATCAAGGAGGCAAATGTGAACCAGCAGATCACACTAAATCCACAGTTGGAAGTTGCTGTTACTCAGTTTCCTCTCTCCACTTATACAGTTCAGGATTCCATCCAGAAAATGTCACAACCCATAGTGGATGGTCTCCCCACCTCAATTAGCATACCAAGATAATCCCCCAGAGGCATGCAGAGGCCCATCTCCCAGGTGACTCTAGATGCTGTCAAGAAGAAAAGCAGCACTAACCATCACATTCCCTTTGGAAGTATTGAGTAACCATAGCATTCTGTGGAGAGCATTTATCTATGAGGTTATCAATGAAGTCTATGCACAGCACTGGCTGCCAGGCTGCAATACAAACTCTCATCTAGTTTCAAGGTCAGAAAGCTGAAGGACAGGGTCCAGAGAAAGAGATAGAGAAATGGCGTGTGTGTGTGTGTTTGTGTGTGTGTGTGTGTGTGTGTGAGAGAGAGAGAGAGAGAGAGAGAGAGAGAGAGAGAGAGAGAGAGAGAGAGAACTATTGTAGCTCATGTCTTGAGTAACAATTTAGGGAAGTCCAAGAGGCTGGCTCCAGAATCACCATGAGGAAAATGAGAACAAGCCAACCACAAAGTCCTCACTGTTGATGCAATACCATTGGGATAAACATTTACTATAGGAGATTTTGTCCCTGAATTGAACATTTCTATCACGAAGGTAAGTCGTCAGAATACTGCCCCGCATTCTGTCACTAACCAGAAACGAGAGTGTGGCTCGTTCCTTATCTGTGTCAAAGTGTAGTCCAGACAGCTAGGAAGCTGTTGCTTTCATTGCAACAATATTACCAATAAAAGTACATGTGTGCATCTGACTAGAAAGTCAAGACAGTATATTCAGATCTAATTGTCTTTCCTCCGGGGCTCATGCCTCTTCAAAGCCATGACACCAGAGTAGGCTTGAGGTTCCAGCACGCGGGAGACTGGGGTAGGAGCGTTATGAGCTTGAGGCTAATCTGGGTTACACAGAGAGAACCTGGACCAAAACAATAATTTTGATCCCATATGTTAGCCTTTCTCCTTTCTTCCCAGCATCATACAAACTTTTCCCTGTTATGACTATTCTGTTTATCTTGTTTTCCCCTACTTTGTCAGCTCTTCCCATATGGTTTTTTGCACAGTTATTCTCATGTATGGCTGATATACTTTAGTTATCTGAGGTTGAAGATGGTGGTGGAAATAGGAAAGACCTTAGTTCTTATGAAACGTTTTTAATCATGCGCATTCAAAACAGTAAGAACTATGACGAAGGACAGAAAGAACTTTCGGAGATCCGGGGTTATTTAGGCATGAATGGTGACAATGTGTTCATGGTGGATACGTCAATTTGTACATGTTACATATGAGCCACTCTTTATATCAGTTATGTAAAGAAGATCCATTCTCTTTTGGAAAAGTCTACATGATGTGTAGGTACATTTACTATATCACATAATCAAATTGTGTGTGTTAATAGTCTGGACCAAAGGAAAAATCTATCTGTTCTAATGGAACTCATAGGAGTCCTGAAAATGGATGTCAAAAGCCAACCAACTCTCTAACGTTATCCATTAAAATGCTTCCTGGGGGCTATCATAGATCTCAAAGGCACCGCAGTAGCTCTCTGATCATCTGAACTGTCATCCTGGATCATACCACTCATGTCCAAATGGCATAGATGTCTTAATAAGATGTTCTTACCTACTCTGTAGACAGTCACAGCAGACAGTATGAATCTGAGTTGTACAGAGTAAAAGAAACAGGAAGCAAAACAGGAAGAGCAGGTTATGAATATTCAAAATTGAGTTGGGGTGTGAGACTGGAGGGTGAAATGCAGCAATCAGATAAGGGGAGTGATTTGGGTAACAATCTGTTTTAAGTTTGCAACTTAAAACTTAGAGAAACTGACAAGTCACTAGGCTGATGGAGGTGAAAACGGAAACCTTGGTGTACATTGCAATTGATGAAGTTTCTTTATCATCATTACCTCGTCTTACATGAGATACAGACAAACAAACAAAACTTTCCTAAAGGACTATGCAGGATGCAGTAAAATAACCCAAATGTGAACAAGAAAATCTTTAGTCTCTACCAAGATTCCATGAATAAAGTTATCTACAGGAAAAGTTATAGGAACAAAAAAATAAATAAATAACATGTTGAGCCACAAGCAACAGAAAGTCAAGACATCAGTAGGTGGCAGAAATATTTGCGCTGTAAAAATGAGGATTGTGACTGCCAATAGTGCAGACGGTTAGATACGGGACACAAATAAATATCAGCTGTCAATCAACTGATAAAATTTATCAAAGAACTGCAAACGTAAGGAAAACTTGGACTTTGTAAGAGAACAGGTTGGGAAGGAGGATGAGAAAGATGGATCATATAATTGATACTAAAAAGTTTATTTTGTATCATCAAAGCCCATTCTGATTCTTACTCTCGGTAATTATGACATGTCTACTCCCCTGAATTTTGGAGTCACAGAAGTAGACATTGAACAAGACTCTTGCGATCACAGGTCAGTGGTTCTGGTAAGATGATGTGAGATTGTGGAGGAGATGGGAAAGCCAGATTAACGTCCTCTGGGAAGACTCGGGATGTGGTGATTTGATTTCAGAGAGACAGAGAACTGAACCCAAATGTGAGAAACATTCTGCCTCCAAAGATTTTTCTTCTTTTTAAGAAATTCATTATTCTTCTGGAAGTAGAATTCCTAAGAAAGAACTCGGTTACCTCCAAGGGGGTCCTGTCCTTTCGGAGTTCGCGGTCTGTAGTATTTTTCATCTTCTTTCCTATGAGCCTTGTTCTTCATCCCTGTTTCGACTCAAATATCTATGTGGGAGCTTGGGAACAGGGATGTGCTTGGGAGAGCCATGAAACTTTCAAAGAATAAGCAAAAACTAGTATTTAAAAAAGGAAAAGGAATCCTAGCACTTGGGAGACAGAGGCAGGAGGATCTCTGTGAGTTTGAAGTCAGCCTGGTCTACAGAGCAAGTTCCAGGACTAGCCAGCTGTTCCACAAAGAAACTGTGTCTCAAATAAAAAAAAAAAAGAAAGAAAGAAAAGGGAAGGAATATATTAAGCAAAAAATAATTTGATGATATTTATACTATACTGCAGCTGTTTACAGATTGGTTTCAAAATTTAACGAAGTATCCAGTAACTGAATTAAAAAGAGAGAGACCCAAAAAAAGGAAATTAAACATCCTTTACAAATCTTCACTAACTGTCCTAAAGGGGGAACTTGTATTTCATTGACTATAGTTTGACTGTAGTTTATGCAAATAGGATCAGAGGAATTAACATATTGGAAGGAGCTGACATTTGTCCTGATATATTGAATCGTTAGCATGACAGAATCACTTAAGCTGGATTCACTAACATCAGGTTTCCTCTCGTTATTGACCCCTACAGAGTAGGCTCTGACAAGTACAACTGCTGCAAAGTTCATTAATAATGTGAAATAAATCAATTGTTCGGGAAATACTGAAAACGGATGACAGTAAACTCGTCCATTCTGCAAGTTCAGCACAAACCCATCTCCACCAAGGACACAGCATCTGTGTCCTTCTCTGACCTACCCTGGAGACTCTGGTCCAAGACGTTTCCTTTCCTTGGATCATCCTTTTGTCCGGCTTCCAAATCCCCTGTGAGCAGAGTAGCCCAAAAGTCAGCCAGAAAGAAAAGCTTCAGACCTATAAAGAAGAGGTCTTTGGAAAGACTTATGGACAGAAAGACAGTGGGGAGTATAACTCAGGGTGAATTCCTGGGCATTTTGTACATTTACGGCGAATATTTCAAAGGTACTTACTGTAGGAAATCCTTCAACCAGTAGCCTTTAAGTTACCCGCCCACTGGGGCGTGGCCTCTTGTACTATAAAGGCCAAAGTAAAGCGCGAACTCCCTTTTCTGTTCAGGCTGCTGGATTCAGTTGCTGTTCCCTATTCGAGCAGAGGACTGTGATCTGTGAGTCTACCCATAAATAAATAACCCTTTATTATTCTCACTTCTGAGCTAGTGTGGATTTCTTTTTAGCATCTGTTTTCAGGTACTAATCATGCAGCCCTTGGCCCGAACTAACGGAACTAACCACTACTCGGCTTATGAAATTTAAAGGGTTCCCCAAGGACAGCAAAAGGCTAAAAATATACACTGACATTTTGGGGGAGGAGAAGCACAGTCAATTACCTCCAAGATACTTGGTTGTTGGACCCTGTACTGAATAGCAGGATGTTTTAAGGGAAATCTTTGCTTTTGTAGATGAGTCTCCCTCCTCAACGTTCTCCAAATTGTCACTGTTTAATGTTGTCACCTACAGGTTTTGGTTTAAATATGTACACGCCCTAGAAGTCTTGACATGTCACAAAGTCTGGCAGTATGACTAGCTGTGTTGGCATAGTTATGAGGATAGAAACAACCTGGATGAAGGAAATCCACAGAGAATCCCAAAAGTAAGCTGATTTGAACCAATAGATTCTACTTTTCACCCACTGAGCTTTAAATTGGAGCTCCTGTCCTCGACTGACTTTTTCTCTTCTTCTGGACTGCTTAGTAGAAATGCTAATGAGTAGTATAATCAAAATGAGGGTGGAAAGAAAGGCAGGAGAGTCAACAGAAAAGAACAAGCACAAGCTGCTTGGGCTTCCAAGAAGAAATGATCTCTTTTGAAAGTAGACTTTGTCCTTTGTTCTGGATACTTTGTCTCTTCTTTTCTCGCCTTTGTTTCTATGACATCTTTCTGTAACAGTAGGGGTAGGTGGGAGGGGACTGCCATGAGCCCATTAGGACACTCTGCATCTTTAAACCTGTGGGTTTAAAGTTCAACAGTATTGTCTGTGTTTTGGTTTTCTAAAATTGTAGAGAGGTATTAGGATAATTATGGTTAATTTAGATTGTCAGGTTGATCAGATTAAGAAACAGCTAGATGGTTAATGAGGCACGTCTTTGGGTGTGTCCATGAGGGTGTTTCAGAGAGGCCACCTGAGACCTGGACCAACAGATTATTCTTTAGTGACGGGGTCCTGAGAAGGAAAGTCCAGGGAATCAGAGATGAAGAAGACAGAATAAATGACCTCAGGGAGTCTTATGTAAGTTATACCCCATGGCAAGCAAATTTATTAAGAAGCACAACATCTTATATATTTCTGGGGAGAAATAGGATAAAGTCAATAGGAGGCTAATCAAGGGAATACAGGGTAGCTCAAAGAACTTTACAGATGAGCACACAGTAACCTCTGGACTGACAACTGTCATCTCTTCACAGGGAAAAGCCAAGTTCCCAGGTGCTAAAATCTGAACTCTTTAGATGTCTTGGCTCCACCCACTTGCCAAGTCTTCTCCTAAGCAAGGGCAGAGAGCCGGGCTTCTTTAGTCCTATCATCAGGACCTCTGAGGAAGCCTTGAATCCACCGTGCTCTCACCACATCTGAAGAGAACCAAAACTGTCCATGAGCTTGGGTTCTGGACTGAACGATGCCATCCCCTGTCTATACTTCCTAGTTGACACCACAGACCAAGTATATTTCTGCCACTGCCATGTCTTCTGTACCATGACGACTGTATTCCTCTGAGGTATAAGCCAAAATAAAGCTTTCCCCTTAAAAATAAACAGATAGGTAGATAGATGATAGATAGATAGATAGATAGATAGATAGATAGATAGATAGATAGATTAATGTTTCCATTAACTGTTTTGCAAAAAGTATAATAATACTGGCAAAATTTCTAAATTGCCTTGATATGTGGCTTCATCTCCACAAGTGTTATTTCAGTTATTTTTAAACTATGAGCTGACTATGCATATCTCATATGCCACAGAACTTGCATCAAGCAATGGGAAATCTAGGACACCTAAGAGTGAAATTTGCTGGCTGTAGCCTTCCTTGACCCATAAAAACTGATTTTTTTTTCTGATACCTCTGATATCCTCAGAAGACCAGTCCAGATGGCCAGTCCTCCATTATTCCTTGTTTTTACACTCCAATGATTTCCCATCTAACCTCAATCATAATATACTATTTTTGCATTTATTCCTTTGTTTACTGGGTTTTTTTAGATCCCACCTGTCTTAATTAGAGTTTCTACTGCTGCAATGAAGCAACATGACCTAAAAGGAAGTTGGAGAGGGAAGGGTTTAATTGATGTATACACCCATAGCAGTGTTTATCACTGAAGGAAGTCAGGACAGAAACTCAAACAGCAGGAACCTGGAGGCAGGAGCTGATGCTGAGGCCATGAAGGTTGCTGCTTACTGGCTTGTTCCCCATGGCTTATTCAACCTGCTTTCTTATTGAACCCAGAACTGACAGCCCAGGGATGACATCACCTACAATGGGCTAAACCGCCCTCCATCAATTACTAATTAAGAAAATGCCCTATAGCCAGACCATATAGAGACATTCTCTCAATTGAGATTCTGTCCTTTTTTCTATCAAGTTGATATAAAACTATGTAGCACAATTGACCCCCTTGTCAACTTGCCACACAATCACAACACTGTTAAACAACAGCCTCTCCTTTCTTGTTCAGCCCCAAGATTACACATTAATAAAGAAGTTACAATATAAAACATTTTACAGACTTAAAACGTCCTATAACCCTATAAATCCAAACACTTTAAAAGTAGAGGAGGGAGGAATCAGAAACTGCGGTCAAGATATAAAATAAATGAACAAATCTAATTTTAAAAAATCCAGTTCCTCAGTAGTCCTCAATTGATGGAGGAAGGTCATTGGTTAAAAAATAAAGAAACTGCTTGGCCCTCATAGGTTAGAACATAGGTGGGTGGAGTAAACATAACAGAATGCTGGGAGGAAGAGGAAGTGAGCTCAGACTCGATAGCTCTCCTCTCTGGGGTAGATGCGATGAAGCTCCAACCCAGGATGGACGTAGGCTAGAATCTTCCCGGTAAGCGCACCTTGGGGTGCTACACACATTATTAGAAATGGGCTAGTCCAGGTGCAAGAGTTAGCCGAGAAGAGGCTAGATATAATGGGCCAAGCAGTGTTTAAAAGAATACAGTTTGTGTGTTGTTATTTCGGGGCATAAGCTAGCCAGGCAACCAGGAGCTGGGGTGGCAGGAACACAGCCCGTAGCTCCTACAACACTCAATGTCCACTATGTTCACCGAGTCCAGTTTTATCCCATGCTTTTTTAGACCCAGACCAGATGGCCTTGGTGAGTTCCCAAAAGATCATCCCCATTGTCTCAGTGTGTGGGTGCACCTCTCGCGGTCCTGAGTTCCTTGCTCGTGCTCTCTCTCCTTCTGCTCCTGATTTGGACCTTGAGATTTCAGTCCGGTGCTCCAATGTGGGTCTCTGTCTCTGTCTCCTTTCATTGCCTGATGAAGGTTAATATCCAGGAGAATGCCTATATGTTTTTCTTTGGGTTCACCTTCTTATTAAGCTTCTCTAGGATCACGAATTATAGGCTCAATGTCCTTTATTTCTGGCTAGAAACCAAATATGAGTGAATACATCCCATGTTCCTCTTTTTGGGTCTGGCTTACCTCACTCAGGATAGGGTTTTCTATTTCCGTCCATTTGCCTGCAAAATTCAAGAAGTCATTGTTTTTTACTGCTGAGTAGTACTCTAATATGTATATATTCCATACTTTCTTCATCCATTCTTCCATTGAAGGGCATCTAGAACTCAAGAACAATGGCAATGGTTTTTTGATCCTACTGCACGTACTGGCTTTGTGGGAGCCTAGGCAGTTTAGATGCTCACCTTACTAGACCGGGATGGAGGTGGGTGATCCTTGGACTTCCCACAGGGCAGGGAACCCTGATTGCTCTTAGGGCTGACGAGGGAGGGGGACTTGATTGGGGGAGGGGGGTAAATGGGAGGCGGTGGCAAGGAGGAGGCAAAAATCTTTAATAAAAAAATAAATTAATTAAAAAAAAACCCAGTTCCTTTTAAAATCCAAATTATCTATAAAATCCCCAAATCTCCTTTTTAAAATTGTAAAGTCTCTCAACTGGTGGCTCCTGTAAATTAAAAGCTAAATTAAGGACTTTCTTACTCCAAGAGGGAAAAACCAGAAACAGTGACAATCTGAACGGAGCAAACCCAAACTACCAGCAACAGTAATTTAAAATAACAAATGGCCCAATAGACTCTTTATTCTTCCCTCTGAAACCTCACAAGCCAGGCCTCCGTTTTCAGAACTGCTCTCAACATTCCAAGATTGTACAGAACAGCTCACCAAGCACCGAACACTCAATGGTTTGTTTCATTTTTTTCTTTTTCTTTCCTTTTCTATTCTTTCTTTTCTTCTTTTCCTTTCTTTCTTTTTTTTTAAAGATAGGGTTTCTCTGTATAGCTTTGGTGGTGTCCTGGAATTAGCTCTTGTAGATCAGGCTGGCCTCAATATCACAGAGACCCACCTGCCTCTATCTCCTGAGTGTTGCAATTAGAGGCATGCACCACCACTGCCCAGCTCAATGGCTTTTCTTGCACAAAGTTCTAAAGTCCTTCCACAATGCTCCCCAAACATGGTCAGGTCCATCACAGGAATACCCCATTCCAGGTACCAACTCATCTTAGTTAGAGTTTCTATTACTGCAATGAAACACTGTGGCCAAAAAGCAAGCTGGGGAGGGAAGGGTTTATTTGGTGTACACTTCCAAACTTCAAAGGAAGTCAGGACAGGAGGTCAAACAGAGCAGGAACCTAGATCTGGGAGCTGATGCAGAAGTCATAGAGGGTGCTGCTTACTGGCTTGCTCCACATAACTTGCTCAGTCTGCTTTCTTATACAATCCAGAATGAGCTGGGTCCTTCCCCATCAATCACTAATTAAAAAAATGCCCCACAGGCTTGGCTACAGTCTGATCTTCTGGGGGCATTTTCTCAGTTGAGCGTCCCTCCTTTCAGATGATTCCAGCTGTGTCAAGTTGGCATAGATTAGCCAGGACACTATTTTATTTGAATGTGCACTTTATGAGGACAGCAATCTTGTTAATATTTTTATAGTTCTGACTGACACATAAAGTATCATTACATTTTTTTCATTAAATAAGTGAGTAAATGAGAATGTTAGGGCTATACACATGTCCAATTCTCCATCCATTATTGCTTCCTTGTTTCTTGGAAAAAGTAAATTTAAAAACTCATCTAAATTTTAGCTTTTTTATTGTTTTCTCAAACCAAAGGACTCCAACCATGAAATAAAGTCCATGCAAAAGAATTTGTAAAATATTTTAAGAACTTCTGTTTAAATACAAACATCACCAATATGGAGAAAATGAGTAGGGTTGATTCTCATTAAGAAAACAAAACAAAAGGAAAGAAAAATACTTTGCCATTTCTCCCTGAATGCTGCCACACAGAGATGCTGTCATTTGTTATGTGTGGTGCTGAAGCCCTAGATGAGAGAGGGTAACTTCTCCTCCAGTCACGTGCCAGGAACTGAACCAAATGTGAAGTGAACTTTGACAGCTGTTTCTACCCTGGTTCTAGCCTGTTTTCTCTGCTTCCTCGCCCACCATGGTAGGATGGCCTACCACAACATGCTCTTATGGCTGTGCCATGCTTTTCCACCCTGGAAGACTCCAACCCTCTGAAACCTTGAGCAAAAGCCAACTTCTCCTTCCTTACATCATTTCTGCCAGGCATTTTGTCATAGTGACAGGAGAAGTGACTAACAGATACGCCTATACCTATACCTATATCTATATCTATATCTTGAGATACAGAGAGAAAGTTCTATCAACCCATTCTGCCTAGTATTAAAGGGGAAAAAGGAGCATTCTTATTTATTTTCACTTACTTTGTTTTATGTCCACAGACTAAAATAGTTCTGCTTCTATTAACATTGCTGGAACATTGATAGAACGAGAATGTCCATCAGAACACTTAAAGTCTTTGACCTGATGATGATGGATCGAGTTATGCAATGCCACTAATTCCAGAAGCTGGTGCTCACTAGGAAAGGGCCCTCACCATGTGATCCATACAGTAAGTGACCAATTTCTCCAAGTTAATAGTCTACAGCCCTTTGACATCCCATCATTATTTTAAAGGGTGCCTAGGTGATACCAAGCATGTTTCATGAGCTATTCCAACTACTTTATAAGTGCTAATTTGTTTGGTCCACCTGGCAGCTATGTGGTAGGTTGTGCCAACCACACCTACATCTTCCAGAAGAGGAAACAGAAAGAGAAACTGTTTTACATGCTCTTCTGCACACCTGAGGTCAAATGGCTGGGTGGGTGAAGGTGAACCTTAGCAATTTGCACACAGAGCACATACTTCTCCATTCTCCTCTACAATGCTGGCTTTTAGAAGAAGAAAACCTACTGAGGCAAATAAACAAACAATAAATAGATAGACAGACAGACAGACAAACAGATAGATAGACAGATATGTTGGAGGAGGCCACTTGTTGGTTCCCATCTGCTCAGCCCCAAAATAATCACACAGAAACTATATTATTTAAATCACTGATTGGTCCATTAGCTGTAGCTTCTTATTGGCTAACTCTTACATCTTACTTTAACCCATCTCCATTGATCTGTGTATCACCACGAGGTTGTGGCCTACCAGTAAAGTTTCAGTGTGTCTGTCTTACGGCTTCTCTGACTCTGCCCTTCTTTCCTTCAGCATTCAGCTTATCTATCTAAGTTCTGCCCTATCAACAGGCTAAGGCAGTTTGTTTATTTACAGCATATAGAGGGGAATCTCACATCATAGATAGATAGGCAGATGCCCTATATTAACAATCCCAATCGGTCTTCCCATGTCATTCTACTTCTGCAGTCTTTGCCTGTCTAAACCAGAGGACTCAACATGCTAGCAGGAAGCTCTGTGATTTAATGAGCATATTTTTCTTGGTCCACAGAAAGGCTTAATTGTAACACTGCTTTTTCAACATTTAAAAATGTGGGTACTTAACAACGGCAACAGATTTCTTTTTTAAATTTGTGTGCCTCTGGTGATAAAAGAATTATCTAAGTATTATTTGTGAAAACAAGGATGATAGAGCTTCTGTCACTCCCTATCTCTCCAGGAACAAGGCTGCTGATCAGATCATCTGTGCTGTTGTTATTATGATGGACTGACTAAGCATCTAGTAACTACCAAGAACTTTAAACCTTCGCTGTTATGGGAAAATGCTCTTGTACACTGTCAAGATTTGTTAGTCATATTAGTTTAATAAAATGGTGATTGGCCAGTAGCCAGGCAGGAGGTATAGGTGGGGTAACCAGAGTAGGAGAATTCTGGAAAGAAGAAAGGCAGAGAGTCAGTCACCACCCAGATATAGAGGAAGTAAGATGAGAACACCTCACTGAGAAAAGGTACCAAGCCACGTGGCTAAACATAGACAAGAATTATGGGTTAATTTAAGTTGTAAGAGCTAGTTAATAATAAGCCTAAGATAGAAGGGCAAACAGTTTATAATTAATATAAGCCTCTGGTGTTTCTTTGAGACTGAACAGCTCTGGAACAGGCGGGACAGAACCTTCTGTCTACACCTCCCTGCATGTATTTGAGTTCTAACCACTTTCCCTCAAGGCTGGAGGATTCAAACTATTTGTAGAATCTCTCCATAAAGTCTCAGTTTACTCAACAATTAAACAGAGGTAATAATAGTAAGGGCAATAATACCAATCAAAACTAAAGAGTTTGTGCAACTAAAGTTCCAAGAACAATGGATGCCTGGTGTTAAATTAATATTTTGTCATTTCACTTAGTTTTCACTCATTTACATTGTATTCCTGACTGTGGTGGAAGTTTGAGTGTTTAGTCTGAGATAATACTGCCCTTTTAACAATAACTCAGAGAACTTTTATCTTCTGAGCATCACGCAAGCGCTTCTTGGTTCATTTGCTTCTCCCATCTGAGGGAGTTTCATAACTGTGCAGTCATGTATTATTCAGATTTTATATTAATCTTCTGCTCCAAGTGCAGTTCTTAATGCATAAAAACTGTACAAAAAAGTAACAAAATCATGTAAATATCCCATAACCTTATGTGCATAGTTGGATTTATATTAAGCAATTTGTCCTTATTGATCTAATGCTTTGTGGCAGTTCTCCAGGCATTGTCTGTTATATTTTTGGTTGTGAGTCTAGCCTCTAATAGCTGAACCATCTCTCCAGTCACTTGGGCATTATCAGTGTGGGGGGCTTGCTTTCTGCTCGTGTTGCTCCCAAACAGGGCATATTTCTTCTTTTCTTTTGGAGTAAACTTGCAGACTTGATATAGCTGACATCCTCTTGTTTGGACTTTGCATGTGCTACATGAAATACAATTACAAAGAAGGAACAGCAAGTAAGATTGGGACTCTGGCATTTGCCCATGTGGTTGAATTCTTCATCACCTGGAATGCAGAACTAGAGTGTGATAGGCATGGAGTTTATAATCTGCACTGAGGGAGTGTGTGTGTGTGTCCATATTTGTCATATGAGGGTCTTTCATGTTGGGAGCTATGAACCCCCAGATCCTGAATTTTTTTGTAAACAACTTGTTTTTCCCTGATCTGAGTGTCTGCAGCTGCTCTGAGCACGAGACCCTCAGGAGTTCCTGATGGCAGGGGAATGGTTTCTGGTGCGTTTCGCTGGGGTGTGGCTATCCCTATATAAGCTGCCCCTGAACACAATAAAGGGGGTATTCTAGGGCATTCCTGTTTCAAGGATGACCCGTGTCTCTGTGTGTCTTTGTGTGTTTCAATTTCCAGCTCCTTGCTCGGTTCATGAACTGTATGGTGGTGCATAGAGCACAAACGGGCGTGGTGTGCCGCACTTTCACACACATGAGGAGGCAGAGGAAGAAGTTGGATGCCTGTAGGGGAGACCCAGCCAATCACTTTGCTAGCAGGGGGCAGGGTCCCCCGAGGATACTTTTTACTTATAAAGATTGCGGGCGTGCTCCCAGCCGGCCCTTCTTCTACTTTTCTGTTCTCCGCTGGAACTTCAGTTCTGTGAGTCTTTCCCTAATTAAAGCTGAATATTTTATTATAATTTCCGTCTGCCTTTCATTTATGCTGCGACATCTGGCACCCAACATGGGGCTCAAACCCACGACCCTGAGATTAAGAGTCTCATGCTCTACCAAATGGAAAAGTCTACTGAACTAAATCAACCAGTTTATTTCAAGGATGTGCTGACCTCACAATGGAAGCCAGGAGATGTGCTGCGTTGGGGAAGGGGTTTTGCTCTTGTCTCCACAGGTGAGGAAAAATTGTGGATACCGTCAAAATTAATAAAGGTTCGGTTTGAAGAAGAGGAGCCACTTGGAAAAGATAAATAACAATTCATTCACAAGGATGGCGAGCATACTGATGGTAAGAAATACAGATAGGTTGGGGGCAGGGTTCTTCTTTATCTCCACAGGAAAATAGCCATTTTCAAAGAATTTAAGGGACCCTGAATATTTAATTACTGATGGATGGAAACTAGTTATGACCCACTAAGGATCTACAATAAAAATATACATGTTCTTTAAGTATTAATTTTTTTATATGTCTTATTGAACATTTCTTTATAAATATGTAGAGCTGGTTTTGGAGTTGGACTATGGCTCAGTCCCTCTTCAATTCCAAGTCTGTTGATAAGAGATATCTCAGAGTTTCTGTATCAGGTCAGGAGCCATGAAATGGGACAGAATAAGAATAATTATGTACTTGATAAACTTTCTTTGCCTTTCCTCATATCTGTGTCTTTCTTTATATGTCAGTATATGTCCTTGTTGTTAATGTTTAAATTTCCCATAACAAGCAACAAATTTTCCTACAGTAATCTTTGAAGTTTCCAGGATGAAGATGGGCCCCATGACATCAACTCAATCTGGTTATTATGACATCATGAATATTTTTTTTAAGCGCTAAAATTAGACTTTTTTGGGGGTACCAACTGCACGAGACAATTTCAAATGGTGCACATTTTTGACAACACTCTGACTGGACCTTCTCAAAACACTCAGAGACTAGTTACAATTTTCTTAGGTCAAAGGTTAATTGGGGAATTTTACCATCATTTGCTTTCACAGGACCCCCTAAGGATAACGTCACCCCCATGTCAGCTAGAAGCAATCTTTAGAGGACGATGTCTCCTCTCCCAACAGAGTTTGCCCTCAGGGTTAGGGACATCTTTTAGTGGTTGGTTTAGGGTTGAGGGGATGGGGAGATATTTTATGGAATTAGGGGTATTTTCAAAAAAGGGGGGGGATTAACTGGTTTGATGTAATGATTGGTATTTGTGAATTACTGTTTTTAGAAAATTGTATTGGTACTGTTTCTTGTATATTGATATATTGAATATTGAATGTGAGTGTTCCTACCTCTATTTTTGTATAAGAGTATGCTTATAACTTTGTCTATATTCTATTGATACATCTACCATATTACAATGTACATTTCTACCTTTGATACTATTTATATAATAACATTGTTTACATTTGATATGTAATGACATTGTTTACAGTTGAAGATCATTGTCTTCATATATTGCACAGTTGTTTATTCTCTTAGTCTTCAAGTTAGATAGGTATTGAGAATTATATGTTTGTCATATTTATTTTTAGGTTAATCAGGTTTTTTAGATACATAGAGATTATATTTAGTATAGATAGTATGATCTTCAGCCTCTTCGAAGAACTGTAGAAAAATGGCCTTTAATCTAACCTAGAATTCTGTGCTAACGAGACACAATCACTCCTGGCAACACCACTCTACTCCCGAGAGAACGTTGAGCACCAGAGACACTCCACTGGGAGCTTGTCTTCTTGGCAGAACTGGCCTTTGGGTTAAGAAAAGCCCATACCTCAACTACTGACAAAGATACAGAATATCCAGAAGTGGATGAAACAGGATTGTCTTATCTTGCCAAGACAGGGTAGGATAGTTCTAAGAAAGTTCCTTGCCTTTAATAATGGTATGTCAGTTATGTTAGGCCTTAGCCAAAGTTGGTTGACTCAACATTACAAACGAGACTTTGGGTGATTGCCCAGGTAGTCAGTTGTCTCTGTCAATTGTTGCACATTTTGGATATCTCTCATTTGTTAGGTAATATTAATTTCCCTTCTCAGATCTTTGACAGAGTTGAAGATTAGATAATTGTAGTTACTCTCTACATTATTTAGATTCTTTGAAATAGAACATTTAGTATTTGTTTCTATTGTATATAGTTGTATTTGGTTTGGCTCTATCTTATTTAGACAAAAAGGGGAGATGTAGGAGACACCCAGCCAATCACCTTGCTAGCAGGGGGCGGGGTCCCCTGAGGATAATTTTTACTTATAAAGATTGCGGGCATGCTCCCAGCCGACCCTTCTTCTGCTTTCCTGTTCTCCGCTGGAACTTCGGTTCTGTGAGTTTTTCCCTAATTAAAGCTGAATATTTTATTATAATTTCCATCTGCCTTTCATTTACGCCATGACAGATGCCTTCTTCTATCATTCTTTCTACCTTCTTGGCTTGAGACAACGTCTTTGTCTGAATAGGAAATTTGCCTTCGTGTCAAGGCTGCCTGGCCCATGAGCTTTTAAGATATATCTGACTCCACCCCAAAAGGAGGGTTATAGGCACCCACAATCATATCTGGTCTTTTATATGGGTGCTGGGACTCAAACTCAGGTCCTCATGTTTGCAGAGCAAGCATGCTCCCGAGACCTTTCTGTGGCATGTTAACTCGGTTGCTCTCTTCTGTTATATTTAGTTCACCCACTCAGGTGGGCACGAAGAACCTTTGCTATGAGCAGTGTTCTCTGGCATAATCCAAGTTTCAGAAGTAATTAGAGATCAGGAGAATGCTATTCAAAAGGAAAGGAAGGAGACAAGGTCATTAACATTCTTTGTATAGTGTTCATTTATAGCATGCATCATACATATGATAACTAATGTTTCATAACAACTTTGTGAATTGCTGTTCATAAAACACCTGCCTTCCATGTATGAGGAGGACTGTAACACTTCAGAGAGGTCTATTATTTATCAAGGTCACAGAGTTCATAAGTGTTAGGAGAAGATATCAGACCAGGATTTCTGGACCCCAGAATTTACTCTCTGTCCTCTACAACATCCTGGGGCAACAGAGAAAATTCTGTCTAACTAAGATATGACGAATAACTATAAACAGAATAGCTGGGCGGAGGTGACGCACACCTTTAATCCCAGCACTCGGGAGGCAAAGGCAGGATCTCTGTGAGTTCGAGACCAACCTGGTCTACAAGAGCTAGTTCCAAGACAGGACACGCTACAGGGAAACAGTGCCTCGAGAAAAAAAAAAAAAAAAAAAAACAGAGAGCTCAAAACAGTGAAAGATCCTTATATGTGAAAGGTGTTTGTGCATCTTCCCATTTTATACAATGTGCATAATTAATTCACCTCCTTTTTGAACTTGCTTGCTTGCTAGGGGTGACCTTGAGCTCATGACCCTTCTACTAGGATTATAAGCATGCACCACCATGCCTGATATATGTGATGCCAGGAATAAACCCCAGGACTTAATGCATGCTAGATAAGCATGCTCCCAACTGGGCCACAATGCAGCCAAACAAACAAGTCTGTTTTCGACAGTGAGAGCTCAGCAGGACTAGGGGAGTCTGCAGAGCAGACCGCAGCAAATCATGGGAGCATGAGATAGGCTGTTGACAAGTGGGCACTCTCCCCTTTGTAACAGTACCTACAGGAGGCACAGTGCTTTTTCCCCAGGACGCCCAGTCATCATTTCTGAAACACTAGTCTGTCGTGTCCCGTTGTTAATGATTCTGAAGCGCTGGCTTCTACTTCTTCAATGAGAGGAGATAATGGAGGTGGTAATGACGCTCTCGTTTCTCAGTGTCACAAAGCTGTTGAATACTTTCATCTTCATAAAAGCCAACTTGTGAGCTGCTGGACATGAGCATTCTACCTGGAGACCTAGTATCAGGAATTTAATGGCCAACTTCAAGGAGTTCTTCAACATTAGTAATTTCTATCAGTAACAATTGCCAACCCTTTTGATGACCAGTATGTATCAATGACTATTCCAAATGTACCATATAGGTTACGTCATTATTTAGTCTTCATAACAAGTATGAGAATTAGAACTCTTATTATCTTTCATATAAATCAGTGTTGTCAGACAACAAAGATAATCAGAATCATAGACACTCTCAGATTTTGTGATTGAGAGAAAAAGCATAAAGGAAACCTATGAGAACCCTTGAGTAGCAAGATAACCAGATGTATTGTATTTGCTTTGGTTGTGTTTTTTGATATCTGCTGATTATCTGTTACGGTAGCCTTGTCTCATTTTAAATTTTTATTATTTGGAAGGTTTGAGGGTCTTACTCTGTGTAGTCCAGTATACAATCTAGGCAAGCCATTCTTGAACATATACTTAAAGCAATCCAAGTAATCATCTCAATGAACTCCCACATTTACAAGAAATCCCTTCACGGCTTTCTTTGTCCTTCCACCCTTGAAGACACAGAAGTTACCTTCCATGAACCAGAAAGCAGACAGACACTCATCACGTACAGAATTCGACGGAACCTTGATCTTGGTCTTCCCAGCCCCTGTGTCAGATCCTGTGTTTCTGGAATACAGTTCAGAGGTTTAATCCATTATAGTCATGGTGGGAAACATGGTGGCACACAGGCAGAAATGGTGCTGGAAAGGTAGCTGAGAGTTCTACATCTTGATCAGCAAGCAGCAGAAGGAGACTGGGATACATTGGCAAGACTTGAGGTTCTGAGACCACAGTGACACACTTCCTCTAACAAGGCCACACCTCCCAACAGTGCCACTCCCTGTGGGCTGAGCATTCAAACACATGAGTCTATGGGGCCATTCCTATTCAAACCACTGGTAGCTACTATAAGTTGATATGGTATGAGAGAACAATGGATTGTTTTCTATTGATGATTTATAACAAAAAGCCTAAAATATTTGTAATAATTGTCTTAGTCAAAATAGACTAAGCAGCACTAAGACAACAAATATAACCAAACTATCAGTGCTTATTAGCACAACAAAGATATCAGTCAAAATCTAAAACATACTAGAAATCCTCTTGCATCTTGTAGCTTGACCATCTGCAGATTTGACCTCTGATACTGCTGTAGACCAGGAGGCAGAAGTGGGAGCAGCGAGAGATGTTCCATGTAATGAGCATGCATCAGTGGTCAGGATCCAATTCCTTAGCTGAAACACATGAACCCTGCACAAACATCAGCATCTTCTGTAAAGCCATGCAGGCAGCTCATGAGTCTGGTTGGGAGTCTCATGCACAGTATGGAATTGAGACTACCAAATTAGACTTGAAGAGATAAAGAGTATCTCCTCTACCTTCGAGGTCAATCACTAAGGCAAAGAGCATCACAACTAGTTATAAGTCTTCATCCTAATAACACGGTGTATAAATTATATAAAGTTCCAGCAGGAAACAGAGTGCATCACGGATAGCTCAAGAAAGTCTAATAAAGAAGCACTGAGAATGCTTTGGATAAAGTCAGGGCAAGTAATAATGGATAACAAATCACTAAGTATCCAGAACTTGAGAGCAGCTACTGGTTACGATCTAAATGCAAAGTTGCAACAGAAATGGTTACTATCTAGTTTAAAAGTCATTTGAACCATTTGAAGGGCAGGTTTAACATAGTCAATATATCATTTTAACTCTGTTTTTTCACAGATCAGTGGACGGGACTGTTTTATCCCAGGGGACCATGCCCTGACAAGACCTCCCATCCAATCAGCCATCAGGGCTGATATAGGAAAGAGCTGAGGCTGAAACACTGTCTTCAGTCTGAGAACCTGAGAGACTTACAGGCTCAATTTGCACCTCCCACATAGGAGGTGGTCACTTGGCTCTTTTGAAGTAAAGCAAACTCTGCGCCGTGCTGAGGTGCCCGGATATGCTCATGTGATTCTGTTCCTTCCATTGTAAATATGAGGTCACGTGGGGAGGAGGGGTTTTCAGCCTAGAGACCAAGTGGATGTAAGTGAAACTGACTTGAGTCACTTCAGCTACCTAGGCAGCAGATATGAAAGAAGCTTTTTGTTACCTTCTCCCCCAGTTTACGTTGATATAAAAGCTGTTGGAAAAATAAACATGGGTGATTTTCGGGATGTGAATAATCCCTGAAACTCCCAACACACAGGGCTATCACACCCATCCCTTCTCAGCCTAACACTGGTCCCTCTGGTGGTAGACTCAACTGGTGCAGGCTCAGTAAATAAGCACAGTTTTGTCTATCAACAGAAGGCGTTGGGGTTTGTCGCAACACCAGCAAAGGGAATGAGGTTGTTCTATGACTCACTCGGCTCCAACAGAAAGAAGCACACACTCAAAGACTGAATCTCACAGTCATAATGACGCAGAGGACACAAACAAAATATAAGCGCAGGTGCCAAACTATTGAATGAGCTTTTCTCCCTGTTCCTCATTAGGAACATCACCTTCAAGGTCAACCCCTGGGTCCTTGGTTTACTTCTAATGATGCCGTCTACCCACTAGTGAACATTCTAGACAGAGGAGCTAAAGTGCAGTGGTTCGTCCTCTGGTGTGGCGGCATCAGTCTTCCGTGGAAGAAGTCTCTCTTGTTGCCCCTTCTGCTGCTCCCTGGCAGAGCACAGTTCTCACAGCTCTTGAGGCAGCTTACAGGCTGGATTCCATACTTGTACCCTGTCTTTTATTAGCGGGTTCCCTGCCTAACAAACCCAGGAGCTCTGGATGACTGAACACCGACCTGGTCTCTGCTTGTTTGGAACTGGTTTTCTAGTAAGCATATAGACTGCCGTCTCCAGCGTCACACATGAGAGGGGAGCTCAGGGACCAGTTTGTTGGTATAGTGGGTCCACGCTCCCAGACTTGCAGGCCTGACTCTTACTGGACTCTGGCCACAAATAAATAAATGTTAGTAACAACAATAAAAGAGTTCTATCAATAGCTTTATCTAATGTACAATCGCCACTCAACACTTCATGGCGAGACCAGCCCATCAATGTTTTTGATGAACTATTCACACAGCTGCATTATGCAATCAACTTAGCTGCCCAACCATGGATGAATGAAACAGCAAACAGAGTTCACAGACACAAGGAATATAGCGATAAGGAGACATGACGTTAGTCATTTGTAGGAAGATGGGTGTAACTGCAGATAAATGTATTAAGAGAAATAAGTCAGTCTCAGAAAATATAACATTTTTCCTCATTTATGGTACCAGACATTTTTATGAAGTCAGTCTCAGAAAATATAACATTTTTCCTCATTTATGGTACCAGACATTTTTATGTATGTATATGTATATATGTACATATATATTACATACATATAATACCATGTATGTACTGAAGGCATGAAAGCAGAAACAGAACAGACTGAGAAGCAAAGAGCACTAATTGGTCAGAAGGGAGAGAAGAGAGAGTAGTTAAGTACGAGGACAGGGATATATTCATGGTACAGGGTACATAAAAATTAAGTTAGATGACTGTACTATAATAATAATAATACTAATAAACAGGAGGCCATAGTCAAAACAAAATAAAAAGGAGTTAATTCTATGCCTCTGAACTTGGGGCTTCGGGGTGTGTTATTTCAGGTGGCATACTTTGCAATGCAGTGGCATTGTCACCATCTCCTTCCCCATGTCACACACAAGACTTCTGAAGGCTCTGTAACTTTCCCAAGACCGTATGGCTATTGAGGAAGCAGCAAACTGGGGTCTGAATTCGTTTGCCTGAGAGTTGCTCTATGTGCCCAATTCTATTCTCTGCATTGCTGTTTTAGTTCTGTTATAGGCACTTAATCATCCTTTCATAGACTCAACAAGCATTTTCTGGGCGCCTGCTATAGCAATGGGAATCACAAAGGTGAACTATGTAAAATAGTCCCCTACTTCTTGAGACCCACATTTAAGAGGGGAACTAGACAATAGGCCAGCAAGTGGGCAGAGTAATTTCCAATTACACTATATACCATGGAGTCCACGAGACAGGGTGCTGTATAATTCTATACACAGGAACTTGAAGGACCTTCCTACAGGAGGTGACCTTTAAGCACAGACTTTAAAAGATAGGGAAAGAACAAAATAAATGTGAAACTCTTAAGGCCTGAGTGTGCTAGAAGATCTGAGGGTAAGCAAGAGGCCTCTGGGGGCCCCGAGAGAGTGACCTGTGGAAGAGGCTGAATGAAGAGCAAGCTTCAAGCTGGGCAATTGTTTCCCTGCACAGGGAAGGGGAAGGAGAATGAATGTTTTGTTCTCTCATGCTGCCCAGAGTCCTGACAGGGCTTCAGTTTTTGGCAATAGCATCCAGTGATAATTTTAAAGATGGTTCTGGCCCTTCACAGGGGACTAACTCTAAAGTGAATAGATACAAAGTCGTTTTCATCTAAGAGAGATGTTCCCACTGCCAGACTGAGTTGGTGCTGACAGAGGGAAAGCCACTTGATCTGAGTGCGTGTGATTGATGGACCCAGCCGTGACTAGTAGGGGAGAGAGCAATCTAAAACGGCACCTTGATTTTTGATTTTGTTAAGAATGCAGTTGGTTGACATCCTGCAGCTGAAATTTAGTGTGACCAGCCCTGCTGTCACACCTGAGCACATCTCTTTGTCCTTCTACTGTGCGGTTCTAAACAAATCCTCCTGCCGGCTTCACCTGAGAGTCTTCCCAAGGCTCACACCTCCAACTACACACACACATACGCACACACACACACCACACCACACACATACACACACACACCACACACCATACACACACAACACACATACCACACCACACACATTCACACACACACCACACACACACACCACACCATACACAAACCACACACATCACACGCACCACACCATACACACACATACCACACCACACACACCACATACACCATACACACCAACACACACCACATCATAAACACATACACACACACACCACACATACCATACCACACACACACCACACACACACCACACCATACAACACACCACACATACCACACCACACATACACACACCACAGACACAAATTAATCCTTTCTAACTCCATTTATGAGAATCTCCTCCAATGACTTAAGTCAAAGTATTAACTCTGGAAAGACCAGAGGTTGAGCTCTCTAGTTCCCTTATTTTATAAACAGAAAACTTAGAAAAACCCAAGAGAGAAATGGATCTGTTCGAGGTTACCTAGCTATCACACACACACACACACACACTCACACAGACACACACACCACACCATACACACACACACATACAAACAGGAAGAGAGTGCCAATCTCTTGATTCCCAAACAAACCCCTTTTACCTAATTCAAGCTGGCTTCTAAAATTCTCTTGCCTCATCGTCTCTCTTCCTCCACCGTAACTTCATGATAAAGTGGTGGTCCGCCCCCTGCCTCCTCTGCACCTACCTTGCCTCTCCAGATAAGGTCAAAGACTGTGTCATCATCTGGCATGGCACACAGTGCTGACCGTATCACTTAGGCGATTCAATACACTTAGGGCATGCTGATTGATGATGCCCAACCCCGCATTTGCACACCAAGTCTCTCATATGTTTAAGACGGCAATCTCAGTCTACACCGCAGTCGGGTGCGTCCCGTTCTGGGCTGCTGTAAGACAGAAGCCAACTCCTGCCTGTTGTGTATATTATTATCAATGCTCTTACTCTATCTGCTCCATCCATCATAAAGGAAATTGCAGTGTCTGTAGTCTCTGATTTCCCCCCATCTATGCACAAACTGGGCTAGACTAAGATCTGAGATTCTGTCTACTTGTTTCTAAATCCTAGACAACTCATTAGTGATCGATGACCTAATCCTTTTAATAAGCCTTCCAAGAAGGTTTCCTCATTACACTCTCCCTCAGGAACAAGAGGAACTCTAGGTGTGGCGCAGAGAGGAGACATCTCCTACAAGTCTCTGAAAATCCATGTGGGGTTTAGAAATGAGAGCTTCAGCCATGCTGAAGTGGTGTGAACGCAGTGCGAACCCATGCTGCCTTTACTCTTCCCACTGCCTGGTGTAACCATTCCCTACCTTCCATCTGTTCCCACAGGACGCTGCTGCTGCTGCTTTTTGCCTCCTCCTGGACACCCGTGAGCAGCTGAATATGCCTCCCCCCCACCCGGGACTTCACAGGAGAACCACGAGGGAGGATCCCTGCTCGAATCGCCTTCCTTCAGTTCCAGTTGCCATTCTCCTCCCGGATTATCCACCCCCGCCCCCCCAACATGGCCTCCTGTCAACCTCTACCTGCTTCTACTCTCAACATTCCATATTTCCCGGATAGCCATGACTTTTAATAAATACCCCATTCAAAATGACAGTCCAGACACACTTTATCCTATATTTTAATAGTTAACGTTTTAACACTGCAAGTGTATTAATAACTAAGGCTGACCAGTGGAGTCTGATGTCAAAGGTCAGGCTAACCTGAACAAAGTTTAGATCTGCTTCTACGTTACAATATTGGGATAAAGAGATAAACTCTCCAAACCTGTTTTTTCCTCTGCTAAGTAAGGACTAAAAGCATCTCCATATCCACTTGTTAGAATTAAAGGATTTAACACACACGAACCTCTTAGAGTACAGTCTGGCAGGGTGCAAACCACTCAACAGTTAGCAGCGGCTCTTAGCCTTGCTGGTGGTGTTATTGTTAGAAGGGCATCCGCGTGTCTCTAGAAGTTGAAATAGTGATGACAGAATCAGGGCAAGAGTTTCTTTAGTGCCTTTCCAATTTAGAAGTGGAAACAAAAGAAACTCTGGGAAACCATTGGAAGCTGATGTGCCCCCATGGGTGGCATGGGCGAAAGGCCAGTGGAGCGGCAATCCCATAATTTCAGGGGATAATAAGTCCAGGAGCGTTACTCGGAAACTTTATCTTCCCAACAAAAGTGAGCAGGGGCTCCCGTGAAAAGAGCTGGAATCTGGTCACTAGGCAGTGGTTTTGAACAGCAAATACAGATGACAGCCATATTTACGGTCAATTTACCAGGATCAGGTATCAGATGACCCCTGACACCAGCCACTGCTTACTAAAGAGCTAATTAGCTGTGAAAATGAGGTGACAAGTCAATTGTATCCACACAAAGGACAAATTTGTCATGTGGGAATCTGCTGGTAGTTACAGCTCCTGGGTGGCTTCCTGGCCTACAAAGGAAGCTAAGTTAGAGGAAGAAGGAGAGGGAGGCCCCGAGTACCAAGGAAACCCAGGAGTGTTTACTTCCCAGGCGCAGGTGATTGCACACAGCCACTCCTGGCAAGAAACCCCCGGCTTTAACATCGGTTGTTGGGGAAGAGAAGAGCCAGCAGAAAGTCCGCTTTGTCAGGGTAAGAATGAAGATGTTAGCAGCCTATGTTTCCCCCAACTAGTTTTTCTTTAAAATTTAAACAGTGTGTTCACAGAAACTGCAGGAAACCTAAGAAAAACAAAGGCAGAGAAAGAAATCTCTATATTTTCTACCCCTAAAGAATCGGTGGTAAGACGAGGCAGTGTAGCTCTTTCCTTAAGTTGGTGAGGAAAGCTGAAGTCAGGCGGGATACACAGTTTGAAGTCTTTATTGACGTCACACTGCGCCCTAAAAGCATTTCTTCATGATATCAGCCAATTCCCAGCACGACTGTAATTTACAAAATTGCCCTTTCCACGTTCTCTAACTTTCAGAGATCCCTCGTTAATTGATGATGAGGTATCCCTGTCTCACAATTGATACACTGTGAATGATGTTCACCCGTGCTGGCTAGGACGCCCAAGGTTACCCGCTGTTCCCCAAACTGTCCTGGGTGCCGTCAGCTACCATCCCTGTGCCTGCACTATGAACTAGCTGCTGAGCATGGTCCTCTGTTGTAAGAGAGATCCACTCAAAGTCAGTGGGGTCCTGTTTTCCATAGAAACTACATCACCTTCACCAACTGGGGAAAGAAGTAAGGAAGCCTGGCTATGTGGAAAAGACAAGCTTCTTACTCCACTGTAGCAATGGGGGGGGGGGGGTCTCTGCTTAGGTCTCAGCAAAATCAGGTTGCAACATTGCACGGGGTCATAATGAACTCTAACGGTTAGCATGGGTAAGGACAGAATGCCTTCCTACCTACCAGGTGAGTGCTCCTGTATTCCTGAGAGTCTTCACATACGAGAAGACCCTGGCATGCCTTATAAGACATCTGAGTCTTGGAAGTCCCATCTCATATGACTTTGCTGTCCACACTGTAAGACAGTCCAGTCTCTCTCTCAGAGTGATTTAGGGTAGAAACCAGAAGAAAAAAAATACCACTCTTAACCAGAGGATATGGCAGGTCTGTAGTGGTTCAAACAAGGTCATGAAAAATTGGCCACGCTTTTCCCAAGATCATGATTAGGTGTGTCAAATAACAGCATGCAAAGACTAAGCTAAATAGTTCACTTTTTCCCAGCAGGAAGCCATCCATCCAGAACCTCAGCCTTCAGTCTGGTCATGCCTTCTCCTGCAATCAAATGTCTAAAAAATACTTCTGTTTGGCTATAGACCCTCCCAACCCCCACCACCATCATGTAACAAATCGAACCGTTCCACTTTACTAGCTAATGACTTTACTCCTTAAAGTTCCTTCAAGTGTCTTTTCTCCTCTCCTCGTGCACTCTTTCCCATCTCCTTTGTCTCTGCCCACATTTACTCCAAGCTAGATACACATGTTTAACTCTTAAGAGTTAAGATCAGCCTGGGAAAGAAAGCACACTTTTATTTTTCTGAGCCTGGATTACCTCGCTTATACAGTGTCTTCCAGATCCATCTGTTTTTCTGCAAATTTTGCTTCATTTTTCTTTATTGCTAGATAAAATTCCATTGTGTACATGGGCCGTATTTTAGTCATTCATCTGTTGGTGGACACTTAGGCTGATTTCGTTTCTTAGCTATTGTGAAAAAAGCAAGGGATGAACATAGCTATGCACGTGTTTCTATAATGGGAATGGAGTCCTTCGTATATAGCTGTGTCATGTGTAGGTTCTGTCTTTAGACTTTTGAGAAATGATCACACTGATTTCCATATTCTGCACCAGTTAACACTTCTACCTAATTTTCCCCAAAATCCTCATTAGTATTTGTCATTTGCTGTCTTGGTGGTGGACATTCTGAGAGTAGGGAGAGTTGGGATCTCAAAGTAGTTCTAAGTTACATTTTTCTGATAGCTAGGGATATTGAATACTTTTTTAAATGCTTATTGGCTATTTGTAAATATTCTTTTGATAATTATCTGTTTGGCTCATTGATCCACATGTTGATTAGCAGGTTTATTTTGTGTAATTTTAAAGCTAAAGATAGATTGATTGTTAGATAGATAGATAGATAGATAGGATAGATGATGATGATGATGAAGAAGATAGATAGATAGATAGATAGATAGATAGATAGATAGATAGATGATAGATAGATAGATAGATAGATAGATAGATAGATAGATAGGAAGATGGATGCTTAAAAGAAACCTCACACTAGCTCAGAATTGAGAATAATAGAGGGTAATTTATTTAGGGGTAGACTCACAGATCATAATCCTCTGCTGGAACAGGGAACAGCAACCGAATCCCACAGCCAGAAGAGAGCCTGGATGAGCGCTTTACATCGGCATACACAGTATAAGAGGCCACGCCCTAGTGGGCGGGTCACCTAAAGGCTATAGGCAGTAGAAATTCCTACAGCATAGATAGATGATAGATAGATTATGGACAGATAGATAATAGATAGATGATAGATAGATAGATAGATAGATAGATAGATAGATAGATAGATAGATAGATAGATTATAGACAGAGAGACAGATAGATTATAGACAGATAGATAATAGATAGATGATTGATAGATAGATAGATAGATAGATAGATAGATAGATAGATAGATAGATAGATACGTACATACATACATAAATAGATACATAGATACATAGCTAGATCAGAGAGAAATGATACAGATCGGTAGACAGACAGACTGACAAAAGACAGACAGATAGATAGGTGATAGAGTCATTAACCCCTTGTCTGAAGTATAGTATCTGCTTACTCTGTTGATAGTTTCTATTGCTGAGCAGAAACTTTTTTAATTTCACGCAGCTGAATTTGTCAATTTTGGGGACTATTTCCTATGCCATTAGAGTTCTATTAGAAAGCTTCTGGCCTAGACCTATATCCTGAAGTGCTTTTCCTTGACAATTTCTGTGCTTCTGGTTTTACATTAAAATGTTAGATCCAGCTGAATTTATAGGAAGAAAGATACAGCACTAATTTAATTTTTCTGCAGACGGACATCCACCATTACTAGCGCCATTGACTAACAAGGCTCTATTGTTTTTTCCAATATGTTTTTGATATCACTGTCAAAAATTAAATGGCCACAGTTGTATGGGTTTGCCTCTGATCGTCTGCAATGTTCCATTGGTCTGTCACCATGTCTGCTTTTGTCTACAGTATCCCATTGGTCTGCCTCCATGTCTGTTTTTGTCTACAGTGTTCCATTGGTCTGTCACCATGTCTGCTTTTGTCTACAGTGTTCCATTGGTCTGTCACCATGTCTGTTTTTGTCTATAGTGTTCCATTGGTCTGTCACCATGTCTGTTTTCGTCTATAGCATTCTGTTGGTCTGTCTCCAAGTCTGTTTTGTTCCAGCGCCATGCTGACTTTGTCACTGTGATGAAGTACAGTTTGAGGTGAGCTAATGTGATGTTTCCAGCTGTATTCTTTCTATTTAGCATTGCATTGATGCTCTGTGGTCAAACAAATGTTTGTATTTGCTCTGAATCTGTGGAGAATATCATTGGAATTCTTGCGGCGATTGCATTGCTGCTGGAGATTGTTTTGGATTGTATAACCATCTTCAAAACACTCATCCTGCCAGTGACTATTTCAGCACAAGTCCAAGTTTGTCTGACAAGGGTCTCTATCAGAGCAGATGGCATTGGTTGTAAGCTTCAGCCCATGAAAACCCTTCTGCTGAGGTATGACCCAAGCTTTCTGGGAGTTGGCTCCAAAAACATGCATTTATAGAGACCTCTACTTAACCTTTTTCCTCACCACATCCTCGAGGATTCTGTTGAGGGGTCGGAAATAGCACTTAGAGTATGTTTTTGTGCAAAACCCAAAACAAACTACAGAGCAATACCCATAAGAGCACTCTAAATTTTCTGATCTTTGGAGCTACATAGGATACAAGTTCTCACTCAGTCAAAGGACTGCCATTGCTTGAAGCCCTGACCCCAGTTCAGGTTTGAAAGTCCTAGAAGGTCTATAGAAGTTGTTTCTTTGTGTTTCTCTGGAATCAGGAGAATGCACTCTGGGGTTACATGCCATAGGATGCTGTCTGGAGACTCAACCTAGTTAAACTAATAATCTACAGACATAGAGGATAGAAATTAAAATGATTACCTGAAATTTCAAAAGTTGGGCATGTATTCAACTTCCAGAATAAAAGTAAAGTCAACTCATGCCAACAGATTTTTAAATACTCCTTAAAACAATAATTTTATGCTAGTATTATTTTAAGTCTATTTAAAACAATTCCTTGCACAGCTCAAAACTGGCAGGAAAGTAAACATTTCACACATTACACGGTCCATTAGAATTATTATAGCCACCACTAAAATGAGAGCAAATAGTGATTCCAGAGACTCCGGCAATTTAGAAAGGAAAATAAAAAATACATTTGAACCTCGGTAAAAAAGATCTAACAAAGAGTGTTTCAAAGCTATACACAGAAGTTGAAAACATTACAGCAGCAGCTCTCTGAGCCCCAGCACAGTTGCATTTTAGGGCACATTGTTGCTATTGTTACTGGATCTCCCCAAGGGGTCACTGTGGCTTTTAGCCAAGAGCCATTCTGATTACCCCAGAATGCCAGCAGACCTCACTTAAGCAACCATGACATAAGCAAAGCAAGTAACAAAATAGACATCAGTAGCCATTACTTCTATAACCAGAAAATAATTCACTTGAAGGAACTCAGCCCTGTGGGTCTCTTTAAATTGTAATAACCAGTGTGCCTTAATGTTTATTTTCTGTCCTCTCTACGCCCACGTTCTCAGGCAGGAAACGGAAGGAGTGGACTGAAGATTAGCCAGAGCTGAACTTGAAGCACTTCTGAGAGTATAATTATGAAAAAGTAATTACATTAAATTGACTCACTGTTTTGGAAATACGCCAAATGCTTAAAAATGAATAATACTTTTTACCTTCCCATCAATACTTGTTAGCCAAAATAACAAAAAAAAAAAAAAAGATGTTACCGCCACTAAAAATTTTGATTTAACAGATTCTCCACCTGAACTAAACTTGACACTACTCAGCTGATTTCTTTAACAGTCTCAGCTTCAATAAGTGTAAATGATTTGCCACTGGATAAGCAGACATTTGAGTCATGTTTCATATTAATTATTTTTCATTTATATTAAAAAGTCAATAATATGGTTATTATAGAAAACTTAAATAATGGCACAAATACAAATTAATAATTATTCTTAATATTGTCAACCCCCAAAGCAGAAATCATCAACATTCCAATGCTTTATACATTTTTATTTCAAAATTTAGTGTCCTTTTGTGGCTATTGCTTTGTAGTCTGCTTTTCTTTTTGCATAATGACATACTCTAAGCTTTCTCATGGAATCAAATACTGTTTTACCATGTAACTCTTAAATCCATGTTTTAGAACAAAAGCACATAATTATTGAAATGGACACCTTTGTAAAACACATTGGGTGTTTTCAATATTTTATTCTTAGAAATTCTGTGCCCAAGAGACACAAATTACTGTGGATATTTGTATTCCTTTGGAATGCATCCTTAGGAGTTAAAGTGTCAGTTTAAGTGGGAAGAAACACACCTTAGATGGCATTGTGAAGACCACCTTCCCACGCCATCAGTTATAACTTCTGTGTTCTCACCAACAATTTATTGTTATTTTTGAAATTTTTCCTCACTAAGCAGTTGGGTCACTTTCTGTCTTTCTTTTATTCAACCACTGAAATCTGGTCATATTTTCTGTATTTGTCTTTTGATTTGTCTGCTTTTAATTGCCGGCCCTGGTTTATCTGATTCCCAACGTGTGTTCTACATACAGAAAATTAGGATCATGTTTCATTTATCACGATTTTCTTTTGCTTAGTTTTCTTCATTTTCTTTCTGCCTAATATGCGATGGATTTTTCTGACATGAAAGTGTGAGAGACTGCTTTATAATAAAATAGTTAAAAAAATAAAACTAAGTAAGGCTAGAACTTGTTACTTAAGGAACTTCTACCAATAGCTCTCATTCTGGCCCAAAAGCTTTTAAGGAGTTTTGTTAAGCAATTAAATTATTCTTGTTTAGTTGTAGAAATTTTAGAAATATAAAATTAAGCACTGAGAAGGTCCTTCTTACCCTCCAAAAATATGAAAAAGTATATGCTACTAATGTATGCTTCCTGCTCAACTAGGGATTTTAGCAGTTATTCTGTAAAATCCGCTTATTTTACATATTTTATTAACTCTTGGAGAATTTCATACATCATACGTTGTACTTTGATCATTTTGCCCCTCTCCCAGCTCCTCCCAGATACATCCTTTATTCTATAAACACCCAACTTTGTGTTCTCATTTTTTTTTTAAATCATTCCTATCCAATTAGTGCTGGCTATATAATCTTGGTGTGTGGGCATTCACTGAAGTTTGTTACACCTGCCAGGCCACACCCTTAAAGTAAACCAACTCTCCCTCTCTCCTAGCTATCAATTACCAAGAGCTCCTCAGCCAGGGGTGGGATTTCTCGCCTGTACCCTTCCCCTCACCTCTGCTCTATGCTGGGATTTTGCCTGGTTTGAGCTTGACCATCTTGGGAAGTAAGCCTTAAATCCAATGGGAAAGAGGTTGGTTATGCCCGTGACATTCGTGCCACCTTGCAACAGCAAGCATACTTTGCCAGAGTGGTCATTGTTACAGCATACAGGGGTCATAGCTGGAAAACACTGGCAATTGCTTTTCTCCTCCTGCACTTACAGCGCCTTCCAGTACTGTGAAACCGGTACGGATGAAACACCTGAGTCAAATCTATCTTGATCACTCCATGCTTTATGACTCAACTATGTGATGTGTTGGGAGTGCAGGATAGAGAAGGGAATATAGGGAGGAATAGCTCATACTACAGACCTTCTAAAAGGATCATATGAAAAACCACTACTGCAGATGCTTTCTGTAATATACACACATAATAAATGTATATGAATATACATATATTTGTGTATATGTGTGTGTATCTTAAATGGAATTACCCTATAACAGGGCAACAATGCCCCTATCAGACACCTTAGGGTAACAACAACAAAAAGTCCCGTGCTAGGAATGGATTATAGTATTTGGAAGTGTTGGCCAGTAAGGGTCCACAGACTCCAGACTATTATATGATTCTGCCGTTGTTCTTGGTTATCCTCCAGAACTTGACAGTGAGACCTTATGGCTAAAAATGTCAAAATTAACATATGTATTGTTGACTTAGAGGAAAATGAACCATTCCAGTGGATTTCCTGGCTGAAAATATATGCTCAGAAAAAGTGACGGGCCACAAGGAAAGGTTACACATGACTTTCAGTACCTCGTCCATCCCCAGCAAGGTTGAGCAGAGTGTAGAGTTCTCTGAAGGTAGCCTGTCTATATTAGTGGTTCTCAACTTCCTTAATGCTGCGACCCTTTAATACAGTCCTTTGTGTTGTGGTGATCCCATCATAAAACTACTGCAACTATGCTGTTGTTATGAATCACAATATAAATATTTATGGAGATACAGGTTTGCCAAAGAGGTCCTGACCCATAGGTTGAGAGCCACAAGTTTATAGGTAACTGAACAGCAAGACAGTCCAAGAGAAATCTTTGCATCACTGGACAACACAGGTATTACCTCACGTTTTCTCCAACTCTTAGAAACATTCATGCTCTTTTGATGCTATAACTCTTCCCTGCCATCCTGTGTTTTTCTAAGCAATTCATAGAAAAGACATAGCAAGTTGTATAAGCTAAATAAAGATGGTCAATGTTTAGGTTTAAAAGACAGAGTCAATAGAGTAAAAATAGCCTCACTATTTAAAAACAAACAAAACCCAAGTAAGGCACTTTTTGTTAGAAGCAAAAAGAAGTCATAGCGGTGACTGAGGTCGCAATTATGCTTCACTTGCATATATGAGAAGCCACAACAGAAGTAAAGATAAGATCTCTCTGTTTAAAATTCTCTTTGCTCCGCTACTTCACAGACCGGAGTATTCTCCCTGGAAGGTCGCAACACTTGGATAGTATTTCCCCGGACCTCAGATAGGAGTCTCCCTTGAGTCTCATAAACTAAAACGAGCAGGAACAAAAGAGGCAAAGTCACCAACTTCCTCCCTTCTCACGAGTGTTTGTTCGTCTCTTCCTTATCAGTCTTTATAGTCATGCTAATCACATATATAATCGCATTAAATATAGAAAGTACAAAATCAATAGTGTAACTGATAACCTGTAAAAATAAGATGATTATGAAACTATGTAACTAATAACCCTGTAAAAACAGATATGATTATGAGACAGCATTCTCTAGTAATCATTTTATAGGTATAGCTCAGGATTTATGTTGTTATCAATGTGCTGCCTTAAAAATGCCCAAGTCATTCTTGGGATTGCCTTTTTATCCACTTTAGTCCTATGCCTATGTGTCATCAGGAATTTTTTCCATTTCACATAAAGCCCCTTTTTGAAGCAGAAAGAAGGGCGGTAAAGACTTGATGACCATCAAGATGTAATTGTTAGTCTAAGCTGGGAATTGTCAACTAAGTGAAGTGGGAAATCAGAATCATCACAGAGATCATTCAGAACAGGGAAGGTCCCTCAGGCTCAAATATGGCCGAAGTTCTGCATTCTCTTGGATGGCTGCAGCCCTGATTGCTTCTCCAGTGTATCTGCTAATAGAAAAATGGAAGAGGCTGGCCTGTCTCTCAGAGAGTGGAAGTCTGACTCAGCTTTTGGAATAAGGAAAAAGGGGGAGGAAGTTTCTCCAAATGAAGGCACATTCCTCAAAGAGGACAAACAGAAAGAAGTAAGGTACACTTGTCTAACTTTCTAAACCTGTGTCTCAGGTGTGTAAGGTTTTACAGCGAGTGAGCTTGTGCTTGTCTCCTGCTGTGGGACTCCCGGGTACTTTCTCCACAGAGGCAAAGTCCTTGTCATTGTTCACACTGCAACTCAGAGCTGCTGGGCTGCAGGATCAAAGCGAACCAAGCTGATCTTCACGAACAAGAGCTCCGAGACCCACCGCAGACTCTGGCAGTACTAACGAACATGGAGCACAGATTCTACTGGGCCCCAGTGGGCAGCAGGAGAGGGAAATACAAAATCCCACAGCAATAAGATTAGGCCACAGTCATAAAGAATCAACTTCTCTTAAAAGGTACTGTATGTCCTAACATTTTCTGGTCATACAAAACCATGTGACTGATAGTGGTGTGATCTAGAGACTCTGTTAATACCACAGGTTAGATGGTAAATAGAAGATAGATAGATAGATAGATAGATAGATAGATAGATAGATAGATAGATAGATACAGATAGACAGATGATAGAGTCTATATGTATATGTGTGTGGATATATGTTGATATATTAAACAAACTTAGCTGTACTTTTTAGACAAATGTTGAGTCAATATAAAAAGATATTTTCTGGGTACTTATTCTTAACATAACACCCAGAAGCAATACAGTATAATGTTTTAAACAAAAGTCTCTCTTAATTCAGTATTTCCTTTGAAATCTATAGGGATTGTCTGTCAACGGAAGATTACGCAAAGAGGAGAACAGCTCCTACTGACCCAGCCAGCCCTCAAAGGACAGCAGTTCCCCAGTTGGGTTCTTACCTGGTTCATTACCTTCTCTGAGATTCAGTTTCCCTTTTTTATAAGACAGGAATAACAGAACCTCCCTCAACAGCTGGGATCACATTAAAAGACACTGGTATTAAAAATAAAATTACGCTGAAGTCCATGGAACAGCATCCAGAACAAAACAGACCTCCGCTTATTTGATAAATTAGGGTTGTTATTTCTACCACTACTATTGATTATTTATGCCCAAGTTTATCCAAAAACAGACTCAAAGTGACTGATAAAGATAAACAAAACACACATAAAAATAACACACATGAACAGTAAATGAGACAAGAAGAATATTTTAACTCGGTAGATCCATCAGATTAAAATTTCTGTTTCTCCCTCATGAAATACTCATCAAACACAGAGAAGCTAAGAGCAAGGGCAGCTGAGAAACAGTGGAAGGGCTCTTGGGAAGACTAAAACTTCATTTTTATTTCACCTCAGGTCACAGAGTCTTGCCCATGCTCCCATGAAAACACCAGTTATCAGAGAAAAGATTACTATAAACTTTAGTGTCTGGGGCACAAGGGCCAAGAAGGAGAATCACACGACCTCAGTTTACTATGTAGTAGGAGATCTGTACCAACTCCCCATTCACTCTGCAAGACAGCCTTGCTGCCCACCCTTCTCCTGACCCTCGTGCTTAGCGGGAGGCATAGCCCCACCCTGTCATTTAATGAGAACTCAAAAAGTGATATCCTGTCATAAATATCACTTTAGAAAAATTGTGCCACACCAAACTCCATGTCAGATCACCAGGGAAGGGAGGCATTTGGGCATGTAAATTTACCCAAGTCTACTCTTGAATATTAATTATGTATCAAGTCACCTCTCCCATAATCATTTTTGCCATAAATGTGGAGTCATTACCCAGCAAGCTGTAAGAATTAGCATTTTAAAGACTTGTTGGAGATAGGAATCGAACCAATAGATAGAAGCACTCAGCCTCCAGTGGAGAGGAGTCTATGCTCACAATGTATGTTCGTGCAGACAGAGAACTGGGAAATCATTCCAAACGTGGAAAGAAACAGTCCAGTTAAATGTCTGTGAGTCCCTGGGACCCTTTGTTGATCAGCTTCCTAGAGCACTATTAAACCTCAGCGAGAAACAGTTTAACTCTGTAACCAAACAGAAACAGCTTACAGACATGAGGAACAAAGAATAGAGCCAAAAATGGGGACTGCTGATGGCGTTTGCCCTTCTTGCCATCTTCCGAACATTTCTAACCAAGAAGTTGGGCAGCAGAATTTGAAGCAGGGAGACCAGGGCTCGCTCCTAGTCTGCAGACCCTCGGCTCTCTCAGAAACACCACACTCAGAAAAATTAATCCAGGTTGAGTCCTGATCAGGCATTCAGCCAAAAGGGTCCCTTGAAATCAGTACTGAGCCCAGGAACTCAGTGTGATAATGCATCAGAAGGTGGATAAGGAAGGCGGTTTAAAATGAGAAGGGATTGTTACAGCTTCTCGCAAACATGCTTTCGTTGACAGAGCAGAGTACTGAGAATGTAGATCTGGCAACTGAAGCGAAGACGGTGAGAAATTCAGACTTTTTGGGCAGGATGGTCATGAAGCGCAGTGTCTCCTCTCAGCAAATCGATGACTGTCACCCACACCAATGTGGTCCAGCCTGACGATAGCTGTGCCTAAAATTACAGACAGCCAGGGCCTCTGCTCCTCTGCCAGCTGGAGGGCACCTGTATGGCAACCAGAGAACCCGTTATGGCCTAAGTTCATCCTTGGCGCCATCCTCCAAACCCCTAGCTCTCACCCAGCACCCGGGGCAAAATCTTTGCCCCTTTTACTAGAGCACCAACTGCAATGTCTCAACAAACATGGATATTTTCTTTGCAGAAACTGGGTGCTCTGGAAGGTTTGAATGGAAATGCAATCTTGTTTCAAAATAATCTTTGCAATATTTTTTAATTTTTTCTACAAAATAACTCTAAGGTAATTTGGAAAGATACAGGGGTTAAACGTGATATGATTGTACTGTGTGTAAAATACCCAGAATAAGTAAGTCTGGTGAAATAGAAAGAAAGCAATAGGTTAGGGGCAGGGAAAGAGAGAACTGGGGAGTCATGGAGTCATCCAGAGATAAGAGGAGGCAGCGACTTCACATCACTGTGATGCTTCTAGTGCCCTCAAATTGCACACCTTAAAATGACTACCTTTCTTTTATGTGACTTACAAATTTTTATCTCAGAAGTTTGGTGGAATTTCCTTATGAGCTGGATACTAAATGACTTTGTGGAATTATCAGTTTTCTAAAGTGTGACAATGCTATTACATCAGTAGGAGAATTTTCTTTCCAAAGTTGAAAGTGGAGGTCTCTAGGGATAAGAAATCATCATATCTACAATTCCCAATATTTCAGAAAATGAGTGTGTTTGTATATAGAAAGTAAAGCAACATGGCAAAAATATGATTGTTGAATCTAAGTGAAAAGTAACCAACTATTCATCGTGCTATTTTTCAACGTTTCATTATCTTCAAAACTTGCCAAATATTGAGACAAAACATTTTAATGATCCTTTAAAATTATGAATAAAGATCAGGGTTCATATTAATTAATTAATTAGTGCAAAAATTTTCCAAGTACCTTCTTGATGCCAGATACTATCCTAATACTTAGGAAGCATTAATGAAAAAAGGTACAACATGACCTTATTATTCCAGTCTACTGTGGATAGCCATAAATAAGCAAGCATCACAATATAAGTTATGCTCTGAAGATGCCAACAAGGACTCCAATTCTAACACCTACAGGATCTTACTTAGCGTCCTTGAGAAATAGTCTGGTAAAACCCACTGAGAAGTAACCTAGACTAGACTCTCAGCAAGAGGCTGCAAATATCACAAACAAATGAAAACAGGTAGCGGTGTTTACAGTGCCATGCAGTCTGCAAGGGGCATTGCCACTCAACCTCAGCCAACAGGAAGCCACTCCAAAATGAGAAAATCAGCAATGAAGGAGGCCAAGCGGTGAGTCTCAGTCTTGCCTGTAGAGGTATCTGTCTTTCCTAATGGTGGGAGGAGGGGAGTGGGCAGCCAAAAGTGTACGAGAAGAGCAGGAGGCACTGGAAAAGCTCCAGGGCTGGGTGAGCGAGCATAGCCAGGACCACCAGCCCGATGCAGATCAGTGAGTGCTCATGCAGCCCAGAGCCACCCTGCTGAGCGTATTTTTCATTTTCTTTTAAATACAAATGCCAGGAGGAGGCCCAGGGTAGTAATTCCCAGAGCTGAGAACCCAGTCTGTTCCAAGTTGAATTGATTGTCTCTTTAGAACTACTTAAACAGAATCACATGGCAGAAGAATGTCAAGGGCCACCATTGCACGTTGCTGGGTGTGCTCACTGCAGTCTGACCCTTGCCGACTCTGGTTGGAGAACAGAAGTTGGCACTTACATTTCCTGTTACCATGATCACCACATTCACAGAGGAGGAGGACGGTGGGGAGGAGATTCATTGGAAGGGAATACTCAGCAAATTTGAAATTAATAAGATGATGCTGACCTTAAGAAATAAACAAATTAGGCTACATGATTTTTAGGTCACCCTATCCCCAAGGGACAGCAGGGGTTCCCACTCATGGGTCTAAAGAGAACTGTAGTCTGGGGACAGGTCCAGCACCATATTTAGGATTTCAGGCTGGGAACTCTGAACGATTTTCCACAAAAATGCACGGCAGCCTCTTGTGTCCAGAGGGCTGCCAGGCCATCTACAAACCCTGGCTGCTGCTTCTCAGCACAAAGTTTAAAATAGCCGCATTGAAGAACAATCTCCCCTTTCCTATCTTGAAACACATCTCTGGGTGTTATTTTATCCTATTCTGGGGCCTGAGAAGAAGCCTGGCTGCTAATTCGCAGCTCTGGCACTTTGAAGTCCCATTGATATTCCAAACTCGGGAGCCTCCCATATCATAAAGGAATCTTCCACCCGCCCCCAGCCACACTACAAATAAACTTGCTTCAACAAACCCACAAGCCGCCCTGCGCCCCAGTGCCCCAACGCCAGCCAGCCTCTGAGAACGGAGCCAGAGCAGCGCAAGCTCTGTAGAGAAAATAATATCCTCAGCATGGAGCCCGGAGCAAGAAAAACAGTGAGCTATTTAAACCCCGCCATTTCTCTTTTAAAGACTTGGGTGTTCTTCAGAAAGAGAATTTTCCTCCCGCCTCACAACGGTCCAGAGTGTTACTCATTTTATTTACAGAGCTTTGAAGTGAGCCTCCAAAGTTTGAGTTCAGCTCCAAGGAATGTGAGGGTCAAATCATTTTCCCTTTCTGATGAAGGGAAGCTGTGAATTTAATACCACAATTTATTCAACACGAGGAAATGCACCAGGGCACGCTCTGCTATTCATGTAGACACTTGGAACCATATCACACTCCAAAGACTTTGTACAGTTTGGCTAACAGACGCAAGACATTTAATGAGCCTTCTGGCTAATCCATTCCTCCCAGTCTCGGCACCTGTAAAATGCAGGACACTTTGCATCTAATAGTGGGCGCAGACTGGATTGTTTCAAACACTGCTAGACGCATCATCTTCTAGAAACAAAATCATTAAAATGGCATCCCTATGGTATGTGTATATTTTATGAAAGCTGGAGGTTAAATAGCACAGCTGGGCCTGTGGCTTCTCCTGGTGACCTTCCAGTTGACCTCTCTTTGTACAAGTGCCCTTCTGAGCTTTATTATCTTAACAAGAACCCGCATTTATATAGCTGCTTTCTTTATGGAGCTTGAAGTGCTTTGTTGACCTTGGAATGCCCTTCACGCATAGGAGGATACTCGCCCTAGGCCACAGAGATGACTAGACATTCACAGGCTAGGGACCAAAACATTCAGCTGTGAGTTAAAGTTAGTGCTGAATGCGCATTTCAAGCTGCTCTCGCGGCTGGAACGATGGGGGCGTAGCGCCGCCGCCTGCAGAACGTGATCGCACCCAGGCACATTTGAAAGAAATACAAGGGGTCAAGCATCGGGTCTTTGAGCACGCATCTAGAATCCCTGTGGCCTCTGTTTCCCCACCTGCTAAATGGGCCTGGAGCTCATAACGTGGACATCTGCTGTGACCGTCTTAGGTCTACACAGCCGCCCTCGCTGTTTCTTGTTTGCAGCTGATTGTGCGTGTTGGGTTGATTAAATATTGAATGACCTGACACTATACTCATGGATTTACGTGCATTATGCTATTTAATGCTTACACTAATCAGTTAGACTAGGTACTCTTACTAGCAGACACAAGACAAAGGTACTGAGAGTACCCCGAAGACGGAACTCGAGTTCAAGGCCGTCTCCTGCCTCTGAACCAGGTACTTTTCACACGGCCCCTTATTTCCCGTGACTGCCTCAGACCTTATGATATACAGGAGACCTATAAATGATCAGCTGTCATACAATATACTAAGAAGATAATGATTTTATTATTTATTTATGGTTTTTTGAGACAGGGTTTCTCAAAAACAGCCCTAGCTATCCTGGAACTAGCTCTTATAAACCAGGCTGGCCTCAAACTCACAAAGATCCTCCCAAGTGCTGTGATTTAAGGCATGCGTCACCACTGCCTGGCAATAAAATCCACCTTAGGTACACTATACTGGACCACTAATAGCCACAATAATCTCACACTGCAGTACCCTTGGGGCTCTGTGCAGCTATTGTCTTCTCTCTGCTCTGCCTGGCTTCTTGGCAGTTCCTCACCTGGGGCTGTGCCTCAACTCCAGTCTCCCACTCTCTCATGCCCTGGTTTCGAACAAAATGTTCCCTTGGGAGAGCAGATAATGAATACTCCTAGGTTTTTTTTTTTTTTTTTTTTTTTTAGAGGATCATGTGAACCTCCAGGAATAAACAGGAAGTTTCCAGGGATGATGTGGAAGGGAGACATGAGGTATTGCTTTCCAGACCCTCTGTTTCTTGTTTATTTCAGTGAGAGGAGAGAGAGGAGGGGCCTTTACTTCCGTTTCCTCTTTCTTAGAAGCGGTTGACCCACAGTTGCTAAAATTTTATTAGAAAATAACAAGCTCTTTTTTTCTCACCTACTTTTTCATTCTCCCTTGTGATAACAAATAAATAAATAATACATTTTTTCTCAGCAAAGATATAAAGACGTCCAGGCCACCAAACAATTGGAAAGTCTGTCTGTCACTGATGCCCAAGGCTTCCTAACCACTTTCAAGGACGATTTAATCCAACTGTCACCTAACGGATCACTTAAAATCATTCTTGATTTTGGGTTGGGATGGATATCAGGATTTCAGACAACTGAGAAATGTTTCTGGAATAAAACTTCCTCTTCTTCTATTTTACTTACTGAACAACTTGTTTTCATCCGTGAACAGAGCTAATGTGGTTTTCTCACTCTAGCAATCCTGAGACATTCCCAGCCCCACTGAGCTACAATTTAATTGAATGAATAAAATAAATTTTGTACCAGGATTTAAATGAAAGTACATTTCAATACAAGTTCCTGTTTTAAAATTGTTATTTATCAAAACGTGTATCTGCACATTATTTTGACCAATTGTATGCTATAGCCATGAAAGTGACTCAATAATGTTTTAACATTTATAGCTTGATGCTAAAGACAATTTTTAATTAAAATGTCAACATATATACATATTTTAGTAGAGAATTATGATATGACAATCTACAAAAACTTCAAGTCTTAAATGTATTACATAAAGATAAAATTCCTCAGGAAAAGCGGGCTGGAAAAATGACTTCAAAAGAAAAATAAATGAATGTTGTAAATGCCCTGCTTGTTAAAAGGAGTGTTTGTTTGTGAACTATTAAATAGGTGAGAGCTGATAGCCAAGCGGTATTTAGACTCTACTTGATTCATTTTAAAGGGTGACGTAATAACTTTATGTAAAACTCAATATTTACAATATTCTACTTAAAGGTGAGCCTTCGCTGTACGGCAGACACCCGTGCTTTCATTTCTGCTGAAAATGGATCAGGTGACCCTAATCTTTTTCCAGGTCTCTGAAGTGGTACCTGGAAGCAAACTCTGAAGACCACACATAGAAGGAAGAAGCAACACTCACCCCCTCACCCGGCAAGCACACAGGAGGTGACTGGCAATGGGGGAAAAGTGAAAGGCTTTAAATGCAAACAGCTCACAAGTGATGGGAGCTGGAGACTCTTATTGTCGCTCTCTGCTCCTGCACGGAGCCTCACAGCCGAGTGTGGCACAGGCCCTACCCTCTGCCTGCTGACTATCATTTTCACAAGTCAGAGTGTGCGGTTAGTCCATGAAGTCTATATTAAAATCCTCTCCTGAACGTTCCTGAACGTGTACACGTAGGAGTGGGGCCCAGTCGGACTGCAAATCTCTTTGGAGCAGAATCTGACCATGCATCCCCATTGTAAATGCATTTACCTTTAACTCACCAATAGCATCTGAGACTGACTTCATAAATAACTTTGCACCTACAGTAACCTGTTTAGCAAAATATGTAGAGTCTGGAAACTGCCCGGACATGATAGGTTAAATAAATTAAGATAGCACAGAAAATTATACCGCAAAAATAAATAAATAAATAAATAAATAAAGAAAATCTAACACCTACAAACAGGCTCACAGATGTTTGAAATCTAACACCTATAAACACATAAACAGGCGCACAGAAATCTATTGTTAAGTGGGAAACGAAATCACAGTGTTTGTGATATTGACGGATATGTGCGGAAGAGGCCGCCTGACTGGAATTGTTTGTGTCTGTATCTGTCCCCAGCGGCTTGCAAAGGCACAGAGTGGGCACTACCTGACTAGAACTGTTCATATCTGTATCTGTCCCCAGCGGCTTGCAAGCGCCAGAAGAAGGAAAAGAAAATATCAAAGGCACAGGGTGGGTGAAGACGAGACGAGATCGGGCCTGGTCAGGGGATACCTTTTATAACACTTTGATTTTTGAAACATGCATTACAGCCAATCCCACACCTAAATGAACTAAAGAAGGTTTTCACTAGCCACAGTCCAGGGCTGGGCCTAGTGCATGTTAATCAGCTAACCTTATCTGCAGCCCCTGGCTGTGTTTTCTCGGTATGAGCGTGGATGCATATTTTATTGATTTTGCTGCAGGAACAGTAATTGCTAAATTGGAGCTCCATGAAATGCAGCCCCCACAGAAGCTTAATTTATTTAATGGTTTTAAGCAATTTACAAAAAGTGACTGAAGGATTTGTTTTTGGCTCTCTCCCTACATTTCTCCTTTCTTTCTCGTTCCAGCGTTTGAGTGAGTAACCTGCATTTTGTTGAGCATGCTTGGATGTAGAGCAGAAGTATTTTAATGGCACATTTAGTGCCATTTATAATAATGTTTTTAGTCATTAAAATGTACCCAAGGGAGGGCCTGGACAGCAACAGAACTAATTACACCCATGCAGAGGCTGGCATTGGCAAAAGAGGCCAGCTCTCACACCCCATCCAATTTGTCACCAGCGGGACCTCAGTGAGACCTCTCCTCCCTGGACCCCTCCTTTCTGTTAGTCCATCAGCCTCCACTGGCTTCATTTCCTTCCCTACTGAGCTAGGACCCTGTGGTCATGGTTTCAACCTGCCTCTTGTCAGCATCTTCAATTTCCAGACCCTTTGCCTTCTGCCATGTGCCCCCTGCCAACCTCCAACTCCGGATCCCCCCAGCAATCCATCTCTTTGCCTTGTACCATTAGAGCCAAGCCCAGCTGGAGTGGAGAGTCACACCACCCCACAGGTGGACATCATGAAGAAGTGGTGTTTGTTGACCTCAGCTGAATTCTTCATACTGTTTCTCACCCTTCCTTCAGTGGAACTTTCCCAAATCCTCGTCCTCAGGTCCCAGAAACCCCCTACACAAGAGGGCAGGTCTAAACATTTTTCTCATTTTCTTTCCACTTAGCCCTAGAGACAGCCTTACCCACGTCCTGTGTGGTTCTCCCTCCCAGGCAGATCGGTCATCGCACACCTGGCCTGAGTTCCAGAAAGTGCCACAACTCACCCTTGAGAAAAGCCCTCCATCAGTTGAGACTCTAACCCTAACCTAACCTGAATCCCAACCACACGGTTAACCTTGGGTACCACAGGACAAGTTTACAAAGGGCTGACTTTGGAATGGAGAGGATAAAAAAGACTAGAATGACAGAGAATGACTCTTGCCGCCAAAACCCACTTCTCCTCTGTGGTCTTTAGATATTTGACTGACTGCATCGCGATATCATTGATTGTGACTTTAGGGATTGCATTGTGGGGTTCATGATCTCCCAAGAATGTCCCAGATTCTGGAAAGGTGACACCATGTGTCAACAGTGAATGCTGAGAGCTTTCCAAGCTTTCCTAGTCTTCCCTCAGAAGCTGGAAGACCTGAGTCTATCTGCATTTGTGTTTTTACCTCTTTCCTCACAGCATCCTGAGGGTAGGGGTTCCTTCATCCAGCAAAATGACCCGGCTCATTGTGGCCCTGGTTGCACCTGCTGTCCAGAATTGTTCCCTGACCATTTTTCTCCAGTTTCCCCTTTCCATTGACCTTGTTCTTTCCTCACGAGAGTCCACCCAGGTTTATTTCCACTTCCCGCTTCAGCACAGGCTTGATTGCCCCTCTTCCCCTATCTTTAGACATTCTCCATGTCCCCTGGAGACCACATTATACCTGCTCACCAGCCACTGCTTGAAACCTTAGTCCCCCTTGTCTCTGCCTCTTCATCTCCCATCACTCCCTGGTCCATCACAGAGCAACTTCCATCTCCTCCCCTTCATTGAAACTGTAGCTCTCTAGTTCTCCGGACACATCAGGATCCTAATCAAGTCTAAAGCCTCTACTCAGTCATGTTTACACAGTGTTGCCTTCTTCCTCCACCGGCCCCCTCTGCAGTTCATTGTTTTAAGGTATTTATATGTACTATTTTATTATATTTATTTTAAATTATATACTATATTACAATAAAATCATATTAACAATATAATTATTATTATTTAAATGTTATTTATTTATTAATTTTTGATGATTGTTTAATAATTATTATATTTATATTTAATTAGCACACACACCAATGAGGTGAATCTTGTTCATGGGACTTGTTTACTACTAAATTTACAAGGTCTGCCATGGTTTCCGAAGCACAGTAGAAAGTCAATCAATACTCACTGTATTGAGGGGCTCCTGGAAAAAGAAAGATGCAAATGAGAAAGTTCAAAAGTGTCTATGAAGTGGAAGGGAGGCTGTGGTGCTGTTTCCAAACAAGGCCTCGTGAAACGAAGATGTTTCTGTTTTGAGTGACAGGGAACATGGAAGTAGCCTTTTAGAAATTACTCATTGTTCACACCTTAGTTAAACAGTCCTAAGCGTCCGATGGGATCCTGTGCATGCTAAACACTGACACATCAAGTATGTCTTAGCATGTTCCCTGACCTCCAGCCTCTGTGTGGGAACATGTATTCAAACGCTCATTATCCACCATCATTTATTTCTAACTGAATACTTGATTCGGTTCTATAACCAAATCCTAAGATATTAGGGAGATTTTTTTATCATTTTTTTATATATTGGGTACTTACACTAATAGTTATCTTTACTGTTCTTAAAGCCTATATTCCTATTTAAAATCAAGTTCATAAAACTAATATGTACTTGATAGGACCAGTCAGAAAATACTGATATATAAAATAAGGTCACAGTTGGTAGAATATGCCTATAATCTCAGCACTTGAGAGACAGAGAAATAAGAAGGTGAAGGACTAAAGGCAACCTGAACAACAGTGAGCCACAAGCCAGCACAAGCTGGCTAGTGAGGTCATGTGACTCCAAGGAACAAAAACAAAAGAATCTAAAAGAAAAAGTCAGGCAGTTTTATAGTTAAAAGGGGGAGATAATCCAAAATTCAATGAATGGAGAATTAATTATGCTTCATAATACTAATATATTACCTATATGCTAATACATTTAACAGACATTAAATACTATTTAATATAGCTATAATAATGAAGGAATGTGTTTATAGAATGTAGAAGAAATTAAAAGCAATAAGAAGTACTCAACTAGCTTAATTCCAATATTATAAACTTGTACTTATAGAGAGAGAGAGAGAGAAGGAGGGGGATTGCACACTTCAGGAAAGACTCTGCATCTGAACTGCATTCAGAGAGGTAGATAGTAGTAAGTCAGAGCCAGAAAGTGCAGATTCAGGTTCTAAGCAACATATAGGAAGATGACCCTAGAGCAGAACCAGCCCTCATAACTGGCCCATGGAGGCTGGTACCAAAATGGTCTGGGCCACTATCCACATCCAACCTGTGAAGACAGGACCAGCATCTGTAATCCAGCCTCCCAAGGAATGCCCAGAGGTGTGGCTGGCAGCTGGTAGAATTGAAGTTAGATCTATAGAGTAGCTGACAGACTGAACTCAGACTCTAGTGCCCCACACATTCTCTTCTTCATGCTTAGTCGTCCTCTGTTTAATAACAGACACCATTTAGCAAGCTGGCTCTAGCTGTTCTTGTTCTGATCTGTTCTTGCTCAGCTTTCTCTCTATCCATTTCACCCCTTTCTGCTCTCTCTTCTTCCTTTTTCTCCATTTTCTTTAATTTCCTCTATTATTTTCATTGGGTTGAGTTGGCTTTCTGGATCTCTGTGCTTCTGGGAACTGGGATTGCTTTATTACCTTGTTGTATTTCTTGAGCTCACTCTGCTTTCATTCTGCCTTTAGCCAGATAATCCTCATCTCTGCCCACCCCATCCCTACTGTTCTCTGATTCTGTCTACTTTTCCCTCTGCCTTTCCTCAGTTGTCCCAGAACTATCAAATAGTTGTATTCTTCCCTCTTTCCTTTCTACTCACATGATGTGGCTTTACCCTCTATATGCTATGAATATGTTTCACTACCATTGGTTATTAAAGAAGCTGTTTCAGCCAATGGCTTAGAATAAAATCAGGTGAGAAATCTGAACAGAAATGTAGAGAGAAAGAAGGCAAAGTGAAAGAGACACCATGTAGCTGCCAAAGGAGACAGATGCCCCAGAAACTTACTGGTAAACCACAAGCCTCATGGTAAAATATAAAATAATAGGAATGGGTTAACTTAAAATGTAAGAGTTAGTTAATAAGAAACCTAAGCTATTGGCCAAGCAGTGTTGTAATTAATATAGTAATTATTTGGGTCTGGGTGGCCGGGAAACAAATGATCAGTCTCTGCCTACACACACACACACACACACACACAAACAAAACTTAGGGCACATAGTACCATCAGTGTTTCATTCTCCCCAAATGACTAGCGTTGACATGGTAGACTTTAATTGGTTTTAAGAGTGGGGGTCCTACTCTGTGGAAGAGGTTCTTTTTGTAGACAGTACTGTACTTTCAGAGTAGTAGGAAGATTGAGCCTGTTTCCCCAAACACCTGGGTTGAAGGTGTAACTACCATGCTAGGACCTTAATATAACAGGGAAAACAACTCTTCAACACTTCCACAGCTTTTTCTTCTTGGATACTCCAAATACTTCCACCCTGTAAATAAGCTTGTAAGCATGGTTTAAAAATTTTTTTTAAAGTGCAACCAATGACTTGATCCCAGAAGCACAAGCCCCAGCACACACACATACACACATACGCACACACACACACACAAAGCATGAAAACCAAGACAAAACAACCTCTGAAAAACTACAAGCCTCAATAATGGTCTCCAGTGAAAATGAATTAGATTAAATCTCAACGAATTCACAGCAGTGATTATAAATATGTTCAAATAAATCAATGGCAATACAAATGAACTCTTGGGAATTGTAAGATGACACAAACAAATAGATGAGTGAAATAAGGAAATAAATATATATGATATGAAAGTACAAATTATTAAAGACAAATACTGGGAAAATCAATCTGAAATATTGGAAGTGAAAAGTTCAATAAATTGCATAAAAACTCCATGGAAAACATCGCCAATCAAAGACAGGACAAAATATCATGACTTGAAGATGAGGTAGATGAACTAAAACATTCAGACAGTGACAAGGAAAAAGCAATGAGAAAGCACAAACAGAATGTGACAGAAAGGACAAACGTACATGAGAAATGAGAAAGACAGAAGAAGAATTTCATGTTAAAGGCATACAAAGCATTGTCAATAAAATCATAGCAGAAAAGCTGCCCAAATCTAAGGAAATAAATGCCCTTCCAGTGAGGGGATCTTTTGGAGCATAAAACAGACAAGATCAGAAAATGAATTCCTAATGATTTGTGCTACTTAAAACCCGATTCAGAACAAAGAAAGGATATGAATGCTGCAAGAGATAAATGCAAAGTCACACACAAGAGCATGCTAATTAAAATAACAGTAGGTTTATCAACAGAAACTTTAAAAGACGAGAGTTTGGAATGAAGCATTTTAAACCCTGAAAGACAGCTGCTGACCCAGACCGCTCCCCCAGCATAACTGTCGTTACTGAAAGAAAGGGAAAACTTTCCCCAATAAAAACAAGCTAAGATAATTCACGACAACTAATCTCTAGTCTTACAGGAATCTGAGTTTAGGTCCTTGTCACTGTGATAAAACACCATGACCAAAAGCAATTTGGGGAAGAAAAAGTTTATTTCAGATTACAGATCCACATTGCAGCTCATCCTTGAAGGACTCAAGCAGGCCGGAATGCAGGAAGTGAAGCAAAAGCCATGGAGGACCTGCTGACTGCTGTGTTCCCTATAGCTCACTCAGCCTGCTTTCTTATGCCTACCCAGGACCATCTGTCAAGGGGTAGCACAACTCACGATGGACTGGGCCCTCCTACAGGCTTTCCTGCAGGCCAGTCAGTTGAGGTTCCCTCTCCTCAAATGACTCTATCTTGTGTCAAGTTGATCTAAAATTCACCAGCCCGGAATGCTTCATGAAGAGAAAGACGAGCTCATCCATGTAGTTACAAGACAGAATAAACCATACTAGGACTATAGTTAATAAATTAGAAAAAAGAAAACACCATACACTACAAAATCAATAAATTACAGGAACTAATACAAACTTTTTATAGTAACTCTAAATACTAGTGGTCTCAATTTCCCAATCAGGACACAACACAATGGATTAGAATATAGTGTTTATATTTATTGCTTCCATGATACATACCTCACTATCAAAGATAAACAAACACAGCCTATGGTGGCCCCATAGGCTTTTATGTTTGAACACCTGTTCCCAGTTGATGGAACTATTTGGGAAGGATTAAGGTGTGACCTTGTTGGAGGAGGTGCGTCATGGGCCAGAGTTAAGGGTTTTAAAAACCTCCCACCATCCCCAGTGCTTTCTCTGCTTCCTGATTGTGAATCTAGATATGAGCCCTCAGTGGCTGCTCCAGTCCATTCCTGCCTGCCTGCTGCTGTGCTCCCTGTCATAGGCTATCAGACTCCTAACCTCTGGTACAGTAAGCCCCCAATAAACCCCTCCTTCTGTAAGTTGCCTTGCTCACAGTGTTTTATCACAGCAATGGAAACATAAGACAAGACCTTAGGGCAGAAAAAAATAGAAAAGGGTATTCCAGCCAACCGGAACTAAGAATCAAGCGGGTGTTGCTGCTGTTTTAGTATCTCACAAAATGAAATTCAGACAAATATGAATTGGAAGAGATAAAGAAGGTTGGTCAATTCATATTGATCAGAACAATTATCAAGAGGATATTACAATTTCAAGTATGATTTAGTAGATTATTTTATAACAAGATATATTTGAAGAACTAAACCCTCTATTTTTAAATATTTGTGGCAGAGTTTCTCAGCAGCAGGTCCTGTGTTTTCTACTGAATAATTCTTAGTGGTGGGGCTTTCACATGCATTGTGGGATGTTTCTGAGCATCCCAGGCCTCTACCAAATCAGATATACTCTCTATTCATCTCCTCCAAGACGTGACAAGAAAAATGTTGAGAAATATTGTCAGGTGCCCTCTGACAGAAAAAAAAATATTTCAAATACCAGTCAAATATTCCTAATGTTAAACCAAATATACATAAAAATAGATTTTATAAGAAAAATATAAACTAAACATTCATTAGGAACAAAACCCTCCAAAAGTATTGGGCTTAAAGTTAAACCAAAACTACATTTAGATCTAGTTCATGGCATTCCCAGATAAAATAAAGGATCTTTATTAATTTTAATTTTAAATAAAAAGTGAATCATTTTTCACATGCATGTTTGTGATATGCTTAAAATTTTATCTGCTGTCTACCTGAAATTCTAATTTAACCAGGGATCATATTTACCCCCTCTCACCCCTGCTAAGTCCTGCTGCCTCCCAATGCATCCCCTTCCAAATTCATCTCTTCTGTTTTTAGATCCAACTAATGTTGTCCTATGTGTAAGAGTGTGGGGCCATCCCCTGTAGTGACCAGTGGTCATAATAACAAAGATAAATGATGATCTCTCCCCAGTTGTCATCAATTTCCAATAATTCTTCAGCTAGGGGTTGGACTCCATGAACGCTTCTCCAGTCCATGCTAGGATGTTTTTCTGGCCTGGTCTTGAACAGCCCGTACAGAGGTGACCACAGATGTGGTGAGGTCATGAGTGCATTGACCACATCCTTTCTGGAAGACACTATTCGTAGTATTCCTTTGCAACTTTATACACCCTCTTGTGAAATGTTCTCTAAGTGGGAGGATTCCTATAGATGTCCCTTTTAGGACAGAGCACTTTGACTACTTGTGAATAAAAGCTTTCCTGGCAGACAGAGGCTGAGAGCAGCCTCTATCTATAAGTGTGAGTGAACATATTTGAAGGTAGTGTGATAACGTGACCATTTAGCTAAAAAACAACAGCAACTTCCCTTCTAGGGTCTGTCACCTCCCTAACTGTGGACTTTTGACAAGGTTTATAGAACTAAGCATGAATTCCCCCTGTTGGCTACCCCATAACAGCCATGATACTATATGACACCACTGGACAGGTCTTGCCTGACAGTTTTGTATTGTAGTATGGAGGGTCCAGCCCTGCCTAAGACCATTGTTACCTTTTCTTCCCAGTGACCTGTATTATACCTTCCATGACTATGAAATCTATCCAGCAAAGAAAAAATTCCAGGACAGTTCAAGATTGATTTCACTGTGTCCTTTAGCCAAAGTGTGTGCTATCCCGGGCAATGGGGTCTTACCACCCAGACAGATGAGCAACCAAGAACAATGGCATTAGCCAATTTAAAGCCACACTATTAAATGATGAATGTGTCACCAAAGAAGTAAAGAGAGAACTTTTCAAAGTTATAGAGTTGAATAGAAATAAATACCCAACCTACCAAAAAGTACAGGCTGTTAAAAAGCAGTCCTAAGAGAGGAGTTTACTACTGTGTCTCAATTTAAATATCAAAGAAATCTCAGACAAAAACTTTAATGTACCTTAGGGTTGTGGAAAAACAGGAATAAGTCAAACCCTAAATCAACAGACAGAAAGAAATCATTAAGATACATCTCTCTGAATCTCTCTTTACCCCTCCCATCTCTCTCTCTCTCTCTCTCTCTCTCTCTCTCTCTCTCTGTGTGTGTGTGTGTGTGTGTGTGTGGACCAGAAGAAACCGTTTGGTGTCATTCCTCTTCAGTCTCTTTCCTCTTTTTTTTTTTTTTTTTTTTTTTTTTTTTGATGCTCACTAGTTCAGCTAACCTGGTTGTCTAGAGATCTGGAAACTAAAATTGGGTCCTCATACTTACATGGCTGCCCTTCTCAGCCCTAGACAACAATATTCTTACCAAGGACTTGTGCAGGAACTATTGGTAGAATATTCCCTTCACGCCTGAAGTCTACAGAGCCTGTCAGACATATTTACCATTAGCTAAAATGTTCCCAAAGCAAGTTACATAAGCCAGGTTAATTTCCTTTACATTTTAAGTAATTGGAGTAGGCTCCTAAATGATGTCAATATCATCCTGACTAATTCACAAATGCTATCTCACTATTTCAAGCAAAGCTATAAATAGATAATGTTGTACACTATGTATTAAGGAGTTGAGTTGGCACAGTGGTACATATCTGCAATCCCAGAACTCTGGTGGCAGAGAAAGGACAATCATGAATTCAAGGACACTCTCAGCTACGTGGCAAGTTTGAGCCACTCTAAGCTATATGAGACTCTATGTCAAGAGGAGGAGGAAGAAGAGAAAGAGAAATAAGGGGAAGAAGAAGGAAAAGAGGAACAGAATTAAAATAAGGAAGAAGGGGAGGAAGGGTTGAAACTAAAAGATATCATGTGAGTTTCTTAATTGGTAAGTAGAACCAAGATTTGAATCCAGCTGTTTGGCTAGTCCAGTACAAGTCCATAGCAGGACCTCCCTGAGCCTTTTCTAGAGACCACACAGTCTTCTTTCATTACAGCTGTGTGTGATTATCAATTTTCCTTCATCTCTTCTTGTTAGTCTGAGACCGTGCCTTCTTACTGTCAATGAGGAAATGCAGAATAAAAGTCTGTCACCTACATAGACCTTAGTTGGGATTTTATCCTTGTTAAAATAAATTGTTTCTTGGCTCAGAAGCAAGTGGTAAGGTTTAGAGCTACTAACAGTGTTGACCTATGACATAATGCAAAATCACTTACATCACAACGGAACCAATAGAGTCTTTGAGATGCTTGTCCACACTTAATCGCAATTCCACAAGTAATCTACCAATCTACTCACAGAGAAGAAACAACAAGCACCACAGTGGTCAATGTATGTTTACACTAACATGTGCTGTGTTTTGTCAGTCACACACACACACACACACACACACACACACATACATACACACACACAGAGTCTATCTTCCTTCTCTGAATTCCTTCCTCAAAATGTGGCGTTATTTGCAAATAATGGAAGATGGGCAGGAGTGCTGGGAAATGCTGCCTTCTGGCTATGACGTCGTCACAACTCACTGCAGCAGCGGTTACCTACACACCACCTCGCAATGAAAGTCAGCATTGCAACAGGCGAGCACGAGCTGAGCTCTGTAGGTGACAGAAGAAGGAAGAGGAGAAGGATGGGGAGGAGAAAGAGGGGAGAAGGCAAAGAGGAGGAAGAGGAAAGCAAGAAGTCGGATGGTGAGGTGTCTGGGGAAGTGTGAACAAGAAGCTGGGGTGGATATAATCAAGATTTGCTGTTTATATGTATGAAATTGTTGAATATTAAATAAAAGATACTCTAATTTTTAAAGAAAGACAGAGACACACAGGAGGTACTGGATAGGAAAAGAAAGAGAAAAGAACCATCACCAAACCAAGAAACACTAATGACTGCTAGGGGTAAAACAAAGTAAGTGTGGCAAATTCTCCCCGAGAGCCTCATGGAAAGCGTCCTCTTACCAACTTGATTTCCTTCTCATAGCCTCCAGAATTGTGAGAGAATATGCTCTATTGTTATTTTAAGGCACTTAGTTCAAGATATTTTGTTACAGCAATTAATACAGTACTCTGGGACATAATTAGCAATATCTGGCTTGGGACTGGAGAGATGGCTTAGCGGTTAAGAGCACTGGCTGCTCTTCCATTGGTCCTGAGTTAAATTCCCAGCAAACACCTGGTGGCTCACAACCATCCATGATGAGATCTGGTGCCCTCTTCTGGCCAGCAGGTAGACTTGCAGGAAGAATACTGTATACATAATAGATAAATAAAATATATTTTTTAAAAAAATAATCTGACTCACAGGGTCATGAAAGAGATTGAATAAGATAAAAAACATGAAGAGCTTAATAATGCTGGCACAAACTAAATAGTCGGGAAATGGTGAAAATGATTATTCATAACTGTTGTTAATAACCATACATTATGATATAACAATGGTAAAACTTTCCCAGCAAGAAGCACCACATCCCTCACCCCCAATCCTTTATCTTGGCCTCTTCCCTACTCAAGGGCTCTTGCCCAGCAAATGTAAGTGAACGCATTGTGGGTACAGAGATTCTCCCGTAGCCGTCAGAAAGCAGCCTTTGGGGAAAGCTGAGCAACACCACTTAGATGTCTTTGTGTGAGAGGAGGAGAAGGACCTAGTCGATAGGCATCCTTCATAGCTCCCAAAACAAGAGCCATCAATCTCCTCCTAGCTGACTGTCGCATTGAACATTTTCAGGCAGCTTTTTCAACCTTGGAGGTTTGGGCAACCTGCCAGTAATGAAGATGTATTAATGCTTAATGCAGCTTAATGTAATAGGTGTCATGTTCATAATTTACAGAAGCTCTTTCTAAAGCATTAAATTCATTTATACTCCTTAAAAGCTACTCAATCGTAGGGGCTAAGTTAGTTTGCTGGGGTTTCTTTTTTAGGATCAAATGATATATAAATTGTTAACATATCCAGACTCATCCATTAGTGCATGTGAAAGCAATAAATGTGCCAAAGAAGCAATAACATGATCGAGGAAAGTCATTGTGGTCATTAGGGCTGAAAGGGTTTCATTTATGGCCCTGGGAAAGAGAGTGAAGGCTGTAAAGTAGACCCAGGAGCTCCCAGTGACCAGAAGTCCAGCCCCATTATGCTCACATGAAAATAAAACAAAATGGACATTTTAGGTGGTCAAAAGTGACAATGGATTGTACCTCCTACTTCATAGGGCCTCGTCCCTCGGGCTTCCAGCCACCATCTTGAGCAAAGAAAACGGGATGGATTGCTGAGGTCTTCACATCCCAACTGTCAGCTTGCAGACTATTGATTGGCTGTTTGGTAAATAACTCTAAGAAAAACAGGGGCCATGACTAATGAGAGCCCTTGCTTGTTGGGCAGATCAGGGAGGCCAGTAATTAATGGACTTATAAATCCTAGTATCATGCCTCCCAAGTCACCCTGGAACAGCAGAGGTACAAGAAAAAGCCATAACTGTATCCACCAGATGAAGTCAACCAAGGGCCGTCACCCATTGTCATCCGCTGACAACCACCATAACTCATGCGGCTGTGAGTCAACCCCAGGCAAAATACTGCAGAATTCGAGATGCATGACAGAAAGAAAGGTGGATGACCATTTTTAAAAGTTCAAAAGGAAGCCTATTCCCTCTGTGTTTGTTTTTCTCAAGCCTCTGTATAAATAGAATCAATCACCCTGACCTACCTAGACAACAAAATCTGTAGGGGTGGATCTTGGTCATCAGGTTTTCTGGTTAGTTCGGTTTGTTGTGGTTTTGGTTTGCTTTTGGAAAAAAAAAATTGATACAAGGTCTCCCTATACCACACTAGCTGGCCAGGAACCCACTCTATAGATCAGACTAGTTTCAAACTCAGAAAACTGCCTGCCTCTGCTTCCAGAGTGCTGGGATTAATGGCATGCTCCCCCATGTCCAGCTGCTATCAGAAGTTTTTTAAATGCACAAAGGAATTCCCACCCATGGACAGGATTAAGAATCATTAATTTAACTAATATTGAGGAAGAACTATGAAGGCTCCAACTGACATTTCACGGCACATCGGTCAGTTCCCCATGAATACAGGCCGTCGGTGCTTGCTATTAGCACTCTTCAAGAACTCGACAGTCTATTCAGGTGTCCCCTGTAGGAGGCTTCAGGGTTCTTCTCAGCATCTACAGAAATGAAGAATCAAAGAATAGACCTTTCTCCAAGCAAAAGTTCCATGGATGATACAGGGAAATATAGGAAACACTGTTGATTTACACCCTCCCTGAGTTCACAAGGCATGCCAAGTACTGGTAGAGCACTGGCCACCTCTGGCCTGGACAAACAGCTGGACCAGTGTCTGTGAGACTTCACTCAGAGAGAACCTTGCTGAAGGTGTCGCTGTGAACTCCTGTTAATTCCATAAACCGTCAGACTTTATCTTCATGGCAGCAGAGCCACGAGGCGGAATAACATTGGTATAAAGAATAAACACTGGGCACGGGAGATGGGCACTCTAACTAAACCCGCATCCACAAGAGAGGCTCGTGTTACTAGTGGCTCTAATGACCTCTAATTAAGTCATGTCATGTAGCCAGATTTGACTCCGAGAAAGAAATGCCTACAGTAATTGCATTTAGTTCATCTTGTAGCACGCTCCCAATCATAACTGCTAATTCAATTGTACGTTCATCCTGCCAGCTCGTTGCCATTAAGCACACATTTAATTACTTCAATAAAGGATTAATATGCAGCACACCAAAGGAGGGCCTGAGCGCTGTGCCAAAGCACACAGCTGCCCCAGCGTTTAGCCCAGAGATAAAACAAGAATATCATTGGGCAGCATAATCCTGTTCCAAATACATCATTATTCAATGAACATTCCAGACCTTTATTTTCATGCTTGTATGCACCGTTCCACATGCATTGATTTCCGTGTCACCAGAAAGAGCTGTAAGAGGTGCCCAATGGCTTCCCATTGTTGTCTCAATAGGGGGCCCCCAGCCCCACCCCATCTTTCTCCATGCTCGTAGGGCTGTGCTTATCTTGTCTCCAGGCAAAGGCTTACAGTCGCTACATTACAACATCCTGAGATAAGAGCTCTCCCTTGACATTGTTCCTGCCCTGGCTGCAGACAAGTAACAAACCTGGCATGTATAAAAGAGAGGGAGAGGGAGAATAACAAAGCCAGGGCCCCCTCCTCGCATCCTCCTCCCAACTCCATCTCAAAGGACAGCCCATCAATTCTCCAGGATGTACACAATCATTATTATAGGGAAACAAAGGCCAGTGTCAATTGTGCAATGTTATAAAGCAGTCCCTCAAATTAAAACCATGTACCTAACTGCATGCGATGGCAGAAGCTATTTAGCAGTGATATTTTACAGAAAGGCAATGAAAAGCAATAACTGCTTTATTTAATGTATCTGTTCAATCCAGCTGCCCTGGATAGGCCTTAATAGAAGCTGTCGATCAATGTCAGGCCCTCAGAAATAACTGCAGCAGACTGCAATAAACATGAAGGGAAGATAACTGGACCTACTGATCAGCCTCTTGTTACCTCTCCTGCTCCCAGAGATTTGTCATTTGTTTATGCTGCTTGTGGCGGTAGGCTCCGTGAGTATCGCTTCTCCCACCTGGCATTGGTATGGGTGCTTCGGGGTTCAGGAACAGGAGTTCAGACAGAGAAACTTCAGAAGGAAGGAGAATAAATAGAAACAGGAGACCGGGGCAGAGGGGTGAAAGGGACGGAAAAGAGTTTGGAACACATGAAGCACACATTCCAGAATCGGCCCTCCTCCCGTCACCATCTCTCGTGACAGGCTTCCCCTTAGGACTGACGAAACACGGCAGTCAGGTTTGGCTTTGGTGTCCTCTCCAGCAGGTCCTGTGCTGTCAAGAAGGCACTATGGAGGTCTACAACCCAGACAGCCCAAGCAGGACTTCTCTGGCCTCCTCCACCCTCCCACCTTGAACGCTGATGCTCCCTCACTCTGCCCTCAACCTGTCGTGATACATTCCCTAGCCTTACACACACTCATCTACCCCATCTTTACAATGGGTTTGGTGACCGCAACCCATGGACTGGTCTGCCAGTCTCCCTGCTATTTTAAATACACTTCTATGGGCACATAGCCATACCTGTTCTTTTAAGTTCTGTCGATGGCTGCCGTGGTTTGAACATGGCAGAGTCAAGTAGATACAGCAAAGATTGCTGTCCATAGCCTAAAATATTTTCTGCACTCTTATGGCAAAAGCTCTCCGTGAACTTAGAAGTCGTCATCTCGGCACACAAATTTCCAGCTCTATCACCTGATCCTACGTTTTGTGTTGACCCCTCCATCTGGAAGACCTCACCTCTCCTGTGTAATACATCCAAAATACAATTCATTTTGCAGTGTCCTGTGTCTTGAATCTCCAAAACTGGCCTCACTATCTTCTTTGAATGCCCCAATGGGAAAGACAAGTGGTTAACCTCGTTTTTCTCTTGCCATTCTCTCCTCTTATTACTTTCCTATTAGGCCCCCGGGGCTTCTTTTGTCGCTAGAAGGAGTGTGAAGGGTCTCCTACCCTGGCTGTTTGGAGATCCCACCTCTGCCCACTCTCCCTTAACGTGGCCTGGGTTATCACAGCCAATAGCCACTCTTCCTGATCTAGATCGCCAGCTTTTAAAGCAGTGAGATATTTAAAGCCATGGTTAGATAATGTAACACTAAGTATTTCTTGGGCAGCTTACACCAAGGATTCCAGATGTATTTCAGCAGCCCCACCCACCCCAAAGCCCTTTGGAATAAGATAGAAGGCACAGTTATCATCCCCACGGGCAACAGGGGCTTATGTGGGTTTCATGATTTGTCAGAGGCTTAGTCTACACCTGGGTACATCAGGATTTGACCTCTTTAGAACTCCATTAGTGTCTAACATCTAAAACTTTTCCTGTCACCATAAGGCTTTTTCTATGGTTTAGAAATCTTGGTTAGTTACCTACCTATTCCTTATTGGATAAAGGCCAATGCTAATTCTCATGGCAATCAGACTTTCATGGTTTCCTTCCATCATACACTATCACAAACCATTGTTGATGTGCACTACTAGTTCATGAACACATGACACAGTTTTGCAGCGAATATGCAGCCTCCCGCACTGTTCCTTGGTCCTCACATCTTCTCTGGCCTTCCTAGAATAAAGGGACCTTCCTTGTTTCTCCTACAATACTTTGGTAACACAGCAGATAAAACTTAGCAAACCCTACTATATTCAAGTAGTCATATCTCTGCACGCTCTGAAAGGTTCCAGATCTTTGAAAGGAAAGATAATTTCCTACACACATTTTTAGTGTTAGAGTCCAGAACTTAGGAAGTGATGAATTAATGCCATTTGGGTTTTTTCCAGGATTGCGCCCTTCCCAACACTTTTTTATGATGGTTTTGTGGGGATCTACTAGAAACAAAAATTAGATCAAGTAATTCCTTTTAGATGAACTCATGACATATTGCCTATGTACAAGATTTAAAAACCCATACTGCTTTGATGTAGGATTCCCCTCTGTATGCTGTGAATATGTTTTGTTAATGAATAAAGCTGCTTTGATCCTATAGCAGGGAAGAATAGAGGTAGGCAGGAAAACTAAGCTGAATGCTGGGAGAAAGTAAGCGGAGTCAGGAAGACACAATGTACCTGCCAGAGGAGACAGATACCAGAGAACCTTACTGGCAAACCACAAGCCTTGTAATAAAATATAAAATAATAGAAATTGGTTAATTTAAGATGTAAGAGCTAGCTAAAATATATACTTAAGCTATTGGCCAAACAGTATTGCAAATAATACAGTAAGTTTCAGGTCTGGGCAAGCGGGAAAGAATAAGCAGTCTCCACCAACACTCCTTCATATGCCATTAGAGGCCCACTACAGAGACACATATCTCAGCCTCATTTTCAGTCTCTTTCCTTCCACACTCTAGACAACTCAGTATCAACTATAATGAACCACTGGGCTTTTGCACACGCTTCTTCGCCTTCCCAGAATGCCTCTTTCCCCACAGTGCTCTTTGGAAACATTTGCTCCTTCTTCATAGCCCAGGTCCAAGTGCCATCTACTCAATGAATATTTCCTTAGCAGAGGAAAGTTGGTAACCTTCATGGGAACCTCCATGTGGTGACGATACAGAGACAACTCAGCTCCTCTGACTGATTCAGAATCCCTCCTCTGTTAAATGGTGGGGAATACAAGTATGTAGTGGCATTTCACTTGTATTTTAATAAATAAAACTTGCCTGAGGATCAAAAAAGTAAAACAGCCATACTGGCCAGCTTTATAGATCAGGCAGCAATAACACACACCTTTGATGTGGGAGGGGTTTCTGTTTTGAGTTGATTTCATTGGTTAATAAAGAAACTGCCTTGGCCCTCTGATAGGACAGAAAATTAGGTAGGTGGAGTAAACAGAACAGAATGCTGAGAGGAAGTGAGGCAATCGCCATGCCTCTCCTCTCTGGTCAGATGCGATGGAGCAGCCGCCAGGTCAAACATGCTGAATCTTTCCCGGTAAGACACCACCTCGTAGTGCTACACAGATTATTAGAAATGGGTTAAGCAGGGCTGGAGAGATGGCTCAGTGGTTAAGAGGATTGCCTGCTCTTCCAAAGGTCCTGAGTTCAATTCCCAGCAACCACATGGTGGCTCACAACCATCTGTAATGAGGTTTGGTGCTCTCTTCTGACCTTCAGGCATATACACAGACAGAACATTGTATACATAATAAATAAATATTTTTTTAAAAAAAGAAATGGGTTAAGCAAGATATGAGTGATGGAGGAGGGTCATCTTTCTAATTTGTTGTTTTCATTGGTTAATTAATAAAGAAACTGCCTAGGCCTATTTGATAGGCCAACGCTTAGGTGGGTGGAGTAGACAGAACAGAATGCTGGGAGAAAGAAGCCGAGTCAAGAGTCCCCATGATTCTCCCACTCCAGACAGACGCAGGTTAAGATCTTTCCTGGTAAGCCAGCTCGTGGTGCTACACAGAATATTAAAAATGGATTAGATCAAAATATAAGAGCTAGCCAATAAGAGGCTGGAGCTAATGGGCCAAGCAGTGTTTAAAAGAATACAGTTTCTGTGTTTATTTCGGGTAAAGCCATGCGGGCACCCAGGTGCCAGGGAGGCAGCCCCATCGCTCTTATTTCAACATATGAGAGTTAGCCAAGAAGAGGCTAGATATAATGGACCAGGAAGTGTTTATATGAATACAGTTTGTATGTTGTTATTTCAGGGCATAAGCTATCCAGGCAGCCGGGAGCCGGGTGGCAGGAACGCATCCCGCTGCTCCCCTCACTACATACCTTTAATCCCAATGGCCACACTAGTTTGCCATAAAAACCAGGCAGTAATGGTGCACGCCTTTAATCCTAGAACTCAAGAGGATTATAAAACATGAGGAGACAGCTCTCTCAAACACAGTCTCATTCTGAGATTCCTGGAGGCAGGATCACCATTTTTGGATTAAGGTCACAGTAAGAACCAGTAGTTGGCTGCTTTGCTTTTTTGGTCTTAAGGTTGAACCCCAATTTCTCTCTCCGAGTTTTTATTAATTGTGCTTCACAAGTATGTGTAAAAGCATGGTGCATATGCACTAGAATCTTCACAGTGGACGAGTAGCTACTGCCTGGTATTGGCCCTTCTGTTGAGAACAAATGATAAAGGATCTCTGCAAATGGAGGGTGAAATCGGAGCCTTTCATTTGGTTGGAACCTTTGTTTAGACTTTGACCTTGGCTCCGAAGGATGACATATTGGAGATTCTCTTACTAGCAGCTCATCAGTGATCAACAAGGTGACTGGTTCTCTGATATGATAGCTTGGCAGGCCCAGGAAGATGTCACCCCGAAACTGAACCTTCCTAAGTCTTAAATATTGTCTCTTGGTTTGAAGAAAGGTAAATTCGAGTACAGGAGTAGATACAGTATATACTGCATTTTTTTAAATCTTCCATTTGTAAACTGAATAGGATAACCTGCAAATTATCAAGGCATTGAGACTGAGACACTGCACCCTGGAGCTGGGTACCCCAACCCACACCCGCTCCAGCAGTGTTTCCCACACCAATACAGTTCTGAAAAGTGGCAGCAAAATTGCGCTGGGAACCGGAACCCTGCTGACCCAGCACGGTCTCAGTGATGTTGTTTCATACTTCTGAGACAACAGCAAATTAAATCTTTTAAGCACTTTGAGGTCAAACGAGAGAGTTTGACTACCAACTGAATAAGACCTCTATTTTTACCTGCATGTGTGGAGTGTGTAAGTGTGGATCAGAGACCATAAGCACAGGTTGGTGTGGACAGCTCAGAAAGAGGAAGGGTCGGGGAGGAGAGTGAACTGCACCGTGAGTGAGCTCATAGACCAGTGGTTTGCCACCTTCCCAGTGCTATGGCCCTTTAATACAGTTCCTCTTGTTGTGGTGACCACAACCATAAAATTATTTTTGCTAATATTTCATAACTCTAATTTTTCTACTGTATGAATTGCTGATGGTCTTAGGAGACCTCTGTGAAAAGGTCATGTGACCTCCCTTAGAAGGGTCACGCCTGCAACCTGAGAAGCACTGACCTACATGGAGTCACAGATATTTGATGTATTGGAAGCAACCTCTGGGAGCCACTCAGCTAATCACTGGGGTCCATTGAAAGACAAGGTGGGATTCATCTGACCTCCAAGACAAACCCACCCTAAATTGGCACCATTTAAAGCCACTGCTTGAACACCACTCAGCACAATCTGGGCCCAGCACGGAGCCCCTTTCTACACCTCTGTCCCACACATTTCTGGGAGAACGCCATTTTGCGGGGCTGATAGCTGAGCAAAGTAGCAGGGCCATTAGTGAAAAGCCAAGCAACGTCCCCATGGTTTGTCATCCCTGTGGTTCGATCTCCACGAAGGCTCTTAATTCACAGGAATAAAACAAGGGAAAGGAATGGTCCATTTAGCTCAGCAGCAGGCTGGCTCTTCCCAGGCACTCAACCACTTTGTCCATGGGAGCCAATTGCCTTCTCAGAAGCCAATCAGTTAATCACCCAGGAAACCCCAAGAAGAGAAAAAGGCAGTTTAATGACAGTATGCTGAAGAGCCAACCTTGCTGAAGAAGTTAAGCAAGGAAGGGAGGGCACTCACTGAGCAAGCTTAGTACCCCCCCCCCCACCAGGGACAGCAACCTGACCCAAGTTCAAGGAACCTGGAATCCTGTCTCTCTCAGGCAGGCAGCACCAGAGAAGACTCCAGCGTCCTGGCTTGGCATTTAAGCCATCGTATAAATCCAAACAGCAGACTCTAGACTTGGCCTACTTGGGGCAGGGTTGTCACTCCGTCTCCTGCTACCAGGGCGGCCCTTCGAATGTTTCCGACAGTACCTGGGCCTATTCCCTTATCTGTGAAAACACCTGGCATTTCCCACAAGCTTGAGAGATTTATTATAAGAAGGCAGAAAGTAACTAACACAGTACACAGTCAAAAATGTTACTATTCAGGTAGCCTGCCTGTTTTTAGGTTGCTAGTTTAATTAAATATAATAATTACAGGTATGTAAGGGTGGCAGTGAGACCTTCCCCTACATGTACATTGGACAATGACCAGATCAGAGGATTTGACACACCCATCACCGCAAACATTTGTCATAATTTAGTGTTGGAAACATTTAAAACCCTTTTTATCTTCTTAGAATCAGTGAAGCGGTGAAAGCCGACTGGGTGTCGTCTGTGGCCGAGAGCCTGTGACTATTAGATGCAGCAATCTGTTGGTGTCCCCAAATGGATGGTCACCTGGGGGTGAGAGGGACGGGGTGCTGTGCACTTAACGGTTATGAATAGAACTGTCCCCATTGAGCAAGTCTTCAGAGAGCCATTTGCTGTAACGACTTCTATTTCTTTCATCCATTTTTCTATCAATTCCTGTGATGTTATTGAAATAATTTAATAATGACTTGACAGTTGAGAAGGAGCACGCTGCAGGCATGTTATCTCTTGCTAATGCCATGAATGGTCAGCATCGCCAGCATCTGTCATGGGGTCTGCCATGTTTCTGAGTGTCTCTCATATTTCTCCTCACTCCATCTCACTATAGCCCTGCACGGGATATATCAGTACAACCATTTTTTCAGATGAGAAGACTCAGGCTAATGTCAGCAAAATGGCAGGATGGGAATTTCTACCGTTCAATCTCTCACAGAGACACTAAGTGACAAACTGTCCATGCATGAAAATGCCTTCCCCAGAGTGAGGGAATTTACATAAGACTGAAGAAATAAAAAGTCCTAAGTAGGGGGTGGGGGGTGAGTGTGTGACAGTTTCTATTACCCTGGTGGTGATGTGGGGGGAGGCAGAGGGCAGCCAGTCTGCATTCACCACGGATGCCAGAGCTATCCTGGCCCAGTGAGCACCCATCACGGTTCAGCAAAGCAACCGCAAGCTCCAAGCCAACCCCCTAGCCCGAGCATTTGGGTGGACACTCACAGACCAAGGCTCTGGGCCACACCCAGAGATTCAGACTTAGACTAGCCCTTGCAATCAATGCCTCAGGTATACTACATTTTAAAGGAGGGTTCCTTAGCCTCATGGGCTAAACTGGAATGGATTAAAGATGTTAATGTAAAACAGAAAATTCTTCACACACAAAAAAAAAACCTAGGGAACTACAGACCATCTTTTCAGATCAACTACTCAGCTAATGAAGTGGCTTTAGCGTCTCTTGAAGAATTACCACCCTTTTTGGATAAAAATCCCTTTCATTTTTTGACGCGCAAAACCAAACCAGATGAATGCGAGTCTATCTAACTACAGCCATCTGATGTTTCACAAAGATGGTAAAAATAAATAAATAAATAAATAAATAAATAAATAAATAAATAAATAAGGCCACTGGAGAAAAGGCAGCATCCCAACAAATGGCAGCAGGAAAATAGGCTGTCTGCATGTATAAAAATGAAACTGGATCCCTACCTATTGCCAGGCACAAAAATCAACTCCAAATGGACCAAAAATCAGTGTTAAACTCTGAAGCTGCTAGAAGAAAACCTAGGCTATAGCCTCTATAATGTAGAGACAGAAGAAGACTTCCCGAATAGGACTTCACTGGCCCAAGACTTAAGACCAACAATTCATAGGTGGGAATCCATAAAACTACAAAGCTTCTGTACAGCAAAGAAAACTGTCAGGCACGTGAGGAGGAAGCCTACGGAGTGGGAGAGAATATTTCCCATCTACACATTTGGAAGGGAATTCTACTGGGTCGTTTGTGTCAAGTTGACACAAGCTAGAGCCCTCTTGGGAGAAGTGAGCATAACTGGAGAACAAAACAGCATTCCTGTATGGATGTCTCAAATAAATAGTTTAAAATTCATATTAAAAAATAAGTGATACAATCCCAGAGGACCTAGACAACAATGAGGACCCTAAGAGAGACATACATAGATCTAATCCACATGGGAAGTAGAAAAAGACAAGATCTACTGAGTAAATTGGGAGCATTGAGGGGGAGGGGAGAGGTAGGAAGGAAAGCAGAGAAAAATGTAGAGCTCAATAAAAATAAAAAAATAACTAACTTTAATTGAAAAGAAAAAATAAGTGATACTTTAATACTTTGGTTTCAAGAGAAGACATACTATGTCTCTGACTCAGTTTTCAAAAAAAACATATTATATCCAGGTCATGTGTTTAATTTGGCATACAGGTGAGAGATAAGCATCAATGTTCGGTCTAGTGCAGGGCATTCTTCCAGCTTTTGAAACGCTCTTATTTTTATCTTTTAATTTAAAGATATTTTTATATACAGATTTGAATATAGATAACTATGAACTTTTCAACAGTTTTAAAATTTGATAATTATAGGGAAGTAGAACAGAGGAGAAGGGAGAGGATGAGGAGAAGGGAAAAAGGGAGGAGAGGATGTCCAAATCACATGTCCACTTGACACTTTACCTGTTTTAACTTTGGGGTTGTTTTTATCATACTTGTTCTTACTTTATTGATTTTTAAATTTATAAAAACCATTTTGTTACCTCTAGATTTGTAGCAAATATACATTTTCTTTTTAAATTACTGATAAATATATTTTATTACAGTATAAAACCATATAGCATCAAATATACACCCACTAAAATTTTAAGGCTCTGCCATAATCATGTTGGTTCTCTACACACTGATGATAGCTAGGTCTCCAGAACCTCCTCATATGACACAGCTGAACCCTATCCCTGTTCCCACCTGAGTTCTACTAACCAAACCTCATCCCTATTCCCACCCGAGATTCTAACAACTGAAACTTATCCCTGTTCCCACCTGAGTTCCTAAGAACCACTATTTAACCTTTTGTTTCTGTGACTGCCCTTATGAAAAAATATTGTGTGTCAATAGCTTTAAATTTCAAAATGTTCTCAACTATGTACACAGCAGCATTGGTTGTCAGAGACAAAACCTGGAAATAACCTAAATGCCTCTCAATCAAAGAATGGATAAGGAAAATGTACATTTACACAATGGCGTACTACACAGCAGAAAAAAAATAAACAACATCTTGAATTTTGCAGGCAAATGGATGGAGCTAGAAAACATCATTTTAAGTGAGGTAACCCAGACCCAGAAAGACAATTATCACATGTACTCACTGCAAACCAGCCCACAATCACAACCCCAGAGAACCTAGACAACAATGAGGACCCTAAGAGAGACATACATGAATCTAATCAACATGGGAAGTAGAAAAAGACAAGATCTCCTGAGTAAATTGAGAGCATGGGGACCTTGGGAGAGAGTTGAAGGGAAGGGGAGAGGTGGGGGTGGGAAGCAGAGAAAAATGTAGAGCTCAATAAAAGTCAATAAAAAATTAAATAAAAATTTTAAAAAGAAAAAAATTCAAAAATAAAGTCTCCTTTCTCCCCGGGAAAACCCACAGCATCTATTTGGTACGTAACTTTAGACATGCAGTCTGAGGGATGCTTCCATGGCTTTCAGACCTCAGATCAAATGGAGGAGATCAACCATGGAACATGCGACTCTAGAACCATGGAAATTAATTACTACAATTTCTTTGTGTCATTTCACTGTTTAAGAGGTTAACCTTTTGCCCTGCCCCCCAAAAAGCCAGCCATTAATCTTCAAACCATATAAATGGCTTTTTCTTCTTTCCTCGTTTTTAAATTCACTTAAGGAAAGCTTGGCAGAGTTGCGTCCATCCCTACATAATGTGTAAGACGCTGCCCGGGAGAATGATGTGGACTTTTAAGATAAGAGCTCTTAAGGATGTTTAAGCCATCAGGCGGGACCCATCAGCACAAACAAATGAGTGCTGTGCTCTTCTCCAGGGCAGGATGCGCTCTGTGACCTGTCTTTCCTGTGACCTACAAGACACCGGCAGAAGACTTTCCGGAGCTTTATTGGCAATGCCACGATTCGACATACTTCCCTCTCTCTTCCAAGCTCTTTGGGGGTCAGCTCTAAAGTGAGCATTACGTGAATGGCTAATGGAATTAAGGGTATAATAATAGAAGGATATAGTGAGACAATTGTATTAACAAGGAATAAATCATGTTGAATGTAAGGTAAGTGTTTTTTAATTGATTGATGGGAAGGATGCTCCACAGGTTTTGTCGGGGACCAACAGCCATTTACCTCCTCATCTATAGTAAAAAGCCAAAACGTAGAAAAAAAGATAAGAAAATTATGCAAGGGGGAAGATAAATTATTCAGAGAAGATGGCCATTTTCTGCTGACATCACTAATGTGAAAAGGCACTAAATCTTTGACACTGGCTTCATTCCTTGGGGCTGTGGGCTGAAATAGCATTTTGTTCCAGAGATAAAAACTGAAATGTCTATTCCCAACATTTTTCTGCATGCCATAGACGGAATCCAAGATGCTTGGACACCTGAAGACAGCGCAGACCCTGCTTCCCACCTTGAAGCTGACTTTCTACCTGGAAGGTGGCTGCCCCTGCCTGTGCTTCTCCAGCACGGCCGGCCGCTGGTGCCCTCCATCCACTTGGCAAAGCCAGCTCATGTGTACAGATTTCAGGGATGGGGTGAATTAACTAGAGAGCATTTGAAAGTAAAATTGATGCTGAACCAAACAGGATGGTTCGCATTCCAATCCCAGCACTTGGGAGGCTGACACAGGAGGACAATAACTTGGAGGCCAACTGCACTGTGTAGTCAAGTCTTGTTTAACAAAGAAAGACCAGAATGAGGGGAGAAAAGAAGGGAGGGGGAGAGAAGGAGGAAGGGAGGAAGGGAAGGAGGAGATGTCGGGGAGTCCCAAGTCTGCTTCCTAATATTCTGCCACTTTCCTCTCCTTTCTTCTTACTGCTTAGCCACCGGTTCAGCACATTCCAGACCAGCCACAGACACTCCATTCTTACTGTAAGATTAAGGTACAAGGGAGAGCGAGTCGATTCAAACTCTGTGAGAGAGGCCGTTGGTCTTTAAGAGTTGCTTTGCTCCCTGTGCAAGCGCACACATATATGTGCGCACACACACACAAATACACATACATGCACACGCACACACACTCAGACACATGCATACACACACCAGTTGCGGTTATTTCCTTAGTGGTTCATAAGCCATCATCCACGACATTTTTTCCACATCACTATAAACAATACATAATGACTCTACACCAAAAAGCCCAACTTTCATTAAAATCTCCAGCCTTTACCAGTTCTTTTCTTTACAGAAGTAAATTTGACTGCTTGGAAGTGATGGTATTTTCCCCTTTTATATTGCTCTTGGAAGAAAGTGGAGCTGACTCCTCCTGCACCACTACCATAGCCAAATACCACACTGACCATTTAATATTTAAAATCCAAAGAAAATCATATAGTCATCCGCATGGAGAGGGGGAAGTAGACAAGATTGCAGGGCAAAAACTGGGAACTTGCGGGTGAGGTGGCATGGGGCAAAGGGGAAATGGGATGAGAAATATGAGAAGGGGAGGATGGGAGGAGCTCGGGGGATTGGGATGGTTGGGATATAGGAAGGATGGATACGGGAGCAGCGAAGTATATATCCTATCTAAGGGAGCCATCTTAGGGTTGGCAAGAGACTTGACTCTAGAGGGGTTCGCAGGTGTCCAGGAATATGTCCCCAGCTGGTACCTTGGGCAACTAAGGAGAGGGAACCTGAAATGACCCTATCCTATACTGATGAATATCTTGCATATCACCTTAGAACCTTCATCTGGCGATGGATCGAGGTAGAGACAGAGTCTCAATTTGGAGCAATGGTCTGAGCTCTTAAGGTCCAAATGAGGAGCAGAAGGAGGGAGAACATGAGCAAAAAATCAGGACCACGAGGGATGCACCCACCCACTGTGACAGTGGAACTGATTTATTGGGAGCCCACCAAGGCCAGCTGGTCTGGGACTGAATAAGCATGGGTTGATTCCAGACTCTCTGAGCATGGCGGTCAATGAAGACTGATGAGAAGCCAAGGACAATGGCACTAGGTTTCGATCCTAATACATGAACTGGCTTTGTGGGAGCTTAGCCTGTTTGGACGCTCACCTTTCTGGACGTAGATAGAAGGACCTTGGTCTTCCCGCAGGGCAGGGAATTTGGACTGCTCTTCAGTATCGAGAGGGAGGGGGAATGGAGTGGGGGGAGGAGAAGAGGAGTGGGGATAGGGGGAGGGAAGTGGGGGGAGGGGGCAATATTTGGGAGGAGGGGAGGGAAATGGGAAACGGGGAGCAGGTGGAAATTTTAATTAAAAAAGAATAAAAAAAAAATAAAATAAAATTCATTCCTCATAACCATACTTTGCAATAAATACTGTCACACTCATTTCACAGGTAAGAAAATCAAGGTTTAAGGGAATCAAATACTTCCTCAAAGGTTATACTACTGACCAGACAAGGAGGGCTGGCTAAAACACAGGAAGAGTGTGGCCTACAAAGAAACTAAAACTCAAGCAAGAACATGCTAAGAACACAAACTCCACCTCCAAAGGGAACCTGAACAATCTATCTCTGTGTCTATGGTAAGAATAATTTCATGGTGTCCTTAATGAGTGGTATAAAATGGTCTCTCTTCCTCTCACCTCATCTCCTAAGAGAGTTGGGGACTCGCACTGTGACTTGCGTCCCAAGGCTGGTGACCACTTCTGCTATCACATGGGAGATTAATCATGTCACCTTCTTCCTGTGCCCCCGTTCCTTTCACGGCTTCTGGAATTTGAGCCTCGTCCTGGCCACCTCAGTTCTCCAGATCTTATGCCTCATTTGTGTCATAAGGCATGGCTCCTACTTCCAATTCTTAAGGGTCACCACATACCCTTTCTGAGAGATGATTTTTAATTATCTTCTGGAAATGTGAACAGTTGCCATAACTCATCACTCTATTTATAGCTCTGGGGTTTTAGTCAGGATTTTCCTGTCTAAAACATCAACAAAGTTTGTACCAGGTTTTCCTTCAAGGCCAATGTCATTTAAATACAATAATCAGCATACCTGTGCTGCTGGTTCAATATTCTGTTGAGACTGTATACATCTTCCTATGTCTTTGGGAGATGGGTATGGTATGAGGGTAAACAACACCTCCTTCTAGTTTCATCACAACTAAATTGTGAATTGTAAGGACGTATTCAATCTGATCTACTCCTTGGACAAAAAGCAACCCCCAAAACTGATGTAGCATTGTACACAACAGCCTTTTGTATCTTTGGGTTCTGTGTCCATGGATGTAAGAGGCACAGATCAAAATTATTCAGAAAAACAGTTGGAGTCCACTCAACATGTGTGGCCCTTTGCTCTTAAGAAAGGCATTTGATGAACAGCCAACCTGATGTCTTCAGGACAGAGTCCAGTTCAAATATGAGGAACATCTCATGGGTTCCACTAAGGTAAGACGTCCAGTCTAAGGCCAGACAATCTGGCAGGAAAAGCAGTTGTTTATATAGTTTCTATTTACCACTGTATAGATAAGGAAATACAATTCCTAAAATAACTATAACATTTTCTCATATGAACTGAGAGCCTACTACATTCCAGCCACCGTATTGCTGGTATCATTCCATTTTGTTTCCAATGGTCTAATAAGGGAGTCACCTACTTTAGCCTCAAAATGTGTAGAGACTAAGCTAAGCTTCAGAAATATTAGCCTCTATTCTGTTACTCCAATGGAATATGACAGAATTGAGATCTGAGAACAGCTTATGTGACACTGGAGTCTAAGATTTGACCCCTGAAGGGTCAGGCATCTTTGCAAGGAGGCACATGGGGTAAGATGAGGCATAACACACCCTGCAAGTGTCCACCACACTCACACTGTCTACTCCCGGGTTACAGTGGGGAAAGGTGGCTAGCACTGTTTCAAGTACAATGAAATCTCCCCAGGGCTGGGGAGATGGCTGAGCTGATAAGGCACCCACCCATGCTAGCAAGAGGACTACGCTCAGCTCAACAGCACCCATGTGAAAGCCAGGTACTATAGCATGCATCTATAATCCCAGCAATGAGGAACTAAGAAGATCGAATCCCCAGAGCTCACTGACCAACCAGCCTTTCATAAGTGACATGTTCCTTCGGTGAGGGACCCTGTCTCAAAATATAAGGTGCAGAATGACTGAGGAAAACACCCAGCATTGACCTCTGACCTCCATAAGCCCATGCACACAAACATGTGCATGCATAACTTGCATGTGCACCTACATGGATTACAAAGTGTGTGCACACACACAATCACTGAGCATTTGCCTCTTAGACTATTATTGAATTCCAGATGCATGTGCTAACCATGATAACCTTGACTTAAACACATATAAATCTTTGGCTACCTTTCAAACCACATAAAATGCAATCTCTTAATACAATAGAAGGAATTTTAGTGTGCTAACAACAAAAAGCAAGGGAATTTAGGGGAGACAAAAGATGAAGGCAGAGTGAGCTCTGGCTTCTTTGTTGAGCTTTGATGTGTTTTTCTCTTTCCTATAATATTCTTCGCTTTTTAAAAACATACAGCTTATCATCGAGGAAGACAGCATTTTGTCTGTCAACTGGATTTTAGCCTTGGGTTTTTTACTTTTTTATATGATGTGTCTGAGTGCTTTGCTTGAGTATAAGTTTACGCATCGTGAACGTACAGTGCACATGGACACCAGAGAGGGTGTTGGATCCTTGGGACTGGAGTTACAGGTGGCTGTTGGCTACCATATGGATGCTGGAAATAGAACTGGGTCCTCTGGCAAAGCGCCCAGTTCTCTTAACAACTGAGTCATCTCATCTCTTTTACCCTCAATTGTGTGTTTTAAGAGTTTGGGACACCTGATACCTCTACTTGGATATTGTCTGTGCATAAAGTTCTGGTCATGTTAAATCCACCCGTAGCTTCTGCACACGCTTCTAGTCATGGAGCCTCATAGGCTGCAGCCCCCACTAGAGTCCATTACTCTGCCCCTGCACTCTTCATGGCCAATTGCCTGCCCTTAGCAATCCACAAATCTTTCCGACCAGAGTCTTCATGAAAGGTTAACTTTTACTTTCTTAGTACTAAGGTGATGGTAGGGATCAGTTTCAGGCAGGGAAGGAGATTGGAGCCTTGGGGGTCTCTAAAAAGGTTGAACAGCGAAGACAGAAATGCACACATACAGAGAGGGGGGGAGTAGCTATGAAGCAGCAACCAAATAAAAGAACCAAACACATGCAGTGGGTCCCCTCTTTAAGGCTTCTCACTTTCTCCATCCTAACAGGAATTGAAAACAGCTTAAGAAGGAGCCCAGGGGGAAAGGACGGTAGGAATGTGAGCCATCTGGAAGGAACTGGGTGTGGCTACAACACTACCGGGAACTGAATGGCAGCGTGGGAAGCAGGCCATGGACTGGCAGGCGTGGGATAATGAGTGGCAGTTTAGAACTGAGGGAAAGCCAGCATACTGGGGCATTTCAAGCATGATATCAGAAATGAAGTGAAATTATTCTTAGATAATGACCTGCCTGGAGAGGGGGAGCCTAGCATTTACAATAGTAGAGGGGCTAGCAGAAAGCTGTGATTTGGCTATTCCACCATTTCCTAATGTTTGGTACGGTTTGTCTCCTTCTCCTCAGAGAGCTGGATGAGAATGATTCCTGTACTTTCTAGAATATATGCAGTTCTGTTCCCAGGTCCATCGTTTTCTTACGATGCAGCAGACAACTGTGGACTTTGAAGCTTAATTTCCACACTCAAGTTCTGATTTTCTCCTTTTATAAAGGTGTGAGTGTACATGCAGGTATGCATACAGATGTGTGCATAGGCGTGTGGAGGCCAGAAGACAACTGTATCTGTCATCCCCAGGGAGGCCACAAGGTCTCTCCTTGGCCTGGAACTCACCAATTCAGTTAGACTGACCAGCCAACAAGCCCAGGAATTCTTTTATTACACCTTCCTAGTGCAGAAATTACAAGTCCATGTCACCACACCCAGCATTTTTACATGGGTTCCAGGGATCAAATTCAGGTTCATGTGCATTGCAAGGCAGTAGCAGCCAAGCAGCCCCAGCCCAAGCCCCTGTCTCCTTATGACACCATTATTCTTGGGAGATTACCTAAGATCATGGGCTTCTTCATATTATCTACAACAAAGAAATAAAAGGGAACCTTTCACAGAAAAGTTCTGAAGATAAAGTAACACATGTGTAAAAGATTTAGATTATTGTGAATACATAAATTTTAATATTCTAAATTCTCTTTCACCTGAGTTTGGTCATTGTCTATCTTCTTAATAGATGAACTGTATCTTCAATTTTAGTCAGAGGCTGTTTGTTCATTTCGCAGCTGCCCAGACTCGAAATAACCACACATAAACTATATTAATTGCAATACTGTTTGACCAATAGTTTAAGCATATTTCCAGCTAACTCTTATATCTTAAATTAACCCATTTCTACTATTTTATATTTTACCATGAAGCTCATGGTTTACTGGTACTGGTGCACGGGTTGCAGGTCCCTTTCTCCTCTGGTGGCTACATGGTGTCTCTTTAACTCCACCTACCCTCTCTTCTTCTATCTGCTTGGAATTCCCACCTTGCCCTATTCTACACTGCAATAGGCCCACAGCAGATTCTTTATTAACCAATGGTATTTACAGCATACAGAGGGGAATCCCACATTATTCAATGTCAAATATTTTGATTAGAACACAATCAGCAGCAAATACTTGGGGTTACAGATAAATGATGTGATTACTAATTAAAGTTTAAAATAGAACTATTGACTCCAAATTGAGAAGTATTATGATAGGCTATTAGACCTGATCCAAAGAACTTTAATAGCATTTAAGGTATCAAACAATTTTTATTTTATGATAATACCAGTGATCAGCCATGAATCTATAGGAGAATACTACCCTTTTGAGGATTTACATTAAAAATTCTGAAAATTATTTAAGTTTGATATGACATGTAGATTCTTAATCCTCTAAAGCAGAGGTTCTCAACCTTCCTAAAACTGTGACCCTTTAATACAGTTCTTCATGCTATGGTGACCCCCAACTATAAAATTATTTTCATTGCTACCTTGTAACTTCAATTTTGCTACTGTAATAAATTGTAATATAAATATATGATATGCAGGTTATCAGATATACGACCCCTGTGTAAGGGTCTTTTGACCCTCAAATGGGTTCTGACCCACAGGTTGAGAAACACTGCTATAATCCATCAAAGAATTGTGAGCTGATCCTATTTTACATCTCGAGGTGTCGTTTTTGCATTGCTGGCAGCAGATCTTCACTTTTTTTTCTTGACCACTTCCTACCATCACTGTCCGTGTTTTAGTTTAACCTCCAGACTGTTAACACACTGTGGCCCATCAAAAACAAAAGCCTGACAAGTTCTGACATAAATTCTTAGATTTTCATTGAAATTATTTATTATTGATTGCTGAAAGCATGTGTCTTTTAAATGTTGCAAGCAGCTGCACTGAGGGGTTCTCTCCTTCACAGAACTAGGGTAAAGTTCCCCCAGCTCTACTGTGGCCTGAAGGGGAGGTAGGTCTCTTCCTTCCAGCTAGGTGCTAGGACACCAGCAACACAGCCGAACTTCAGTTTCTGCTTCCTCTCTATCCTCTCTCTCCCTTGCCAGTATTAGGAACCACCATGGAGGCATGCAGGAAATCTAAGGCCTACAGCCACCATCTACTGCTCTGAGATTGAGCTTGTCAGAAAGGGGAGAGTGAGCTGATTGCATGCCCTTGCCGCCTAATTCCCCCAGTGTCTCAGGAATAACTCCCAAATCCAAAGAGCCTCACGTTCATGTGAGCCCCTCACAGAAAACAAAACCAGTTTTACTCAGTGGCTTCAGCTTACAGCAAGACACTTCAGCTAACCTAAACAGTCAACTGAAAACTTGATTTAGTGGTTCAGATCTTTAATCCCAGAACTCAGGAGGTAGAGACAGATGAATCTCTTTGAGTTCAAGGCCAGCCTGGTCTACACATAGTGAATTCCAGGACAGCCAGGGCTACAGAGTGGGACTCTGCCTTGGAAAAGAACATCTATGAAGCTCTATTTTATACAATATGGAGGTCAGGACAGCCTGAAAAGTAGCTTTTGGATTGTATTTGAAAAACTGATATGTGTCATAGTTTCTACTGTTGACAGTTCCAAATATTAAAATGTAGCGCTACCTCTTGAATATAGGGATGCATGTGATCAAGCCTGTGGTTTCTATTGCCAAGGTGTCTATCAATTCAATGCAGAAAATGGTTTGCCCAGCAGAAATGCCAGTGTTGAGCTGGAGTAGAGCTTAATATTAGATCTGCTGCCTAACAAGTGGGGAACCCGGGTTCCATCCACAACATTGTGGGGCCTAACAAAATAAAGTGAGGGAAGTTAAAAAAAGAAAAAGAAATTATTTGTTATTCATTATCTGAGATATGAGTCTATATGATTATTTGTCATATAAAGGCCTTGATTTTCTGGACTTCTTGAGATATCTAGGGTTGATCCCAAACACAGAGGTTTTGCTATGATGGAAGGAAGACGTGGTGCAGAGACCTAATACGGATGGTAACACTCTAAGCTCATATGCTATTTTTGACTTAAAAACTCTATGCAATCTTGCTGGAATGTTTTTATATTTAATCCATCAGACCTGTAATGATTCATGGATAATTGAAGCTGAACCTGAAGCATTGAAAAATTAATCCCAGAAAGCTGAATTTTCCAAATGGAGGATGCTGTTGAGTAGAACTTTCTGGCGACTCACACAATGTTTTGGGAGCAGAAGTGGAGAAGAATTTCCTACATCATCAGATCTTTCCAATGGGGTTTTACATTGTTTAAAATCTGCAAGAGTTGGTTTATTGAACTATGAGTTCATAGAATAACGAAATTGAATTTATGTGGTGATATAGTAAATCTACTACATGATTCTATTATAGCCAAAGAATCCATAAATTACATTTTCCATTAATATTATGTTGAGAATGCCATGCAGTGATTAGAATTGTGCACTTCAGAGCCAGCTTTGGCTCAAGTCACATTAACAACGTGAAGCTGGCCAAGTCCTTTAGCTTCACGGTCATTCATCCTTCTTCTAATCTATACAAGAAGATGGCAGTGGTATCAATTTCATGAGTGATTAAGAGAATAAAAATCATTCTGAAAACGAAAAGCACTTAGACAAGGTCTGTCATAAAAATAACAGCTCAAAATTATAAATTGTATCCAAATTAAACATTTTCGGGCTGGTTTTCTTTGGGCCATGTCAGTGTTCTGCCCTGTTCTGTAGATATTAGAGCAGCCACGTACCTCTGATTCAGCTTCACTGTCAAGCTCACCCATAGCCTGTTTCCTGTCATTGGCCGCATGATGACAATAGACCTTCACCTACAATTTATCACTCACTCTTTAAGTTTTTGTTTTGTAGCATATTTCTTCGATAGAGATACCATAGGAGGGAGAAAAAAAAAACAAATTACTCTATTATCCAAAATGTAGAAAGGACCTGAATAACAGGATAATTTTGGACCTTTTTCTGTAGGGTTGTTTTATATATCTGTGTTGGAAGAGAGAGACACTTGTTGGTTCCTACCTGCTCAGCCCTGAAATAATCACACAGAAACTCTATTATTTAAAACACTGCTTGGCCCATTAGCTCTAACTTTTTATTGGCTAACTCTTACATCTTAATTTAACCCATTTCTAGTAATCTGTGCATCACCACGTGGCTGTGGCTTACTGGCAAAGTTCCAACTGGTGTCTATCTCTGGTGGGGCTACATGGCTTCTCTCTGACTCTGCCTTCTTTCTTTCAGCGTTCCATTTAGTTTTCCCTGCCTAGCTCTGTTCCCTGCATAGGTCAAAAACAGTTTCTTTATTAACCAATAGTAACCACAGCATACAGAGGGAACTCCCACATCCTATCTGTGATATACATGTATATATCTGATATGCTCATACATTTCATAAGATGTTAATGTTACATATATAATGTTACAGATAAATTGATAGCATTAACACCTCATGAAATGTATGATTTGAAAGTATTTTCTTCATTCCACAGAATGCCTTCTAATATTATTATTGTTCCTTTGATGTACAGGAACTTTTTAGCTTTATATAATATGATTCATTTTTATTTTTGCTTTTGCTTCTTTTTTTTTGTTGTTGTTGTTGTTTGTTTGGCGACATATTCAATTCTTGAAATCACTGCTCACTCCAAAGTCATGGAGTGCTCTTCCCCTAATTCCCCCTCACTCTCCTCCTCCATCCCTCCCTACCCATAAGTACATGCTGTATAGCCCAGTGTGGCCTCAAATTCAAATCAGTCATTCTGTTTCATCCTCCCAAGTGCTCTGGGCATGGGACACCGTGCTCACACCACTCTGTTTTCTAAAAGAAGCATGATTGTTTGGGGACTTACACCTACGTCTTGCCCATATTTACCTGCTCCTTGTGGTAGTGAGAAACATGATCCAGTCTCAGGCTTCTGAATGCATAGATCTAGTTTTCCCAACACTATCTATTGATGCTCATGTCTGCTGTGTGAGCCCTTTCACCTTTGACAGAGAGCAGCAAATGTACATGGATGTGTTCATTTCTGGACTTCCTGTTTGGGTCCCCTGGTTCATGTGACTGTGTTTACTATAGTAGCACATCCCTTTGATAACTATCCCTTTGTAATATAATCTGAAATAAGAAAGTACATTGTCTTAAGTTTGGGGTTTCCTTCCCTAAAATAACTTTGGCTATTTGAAACCCTTAATGGACCCACATAATTTTAAGATTTTTTACTGTTAAGAGCATTGCCTTTGAGTCTTTGATGAGACTGCACTGAATCTGACTGAGAATTTGCATCTACTGAGGACCCACTGATGGCTTCTCAGTGGACATAGACACCTGGCTTCTCAAGAAGTTCTCTTTTTTATGATGGGTCTTTCTCTTGATACTTGATAATTGTTGATAGTTTGAGTTCATTTTTCTTTGTTAAATGCTTTTTAGTCCATGTGGAGAACTCTGGACTTCATGAACTAGACATCCATATCTCATCTCAGATCTGGTGAGGTTTTTTGGTTTTTTTTTTAATTTTTTGTTTTGTTTTTGTTTTTTAACATTATCATTCCCCCTCTCCTTTTCTTCTTAAATTTCCATAATACAAATGATAGGTTTCTTGATGATACCCCATGCATCCCATAGGCTTTCTTCATTCATTTTCATCCCTTTCAAATAACCTATGTCTAGGGAATATATTCTTTCTTCTCTTGGATCAAGTTTGCTGTTGAAACTTTCCATTGAATTTACCATTTCAGCCATTATTGTAACTAGAGGTTTCTTTCCTACCTCCCAGTTCCCAATTAACCACTCTAAGACTTAATATTAATTACAAACTGTTTGACCTATTAGTTCAGGCTTATTATTAATTAACTCTTACAATTTAAATTAAACCATTTCTATTAGTCTATATTTTACCATGAGGCTTGTGACTTGTTACCTCATATCTTGCTTTTCCGGTGGCTGCTAGCATCTCCCTTGACTCTGCCTTCTTCTCCCTGTGTTCAGGGAAAATATTCTATTCATCTATTCTATCTTTGTAAGTCTAAAGTTTTATATCTAATTTATCATTTATCATAACTAAAGAAAACTATAATTACAACTATATAGTCTTCAACTCTATCAAACATCCCAGAAGGATATAATATCACCTAAGTAAACAGGAAGTACATTGTAAACAACTTCTAAAATTCTAGAAATAACAGAGACATCTGACTGCCTGGACAGTCACTCAAAGTTCTTCTGTAATGTTGGGGTATCCATCTTCATCCTATAGGCATAAAGTATAAGGCAGACTTTTCAGTGAACCAGGAAATTTGAAACCGTCCTGCCTATATTGGCAATTTTTCAGTCATTTTCCTCTGTGTCTGAAGAACGTATGGCAGACTCTTCCATGAAGCAGGAACCTGAAGGACCATCCTACTTTGATATGGCAAGGTTTAATGGTCATTTTCCACTTTTCTTGCATGTCCAGTTTATTCAGAATAGCATCAAACAGTCCATGCAAAAACAGTTTCTTGCCCAAATGGCTGGCCTTGTCACATTGAAAGCAAACGCCATAAGGAGTTTCTTCAATGCCCATCATCCTCTTTGAATTAATTGATGCTGCCAGGACCAGACATGTCTCACTGTCAAGAAAAATCTAAGTTCTTAAAACATGTTAAATGCCATATTCTGTAGGTCTTTGGAGTATTTAAAGATTATCTATCCATCTTAAATATATCTTTGCATATCTAGAAAATCTAATATGTTTATAAGTTTGCCTATTATGAATGACTATTAATTTGTATTTAGTAACTATACTTTTGAATAAGTACATAAACATAATACATTAAACAAGAGTAGAAATATACATACAATATTACAAAACTGTCCTTAAATTTGTATCAGTAAACCAAAATCCATACCAATACAAAACATTTCAGATTAACAGTTGTTTTTGGATTAAAGTAGATTTAATAATTTACCTTTTTATCATATCTATATTATATCCCCCTTTTTTCTTTAGAAAGAGATTGACTATGACCATTAACCAATTATAACCAACCCCCTTTAAATGAAAATAAACATTTATAAACAATATTTTGGGAATTGGGGCATAGTTTTCTATACTACTTCCTGCTGATTGGGGCACTGGTAATCTTATGTAAAACCTGAGAAAATTTAGAATTACGGTTAAATCTTCACTGTAGTAGTCTGTGAGACTGTATTGTCTCAGCCAGTTGCCTTGAAACCGTTCTGGATGTTGTATCACCTGGCCCATCACTCTCATAGAGACCTCTCGGGGGCTTGTATTTGATTAAACCATATTAGCCTGGAAGGGATCCATAGCTTCTCATCTTCTGTGGAAACTAAAGCAGAATCTCTTTTTCAAAGCAACATATCCTTAGACCCAAATTTTGATGTCAAGATACCTTTATGTTGGTTTAGCTTAGCAGTGTCCACAATCAAATGTTTCTCTGTAGTTGGCTCATTAAGAATCAAAAAATTCAAGAAAAACCAAACAATAGTATACATAATCCAGACTCTCTGTGTATTTTTCATTTTTACATGGCTTTTTATATTATTTTACTGTCTCTTTAAAGACTGTTTTATTTTTAAAAATCATTTATTTCTTTCTATAACTGCCTATACCCATTTTCTTTTTTTAATCTTACGTACATTTTCTAAACATACTGTGACATGCTTAGAGGTTTATTTTTGTCTGAATCTGTCTTTATTATGTATCTGTAATCCTTCCTTGATCACTGCTTTAAACTGTTACAGTGGGCATGGCTAGACCAGAGCAGCCGCTTTGGCTGTTGGTTCCACCCCACTTGGCTTTTCAACATGGCAGAGGCAGCAATGAGTGTCACATTTACCTGCCTCCCTCCCTGACACTGCCATCAGGTATCATGCAGTTGGCCCATAAACTTTTTTGTCTGTATGAGCAAAAGCTAAATCCACCACACAGTGCAAGCTGATTAGTCTCTCTCTGTGCAGAAGCCTGTGTGAGAATGTGGGAATCCATCATGCCACTTAGCTCATAGCTACTGCTGACCAGCTCCATCTTAGAAGCAGATATTGGCAAACATGTCTCTGCACTGCTGCTGGCGTGAGACTGTGAGATCAGGAAAACTAGTGTCGCTCCATCTGTGCATGTAGAACATTTTTTTTAAAGCTTTCTCAAGCCCCATGGAAATTTGACAGCCTCATATTGGTAGGCCATTTGTAACTGGAGGTTTCGCTCCTGCCTGCCAATTCCCAAATAACTACTTTGAGGCTTAAGATTAATTTCAAACTGTTTGGACTATTAGCTCAGGCTTATTACTAACAAGTTCTTACAGTTTATGTATAGTATACTGAAGGGCATCCCACATCTCTATTTCAGTCATTTATTCTTCAGCTCCAGAAATTATACCGGGTTCTTCTCCAGGTTTCTATCTCTTTGCTAGACACATTTTTTTGTATTTGCTGTATTAGCTGTTTTCTTGTAGTTTGAATAAACTTCCCTAAAATCAATACTATGAATTCTTTAAAAGGACACTTGCAGATCTTCATTTTTAGATCAATTGCTAGAGTAATGTTTTGTCTCTTTGATAGTATCATATTTTCTTGGTGTGTGTGTGTGTGTGTGTGTGTGTGTGTGTGAGAGAGAGAGAGAGAGAGAGAGAGAGAGAGAGAGAGAGAGAGAGAGAGTTCCTTGAATTCTTTTGCTGTTGTCTTTGTTTCAAATAAATCATTTGAGGCTGGAGATATGGCTCAACAATTAAGAGAGTATTATCTGTTCTTCCAAAGGACCCAGGTTCAATTCCCAGCACCCACATGGTGGCTCACAACCACCTGTAATTCCCACTCCAGGGGATCTAGTGCCCTCTTTGGACCTTGTCAGGTACTGTATGCATAAGATGTACAAACATACAGATAGACAAAACAACATACATGTAAAATAAATGAATAATTTTTTTTAAAGATTCAATTTTCTTTTCCTGTCTTTGAGAGGACAATGTTCTAGAGTCATGCCACACAGGGATTCTGAGCCCCTGAGATCTTTTCTTTGAATGTGTCTGCTTCACAGTTTCTTCTCTCTTGAAGGTGTTTGAAGGGGTATTTAAGAGTCTTCTGTGTTTGCTTGCAGGCAGTACCTTGGAATGTTTCAGTTTGTGTGACTTTGTCTACTTGATTCCTCATCATCAAAATATCTATTTTTAAGTGATTCTTTTCCTGGATGTCCACAAAGTGAGCTCATGTGATCACTTTAAGAGTGGAATGTGATGTTTTCTTTTTTTTTTTTTCTTTTTACTTTTTTTTTTTTTTTTTTTTGGTTTTTCGAGACAGGGTTTCTCTGTGGCTTTGGAGCCTGTCCTGGAACTAGCTCTTGTAAACCAGGCTGGTCTCGAACTCACAGAGAGTCACCTGACTCTGCCTCCCCAGTGCTGGGATTAAAGGCGTACACCACCACCACCCAGCTAAGAGTGGAATGTGATGTTTTCTTAAGCATTTATCTCAGTCAGGATCAAGGTAAGGACCCATGATCTTGGGACTATTCCTCTGTTCACATATTCCCAAGTCACTAATTGGGAGGTTCCCTTATGGATTCTATAGAGCAGCCGGTAGAGTCTGTGACTAACCTCCTTTCATGGCATCTTCTGACCAATCTTTTAACCATGCCAGTGACCTCAGCACTCTAGGCATAGTGGACAATAAAAAGTACCCTCTACAGCTTTATATTTTACTCCATTTTTATTAAAAATAAGACCTTGCCTTCTACACAATAAGAAGAAAGCTTTTTTGGGCAACATATGCCAATGAACATCAATGAAGAAAAATTAAGTTGATATTTAAGGTAATAGATGCTCTTCACAAGTGGAGAAGATACTCCATATAATGGGTGTCAAGTCTGGCAATAAATGTCACCGAGTCACTGATTGTAGTCATATCAATATTACCAACACGGTACTGGTTTTCAAGTTGGCTTGTCGAAAAAGAAAACCCTTTGTGCCTAATCATAAGATTGGATATAATAGTATTGCTTTAAAAAAAACAGTTCAGTAAGCAGAAATATGGCTAAATGATCAGGTTACTATGTTATTTAATTAATATTGGAAAAATGTTTGGGTGGAAAAAGCAAGAATCTATTTCTCCCATCTCTAGAGACAATAAGCCCAAGAACAAGGTACAGGTAGGGAATGGATTAGGTGAGGGTGCTCTCAAGGTTTCCTCATATGGCCTCCCATGCCATATACAAATGGAGACAAAAGGGAAGGCAATAGCTCTGATGTCTCTTTTTGTAGGACATGCATCTCTTCATGGTGATCCTACCCTCAGGAACTCATCTAAACCTAATGTCATCTGTCCTCTAAATACCACCACATCAGAGTTGAGGCTTCAACGCAGGAAGTTCAGGGGCAGAGGCAAACAATCAGACCATATTAAACACTGAATTAGAAAATGATGCTATGGGATGACAGGGCTGGTTTTTTGTCTGTTTCACTGAATTTTCACTCTGGTTCACCAAATTCCATTCACCATAATCCATTCACCATAAAGACAGACAGCTTCCTATGACCTTGGCTGGTGTGAGAAATCAATGCCAGTATGGTGCTCTTTGATGTTGAGACCATCACATAGTGAATATGAGAAAAACTCAAAGTTCTTTTCAGTTCAGTCTGTGGATCCACCACGGGTTTTTATTATGTCTTTCCAGTGCCTTAGAACACAGACGTGTAGAGAAAAATGGTGCTTTGTGTGCTCCACCCCCAAAAGTGTTAGAGTTACAGAAATTCTGGTGTTTTGTGTAGTCCACCTCCACAAGTGTTAGAGTCACAGAATTCTATTTCCAGTAGGAGGCTATGAGAGCCTTTTCAAGAAGAAAAAAATAAGACCCCTGGCCCAGAGGCTCCTTTCCACTCCTCTAGGGGTAGATCAGTGCATCGGGTTGAGAGTGACCCCCTGGAGAGTTGACTGAAGGCTTTTACATATGATTTAGGACTTTGATGCTGACCTGAATTTATAGAAGAAGGGAAAAAAAATTGTTGCTGACCATCTTGGTTGCTGCTGACAAGAAGAATATTGATTAGGGCTGATGACAGAATGTTCCTGCTCAATTCCTACTGGAAGGCTTGCCCCAGTCTTTCTAAATTTCAATCAGCTTCTGTGCTGCTGAAGATTGTTCCTCAACCAGAGGACTAAAAATATAACAGGCTTCTCACTATGTAGCTTTGACTGACCTGGAACTTATAATCCTCCTTCCTCAGCCTACTGAGTGTTAGGATCGCATCATCATGCCTCCTGAGTGTTAAGATCATACCACCATGCCTCCTGAGTGCTAGGATCATACCACCAAGGCCCTTGAGTGCTAAGATCACACCACTATGCCCCCGAGTGCTAAGATCACACCATCATGCCTTCCAAGTACTAGGATCACAGCAATATGCCTCCCACGTACTAGGATCACACCATCATGCTTCCCAAGTACTAGGATTACACTACCATGCCTCTTGAGTGCTAGTATCACACCACCATGCTTCTCAAGTGCTAAGATAACACCACCATGCCCTCTGAGTGAAAGAATCACACCACTGTGCCTTCTGAGTGGTAGGATCACACCATCATGCCTCCCCAGTGCTAGGAACACACCACTGCGCCTTCACAGTGCTAGGATCACACTACTGCACCTCCTGAGTGCTAGAATCACACCACCATGCCTTCTGAGTGGTATGATCACACCACCATGCCTCCCCAGTGCTATGATCATGTTACTATGCCTCCCAAGTGCTAGGATCACACCACTATGCCCCCTGAGTCTAGAATCACACCACCATGCCTTCTGAGTGGTATGATGACACCATCATGCCTTCCCAGCGCTAGGAACACACCACCACACCTCCCCAGTGGTAGGATCACACCACTATGCCTCCTGAGGGCTAGGATCACACTACCATACCTTTTGAGTACTAGGATCACACTACCACACTTTCTGAGTGCTAAGATCACATCACTATGCCTCCCGAGTGCTAGGATTACAGGAACATGTCCTCTTTCTAAGCTGAAAGATTGTGCTTGGATTTCCTATCAGGACCTTCACTCTGTTTGTCCTCTGATTGACCCATCAGGAGGGTTTGCAGTGACCTCTCCTTTTCTGTTGATATTATTCAGGTCAGAGCTCTAGTCCTGACATTCCTAGTATGCTAGACTCAGCCAAGTAAATAAACCAATTAAAGAAACAAGTGGAAAGCAGAGAAAGGAGAGCTATTCAGTGTGCCATGTTGGGAATAGGAACAAAGAGGTCAGGTGACCCCCAAGTGCATGTTTGGGGTCCTGACATGAGGTTTGAATTGAAGAGAAGAGACGAGTATAACCAGGCAGTCCTGGTCAGGGTGTGGTCCCAACCATCACCACTGTCTCAGCTCCAGCCTCTCCTGCCAGAAGGACTAAAAAGCTGCCAGAACTGCATAAAATCTCTTTCTAGGAAACAAACTCTCTCTGGATAGCACCAGGACCCCAGGCTTCTTCTTTTTCTATCTTGGGGTCCATTGTCTCAGTAGTCTTAGAAACAAAGGAAGGAACACAAGTTTTTCCTTAGAATACCCTCATTCCTGCAGATGGTTACACCTCCCATCTGGCCTTTCCCATATCTTAGTACCCACTTTAGTTATACAGTACAGACGTTCAGTTTTATTTTGGATTATGAAGTCATGGAATGACTGCCCTGGGGAAACTTACATCAGTTTGCTTAGATTCCAAGCTTGGCTCTATTAGTAGTAATAAGATCCCCTCACTGCACTTTAGTTTGCCCAGCAGTAGTGGCTTCTGTGCCATGGCAGCTGGGCAGTTGGAAGAGTGTCTACCCAGCTCATAGTAAACCCTGGGTAAGACCCAGCAGTCATTACTATCATTTCATCATTGTGGTGATTTGAAAGAAATGCCCCCCAAAGGCCCATAGGGAGTGGCACTATTAAAAGGTGTGGCCTTGTTGGAGCAAGTGTGTCACTGGGGGTGAGTTTTGAGGTCTCTGATACTCAAGCCATACCCAGTGTAGCTGTCTCTTCTTGCTGCCTGCAGATCCAGATGTAGAACTCTCAGCTCTCTCTCCAGCACCATGTCTGCCTGCATGCCACCATGATTCCTCCATGACAACAACGGACTAAACCTCTGAACTATAAGACATCCCCAATTAAATGTTTTACTTCATAATAGTTGCCAGGCAGTGGTGGTGTGTGCCTTTAATTCCAGCATTCAGAATGCAGAGGCAAGAAGATATCGGTGAGTTCGAGGCCAACCTGCTCTACAGAGTAAGTTTCAGGACAGCCAAGACTACACAGAGAAATACTGTCCTGAAAAACTAAAGAGGGAGAGTTGCCAGGATCATAGTGCCTCTTCACAGCAATAAATCCCTAACTAAGACAACCATACTCAGCCTTCTGGCTTCCTCTCCCTCCTCCTTTAATATAATTAGAGTATTAAATTGTTATTTTGATTTTTTTCAATGAACATTAATGTTAATTATATTTTGAAAATAATAATTGCAATGACAAGTATTACTTATCTAGACCAGTAACATGATAAGTCATTTGATAAGTCCTTTAATAAGTACTTTTGTGGTGGTGGTAGTTGCTTTTTTTCCCACTGTATTAATTTGCCTGTCTACAGTCTCATGGTGAATGAAGTGAGGGAAACAGGTGAAATGTTTAAAATCAACAAGTACTCAGTAAATGTCAAGTGTCATCTCCAATAATAATTATTATCTTGAAAATAATAGTTAAATCTAATACAGACCTTTCCAAAGAAGTGTACAAACTTCTTGTCAACTGTGGTAATGAATACATAGGGCTGTGAGTTATGTATCATTATTATGCCCTGATATGCAGGAGGCAACTGTAAGGTAACAAATTCTAGGATTTCAATCTCTGTCTCCCAGAGACATCCTTAGCTTCTATAATGCGCACTGCCTTAGTGGTTCCCTAGGGCCCTGGGAAAGAAAGGAGCCTTTGTGTTGTTGTCCACTAGGGTCATTGCTTTTTAAGTTTTCTAAGATTTTGCTCATTCAGTCTGAGGAGTTGGATGTTATTTTAACCATATATAAGAACATGATCTGCAAATAGGAGGTTTATGATATAGCCTAGCTCCTTAAATTAATTGCAGAACTGACTTGTAGTTTATACCCTTTGCCAAAGTCCTGTGTATCACATGCATAATGCATGCCTCAGGGTACACACTCTGTTTTTTTTTCCTGGTTTTAAAATGCGCTAAAAGTGTTAAGTGACTTTATTCCTTGTGAAGGAAGAAAAGTCAATTCTAAGTCACACCCAGTTTAACCCTTGAACAGTCAAGCACAGGCTGCTTGGGAAGTGAGGTTCTCTTCTCCTTTCCCTCTGTATTCACCAGGATGATCAGCCTAGTTATTCCAAGAGCGAACGTTTGGAGGCACTTCATAAGTCCCTTCTCTTTCTCTTAGGAGACAGCTGTAAAGCTTTTTTTTTCCCCAGTGGCTCCCCACCATTATTTATTTATTTATTTATTAAAGATTTCTGCCTCCTCCCCGCCACCGCCTCTTATTTCCCTCTCCCCTCCCCCAATCAAGTCCCCCTCCCTCATCAGCCTGAAGAGCAGTCAGGGTTCCCTGCCCTTTGGGAAGTCCAAGGACCTCCCACCTCCTTCCAGGTCTAGTAAGGGGAGCATCCAAACTGCCTAGGCTCCCACAAAGCCAGTACGTGCAGTAGGATCAAAACCCAGTGCCGTTGTTATTGACTTCTCAGCAGCCCTCATTGTCCACTATGTTCAGCGAGTCCGGTTTTATCCCATGCTTTTTTAGACCCAGTCCAGCTGGCCTTGGTGAGTTCCCAAAAGATCATCCCCATTGTCTCAGTATGTGGGTGCACCCCTCGCGGTCCTGAGTTCCTTGCTCGTGCTCTCTCTCCTTCTGCTCATGATTTGGACCTTGGGATTTCAGTCCGGTGCTCCAATGTGGGTCTCTGTCTCTGTCTCCTTTCATTGCCTGATGAAGGTTAATATCCAGGAGGATGACTACATGTTTTTCTTTGGGTTCACCTTCTTATTTAACTTCTCTAGGATCACGAATTATAGGCTCAATGTCCTTTATTTATGGCTAGAAACCAATTATGAGTGAGTACATCCCATGTTCCTCTTTTTGGATCTGGCTTACCTCACTCAGGATAGTGTTTTCTATTTCTGCCCATTTGCATGCAAAATTCAAGAAGTCATTGTTTTTTACTGCTGAGTAGTACTCTAATATGTATATATTCCATACTTTCTTCATCCATTCTTCCATTGAAGGGCATCTAGGTTGTTTCCAGGTTCTGGCTATTACGAACAATGCTGCTATGAACATAGTTGAGCATATAATTTTGTTGTATGATAGGGCATCTCTTGAGTATATTCCCAAGAGTGGTATTGCTGGGTCCAGGAGTAGGTTGATCCCAAATTTCCTGAGAAACCGCCACACTGCTTTCCAAAGTGGTTGCACAAGTTTGCATTCCCACCAGCAATGGATGAGTGTACCCCTTACTCCACAACTTTTGATTTTAGCCATTCTAACAGGTGTAAGATGGTATCTTAAAGTTGTCTTGATTTGCATTTCTCTGATGGCTAAGAAAGTTGAGCATGACCTTAAGTGTCTTGGCCATTTGAACTTCTTCTGTTGAGAATTCTCTGTTCAGCTCAGTGCCCCATTTTATAATTGGGTTGATTAGTTTTTTACAGTCTAGTTTCTTGAGTTCTTTATATATTTTGGAGATCAGACCTTTGTCAGTTGTGGGGTTGGTGAAGATCTTCTCCCAGTCAGTGGGTTGCCTTTTTGTCTTAGTGACAGTGTCCTTTGCTTTACAGAAGCTTCTCAGTTTCAGGAGGTCCCATTTATTCAATGTTGCCCTTAATGTCTGTGCTGCTGGGGTTATACGTAGGAAGTGGTCTCCTGTGCCCATTTGTTGTAGAGTACTCCCCACTTTCTCTTCTATCAGGTTCAGTGTGTTCGGACTGATATTGAGGTCTTTAATCCATTTGGATTTGAGTTTTGTGCATGGTGATAGATATGGATCTATTTTCATTCTTCTACAGATTGACATCCAGTTATGCCAGCACCATTTGTTGAAGATGCTCTCTTTTTTCCATTGTATACTTCTAGCTCCTTTATCGAAAATCAGGTGTTCATAGGTTTGTGGGTTAAAGTCCGGGTCTTCTATTCGATTCCATTGGTCGACTTCTCTGTTTTTATGCCAATATCAAGCTGTTTTCAATACTGTAGCTCTGTAATAGAGTTTGAAGTCAGGGATGGTAATGCCTCCAGACGATCCTTTATTGTATAAGATTGTTTTGGCTATCCTGGGTTTTTTGTTTTTCCATATAAAGTTGATTATTGTCTTCTCCAGATCTGTGAAGAATTTTGATGGGATTTTGATGGGGATTGCATTGAATCTATAGATTGCTTTTGGTAGAATTGCCATTTTTACTATGTTGATCCTCCTAATCCAAGAGCAAGGGAGATCCTTTCATTTTCTGGTGTCCTCTTCAATTTCTTTCTTCAAAGACTTAAAGTTCTGGTCAAATAGATCTTTCACTTCCTTAGTAAGAGTTACACCAAGATATTTTATGCTATTTGTGGCTATCGTGAAAGATGATGCTTCTCTGATTTCCCTGTTATTTTGATTTTATAGATTTGTTTATTTCACATGTGTAGCTGTTTTATCTGCAGTGCTGCACATGAGGAGAGGGCATCAGATTCCACGTGGCTACAGTTAGAGATATCTGTGTGCCACCATGTAGGTGCTGGGAATTGAACTCAGGTCCTCCGGAAGAGCAGCCAGTGATCTTAACCTCTGAGCCATCTCTCCAGTCCTTGTTTTAAAGTTGTTGTTGCTGTTCTTTGTTGTTGTTTGAGACAGTCTTAACTGTGTTACCATGACTGGCCTAGAACTTGCTATGTAAACCAGGCTAGGCTCAAACTCATTGAGAGTCTCCCGTCTCTGCCTCCCAAATGCTGTATTAAAGGTATGTACCATAATGATGGACTTAAATGAGTGAGAATTAAGAATTTACCATATTTATTAAGTTTTTATATCCATGTTCTTTTTGCACATTTTGATAATCAACAAAAATCTCAATAAAAAATTAGTATGCACAGTTAACTTGACACTTGATTATCTAAAAAGTAAATATAGTTGTTTTTGCATACATAATTCATTTAGGTACTGTATGTACTTTCATATATAGTTATGTATCTACTTGTAAAAATATAAAAGAATGGCCAGACTTGATGGCACAGACCATAAACCCAGCTACCCTGAAGGCCGAGGCAGGAGGGTCACAAGCTCAAAGCCTGCCTGGACAACTTAATAAAACCCCATCTCAAAATAAATAATAAAAGAGGGAGCAGGAAAGTATCTTTGTTGCTGAACACTCATAACTCTCCAGGTTTAGCCCACAGTAACCCCATTAAGATGACAATGACATAAATCACCAGCAAACATATCTACAGCTCTAACTGCATGAAAGTTTGGTGTCAAATCTTACAGAATTTTCCATGTGTGTGCTGATGCTACACATACACACATAGAGAGAGCTACAGATAACACAGTCGTAGATCCAGGACAGGGTAGAACACTATACATTTTAGGTTTCAATGTGCTCTTTGCCATGAAGAATATGTAGTAGATATTATTTTATCAAGACACAGATCCAGCTCATTAGACCCCTTCCATGTCAAAAAGCACACACCTCCCTTATCCCTTTAACAGGCTCACTTAATCTCTCCGTGAGAGTTTACCCTGACGCCGCATCTCTAGACTCCTAAACTAACCTTCTTTCACAGAAAGCAGCATCGCTGCCCAGCCACCTGTGTTTGTATCCACAGGGCTTTCTAGATCAAAGGTCGCAAACCTTTATTTTTATTACACTTTCACTTTAATTTTTAGCACATACTCCACGTTGGCAAATAGAATATGACTTGAGGCACGCAGCTTGCCATCTCCTCTCTAAAGGAAGCGGGTCCCCTTCACTTCCACACTAACTGTTCTTTGTGGTATCTCCACCTAAGGCATAGAGCTCCGACCAAAGCAAGCCAGCCTTCTCTCTCGGTGGTAGACACCTGTGATAAAACATATCAAGTGATCCAGGGGAAAGGACAGCGGAAATAGTGGTTTGGAACCCGTGGTAATTGATGAGCTAGCTACAAGCAGAGGAGCAATTCCGTCCTCCTGCTCACCTTGTCGGAAGAGACAGCCTCGCTGTGAGGTTAAAGCGAAGTTAGTAAATACACAATTATTCAGCTTGTGTCTTGGTAATAAATGTGCCTCCAGGCAGTGAACCTGCCAGTCCTCAGAGTACCACTTTGCTGATAAAGGAGATAAAAAGTGGATATTGTAGACAGGGTCATTTCAAGAGTAATGAATCCTTACTCTGTCACTGTATTTTGCCAACAGGGAGAAGAGCTTGCGCAGGATGAGGTATTCGGGGACATCCAGGTGTGGTGTGTGCAGAGTCACATCAGAGAGGACGGTTGCTGGGCCATGGCTAACCAGCAAGCTTCACGGTAGTTGGGAAATGACAAGACAGGTAGCTAAGTACATCTCAGGGTGAAGTCTTATTAGATTAGCTTAATACCTTATTGCATGATCGATAACAATGTATTTATTCTGTACTGTGGCCTTGAATGACTTTTCATTAGAAATTTAAATGGCCTTAGAAAACTGCTTTCAATTTAGAATACATCCAGGGGATAGCAGCCTAGCCTCAGAACAAAGGAGGAGTGGAAACACGGCTCATTGTTTAAGTCAGAAAGAAACTGCCCAAAACACTTCCCCTTGGCAATGAGGGAGGTAACTCATGGTTTGTGCCCGAGGGATTGGGGGGTTTTGCTCAGTGATAGAGTGCTTGCATGGCATTTGCAAGCATATCACATATCACACACACATGCACATACACACACACACACACAATTATGCATCTAACTAATGATAATGTTCCTTTTTTTGATCAGGATGAAATAAATCAAAAAAGTACTTACGATTTCCTTAGCTAACAACCCAGATAACTGTTAGATGCTGGAGGCTGTAAGATTGGGGGTGATGGGTATATTATTTAAAGCAGATGTGTTAGTGAGCGGTCAGGACTCTGTCAGTGCTCACACACACTCTCTTGGATTCCTCTGTGAATTCTGTGCTCAAGGACTCATGTCCCAACAGCCAGAACGAAAGCACCAGGATAGCTTTGGGGATCTTAAATGATCCTGTGGGCAGCCCTGACCCAATAGCTGACCATGTACAAAAGGGATTCTCATAGGTGTTGAAACTGGTGACACCCCATTACTTACTGGGGGAACTGGAGGACTGGCTTATATATTATAGGAACTGTGTGATGTTTGGCTCTACCCCTGACCTCTCCACTGGGTACCCATATCCCATTTTTCCAACATGACAACCAAAAACAAAAACAAAAAAGCAGTCTTCACACTGTCAAATGTCCCCTGGAGGGCGATTCATCTCAAGGTAGAAACCATGGGTGCAAACGTATAAACATGTAACGCCCCTTCTCCTAACTGGATGGTTCCATGCTGCTTCGGAAGTCCTTGAGGGATGGCCCTCAGAAGAAGCTTTGCCTGCTGCCACTTTTGGGTTCAACCTTCTTCCCTCCCCCCTTCCCCGTACCTCCACTTCTCAGGTCCTTTCCTCTGGAAATGATTCCCGATAATCACAAAGTCTCGCCTCAGCTGCTGCTTCTGAGGATCCCAACCCAAGCAACCTGGGCGGTTAGAGACAGGTGGCACTATTCGGGGTGCCTTTGCTGGCCCTGGCGCTGTGCCGCATCTCATGCAATGACGTTCCATTTGGTGTCTCTAGAACCAAGACGAACAAGGGCAAGAGGCATGGGAAGAGTCGGTTTCGATTGTTTGTTTTCTGTGTACTGACATCCTAATTCATTTCCTCTCCCCCGTCTTCTGGCGCGTCCTCCATCTTTGTTCCACGAGGCTTCCTTTGACCTGAGGACGCTGCCCGTTTGTTTTCCTCGTTCATCTTTTCCCAGCAGTGAGCTTTCTCTGTCTCTCTGTTCTTGAACCTTCTTTGCTTTCCAGTTTTTTCTCACTCTCGTCTTCACCCTCCTCTTCCTCCCCACGCCCGAGGCCCTCCCCAGCGCTCTCCTCCTAACTTACCTTCCCCTAACCCACATGTCTAAGTAGAGTTGCTCACTTTCTGAGTGTCCTGTTGTAAATCTCTCACTGCCTGTGACTCTTCGCCTACACTTTCCGGTGAGTTTTCCAAGGAGAAGAGGAAGAAAATGGCCAATGCTTGAGCAATGTGAGATAAGCCAATTACCTGAGACACCCAATCGAGTCACATATTCTCAGAGGAAAAATGCCCCAGAAAATTTAACAATGACATTTAAAGACAAATATCTGTTTCATTATAGAACTATCGGAGGTGTATCAAAACGCAAGCAGACATGCTTTAGCGACAACACCCACGACAAGCAGCTGATTCTAAACCCCTGTCACTCTGTGATGTCTTGGAGGGGGAGAAAGAGCTGTGAGGCCACATCTTTGCCCGGCTGCAGATTCTCTCTAAATCTCTGTTTACTACTCAAGACTTTAGAGTGAGATCTTGAACACCACTAATCTGGTGCCTTTTATTTTCCCAAGTGGCCTTGACATACATCTCAAAACGAAGATAAAAATAAAAATGATCCCTTTCTGATGAGAATGCTAAGCCAAAAGAACAAGATCAATAAAAGTGCAATTAATTTGGATTCATTTGGCCTGGAGCATCGTGAGGCAAAATAAGGAAGTGTGTTTGCCAGGGTGTGTGATGTAGCTTTTGGCCTGAAATCTTGCTTCCGAAAGCATCCGCCTCAGATCTAGCAGCCATAATAAACTCCCCGTGTCCTATACGCTCATAAATCCTTAGACCAACCACAACTGCAATGGTCTCCTCTCTTCAACCTGCACACTCATTTAGAATACTAATTACACCTTAGAAAATCGCATTAGGACCCAGAAAACACTGCTCCTTAATCTTTGTAACTATTAAAATCAACTTGTTTGTCCACAGGGAGGGGTCTCTCTAAGTACATTGAACACAGCGCTCAGAGATAGGAAGGAAAAGGGAATGAGGAACTAAGAAAGATGTTTGAGTGTTATTATTTGAGTATGTCTCCCAGTGCTGCAGACATTGTCTCCAACAGAAGTGTTAGGGGGTAGGGACATAACAGGAGGCGACTAGACCATGAGGGCTCTGGAATCAATGGATTAATGCCATTATGCCAGGCAAGTTGCTTAACTCTAGGAAAGGTTAATATAAAAGTGAATTTGGTCTTCACACCATGGAATAACACAGCACCAAGATGTTCCACAAATGAAGCCTGATTTTGGTCCTGCCAGCTTCCAAAACTGAAAGGAGTAAATGGAGCAGGATCATTGCTAGGATCAAAAAGCCCTCAGTTCAAATGCTGTCCTTACTCACTCAGACTGCAGTGTGAGGAGGTGGAGTATCTGGTTGATAGTAAGGGTTAGATGACATCATTAAAGTAAAGAGCTCAAGAGTGGCATCAGTGTCCATGTAAAACAGCGGAGACAACAAGCTTCCTTTCCCCAGCAAGGAGGGTGTGGTGAAGGCGGTCTGCTATGGACCCAGAAGCAATCCTGACTACAGAGTAAATCTGTCAGTGCCTTGACCTTGGGTCTTGCAGCATCCAGAACCATGCAAGCCCAGCATTGGTTGTCTGACCCACTAATAGATAGTATCTGGTTGTATCCCAAAATAACAAAGAAAATTATTGATTAGAAGTGTTCTCTAAACTTAAGTTTTACTAAACAAGGTAGAAGTCAGGAGGGACGCTGTGTGAGAGAGACCCCAGGATCTCATCAAGAGGCTGCTGCAGTGCAAGTACTGCTCAACCTTCACTGGCTGTGTGTCCATCCCTGGGACGGACGCTGGGACCTCAGAGGTTGGTGGGACAGGCCAGTCCTAGAGAGACTGTAGGTAGAGGCCATGGGAGTCCCTGTGAGGGCCTAAGTGACAGAGATGAGTTTGTGTTTGTCATTAGAATCTAAGGTGATTGACAAGAGGCTTTGTTCCTCATTTTATTTCATCTTGTTATGCCATGTCGGGTTGATATCTTTGGTAGGTCACGCTTCTCTGAAGGGAAAACAGAAAAGTGAACCTGGAAAACACGGGACTCGGGGTAGACTGGGAGGAGTAACAGGAGGGAAGGCTGCTGTCGGCATGTATTGAATGAGAGAAGAATGAGTTTTAAAATAATATTAATAAAATAGGAGCCAGGTGTGGGTGCCTTTAATCCCAGCACTCAGGAGGCAGAGGTAAGTGGATCTCTGTGAGTTCAAGGCCAGTCTCATCTACAAAGTGAGTTGCAGGACAATTAGGGATGCTACACAGAGAAACTCTTTCTCAAAAAACAAAAGAAAAAAAAAAGAAATATTTCCTCTCTTAAGGCTATGTCTATTTGCCCTCCAGACTGCTATTTTCATCTACTTTAAATGACCCCAACTGAGCTTAAGACTTTGCTTTATGATTAGGGTCTTTTCTATGAAATGAACTCTACTTGGTTTGGGGGTCATATCTCACTCACCCTATTATTTTCTTTCTAATTGATAATACTTTGGCTACAGATTAGATATATGCTAACTTTTATTTAATAAAATAAAATTAAATGGAAAAAATCTAAGATGACTTAGGCTTAAGGAAAATCTCAGTCAGCTGTGGTGGCGCACATCTGTAATTCTGGGGCTCAGGAGGCAGAAACAAAGGACCATGGATCACTATGCAGTAACCTCACTGGAGTGTGTCTCCAGCACTGCACATGTACCTTTTAGAAAGCACTGTGCAATTGTATTCTAAACTACATCCAAATATTGTTTGTTTCTGCAACGGATAAAGAAGCCACAATTCCCTTATGAAAGGTAACCACACACATTAGTTCATGAATAAGGCAGAAGGAAAGTCACATAAACTAAGCAAAAAAAAAATCTAAGAGCCTACAGTGAGCAGATTTCAGAGTTTAATGTGTGGGATAGTTCTGAGTCTGAATAATCTTGTAGGGAAGAGATTAGTCATTCCAGTCCCTGATGAATCATGATCCCTTTTTACAGTGTCGTCATGTCCCCAAATTCACTCTTAAAAGCATACTGTTCAGCTCCATACTTATTCCTCCTTACTCACTTCCACATCTCATTCCTTCAGCTTCCAAACAGCAAAATTATTTTCTGAAAGTCTTCACACTGCCCAATCGAGATGGGAAACACACTGACACAGTGCACACACACACACACACACACACACACAAACACACAAGAGAAAGAGAGAGAGGAGGAGGGAAATGGAGACAGAGACATGGGGGTAGGAGTTAATATATATCAGCAGCTGGGAAGCTAAGACTAATCTATTTGCATTTCTTGCTGAGGATGCTTAGAGAGCTTTTTTTATCCACATATTTCTTGGCTCTAACCTGCTAATACCCAAAGCAGCATTTTATCGAAAGGATCAAGATGGAGGGAGAAGAGCTATCTTTCTGTCTTCCATTCATTCGGTGTGTATATTACTGAGACCGATGTTAAGCATTGCACTGGGTGCTTTGGAACGCAGGAAAGGATGGCATAGCCCCAATGTTCCACTGGGAGAGAAAGGCAAAGACAGATTACCAGTGGTTCCGTGAGTACACAAGGAAAAGACACCCAACTGTGACATCAGCACAGTCGCCACAGAGAACCATGTCACTTCATGACATCTCAGCTGATGCTTGAAAGGTAAGGAAGGATTACCCAAGCCCTAGGAAAAACTTGTGAACACACTGGTTGGAGAGGAACTGATACAGGAAATGAAACTAGATTTAAGGAAGAAGGGACCAGACCTCAAAAGGTCCTGTAGACCACATTAATCACTTCTGACTTTAAGTAGAGGCAAGAAAATGTTTGATAGCTGTAAAACATATAAACTGTTTACTGTGTACTTCTGTGGTTACAGAGCCGTGTAAAGCAACCCACATTGTGAAGCTGACCGCTGTATTCTCATTCGGAAGTGCCCCTTGCTCCTGCTCTTCTTGCAGAGGGCCTGGAGAATGGTGCCACAGTGGGAGATGAATATGAGCAAGCAAGTCCTTAACAATCTTCTAGTGGTATTAGCCTGATAGATATAGCATTTTTAAAAAGAGAAAGAAATCCAGGGTTGCTGTGGGACAATGGTCTATACCCTCTCACTTGTGTTTTAAATAAATGCTGATTGGCCAGTAGCCAGATGGGAAGTATAGGTGGGGCAAGGAGAACAGGAGAATCCTGGGAAGAAAAAAGATTCAGTCTGCAGTTGTAATCCAGAAACAGAGCAAGCAAGATGTGACTGCCTCACCGAAAAAGATACCAAGCCACATGGCTAACACAGACAAGAATTATGGGCTAATATAAGTTATAAGTGTTAATAAGAAGCCTGAACTACTAGACCAATCCATTTATGATTAATGTAGACCTCTGTGTGTTTCTTTGGGATGTAACGGCTGCAGGACTTGGCGGGACAGAAACCTCAGTCAACACTGGGTGATGGTACACTCCTTTCATCTCAGTACTCGGGGAGCAGAGACAGGCAGATTTCTAAGTGTTTGAGGCTAACATGGTCAACAACAAAGCAAGTTCCAGGATGGCTAAGCTACACAGAGAAACTCTGTCTCAAAAAACCAAAAGAGAGGTAGATGATTGATACATACATACATACATAATAGATAGTAGATAGAGATAGATGATAGCTACATACATACATACATAGATGATAGTAGAGATAGATGATAGATGATAGATAGACAGACAGACAGACAGACAGATAGATGATAGATAGACAGATGATAGATAGATAGATAGATAGATAGATAGATAGATAGATAGATAGATGATAGATAGATAGATAGATAGATAGAAGATAGATAGATAGATAGATAGATAGATAGATAGATAGATAGATAGATAGAAATAGGATTTTTGAATCAGTGTGATAGTATTAACACAAGACAAAGAGAAAGCAGAGATGCTGAAATTGTATTTCCTTTTATCTTTTAGGCAGAAGAAAAGTATTGATAGAAATGGGAGAATAAATACAGTGAGTCTTAGCTGAAGATCAAGACAAATGGGAGACAGAGAAGAATGTTCAAAGTGTGTTGGCTCTCTGACACGTCTCTGAGGAACTCTGAGAAACAAGATTCTTGCTGAGTGATAAAGAAAAGGTGATTGCTGTTTTTGCCTGTAAAGGGACCGCAGGAAATACGTTGACTGTGTCTTGGTGTCATTTCTAGCCCCCGGATGTTCAGTGGAGTTTGAATTCTGGCCTTGTATCAGAACTACTTATAATGTTCTTATCTGTAATTTGTCCTTAAAGTTACTAATAAGGGTTGGATTTCTTCAGAGAATTTTTTGAAAATTTATTTTTATTTTATGTATATGGGTGTTTAGCCTGCATATGTGTCTGTGAACCACATACATTCCTGGTGCCCATGGAGGCCAAAATAAGGTTTTGGATCCTTTGAAACTGGGGTTACAGAGGTCTTGAGATGTGATGTGGCTGCTGGGAAGTGAACCAAGATCCTCTAGAAGACTAGCCAGTGTTCTTGACCACTGAGCTGTTTCTACAGCCCTCTTCAGAGACTCTAATGTGGTTCTTCCTTATGTTTTTTTTATTCCTCACACTACATTTTTTTCTGTCTCTTGAAACCACTTTTTCTTAGATGATCTGCTACAAGAATATTGTTGATCTGGTGAAACAATTGCGCAGGATACAGCATTTCATGCTGTCTGTCCAAGGACCATGAAGGAATACTGTTTGCTTCTGGTGAAGCTACAGTATCCTAAACATATTGATGAATCCAATATGGTCAGCTAGAGGAAGACCCCTGCTATCCATCAGTTTATTCATTAAATCATCCAGAAGCATTCCTTAAAGGCAGGCTGTTCACATGCATTGTCGTAGCTAATATTTTCAACAGTAGTGTATGGTTCAGGGCTGATTATGTTATACCTATCAAGTTATGAAAGGGACAGAGCTGGGGGTTACAGAGGATATGTACTGCAGTGGCATTTCATTTGTGTTTTAATAAATAAAGCTTGCCTGAGGATCAGAAAAGTAAAACAGCCACACTGGCCAGCCTTACAGACCAGACAGCAAGGACACATACCTTTAAGCCCTGTAGCCATAATGACACACACCTTTAATCTCAGTAGCCACACTAGTTTGCCATAGAAACAAGGCGGTAGTGGCGCACACCCTTAATCTCAGCACTAGAGAGGATTATAAAACAGGAGCAGACAGCGCTCAGTCTCAGTCTCATTCTGAGATTCCTGGAAGAAGGCTTGCTATTTTGAACTGTGGTAGAGATAAGAGCCAGTGGCTGGCTGTTTTGCTTTTCTGACCTTCAGGTTGAACCCCAATTTTTCTCTCATAGTTTTTTATTAATTGTTCTTTAATGTAGAATGTTGGATAATGGAGATAAGATTCAAAATCCCTGCATCTGTACATAATAATAACAATGAACTAGGTAAAACCCAATACTGAAAAACAAGTATTCAATTAATTTATGAGAGACATAATAAAAATCATATTAACCATAAGATCAACACACATCAACAAAAGTTAGCAAATTACTAGAATGCACTAAAAAAAATAATGTGTCCATAAAAGACATTTAGTTCTGATTATTTCTGCCTAAAAACAGACCAGAAGTAATACGCTTAGCACTGGTGTCCTTAAATGAAGACATCATCCGAGAGTTTACCTCGAGGAGAGCAACCACAGTCACTGAATCTCACAAGCAGAAGAGCAGGAAGACTCTCGTTGCTCTCAAGGAGGGAAAATGGAGGTTTTTAAAGTCCATGATAGCCATGTTTAAATAAGTAAAAATAAACTTGATCTGTTTGTCACTAGACATTCCTGATAGCACTGAGCAGTTAGTAAGGAAAAAGTTCATTAACAACATTCAAAATGTAACTGGTCCAAAAATGTAGGAAGTAGCTGTTTCACTCGGTGTGTGAGCAGGACCTTAGCTACCACCTCAGGACTACTGCAAAGCATTCAACTATGATTCTGTTTGTTCATCTATCATCGGAGGAATTTGAACTAGGAAATCATTCCCAAGAGTTGCTTGCTGCATGAGGTTTCGGTTCTACTAGCCTCCTAGAGTATTGGTTCTCAATCTGTGGGTCATGACCCCTTTAGGGGTCACATGTCAGATACCTGGCCTTCAGATATTTACAGTATGATTGGAAACAGTAGCAAAATTTCAGTTTTGAAGAAACAATGAAAATAATTTTATGGCTAGGGGTCAGCACAACGTGAGGAACTGTACTAAACAGTCAGAGCGTCAGGAAAGTTGGAAAACACTTTTCTACAGGAATCCCTCTGTCTACTACCTGACGGTTACCCTTTCCTGTGTCAATCATTCATTCACAGTTATGTATTCATTGAATGTTCACCATGTGCCAGGTTCCAAGATAAGCACTGGGCGCTATGAAGACTACGATGAAGTTCTTGATTGTCTATTTTACAATAAAGTACAAAAGTCAAAAGAGAAATTAGGAGTGGGGGAGATTTTAAAGCTTTCCTTATATTGAGCATTCAATCAACATAAAATTGCTAGAATATTCTAGAAGGCATTTTCAGCAAATTGGTATTATATGCCTCTAAAACTTGAAATAGGACCATTTTCTATATCAATTATGGCCCCATCCTCCAAGAATCCTTGTACTTTGATTTCAAATTTTTCTGTCTCTAACATCTTTCATCCCTCTCCTCCAATCTCTTTTTCTGTGCTCTGTTCCTTGCCTCTACACAGTACCCCTTTGGCTCCGTTCCCCCACTCACTTCCTATGACTTGCTTCCTTGGATCTTCTGCCTGGATTCTTGAGACAGCCATGTCACTGACTTTCATCATGCCCACAGAAATTCATGCAAGTCAGAAAAACCTGCTCCCAATCCTAAATGGGCAGTGGCCACACGCTGTCAGGTTCATTCTCCTCAACCGCATCCACGCCCCAACAAGACATCTGTGACGAGCCTTCCATCGACTCTTACAAGTTTCCCCTGTGGGCTGCAGGGTTACTTCTAACCTGGTTGTTCTCGCTCTTTCCATACACATCTTCCAAGCCTGCTCTTCATTATCCCTTCCATGCAGAGTATTCATTCCAGGTCGCAGAATTTATTCTTATTTCCGTAGAATTCTGTTCCTGCTCCACCTTACCTTATTCTGACATGGAAGAGTTTAGCTACACTCTGTTTGCCGGGACAACAGGTATCTTAAGTGCACCACAAGGATTAGTGGTCCGGACAAGGACAAGAACGCTATCCGCAGCCTCTACCCACATTCTAATGATGCTTTAGATATTGTCACTTTTTCTATACCCTTAGGACATGAAACTCAGCCTAGTGCATGACTTGGCCAACCTCTGATAATTGCCTATGTTATTTTTGTCTTCTTCTCTCTCATCTCCTTAAGGACAAAATATGTTGTTTGTGTCCTAGAAAAGCCCTAAGCCTGCAACAAGCACAAAGAAATACTTTTCCTGGCTAACCAGTTTCATTTAGAGAACAGCAACAACAACAACAAAAAAGTCTTTGCCAAATCCAATACTTAGCCAAAGTGCAAACCATTGGCCAACCGTCCAAGGTAGCCATCTATAAGGAGCACTAAATTAATCCTGGGACATCAAGACATCTTTGAAGTCTGAACAAAAAAGAAACAATGGATTTACCAGAAATGTTCTGTCCTGCTCATCTTGTGCTCCAAGAGCTACCCACCTCACGCAAGGGATACTACGTTTCTTGCAAGGCCCGGGGTTCAGTATACAGTCAGGCTTCAGCCACAAGAGAAGCTACCAGAAGTCTTACATGTCTTACCACATGCTTTTGATATTCATTCTCTCTCCTAAACTTTTTAACAATTATTTTACAGCCATTAGTTCACAGGCACATGGATTCTTAGCCTCTCTTAGCCCCAAAGCAAGCTTGGAGCAAGGTGACTTCTTATCTACCTCAAATCTATACCCAGCTGTAACTTACACAATGTGCCTCTTTATACAATTCATTAAGAAAGGGTTCACAGATGTTTCTAGAAAGAAACTGCTGGCGGGGAATGAAAGGTGTGATGGCAGAGAACCTGAGTTGATGAGCTGTACTTAAATCTTGTTTACCCGTTCTGTCCTTGAACACCTTAATTTCCTCATCTGACAGATGGGGTGTTTGTTAGTCCTGGAATGTCTATGAAAGTCTTACATCAACTAAAGCAATACACACATCCCAGTGTGATTCTAGGTAAAATCAACAAGCAGTGGTAGTTTCGGTGGGTGGCCAATTGGTTACAGTTAAAAGTTCCTCATTGAAGTAATGCTTTAGCTCTCTTGAAACAACCTTGGTTTATGATTAGATACTTTCCCCCCAATAAAGTGTATTTGATGTGAGAATTGTATTAGGTTGTGAGAACTATTATCTAGTTTCATCCATAATACCTCCAACCGAGAAATAATGGTGGTGTTTGGACCAGTAGACAACCCTTTCTCATTCTGAGTAACACTAGAGAGTTTATCTTTCACACATTTTTGCTTTATTCAACAGTTTTTGGTACGGGTGACCTTACTCTTTTAATGCTAGGCAGAATTAATTAAAGACACCATTTTTTAATGCAGCAACATGCCTTGCTTTAAAAAAAATAATGTATCGCTCACCAGTTCATTTTTCATGAATACAATTATCCCTTTTGTGCGGTTGTCATTGTTCTGTATTCTTTCTTTATGAGCCATTATTTTTTAAATATAAATTTTAACCTACTGTGTAAACACGAACAGCTGTTGAACTTGTAGTCCAGGAAGGGCCATTCACATCTTCCAGCCAAACTGCCAGCGCTGTGCCTGGAAAATCTATTACTTCTGCACTCAGCACAGTGAAATGGGACATGGATCCAAGAGAAAGTTTACTTTCTGCAGATGGGCAAGGCAGAGCCTCGTGGCTGGTTGAAATTAGGTCCTTAGAAGGGTCTTTCAACACAGGTTTTTGTGTTTTTCTTACTCTCCTAGAGGTCTCTAAGCAGGGAATCTGACAGTCTAGACTCTGAGATCAAGGCCAAGTGAGTTCCACTTCTTATCTACTCGCTCTCTGCCTGTGAATGTGTTAACTAACACTGTAGGCTTCCAGCTTCCTATCGTAGAGAGCGGGAGTAGTCTCAAGCCCACAAAACCATGTCCATGCCAAGTTTATCATGTTATCTAACACATGGTGAGTACAGTCAGCCCCTGGAGCCACACCTGCAGATTCAACTGACTGGAACTTGAAAATATTTTTCAAAAATTCTTCACAAGACCTGCATCGAACAAACAAGAATTGTGTAAGAGACCTGAGAGTAGAAAGGGGAGGAAGTGCTGGGAAGAAGCAGGAGCTCAGCGGGCGTGAGGTAAGGCAGACAAAGCCACCTTGTCATTATCCCAAACAACAGAGTATGTCAACTATTCATAAGGACTTTACCTCGCTTTCCATAGGATAAGCAGTCCAGAGATGAAGAATCTAGGGTGGTGTGCACAGGTGAGATGCAAACTCACTGCCATTGCACATGAGGGACTTGAACATCTCTTTGCTGGTATCTGAAAGCAGAAAGAATCCCCCACACACAGACTCAGAGGAAGAACTAAACAGCCAATGTGCTACTTCCAGATCTACATACATGCCCCCCAACTTTGAGGTTTCTTCCTAAAAATAAAGTGTTTCTACAAGAACTGCATAGACTCGATTGTCCAACCCCTGTGAAACACTCCTGCTGGCACGCATGCCCATCTTGTCCATCTTCGGACATCCACACTAGAAACCAGTGTGTGGTTGTAAACACTTAGGCATCGTGCTATTCTGAGATGTTTTAAAGTGGGCAACAATCCTCAGAAAAACCTGGGAAGATTTGTTGGTTCTCCCATCAGAAGATGCCAGATTCTTTAAACCTTCATCAAGCCTGTTTTCCCTCCTTATTTTTCTTTGTTTTTCTTCTTTATTTCTCCTAACAACCTCCTTTCCTTTGACAGTATTATGGGATGTACATGGTTTGGAGATTTAAATATTTATCCAGCTGTAATTTGTGACAAATGTTTCCCCACACGTGAACATTTGCTTCCCACAGTGGTCGCACTTTTGGGGCAGTTGTGGGACATGGGGGGGTCAGTAGGAGTGGAGCCCAGCTTGCTTCCAGAAGAGCTCTCTGCTTCCCACCCAAATGTGAGCAGCCCCCCCCCACCTGCTGTGGCAGTATGGTCACCATCATGCCATCTCTACCATGATGAACTAGACCTTCTCATATGTTGACTTACATAAGCTGCTTCTGTTGTGTTTTATCATGGTGGCAAAACCAGCATTTAATACACATCTTATCCCATAATGAACATGCAAACAGATTCAAAACATGGAAGCTAAGAGAACATCTATAGAGATGTTTTTCTTCTAGAATGTCAGAAACAACAGAATGGATGATGGGCACCACACTGACCTAATGTCCCCTGAAGCATGATTAATAAAAACTCAGAGAGAGAAATTGGGTTCAACCCAAAGGTCAGAAAAGCAAAGCGGCCAGCCCCTGGCCCTTACCTCTACCTCAGTTGAAATGGCGATCCTGCCTCCAGGAATCTCAGGAGACTGTGAGAGCTATTCCTCCCATTTTATATTCCTCTCTAGTGCTGGGATTAAGGGCATGCACTACTGCCTGGTTTCTACAGCGAACTAGTGTGGCTTCTGGGGTTAAAGGTGTGTGTTATTGCTGTTTGGTCTGTAAGACTGACCAGTGTGGCTGTTTTACCTTTCCCATCCTCAGGCAAGTTTTATTTACTAAAATACAGATGAAATCACTACAGTCCCCCTCTAAGTGGAAGCTAAGGTTAGAGCGAGACTGACCGCATTATATTTACTACTGGAGGGTGTAGTTGGTGTGAGCCGGAAGTGTGCAAAGTGGAGGAAACCGTGCTCCAAGCAAACCTTGGAGCTGGCTTCAAGGCATGAGGGCCACTTAGAGCTCAGCCAAATATCCTCATGGAAATCGGCCTTCTCAAGATTGCTCTCACACCCTAGGAACCCGGAGAAGATCAAGGTTGACAACAAAGGTACCGGCCACACAGAAGGAGAAGCGAGGCCTTGAGGAGTGCTTTGAGAGTGAGGTCATTCTGTCCATGAACAGAAACACGGGCCTCCAGAGTGTACGAAGACACCCAACGGAGCTCTGCAGACTCGAATCCTGCTTGGCCTGTGTGGGTCGGTTTGCCCTGCTCTGTACTGTACGGTTCTTCCTCCTCCGCTGACCCTCGTCCTCTTGGTGGCAGCACCTTCTGCCTCTGCACCATCTGCCATCCCTGCTCCCACATGCGCACTCTGAAGCTTTGTTGCATGTCTCCATCTATGTGGCACAGAGCTCCAACTAGATAAGTCTCTTGAGCAGCACAAGCCTGTTTAAGATCTGCCTGAGCTTCATTTGTATTTTAATAAACAAAGCTTGCCTGAAGACCAGAACGCAAAACAGTCACACTAGTCAGCCATACAGACCAGACAGCAGTGGTACACACCCTTTAATCCCAGCACTAACGAGGAATATAAGGCAGGATGAGACAGGAAGTCACTCTCTTTCCATATGAAGATTTCATAGAGGTAAGAGCTCTCTAGTGGCTTGAGTGCTTTGCTTTCCTGATCTTCAGCTTAAACCCCAATATCTGCCCCTGGGTTTTTATTATTCGGGCTACAGTTGGTGTCCAACGCTTGGGGTATGAATTCACAAAACACAGGCTAGAGCTGAACGTGGGCTCCTGCCAGAGCTGCACATGGGGCTCCAATCCCACCCAGCTATGTTTTCTTTTCTTTTTTCCCCAAGCCTCCAAGCGAGTTTGGGATTTTCCTGTTGTAGCCCCCCTGAAAGTCTCTAGCTGCCACCCAAACTTCAGAAGCACCTGGGCTCCAAATGCCACAGGACTCATCTACCCTAGACTGATTTATTGGTTCTGCCTGGCCATCTATCTGTCTGTCTGTCTATCTATCTATCTATCTATCTATCTATCTATCTATCTATCTATCTCTTCCCTCTCCACTCTGTCCACCGTGGGTTGTGGGATCTCCCTGCACCCCTTCTTGGGCTGCTGCCAAACTAGGTAGCTGCCTTGAAATCCAGTCAGGCTTTTACTGTTCTAAACAGCAGCAACCAGCCTCACATCTTCATCAACATCGTCGGTGGATTTGGTAAGACAATTGGGAATCTTAAAGGGAGGAATTAGTTAAAAGAGAGAGGTTTTCCCAAAATTAAAAAATGGGAACAGTCATTACAATTGAGGGATTTGGGTCTCTGCTTAATAATATGCTAGACAGTTTGAAAATGGGATGATTAAATTAGAGGATATTTAGATGGGGTTTATGTAATGTCAGTTATAAACATTATCAGCTTTATTATTTTTATCTTATCACTAAAAAAGTTAACTAATCTGAGTGCTAAGCTACAGACCTTACAAAAACCTAATAAAACCGATCACAGCGATATTCAAATCTGGACAGAGGAATTTAGTAAAGAACCAATTTCAATGTTGCATTGTAAGAATAGAGAGGAACAGCCTAAGGTTTTCAAACAACCAACCTTAACATATCCAGTAACCTTACAGAAATTGCCAAATGACAGAGGCTCTGTTACAACTAACTGGACTCCTGTGCCAATGTTAGATTTAAGGAGGTTCAAAGAAGCAATAGTCTCATATGGCATTCCTTCGCCTTATATGAAGCAAATGTTAAACTCATGGTTTGTAATAGAATTATCCCTAAAGACTGAAGAAAATTGGTTAAAGGTGTTTTAGAGCATGCTCCACAATTAAAATGGAGTACTTGGTTCAGAGAAGATGCTAAGATTATTGAGCAATGGAATAAAGCTAGAGGTAGGTAAATCTCCCAATTCAACTTCTTGGAGGAGTTTATGCTACTGTATATGATGTATATGATATATATTATATGTGATAACCACACAGCCACTTTGAATGCTTGGGACAGAATTTTAAAAATAGGAAAGAAAACTGAGTCATTTACTAAAGTTATACAGGGTCCAAAGGAAGCCTTTATTGATTTCTTACAAAGATTAACTTCAGTAGTAAATAGAATGATACCAAATTCAAAAGCTAGAAAAATAATAATTGAATCTCTGACATTTGAAAATGCCAATTTTTATGAAAAAGGATAATTAGGCCATTAAAGGCAAGGTCAACACCTTTGGATGAATGGATTCAAGATACAATTAATATTAAATCCCATAACCATGATGTTGCATGGCTAGAAGAGGTGATTTCCAGAGGTTTGAGGAAAAAACAAAATGTCAAATGTTATAATTGTGCCAAACAAGGTTGCCTTAAAAGGAATTGTAGACAGGGAGTTCCTAGAAACAATGTTTTTTTCTAAGAATAATCCATTTAGAATGCCTCCCTCCTGGATTATGCAGAAGTTGTGGCAAAGGCAGGCATTGGGCTAATGAAAGTAGGCCAATGAAGAATATTCAAGGTAATCCTTGGAAACTGTAGTGGTATATTATTTGTATTCTGATAAATAAATCTTGCCTGAAAACCAGGGGCAAAGCTAAAGCCACTAGAGGTCAATCAACAATGACACACAACTTTAATCCCAGAATTTGGGACACAGAACAAATGGATCTCTGTGAGTTCAAGGCCACCCTGGGCTACACAAGATCAAAGCAGAAACAAACCCAGGTGGTGGTAGCTCACACCTTTAATTCCAGTCCTAAGAAGTCACATGCCTTTAATCCTAGCACTAGAGGGAATATAAAACAGGAGGAGAGAGAGAGGCTTTGTCTGCTTAGTCTGTGGTCACCCAGCCTTGGTAGAGGTAAGACTTCTCTCATGGCTTGGCTGCTTTGCTTTTCTGGGTTTTGGGTTTAGTGCCAGTTTCTGTCTCTACATTTTTATATGTTACAGGAAGCTCTGTGAGGGCCACTCACAGGCCCCTATGCAAAATCAGATTCAGTCATCTCCTGCCACCATAAAGGAAACTCCTACCCAGAACAATTAAAGAATCTAATGCCTATAGTAAGAAACAATACTGCTCTGGATAATAGCACATCTATAGAAGGAGAACAAAAGATTCAGGAGGAACCATAAAATGAGTATTTTGGCAAACTTCTATAAATTAACAAAGGACAAAAATTAAAAATACAAATAAATGGCATTGTCATTGAAGGTTTGATAGACACAGGTGCAGATATAACAATAATTTCACCAGAATCTTGGCATCCAAATTGGCCTCTTCAGGACGCAAGTGTTCAGTTTTTAGTGATTGGAACTTTATCTCAGGTAAAGCAGAGCGCAAGATGGGTCAAATGTATAGGGTCAGAAGGACAGAAAAGGATATTAAAACCATTTGTGGCTAACATAGCCATGAATTTGTGAGGATCTAATTTGAGCAAAGAAGTGCTCAGATTAATATTCCTCCAATCTTAGAGACAAACCATAAATTAAAGTATGTTTCTGGGAAAATATTAGAAGATATTATAAAGAACAGTCACCGATCATTCAAGTTGTACAAGAACAGGGTACAACCGCTGCTGATATTTCAAAGGCACCAATAGCCTTACCTTTAAAATGGTTGGCAGACAAACCTGTATGGGTTAAGCAATAGCCTTTAACAATAGAGAAACTGCAAGCTTTAGAGCAGTTAGTACAGGAGCAACTAGATGCTCAGCATATTGAAGATCAACCAGCCCTCAGAATTCTCCTGTATTTGTTTGTAAAAAGAAATCTGGAAAATGGAGAATGGTAACAGATCTAAGAGCTGCTAATAAGGTGATTCAGCCAATGGTCTCTCTAGAGTCTAGCATTCCTTTGCCTTCTCTATTGCCTAAAGGATGGCCTCTTATTCTTACTGATTTAAAAGACTGTTTCTTCACTATACTTTACAAGAAAAAGACAGAGAAAAATTTTCCTTCACAGTGCCTACTTATAATTCATAGCCTACTAAGAAATACAATGGAAGAATATCCCACAAGGAATGTTAAATAGTCCCACCCTGTGCCAACATTTTGTAAGTCAGCCATTGGAAATGATTTAGAAGCAATTTCCTGAATCTATAGTTTGCCCTTGCATGGATGGCATTTTACTATCTGATAGATAGAATGTTTGAAGAAGTAAAGAAAACTGTGCCTTGTTGGGGATTACAAATTGCTCCTGAAATAAACAGAAGAGATTTCATTAATTGTTTAGGTTATAAAATAGGTTTACAAAAAAATTAGACCCCAAAAAATGCAAATTAAAAGATATCAATTGCAGGTGTTTAATGAATTTCAAAGATTGCTAGAAGACAATTCCCATCTAGAGCACACTATTGGGATAGGTCCTCATGACCTGATTAATTTAAACAAAACCTTAGATGGTGATAAGGACTTAAATAGTTCCAGAGAATTATCAGCTGAAGCTGAGAGAGAATTGGCTTTGATTGAAGAGAAATTACAGAAGGCACACATGGATCATGTGGATCTGAAACTTAACAGCATTCTGGTCATAGTACCCTCCAAACATTCCCCTAGAGGAATTTTAATGCAGAGTAAGATATTATCTTATACTGTATCTTTTTACCACATAAACTGAGTAAAAAATTAAAAACTTACACGGAAAAGATTATCGAGTTAATTCTAAAAGGAAAATTGAGACTTTGTCAACTCGCAGGAATTGATCTAGCAGAAATTATAGTATCTTTTAATAATGAATTGACAAATTATGGAAAGAGTTGTAGTAATTTTTTAGGAGAGATTAGCAACAAATATCCCAAAAGCAAGAGAATTCAACTTATAAGAGAACTAACTGGATCCTTCCTCATATTATATGGGAACCACCAATAACTGGTTTTTATATACTGATGCAAATATATCAAGAAAGACAGGTTACAAAACAGATAATTTAAGTAAATTGGATCTAATCACTTATGATTCTGTTCAAAATTTAGAATTATATGCTATTCTCATGGTACTAAGTGATTTTAAAGAAACTTTCAACATAATTACTGATTCCCAGTATGCAGAGAGTGAGTTGTTTTGCATATTGAAACAACTGAATTTATACCAGATGATGCAGAATTGACTTAATTAGGTATTCATTTACAAGATATAATCAGGAATTGGCATCATCCCATATATATATAATACATATCCAATCCTATATTGTCCTGCCAGGTCCTCTAGCACAAGGCAATGCAGAAATCAATTAATTATTAATCAGAAATGCACTAAAGACATAATAGTTTTATTAAAAACATCATGCCAATAACAAAGGTTAAAAAAAGACTTCCATTACATGGAAACAAGCCAAGAAAATTAAAAGGCAATGTCCTACTTGTTCTTAATACAACCAAACACCACTATCTGCAGGAAGTAACCCAAACAGTACTCAAAGGAATGAAATCTGCCAGATGAGTGTGTTCCATTTTTAAAATTTGGAAAACTAAAATATATGTACCACACCACTGACACCTATTCAGGTTTTCAATGGGCAATGGCTTTGTGTTTGGAAAAGGCTGATCCAGTAATCACACATTTTCTAGAAGTTATGGTCATCATTGGTATACCTGTACAAATAAAGACAGACAATGATCCAGCATATGTCTCTATGAAAATGAAACAATTTTTGCTTATTTTAATATAAAACATATTACAGGTATACCACATAATCCTACAGGATAGGCAGTTATAGAAAGATCAAATTGAACTCTAAAAGATATGTTAAATTAACAGAAAGGGATGATAAATACCCACAAAAACCAATTGCATAATGTTTTATTAACTTTAAATTTTCTAAATGCTAATGAGAAAAGAAAAACAGCTGTGGAGAGACACTACAGAATTAAATCAGCCAATATATTTTAAATTTAAATTTAAATGTACTGATCTCAGAATGGAAACCAGGACATGTGTTACGTTGGGGAGAGGTTTTGTTTTTGTTTCCATAGGAGAAGAAAAGCTGTGGACACCATTAAATTTAAAAAGATTTAATTTGAACAAGAGATAACTCTTAATTAGAAGAGATGATAGTTCATCAAACAGCATGACTGTTTAAGTTAAACTAACCTATAAAACTAACAAATTTTTTTATTTGATCAGATATAGCTTGACAAAAGAGAATCTTCCCAAAATTAGGGTTGGGGAAGGATCTTATTTTTGTCTTTTCAGGAGAATGAATGCATCCAACTAAGGAATCTGAAGATTTCTGGATAAATGAGCTATCTGAAGAAAAAGGACAACTCATTTAGAAAAAAAGTCTCAAGAAAAAGAGTAAAATTGTCTATTGGTATATGACATTTCCAACAGGATAAAATTTCATTAATCTTTCCAAATATTTGTTTCTGCTATTATCTACAGACATATAATGCAAATACATACTGTAGTCTCAATTCAATTAAAAATTAAAGCTGGCTTTGAAGTTGGAGTGTGGCTCTCTCCTTCTCTAAACCCAAGCATGCTTATTAAAATGAAATCTAAAAATCTTTGTCCCATGTCAGAAGAGCCACTTGATATGGGACAGAAGAAAAATATTTAAGGATTATTTTATTGCTACTAATATCATAATTCTTTGGTTTTATATTGACTCTTTAACATCTTTTCTTAAGGTATAAGATTCATAAGATTAATATATACATATATATAACTTATTTTTATGACATTAATGGTCATATAGAGTACTAATTCCAGAAAAAGGTTTCATCTATCTTCCTGTACATTATTTAAGGTTTGAGTCTCTATCAGTTTTCCACAGTGAACCATGAGCATGCCTAACAGTGACATTTGAAGTCTCCATAAGAAGAATGGGGCCCCACAATGATGATTTCTCCAGGACTATGATAACACCACTAAACTGAAAAAACAACACATAAAATTGACTTTGGACTACAAACTGTTCTGCAGAATTTTGAGGTGGCGGGCTGAGATGATCCAGTCTCACAGACACTCCAGCCAGGACCTGAGACAAGCCATGCACTTTCCCATTATGCAGAGACGGGACAACAAACAATACAGCTACCTCTCCCAGGACTTGACAATTAACCCAATTTTTCTTTCAGGATCCCCTAAAGATGGCATTGCTCCAGATAGCAGGAAGTAAATTTAAGACTATGACACACATGTTCCCAAGAGATGCAGTGGCTGGTTTTGGTCATTAAATGGGTTATAGATATTTGCCTTTGTTTAGGGAGTTTATTGCAAGTTGTTATTGGTTAATGCCAGGAGGAAAGCTGAACAAAGGAAATTATATTTAGGGTTCTTATTTTGAAAATGAAAAAGGGGGATATATATATGATAGGATAAAAGGGTAGATTATTAACACTCCTCTGAAAAGAAAAAGGTACCGTATATATATGATAAAATAAAAAGGTAGGTTATTGAATATAATTTTTAAAAGCAACTATTAGTTTTTAATATTTTATATTGAGTTAAATTTTTGTATATTATATACAATTTTGTATATTAAGATTAATTTTATTAAAACATATTGTATACATTTCTACTCTGGTTCAAGGTGTTGTGCCTATACAACCCATTTAACAATATAATGCAAATTTCTAGTCCTTGAAAATTATTATTACCAACTGTTTAGGATCATAAGGAAATGCAGGTTAGTAGTTAATCACCTATTATAATCTAACTTGTAGTCACATTAGGTATATTTTCAAGGTTAAACAAAGATATGTTATTTTAGACAGGCAGGTCATCTTCACAATTCAGTGATCTACAGAATATGGCATTATGTTTTAATAACATAAGTTCTTTTTTTATGACAATAAGACATGTTTTCTCCTGGCAGCACCAATCTACTTTAGAGAAGATAATGGCATAAAAGAAACTCCACATGGACTTTACTTTCTTTGTGGCAAAAGTACGCCACTGGGCAAGAAAATGCCCTTGCCTCAACTGCTGACAGTATGCTGTCCTAAAAGAGAGTTACTACCAAACATTGTCAAGACAAGGAGGGACATCCCTTCAGAATACCCTGCTTCACAAAGAAGTCTGTTGTATATGCTAGGCCTGTAAGCAAAAGATGGGTGCCCCAATGTTGCAGAGGAGCTGTGGGTGACTGTCCAGGCGGTCAGCTGTTTCTATCATTTCTCACATTTTCTGAAATTGTTTGCTTACACTTCCTGATTACTCAGTTAATATTATTTCCTTCTTGATTCTCTAAGGGAGTTGAAGACTAAATAGTTATAGTTTTCCTTGATTATCTGACACAAAAAGCAAGTTATGATAGAAAGTAAATTAGGTACAAGACTTTGGACTCACCAAGATAGGAGAGATAATGGAGTATTTTCTCTGAATTTGTCACCTGCAAATGGACTAGACATTGTTGATGTATTTATTGCCTATATAGATTGTATACAGTTATTATACTTATTGTTATAGTTTTTCTTATATTAGCTATAGCCTTCTTTTTATTTTAGAGAAAAACAAGGAATACTTTTGTGATATTTCATTTGTATTCTAATAAATAAAGCTTGCCTGAAGACCAGAATGCAAAACAGCCACACAGGCCAAGCAATGGTGGCACACACCTTTAATCCCAGTAGCCACACTAGTTAGCCAAAGAGGCCGGGGCGTGGTTGTGCACACCTTTAATCCCAGCACAAGAGAAGAACATAAGGTGAGATGAGACAGGAACTTGCTCTCTTTCAGTTTGAATATTTCATAAATTTAAAACTCTCTAGTAGCTTGGCTTCGTTTTTTTGATATTCAGGTTGAACTCCTATATTTGCCTCTGGGTTTTTATTGTTGTGCCACATAAACCCATTGTTACAGTAACAGAAAATTGATTAACAGAAAACTAAGTCTATTATCATCTTTTTAATCACGATTCTTCCCAATACTTTCTTCCTGCCTCTAATTTTTTAAAAAAAAAAATCTGAGCATCTCCTACTTCATGTCCTTTCTTCTTTAATCTCTTGGCATTCTTCCTAATACCATGAATTTACAGTTACACTTTTAAAATAACTCTTTACCTACACCCTATTTATAATTACCACCATGATTTTGTCCAGACCTTCATGTCCTCTGTATGTTAATTAATGAACTATCAACACATATTCTGTCTTTTTCACTGTATTAGCCTTCATTCCCCTGCAAAATACCAAAACTTTTCAGCAATCAATGTATAGCTTCACTGTTTAAAAGCCCTACACAAGTGCGTCCTTCAATTGCCCCATACACTGAAATACCCCTGACTCCTTTCTTTAAACTGAGTAGATGAGATGACAGTGAACTATGACTTTCAATGCTTTGTACCATCAGGGTTTAACTTTGCTCCTTATAGATGACTCCTACCCAACCACACTTAATAGAATAGAAAATTCTAAGTAGATCAAGGAGAAAATTTTTCAAAAACATTAAATTGGAGTCAAGAGACAGCTGTGGCCTCATCAAATTCAGCATCCAAATTTATTTATTCCACCTTATTGAGGGAAAAAAGTCTTGGTTTAAGAGACGTTCCAATCGACATGAATTTTTATATTAGCTTTTTAGTCATGTTAGAATACAAATGAAATAACACTATCAATTTTATTCTAGATACGAATGAAATTGGCCAAACAGATGAACACAGGGACATTCCTGCTGTACGGGTATACATGAATATGGCAAATATCAAATTTGAGCATGCAATTCTTTCAAGATTTTTACCAGTTAAATAGATCTAAAAATTAAATTCTTTTCAGAATTCTTTTAGTGCCAGATGTTTAGTGAACAGTTTGGAAGCCTTTCCTTTGGATACATCTATCTTTTAATGTTGCTTTTCTACCTCCAGGCAAACAGAACATCTCCAAGGCAATCTTAGGTACCTCCCAGAACTGTTTCTGCAGGAGTGTTCTATCAAAGGCCAGGGACCCAGACCGCACAGAGTCCTGCCCTTCCTGCCTCAGTGCCTCAGGAGCCAGCTGACTTACACCACCTCCAGAGTCTGCCTTGTTCTCAGCCTTGCCTCCATTCCTAGGGAGAGGGCTCAGTGCCGGCCACAGTCACAGAACACATCATTCTGTCTCCCCATAAGTGGCGTGCACAACATTGAGCAGCTAAGAAACTGAGAGAGGGAGGGAAGGAAGAAATCCTTTCTGCCAGCTGTTGAGAAAGGAAGAGGATGTGATGCCAATGTGGGAAACTGGGAATGTTTCCAACTGGGCTTAAAGTGTCATCATCAGTGCTCCCCTTCACAGCCCTGATGTCATCACCAGCACTCCCCCCACAGCCCTGATGTCATCACCAGCACTCTCCCCTCACAGCCCTGATGTCATCACCAGTGCTCCCCACACACAGCTCTGACGTCATCACTCATACACAAGCCTTGACGTCATTGTTGCTGGCTTCCAGCTCTCACTGTGCCGACATCGAGAAGAATGGGACAAGCACAATCAATACGCATCCTCGGCAAACGCCTCCCCAACATGCTCCGTGGAAACAGAGAGGTCTCGTTTGTCTCCTTGCACATTCACCAAAGAGAGGAGCAGTGTAAGGTCGGGGTAGGAAAGGAGGAAACATGCCTAGCAACGAGATTTTTATCATCTGCCATATTTCACTTTGGTACATTTATATTTCTACTGCTGAGCTCAGACGTCTTTGGGGAATGTGTATATTTTGGACAAATTTTGTAATAAAGACTGTAAATAAATCCTAAATGCTGCTAGACCTGGAAGTAGATCATTAAATTTTTATAGAATCGACATAAGCTTGGGATCTGACAAATCCCATTTTAAATTCTGAGTGCAGCGGCCTCCCTGCGAAGCACAAGCCTGGTGGTATTCATTTAATCTCTGTTAAAGCCTCAAAAACAATACATTTTAAACAATGGGAAAATTCACCATCACTATCTTTGGCAAATGATTTATTTCCAGAATTCTGGGTATAGGATTTCAAATTTTGACATAATATATGCATGCAGGGAATATACAAATAACCCAGTTTCTCTGAATGCAACTGATATAATAACAAAACTGAGTTCCCAGAGGGTCACTTCTTGCCCCCTTCCCTGTCTCCCTTGGGCAGGAAATGTTCATTCTCTTCCTAAGAGATCATTTCTTCCAACAAGTGTGCTATTCTTTCTTTGTGTCCTGCCCCCTGTGACACCTCTTCCCGTGAAAAATGACTTATAGGTTTTTCATCTTTTAAAACCATTACTACTGACCAACATCTCCTGTAGGGCGAAGATGGATTGGATTGCGATTCCCAAGCCTGCTGCAAAACCCATTACGAAGGAAGAACTTCTCACTCCTCTTCCCCAAGTTGTCCCATTGGTGAGGCAAACGCCTCGAAATTTGGGTGGCACGTCACTAACAACTTTGCGTGCTGGACCAAACCACCCTTCCAAGATGGGTGCCGGCCACTGCCCAGGAACTACAAAGAGGTGCCCTTTGCTTTTCCAGGGTCTCTTGAAACCCGGCATTCAGTGGGCTGATCTGGGGGGTCCCACCTAAGAGGACAGAGCCTAGAGTCAGACTTGAAGCAGTTAAAGCAGGCGAGGCGTGTTTACTAAGCCATCTGAAGTTGATAGCCGTCACGGCCTGGCTTTTTTCTCTATCTTCGTAAACCGCAGTGAATTGATGGAATGACCCGGACTTGATCTTCAGGGCAATATGTCTGATGGCACCGCTGGATTGATAAATTGATTCAAAACTATTACCATGGTGAAAAAGCAATAAGGTCATAAAAATTGCATCAGCTGGCTAAGTAAATCCTGGCATTTCATGACAAGTAATGTAGGAGAACCGCAGGAGGATCTGGGCATGAGGCTGAATGAGTGAGGGAGAAATGACTTTGAAGAGCTCATCACCTCGGATCTATTCTCCCTGCCAGCGATTCATGCCTTCGCATAGCGCCACTTCATTATGGGGAAATAACTGTACACTCCTAGCATATTCCTGGCCTCCCTGGCGGCCCCTGGAGGACCCTTAGCTGGTTAATACCTCATCACGGGCTTCATTGAACACTTTAATCTGCACTTGTGTGATCAATAGAATCCTGGTGTAAATTAAAAGGACAATTTCATGTAATCAAGCCTGTTAATGCTCATTTTGAAAACCATTATTTGTGGAAGGCATTTAGAAGAAAATTACAGAGAGACAGCCTGATGCACTCTGAGACGATTTGAAAGCAGGCCCTTTTTGTGTGTGTGTGGCCGGCTTCTACCTGCTTTGGGAACGGATGGCAGGAGCGTTATTGAGTGCAGGGGGGGAAGGGAAGGAAACAGAGCCAAGAAAGCAAAGAAGAGGAGCCCAGCAGGGATGTGTGTGTGCCCTGCCTGCTTGCTTGCCTTCAAGCAGGGAAGAAGAAAATGAAATTTTCCACTGTTCTATTTCTGTGGCAAATTCAATTACTGTGGGGACTTGTTCAAAGCGGTGTAACTTCCAAGAGGCAGAAATTGAAAACCTGGCAGCTAATGAAATGGCAGATGACTAGAAAGTTCAGGCGGGGCCGTCAGTCGGATCAAACACCTGGAGGAAAATGGCAACTATCCCCAACACTGTCTCGAAGCCACTCTCTCATCCGTCCCCCAGAGGAGCGACGAGACCTCCTTTCCCAGGCATTTGACTCCAGCTGGAATAACATGCTAACAGCCACAGTTTCTATGGGTCTGTCTACCACCAATACAGCATGGTACATGAAGCATGAAATGCAATGTGCAACCAACATGCTGCTCTTCCCCAATCTGGGGAATCATGTTGCATATAACTAATGTTAGACACTCTGCTCAGAAACATATTTATTCGAATCTCTGATAGCTGAGAAATACACATATCTCTAACATATAGGCATAGCATATGGCAGTATATAGCTTGAGAAAATATGGTTTGATTTTGCTTTCGGTTTTAAGAAAAGGTCTCACTGGGTAGCCTTGACTACCCGTGAACTCACTACAGTCTTCCTGCCTCAGCCTCCCAAGTGAACATCCAACCTCACCCAGCTGGAAATGCTTTATAAGATTGTTGAAATTGTGTCTCCATTCCTGAGATCCTAAGTGTTCTAAAGTGAATGCCAAGTGTTGCATGTTTTCAAACCTTGAAGGTGAACCTGAAAAGCTCTGAATGCTTGCAAGGATGACTGTGTGCGGTATTGTTACAGATACAGATGCAAATATGCAATGATTTCCTTATACTACTGAATCGTGGGTACAAGTGTTTTGACCCAGATAGTATAATACCTCAGAAATATCAAAGATATGAAATTACAAGGCCTGAAAAAAAGTGGTTCGGGGCTTGATGAACTGAAATCTGATGAAAAGCGTTCACCTGAGCTTGCCTTCGTTCACCCAGTCTCGGGAGTAACAAAACTCAGAGTTCTCTTCCGCACCTTCCTTGAGGCTCAGTTGAACTCTCCAGAAAAGGAAAATCCTTTCCATTCGTCATGTGACAAGCAATTCCAGTCAACTCTTGCCAAGCTGATCGCGGTTTACCCAGAATAAGAAATGCTTCGGATGCAGTTCTCTGGGAAAGGGAATTTCCTGTGGCTCTTGATCCGACTCGTCAGATAGCCTGAGCACAGCGTAGTCAAACTATGCTTCCTTGTATCTGATTTTCTCCATGTTTGAGTTTCAAATAAGCATCTTAATGTATTTAGCCCTAAATAATGTTTTCACGTCTCTCTCCCAAGTGACAAGATGTCCCTTCCTACCTTCTTGTTCTCATTCTGACCCACTAGGCTGAGGGCACTTGCGGAGAGCCTTTTAGAATTCCTCTGCCATCCCAACGATCATCCAACAACTATAAATAATGCTTCATTTGATGACTTGGACTGGGGCTATCATTGCAAATATGACTGAACTCTTCCATTGTGTATGTCTTTATCCTTCTCGAAGCACCTCGGTTAGTTCCACAGCTCAGCTTTGTGAATGACGCTACAATAAACCCTCGTATGCAAGTATCTTTGTGATATTTGACTTGGAATTTGGGGGAAATACTCAAGTGTGGTATAGCTGTAGTATGACTGATCTATTTTAAATGTTTTGAGAAACCCCCATCCTGGTTTCTACAGAGGCTAAGAAAGTTTACAATGTATAAGGATTTCCATTTGTTTCTGTCCTTGCTAGCATTTGGTGTTATTTGCTTTCTTTTCTGTTTATCAAAAATATTTTATACAGTATATTCTGAACCCAGTTTCCCCTCGTTCATCTCTTCCCAGATTCTCCTCACTTCCCCACCCATCCAACTCCACACTTTCTCTCTCTCTCTCTCTCTCTCTCTCTCTCTCTCTCTCTCTCTGAGATAAATAAGCCAATAGTAAAATAAACCAAAATTTAATAAAATGAAAGAGGCAAACAAAGGAGGAAAAAGGAAAAATCATGAAAACACACACACCACACAAATAAAATCCATAGCAACAGAAAATCAGAAACCAAAGTAGATTAGCAAAAGACAAGGAAGCTAAAATCAAAACAAAACAAAAAACAAACAAAGCATTGTAAGACAAAACATTTCCAAAAACCTATTGAGTTCATTTTGTGTTGTCTGTCTTATGATGAACTTGAGGCTTCCTTTACATGTGGTCTGTATGCCCAGTGAGATTACATTGGAAAAAAAAATATTTTTTCTTTGTGAGCAGTTGTCAACTGGAGATAGCTTCTGGGTTAGGGATGGGGACTTGTGTCCACTTCCCCCCTCAACACTGGGACCCCTCTGGCTTGTACCTCTGTGGACCTTGTGTGGGCTGCCACATGTGCACGGGTCCTTTTGTGTCTGGGTTTCTCCTGTCTTCCAGGCCCACTGGCTCTGGCAATCTTTCCACCTCCTCTTCCACATAGCTCTCTGAGCTGAGATAAAGACATCCGGTCTAGGACTAAATGTTCCCTCAGTCTCTGCACGTTGTCCAGGTGTAGGTAGGTCTCTGCATAAGTTTCCATCTCCACAGGAGGGAACTTCCCTGGTGATGGCTGAAGAAGACACTGATCTATGGATACAGCAGGATGTCATCAGGAGTTATGTTATAACTATGTTCCTTTAGCAGAAAAATAGTATTTGGTTTTCCCCTAGGCACCTGGTCTGCCTAATCTCAGGTTCTTGGCCACACAAACAGTTTGGGTTCCATCTCATGGAGTGGGCCTTAAATTCAATCAGCTTTGTTACTTCCAGAATTTTTGTGCCATTATTGTGGCATAAATGTCACAGACCAGTCACTGCTGTAGACTGAAAGGTTTGTAGCTGGGATGGTGTGTACCTTTCTTCTCTGGGAGTGTGCAGAGTGACTTCCACCACGAGCACTAACTAATCAGTAGGGGGTGAAGGTTCTAATTAGTATCAACTCACCTTCTCTGTGTTCAAGAAGATAAAGAAGTGCGGGCTTCAGCAACAGGGCCTCACCACCCGCTATGGGAAGCCACCAACAGCTCGGCAATAGCCCAAACGGTTTGCGGGTCTCCGCTGAGCCCCTTTAGCCAGCGACTCAATCAGAGGTGACCCATTCCTGGCCCTGGGAGCTTTGCTTGGTGGAGAGGCCTAATCGGGGCTTTGTCTTCCTGTTATTTGGTGGTTCCATTTACTTTTTTTTCATATATGTTTAGATTTTAAGAAACTTCTGCCACAGCGGGTTTCCCTACAACCCCTCTAATGGGTTGTTTGTTTTCTTCATAGCTGTCATTCTGACCAGAATAATAATAAAATCTCAATGAAGTTTTAATTTTCTTTACTTTTATGGTCAGTGAAGTTGAACATTTTTTCATATGTATTTTTAGTCATTTGAGTTTCATCTTTTCAAAAGTGTCTGCTTATTTCATCAACCTATTTATTGGTTGAGTTATTTGATTTCTTTTTGTCAAGGTTTTAGAATTCGCTGTATATTCTAAATAGTAATTCTTTGTCAGATACACAGCTAGTAAAGATTTTCTCCCTTTTTCTAGGCTGACTCTTTGCTCAATTAGCTGTTTTCCTTTGCCACCCAAAGCTTTTTAATTCCATGAAATCTAATTTGTCTCTTTTTGCATTATTTCCCAAACAACTTGGGTCCTGCTTTAAAGAAAGAAAGAAAGAAAGAAAGAAAGAAAGAAAGAAAGAAAGAAAGAAAGAAAGAAAGAAAGAAAGAAAGAAAGAAAGAAAGAAAAAGAAAATTGCCTATGCCTCAATCCCAAAATGTTTTCCCCCAGTTTTTCCTGTAGCACCTTGAGAGTGTCAGTCTTACAGAAAGGCCCTTGACCATTTGGAGATGGTTTGCGTACAGTGTGAGATGAGCATTAATGTCATTCAATGTGTGGATCTGCAGCTTCCCCAGCACCATTGGTTGAAGAGACTGTCTTTTCTACAACGCATATTTTGACAGCCATGTCGAAAATCACATGTTGCAGCTGTGTGGGTCTCTGTCTGGGTCCTGTGCTCTAGTGCATTGATCTAGATGTTTGTTTTGTGATGGGATCATGCTGATTTTGTCACAATGACTATGTGATAAAACTTTTATCATTCAGTATTTCTAAAGATTTCCAAATACATCAATTACGCACTGTGAGCTCTTGTATGTTATATTTTGAGATTCTAATTTTATAACAAGCACACAATCAAAGACCTCAGTTTTTAGAGCTGATGTTTTTTCACTTGTTTGTACCTTGGAAATGCCAAGAGAAGTTGAGATGGCTAAGGTCTTGGGCACACGGCAGAGGTGCCGGGTCTATACTGGTCTTGAGTTCCTTTTACATCTGATGATTTCACTGAGGATGCCGCTGTATTAACTAAGGAGGACATGCGTATTTCTGTCCTGAGATCCACCTGACTTCAAAATAACAAACTACCAAAAGGTTTCTACTAAACAACGAGAACAAAAAACAAAGCATCAATGGCATAGGCAAGGTGACTATTCCATGCGACACTGTTAGAAACACTCTAACTCCATCCAGTCGAGACTTACGTTTGCAGCACAGAAGAAAACCTTGACTCAAGAAACCCTTGGTCATGAGTAAAGGTTTTGCTCTTTGAAAAGTTCCTCCTGGTGACAGGCTTGTTTATTTATGAAATAGAATAACCATTATATGGAGAGAGAAGTTGGGATAACCAAGGATCCAACCCACATTTCTGAAGGGAGAGAGTTAGTGGATGGGAGAGAGATTCTCTGAGAGCCCAGGCACAGGCAGACCTCATGAGCTTCCTTTTTCAGAGGAAAACACAGTGGACAGGAAGCTTAAGGTGAGTAAAGACATGTAGATGATGTCAGAGAAAATTAGCTGTGCAAAGACGACTAAATGTCTCACTGTGGATGTCTACAGGAAAGAGCCATTGCTGCTCTGTCACCAAATCCAGTCAGGGTTGCTTGCTCTTCCTAGAGCAATCTTGCCAGCAGCTCCCATGGCCACACATCTCCAGCTGTCATTCTACTCCATGACTTTTCTCAAAGACAATGTCCCCCAGAAAATTCCCCTCGTCTCCTTCTATGAGACGACATGATATTCTGTGTTTGCCTAACAGGATACCTAGTCCTCAGCTCCCAGTCCTGGCTTGTCTCTTGGTTGAGAATTAATAGCAACAATGGGTTCTGGGTAACCCAGCATAGGGCTGAGCACCAAGCAAAGACAGAACAAACTTGTACTATATAAACAAAGACCCCACATGTCATGACACATTTACAGACCCAAGTCTAACAGACCTACTTCTTAAAAGGTTTAAAAGGGAACAGTAAAGATTTAATTATAGGAGACATTATAACACTTAGATGTTTTTATTTAATTTAATTTTTCTCAACATAATAATGTTCAGATAATCATCTCTTGTTCATGATAGGTTAAAGAAAAAAGTAAAGGCTAATGTGTCAAAGCTTTTAAACCTTTATACAAAATTGGAGTCTATAATATTAAATGTTTACTCAGTTTTATCAATATAGATCCTTAAGTTAACCTTCTGCTCCCAAGCACAAGGTCTCATTCACGGTAACAGCGACCTGAATTACCCAACAGGAAGTCAAGTCCTCCAAAGGACAGCTCTAAGGTTTAAAGTAATGCTCTTCTGGGTGAGTTTTATTCATGCTCCAGGCACCTCACTGTAGTTAAGGTTCCTTCTGGATTTTGTAATGCTTTTCTACTTTTTAAGTGTGTTTTGTTTTCTTTCTGAGAAATTAATTATAATTATTATAAGAACAAATTGCATTTATAAATGCATGTAGGGCTGGAGAGATGGCTCAGCAGTAAAGAGCACTTGCTGCTCTCCCAGAAGACCGGAGTTTGGTTCCCAGCAAGTTTGCAGCCACCTGTAGCTCCAGTTCAAGGGATCCAGAACCCATTTCTGGCCCCCATGGACACCCACACACATAATCTTTTGAATTATATGTGTAAAACTTATTAAAACTATTACCACAAATAACTATTCACCAGCTCAAAGAACATTACATTCATTCATTCACCAAATCTTTTTGATCCATGAATAAATTGTCTTACATAGAATGAAAGAAAAGTTTTTCTAGTGTGGGACTGAAATATTTTCCATATGGCACTGATTACATTTCAATCTCAACAGAATTATCAAATCGAAAATTGATGGAAAATTTATTCATGCTCTAGAAAACTTCTTCATCATATAATATATTAATAGCAGAAAAATAATGAATCATTTTAAAATGTTTAGGAAATGGTTTTATTTTCTCTTAAAATTAAATACTAAGAGCTGGGAATGTATCTCAGTGCTACATCACTTTCCTATCATATCTGATAACCTGTGTTTATTCCCCAGCACCTTTAAGATAATTTTTTAAAGTTAAATGAGCTACTACAGATAGTACCCAACTTATGCAGTTTTTCCAAAGAAACATTTTATGTCAAGAGTTTAGAATTTTGAATATTGCTGCCATAGGATACTGGTATTGGGCCGAGTTTATTGGGCAATATTTTGTCTGCAGTATTACAAAACTCCCATCATGTGAAGCGATGTTTCCATTAGGTTTTGTGCTCAGAACATCATGGCGGACACTCTTGGCTAGATCAGCAGGTGCACGCCCTTTCTTCCTCCTTTTCCATCCCTGACAATAGTGGGGATAAAATAGCACCCTTGCTCTCTCACTCTTCAGCTGACCGCCGTGGTGTGGCACTGTCCGGGACAGCTGCGAGCAAACCAAATCCAGTGTCTCCTTAGCAGACTGCCTGCTGTCACCACCAAGTGAAGGACAAGATTCAGATGTGAGGCCTGGAGTGGTGGTAACCTTCTTGTGACCAAGAGACAAGCACAGAGCCCAGTACACTCATCAAAATTGGAGAGCAGAAAGACGGAAAAACTTGGGTCCATGATGACGTTGGAGCGTCACCCACACCAGAAACCAGACGGTCCCAGGCTCCTTTTTACATGAAGTAAATGACAGGGTTAATGCAGACAGTTTTGGATTTTCCATTCCATGCAGCCAGAACCGTTCCCGAATGAGGCAAAGAACAACCTGGAAATCTGGGACCGCTTGCTACCTCTAGGACCGCGTGCCTCCTCTGGGACCATGTGACTCCTCTGGGACCATGTGACTCCTCTGGGATCATGTGACTCCTCTGGGATCATGTGACTCCTCTGGGACCATATTAGTCCTCTGGGACCACGTGCTACCTTTGGGACCATGTGACTCGTCCTGGGTTTGAACAGTGGACTCCTCAGGTCCTTCTGTTCACTAGACAGGGGAGGTCGAGAGTCCACAGCCCCTCTCTTCAACTGTAGCTTAGAATCAACCATCGGTCTTCATGTCAACACACAGCTGACATTGGGAAAGGCAACCAGGATAAGACTGTGTCTGGGTTCCACGAGTAACTAAAAAGCTGAAGGACTGGAAATTTCTTCCAACATAAAAATACCAAGATCCCCTCTACCACCACCCCATGGGACACCAGAGAACACTTAAGACTACTTCATTTTTTCCCTCACTTTTCAACAAGCAAACCCTCTCACTTTGATACTTGTTTGTCTCATCCCCACCCAGCCTGTTCTTCCTGCTGCCTCTGAAACAAGTGTGCAGCTTTCCAGACATTTGCTAAGAATGCACGTTGCTAGTCTCTCAAGGAACCAGAGGGAAGAAACTATGTCCCATCTAGTATCAAGTAACACAACCTTTTCCCGGAAAGTAAGTAAGTAAATACAGGCCAAATCTTTGCAATGATAAACATTGTACTACTAGGAACCCATCTGAGATGCCATTCCAAGTGCTATGAGCTCTCATAAAATCTTCAGTGCATTCTCTAACAATCTCAACAATCCGTTCAACAAGAAAATGTTCTCCACATCAACTGCTTATATTACAAAAAGGTGAAGGCCAAATTCCAATAATATAAACACAACAGCAATCAAAGGCTCACAGCCTCCCTGTCTGCTGGAAAAGTCAACCAGTTCCAGGATGGCAGTCATTGCAGGCTGTGTGTCTGCCTCCCTTTGAGAATGGGTTTCTTCCCGAACAGAGCATAGCAAGGGTAACACCTTCCAGAGGAAGTTACAAACGCAAGGCTCCTGTCTTGGTGCACTCTGACATTTACCAGGAGGAAAGCCAGCCTCTGTGCTGCGAGCTCTGTGAATAGACCGCCATACCAGAAGAGTCATGAGATGGCCCCATTCCAGAGGACCCTGGTTGTTTCCTGGCATCCACCCCTAACCATCTGTAAGGCCAGTCCCAAAGAATCTACCTCTAAGGGCACTTCCCACGCATAGCACACAAACAGACATGCAGGCAAATAACCTATATACATAATTTTAACAAAACAGAAGTAAACAAAAGCACCAGGTTTGTAACCATTGCTCGCAGCAATAGGTAACACATGCACTTGTCACTTGCAAGACAGGAAAACTACGTCTAACAGTGAAAATGACAGTGAATTAACTCAGTGAAAGTCAGTGACAAGGCGACAATAAACACACAAATGAAGAAAAGGAGAAAACTCTGAAGTCACGTGGTAAAAGTAGGAAAAAACCAGGATTTTTTTCCCAATTATTTCTGAGACCTTCAAAACCTAGGATTTGTTACTTTTATCATCAGGATCACCGTCATCGCTGGTTTGTATTTATAGTCTTCAGAGAAACAGAGTATTTTCCTGAGAAAAATGGTGACTTTCTCTACTAGGAACCAATACTAATGCTGTGGGTGAGAAGAGAGGGACTCTCGCATACGGGGTTGGGAGGAGACTGTGCCGAGAGTCCCGCTGCAGAGTCTCCTTCTGCAGAGGGAACTGTGAGGGACAAACAGGGGAGGCAGCCCCGAACTTCTTATCTTCCTGCTCTGTGTCTTCATCCCACTGGCCCCAGTCTACACGTCTGGCCCCAGAGTTCCAACCATGGAGAGATGAGACAAAGAGATCTAGGTATTTAAATGAATCAAATACAATGATTTATAAGGCAAAAAATGTCAAATAGGTACCCGAGGCAGTGTGACGTTGGAGCCAAAGCTGCAACCCAGTGCCAATTGTGGTAAGTACACGGTTTTTCCTCTAGGGCCATGCTACCATGTATGCTACAGACACAGAGAGGACACGAAATAAAAGATATATGACCTTTAACGTAACGGGGCATGGACTTCCATGGATGTAGTTAGGCCTCATGGATCAAAATCCTTCAAAATATTTGCACAACACAGTTAGCAATCTAGCCGGCCTTTTGCTCTCTCTCCGTGGTCTTGCTTCAGTGAGCTAGTAGGGTGACCCTGCATTGAGAAGCTCCCGCTCAGTTCTTTAGCCCTCTAGCTTCACTCCATTCACGCTGCTCTCCTCCCTCTCGTCCAAGCTCCTAATACGTGTTGAGCAGACACTGTGTTTCTTCCCTTACTCCCCTTTGGTGTAGTTAGCTGAGCGTCCCTCCCCTTAACTGTGTTTTAACCTTGACTAGAAGGCTGTCTGGAGTGACACCCAGTGGTGATAATGAGACCTGACAGCTGCTCCTGGCTTCCCAAGGCAGTTAACACAGGTGAATGTCTCCCTGGAAATTCTCTTTGGAAGCTGTTTCCCGGCATTCCCCGTGAGCAGCTCTCCCTCAGTCCCCAAGTATCCATGTTTTGTGCATCTAAGCGATTTCTTTTCCTGCGTAAGGACTTGTATTAGTTAGTTGCTGCCCATGCATCTACTCTAGAAGCTGCTACAGGAACCCTGCCGTCGGCAATGGACATCCAGCTTTTAGGGAAATAGTACAATTAGAGGAGTCTCTAACAGGAAGAAGGAGCTTCTAATGTCTTCTATTCGGCTTCAGAGTGCATACCTAGAACCCAACACTTGAGAAGTGGACACCAGAAGATTCTGTGGATTTAAGGCTAACCTGAACTATATAGCTGGAATACATACTGAAACCCTGTCCCAAAGCAAAACAGGTTCTAATTTCCAGCCATAGTTGTAGAAGCTGCTTTATCAGAACTTTGATGGGTAGAAATATAACTACACACCAAATTATAACAAACGTGCCTGTCAACTTCACCCAACACCAATAGATAAGGATGCCGGCACTATGTACTTCTGACATCCTAGGGTACCCAACCTGTTAATAAGCAATGGAATTAACAGGACCCTAGAGAAAAATCCAAAGAATATTATTATTTAAACCGAAAATCAAACTGTCTAACTCTATACCCCAAACGCTCCAATAATATTTGCAAACATATTTTACCATTCTGACATTTCCAATTTTTTCATGTAACCTTCATCAGGCCCTCTCCCTAAGTGTTAAAGCCACATGTAAGTCCCACATACTATCTCCACAGTGTCTCATCATCATCCACTATTTCTGAACAGTAAGAAGAACAAAAAATGGCCAAATAAGCCAAGAGATGCTAAATGATTGTCAAAAATGAGACAAGATTGCTGGGCATGTTGGCACAGGCCTCTAGCCTTAGCACTTGGGAAGCCAAAGGAGGAAGGTAACGAGCCCAAGTTCAGCCTGTGGAGAAGACCCTGCCACAGTGAAAGTGGAAAAAATAAAAAGATGGGAGAGTTGGAAATAGGAAACTCCATCAGCCATGAAGGGAAGGTGAATCACAACTTTAATCCCTGCACTCAGAAGGCAGAGTCAGGTGGATTTTTATGAATTTGGGGTCATTCTGGTCTACATGGGGAGCTCCAGACTGGCCAAGGCTAGACAGTGTGACCCTGTCTCAAATATACCCAAACTCCATGATCCTTTGTCACTGGGAGGCAAATACATTACTTTCTGTAAGATTACTTAGGAAACAGAAATGATAGCTTCAAAAATCTGAATTAAGAATATTCCAAGAGCTGGGGAGATGGCTCGGCTGTTCAGAGCACCGGTTGCTCTTCCACAGGACCAGTGTTCAGCTCTCAGCCCTGGTGACTAAACAACAGTTTTAGTCCGGTTCCTCAAATCCACCACCCTCCTCTGCCTTCTTCAGGCACCAGGCATGTTCATGGTACATGAAGGAAAACCACTTATGTACATAACTTTTTAAAAATAAAAAAGAATATTTCCAAATGCAACAATGAGATCAAGTGTGACTGAGTCTCTTGCTTGTGTGACTCACTTTTTACCACAAGCCTAGAAAGGGCAATGTTGCTTCTCCAGATTAGGGTTCTTACCACAAATAGAATAACAACCTCTGGGAGAACCAGTGAAGCAATTAGCCTGCTATCCCAACACCAGAGCGCTAATGGAGTCTACACACCCACCAGACATAGACACCCCTAAAGTCAGTGCATCCACAAAGGGGGAGCAGTCGTGTGGGAGACAGAACTGAGATGAACCATTATGGCTCGCTGGAGGGCTAGCCTTGATCTAAGTGTGTAACACTGCCCTCAGTCTGCACCTGGAAAATGTGGCCAGTTGGCTTCCCACCAAGCCTAAGTGAGACAGCATATGTAAGCAACTGGTAGTGCCCTGTGTATATACTAACTCACTATTGCTCACTATCGGCAGCTCTTTCAAAACAAAATCTGGGATACTGAAACTTTAAATGATTGTTCAGCTTTAACTATGTGCCTGGGGGAAAGAGTATGTGCGCGTAGGTGCAGGCGCCCTCAGAGGTCAGAAGAGGGCGTCAGATCTCCTAGAACTAGAGTTTCGGGTGGTTGTAAACTATCCAAGGCAGTTGGTGGGAAAGGAAATAGGGGCCTCTGCAAGAGTAGTATGTACTCTCAACCACGGAGCTATTCCTTCAGCCCCAATACTTAAATTATTAAAGAAATTGATCTGGAGCAAACTTCAGTCAGTATTTTCCACTTAAGAACGCAAAGGTTGAAGCTGGAGAATAACTCAGCAGTTCAGAGAGCTTGCTGCTCTCCCGGGGGATCTGTGTTCAGTTTCCAGTACCCACATCGGGCAATTCAAAATCACCTGTCATTTGAGCTCCAGGAGCCAAGACCTCCAAAGGCACCTGCACATACATGGTACACCTAAATTAACACAGACACAGACATGCACTCATATGCACACATACAAAAAGAAATAAAATAAAATAAATTCCAAAATAAAGAATGCAAACATTTTTGAGGGCTTGGGGAAATCTTTACTTTCTTAACAGAATAAAAATGAGGAAAAAAAATGCAGGCAATCATCATCAAAAATTAAAACTTTTTAAGCCAGGCAGTGGTGGTGCACGCCTTTAATCCCAGCACTTGGGAGGCAGAGGCAGGCGGATCTCTGTGAGTTCGAGACCAGCCTGGTCTACAAGAGCTAGTTCCAGGACAGGCTCCAAAACCACAGAGAAACCCTGTCTCGAAAAACAAAAAACAAAAAAAAAAAATTAAAACTTTTTAACCTAAATGAAAGAGCTACAGCCAGAAATGTAGTTGTTTGGTTCTCTTGAAAATTGTTCCATGGAACAGGCAGGAGAATAAGTGTGTGCCAACAGAGAGTGTCCCACACAAACATCTACATCTGGGCCTATTACCAACAAGAACTGAAAGTCACGAGATTCCATTAGCCCAGTGCTATCAAGGTATTGATGATGCTGTGGAAGACGTCCTTCATTGTAAGCTTCCCAGACGCGCTCACCTGACGGGGAAAGGGGCCTGTGCTATTGCCTGCATGCTTAAGTATCCTTGGAAATCCTGGGAGGGGAAAGAGGACCATTAAACCAATTTTACCTTAGCCAAGGACCGCACCACATGTCTGAGATCAATATGACTCACGAGACATATGGGTGGTTGACAGACAGTAACTCCCCTTTACTAAATTAAGGTAGGAAAAGAAGGGATTTGTGGCTGGGAAGACGCACACTCTTACTCGAAAGATGAAGCCAGAAACTTCTCCCATAATTTGACACATCTCCAAAAAAATGTTTTCCAAAACTGAATCTAAAACAGGTTTTATTCCCCAGGGTCTCATTTGTCCTGAAGCTCAGCTTAACAAATAAGGGCTGCCACGTCCGAGTCTAATTTTAAAGATTTTTTATATCAAACCAGACTCTCTGAATGTGGCTGACAATGGAGGCTGACTGAGAAGCCATTGATAAAGGCACTGGGACTTGTTTCTACTGCATGTACTGGCTTTTTGGGACCCTAGTCTATTTGGATGCAAAGCTTCCTAGGCCTGGATGTAGGGGGGGTAGGCCTTGGACTTCCCACAGGGCAGGGTACCCTGCCCTCTCTTAAGGAGGGAGGGGGAGGAAGGAGGGTGAGTGGGAGAGAGGAAAGGGAGTGAGAGGAGGGGAGGAAGTGTAAATTTTTGAATGGAAAAGAAAACTAAAAAAAATAAAGAAACTATCTTTTAATACTTACGAGCTGTATGTCAATGACTTCAAAAGCCAAAATGTTGGCTATTATTGTATTATTATATTTCAAAGTGTATAAAGAAGGAATTCATTTTATTATAGACTGATCAAAAGTAATTAAGAAAATCATATATACTAATATATGGCATTACATATGAATATATTATGCAATTATATAATGATTATATTATGTTGTATTTTATATGGTATGTAATTGTAAACATAAATGTAATTATATTTAATTTAAAAGGCTATTCAAGGGAATTTTGATTTAACTCTTAGAAAGCAATAAAAATGCCTTTGTAATTTAATCATTCCTTCAATTAGCTTGTCCAGTGAATCTGCATTTGTGTTCTCTTAAAGCAGAATGCTTCCATTTTCTGGAGAAAAATGCACAAGTCTATGTATCGATACATGCAAAAAATACTTATGTTTTCCTCAAGGACCAGTCTTTTGAAATGTAAGAAAATTCAGAATTCTTGTAAGACATGAACTGAAAAGGTCTGCTCTATAGAGAGAAATGCAAGGAGGATGTGGTTGCTGGAAGGCGTGTGAGCTGAACAAACATACCAGGATAGAACGAGGTCCTGGGCTCTTCCCTCCACAGTCGTTAGGAAGGAAAGGGTGGGAAACGAAGCAGGAAAAAAAATCTGAACTTACAGAACTTGAAAAGTCAAAAAATAATCTTGGGATCTAGGCAAAAGTCCTCTTGCTGGCTGACTCCTATTACAGAAGTTGAAAGACATCACAACAAATGAAAGCGGGTTTTATATGTCCACAGAACACACACAACCTTTGTCTCTGTTATCATTGAGACATGGAATATGGCTGGGGTCTAAGCCCTGTTTGTCACTGATAGTATCATTTGTCATTGAAAAAGTATTTTTGCCCAACTAGGAGCTACATGATAAAAAAAAAAAAAAAAAAAAAAAAGCCCTGGCCTGCACGTAGCATCATCTCACCTTCCTGATGCTCATGGACCATCTCACCTTCCTGACGCTCATGGCATCCTCTCACCTTCCTGATGCTCATGGCATCCTCTCACCTTCCTGATGCTCATGGCATCCTCTCACCTTCCTGATGCCCGTGGCATCATCTCACCTTCCTGATGCCCGTGGCATCATCTCACCTTCCTGATGCTCGTGGACCATCTCACCTTCCTGATGCCCGTGGCATCATCTTGCCCTTTTGACTGGCCCTAGATGACTCCTAGACTCCATACCAGACTCCATGTACAACACCTTTCCTGCTTAGCAGTGAGTAAGAATGCAAAATGGGCCAGGTGGTGGTGGTGCACACCTTTAATCCCAGCACTTGGGAGACAGAGACAGTCAGATCTCTGTGAATTCAAGGCCAGCCTGGTCTACAAGAGCTAGTTCCAAGACAGGTACCAAAACTACAGAGAAACTCTGTCTCAAAAAACATATATATATAAAAAAAAAAAAAAGAATGCAAAAGGGTAAAGTCAGTCAGAGGCAAATGTCCAAAGATGCCAAGGATTCTGGGACTGTTCCCATAGTGGAAGAGATACAGCTAGTGGCAGCATGTACCTTGAGTGCTATTGCTGATGAAACAGGCAAGTGGTCTCAAGAGCCAGGGAGACAGAGCTCTCTGCAGAAACCGTTTCCTAGGAGAATTACCCTGGTGAGTTCTCCTCAGGGATTGGAGAGGAGTGGAGAAGGGATGGGAGCTTACTTAGCACATTTGTCTGGAACCAGAGTTGATTTTGTAGATATTTTAACTTTAGTTCTGAGCAAAGAACACCTTGAGGTCAAGGGACCATGCTGCTTGACCCTTGAACTTTTATAGTGCACAACTGTGTGGATCCTATATTCTGTGTACGCAATGCAAAGTTTATTTAAATGCCCCTCCCTCCAAGAGGCCCTTTAAGGTCCCACCCCAATCTAGAATCACTCAATTCCAACCAGGAAAGAACTATCATTTATACTGCTCAATCTTCTCGACCGAAAGCAGGAGAAGAGACAAGTGCTGGTTGCATGAAGAAATAAAATATCTCATAATTTTGGCAAACAAAAACAAAAGAAGGTTATGAGGAGAAAAAGATAAACAAACCCAGTTCAGAAATTGTTGTGGGAGGCCAGGAGAGTCACACCTAAGAGTCTCATCATATCCCACTGGAGGTGACTTTGACGGCTTTAATTTGGAGGCGTATGGCCAGGGTCTAAGCCCTCTTTGTCATTGATAGACTTGACTGGCAGGCGTGGATCTTCCCTGTCACAATATCTGAGCAGCTAAGTAATGACTGGTGCCACCTGAGTGGAAAATTCCACACACTGTCAATACAGTGGGTGTCAGAAACACATTGCTACTCATCCTAATCAGAGTAATTGTACCCGCCGAGCAGCCAGGGAAGAGGGGGAAATGAAGGCTTGTCTATAGGCAGCAAGGCAACTTCATTTAACCTGAACAGACCAGACAGCTGATAGCATTCCTCCCTGGCACTCGCCGCGATTCCGGCGTCAAAACAGCTCCTCATTTGCAATGTATGACAATTTCCTCACACCTCTGAAAAGACACCGCCACAAGTCAATAGACTATAGATTGCACTTAGAAACAGGAGCGTCTTAACTAAAGCCTGCCTGCTTTCCCCAGGAGGCCAAGGGCTGCTCCCCCTCCTTTTAATAATTTGTATGTTTAGGTGTTCGGTCAATTTACTCTACACTTGTAATGTCTTATAGCCAAGGCCATCAATCAGATTCAGTGTGACAAAAATATCCTGCTACGATATTACAGGTTATTAAAGGGATGACGGGACCAGGCTGCATGCATTTACTGGGCCTTTTTTTTATTCTCATTTCAGAGAAACTGTCATGGGACTAAACTGGTGATTCGTCTTCTCTCCATGCTCAACAGGTGGCTGCCAAAAGTGGACTTTGATGAGCTCCTTTCATGCATCTCTTTTATCTTACCAAGCGCCTCCATCTGCGTTTCTCTCATCTCTACCTTTACCTCCAAAACCTGAAAATAGCACAGCTCGTAGACAGAGCTAGTGAAACCCTCGCGTGGATCATTTTTATTCGGGGCTTGGAAGACAAATGATACTGCGGAGTTTCACAAGGTACATATGTTTCTATTATTCTCCTACAGTGGAGGCTGTGCCGTCACCCAGGCGTTAGAGGACTCTTATTTCAGGACTAAATCTTGAAACATATGCAAAGTATTCATAAAAGGAAACCTATTTTTTTCTACACTTCTAACTCAGAGAGGTTGTGTTGATTGCTTGCATATCAACAGATAAGCAGAATCAACACATCGAATGTGGTTGACATTACTTTGTTTTTCTGAGTTTAGAGGCAGAAGAGCAATCTCATCAAAAGTGTGTGTCTGAACAGAACACCTGTCTCGCAGCCCTGGATAGCTCCTAACTTCTCTCCTTCGCCAGGCTTCCACAAAGCAATGTGACTTCTAGCAGAGAGCCTTAATGTTTTAGCAGAAGGACTTGGGCTTTTTTTCTCTTTCTTCCTGTGTTTAATTTAGTTCTTAAACTTCAGTACTACTCACAGAGCTCTGTACACACAACCCATCCAGGGGGCTGACGTTAAGAATCTCTGTTGCTATCAAAAAAATGATCATAATAACATTTTGAGGGCAAAGCATCAAGTTTAGCCATGAGGACATCTGGACTCATAATACCACAACCCAGACATGAAACTTGGCAAACGGACAGGTGGCTAAACATGAGGACCTGAGCTTAGAAGAAAAGCTAACATCACGATGGATGTGCAGGTGTGTGTTTGCGTAGTTTGTGTCTTGCTTTGTTGTTGTGTTTGTGCTTGAATGGATGCTTTGCTTTTGTTCTTTTAACTTCAGAAGGAATATTTCATCCCTGCCTCTTATCTCCAGGGCCAAAAACAGTTGAGCCACCATATGTTCCCAGGGAAACAAATAGACTATTGTGTTTCTCTTTAAATTATTAAAAAAAAAAACAACAATTGTTCATTTCATCATGCTTTCTTGAGACAGTGTCTCACTTATATAGCTTTGGCTGGTCCAGAACTTGTTACTCCAGGATGACCTGGAATTTAGAGATCCTCCTGTCTTTCCCTCTCAAGTGCTAGGGTTAAAGGCCTGCATCACCACATCCCAGTTCATCCAACATTTAGTAAAACAGAGCCACAAGATACCAATGGCCTTACTATCTATCAGGGCCCTTCCTCAGTGAGCTGGGCTTCTGTGTAGAAACATGTATATGTATATGTGCCTGTGTAAAATACAGGAATTCAGACATGAGAGTATGAATCCTACTTAGATAAATGTTCATTTTTTCCCTAAAATGATTGTACTTCATTAGAAATCATGAAGCAGTATTAAGATTGGCTATTGTTTCTGATTTTAAAAGAGAAGGATTGCTTCACAATTCATCTAAAAGTTTGTACCCCAAGAAATCCTCCAACATATTCTCGCAATTTACAGGGCTGTGGGACTTCTAGTCTTCCTAGAATGCCCTACTTAGATAATGAAGTCTAGCAAGGTCCTCTTCTGGGATCTTTTCCCGTCTCTCCTGAACACCTTGCTTCTGTTAGTAATACCCAAATGCAAGCAAAAGCAAAATCATTAATTTCATCAGCAACAAAAACAAATCCTTGTCATAGCCTTGAACAATGATTACTTTATGACCTAATACTCCAACTGCTTGATTTTATGGACACAAAGAGATGGAACTAACACAACAATTGATCAAGATTTTAGGAGAGGTAATTTTACCAAAGTCCTGATCATAAACCAGCATCTACAGAAGGTTCTTCTGAAAGATCAGCGTATCTCAGACCTTCACGGAGAATAGGATGCTTCTCCTCTGCTTGGTAAGTTCACTTAGAGAGAGAGACAGAGAGAGAGAGCGAAAGAGGCAGAGAGAGACAGAGAGAGAGAGAAAGAGACAGAGAGAGACAGAGAGAGAGAAAGAGACAGAGAGAGACAGAGAGAGAGAGAATAAACACCAATAGAAACCATACCATCTTTTATCATTTAGGGTTGACGTCACATAATGCCACTTTGCTGTATGACTTTTCACAGAAAGGCATGAACGAAGGTCTGTTCACCCCAGAGAGGAACCTGACTGTTGACCGAGGAAACATGTATATTCCATGAGGGTAATACACACACAAAAGTGCAGCCTGTTCTTTCGGACATACCATTTTATTAGTGAACTCTGACACTGGAATTTCAAAACAAATCATACGCCACGTTTACCCTCTGCTCAACCGAGCACCGTCCAACAGAAGGACACAATGAGGCACCGGTGCTGTTTTTATTTATTTATTTATTTATTTATTTATTTATTTATTTATTTTACCGGTGCTGTTTTTAATCTTCTTTTCCTTTACTGTTTGTATGTGTGGTGTATGTGTGTGAATATGCACGAGCATCCAAATATGCATGGAACAGGGGTTGACGTCAGGTGCCTTTCTTACTCCACCTTTTATTTTGAGATAGGCCCTTGACCTGAAGCTGCAGATCGAGATCATTGATTCGGTGTGGTCAGCAAGCCCCAGGGATTTTCCTGTCCCCATCCTTCCTGTGCTGAGAAGACAGGAGCAAACAACTGTACCCAGCTTTTAATGTTTGTATAGGTGCTGGGGATTTGAACTCAGGTCCCCGTGCAACCACTATGCAGCAATCACTTTGCTGACTGAGCCATCTCATAGTCCCTCGTTTTGAATTTTCCAGTACCTGTGTCTAAAAAATGAAAATAAACAGACAAAAACAATTTTAGGGCCCGGAAAGAGCCCAGTGGCAGAGCACTTGCTGTCGTGTGGGTATCCCTGCTTTCAATTTGCAGTACTACACGTAATTATTATTATTATTTTAATAACATAATTTGTATTTAAAATAGTACCCTTCCAGAGTTCAGTTCATATAAAAATTATCAATGAAGTTCTAAATTCTTGTCTCCATACTAAGAAACCTGGTATGTCATTTAAACTTAGTACATGTCAAAGCAAAAATGAAATTCTTGAACAATATTGAGTTTATAAAATGTGCAGTAAAAGAGAGACTTTCAGACCATGCTGAGTCAAATATATTCAAAGGTTTCTGTCAGAGGTCCTCAGCCTGCCTCACGCTGCAACTTTTAATGCCATTCCTTGTGTTGTGGACCCCAACCATAAAATTACCTCATTGCTGCTTCACAGCTGGGACTTTGCTGCTCCTGTGAATCGTACTGTAAATATCTGATACGTGACCCAAAGGGGTCGTGACCCACAGGTTGAGAACTTCAGGTCTACACGCCCATGTGGGGGCCTTGGCTCAAACAGGGTCTTATAGCACAAGGGGAGGGCAATTTCAAATGGCTGGGAAGTGTTGGCACGGAGCAGTCTACCCCTCAAGGCCGTTCCCAGCCCAAGAATGATGTATAAAGTTATTAACTATTCAGTACCGGCTTTGAAATTCTAGGATTTGGGGCCCGGAGAGGTGGTCAGCAGTTGAGAGGGCGCGTTGCTCTTTCTAATGCCCTGAGTTCGGTTCCCAGCACCCATATTAGGTGACTCACAAGTGTGTTTATGCAGCTTCAGGTCTCCCATCACCCACGTCTGGCCTCCCCGCGCTCCTCCTAACACATATGCATATATTCACACAGACAAATGCATAAAAAGAACAGTAAAAACACTCTTTTAGAAAAAAAAATTAATTTTCAGAAATTCAGTGGCTGGGAAGACAACAGACAAGAAAAAACTGATAGAAAAAAAAGGAGGCGGTTCTACCTGCCTGCCTTGGCCCACACTGCAGGGTTTACCCAGCTCTGCTCCCGGCAGGTTGACAAGTGCTCCCTGCTATCCTCTCAGGCTGTTGATCCGGACTCCTGTCTCTCCTAATCCAAGACGTGATTAAACTGAATTGCTTTCTAAATCTGTTATGTACTTTATATGTAATGTCCTCACTATTGGGTTTGGCTATAACTGCAGTAAGATACACTAATTGATTCGTTTAATTTTATTTTCCATTCTTTGAGTTGAAGCCTTTGGGACTTGCTATGCAAAGTAATACGTAAATGGGGACTTGGCTGCAAGAGCTCTCAGCAATTTTTTTCAGCGGGTCTCAAGCATTGCTTGGAACTATTTAAGAGAGTAACTTCAAGGAAATTGGCCTCCTCATGTACATCTATGTGATTAAATCCTGTGTGTACAGAGGCACGTGTAGAAAATGCACTTGAGATCAATTTGTATTAATTGGCGATGTATATCAAAGCACTATTGTACCTCTCCCATGGTTTGTCTGCCTCTTGTGCTAAGTATAAAGTAGAATGAGTTTTTACATTTTACATAACTTTCCATAAAAGGAATAGAACAGAGACAAGTTACTAGAAAGACATCCATCACCAACAACTATGCAGGATGGGGTTGCAGCAAAGCCTTTACTAGGCATGTGCCTGGCCCTGGGTTTGATCCCCAACATGTAATTTTTTAAATAAAATTTTACAAATTAATAATTTTTAAAAGACCAACAATTATCCATCCATTGAGTGATTAGGCCAACAAACCCAGTTCCTGCTTCGAAGTAGGACTAACTAAGTTAGTATTCCAGCACCTATTTTGAAGTAGACTAACTTAGTTAATAATCCAACACCTACTTTGAAGTAGACTAAGTTAATATTCCAGCTCCTGCTTTGAAGTAGACTAACTTAGTTAATACTCCAGCACCTACTTTGAAGTAGACTAACTTAGTATTACTCCATTCATTTCTTAATGTGGAATAGATGCTGTGTTCAGTATTTAACTGGGTTTTTCCCTTAGGGGTTCAGTTTGAATCTTTCAGAAATGGACTGGAAAAATGGCTCCTTTTCCAGAGGACCTGAGTTCCCTTCCCAGCACCCACATGGCAGCTCACAGTCTAGTTCCAAGAAATCTGATAGTTTGTGATGCATGGAGTGCATACAGGCAAAACACCCATATGCTTACAATAAAAATTAATAAATCTCAAAAACAATTGAAGAGAAGGAACTCCATGACTCTTAGTCCTCAAGAGGTGAATGGCTTACTTTCCATGACATCATCTGGAAAACAGAAACAATGACCATCAGAAGTACTGGCTGTTCTTTCAGAGTACCTGGTTTGTGTCCCACACTCACAAGGTAGCTGGCAGCAGTCTGTAACTTCTGTTTCAGGTAATCTGACTCCCTATTCTGAACTCAGCAGGCACCAGGCACACACATGCTGTGCAGGCACGCATTCGTGCAAAACACCCCAACATAAAACAATAATAATAATTTTAAGAGAAACAGTCTGATAATGTAGATGATAAAAAAAACTTCCTTGTATTTGAAATTTAAAATTTAAATACCAAAAGTTGATACCTTTTATTTTGAAGAGTTTAAATTTTATGTGCCAAAGGTTGATGGCAACAGGCAAAGCTTTAAGAATTGAGAGAGAAAAAAAGAGGTATCTTTTAAATCCAAAGAAATGCAATTGTCTATTTTTGGCTGTTATGACAGATGTGTGCAGTTCTATGAAATGGAAGCCAGAACTGAGCTGATTGTAGAATCACTCCGGTCTTGGTCTTCAACTTCTTCCTTGAAAACCGATGCCATTTCCTTGGGTTCAGGGGCGATCATGGATTCCACAGCGTAAACGTTATCTCCCAGGGCTTGTCACTGTTTCTTCCCAGAGTGTGGCCCACACAGTAACAGCACTGGCAATTTCACTGCTCACCACAGTTAATATATTTCAGTATGATCAAACCATAGTTTACAGGAAATTGCTATACTATTGATGTCATGGATGAGGAAATCAGTACATGAGAAAGTCAAGCCCCAGAAAGCTGACAAAATGAGAAGACGGGAATGGAGCTTGTCCGTCTCTTGAGATAACATTAACACTGTGGGTGCTGTGTCTGAGCTTTGCCCGTGGAGAAGACACCTGAAGGCAGCCTAGTAGCCTCAGCAGTCAACAGGGGCTTCCTTGAGCTGAAATTCCATTGAGGATGTGAGGTGAGCTTCTAAACAAGCTGTGTGAGCAGCTTCAGAATTTGACTTAGATTTTAAAAGCAAAGACATCCATGTTGGCCACCTGGGGCTACCAGTACAAAACAGCATAGACGAGTGACTTCTTGGAAACATAATGTCTTGGTTTCAAAGACTGGCAAGGTTCAGACTCTGGTCAAAACTCTAACCTTGACTTGATGATCTGTAAGTTCCTGTGTTCTTATATAGACTTTGTAGGGGGTTTGGGGGACAGTGGTGTTTATATTGTTCTATCTTTCTGTATATAAATACACACACGTGCACGCACACACACACATACACCCCTTAGTCATTGTTCTATTGCTGTGAAGAGACACCATGGCCAAGGCAACTCTTATAAAAGAAAGCATTTAATTGGGATCTTGCTATAGTTTCAGAGGTTTAGTCCATTATCATCCCGGTGGGGAGCATGGCAGCATGCATGGGGCTAAAGCAGTTGCTGAGAGCTACATCCTGATCCACAGGCCAAGAGAAAAGAGAACAGGGTCAAGCTTGTGAATTCCCAAAGCCCACACTTCTCTTAAAGCCACACATACCTTAACAAGACCACGCCTCTAATCATGTCAAAGATTTGCACTCCTTGGTGGCTAAGGATTCAAATCCATGCACCTATGGAGGCCGTTCTTATTCAAACCACCCGCTTTATTTACATGAATTACATTCCTATCAGATTAAGGTCCAACCCTCATCATCTCATTTAACTTAAAGTCTTGTCTCTAAACACGTCATTATTGCTAGTTAGTGATGAATTCGGCACATGAATTCTGGAGGGGGGGGACAGTTAAGCCTTCAGCAACACGAAAACCTAACATCTAACCTCTGTCTCAAATGAAGCAACTAAGGCTTCTCATGTACTTTTTTTACAACAAGAATCAAGAACAAAATAATAACAATAATAATAATAATAATGCAAGAACTTTCAGGTTTTCCCTACATTCTGAAAGGAGTTAGACTTAGCTAGCAGCTTAGTGTGTGGAAAGCACGAAAGCCATGCTTACACATCCATGTTCCCACTTTAAGCTATGGGAGGAAAGACAGGCAATTCACAAAGGTACGAGAGGATTCCAGGACAGACATTGGAAAGGGAGGACATTAAGGAGATATTTTCCTTGAGGAATATCATGTGTATTTCCAAGCTCATAGAAGAGAGAAGCAACAAGGCCTAAATACTGCAGCCTGGTTGTCAAGGAGATGGGTGGAAAGACATGGCTAAATTCAATAGCAGCCAAGAGTAAGCAGAAAGGGGCTTCCTGGGAGAGGGCTGCACTAGCCAAAGAGAACTGCCCTACATAGTATGTAGAGAGAAGCAGGTCAATAGAAGTTCTGGAAGCTGCAGTCAGAGGGCTCAGTGCAAAACCTCTGGGGAGCTCACCAAAAGCCCCATGAGAAGTAACGCAGGGAAACCAGAGCACCTGCCATGTCGAGAGCAATTCAGTATAACCAGTTCACCCGCCATGTCGAGAGCCATCCAGTGTAACCAGTGTGCCTGCCACGTTGAGAGCCATCCAGTGTAACCAGTGTGCCTGCCATCGAGAGCCGTCCAGCGTAACCAGTGTGACCATGTCGAGCTACCAGCGTAACAAGTGTGCCTGTCAATGTCAAGAGCCATCCAGTGCTGACTCTAGGGAGCTGTCTCCTGTGTTTTTGACTCTGTTAATTTCTACTGCTGTGATAAAACACCACAACCCAGGAAACTTAAAATGTAAGAAAGCCTTTAACTGATCTTCCTGCATTAGAGTCCATGATGGCAGAGCCAAGGCATGGCGGACAGAATACCATGGTGCTTTTCAAGACAGAAGATGTGATTTCCCAAAGATTGCTACAACTATCGATAAACTACATCAGCACCTTCTTCTAGCTATGCAAAGACACCTCTGTGTTCATAATAGATTGGAAACTATCTCAAATCTCTCCCTGTTCCTTGCCCTGGATGCCCCATCATAGAACTTCAAGTGCCTCTTTCTAACTCTGACCTCATACAGCTGTTTGGGTTTCACTGAGTCAATGGGACATGAACAAATTCTACCAAGCAGAAATTTTATAATCATTTGCACAATGGGCTTATCCTTTCTCTGTGAGTGTCCTTAGAATTTTGCACCACCATATGACTGAGCCCAGGTCTGTTGGTCCATCTTCCATTGCTGTGACATGGTACCTAGACAAATTAACTTGCGCGAATAATAAAAACCCAGGGACAGAAATTGGTTCAACCTGAAGGTCAGAAAAGCAAAACAGTCAGCCACTGGCTCTTACCTCTACCTCAGTCCGAAATGGCGATTCTGCCTCCAGGAATCTCAGAATGAGACTGTGTCTGAGAGCTGTCTCCTCTCATCTTATATTCTTCTCTAGGGTTGGGATTAAAGGTGTGTAACACTACCATATGGTTTCTATGGCAAACTAGTGTGACTGTTGGGATTAAAGGTGTGTGTCACCACTGCCTGATCTGTATGGTTTATCAATGTGACTGCTTTACTCTCTGATCTTCAGATAAGTTTTATTGATTACAATAAAATGAAATATCACTACAGAAAAAGGATTGGATTTTGTTTGTCTGTTTGTTTGATTGATTACTTATGGCTACAGAGGTTTCAGTCTCTGCTTCCTTAGCCCCTGCTTTTTTTTTTAATAGGATAAAACTTTTATTTTAAAGTAAGTTTTCATTGGTAGTTACAAATAGCATACTAGGAAAGTACTGAGTACCATGATTTGAAGATGGGACAGAGGTTGGGTACTCCAGACAGCGCTGTACTACATGTGAACTCTCTGTCATATATTTTTCCCCAGTTTTCAACATGAGCAAAAATCAAACATACTAACTGATATACTTGGTTGTTATCTGTAAGGATTCAAGGCATTATTGTTATAATATCCTTAGCCCCTGCTTTAAGCCTGTGACAAGACAGCACACTGGGGTAGAGCTGTATTTCAGAGGAAAGCATTACAAACTCCAGGGTAGCCAAGGAGCGAAACAAAAGAGAAAGGGTCATGGTTGTAGTATCATCTTCAAGAGCATGTCCAGTAACCTAACTTTTCTCCCCTGAGCTTCCCCTCCTAATCAACATCCAGAAAGACCCATTGAGAGCCTGTCTCCCAGTAACTCCACAGACTGCCAACCAAGCCTTGGCACATGAGAATTTTGGGAACATTCCATATCCAAATGACTTAAGGATATTCTATTCCTGGATCCAAAAGGCTCAAGCCCATCTCCAGATGCAAAGTGCATTTAGTCTATCTCCAACGATTCCCAAGCCATTCCAGAACACTGAAAAGTTCAAGTCTGATGTGGGATTCCCCTCTGTATGCTGTGAATACCTCAGATCACAGTGTAAACACCATGTTACCACAGACACAGTGTGAATCCTATCATACCACAGACACAATGTGAACCCATCATACCACAGACACAGTGTGAAATCCATCATACCACAGACACAGTGTGAACACCATCATACCACAGACACAGTGTGAACCCATCATACCACAGACACAGTATGAAATCCATCATACCACAGACACAGTGTGAACACCATCATACCACAGACACAGTGTGAACCCATCATACCACAGACACAGTCTGAACCCATCATACCACAGACACAGTGTGAACCCCATCATACCACAGACACAGTGTGAATCCCATCATACCACAGACACAGTGTGAATCCCATCATACCACAGACACAGTGTGAATCCCATCATAATACCACAGACACAGTGTGAATCCCATCATAATACCACAGACACAGTGTGAACCCATCATACCACAGACACAGTGTGAACACCATCATACCACAGACACAGTATGAACCCATCATACCACAGACAGTGTGAACCCTATCATACCACAGACACAGTGTGAAGCCCATCATACCTCAGACATAGTGTGAATGCCATCATACCTCAGACACAGTGAGAACCCCATCATACCTCAGACACAGTGTAAACCCCATCATACCACAGACACAGTGAGACCCCCATCATAACCAGAAAAACTTCCAATCTGAGCCCAATGAATACTAACTACTAAACCACTGAGTCAAATAAACATTCTTGTCCAAGCTACCAAGCTCTGTCCAAACTTCTAGTTCGTGGCACAGAAGAAACAAACACATAACTTCCTTAAGCAAATCTTCAAAGGATTTCTGTATGAAGATGATAGTTATAACTGATTAGTGTATTGAAGAAGATAAAATTATTTAAGCTCTACAAATTCTGACATTCAACAACAATGTGTTCAGCACCCAGGTGGTTAGTTTTCAAACCTAAGGAGACCCTTGAGATTCAAATATTCCTCTGAAAATCATCAGGGCCACACCTCACAGCAGCACGCAGTTGCTCATACATTCCCACATGGTGCCTCCAACCTTCTGAGAATGTCTATGGTTTAGGCTTGGCTCTAAGCTCTTACTGCAGCCCTAGTTTAAAATGCGGTCTTAATTTCATTAAGGCATCCATGATATATTATGATAAAAAAATAACCAAATGAAGTACGGCTTGTTTCTTCTCAAAAGCTAGATTCTCAGCTGAGCATCTGTGTAGACCACTCACTTAACTTGTAAACTGCTTCTTGCTGAACTGCTTTCGCCACATTGCTGAGAAGTTGCCTCTATTGTATAGGACCGTGGGAACTGCTTTGTATATTTGGTCAATTGCAAGTTATCTAAAAAGGAATAAAAACAATATCAAGAGCAGATTACAGAGCAAATTTACGGTCTCCTAATTTAGCAAAACTGATAAAGCAAAGGCAGTTCTATGAATTACAACCACAAGTTTAGTTTGTGATCCCATAGACATGATTGTGTTTCCAGCTTGACAGCAAACAAGCTCTCCCATCTCCGCCCATGGAGAGGTGGACTAAGAAACAAGCAGAATATTAAACACCCTCTTCTATGCATCCCCAGGGAGCCTTCTGCTAATATTATACATTGCAACAACATTGCTGGAATGGTTTATTAATGACGTCGAAACAGACTGAATCCTACATCTAATGATAATAACAATAAAGGTTATTTATATGCTGCCTAGCCACCAGCTAGCATTGGAGGCATTACAAATATACCCTTAAAACATGGGCAACACAAAATAAAAACAGGACAAACGGCCTTCAGATATGAGAAAGAATAAGAATGATGTGTCCCAGGAAAATCAAACTGCAGACCACTGTTCGATGCCCAAGACAACACCCCCCCAACACACACACATACACACATACACACATGCATGTTTACATACTCTTTTTCTTTAAGACTTTGAAAAATATCCATAAGTAAAAGTATCCATCATTTCAAGTAAAAAGGAAATTCTGACTCTAAAAACAGAGTCTCTATTCCCAAACTAAGACCCTGTGTCATTTGGCATTCCCAATGCTCCATGAGGAACTTCCTCCCAATTCTCAGTTCTGAAAAGAGAAGAATGACACAGGAGGAGAAACCCAAACAGCAGGTTAGTAATACCCGCCCATTTGTTCACACAAATTCTAGTCAGAGGCTAAACACACACAATAATATCTTCTTGGTGCCCCACCCTCCTACATCTGAGGTCAAATATGACTAAAAATGTATGTTCCTGGTTAAATAACTTAGAGTAAAAACACATATCCAGGCAGAGACTTCATGGGAACACAGACTTCCTGATTTATGCCCAGCAAAAGGTCAGCTCCCAAGTTGGAACGTGTCTTTCTATTCCTGGGCACTCTGCCCTTGCTCACCCTTGCCCAAGACAATACTTCCCCAAAACACACACACACACAAAGTCATTTCTACGAGAAGTTGCATTTTATTTGGGGGTGACTTTTATGAGTGACTCCTAAACCTAGAGATTTCTGTTTTCTCTGACAGACTCTCATATGAAACACCCTGATCTATGAGCTGAGTGATGGATGCAGAAACGCAAGACTAGATGAGCTGGGGCAGAGACAGTTACTTTACGTAAAGCAGAGTCACAGAAACGCTAGAATGGGGGAATGCAGGGACTGTGGGGGAAGTGACAATAAAAGGCTTCCCAGTAGATGGCTTCCTCCTTACAAGACTTCCTCTCTCTTCCCCAAATGTCCTCAAAGACACTTGTGTGAGGGAGTCAGTTTTTGCCTTGAGAAATGCTTGAACATACTTGAAGGTGGGTATGAGTGTATGAGGATACAGAAAGGTAAATGTTAAGGCAGACTTTATACGTGACATAAAATATGATTTCATTTAAGCCCAAAATAAAGCATCACTTTCTCCCTTCTCCCTCCTTTCCTCTCTCTCTCTGTCTCTGTCTTTCTCTCTGTCTGTCTCTCTCTCCCTGTCTCTCTCTCTCTCTCTGTGTGTGTGTGTGTGTGTGTGTGTGTGTGTGTGTGATGGTACTAACTAGTTTGACAGGATCTAGAGTTGCCTAGGAAACAAACCTCGGAGCATGTTAGTGATGGATTGTTCAGATTAGGTCACTTAGGGTGGGAAGACCCACCCTAATGTGAGAAACTCCATCTGAAGGACCGGGGTGGAAGAAAAGAGAGAGCGCACACATCCACGTTCAGCCCTGTTTGCTGACGGTGGATGCAATGTGACCAGATGCTGCCACCGTGGACTGAACCTGTGAAGCATGGAGCACAATAAACCCACCCTTCCATAAGGTGTCAAGTGCCACATCCACAAGGGAAGGAGGGGATCTCGTTTGAACTGTCCAATAGCTAAGATCTTAGGACATTTATCCACAGGCTGCACTAGGAATCTTGTGGTTACAAGTAGAGAAACCAATGATCCAGGGGAGAGGGGGTGGGAATGACCCCCTTTCCTATCTTCAGCATGTCAGCACCAGGAGAGACTCTACCGGCCAAAGTTATTGCCTACCCCTGAAACCATTAGGGCCCAGATTGTGGCGTACTTTCACAGATATATCATAGCATCGTCTCTGGAAAGAGTAATAAAATTTTAATTAAGAAAAAGTCTTATTTTGTTTTATAACAGTTGACTCATTTGTCTGCTCAGAATCATAAACACTTTAAGGACAGAAATTAAATATCATTAGACTCTGAACCCTGAGCCCCTAGAATAATACCTGAACTATAGCAGGCATTTAATAAATGTCTGATAAATGAGGCATTAATATTCTAGATCATTCCTCTTCCCCCTCTCTCCACTGATTATTAGTCCTCGTCTGTCCCCAACACCCCTCCTTGACTCACATTCTTGGACTCCTCTGCAATCAAAGATAACGCTTCAGCTACCAGCCCTGTCAATTGTGAGGTCACAGAGGTTGGTACACAAAGTTCAGCAAATTCAATGAAAACTCATAGAATATCCCATGCTGGGTAAATTAGGGATGTGTTCTCAGGTGTAAAGGATTAACTGTGGAGCTGTTTGTTTTATGCATTATTTCTATTTAGCCTCTGACTCAAAGTGCTCTTTTTACAGTCCATCTAAAAAGTATACTTAACTCAGAAACATGTACAAATTTCAGGCTTCTATCTGGCACTTGAGAATTTATTGCTGCTAAGTATTCTTAGTACCGTTTATGATCTCATCAGAAAGCCTGATTGAATTATGCCAAGGTAATCTCAGTCTCCCTGCTCGTCAGTCTGCATTTAGCTAATGGGAAGCTTCATTGCGGTTGCTAAGAGACAACGTTGATTATAGAAACAAAAATATACAAGTTGAAACAATGCTGACATTTTTAATCTAAGACATTCCCATCTAAAGAGGTTTTCTGTTCCAATTAGAATGATTTAGTGCATTCAGTGGCTGAGGAGGCATGAGTGTGTGTGTGTGCGCGCGTGTCTGTGTGTGCATGTGCGTGTGCATGTGCGTATGCATGTGCGTATGTATATTTTTGCTTGCTTATACTGTGCTTGTACTTGTGTTATAACAAAAGGACTGGAAATCATGATGGTCTGCATGAGACAGAATTGCATTTCTTTCTCACACAAAAAAAAATCAGCTAGAGCTGGTATAATGCCAGAGCATCAGAGATCTCTTAAGTTTTTTTTTTATAATTTCATATAGAAACACTACATCTACATTACTCCCACACCTCCTCCTCCCCACCTAACTCCTCTCTCCTGCCAAATTCATCATATCTTTCTTAATTATTATTGTTACATGTAGCATACATATGTAAATATATTCACATGTGCATATATAACCTTTTATGTATTTATTTATTCTTTAAGTTGTTCATACATGTGTACAGTGTCTTTTGATCATGTCCACCCCTTACTACCTTTACAATCATCTCTGACCCCCCTTCCCCACATTCCCCAGCAACCCATGTCCTTTTCTTCTTTCTATAACACAGTGTGTCTAGTGCAGTTTATTTGTGTGTAGGTAAAGGGTCATCTCCTGAAACATTGACAATCTACCAGGGATCACACCCTTGAAAAAAACCTGACTACCCGCCCCCCAGGAACCTTCAAATGTCCTCAGCTCCTCTTTCCATGCTGAAATATTGATTGATCTGATACTGTATTAGCTAATGTAGACAACCACATCTACAATGGGTTTATGAGTGAATCCGTTCTGCCATGCCCAAAAGGTCACTATTTTGCAACACTCTTCTCTGCTGTTGAATAATACTTCTGAGCACTGTGAATATATATTACTTTCATTGGTTAATAAATAACTGGCTGGCCAGTAGCCAGGCAAGAAGTATAGGCAGGACAGTCAAATTAAGAATGCTGGGAGGAAGAAGGGCGGAGTCTGTGGAGTTGCCAGGAGATACAGAGGGAGCAAGACAGGGCTGGAAGACAGGTAAAGCCATGAACCACATGGAAATACATAGATTAACAGAAATGGATTAATCTAAATTATAATCATTAGTTAGTAGTAAGCCTGAACTATCGGCCAAGTATTTGTAATTAATATAAGCCGCTGTGTGGTTACTTGGGTCTGGTGGCTAGGACCTACCTACACCTACCTACACTTCTCCATTCTTAGGCTCTTAGCAATCTTTCCACAGCCTCTTCCAAGATGTTCCTTGAGCCTTAGGGTTAGGGAGTGTAATACAGACATTCATTTAAGGTTGAGCATTCTATAGACACTTACTCTCTGTACTTTGACCAGTTATGAGTCAGAACAAAAGCCTTGAGGGCTGAAAACTGTATTTCAGGTATAGAAATACAAATTACAATATAGAGGGTACTTTGATACTCTGTTCCTTCAGGAAAAGACCACCAATAGATCATCTACCTGAAGCATGTGAGCTCCCAAGTCATGATTCTCAACAGATTAACCATACCAGGAATGGGCTTCCTTCTGTGGAGCCCATCTTAAATCTGATTAGACAATGGTTGATTACCCCCATGATATCTGTGCCACTATATCACCCTTAAGCATACTTTGTCATACCAGTCATTATTGTAGCTCACACAGTTCACAAATAGGTAAGACTTTTAATGACTTTTATGACCTGGAAGCCTGCATAGCATTTTCTAGTCTATGAAAGTTTCTGATCAGCATTGGCTTGATTTTCCATGGTATGTGGCCTAAGTATATGGCGCCTTTAGCAATAGGATCTTTCAAGAGCAATGCCAATAGCCTGTATTATTTTAGGGAATATCTGGGAACTTCTAGCAAACAACTCATCTGACACTGGGTTTTTTTGTTTGCTAAACTATGGATTCTGGGAGGAACATTATCTTCCTGTGTAACAACTCCAATTAAAACTGATAAATGATGATAATGATTGATAGATAAGCAGACAGACAGATGCTTATAAAACAGTAGATTTCTTCACACATCCTTAGTCTTAGTTATATCTCTCCTACCCCTTTTCTGCTTTACCTCCTATACCCCCATTAAATCCCCAATTATTCTCTTTTGCCCATTCACACTCCCTGTTGTCTACTCCCCTTCCCTCTTAAACTTTTTTTCTCTATCACCTCCGGTCCTTTTCTACTTTCCTGGCTTCTCAGGTATCCCAAGTCAAACACACAAATCTAAAGACTTGAAATCAGGAGAAACATTGGAAAACATATAAACACTGTTTGTCTTTCTGGAACTCGACTCTTTTAAATTCTGAAATGGGATGAGTAACTTTCAATATAAAACCTCAGGAGACAGGATGTTCACAATTCAGCCAGCAGGAGGCAAAACCCTCTTATCAGCAGGTTTTATTAGGTTCTTTGAATTTAGGCTATAGATAATACACAGATCACTGTTCATGTTGCATTAGTCATAACTGATTTTTCTGGCCACAAAGAAGATTAGGATAAAATTTTAAGTGGGCAGCTATACACTCAAGTAAATATATAGTCTTAATAAGCAGTTCACTAGATGGAATTTATATTAGTTACCTTTCTGTTGCTATGATAAACACCACGACCAAAGGCTACTTAAAGAAGACAGAGTTGATTTCACTTACTGTTCCAGGACAAGTAGGATGGGAGAGTGCTGGCTTGCAACAAGCAGCGGGCACAGCGGAGGGAATAGGAAGCTGGGAACTCTCATCTTGAACGGCAAGTACAAAGCAGAGAGATCCATCTGGAAATGGCCAAATGATTTTCCTCTCAAAGCCTGCCTCCCGTGACATATTTTCTACAGTGAGGTCACCTTCTAAATCTCCCCAAATAGCACGGCCAACTGGGGACCAAGTGTTCAAATACCATAGCCTATGTGGGCTGTTCTCATTCAATAGCATCTGAAAGACAGAAATAGGGATCTATTAGGGTAATTGAGTTGGTTTGGGGGTCTAAGAAGTCGCCTGAGGATGTCTGGAAGCTGGAGAACCAGAGAACTTAGTGGCATAACTCAGTACAAGGTCAAAGCCAATATAACTAGGCAAATAGACCCTGTAACTCTCAGTGTGAGGTCATAGGTCTACAAGCTGAGACAGGCAGGAAAGAACTGTCCTGTGTTCAAGCGCAAAAGCCTTAGAACCTGGAGTTTTAAAAGCCAAGAGCAGGAGAGAGGCACTCCAGCTCTGAAACAGAAAGAGCAAGAGCTCTGGAACAGAAAGAGCAAGACCTCTCCCCCATCATGCTCCCCCTCCCCCAGACACCCAGCTCACTAGATGGTGCCCATATTGAGGACAGACCTTCCCTTGCCAAAGACAGGGTTTGAAGAGAAGGAATCAGGGGCTCCATAGAATTCCAAACCCAAGCAAGTTAAGTTCTATTTCGTTTTAAGTTTGAGAATAATCTTTGGATCAACCTTATGTCCTCTGGGACCAGTGCTCTTCGTCCCTGTGTCTACTGAACAGGGAAAAGCAGAAAGCCATCAAATCCTGGCTCCCTTTCAATGCCCACAAGAGAAATTTGTATCTAATTCTGTAAGAAATGAAAAGCTGACAGATTATGACCATCTTTTTATTTTTCTTCAGAAAGTAACAGCATATAGAATGGACTAAAAGAGAAATAAGCCATGGTACTACAGTGCTACATACAGAAGATCATGTAGGCTACTAATGCTGGGTATGGGCTACCTCTGGGCAAACCATGGAATCCAGCCACTCATCTAGAGGTCTAGCCACATGCAGAGACTGCCCTCTCAAATGCCTGGTAGAGATATTTTGATGGTTTCATTGAAGTATGACAGGCATACTATAAGCTACATGCATTCAAACAGCATATTTGTTGATGACATGTAATAATGAACATCTTGTCAAGTTTTGACATAAATATACCCTATGGTTCCATCACAAAATAAAATCGCGCCCATGTTTTCAGCATTTGCAATAGTTAATCACGCTGTGTGAACTGCTTTTGTTTTACTATCTTCTTTCCTTCGATAGAGGACCTTCAAAATTTAAACTGTGTTGTTCTGAATTCATTCTTTTTTTATTGCCAAGCAACATTCCAGTGTTTCTTTAGCCTGCCACATGTGTGTGAGCATTTGGACTGTTTCTTGCTTGAGGCTGTGGCAATTAAAGCCGACAGGGACTTGTGTATGAGCCTCTGTGAGTCTCTGTAGATTGATTCCGTGAAGAACAGAGAGTGGGGACATTCGGTAATCAGACATCTAACTTTTAAAGAAATTGCCAACTCTGCCAGAGCAGTTGTATCATCTTGCATTTCCACTGGAAACTGCTGAGTCACTCCAGATTCCAACCAACCATCGACACAGCAGGTTTTCCGTTCAGGTGGTTTAACATGCATGTAGATGTGCCGCTGGAATTCAAGCTTGCCTTTCCCTGATGACAAGCCACCCTGGGCATCTCCCCAGGTGCTCACCTGCCATCCGTGTGGCTTCTGTGGAAAAACTTTGTTCAAATAGTTGGCCTAATTTCCAAAAGGTTAACCAGTCGCAGTGATGGTAGTAAACTTCAAACATTCTTTGTATATTCTAGATACAAGTCTTTATCAAACTTTTAATTTATAAATATTTTCTTCTAGTCTCCGATGTCTTTTTATTCTTTTTTAATACCATTTTATGAAAATTGAGCATTAGCTTTGTTCTTTCATATATTATGGTTTTAATGTTGCTTAAAATATTGTATTTCTAACCCATGATCACAATGACTTTCTATTTTCATTCTATAATTCTTAGAGTTTTGAGTTTTACATTTATGACTATAGTCCATTTTTATCTATTGTAATTCCTGGTGCAAGGCGTGCATATATACCCGTCTCATGTTTAGCTTGTGTCTATTTAGCCATTTTAGCAGCATTTTTTAAAGAATTATCCTTTCTTCTTTATGTTGCCTTTAGAACTTAGAAACAGAATCAATTACCACATATGTGTGAGTCAATTTCTAGACTATTTGATTCCATTAATCAATATGTCTATCATTACACCAATGACACATTTTCTTGATTAATATAGTTTTACAGTAAGACTGCAGATGATTTAGGATAAGCCCTCTAACCTTGTTCTTTTGCAAGGTGTTTTATCTAGTCTACTTCCTTTTCATTTCCTTATGGATTTCCAAATTGACTTGTCAATTTCTACAGTATGCCTATTGGGATTGTGTTAAATACATGGATTGATTTGGGCACAATTAATATGTTAATATAGTCTTCCAACTCATAAGCAGAGTATATATTTCCATTTAGTTATGTCATCTTTAATTTCTCTAGAATAATATATAATTATCTGTGTATAGGTTTAGTTTCTCTAGAATAATATATAATAATTATCTGTGAATAGGTTTTGGACATCTCATGTCACATTTATCCCTAGGTAAGTCATATGCTTTACTTTATTTTAACTGGTTTTCTATCATTATTTTAAGTTCTACACTTTCCTTGTTAGTTTCTAGAAGTGCACATCAGATGATCGGGGGAAACTACATATGAATGGAATTTGCATAAAATAAATAAGATTCCAAATGCACAGGATAGTTGTTGGAGAAGCTGCAATGCACGTCTCATGCATTGCCCGCTGGTTCCCACGTTTATGTGGCAAAGCCACACTGAGAATGTCTCACACACTGCCCTTTACGCTCAATGTTCACTTATAATCGCCTTACCCATTGCTGTTTTTACTACTGATGTTATTTTAGGACACCATTAAGCATGCAAATCAATCGATTTTTATAGATTCACAGAGATGTGCAACTATTGCCACAGCCATCTTTGAAGCATTTCATTCCCCTCCACAAAAGAATCCCTCTTTCCTCTGGTAGTCATCTCATTTCCCCACACAGTAGGCAGCCTCTAGCCTACTTTCTAGCTCACTGAACCTTCTTGCATCCCAGCTTCTTTAGGCCCCTTTATCCAAGAGTGTATTTTCCTCCCAGTCAGCAAATAACAAGTGTGACATTTCAAGCCTCATGCAGAACTAGTTTCCGACTTCCAAAGGGGATAACACCCAAGATCCTTTCTCTTTGAGTTGTTCGCTCTAGTAGGATGACCTTATCCCTGGCAACCTGGGTAACTACTAAGACCAGTAGAGCTGAGCATCAGTTCAAAAGAATAGGTTACTAAAATGTTCTTCTTAAAAAATAATCTTACTTTTAAGAACTGGGTTTCAAAATGGCTAGTGTCCAGTAAAGACATTGTCTCTAAATAGAATGCAAATAGAACCGAGGAAGTATATAAAGCACCAAGGCTACAAGACAGCATCACTGGGTCAGGGAAAATGCACAGGGGTGTATTAAGTTCTCACTGAGTGAGGGAAAATACAAAGTCAGACACTAAGATTTCACTTGATCCATTGTATGAACACAGCTGAAAGTTTTAAAGAAAGACTAAGAGAATCTTGCCAGAGATGGATAAGTACAAAAGAGGAAAAAGAAGAGGAGGAGGAGGAGGAAGAGGAGGAGGAGGAGGAGGAGGAGGAGGAAGAGGAAGAGGAAGAGGAAGAGGAAGAAGAAGAAGAAGAAGAAGAAGAAGAAGAAGAAGAAGAAGAAGAAGAAGAAGAAGAAGAAGAAGAGAAGGAAAAGGAAGAGAAAGAAGGAAGAAGGTTCATCAATGTGATTATGCCATCAGGTTTATGAATTGGCATTTATCTGGGGAATAAACAAAGTTATCAGAACCTTGGGACAAGAAATGGCTTTGTGAAGTAAAGCACAGCACTCATCAAAATTAGAAGCCTGAGCCAGCAGGATGGGCTAACAGATTAGAATGCTTGTTGCCAAGCACGACAGTGTGAACTCAGTACCTGAAATCCACGTGATAGGATGCGAGAACGGATCCTACAAGTGTTCCTCCTGCACCACGGATGCACATGCCTTCACACATACATGTGTGTGCACAAGTATGTAACACACACACACACAAAATAAATGACACAAGCCAGCTAAGCAGGTAGGCTAACTTCAGATCTTCACTCTCCCTTCGCTCTTCCAAATCCATTCCCCAAATCTCATCCCCAGCTCTGCAGCAGACTAGCTACTGTGGTCTCTCCTCACTCTCTGCCCCCACTCCCAGGAAACTCAGTAGATTCTGGTGAAACACCCTGCTTTCCACCCTCCTGTGGATTTTCCAGCTCCCACACACACACTTAGCCCTTCCTCACCCCTAACCATTAACTTTTAATACATAGAAACATATTTTACCCAGAATCCCCAGTGGCCACACCTAGTAGGATCTTAGAAGCATTCACTATTAGGCAACATATAGCCACCAAGTTTTCATAAGAGCTAGACAAGGCAACAGAAAGCAAGAAAGAAAATACCCACTCAACAAAGACAAGGTCAGCCATCACACCTAGAATTACAACCCAAACCCAGATATCTAGACACGAGTGTAAAAACGCCAGGAGAGTATATCCCCATTAGAGCCCAGCAACCCTACCATAGTAGTCCCTGAGCAACACAACGTAGCTGAAGAATAAGACAAGGACCTTATCGTAGGTTTTATGAATACATTAAAGGTTATTAAAGAGGAAATTAGTAAATCCATTTCTTAAACATTTATGAAACACAGTCAGTGGATGGAAGAGAATAAAATAGTTCAAGATCTGGAAGTGGAAATAGAATCAATAAAAAAAACTGAAACTAAGGGACATTCAAAGTTTAGGAAATCGAGCAGGAACCTCAGAGACAAGCCTCATCAGCAAAATACAAGAGTTGGAACAGAGAATCTTAGGCACTGAACACAAGATAGAAGAAATGGCCACCTAGGTCAAAAAGAAAAGTTAAATTGAAAAAAAAATCCCATATATAAAACAGTCAGGAAATCTGGGTCACTATGAAAACACCAAAGCTAAGATAATAGGAATAAAGGAAAGAGAAGACATCCATGCCAAAGGCACAGAAATTTGTAGGAGGACACTGCTTGCTCATTTCCCAGCTGCCCAGACCTGAATAAACACACAGAAACTATATTACCTACAGCACTGCTTGGCCAATAGCTTAGGCTTATTCCTGACTACCTCTTTTTTATTGTTTTTATTGAGCTATATATTTTTCTCTGCTCCCCTCTTTTCCTCCCCCCTCCCTTTTAACCCTCTCCCATGATCCCCATGATCCTAATTTACTCAGGAGACCTTGTCTTTTTCTACTTCCCATGTATATTAGATCCATGTATGTCTCTCTTTGGGTTTTATTTGTTGTCTAGGTTCTCTGGGATTGTGAATTGTAGGCTGCAGTCTTTTTGTTTTGTTTTGGTTTATTTGTTTGTTTTTGCTTTATGTCTAAAAGCCACTTATGAGTGAGTACATATGATACTTGTCTTTCTGGGTCTAGGTTACCTCATTTAATATGATGATTTCTATATCCATGCATTTGCCTGCAAATTTCAAGATGTCGTTATTTTTTTCTGCTGTGTAGTGTTCCATTGTGTAAATATACCACATTTTCCTTATCCATTCTTCAGTCAAGGAGCATTTAGATTGTTTCCAGGTTCTGGCTATGACAAACAGTGCTGCTATGAACATAGTTGAGCACATGTCCATGTGGTAAAATTGAGCATCTTTTGGGTATATACCCCAAAATGGTATTGCTGGGTCTTGAGGTATGTTGTTTCCTAATTTTCTGAGAAATCACCATACTGAAATCCAAAGCGGCTGTACCAGTTTGCATTCCCACCAGCAATGCAGAAGTGTTCCCTTTCCCTACATCCTCCCAAGAATAAGATGTAATCAGTGTTTTTGATCTTGGCCATTCTTATAGGTATAAGATGGAATCTCAGAGTTATTTTGATTTGCATTTCTTTGATGACTAAGGATGTTGAACATTTCCTTAAGTGTCTTCCAGCCATTTTAGATTCCTCTGTTGGGAGTTCTCTGTTTAGGTCTGTACTCCATTTTTTATTGAATTATGTGATCTTTTGGTGTCCAGTTTCTTGAGTTCTTTGTATATTTGGAGATAAGACCTCTCTCTGATGTGGGGTTGATGAACATCTTTTCCCATTCTGTAACTTGCCATTTTTTTTCTTGTTGACCATGTCCTTTGCTTTACAGAAGATTCGCAGTTTCAGGAGGAACCATGTACACACACCTACACACATGTACACATATACATACATGCACATGTATACTCCTACACACATGTGCACGCCTACACACATACATGCATACACATTCTAGACACACACCTACAAACATATACACATACACGCACCTACACACACATTCACATGTACACAACCTACACACATGCTACACACATACACATACATGTACACATATACACACCTACACACAAGTACACACACATACATACACGCACATATGAACACACACACTTTAAAACTAAGAGGTTCCTTTACTTGAAGTGAAAGCAGGAGGGTGGGGGAGGAAGAAAAGTGGAAGGAGAAGGGGAGGGACAGGAGGGAGAGCATGGGCCTCGGTGGGCGTGGTCTGAGAAGAGGGGCGGGGTCAGCGTCCTTTCGCCCCGCCCTCCACCCTCTGCTCAGTGGAGACAATCTCTAGACACACTCCCCCCGAACTCCTCCTAGCCTGGGGCTGAAGCGAAACTGGGAGAGGGAAAAGGTCGCAAAAATGCCTGGCCGGGAGTATATGCAAACTAAATCAAACGTATTGTTCAAAATTTACAGTGGGTCATCTCTTCTTTTTCTTATTTCTTTTCAATATCGAATGAAGGGCTGACCAGCAAGGTCAAACTCCCCTTATTAATGAGGCATTGCTGGGGCTCTGTCCCATTAGGGCGCTCAGAACGGTGCATTTACTGCAATTTGAGGCACTTAATAGAGAAAGGTCAGAGCGGGTCACGTTCAATTTCCACTTGGCAGAGGGAGGAAAAATGGAAGCAATTCATTTGCACAAATTTGAATAATTCTTCTCCGTCTCCTTTTCTTTATCTACTTATGGATAATTCCTGCATCTTACCTCACTCACAATCATTTCAGAACTGCCAACTGCCAGATTTCTATGAAGGCTGTAATGGAGCTGACAGATTCTATGAATCCAGGTGTCAAAATAAAGCCACCAGCCCCTTCCCCCACCCGCTTCTCACGACAGGGAATAGGAGTTGCCTCTTGTGGGCTCTTAAACTTATCATAAATGTATCAAGATTGCTGTGGGCCATGAAACAGCTGTAGACAATTAATCTTTCCACAATTCTTCGGCATAAGAATTGCTTTCCCCCCGCAAAGTAACATCTGCCGCGCCGAGGTGATTATTCACGGCCGATGGGCGCCACCGTAGTTTTATGCATAGAGCCATCAGTGGCAATGAAGCAAAATTTATAGTTTTCCCTGGTTCAGTAAAAATAACATTTCAGCTGCATTAAAACATCATCCATCAGCATTGTCCCAGAGCCCCGGGCCCCATCTCATCCACAGAAATTAAAAAATATTCATTTTAATGCTAACTTCTGAGGCTTGCAATACCACGATTGCCTCTGGGGTGGGGCACGGTCGTGGCAGAAGATGGAGGTGGGGGTTGTTATAAAGCACAGGGGAACCGAACATTAAATGCCCACCACCTTCCAGGGTCGCCCGGATTACTGGACTGTGGCTCTTATTTATTCATAACCTCTGAATGCTTAATCAAAAAATGCTCCGATCAAATTGAACAACTAAAAAAAGAAAGTTGTTCCACACAAACAATATAATTCCTTGCTTCGGGGGAAAGGTCTCAATGACGCAAGGCAACGGCTGTCTTTTCCAGGCGGTAGGCATTTTGTTTCCTTAAAAAACAGTTATTTAAACGTCTGTCTTGTAGGGTGAAACGCCCCCGGGGGAGGGGCAGTCGGCCTTTGCTCTGCAGCCTCACTCAGCGTCATGGAGGAGGACTGGGGGGGGGGGGTTCCCCTTGAAAGTGAAAGAGTCGCCTGTGCTTTAGATCTCAGCTTAGAGGACCCGACGAGTTTGACACTTGGCATGGCAGTCAGAGTTCTCACTGTACTTGAGGAAATAGATCAGAAGTTCAAGGTCAACCTGGGATCCCTGGGGCCGTGCCTCAAAAAAGTCACAAACTAATAATAATAATAATAATATAATAATAATAATAAGTTGTAGAATCAGAGTCATGGATAGTTAACTAAGTAAAATCAAAGAAGAAAATGAAGTCATGAGATCTGAGGATGTACTCAGGTCTTTGTGCACAGTGTAGGTCCCCCAAATTTAGCGATTTACAAATAAAATATGTCATAACCCCACTTCCACCTGCACACTTAACTCACTGTCTCTTCTAATACTGACATTTCTTAAATGCCGAGTAATTAGTCTGTCCAGCCAACACGTGCTTTAACAAACTGCTCCAAGCGCCATGCCACCTGCTGCAAATGAATATAAAGACAGTGGTTCTGATTTGGGGCGATTTAGTCCAAGAGAAAATCATAGAGATAAAGACCAGAAATACGATGATGAGTGAGCTGTTAGAATCACGAACAAAACACATAAAGTCGCATAAAACACACACACAGTTCTGCTCAGAAGGATGGGAGAAAGGCATCAGTTAAATACAGTTTACAAAAATAGGCACTTAAATACGTGCCATTTGAGGCACTGGCAATGGTGTCATTACCTCTCAGAGCATTATGATTTGAGGTCATGAAGAAATTGACTTAGAAAGTCCCCAAGAAAGGCTAAGGAGCAGCAAGGTAAAAGGTAGATTTTGGCTAGCGTTCCACTGAGCCGCCTGTAACCACGGTTTAGAAGACTTGAGGCTCTCTAGAAAGGAGCTCGCAGAATCATTGTTTGTCCTTGGCATGTTTTCATCTAAAAGTGAGAGCTAATCATTTTTAACTCATTGGAGAGTCTCCTAATTTCACAGTCAATGAAACACGGGCTCCACTGCAAGCCAGAAGTCAAATCTCACAAAGGTTAAAGGGCAAGTTCAAGCTACCGTGTCAGTGAATCTCAAACCACAGGATGCTGTGTGCTGACTTCCACAGCACAATAACCTCAGCCTAGGGGGGGCCCTGACCTGACGCGTCCCTCCAGGAAAACACAGACCCTCGGGGCACCTGACACCTGAAAAGGCCCTTCTCTCTTTGGTTTTCTGATTTTAAAGAATATATTTTTAAAGTATATTTTTAGAGACTTGATGACCTTTCATGAAAGAATGCCTATATTCCTCTTCAATGCTTAATCAAGTTTAAAGGTAGTCGTTTGAATGAAAATTAGTCATACACTATATATAACAAATAAATATATACAACTCTATAAAGACGGATAGTGACCGTTTACATTCTGTTCAGATAGAGACATCTGCGACCTACGTGAAAGCCCCGGCACATCTTCCCACAATGAATATGGTCTCTTTAGCCCTTGAGGTGTGCAAACAGAAGCTCCGGGAAAGAAGAAGGTTCTGGGCCAACGCAAGCTTTTCAGCTAACAGCTAACAGCACACAGAGAGGGCTCCCACATCAGACCACACTCAGCAGAGGCCAAGAGACCCCCCAAACCCCATAGGCTACCACTGTTGTCCTTTGTTGCCTCCCAGAGCTTGAAGCTAAGACCCTTACACTAAAGACACAAGACGTGGAGCAACTGAGCAGAAACATACCTAGAAACTTCTCTGAAGACTCTCACAGTATCTGTCTTACTTTGGGTTCCTATTGCTGTGAAGAGACAATGACCATGGCAACTCTTATAGAGGAAAACATTTCATTGAATCGTTTACTGTTTCAGAGATTTAGTCATCATTATGGCAGGACATGGTGGCACACAGGCAGACATGGTGCTGGAGGAGGAGCTAAGAGCTCTACATCTTGATCTGCAGGCACCAGAAGGAAACTGTGTCCCATACAGGGCACCGCTTGAGCATAAATGAGACACAAAGCCACCTCCACAGTGATACCCTTCCTCCAACAAGGCCACACCTACTGCATCAAGGCCACACCTCCTAATAACACCACTCCCTATGGGCCAAGCATTCAAACAAGGATTCAAAATGGTCTAAGGGGATCATTCCTGTTCGAACCTCCACAGTATCTGAAGGTGTAGTACGAGTTTCCAAGAGAGAAGAGCAGTTTATTCAGCTGTGATCCTTATAGAACAGCAATGACCAACATGACAGGCTATCTCCAGTGATCCAATAGCAGAATTTATACCTTGGTGGTACAACCATCTCATTAGACTTAGGACCCAATAGGAGGAAACGTGTGCCTGGTACTATAAACCCAGACAACTCCCTGTGACTGGTGAGATCGCAGACCCGTAAGGAGAACCTACTAAAGACTCTTTGCCAAACCAGTCTAATTTCTAACTGCTTTCTAAATGCCATTCTCACACACAGCGATAAGTATAGCTCACATACCTTATCAAAGAACCTTCTGTTTGCATTATACAGAAACAATTTCAGATATCCATAATAGTCAAAATACAGAGAATGGCTGCATTTTTCATATGGTGCCCAAGCCCAATGACACATCTGTAACAGAATCTCTACATCCAAGGCTCGGTGGGGGGGGGGGGGGAGCTGTAAGTCAGATGATTAGGATGTCTGCTGTATGACAGTACCTTCTGTATATGACAGGGAAGACATATTCATGAAATCTAAAAAATATGACCATCTAAACCAAACCTGTACAAAGACAACACTATGCTAACATGAATTGCTGTGGGATAATGCTCTTGTACCCTGTAAAGATTTCTCACTTGTATTGGTGTAATAAAATGCTGATTGACAGTAGCCTGGCAGGAAGTATAGGCCAGGTGACCAGACTAGGAGAATTCTGGGAAGAGGAAAGGATCAACCTGCCGTTGTCACCCAGACACTGAGGAAGCAAGATGAGAATGCCCCACTGAGTAAAGTACCAAGCCACGTGGCTAAACATAGATAAGAATTATGGGTTAATTTAAGTTGTAAGAGCTAGTTAATAATAGGCCTTAGCTAATAGACCAACCAGTTTATTATTAATATAAGCCTCTGCGTGTTTTGTTGGGACTGAATGACTGTGGAATCAGGCATGACAGAAGCTTCTGTCTACATGAATGGAGGAACTCTCACAGGACCCCACCCCTAGATGAAGACCTTCAAGCAATCAATGATTGTTGAGAAAGTAAGAATCAGTCTTCTCTAGGGATAAGTCCCCTAATAGATTACCCAATCCCAAATGGTCAGCCCTAAACACATGCAAGCAACACTAAGTGGATTCAGCAGGCTGTGTGTATGTGTGTGTGTGTGTAACAACACTAATTAAAGAACAGTTCATGAATTTGATAATTTTTAAAAGCTGACCATATAATAAAAATAATTCCAATATTAAATCTTATTTTTTGTTCCAAAAAGTAAAAATTTTCTAAATAAAGGACATATACAAATAGGTTTACAACATCACATAATAAGTAAAAATATAAAAGACATGGGTCACATAACCTAGAGCTCTTTTTCTACACACACAAAGCTATAAGACTACTGAAGGATTGTTCTGTTTCGATTGTTGCTTGGAGATTGGGCCTTACTTTGCATCTGAAATGCTTCTATATCACTCTTCCAAATTCTGAAATTACAAACATGTACCACCACAGCAGGTAGGAATACTGTTTTGAAAAATATAATCCAAAATGGATTTGATTGAGGAGTAGAAGGGACTCTACAGAGCAAACACAACTTCTTTCTCCTGTGTTACTGTCACCAGAGCAGAGCATCAAGTTCAGCTTGCTCCCTCGTGATGTTGCTGAGACTAGCGGCTGGATGGAGGCAGGATAGTCAGCTCCACTTTGTACTAGTCAGTACTAGTCAGCTCCACTTTGTACTAGTCAGTCCTGCTTATACTAGTCAGCCCTGTTTTGTACTAGTCAGTCCCCTTTGTACTAGTCAGCCCTGCTTTATACTAGTTAGTGACTCTTTGTACTAGTCAATACCACTTTGTACTAGTCATCCCTGCTTTGTACTAGTCAACTACATTTTGTTCTAGTCAACTACACTTTATACTAGTCAGCCCTGCTCTGTACTAGTCAATCACACTTTGTACTAGTCAGTGCCACTTTGTTAGAGGGTTCTCCATAAGCAACAGGATTTTTCTGGAGAGACACAGGTGTATTTAACAGGAATGACGACCTAAGAAAGAAATCAGCCAGAATTCTGTTCAAATTCGTATTTCAGGACCCATGACAAACTTGAAAAGGCCACTGCAGTAACCCCACTAACAAACTTCTAAGATATCAGAGAAAATGATAATTCCTAAACACCAGGTAAGAGCAAGCTTCAGTATTTTAAATGAAATTTAAAAATGGATCCAAGAAGAATCTTAGAATAAATGTGGATATTCCTGAACATTGAAAAAATGAAAATAGAGCTCTCCTCCAATGAGCTGGACCTGCCCCCTGTCCAGGAGTATGCAACTGACCAATGGGAGGGGCCACGGGTTTGTTCCATCCCCACTTCTCCAGAGCATTTCCTAAAATGCCAAGCTGAAGACATGTGGGCTGAAGGAACTCCAATGTGCAGGATCCACAGTCGGCTGCACAGTATTAATTAGTAACAGAAGGGGCCCCCAGAAGCTGGTGTGCTCAATTGCCAGGACAAGAATCTGTTTCTCAACACTGACTTGGGGAAAAAGTCTTTCTCTCCTGCTGCTGTTGGTATACACAGAAGATGTGTCAATACCCAGGGCTGCCAGCCTCATAACCTTTCTGTGAATTGAGAGCTGGCTGTGGGCTGATGGTAAATGTAGGACCATAAGAAATGTAGAGTCTAGCTCCCACATTCAATAGGCTGTACCACACAAGACAACTTCAAGCTTAACTGTAACCTAATAAAAGAGCTATTAAAGCCAGGGGTAACCCAGCTGTCATTTAGTGTGCAATAAACAGGATTCTAGGCACCATTCTAGCAATTTAGTGGTCCATTATCTATTTTTAAAAATTGAAAGTAAAGGTAAACAGTTGATAACCAGGAAAAATTATTTGGTACCAAGAAAATGAAATTTCAAAACTTTTGTGTGTGTATATATGATACCTAGGGCCTCACGAATACCAGAGAAGTACTCTACCATTGAGCTATAACACCAACCCTAAACACTATTTATTTTAAAAAAAAAGCTGAATTTTTGCCAGGTGGTTGTGGCGCACGCCTTTAATCCCAGCACTCGGGAGGCAGAGGCAGGCAGATCTCTGTGAGTTCGAGACCAGCCTGGTCTACAAGAGCTAGTTCCAGGACAGGCTCCAAAACCACAGAGAAACCCTGTCTTGAAAAGCCAAAAAAAAAAAACCTCAATTTTTAAAAAAATGCTTGGTAGATCTGTTAGTAGAGTGCTTGCCTAGTGTGCACAGAGTCCTGGGTTCAATCCTCAGTGCCCATTTCTGATGATTCAGAACTTCAAGTTATCCTTGGCTACAAAAACAAATTTAAGGCTAGCCTGAGCTAAATGAGAACCTGTTTCCAAAAAAAGCCAGACAAAAATGGAACACATTTTTTAATTCCAGCACTTGATTGGCAGAGGTAGGCAGATCTCTGTGAGACCAACATGGCATACATATGAGTTCCATATACATATGAGTTACACAGTAAGGCTCTGTCTCAAAAACAGAAAGAAAAAATACCATCAACGAAACTAGTAACCCTAGATAACATTGCTTTGGAAATAACCCGTATACACTCACTGCCTGCTGTAGGAAAGACAATGAAGAAAGGCTCCATATCTCGGGCTGACCAGCCACACTGCTGGGTACTAAGCTATCTTCCACTTTATCCTTTGGGGTCTCATCCTAGAAAGCTGAGAAAAAACCTCTATTGTGAATCTGGGACTTATGACAGGGACCTGGTAGCCAGTGACCCTGTGAAGACATTTCTGAAACCTTTTCTGTACAAGAATCGTAACTCATGGCTGTCTTTAAGGCTTCCAACCACAGAGATGCAATTAAAAAGAAAAAACACTAAAAAGTATGCTTCTCAGCAACCAAAGTGGAAGAAACCACCTCACACAAATCCTTGGATTCACTGTATTGGAGTAAAGGGGCACAGGAAGCAACAGACACAGTGAGCCTCCAAATGTCTACTTCTGCGACAAAGAGCCCCCATTGACAGTCAGAACTGCATACAACCAACTAGAATCAAGCCAGCTAAGAGCAAAGAGTAGAAGTGTCCAGTGTCCAAGCAGTGAAGGAGTCAAATGTCTGGAAGCAGAAAAAAATTGTACTTCAATCTCACTAGAGAAACCACTGCCAAGTTCCTCTCACACCCAGAGCACAGCTTCTGGACCCGCCACCCAGTCCCTAGTGGGAACACCACGCTTATCTGGAAGCTTGAAGGTTTCCAGGCTGCTGTAACTTGTACTGGAGGAACTTCAAAGTTGAGTGAAGCCATTCCGCATTTTGCTGTGGCTAGGTTAGTGCCACGGTGTCGGTGTGGTAGTCAGTAGAGTGTTGCGGGGTTGCTCCTCCCCTGCCATCTTGACTGAAGTTGTCAGCCTTATCAGAAAGTACCTTTATCCACTGAATCCTCTTGTCAGGCCTATATTTCATCCCTCGAGAACTGTATGTTTATTCCATTAACTCATTGTGGATTGAACTGTTTAATTTCTTATAGTTTCATTTTTTTAATCTCTGAATGATACAGATAATATTCTGCCAGATGTATATCTAGCAAAGATTTTCTTCCACTCTGGAATTTGTCTCTTCACTCCATTAACCATTTCCTTTGCAGGAGATTTTTAATTTCATTCTGTGCCATTTTTGGCATTATTTCCTGAGCACCCAGAGTCCCTTGCAGGATGAGACTAGGCTTGGGTCTAAAGGGTTTTCCCTGCTTTGCCTATAATTGGATCAGAATTTCAAGTCCTTTATTAATGTCTTTGATCCATTTGGAGTTTGGTTTTGTATAGGGTCAGAAACAGAGATTAATTTTCATTCTTCTACATATGGATATCTAATTTTCACAAAACCATTTGTTGAAGAGGCTGCCTTTCTCTGATGTATATTTTTGGTGTCTTCCTCAAAAAAATCACAGGTTACAACTTTGTGAGTTTACATCTGCATTCTTTATTCTGTTTGGTCAATGTGGGCCAGTACTACTATTGCTGCTGCTGCTGCTGCTGCTGCTGCTGCTGCTGCTGCTGCTGCTGCTGCTGCTGCTGCTGCTGCTGCTATGGCCCAGATATATGATACTCAATCATTATTTATTTTGTTCAGGGTTGTTTTGGCTACCAAGTGCTGTGGGACAATGGTTTTGTACCCTGTTAAGATTTGTCAGTTGCATTGCCTTAATAAAACACTGATTGGCCAGTAGCCAGGCAGGAAGTAGAGGCAAGGCAACCAGAACAGGAGAATTCTGGGAAGAGGAAAGACTCAGTCTTCAGTCGTCACACAGATGCAGAGGAAGCAAGATGAGAATGCCTCACTGATAAAGGTACCAAGCCACGTGGTTAATACAGCTGGGGAATTGGGTGGGACAGAAACCTCTGTCAACAACTGAGGATGCTCTGTGCACTCATATACATTTTAAGATTGTTTTTCCTATTTCTGTGAAAAGGGACATAGGACTTTTAATGATGGTTGCATTGACTTTGTAGATTGTTCTCGGCCCAATAGCCATTTATTTGCTTTAGATTTCTGGATTTAGTGGAATACAAATATTTAAAATATACCCTTGTAATTTTCTGAATTTCATTGGTATCTGTTATAGAGTCCCTAATTTTATTAAATTAGGACTTTCTTTTCATTAGTTTGAGTAAGGGTTCATTAATCTTGTTAGATATTCAAATAATTAATTATGAGCTTCATTTCTTCCTTGTTGCTTTTTTGTTTCCATTTCATTAGTTTGTGTCCTGTTCTCAGTTGTTTCTTTCCGTTTGCTGATTTGCAGTTTGGCTTCTTCTTGTTTTCCTAAGTCCACAAGGTGCATTGTTACACGGCTTATTTGAGAGCACTCTAATATTTCACTGTAGGCAGTTGTAGCTATAAATGCCTCCTTCATATATATTAAGTGACTCTGGCAAAAAAAAATGTATGCTTTTCGGTGTTTGAGTAGAATGTTATATAGATGTCTGTTAGGTCCATTTGTGCTTAGATACAATTTAACTGAGCTGTTTCTCAGTTTGCTTTATGTCAGAATCCTGCCTATTGGTGGAAGTGACATACTGAAGTCTCTTAACATTGTGCTGAAATTGACAGGCATGCACTAGTGTCTATTTTATGAAGTTGGGTGCATCAGTGTTTGGTGTATATATGCTTAAAGTTGTCATGATCTCTTGATTCCTTTAACTGTGATAAAGTGAATTTCTTCAAATCTTCTGACTAAATGTGGTTTGATGTCTATTTTGTCAAGAGGTGGAAGAGTGAGACCTGCTTGTTTTCTGGTCCCATTTGCTGGCAAAACCCTTTTCCTTCTTTTATTCTAAAGTTTTGTCTGTCATAGTTGGTGACAAATAGACAGACCTTGCTTACTGACACCAGTTTGACAATTTGCATCTTTAGAATAGGGAACAGAGGCCATTAATACTCAGAGTTATTACTGAAAGGTGTGTGCTTATTCCTGTAACTCTGTCTATTTTGTGTTGTTCATTTTCCTAATCATTGCTTGTCTATTACTATGCTAAGTGGTATTCTCCTGTGGTCTCACAGATGTGCCAGCATTCTCTTCCGTGCAAAGGATTCCTTTACATTTCTCCTGTGACATCAGTTTGTTGGTCATAAATTCCTTTAGACTTTTTATCTTGGGAAATTTTTCTTCTCCTTCAATTCTGACAGGTAGTTTTCCTGGGAATTGTTGTCTGAGTCTGCAATTGTTGTCAAATCTTGAAATAATATTGTTTCAATTACTCCTGGCCTTTAAAGTTTTTGTTAAGAATCAGCTGTTACTTCAATAGGACTACCTTTAGGTGTGACTTGCAATTTCTCTCTTGCAGCTTTCAGTGTATTCATCTTTGGACTGCAGTGTGGTGTGGCAAGACTCTTCTTGATACTATCTATTCTTGTAAATACCTCCAGTACCTGGATGGGCATCTCTTTCTCTACATTTGAGAAGTTTTCTGCTCTAATTGTATTGAAAATATTTTCTATGCCTTTAGAATTAAATTCTCTACCTTGTTTATAACCATGATTTGTGGATTTGGTGTTTTCATAGTGTCCCATAGATCTTAAATTTTATGTTCATACTTTCTTAGCCATTTATCTTTGTCGTATTCACTTTGCAAGTGTTACAGCTCCGGAGGAAAAGGTATCCTGACTTGATAGGAAGTCATAATATACCTGAAGTTGGGGTCTGGTGGGGAATGTCTCCCCACAGGATATGGCAATCCTGCTCTCCTCTGAGAGAGAGCCATTACAGCTAAACTGTGCTCCATTCCCCTAAAGGAGGTTCCCAGCAAAGATAACCCTTTCTTCTCAGCTCTGGCCCAAGCTGTTACTTCTTCTACATTACTCTGCTAAGGGAGAAACCCTTGCAGAAATCCAGCAATCTGCTCTGTCTCATGCAAAAAGTTGTTACTTCTGGTCCCCTCCCCTAAGGAAGTCTCCCATTAGAGGTATCAGTTGTTTCTTCTGCTCTGCTCCCCTAAGGGGGTTCCCAGTGGAGATTCTGCTCTACCAGTGAGAGAGGGTCTTCACCCAAAACTCTTTTAAGAGATTTATTTGGGAAGGAGGAATCCAGGGCAGTGTATGCCTCTGCCGGAGTAGAGAAGGACAGCTGCCAATTGAAAAGGCAGAGGGCTCATATAGGGCTCCTTAGGGCCGGAGTTTTTCCAGGGAGATGATTTTCAGGGAGAGAATTGGTCAGATTTCAATCCCCTTGATCTTGGACAATCTCAGATTGGCTAGATTTTTGTGCTTGGGGGATTGGTTGATTTTTCTGCTCGAGGGTTGGTTGCTTTTCTGCTCAAGGATTAGTTGATTTCATGTTCAGTTATTCAGGGGCAGTGGCAGATTTGGCCATGGTTTCAAGGCCAAAGTGTGTTTCTTACACTAGTCCTTTTTAGCCTTTTAACTCTAGTTTCAGGCCCAGGGTGTGTTTCTTTCCCTGGCTCTGTTTTCAGGTTCAGAATGGGTTTCTTTTACTGTCTCTGGTTTCAGGGCCAGGGTGAGTTTCTTCCACTGATCCTTTTCCCCTTCACATTTTATCTTGAAGCTCTAACATTCTATCTTCTCTTTGGTCTGTTCTATCAGATACTTTCCACAGAGCTTATTGTATGACTTATTTTAGTTCCAATTCTAGTATTTAAACTTGATTTTTCCAGAATTTTATCTCTTTATTGATTTTCACTTTCATGTGCTATATTGACTTCCCTGTTTCATTTGACTCTTTGTATTATCTTGGAATCGTGTAGCAATATATTTGTGCCACATTGGTTAATTTATACACTTAAAATTATTTTTCTGAATTCTTTGTCTTAGATTTTATATAATCCATTTTTATTATTTGTCTATTTATTTTACAGCCCAGCCACAGCCCCCTCAATCCTCCCTTCCCAGTCCTTCACCCCTATTCCCCCTTCCCACCCTCTAATCCCCTCTTCTATCTCCATCCAGGAAAGGGCATGTTTCTTATGAGTATCAATAAAACACAGCATATCAATTTGCAGTAAGACTAAGCATCTCCTTATGTGTTAATGCTGGGAAACATGACCCAGTATGAGAAGTAGGGTCCTAAAAGCCAGTAACAGTCGGGGACATGCCCTGTTCCCACTGTTAGGAGTCCCATAAGAAGACCAAACTACACAACTGTAACATATATGCAGACACCCTAGGTCAGTCCCGTGGAGTTTCCCTGGTTGTCAGTTCAGTCTCTGTGAGCCCCTATGAGCCCAGGTTAGTTGATTGTGAGACTTCCTGTGGTGTCCTTGACCCCTCTGACTCCTACACTCCTGCTCAAAACACAAAGACCTCAACATAAATCCAGATACATTGAACCTGATAGAAGAAGAAGTGGGAAATAACCTCAAAGGCATCGGGACAGAAGACACTGAACAGAACACCAACAGCATAGCCACTACGATAAACAATTAACAAATCTGACCTCATGAAATTGAAAAGGTTCTGTAAGGCAAAGGACACCATCAATAGGACAAAACAGCAGCCTAAAGAATGGGGAAAATATTCACCAACATCCAACAGAAGAGTGATTTCTAAAATATATAAAGAACTCAAGAAACTAGATATCAACAAACCAAATAATCCAATTAAAAATGGGATACAGATGCCGGACGATGGTGGCGCACGCCTTTAATCCCAGCACTTGGGAGGCAGAGGCAGGCGGATCTCTGTGAGTTCGAGACCAGCCTGGTCTACAGAGCTAGTTCCAGGACAGGCTCCAAAGCCACAGAGAAACCCTGTCTCGAAAAACCAAAAAAAAAAAAAAAAAAAAAAAAAATGGGATACAGATCTAAACTAAGAATTCTCAACAGAAGAATTTCAAATGGATGAGAAACACTTAAGGAGATGCTCATCATCCTTAGCCATCAGGAAAATATAAATCAAAATGACTCTGAGATTCCATCTTACACCTAGCAGAATGGCTAAGATCACATAATTCATTCTTATTGGAAGCTATTACTGTGGAACTAGAAATTTGGGGGAAAGGAGTTGTGCTGCCTTAGTTTTTCATCTTTTGGGTAATTTTGTGCTGCAATTTGTATTTCTGGAGTTAAATCTTTAGTTATATTTTTAACTACTCTTATTTTTTCAATGATATGTCTTCAATATTAAAAATAAATGAGCATATAGTAGGGTTGAAGTGTCATTTTTCTCTGCTATGCTACTGTTTAAGGTACCAGACTCAGTTCCCAATATGCTACTAAGAATGGAATACTGTCTCCAAAAATTGATCACTATCAGAGTGTAGATACACTCTGAAAATACAGTAAAGTTCAAATAATTAGTAATTACTTCTTAATTCCAATCATTTCAGAAAGTAAAGAAACATTGACTTTACAAGTGTTATTCACAGGTGCAGACCACAGGTTCTGACTACAAGTGTTGATCACAGTTGCTGACCACAGGTGCTGACCACAGGTGTTGATCACAGTTGCTGATCACAGGTGCTGACCACAAGGGCTGATCACAGGTGCTGACCTCAGGAGCTGACCACAAGTGTTGACCACAGGTGCTGATCAAGGTGTGATCAACAGGTGTGATCAACAGGTATTGATCTTAGATGCTGACTACAGGTGTTGATCAGAGTTGCTGACCACAGGTGCTGATTGCAAGTGCTGACAACAGGTGCTGACCACAGGTGTTGATCTTAGGTCCTGACCACAGGTGTTGATCAGAGTTCCTGACCACAGGTGCTGATTGCAGGTGCTGACAACAGGTGCTGACCACAGGTGCTGACGATAGGAGCTGAACACGAGCATTGATCACAGGTAGGGAAGGAGTCCTTTAGGATTTCAGTTGAAATTTTTGGCCTAATCCCTGAGCTATTTTTTCTGATGTTGGCCATGCAGCCTGGGACCTTTATCTATTTTCCCTTTTGGGCTCTGTCTCCACCCAGATTTTCATCTTACTGGATACTAACAGTAAATGATAAATCAAACAAAGATACTCACCCTCAGGGGGAAAAAAATCAGTGTTGTGACTTGAAAAGTCATATCTTTGCCTTTGGCCAAGGTGTGGAATTTTTTATCAGTATTTGAGATACTAATATCTACCTACTGCCTTGTTATGGGATGTAAATGAGAAAGTATACAAAGAAGTACTTTGTACTATGCTAGCATCCCCAGGGGTTTCCTAATTCAATCAGCCACCACTGTACATCCACCTGCTTGCTGCGTTCCTTTCTCTTAAAGCTCAAACCCCCCTACCATTCAGAAGGCATCATTTCTTACTCTTCATTCTTCCTCCACTTCCTTTATGCTACAAACCCTCAAGACTTTTCTCTTTCTCTCCTTGATGCCCTCCTTCCCCTTAGTTAAGCTTCAACTTCAAAGTCACATATTATAACCTCTTTCCTAAATATCTAGGAGAGGGACACCCATCCCTTTACTTATCTAATCCCCGGAGACCCTTCAGTTCTGGCTTCCTACCTCTGGTACTGGGAACCTAATTCAGGCCTTGTGCAGGCTAAGTATATGCTCTGTAATGTGGGAGGTCCTTCTATCTATTTGTTGCTTTTATTGGTTAATGAATAAAGAAACTGTCTTGGCCTATGATAGGGCAAAAGAACAGAGTTAGGCAGGGAAAACTAAAGTGAATGCTGGGAGAGAAGAGGCAGGGTCTGAGAGACACCATGTAGCCCAGCCAGAGACAGATGCTAAAACTTTAGCTGGTAAGCCACAGCCATGCAGCCATACACAGATTAATAGAAATGGGTGGAAGTCAGCTGTAAGAGTTAGCCAATAAGAAGCTAGAGCTAATGGGCCAAGCAGTGATTTAATTAATACAGTTTCTATGTGATTATTTCCAGTCTAAGCTAGCCGGCAGCCGGGAACGAACAAGTACCCCCTCCTCCAACACCCTATTACTGAAAGAACCTCTGTACTTTTCCGGTTTTGAAAGGGGTTTTCTGAGTGTACTGTTCAGCATTTAAATATGCCAGTGTCTAATGTATTATAGACTCTCAACAAACTTTTGAGCCCAAGGCCTTGGCTGTGAACAGTGGCACATACTTTAAATCTCTGGAGCCAAGGAAGACAGGACAGACAGCACAGTGAGTGACAGGACAGTCTGGTCTACATAGTTAGTTCTAGGCAGCTGGGGCTGCGCAGTAAGACAGTCATCATCATCATCATCATCATCATCATCATCATCATCACCCTGCGTTACATAATAGGACCCTATCTTTAACAAACAAAGCAGGGGCCAGTGGGGTAAGAACACCTATTGCCAAGACAAACAACCTGAGTTCGATTCCAGAAACCCACATGGTAGAAGGGGAGAACCAATTCTCGAAAGCTCTCCTTGGTCCCTTCACTTGTGTGTGTGTGTATGTATGTGTGATAAATAAATGCATTTTTAATATCAAATTTAAAAACCATTATTAAAAGTCATAAGGAAAGAGAAATCCTAATTTGGGGAGGGAAGGGACATAAAATGAGCACACATATTGAACACAAGCCTAGCAAGGACCTCATAAATCATGCTCTGTGCCCAATTCATTTTGCACATAAAGAATAAAACAACTCACTTCACACCATACAGATTGGTAAGGAGCTGGGAAGCCAACCCTGTCCTGCCATGCAGAGATGTCTCAGGAGGACGGCAATGAACTGGAGTTCCTTAAACAGCAAGGCTGCTGAGCACTTAGTCACTTCTCCTCCGTGTAGGTTTCAAGGTGAGACACAAGAGCCAGAGGGACAATCGTCTCCCCCATTGTTCCCTGGGCCCGTGCCCATTCAGCTTGCATCTGAGTAATAATGTCTCCCGCGTGCTGTCACTCTCTCGGAGTCCTTGACTCTTCCCAGAGGATTTGTGGGAAATGGTGAGGGGTTGCTTTTCATGAGAAGATGCAGAGGGGCTAATTTCCTCCTCCCCTCCCCCACACACATTTCAAACTCATCCATCAGATCTCAGGGAAGTACAACACTCAAACAACATGAATAAAAGCCTTTATATTAAATTCCTGTGGGCGAGCTGTGCAGATGAAGCAGTACAATCTGATCCTAGCGAGTTAAATGGTTTGCAAATCACCGTGTGCTGCACCCTTCAGACGCACCCTTCCCGAGAATAAATCACCTGGTATTATCATAACAGTATTTAGGAGATTTGCAAGTACATCGGAGTGAAAAGGGTTTGGTGCAGAACAATCTGCATATATATTTACATCTGTAAGAATTCATTTCTTGGGTCTCCAGCCACTGGGAAACACGCAACTAATTTTTCATTTGCCTTAGGCTATAATAGATGGATAGAAACGGTGGGACGAGAGAAAGAAGACTAGAAAGTTAGGGAAGAAGGAAGGACAACGAACCAGAGACAAGGCCAGGAAAGAGACGGCTTTTATAGACACTAGGCCTGTGCTATGCCCTTCAGGAAGTAAGAGGGCATACAAACAGAGCACCAGCCTAGCTTACCAGCAGAGGGCAAGCCTATGAGTCCAGGGTGACATTTTCCCCATCTTGTTTTTGCTTTCTTTCCCTTCCCTTTAGCTATGTGCACATTAAGGCGTCACAATAGACGAGCTGGGAAGACTTCTCCCTAGTTTAGCAACATAGATAAAGTCAATGATTTGCATTTCCGATTCCCGAATTAATTGGGGAACAAATGAGTTGCGTTCATGGTTCTGCTGTATGTCAGCCAAAGGTTGTTTCTCAGTAAAAATAACATCTATGCCTTTCTCAAACCTTGAAAATTTCAACAGCAAATCCTTCATTCTCCAGGAGCAACCAGGGTGGAAGGCGGCAGTCAGCTTGGTACACTGGGACCATTTAAATCTTCATTGTCACCCCCGTAACTAAAACCCCACCTTTTATACATATAACTATTTGCTGTAACTGAACTTCATTGGTGTGAAGGATGTTATTTCATTTTAAATGTTGAGGTCTTGCAAATAGAGCAGACTCGAAAATGGATGGTCATTTCTCTTGTCAAGCACATTAAACTCTTATCTCTATTTTTTTTTTAAGATTGTGAAGCACGGATTATTCAGAATGTGGAGCTCTGAGTGTCTTCTCCAGCCTGTAAAGTCAACAGTTACAGTGCTAAAGTTTAATCAACCCCATAAACTGTAACTCAGAGAGTGACCCAGTGTCACGCCTCAAGTTCGGCTGCTCCACTGAAAGCCCTCTCAGCTCAGCCAGAGCGGTGTTGTTGGAAGAGACAACGAACAGATACCTGCACAAGGCTGGGGAAAGGAGATGGGGAAGGAAAAGCCAGATGGGAGAGAGGGCCACGCAAATCCCACTTGCAAGCATTTCCCTGAGGAAACACGGTTGTGGAGATGATGCACGGGTTGGATAATAAAGGGCCAAGGGTGCCATGAAGTTCACAGTGAAAGCAGACAGTGTTTCCTTCCTTCTGGCACACACTTAAGATTCCAACGAAAAGTGCAGGAGGTAGTGCCTGATCAGGGGTCAGTGGCAAAGGGAGTTTCAGCACTGCACCCATGAACTATTAACAAACTATTAATAAATAAGACTTCGAATGGTCATCACACACACCAGGAATATAGTCTCATCTGAAACCCCACACAGTCACTTCACAAGTCCATCAACAGTTTTCTCATGGCTGTTGTTCTTGGTTTTGGTGGGGTTGATTTGTTTTGCTGACAAACTCTCACCGTGTAACTCTGGCTGGGCTGGAACTCACAGTGTAGACCAGGCTAGCCTGCCTCTACCTTCTCAGGGCTAAGATTAAAGATACGCCTGGCTTATTTGGTCATTTTTAGTAACTTGACTTGAGTAAGAGTTTATCACTTGTTAGAACTGGAAAGGCAAGCTTAAAAAGTTAAGTTAACCAAGCCATGGTGATCTTATAACACTAGCAATGACTAGTTCAAGGTCAGCCTGGAGTATATAACAGGTAAAAAGGTGAAGTTAGTTAAAACACTGCCATTTCAGTGGAATCATTCACAGAAAAAACACAGAAGAGTACATCTTTCTGTATCTAAGAGTTCCTGTGGACAATTGGAGATTCATCTTGCCAGACATTTTTCTAGGCTTCCATACGCGACCAGTGCAGCATCCTTGTATCCTTTGGCCTTGTATAAAAACTGAAATAGGCACCAGTCTAGTGCTCTCTTAGATTATTTTATATCCCTATTAAATCTTCCCTCCCCTTATGCACATATGTAGCTGTATGTGTGTGTGTGTGTGTGTGTGTGTCAAGAATGACCCGTTCCATTCATAGAAAACACACATGAATCTTCTTGAGCCATTATCTTAGAACTGAGATCATGTAAAGCTTTCCCATGGGATCTGTTGGCAGCCCTGGCAATTTCTCAGATGGAGGCAGACATCAGCCCACCATGATCCCATACATCCATGTTTTCCCGGTGTCCTCATTGAAAATAGCACTCAATAAGCACAAAATGAAAGGTGAGCACACTCCACCCTCGTCTGTCTGGGAAAGAAAGGAAGTGGAAAGTGCAGCAGCTGTTCTCCCAGATACCATTCCTAAACCATCAACCATTCTCCCAGATACCATTCCTAAACCAGCTGTTCTCCCAGATACCATTCCTAAACCATCAACTGTTCTCCCAGATACCATTCCTAAACCATCAACCGTTCTCCCAGATACCATTCCTAAACCAGCTGTTCTCCCAGATACCATTCCTAAACCATCAACTGTTCTCCCAGATACCATTCCTAAACCATCAACCATTCACCCAGATACCGTTCCTAAACCATCAACTGTTCTCCCAGATACCATTCCTAAACCATCAACTGTTCTCCCAGATACCATTCCTAAACCATCAACCGTTCTCCCAGATACCGTTCCTAAGCCATCAACTGTTCTCCCAGATACCGTTCCTAAATCATCTACTGTTCCCTCCATTCATAAGTCTGACTTCTGTCTCAATTCTGGAATTTTCTTGTATCTTCAAGGTATAAATGTGTCTAAGGAGCACCCACTTAATTTTCAGCCATTTTCATGTCTTACAATCAGTTTTATCTTACCTATATAATTCTGGTATCTACCAACTTAGACTCTTGGCTGGAACCGCCCATTCTAACATGGTTTTGTGCACTTACATGGACTTGTGTGTGCATACGTGAGTGTGTCCTACATTATCCATATAAATATGTTCATTTCTTAGATTCATATCCCAGTCTTACTGAATGTTTAGCAAATACACATTCCCGCTAATCTGAAAATTCATTTTCAGTATAACTGCTAAAATATAACTGTCTGGGACTGCAGAGGTGGCCTAGTGGTTAAGAGCACTTGCTTATCTTGCTGAAGACCCAGGTACAAGTCTCAGCACCCACATGATGGCTCAATGGCCACCTGCAGCGTCAGTTCCAGAGGATGCAACAGGCATGCAACCTGGTGCAGGCAAAACATTCAGTAAAGCAAAATAGACTAAACTGAAAATATACTAATTTATAACTATTTAAGTGACTTGATTCAAATAAGGTAACCGCTTACAAGGCTTCTGATCATCTCTCTTTTTAGTTTAGCACAGCAGTTCAAAATAGAGATCAGCCAGGTTGAGTCAATGCAGGATTTTATCCATTACATGTTCCCTCTTTTAGAAGCCTTAATTTTCCTTTTTCCTGAGAGAAAAACAGTATTTTCTCAACCTTTAAGAAATCCCATTGACTGTTCTATTTGTATCATGGGATGTAATTGTGCTTCCTTTTCAGGAAGTCAGTTCAGAGATCTCCAGTATCTCACAGTGTTATCATCCATGCCTTTTGATGTGAAGGGAGAGCGGCTTCCTTCCTCTGCACTGGAACAGAAGGCTGAGGAAGCAGTCCACATAATATTCTGTATATGAATATTTTAAGGTACCTAAAGGAAACATTCTCCAGCGGACTGTTTTTATGTGTCCAATAGCCATATGCTCCTTCGTATGTGGGTAATGCATGGCATAACAGATACCTACAATGATTCCAAGGGAAGGCAATTATCGACACAAGGGGCTTTTACTGATTAGATTCGGAATGGCTCAAACATGACCAGAACTTCAATTGAGCTTTATTAAGAGTTTGATTTGATTACTGGGCTGTGTTCCTTTATATACAAGTTTCCGGAAAACATATATGCTCTCGCCTGTTCAAGGGGATGTTGCATTAGTCAAGATAAAAAAGCAGTTTACATTTTTAAAAAAATCTTCCTGAACTTGTTCCTATCTGAGTATTTTTCGCATATTAAGTAATAAACATTAATCAAATTAAATCCTCTAAGATATGTGTGGACAGTAAATGTGGTCTTAGGAGTGCATGAGTTAAAAATGAAGAAAGCCGTCTTAGAATGCAGGTGGAGAAAGAGAACGTGAAAACAGAAGAAGAGGAAAAATTATTCTACCCCAAAGAAAAAAGGAAAAAATGAATCATCCAACAATAAAAATCTCCTCAATTATTATCTGAAAAAGTACTATCTTACTTGGCTCTCACACACACCAGTGTAGCCGCGGGTGCAGATGTGGGGGACCAAGCACAGAGCAGAGCTACTAGTGTCTAAAACACTTGCCTTTCCCTCAGGGTCGCTTAATTACCAAGACACCTTCATTCAACATGTGTTGTGTGCTGAACCGCTTGCTTAAAATAATGTGGTGTCATAAAGAACGAATGTATAATCACTGTATGCTGAGCAATCGGTAAAATCTCACTACAGCGGTAATGTTTAAATTTAGGTTCCTACTGGGTGATCAAGCAAAAGTCAACAGAAAGGCAGAGGCAATGAATCTGGAGGTCTTGCGATGGGACAGAACCTAAGGTTATGGGTTGGAGGTGCTCTGTAAGGAGTTCTGTGAGAGGCAGCCTCCAGGGCAGAGTTCAAGGGTCTGTGTCTGTCCTTCCTCTTTTGTGTAGTCTCCTCTACTGGGAGTCTCCAGACTATCATCCTAGAATAGCAATACAGCAGAAAAGGAAATATATCACTCCTGAGTTGAGGTTATTAAAAACTGCCACTCCTATCTTAGGTGTAGAAGGAGCTGCGGGCTGCATTCCGCCACCCAGCTCCCAGCCACCGGCTAGCTTTACCCAAAATAATTACACAGAAACTGTATTCTTTTAAACACTGTCTGGCCCATTATATCTAGCCTTTTCTTGGCTAACTCTCATATCTTGCTTAACCCATTTCTAATGATCTGAGTAGCACCACGAGGTGATGGCTTACCAGGAAAGATTCAGCCTGTCTGACCTGGCAGCTGGCTCCATTGCGTCTGCCCTCACTTCCCTTCTTCCCAGCATTCTGTTCTGTCTACTGCACCCAGCTATGTTCTGACCTATCAGGCCAAGCAGTTTCTTTATTAATTAACCAATGAAAGCAACAGATAGACAGATGACCTTCCTACATCACTTAGGTGCTCTTGCTTCCTCCGTGTATTGCGTCATTTGCTAGATAAAGCCAGCTGGCCCCTCATGAGGGCACCAGGAAGTCTACGGAAAAAAAGTTGATGTAACTTCCAACCTTGTGGGTGAACTTGGAAGCAGATGGTTCAGCCCACTCAAGTCCAGTGTGGCTGCTGCCCTAACCAACACCTTGATTGGGATCCCATAAGAAAACTGATAGTCAAGCTGCTCCAGGATTCTTGTGAGATAATAAATATTTGTTGCTGTAGTCCACTAATTTATAATAATTTTATTCAATAATGACTAATGGAAGTTCTAAATCATGAATGGATTCACTATCCTGTACAACTAAGTCATCTTGGAAACTTTTGTATTGTATGTCATTGACCCTTCATTTAAAATGCTATCATACTAGATTGCCATTATATTGACACACATAGTTAAGCTACGTAAAACATTTTCAGGGCCTGGGACAAAAATACAAATGGAATCTCACGTATTTATAAATATTTAAAAGTCCTAAATGAAGCTATCTAGATACCTATTAAAATGTACTTGATTCTCTGTCTTAACAGATAAGTCCTAGGACCCTAGAAAACCAGGTTCCCAAATCGAAAGCTATCAGACATTTAGGAGATTAACATATCATTGAGGAGGGTCCAGACCTCCAGTTCCTGGAGTACAGTGAAATATTCAGGGAAGGAATTGAGTCTTAGTTAAAAGAACTTGTATGTTTGTTGGCTTTATCATAACCAACTAATGGTATAGAATCTGTTTTGTTTTCCATCTATAAAAAAATAATAGCCTAGCCTTTCTAATGTTCTAGTTGTTTATAGTCTGTATATTTCGAATGAATGCTTCAAAATGAGCACTAATCAAAAAATATGCTAATTTTCATTTACACAAAGCTGAACTTGGTCGTTTCCATGCTAGTCTGAGGCAGAACTAGCATATCAATTTAAGTGAGTTACTGAGAAACAACCAGTCTACCATGCCTTCAGCCTTACTTGGAAACAGGAGAGGTGTCCAGAGAGGAAATGCATTGGCTCATACTTGTGATCCAGCTTCAGACAAATGCAGTCCCTCACCAAGTCTCACTGGGAAATCAAGGTGATTCACGGAAAACACTGACTACTGGTGAAGTTCAAGGAAAGCTTGAATTGTAATGTATAAATCTGGTCTATTCTCCTGAGCATTTAACCACACATTCTCAAACTATTCACTGTGAACTCCCTCAGTGGGAACCCCGGTGACAAGTAAGAAACCATACGACAACAAAAGTTTTCCTTTCTGCTGTAGAAACCTCTGATACAGCCCTCCCATATACGTCACATTTTGAAAGGTTTTGTGTTCCAGCTTGTGATTATTTAATATTATTTATCTAGTCAGTGATTGTCACTGTCATTCTGAATTTCAAATTTATCATATAATAAAGTTATATGGACAGCCTCATCAAGGGTCATTATACAATACCTTATATATTTTTGACAATAATTCATTGGTAGTTGCTTTTTGTAATTTGAACCTGTTGTGGAATATTAACTATGTAAAGATGTGTTATATTTGCTTACGCTGTAGAATATTACTTCAACTGTGTAAAGGTGTGTTACATTTATTTATGCTGCATTTATTCAGTGATGTAAGGATATGTGTTTAATTGCGTAAAGATGTGTTGTATCTGTTTTACCTTGCCTGCCTAAGGCGCCTGATTGGTCTAATAAAGAGCTGAACAGCCAATAGCTAGGCAGAAAAAGAATTATGTGGGGCTGTCAAGCAGAGATAATAAATAGAAGGAGGAAAGAGAAAGGGAAAAGGAGAGAACGAGGGACACGCTCATGTCTAGAAGTCAGGTAGCTGCCAGACAGACAGACATGAGAAGCAGTGAAAGTAAGAATTACAAAAAGAAAGTTTAAAAAGTCCCAAGACAAAATGTAGTTAAAGAGAAATGGGTTAATTTAAGGTAAAAGAGCTAGCCAGAAATGAGCCTAAGCTAGGCGAAGTATTCAAAACTAACAGTAATTCTCCACGTCATGATTTGGGAGCTGGTTGGTGCCCCAAAAAGGAAAAATCTGGTACATAATTGGAACCTAATAATCTTTAGAAATTCTAAGTAGACTCCGAAGTTTTAAGATCATCATAAATTTAATTTGTCTTCCAATACATAACATAATAGAGTAAGAAATATTTTAATTACATATTGAAAATATTCAGTATATAAACCATAATGCAATATTTGAAACATTAAATTTTTATATTTTTACCTACGAAAGATAGAGAGATAGATGTTGATGTAGATAGATAGATAGATAGATAGATAGATAGATAGATAGATAGATGATGGATAGATAGATAGACAGACAGACAGACAGACAGACAAATAAATAAATAAATAAATAAATAAATAAAGGAAGGGAGTCCACCCCTGATACTACCTGGAGGCCCAGGACCCATAGGCTGGACAGCCCAGAGACCTAATATAGAACCAAACATGACTGGCAAAAACAAAAAACAAAAACAAAAACAAACAAACAAAAAAAACAGTCAATGAAATGATTCCTAATGATACTTTGCTATACTCACAGACTGGTGCTTATCCCAGGGAAACAGATGCGGAGACCCATAGTCAGACACTAAGCAAACCTTGGAGAACCCTGTGTGTTAATATACCCAATCTTGCCTGATCTCAGAAGCTGAGGGTGGGGCATTGCCTAGGCATTTGGGGCCTTTTATCCTTAGGATATGTATTCACTCTAGAAGATGAAGTCAAAAGGCTTAAAAGTTAGCAAACAGCATCTTTGGGGATATAGGGACTCCAGGGTCCTGGATATGATGAGAAGAAGATCTTGATTAAATAAAAACAGCCTTGTACCAGGCAGTGGTGGTACACAACTTTAATCCCAACACTCAGGAAGCAGAGACAGGTGGATCTCTGTGAGTTCAAGGCCAGCCTGATCTACAGAGTGAGTTCCAGGACAGCCAGGGCTACACAGAGAGAGAAACTCTGTCTAGAAAAAAAAAATCACTTGCTTTAGATTGGATTCATGAAAGACTGCCTTTATGCAAAATCAGCAATGCAGAAGAATAATGATCCTTGCAAAGATTGCAATCTACATGCCAATTATATAGATAATCACTGAAGAAAACGTATAGCCACTCTGAAAAAAGATACTGCCTGTTGCTTTTCTGTTGCTATAACAAAATACCACGACCAGAAGCGACTTCCAGAAGAAAGAGTTTCTTCCCCCTAAGCTGGTCTTTCCATTCTAGAGAGGTAAGAGTCTACTATGTGAATCAACACAGCAGGCGCGGTGGCAGGACCAACAAAATGTGAGTCTGCATTGTCAAATGCAAACATGAAGCTAGAGAGAGAAAGAGAGAGGTAGAGAGAAAGGGGGGAGAGAGAGAGGAAGAGAGAGAGAGAGAGGATGCAAACTCTCAAAGCTCACCCCCGGTGGCATAGCTCCAGCTGCCAAACCACACAAATCTCCCCAAACAGCACCACCAACTAGAAACCAAGTGTTCTGACATCCTATGGTGGGTATTTCTCAACCAAACTATCACATTTGCCAATGTACTTTTGTGGACTAAATGAAAAATAACTGAAAAATTACAATAAATAACATGGGGAAACTCTCTGAGCTTCCTGAATCAGTGATCATCCCAAAACAACTGTAGGTTAGCTATGGAAATTATATTCAGGAAAATAAAAATCTGAAAACTGAAGAACTGCATTAAACACAGGTTAAAAACTCAAAACTCTATCATGAACTAATGAAAGCCTTAAAACTGATAAAGTTATAATAACCAAAACTAGGATCTCAATGGATGGTTTTAAAAAGCATGAAAATAAATATTGTAGAAAATTAAGAGACTTGGGGAATAACCAAACTCTTTAGCATAAATAGAAACAGTTAATGGAGAAAAGGAATGTGGAAAAGCAATAAAGGCAACGAACACAACTGCCCAAAATATCAACACATGCAAAAAACATCAAACCACAAGTTCAAGAAAGCTTGTTGTGATAATCACTGTTCTGTTGCTCCTAAGAGACACCATGACCAAGGCAGCACTTATGAAAGAGAACATTTAGTTGTGGGCTTGCTTATAGTTGCAGAGATCGTAACCCATTCTTATCCCAGTGGAGACTGGTGGGGACATGGTAGCTCACACAGGGCTTGAGCAGTAGCTCAGAGCTAATACTCAGGCAGCAACAGGGAGACACCGTGGGCCTGCTGTGAGATTTTGAAACCTCCAAGCCCACTCCCAGTGACACACCTCCAACAAGCCCACACTTCCAACCTTTCTAATCCTTCCCAAACAGTTCTACTCCTCCCCACCTTGCCCCATGACTAAGCAGACAAATATATGAGCCAAGGGTAGCCGTTCGAGCTTCATATCTGTAACTGGCTAACATCTTCAGAATGCTGCAGAAGATAAAATGTTTATGGTATTGAAAGTTTGGACAGAACAAAAGCAAAAGCAGAATAAGAAGCGAGCGTGGAAATGTCAACAGAAACCTGTGAAAGCAAAGCGAGATCTCAACTTGTCACACAGTGTAGAGAGATTCGTGTTTTATATAAATCTCATCCACATGGGCCTTCAGGTAATGACTGGCTCACATGCCCCCTCCTCCACTCTCACCACCTCCTCCTCCACCTTCTGTTCCACCTCCTTCTCTTTGTCCCTCCTACAACCAAAGCCCTGGAAAGAAACATAAGCTCAACTGTAGATGACAATGCCATTTTCATGTGAATTTTCTCAAGTTGGTTTCTCTCATAAAGCAATTCTGTGTTCAGAACATTTGATTTAAAAAAAAATTACCAACACTATCTCTGGTTTAACTTCGGCTTAACCCATAGTAGGAGGCCAGAAAACAGTTGTTGGGACTATTATTAGTGTCTTCCATAATGTGCAATGTCTTTTTTCTTGGTACACAGTTGGTATTTGTGCAAGCAGACACAACTACAGTCTTCCAAACTTGCTGGAACATAAAAACACCATTTTAGAAATTACTAGTTCCTGGAATAATATTTTTAAATAATTATCATTGAGAGCATGGAGTAGGGAGGCCTCTGATATCATATGTGAAAAGATGTACTCACTTAAGAATTGAATGCTTTTTATTATGCACACACACATAGGAAAGAATTCCAGAAATTGAGAAGGACCCTTCGTCTCTCTAAATTAGCATAATTAATGCAAAGTATACAGATGAGGTGATTGAAAAGGCAAAGAGTTTGGATGAGTCACTGCATAAGTGACACCGGAACCACATAATGTATTTCACAGGAGAAAAAAACGCCGAAGAAGAAAGCTGCTTCTGGCTCTGCTGTGTTAATTAAGGAGATAAAGCTTGCTCTGTCCCCAGATGTTTGTGCGGTGATACACATTAATTGCTAAAGAGAAATAAAATATAAATAAATAACCAAGGGTTCATTTCAAAAAGCCATTTCCTGGTGTAGGAGGAGAAAGAAAATGTATAACTTCACAGTTTTCTAAAGAGGAAACATGACATTAGAGTCCTTGGGAGAATTTACATCAGGGAGCAGGGAGACAGGGCAGCACCTTGGGAAGGAGGAAATGAGGGAGATGGGAAGAGGAAGAACAGGAAGATGGAAAGAGCCAAGTGCTGCCAGAAACTCCAATCATGTAAAACACCCTGTTCCAAACACATCTGTAGTTACTCCTAAATGCGGACAAAATGTTGACCAAAGGGAATTGGTTCCTTATTCCCTGAAGTCTGAGAAGGGACCACTGGAATGGAGTGAACTCTGTGCTGGGATGTCAAAGTACTGTTTTCAACAAGTCCTCTCAAATTCTCATTAACACACGACCTATTCGACCTAATATTGAGAGTTAGCAGGATGGACTTAAGTGTCTAGAGCCATGCCAAGTGTTAGAACAATATTGCTAAATTCAAAACAAAAATAGTATCCAGGGTGGTAATTAAAACACTTCCTAAAGATAAATAACACTCACATTCCTACCAGAAAAAAAAAGGTAAAAGTTAACATAAATGTCACATTCTGAAGTTTAAATAACAGTGAATAACTGTCCAAAAGGATCCATCCAGTTTGGGGGTCAGAACGGTTATAAGCTATGGCCTGTAGGCTTGTTGCTTCACCTTATAAATAAAGCTTTATTAACATACAAGCATACTCATCTGCTTAAGCAATGTGGGCCTTCAAGATATTGTAGCAGAGATGAATCATTGTGACAGAAATTATAAATCCTGAAAATTGAAAATATTTTTATATGTGGCCCTTCAAGGAAATGCTTGCCAAACATACCTACATGGTTTTTTAAAATTCACCAAGAATGCCCATAAACGGACATCAAAAAAAATCCTTTGTTTGTTGAAATGTTCCTTTATTAATTTGTTTTCTTGTTTGTTGTTTATTTATTATACTTCATAGAAAGGGTGTTTGTTGCTGGATTTTGACTCTGGTTTGGTTTTGTTTGTTTGGGGTCTCACTATAGAGTCCTGCCTGGACTCTACAGAGCTCTGAAACTCACAGAGCTCTTCCTGCCTCTGACTCCAGAGTGCAGGGACTAAAGCTGGCATTATAATTGTATTTTTAACTATATAGATGTGTGTGTTTGAGTGTGAGTTTGTACACATGAGTGTGATGCATGCAGAGGCCCAAGGAGGAGCTGGAGTTACAGGAAGTTGAGAGCCACAAGATGTGAGTGCTAGGAATTGAACTCAGTACTTTTAACTGCTCTTTAGCCTCTTGTTTCAAACTTCTAAACAACTTCTCATCCTAAAGTTAGAACTGGAGGTAAAGTTTTGATGCCTGTAAAGACTCGGGCCTCAAGAGTATAAATTCTTGAAAGTGGCCAGAATCAGGAGGGCTCTGACAAGAACTGTGATCCAACCACACTGGTAACAACGAGATTAATCCAGCCACACTGGTAAGCACCAGATTGCTACAGAAGGCTGACGGCTATTCAGCAGCTACCCAGCAGAGGGCGCAAAGCCCACCAAAAATTCCAGTCTTTCTAAAGCTAGTGATGACCTCATAGGAACGGTCCTCGGTTGCATGCTGGTCATGAAGCCCAGCATTGGAGTCATGGAATCGGAAGTTGCTCAGCATAGATTCCATGCTATGAATGTACCCCTGGATCCGAATCTCTGCAGTCACCATGTCTGTGGCAATGATTTCTAGTTGATTCTGCAATGGAAGGCAGAAGCAGGCTGCCGATGTCAACAGTTGGGACACCCTGCCCATCCTCTCCCCTTTAATCCCAGCAGCTGTCGTTCATCTATTACAAAATCAGTAATAAATAATAAAAATTTAAAAGAAAGTGTCCATTCCAATTAAAGGCCTACATGGGGGGGGGGGGAATCTTCTGGGGTGTGGCCGTGGTAGATGCCCCACACTCTCTACAATAGCCTCGGGCCCTTGAGTATGTGGGTAGCATTAACCAGACTTGCGGGGGGGGGCATGAATCTGGGAGGAGAGTCTGTTGGAAGGGGATCTGGCTGGAGTTGAGAAGGAGTAGGAGGTGGATATTATCAAAATACAGCCATCAAATTCTCAAAGTATAAATAAATGATATTTTTTAAAACCTATGCACACAATTGCCATATGGCCCAGCAACTCGGCATTTTTCCCATAGATGAGAAAATCCTGTACCAGCTTATCCATCATGGTTTTATCTATAGTGGTTGGAAACTAGAAACCACCCCACATCCTTCCTGAGGTGAATGATAAAGACCATAGTACTCCACTATAGAAAGGAACAGATTATTGACATATACAACCTAGAGGGATCTTTAGAGAACTGGACCAATGGAAGGGGACGCCATCCTCACGTGACACATATTTTGAATGCATTCTTTTGGGGTTGGGGGCTTTCGAGGCAGGGTCTTTCTGTGTAGCCCTGGCTGTCCTGGGACTTGCTCTGTAGACCAGGCTGGCCTCAATCAAACTCACAGAGATCCACCTGCCTCTGCCTCCCGAGTGCTGAGATTAAAGGTGTCCACCACTGCCACCATGTCTGCCGCCACCTGACAATATGATTGCGTTCTTATCACATCTGTAAATCACACGAGACAGAGAGTAGACTAGTGGCCACTCAAGGACAGGAATCGTGAGCGGAGGGCATCTTTGAGGTGACAATCCAGTCGAGTATCTGGATTACAGTGGTCATAACATGAAGCCATAATCATGACAACAATGACTGAGTTACACACTCAGAGACACACACACATCCACAACTGTGTGTGTGCTTGGGTCAGCGTCAGTTTCCAGTGCTTAGGTTATTTAAGATGTCAATATTGTGGTACACTGAGTTCAAAGTGCACATAATCTCTTTATCCATTTTTCAACTTCTTATACAATCATTTCAAAGTAGAAAAATATTTAAATGACCCCAAATGATGCACATGTGTCTAAGATGTGGCACTACAGCAAATACTCAAAATTTCTCCTTTCTGGGAAAACAAAGATTTACTGTGACACACCATATTAGACAGAGCTCCTTGACATTTATCTCTTAAATTTGAATGTACTGTTTTCTTTTAGTTTATTTAACTCCGGGATCTAGTTTTTTTTTAAAAAAAAAAAAAAAAAAAAAAAAAACTACATGTGAATCCCCAAAGTATTCCTTTTGTTTGTTTCAAAACAGGACTTCTCTATCCTGAATCACTCTGTAGACCAGACTGGCCTCGAACTCACAGATATCTACCTGCCTCTGCCTCCCAAATTCTGGGATTAAATGCATGCACCACCATGCCCAGCCAAAGCATTCTTTTGCAGGCACAAGGTATTTTAAGCAATAAACGTGTATGTAATCTATCTGTCCATACTGAGAGTGGGTAGAGGGTAAAATACAGCACCTGTAGGGAGAACTCTGGGCTGTGCCACCTGCTTCCTGTGTAACATGAAGAAAGTTATCTTACAGATCAATTACTCATCTATAGAGTTTGTGTAATAATCATCTGTACCTCACAACAGAGTACAATTGCACCACTAAATGTATTAACACATGCAGAGGATTCTAGAAAACTCCCTGGCACACAAGAAGCACGTAATAAATGGGGACTATTGTTGTTTGTCATTATATCTACAGACCTGAGAACATGTAGGTTCAATCATGTTACATAATGGTCACATGACTTGCCCAAGACAGAAAAGAGATGCATCTTGTTTCCATCCAAAACTTTTGCTGATATTCCTTGTGTCTTTCCCCAGTACTGACAAGGATAACAATAATACTGCTAATAATGACAGGGGGCATGATACTACATGAGGAAATTGGAGGAGGTAATTGGGCCAAAACTATCTAATAAGTAGGAAAATCAAAAGCCATTCCTGACCTGGGAGCAGAGTCCAGGCTCTTACTGACCGCGCTGTAAACTGTAAATGGATGCGAGTGTATCCACACATGCTCTACACAACTCCGACTGTTGTCCAGATACTGTGTTAGGTCTGACAACAAGAAGAGCATGAGTCAGCCCTCAGTGCCACGTACTTTACAATCAAGTCAATGCCACCTTAGTGTCATGAAACAGGGACCCCAGAGCCCCAAAGCAACTAGCAGAGTCTGCGCAACCCAACAGGCTGTCTGCAGGACCACCGCTCCGGGTGACAGAGAGGGAGGGTGGTCCAGACAAAAGGCACAGCTGTGCAGACACATTGGGTCCAAGGAGAAGTCCAGTGGGGAGAGATTGTACTGCACATAACAAAGAAGAGGGAGCTGACAGTGAGGAAAGAAATTAAACTTAGGAAGGCCTATATGCTAAATCAAGAAGCCTGAATTTCACCCTATAGCTGAGAGAAAGAAGTGGGGTTTAATCCTGTTTCAGTCTTCTTTGAAGTCTGGAGCTGCGCTTCTGACCTCTTAAGACTGAAAAGCCCCTGAGGATGAGAGACCAAGCTAAAGACAGATCTTTATGAGGAAGCACAATTAGCAATTGACTATAACTCTGTAAAAAAAAAAAAAAAAAAAAAAAAAAAAAAAAAAAAAGGCATTTCTTGATACAAGAAATCACCTGACCAACCATGAGAAGTGGTGTCAAAGCATGACCCTCACCAACCACAGCGGTACACACCTGTAATCTCAACACTCAGGAGGCCAGAGCAGGAGGATTTTGAACTTGAGAGCAATCTAGGCTCCGTACTGAGATACTGTCTCACAAATAAATTCTAAAGTAAACTCAAAACAAAATGAGTCAAAATCAATGAGGAGAAGTGTAGAGGATCTGTGTTTATGGAAATGCATGCAGTGTGGGGGTGGGGAGATGACTGTGCATTCAGTGTGCATGCACGTGTGTGTGGGGGGGGAAGGAGGGAGGGAGGAAGGGAGGGAGGGAGGGAGGGAGGGAGGGAGGGAGGGAGGGAGGGAGGGAGGAGAAGAAGGGAGTATGCATGCAGAATACATGTGAGAGAGTCAGAGAAAGATGGAGAACAGTATGCATGTAGTGTGTGTGTGTGTGTGTGTGTGTGTGTATGTGATGAAGATGAGCCTAATTGAGGAACCACTAAGATGAAAAGAGATCCAGTCTTAGAACCATCAGGACCTTGAGACTAAGATTGGTACAGAACAACCGTGTATGTTCTAGGAAAGACGGGGACAGCATGCCTCTTGGGAGCTGAAAAAGACAGGACGGCACGGCACTGACGTAGTGGTTTGTAATCATCACTGAAATAGACGTGTAGAGATTTGAACAAAGAAATCAGCATCCCCTAACACTGCTCGTCCCCTCTTCCACCCTCTCTTCCTCTACAATCAGAAATCAATGTTCTCATAAGACTCAAACATTGTCACTGAAATATCACTATGCCATTAAAAGTCATTTTCCCAGGCGTGGTGGCTTTAAGGTTCTGAGCTGGAATGAATGTACTGTCCGGAGGAAATTAGCTACTGGCTTTTCCCTGCCGCCCCGTCCCTCTCGCTTTCTCATTTGATTAGTCCAGGCGGACGACCCATCTAGCAGACCCGGAAGGAGGGATGGAAGCTGTGGTAAGAAAAAGGGAAATGTGCCACAGTGCATGCACACCTGAAAGCCTTTTCTGAGGTGAAAGGACGGAAGTTGGCCTAGGGAAGTCAGAGAGCCGAGTTTAACTGCATTCCTGCCGGTGTGTGCCTTGGGGGGGGGGGGGACACACTACCTGGAAATTAGACAATGATATTACTGCGGAGGGTTTTGTGAGACAATATCAGAGAAGTGCAGTGAAGCTATATTAAACCACAAGCACAGACCAAAAAAAGGGGGGGTTGTAGAAGAAGGGAAAAATAAAGTTGGCAATGAGGAAGGTGTTAGGGTAATTCACGCCTAACCTTTCCCTTCTGCTACAAGTAAATGGGAGCAGAATATCTTATCCAACCTCCTCAAGCCTCCTGGAGCTCAGCTGGTAGGCAGGATCCTAGAGACAATGCCAGACAGGAGAAAGAACTGCTTTCCAGTGGAAAAGTCGGGACCAGTCAGTAACGGGTGGCATGGTGTATAACCCCTCAAATGATGTATTTCAGCCTTCCACGGCGTCTGAAATGGCAGGTGGCGGAGCTCTGACCCCAAAAGAAAACAATTTGCACTGTTTGCACCCATGGGGGAATTCATGGAAGGTTACTTTTTCTTCACGCTCAGCGGGCACCAGTAGAGGTCACTGGGAATAGGCACACGGGAAAGAAAACTTTGTGAATGCTAGGCAGCTCGGCTCAGTGGAACCTTAGACACGCACAGGCTGTGAATTCTAATTCTGACTCGTCTGCTAATTTCCCATGGGACCCTGGAAAGATGTACACCTACAATTTCCATCTTGGAGACACAGTCCTTATCAATAAATGGTTAGGAAACAGGCAAGTCATTCCTGCATTCCTCCCAGTCAGCTCATCATGTGGGGGTCAACCCCCAAAACAGTAAGTTAAAATGTTTCTGAGTACAATTAAACTAAAATATTAAAATGTTGACATGCAGGCAGATGCATGCTTTACTTCGATCTCATCCTAAAAGATTGACATATTTTTCCAAAACAATGAACATCAAATGGGGCACTGTGTCACAGTTCTTTGAGTAAAGAAATATAAAACAGTGTTCAAATACCAGGCTTTATCTTACTCTCGCTAAATTAAGGGAAAAAATGTTTCATTGTGGAGTGGTTTCCATATCTGACACCCGGTGTCACATAGCACAGTGTGGCCCTAACTGCCATGTAGCCAAGTCTGGCCCCGACCTGATTGTCCTACCTCCACCTTCCAAGTTCTGAAATGATAAGCATTCGCTAACATGCCTGGCACAAAAAAAAAAATATTTCTCACTTATTTTTTATTTCATGAGGCTTGTGCACATACCTTAGTGTATGTAAGGATGCCATCGTGTACATACAGGGGTCTAGGACCACATGTGAAAGTCGGTCCTCTTCTCCACCATGAGGCTTCTGAGAATCCACCACGTCTTCCTCTTGAAGACCACCTCACTGGTCCTCAAGAAAAAAATTAACATGTTAGGTCCTGAAGATACGTGCTACTTCTCGCCCCCTGCCATGACTTTCATTTCTTTCTTATTTATCAAATACCCTCCATGCCTGACATTCACTGAGCACTCAGAATGCAAAGGGAGCCAACTGTAATCAGACCAGAAAGTAAAAATATAAAAGAACCAGCAACCATGGGCTGATGGTCCTTGCAGGAGCAGCAGACCAGGATCTGGTAATTATGTATAAATGTCTGATTTCTGTTTCAGGTGATAAAGTTGGAAAACATTGTGAACTGGTTATATATCATTGAAAATATATACTTATTACCACTAAATCGCACGCTTTAAATAGCTAACGTGATTAACCTCACTTTTACTCTTTTTAAATTAATTCACTCAGAACAGTCAAAGGACCTGTGTCTCTGGGGTGGCAGAAGGCAGGGCTCTCGATGCTCTGTACCCCTCAGAGAATTTCCTCCGCATTCTTTATCATCTCAGATTCTGACTCTAAGAACCCTCTTGATTCAGAGTACTTCGGGAATATTGAGTATTGTCAAACATACATTAGTTTGGGTGTTCACCAGAGCCCTCTTCCCACAGCTGAGTAAATATTCTTTTCTCATGAAACCCAACAGATGAATTGTCTTTGCTCTGAAATTTATTTTCACATCAAAATTCAGACAAGTGTGGTTGTTTCCTATTCTAAGCCAATCTTGAATGGTCTGGCATAGCACAACTCCCCTCTAATCCCCTCTCCTTCAGATCACTCTTCCCCAAAGAGCATCTGTTACTGCCAGAGACACCATTCTCACCAGCGGGGGCAATGGCTTGGCCAGACTGAATAAGCAAGCCAATGAACACAGCGCTCTTCGGAAGTCCTTACTCTAAAGTTGTTAATCTTATGGTTTGCTTGGCATAGGATTGACCCACGTGTTACCTGTACTACTTTAAGAATGTAATCTAAGAGGCTGGAGAGACCAGAGTTTGGTTCCTGGAACCCAGTGGTAACTCACAATCACCTGTGATGCACACACTTGGGCAAACCCATTAAATAAATAAATAAATCTCTTAAAAGAATGTGATTTAGATTTTGATCTATGCCAGCTTTGTAAGTCACTTTAAATTTTATCATCACTTGCTCACTGAGTGAGTTCACCAATTTCCATTCTTTAAATGTGTGCATAACTGTCAGGTCGCGCTCTCAGCCTTGCCTCTAGTGACATTTCGAAAGGTGGGGCCTTCAGATGATAGTTTTTTGTGATAGAGAATCTACACACTGTGGTGAGTGTGGCCACATCCTGACCTAACCCATATTGCCAGAAACAGTCCTTGTCAGAAACTATGATAGATAAAAGGTGTCTGGCCAGTGGCAAATGTCTCCTGGTGGACGCAGCCTCCCTTGTCCATCGAGAACCACAGTTGGGCTGGAGAGATGGCTCAGCAGTTAAACGCTAAGCTCACAACCAAAAGGACAAGAAGCACAGCTATGGAGCAGCTGGTCTCTAACCGAAGGATGAACACTGAATAACTACCTGCATTAGCACCATCCTTCAAAGCTCCTAAGTGACCACCGTCCCTCTTGCCTCCTACCTTCCAGGATGCCATCCCTCAGGGATAGCATAAGTCTTCCCCACAAGTCTGTTCTCCTGTGTAGCCCACGCATGCAATACTCTGAAAAGTATCTGACTCCATCCTTTAACGCTCCCTCCTTGCCGGAAAGATCAAGTCAGCTTGAAGGAGAGTTGGAAGATGGTGAGGCGTAGATGAAATCAGAACAGACTGAAAACCTTCACCACAATACAAAGTGAATCTGCAGAAACCCTTCCGGAAAACTCAGAGCACAGAGAAATAAAGTGTGCAGTCTGTCAGAAACTGTCACTCACTTCCGATGAAGGGACTAAAGGAGTGAGCACTGGCTACCTGTCACCTCCCATACCACAGTTCCTGAACTTCTATGAAAAAAAAAAAAATGACTCTTTCCAAAAGCCATTCCTGAGTCTGTGTGGCGAATGTGTCTGATGTCAGACTGGGTGGGGCTATTTTCCACCTCTTCCTCCCTGACCCCAACACCAGCTTCATAATCCTTGTAAAAGGATTAAAATCCTCTAAAGCCTGGGGTTTCGGGAAGCTAACACAACCTGTTTGGCTTTTGCCTCTCACGTTCCTGATTCCCAGGCTCTCTAGTGAGTTTGGGCAAGTGTTTCTTCCCATCTAATGCCGAAGAAAACAGCATGAGAAAAAAAGCTGTTTCTCCATTTCCGGGTGTTTTCCGCACCTGATGTATATTAGGCCTGTGAATGGGGATGTTCATTTTAGTTTAAGATAAATCTATTTTCAGATACCAGGCATGATCTGAGGAACGGCGATTTTACAACCTGTTAACAGCTCTTAATTGAGTAAGTAGCCACTGTGTTTTTTCAAGGTAAGAGGCAGGTAAAAGTCCAGGGAGTAAAATTTCGGTTCCACGGTCTCAACCATCACAAGGCGTTGAGAGGAGGAGCCGAAAGAAACCGTGTGCTTGAGCCCAGACGAGTATTGTTAAATGTGACATGCTCAATTTATCATTAGTTATGAAGTGCGAACGGATGAATACACATTCAATTTAGTTCAGCTGCTTTGTTCATTTATCACACTCTTTCACCATCCATCATCTTCCCCACCCTTTTGATCTGAACAAATAACACACTTTCATAAGTTTAATCTAATTAATCATAATTGTAAGGTAATGTTCCCTTAATGAACCATACAGCTGATTTTATAAAGTTTGTTGCAATTTTAATAAAATGTGTTTCAGATAAAAATCTGCAAATGTTCTCTGTGAAGCTAGACCACCTCGTCATTTCTCTTCCTCTGCTCCCTGCGGATGTATGTGCGTGCACACACACTTTTTTCCAGGGCTGATGAAGATACAATGCCACTGTAGGCCATCAGAACATGTGGTCTTTTAGAGAACAACTCCTTCAGTAAATTGCAAAGTGTTCATGATTTTATGTGGTAATGTGGAAAGTTAAGAAACTTAATAGAAGAAGAGAGGGGAGAGCAACAGGCCTAGGAAGGGTTCCTCTCCGCTGCTATTATGAATTTGAAGCCAGGTCTTGATGGTCAATATAATAATTAAAAACCCAATAGTACTTACCTAGCAAGCCTGAAGCCCTGGGTCCCATCCATAGCATATGTAAACAAGGAGTGCGGGTGTAAAATTCCAGCACTCAGGAGGTGGAGGCAAGACAGTCAGGAGTTCGAGGTCATTCCCAGCTACATAGCAAGTTCAAAGCCAGCCTGGACTGCATGAGACTGGCGGATGGGGGGGGTACCTATAAAGAAGAAGCTGTCACCTACGAGTGGTTCTGTTATGTTACAGCTCTCAGAATCTCTAGTGACACTCAGGAAAGAAACTCATAGAAGAGCTTCGTTATTCCCTGTATCTCTATGGAAAGAGTTTGTTGCGCCCTCACTGAGCCTGTGAGAGCTTTGCTTAAGGTGGCAAGAGCATCAGAGATTTCCCTAAAGCCAAGAGTCTTTCAAGCCCTTGCCTTTGAACACCTCACTTTAAAATGCAGTCACTGAGCCAGCTGCGGTTAGGGTCTAGCTCGTGGTAGGGGCAGTGTGATCCAGGATAGACTACCGGCAGGCGTTCTAGTGCTGTTTCCCATCCGGGCTTCATGCCGTCCCCTCCACACTCAGCCACCTCCCCGGCCTGTTAGTTGATTGATCCACTGCCTCTCCTTAGGAAGAAAACCAAAAATTCCTTAGAGCCTGGACCATAATATTAATATGCAGTAGCTATGCTACAGGATTTTATGTCGCATGTCACACTGGCACTATAAGAGGCACAGGATTCTCACAGTCCCTCATGCCTTCACGCAAAAACCTAGGCAAGGTGCAGTGCGCATGCGCCCCAGTGCATTTCCGCTCCTGCTCACGCAATGCTCCCTTTGACTGACGGCTGCTCTTTACTCCCCCTCCCCTGGGTCCAGGGACCACTTCCCCTTTACAATCTCATTAGTGACACGGGGACCATTTGCCCTAGCTATCTCCTTGTGTTCCTGACATTCTCAGGCCAGGATTTTCTTAAATGCCCTTTCTCCATGTGACGGCAGGACAAGATACTGGCCAAACAGAAGAATCAATTAACATAAATATAAAGAATAGGACCTATTAGGCATCCCCTCCCTTTATGGTTTAAGGGCTGAAGCCATCTGATAGTCCTGACATCCACCTTAGCAAAATGCTTCTCTGGCCTAACACTGATTACAGATTTCATTCATTATCTATGTGGGCCAGGCCTCATTAGAGATCAGTGCATAAGAAATGACCACACACGCACCAGCAAAAACACGGCCCAGGTTAATTCTTTTCCAAACGAAAACCGAATAAATCTGCTGATGCAACTCTTCTTGCACACTGATCAATGTGAACCTCCGGTCGTCTTTGGGTGCAATGTGATGGCCACTTAACCACGCCCGTGAGAGAGGGGTTTGCAAAGCCTTTGGTGGGGAAATTACACTGCCAGCAATTTGCTCGCAGTTAATAATCAATGTATCCCAGCTGGAAATTTTGAGTCATCATTGCAACAAGGCATTATTGGCTAATAAAAATGATATTATAGAATACTACTACCAGACCCAAAGAACTATCCATAATAAAGTACTTTTTCTAAGCCAAGCTAGAAAACAATAGCACAGCCTTGCCCTGTCTAGAAATTCATATGCCCACACTGCCATTAAGAGGTAAGTTGTAGGGACAGATGGCTCATGGTTGGGAGTGGGAACTGCTCTTGCAAGGACTGGAGCTCAGCTCCCAGTGTTCACAGGCCACTCACAAGTACCTGTAGTGCCAGCTCCAGTAGTTCTGACACATCTGGCCTCCTGACACACCTGTTCTCGCACGCGCACACACACACACACACACAATTTTAAATTACAAAAACAAATCCTTTTTAAAAATAGTTGTTATATGTATCAAAATGCTAGCACCACGTTGTATAATTATGGAAATAATAACTCATTTATCATGTAAACCGTAAGCACTCATTTGATACCACTTTGTAAGACTTGGCCTGTACTATTTGTTGTCCTTGGTGCTACATACCCAGAGAGGCAATAGCTCGATAAATACCTTCCGAGTGAGTGAACACCTTCTTGAGTTCCCTTTATTTTTATTATGGTCACTTATATTTGCAATTCCCTACGATGAGCCACTATTCCTTTGTGATAAGAAAAGTCGCGGTAAGTGCATGTCCACCGGCTGTCTATCAGATGTCTCGACTTTGGAATGCTCTCCTGAGAAGCAGTCACAACTAATGCTTTAAAGAGGCCGGGGAAGACTTCGTTCACCTGGGAAGTCAGTGGAAATTAGATAAGAAACTTACATAATGCAAATCAGATATCGCTGCTGCTAGCATGCACGCAGGTGTCTCTCCCCCAATCAATAGCTAATTGAACAGGTGCCGTGTCCCAGGCATTCCAAAGTTCCTGGGGGTGGGAGGCCATGGACACAGAATAACACGAAAAAGAGCCTCTGGCTCCAAGGAAAGCACACATTTTACTGGCAGAACGGAGCCCACACACACACATAGCTCCATCTGCAATACAAGGGAATGGGATACAACACTTGTAAGCTTAAGTGTAGGGGAAGCCGCGGGAGGAAGAAAGAAAGGCAATTAGTGTGGGGGAGGTCAGGGAGGCTTCGCGGGGAGCTGACACTCTTAGAAGATCCACAGCTGAATTTTGATGGATGGAAGAAGTAGGAGGTCTTTTCTACATTTAACCTTGAATTAAAATAAAACTAATTCCCAATAGGCTGGCATTTAATCACTGCAGAATCAAAAGGCCAAGCAGGCTTACTAAACATTCAGGGACAGAATTTTTTTCCCTCAGCCAGAGGCCAGGCAGCAGCAACAACAAATTATAAACTTTGCCCCGGAGCCGTGGCTTGCTCAAGCTTCCCATGCCCGGTCTGCAGAGGAGCAGCGACAGGTTCTGGGCACTCAATTTGCTTTTCTCCAAAGCGCATTTCACCACCTGACTTGCATACCCGTACGAGATTATTTGCTTATTGTCTGTTTCTCCCAACCAGAAGGCAAGCTGCAGGAAGGCCAGGGCTTTTGTCTGGTTTGTTCCCGTTTGTATCCTCCACACCTGTGATGGTTTCTGGCCTATGATAGATATTCACTAAGTACTGGTTAATAAGTGACGCCCCACCTCTACCACGGCTGCAGCTCATTGCAAGGTATTCCACACTGGAGAAACATCTTACTAGCCGAAGAGTCCCACCAGACATGTGACCTCCGTAAGCAAGTGGATTTGGATCAACAAATTCAGAATATATCACATGACGGAATATTCAGAGGTCCCCACATCCATTCCCCTAGAAAGGATATTAGGAAGCCTAGGTCAAACCCTACAGAAATTCCACCCACTTCATCGTATTTCCATAGTCCTTCATCGTGTTTTCGCTTAAATGTTGATTTATCCTTGTCCTATTTAAAGCTATGTTCCACAATAAAGAAAATGTTCTTGCCCCAGGTTCCCGGGAGGATGTTCCCACACCTCCGCTATAGCTGGAAGCGTCCCTGTGGCTCCCGGCTCAGCCGTATATCACATCTGACTTTGCGTTAGGATGGGGCATGGTTTTAAGGCAGAAAGGCCAACTGCGTGACCAGAGACCCGAATCTTTGAGGCAGGGGATTCCATGCGATCTCCAGTGAAGGAATGACAGTTAGAGACTGCAGCTGATACCAGAATCAATAAAAGACCAGTGAGGGCTGAGACAAGCATATGCTTAGGAGATTATTTCTTAGCAGAGGTGAGGCCCCAGGTTTAAGCTCCAGCAATGAAAGTTGGGGGAGTTCCGTGAAAATGCTGGGTATTGAAGCTTGGGGGAGCTTCCTAGTCTGCGAAACCATTGAGGAGTGGGAAGAGGGGTCTCACCTGGGCATGGAGAGATGACTCAGAGGTTAAGAGTGCTGACTGCTCTTCCAGAGGTCCTGAGTTCAATTCCCAGCAACCACATGGTGGCTCTTAACTACCCATAATGAGATCTGGTGCCCTCTTCTGGCCTGCAGGCATACATGTAGGCAGAACACTTTATACATAATAAATAAATAAATAAATAAATAAATAAATAAATAAATCTTTTTTTAAAAAAAGTATATGGAAGGCTATGTATTTGTGTATTCCAAACCATCTAGACCTCATCAATGTGTGTCTTTTATAATGAAACCATCACTGTAAGTGTGTTATGAGACCGTCACTGTAGGTGCACTATCTTGGGCAAGCATGGAAACTCCTGAGTTTGTAGTATACTGGTCAGAAGGGCATGCATCCTAAGGACCTTCAAATCTGTGACTAGGACTTGAAGCAAGAGTCATCCTGATAGACACTGAATCTTTTTTTCTTTTCTTTTCTTTTTTCAGCTTTTTAAGACAGGGTTTCTCTGTGTAGCCTATGGAACTCCCAATGTAGACCAGGCTGGCCTCGAACTCAGAGAGATCCACCTGCCTCCCAAGTGCTGGGATTAAAGGTGTGCACCACCACCATCCAGAGGACACTTCACCTTTAACCTGTGAGATTTGCACTAAGTCTTGGTGGTCAGCATAGAATTTCATTACAGTGTCCAAGTTTGGGGCACAGTTACTCATGTGTAAAATGTCACATAAAACAATAGCAAGAAGTTAGTTAAATAATATATTACCTTTGGACAAATATTGACTCAAAATCCCCAAATCAACATCCTTACCAGAAATGATGATATGTAAAGTGTCATAGATTTTGCAGTTAGGAAAGCGATTTTCACATTCGCTTCCTAACAGTACTTTAGAAGTAAGACCCTGGGTTTTTTGTCTCTACAATGGGAACGACAATCTATACCCCATGTGCCTTAAAATATCATTGTAAAGCTGGGCGGTGGTGGCGCACGCCTTTAATCCCAGCACTCGGGAGGCAGAGGCGGGCAGATCTCTGGGAGTTCGAGGCCAGCCTAGTCTACAAGAGCTAGTTCCGGGACAGGCACCAAAGCTACAAAGAAACCCTGTCTTGAAAAACAAATATATATATATATATATATATATCATTGTAAAGAAGTGTCGGGACAGTGGTGGCACACGCCTTTAATCCCAGCACTTGAAAGGCAGAGGCAGGTGGATCTCTGAGTTGGAGGCCAGCCTGGTCTACAGAGTTCCAGGACAGCCAGGGCTACACAGAGAAACGATGAAGGAAGGAGTTTTTCTTTGAGATGTGTGCCCACTGACTGTTAAGATACGGATTGCTACAGTAATGTATCCTAAGCGACTCTTGGATTTGAGTCTATTGTACAAAATAGTTGGTCCTTACCATATACTATGTGTTAGAAGCCAGAAGGTAAGACTGGGATCCTGATCCAGAAGAAAACTGGGACAATTTAAGACAGGAATAACTGAATGATCCCTTGAGTATCTAACTCCTTTTGATAAAGGATATTTTGATAACATTTTCAAGGAAAGCTGGAAATTGACTTAATAACAAGATTGCATAACGACCAGTCTCATACTAAGATGCTCACTATGCTAGTATACTAAATATGCTTCATTAATATGGTACATCATTATTTCATTTCAGAACGAGTACACTGGTTTGGCTTTCCACAATCCTCTAGACTTTTTAAGTTTGATGCTGCAGTCTAGAGATGCTAACATTTTCCCAGGGCCATGGAGCTATCAAGACTACCTGCAAACAACAAACTGATCAAGGCCAGATATAGCTCGTATTCACTTAGTGTTTCTGTGGGTCAAACCACTCCACATTTCATGTGCTTCCTTCGTCCTCTCCTCCCCTAAACTCGATGATGTCTTACTGCTATCCAGTGGAGGACCTGGGAAATAAAGATGCTGCGGAGTTCTTCACAGCAGCAGAGCTGAGACGTGATAGAACTAGAATTCAGGCCAAGAGATGTGTGTGAGCTCACCGCTTACCCCAGCAGCAAAATGAGCGCAAGGATACTAACTCTGCTGGGTCAGTGTGGCGATTCCAAAGGGTACTCCAGGCAGAAGTGCTGAATTCCACGTCTGTGACAGAATCTAAGAAATACGGATTGAATTTGTTCTTAAGGAGCCAGGTCTTGATTCTTGATCCTACTCATTGCCTGACCCTAACAGAGCAAATGCAGCTCTTAGAATCTGTTATGCTTCGGATGTAAAATGTCCGCTGCGGTTCATGAAGCTGGACACTTAGCACCCTGCTTGTACCACTGTTTTAGAGGGTCGTAGATTCCTTAGGTCATGCAGTCTAGGTAGAGGAATAGATCCCTGTGGAGAGGCCTTGAGGGCTGTAACCCAGACCTGCTTCCAGTCTCTGTCCCCTGCTTCCTGACCCACAAACACACGAGGAGTCACTTGCTCCAAACACTATAAAGGCCTTTACTCTGCCATGCCTTACTATCATGATAGGCTGGATCCTCAAACCGTGAACCAAAACAAATCCTTCCTTCAGAATGTATGCCATGTGTCTAGTCACAATAAGAGAAAGGAAGCTAATAAAGATTCTAATATACACTTAGCAAAATGTCAGCAAAAATCACTAAATTAGAATATGGCTGAAATCTTGGGACAAGATTGGCCTTGTAGGGATTAAGGATTATACGATCTAAGGCACACCCACAAAACAAGTAGTCCCCTCACCTAGTCTTGACCCTGTCAACCCAGAGCATCTTGTCACCTTAACCTCCCTTTTAAGTCAATACTCAGGATAAAATAATGTAGGCTTCCATTGTGTCTTAAAGTGAAGGAACTATTTTAGAGTCAGAACTCACTTTCAGCCTGACAACTACAGAGCCTGAAATACAGACAGCACCCAGTACACACGTATGAAGCTAACCTGACAAATGGTACAAGCAAAACTTACCATTCTTTATCATTTCTGCTGTTATTTCTCCATACATGAAAAAGACAACGTTTCTCTTGAAGTTAGATGACTTCTTTAATATTTTCAATTCTTTGGTATTAGGAAACATACCATCTAGACAAGCTCAAATTCATGGATGTCAGTGCATAGTTTGTATAAAAATATGTGAACTCTTTCTAATATTTGTTTTGGAAGCTGAGGAAAATATAGCACCTTTGCTTTTGGTCCTTGGACTTCTCAGCAAATGGTCATGTAAAAAAAAATGGGTTTATATAATACCAAATCTAAATGGTCAACGTATTGTTTCCTTCCCTGCAGAGTGGTGATGGCCCATGTTACTCTGTGCTGTATACCTCAGTCAGGTGCACTGTTTATATATGTCTTAAGTGGGGCCATTATAAAGTTCCCAGTTGTGCGGAGCAGAAGTAGAGGAACCAAGTGCACATAATTCAATCAAATACTTAAGAGTTTTGAGGGTTTAGCAGCCGGCTGTATGTTAGACTGTTTACACCATTTCAAACCGCTGACTCACAGACGGGCGACTGTGAACAAATACTTCTGCCCACTTTATAAAGGGCTTTCCAAACAGTGACAGTGTTTCATCCTTTTTGCAAACCTTGCCATAGTGTCTCACACATTGAGCTGAGAATAAATCTTTCTACTAAAACATGGTTATTCACTTACATCTGTAGTATATTGCTTTATCTCTTCCCCAAAGGATAGAAAGCCTCAGGTTAGTGCATGGAACTCATTGTAATAGTGACAAATTAGATCCAAAATTGGCATAATTATCACCAACAAAATCTTTTTTTTAATATTTATTTATTTATTATACAATATTCTGTCTGTGTGTATGCCTGCAGGCCAGAAGAGGGCACCAGATCCTATTACAGATGGTTGTGAGCCACCATGTGGTTGCTGGGAATTGAACTCAGGACCTTTGGAAGAGCAGGCAATGCTCTTAACCTCTGAGCCATCTCTCCAGCCCCCACCAACAAAATCTTAAAAGGAAAATATTGGCATGAAACTAAACCAGTTTAAAACATGTTGATTATAATCAGCCCAAAATTCCAAGAGAACTTGTCTACAGAGGGTGGCCAACCAAGTGACCTTACGTAAGCTCAAGAGAACCACACTTGAGGATAAACAGATCAGGCAGAGAGTTCCTTTCCTGAAACCCTAGGGTTAGGGCCAATCTGGACTAACTCCCACCTCCACAAACTGAAAGGTAATGGTGAGAAACACCATTCGCGCACGCTGAATGAACTCAAGAATTTCACAAAATGTTGAAAGATTAGTAAATGGATTCAAAGCTGCCGGAGGGCAAAGGGAGCAACCCTAAAGGCAATAGGTGCACGTGAGGAAGAAATGAAGAACAGAAAGACACAGGCCTGTGTGTTGATCTCTACGAGTACGCTACAAACGGTCTCTGTTCAGCCCAAACCCATCCTTTAAAAATAATAAGCGTTATCTACCGCCTCATGAGGAGAACCACATCAGCTTCACAGAATACTAAGTGGAGATGGCCGTTGCGGGCTGCGGACTGAGGGTGTCTATTTAGAGCATTTCTGCTTTGGCAAAGTTCGCTACTGCTGAGCTCACTCTGCTACAAAGAAACCAACCAAACCTTGATGATTACTAAATAAGAACATAATTAATTATTTCTTCAACTGAATAGTCCTGAATTCTACCACAAATCAATCAGCTCTTCTAGCCTAAGAAGCTCTGACTCTATTTTAGCTCAATGAAAACAAAATCAATGAAGGCCAATTATAGCTCATCTCATTAGAGTATGCAAATGGTATTCCATACAAATGTGCAGGGGAGGCTGGAGGAGTGGACTGCAGGCTGCTACTGGCCCCTAGCTGCTCAGGACTCACGGTACAGCTCTACCTAGAATCTTCGAGTGAAGACCAAAGTACCCTGCCCGCCTTCTTCTTTCCTTTTTCCCATCTTCCTTCCCTCTTTGAAGATGTCATTGGAAGCTTCCAGGCAGAGAGCTCCAAACTGGGTGGTGGCGGTTCTGGTACAAGTCTGAGAGTAGATATCTGATATTCTGGGCTATTTATTGATCTTTAGTCTAGCTTATTATCTCAAAGCTCGTTTTTATCATTCATAAGCCTGCAGCCTGATTGTATGGTGCCTGGAAATTTCTAAACAAGGATAATGTATATGTCACAAAAGGCCAAGCTGGCCTCAGGGACAGACACAGAGTTGATACACAATGAACACTGAAGGAATACAAAGTAAGACTGAGAGACCCAAACCCTGGGATTCCCCGGCCCCACGGCAGCCTGCTTATAGATGTGAAATTCTTACCGCTGGACCCCTTTTAAGGGTTAGGGGTTAAGACACTGCATCTATAGGCGGCCCCTATTGAAACATAAAAGTAACAGATAAGAAGAGTAGGTCTCTCAACAACTGGTCCCCAAACATCCTACGTCGCCCCCACCCCGCTGGAGTACTGCCCTGTGTCTTTGAGTCTGAAATACTCTGAGGCTGACTTCTCTTGATTTCGTCATGAATGCCAGCTGAAGGTGGGACACACACACACACCCAAGCACACTGCTGTACCTAGCTCAGGGGTGTACTACGAGTGCACAATTTGCATGATGTAAAATGATTTCAGAGAGTATAAATATCAGGAAAATATGAATCTTTAGATTCTGCAGAACAAAGTAATATTTTTCCCTATAAATCAATGCACATAATTTACTTAATAAATTTCTTTTTTTTTAAAGAAAACTTAAACACCGTTCTGGAAACCAGTATCCTTGGCATAAATAACAGAGATGTATAAATAATTGCAAGTAGAATAAAGGGATAAATTTAAATTCTAGCTAATATAATTAATCATGGTATATATTTTTATTTATGCCCCCTTCTTGTGTATATATTATACTTATATCAGAAAAAGGCCAAGAAATAATTTTAGCTCCATGGACTTTGAGCCCAAATCCTACACTTGCTTTAAAAAAAAAGAAAATTAGCCAGATATGGCAGCTTCTACCTGCAGTCCCACATCTCCAGAGGCTGACAGGATCATTTAACTTGAATGCAATCTAAGCTAGTTTGTGAGACCCTTCCTCAGTGAAAGGAAAGAAAGAAAACAAGAAAAAAAATTGAGGCTGGAGAGATGGTCCAACAGTTAAGAGCACTTACTGTTCTCCAGAGGAGCGGGGTTCAGTTCCCAAGACCTGAACAGGAAGCTCACAAGACTGTAACTCCATCCACCTCCTGGGGCTTAGAACCCTCTTCTGCACTCTGAGGATCTACACACATGTGACATACGCTCACATAGACACAGAAACATACACATAAATAAAAGTCATAAAAATAAAATGTTTTTAAAACCAATAAATGGTGATGCTTAGCAGTTTTGGAGAATTAGAAAGAACTCTAGCAAGAAAGGAAAGGAACTCCCTCCAGCAGCGAACATGAAGGGTTTGAGGGGCAAATCAGCAGGGATAATTCAGCAGGAAATTGTTTTCCCTCTATGCATCAATGTTTACTCGCACCTGCTCATCTATCCCGGGCCAGCATCCCACCGTGTCACCCAGTAAGCACCTTTAACCCTTTTAGAGAAGGTCTGTAGGGGTTCATAGACTGTTTTTCTGGAAAGAGAAGTGAAGGATGATGGGTAATGAAACAGAGCAAAGATGAGTTTTGTAAGCTGTGTGGGGAAGAAGCCTCGAGGACCAGAAAGCAACCTGGGGGAACGTCAACATGAACTAAGACAGTCCTAGACTTGGAGAGGCAACATAGAGTCCCCTGAATCTGGACAAGGGTTGTCCTGGGATGCTCCTATGGGAACAGGAGCTTGTCAGAACTGGGAAAGAATTAGAATTAAGCCTTATGGATCTATCAGTTTGTGTGTCAAATTAAATTACCAGCCAAACGAACCAGTCTCTTACTGATTTGTGAGATTGCTGGGTCTTTCTTTTTTCTTTTCTTTCTTTCTTTCTTTCTTTCTTTCTTTCTTTCTTTCTTTCTTTCTTTCTTTCTTTCTTCCTTTAATGAGTGTTTTGCCCATTCCTGAGTCTGACCCGGGGAAGGCTTTGCCATTGTCATGGGTCTGAGCCTTGGGGTCCTTGACATGGCAGTGCCCATGTTACCAACATGCATTTACTCAGGACTTCATTTCTTACACATTCTCTCAGGGCTTCCTCCACTCCCCACAGGATCTCACTACACTGCCCAGGCTGGTCTTGAAATTGTCCTGGAGTCCAGGTCGGCCTTGAATTTATAATTCTCCAGCCTCAGCTTCTCAAGCGCCTGAAACAACAGGCCTGAGTCACCAAACCTGGCTGGCCTATTTTTTTTTTTTTTACGATTTATTTTTATTTGTACATGTGTATGTGTGCATGCGTGCATGCATGTGTGTGTGTGTATGTGTGTTGTGTGGGGTATGTGAGTGTGTGTGTGTGTGTGGTATGTGTGGTGTGTGTGTATATATGTGTGTGTGTGTGTATGTGTGTTGTGTGGGGTATGTGAGTGTGTGTGTGTGGTATGTGTGTTGTGTGGGGTATGTGAGTGTGTGTGGTATGTGTGGTGTGTGTGTATATATGTGTGTGTGTGTCCAGAAGTCAGAAGCCAAAAAGCAAGTGTTGGAGCCCTGTAGAGCTGGAGTTACGGGCAGTTGTGAGCCACCTGACTTGACTGCTGGGAACTGAGCTCACGTCCTCTGAGAAAGCAGCAAGTGCTTGAGACCTGAGCATCTCTCCAACCCCTCTAGTTTTCTTTCTTTTGGAGCTCAGGATTATTGTTGTTTTTGGTTGTTTTGTTTTGTTTGCTTTTCAAGACAGGGTTTCTCGGTATATTCCAGGCTGTCCTGGAACTCACTCTATAGACCAGGCTGGCCTAGAACACAAAGATCTTCTTCCCTCTTCCTCCTGAGTGCTGGGGTTAAAGGTGTGTACCACTCTGGCCAGGCTTCCCTCCAACTTTCTTAATATCAATATATAGAAACTCCATCATGCTCCTTCCTAGGAAACAGGAAGGACAATTAGCCAGAATAATTTTCACAATAATCTTTCTTAGACATGTGATGTCTCCTTCTTAAAACAATCCACTTCTTCTAGCTGAGATACAGCTACAGACATGGAGCATTGGGGAAGCGAAGCCAGGCCAGGCGGAGCTCTACAAGCTGGTGCTCCTGATCAAAACGGCAAAGTGTTTCGCTGCACCACTGTCACTTCCTGGTGACGTCCTCCTACCTGGTCCTCCCTTCCTTCACACAGCAAACAAATCCACAGCCGATCCCTGCCAAGGGCCAGAGCAGGAATCCTTGCCCTTTTCATGTTGTGTTCCTGCTAACACATCCCTTACTCATGCTCCCTTCTATAAATAATAGCATTACATATTGCTGACTCATGTTCATTTATGGTCCACAGCGCTTCAGCCAACTCTTTCAGCAGTTTTGGATGTGAACCATTAGGGCTTGCACATTCTGATACAGATCTCACTTATTTAAATCACCTGCCTGTCTTCCTTCTGCCTGTTCACTCTCCTCAGGTATGCATTACCTGTTCCTATTTGCCTGCTAGCGCAGAAATGTTTCTCCAAAGGTACTGAGTGCCCTGTGACCTTTGGATGTCATCAGTGAGCCTCTTCCCTTCCCATCTAATTAGAGGACAACACCCCAGACTTCTGACTCCTGATAGAGAAGAAACAATTTGTTTCACCTTTGGAAGTCACATGTCATTTCCTGCTTTAGTAATTCCAACCCTTCTTCCCCGAACTTTCCACAGATATTTGTCCTTCAAGTTCCAGCTTCCCCTGGGCTCTTTTCTATTCAGAAGCTGTTGTATTAAAAGCGGTGGGCTAAGTTCCTAGCACCCAGCCGCCCGCATGGCTTAGCTTATGTCCGAAATAATTATACGGAAACTGTATTGTTTTAATCACTGTCTGGCCCATTAGTTCCAGCCTCTTATTGGCTAGCTCTTACATATTGATCTAACCCATTTTTAATATTTTGTGTAGTACCATGAGCTGGCTTACCAGGAAAGATCTTAACCTGCGTCTGTCTGGAGTGGGAAAATCATGGCGACTCATTGACTCAGCTTTTTTTTTTTCCAGCATTTTGTTTTGTTTACTCCACCTATCTAATTTTCTGTCCTATCAGGGCCAAGCAGTTTTCTTTATTAATTAACCAATGAAAGCAACAGATAAATACAAGACCCACCTCCATCAAGAAGCTATGTCTGTTCTTTTGATAAACAAACTTGGGGGTTTTTTCCTGCCTTTCCAAATTCGGTAGAGGTGTACGTGACTCTGTTCCTCCCTTTGCCCTTGACAAAGCTCTGCTAACAAACTTTGAGAACGCTCCTGATTTGGTAGCTGGGTGACAAGAACGGAGGAAGAGCCTGGAGACTGCGGTAGGAAGCCCATCGTTAGGACGCCAAGCGTGAGCCCTGATGCACACTCCGGTCTGTAGGTGCCCAAACGTCAAGGAGGGGTACAGTCCTAACAAATGTAGCAAAGGTACCGCTTTGGGGGAGTAACTGACGTCAAGGGAGGTTATGCATTCGGGTGCAGGGAGTATAAGAGATCCCAGGCCAATGGTGCGTCTTGACAGTGGAGATCTTCCCCTTCCTACACAGGCCCTCTGACTCTCAGCACTGCTGGGGGTGGGACATTTCTTCAGTTTTGCTAAGAATTTGTGAGAAAATCGGCCCAGCTTTCCATGTAATCACTGCTAACCTGGTGTGTGAGTGTGTGTGGTGTGTGTCTCCTTCCTATAAATATTATACCGGTCCCCTCATGCTCCTCCCTAGAGAAGAGACTATTTTACTGTAAACCTAAAACTATGATGTGGGAGTCCCCTCTGTATGCTGTGAGTACCATTAATGAATAAAGAAACTGCTTTGGACCTATAGCAGGGCAGAACTTAGCTAGGTGGGGAAAACTAAACTGGATGCTGGGAGAAGGAAGGTCCTTTGTCAACTTGACACAGTACATTTTAAACGTAATCTTTTTTTCTTCTTTTTGGTTTGTCCCCAAGATCTCAGATTAATAAACATCACAAATATAAAACATACTACAAACTTAAAAGTCCCACAGTCTTCACCAATACAAACACTCTAAAAGCTAAAACTAAAAATCCAAAGTTCCTCCCCTTTTTTGTTTATTTGGGGAGTTGTTTGTTTGCTTTGTTTTGGTGTTTTGCGGAGGTTGCTTGTTTGGTTGGTTGGTTTGGGTTTGGGGTTTCCCTGTGTAACAGCCCTGGTTGTCCTGGAACTCTCTTTGTAGACCAGCTACCTTGAATTCACAGAGATTCACCTATCTCTGGCATGTGCCACCACTGCCTGTCCCAAAGTCTCCTTTAAAAGTCAAAGTCTCACCAGGCATGGTGGCACACACCTTTAATCCCAGGACCCCAGCAACTGGAGGCAAAGGTGGGCAAATCTCTGTGAATTTGAAGCCAGCCTAGACTACACAGTGAGTTCCAGGACAACCAGAACTACACAGTGAAGCCATGTCTCAAAAAAAAAAAAGGAAAGAAAAGAAAAGATATCCAAAGTCTCTCAACTGTGGGCTCTTATAAAATAAAAAAGAAAGAAAAAGAGAAAGAAAAGAGAAAGTTAAATACTTTCTTACTTCAAGAGGGAAGAACCAGGACACAATCACAATCTGAACAAAGCAAAGCCAAACTCCAACAGTGTAAATAATTCAATGTCCAGTGTCTAGGATTCACTCACGATCTTCTGGGCTCCTCCAAGTGGCCAAGTGACCAGGGTCACTTCTCTGGCTCCAGCCTCTGCAACACACACAGCTTGTCTTCTAGACTCAGACCAGCCCCACTCCACTGCTGCTGCTGTTCTTGGTGATCATCCCGTGGCACTGGTGGCCACCCATGGCACTGGTAGCCATCCCGTGGCACTGATGGCCATCCCATGGCACTGGTGGCCATCCCATGGCACTGGCATCTCCAGAAGTCTGGGTCCCTGCTGCAACTGGACTGCACTTTAACTAGTGGCCTCTCTTGGGCTCTCTTCACAATGAAAAGCCTCAACTTTTCCCTATGACCCCTTCAGTCTTGGGGCTTCCACTGCTACCCCAGCTGTACCTTCACCAACAGTCTTGGCACACTGGCCTCTCACAGCCAAGCCTCAGCTGCTCTCCATGACCCTCCTCATGCTTTCAAAGTCAGCGCTGCCTGAGAGACTTGCACATTACCAAGTCTGGCTGCCAACACAAGGTGCAACATTGGCTCCCTCTGAACACAGTTTCTCTGGGCTCTCAGGAAACATTTCCCAGAAGATTTCACCTCCGTGACGCTGGTTCCTTCTTAATCACAGCTGATTCTTCAGCCCCGGCTGACCAGCGTCCATTGTCCCAGCAGAGCAAAGGTTTTAGTTTAGTGGTTCTGGTCTCTTGTTAATCACAACTGATTCTTCAGCCCTGGCTGATCAGACACCACAGATTCTTCACACAATGGCCCGGTTGAGTCTTTGCTTCCCTCTGAAACGTCGCAAGCCAGACCCCATCTCCTGCACTGCTGCTCTCAACCTTCTCATCTTCCAAGCACCTACAGGAAAGTTCACTGAGCTCTCAACACTCAATGGTTCTTCTAGGCCAAAGTTCCAAAGCCCTTAAACAGCCCTCCCCAAAGCAGCATAGTTAGACCTGTCATAGCAATAGCAAACTTCATACCAATTTGTCTCCATTTAGGCTACTATTGCTATGATAAGGCACCATGGCCAAAAGCAATTTGGGGAGATAAGGTTTTTATTTTACTTCTGCTTCTACACCCATAGTCTATCACTGAAGGAATTCAGGACTGGAACTTCAGGGGGGGTGGAGGGGATCGGGAAGCAGACCTGATACAGAGGCCACAGATGGATATTGCTTTCTGGGCTTTCTCCTCACGGCTTGCTCAGCCTGCTTTTTTATAGAGCCCAGGACCACCAGCCCAGGGATGGCACCACCCATGATCAGCTGAGCCTTCCCACATCAATCACTAATACAGAAAATTCCCTACAGGCTTGCAGACAGCCCAATCTTGTGAAGGCATTTTCTCAATGGAGGTTCCCTGCTCTCAGATGACTCTAGCCTGTGTCAAGTTGACATAAAATTAGCCAGCCCACCATGATTGTGTGACAAATGCTTTATTCACTGAGCATCTCCAGCCATAAAATAATGATGATGATGATAAATCTCAAATATGTAATAGGACTTGAGGCAGAAGCTCACCATATAGCCCAGGCTAGCCTTGAATGTATGATCTTCCTGACTAAGCCTCATGAGTGCTGGGATTACAGGTATGCACTCCATGCCCAGTTAGACGAGTCAATTAGAAAATAATGGGAATTCTTATGACTATCATAGGCAATTATTTCAATCCTTATAAGTTTATTCCAGACAATATCAGGACTCAAATGAGGTTTGTGTTCTGTTTCCTGTGGACCCCATGGAAGGAGAACAGCCTCCCAAAAGTTTTAATTTTCTTTTTTAATTTTTCTTTTAATTTTTTATTAAATTTATTTATTTATCCATCCATCCATCCGTCCATTCATTTGTACATGTGGGCACGTACTCCACAGTATGTACGTCTACATAGATGTTGTCAGAGGACAACTCACAGGACTCAGTTCTCTCCTCACAGGTGGGTGCCAAGGACAGAACTCAGGTCACCAAGCTTGTCCACAAGTTCCTGAGCCATCACACAAGCCCCCAGCCATGGACTTCTGTCTGAGTCTCACATGCTTCTGCTTGCCAAGATTTCACCGCTCAACCCAGAATGACTTCGATTGGCATTCCAGTCAAGTTAGGTCCCTGGGGAAGGGAGCTGGACTTTGCAAAAGTCCAAACAATTCCAGGCCTGCAATAGAAACTCATCACGGGTATTTTGTTGTTCTGATGGGGGAATGTATTAGTAAGGGTACCCTAAAGGGACAGAACTTCATTAGAGAGGCTTACAGGCTAATCCAACAATGGCTGTTTACCAACGAAAGATCCAAGAATCCAGTAGTTGTTCAGCCCACAAGGCTGGCTGTCTCAGCTGGTCTTCAGTAGATGCTAGAATCCCAGAGAAGTAGACTCCAATGCCAGTGAAGGAATGGACTTGCCAGACAAAGCAAGCAGGGAAAGGGAGCAAGCTTCTTTCTCCCACTTCCTTTATATAGGCTGCCAGCAGAAGGTATGGCTCAGATTAAAGGGGGATCTTCCTACTTCCAAAGATCTGCATTAAAAGTGAGTCTTGCCACTTCAAATAATTTGATATATGAAGAAAAGAATCCCTCACAGGTGTGCCCAGCTGCTCTGGTACAGATTAGTCAAGTTAGCTACCAAGAATATCCATCCCCACAGGGACGTTGTTTGTGTATGTGTTTATTTTTAGACAGATTTCACTAGGTAGCCCGGGCTGACCTCTAACACATGGAAATCCTCCTGTTTCTGCCTCCGAAATGCTGAGATGACAAACCTGAGCCTCCATGCCCAGACTTCCTGTTGTTTTTTCTATAAATAAGTAAAAACAAGAGAAACAGAACGCACATCCTGTTTTCCCCAATTAAACTTCCGTGGCAACAAGAGTCCATAGATTCCCTCAGTGTCTGCTCCAACCTGTCTGTCCAGACATCTTCCACTGCTGAAGTAGGACCAATAAAAGCCAAATATCTGACTACTTTGCAAAACACACGTTTGGTAAGACTCAAATTCCAGCCTGTGTTGTGTGGAAGGGAGAGACACAGCCAGGAGGGGCAGATTCAGCAAGCAGATGACAGCCTGAGCGAGTGAGGTTGGAGCCAGCATCCATATCCCAGATCCTAGCCCCAGATGGCTATCTCTGGGGTTTGCATTAGAGGCAATGGCTTCCTGACCTCAGACTCACAGCTAAGGTAGCATGACCCTTGACTAACAGTGGATCCTGAGGCCTACTAGTTCTCCAAGGGCCTGCCTAAGCCAAGGTCACCTTGGGCTGTCTTTGGAAGCCACTATAGGCTCTGCTGAGGTCTGCAGCTCTGATCCTTCCATATACCCCTCTGTTGCCCTTCCCTTTGTTAAAGGACTGAAGTGGTTTTCAGTACACGCAACTAAATGCTGACAATTCAACCCAGAAGTTAACTGCCAAAGCCGCGTGCCCTCTGCCTTGCCACAGAGTCCTATCCTAAACAAGACATGTATTTCAAGGATTCTTATTTTATGCTACTTTAATGACTCCTTTAAAAGAACATAAAATTCCTTTTATGTCTCCTTGTCCTCTCTCCTCCATTTTTAGTCAGCCTCCATTTCCTGGGTCATGGTAAGCTCCTTGAAGTGGACGTGTTAATGCAAGGGCAATAAAAAAACAAGACGTGCCTTGAAAATATTGGAAGAGGTCTGGGTGAGGCTGGGTGGAAGTAGGAAATTCCATTATTTTACTTCAGTACAAAGTATTTTATTTAAAGATCTCTGCCCACTCCCACCCCCACCCTGGTGCCAAATATCAGAATCAGTCCGTCCTTTATGAAGAACACGAGGCAATGGAGTCGAGCCTTCCAAAGTTGTCTGAGGGAATGAAATACCTAGTCCCTCTCTTTTGGTTTTGATTTGTCGGTTTTTCTTACAGTGTCTCACTGTATAGACCAAGCTGGCCTCAGATTCATAATCCTCTATCCCCAGCTGCACAGGTATTGGGATTACAGGTGTGTGCCACAATCGCCTTCCCTTTTCTCTGCAACTAAGCCAACTATCATCTTGCAGCCTGATCAATAAAACCAATAATGATGTTGGGCCTCACAAGGCCTGGACGTGAGGCCCAGTTTGGCCCATGACTTCTGCATATGAGCGATTCACCACAGACCGACCTAAACCTGCCTCTGCCCAGCCACCCCTAACATGGCAGAATATCATTGGTCCTTATTCCTTACTCCACCTTACTTCTTCCCAAGACTCCCACCGCCATTACAACCCTATATAAAAGTTTCTGCCTAATACAATTAAATGAGATCTTGCTTAGACAGACTCCTGACTCAGTGTATGTGTGTTTCTCCCTGGTGGCCAGTGGGGGGCGGTGTCTGGGTCGTGGACACTCACCATCCCCGCTCAGCCCCAGGGAACATCCTGCAGGTCCGCCTCTGCCTCCCCCTCTATGCGGGAGAATCCAGCATAATGATGCCCCTCTTGGTTGAAAGTGATGCCGTACAATAGATCAGAGGTTGTTTCCAAACCTCCCATCACCTTGATACACTATTGCTTTTCTGAAAAAAAATGGCATAAAACCTAAAAAGGAAACAACATAAATTTGAGAGAGAGAAAAGAGAGAGAGAGATACAGAGTAATTGTTTTAGCTCCAAAACCTCTTATCCTTCCAGTCCGTCCTTCTATCACTCAGTTAACACAAAGAAACCACACCCCTCAAGAGATTACACTTTCTTGGGGGAGGGCAGAGACTTGTCTGTGTATGGACAAGACAGAGTTCTTTAGAAGATGGCCCACCACACCATGACCCACACTATTGCTCCAATAATGCTGTGCGACATGCTCTCAAGGGGCTGGGGCCCATCTTTTTTAAATAATGCCTGGTCTTGTTCTGATCTCCCTGTTGCCTGAGTCTAACTCACCACTGCTAACTGTTAGCTTTATATCCTCATGTCGGCTGTTTAAACTCGCTGTGCCTTGGTTTCCTCATCTTTCAAATGAGCTAAGATGATCTAAGGATTTAAGTGAGACCCCCAGGAAAGGCCGTGGGTGACTGCCAACTTGCAGGTAGCACTCAGTGTGCGTTATTTGGGTCGTTGTTGTTACATATGATTCTAGCATCACATCCCAATTAAAGCATACGGGGCACTAAAGAGAGGGTTCAGCCCTTCACGGTGCTGCCTGCTCTTCCAGAGCATGCAAGTTCAGATCCTGGTACCCACACAGGGCAGCTCACACTTGCCTGTGACTCTGTCTCCAGGGATCTGATGCCCTCTTCTGCCTTCCACAGGCAATGCATACATGTGACATCCATTCACTTAGACAGGCGTATACACATGGGTAAAAATAAAGTAATAAATCTTAGGAGGAAAAATAGACAGGTTACTGTTTCCAAGAGTATGAGGAGACTCATAAGGCATACCCCTTCCCACCCTGAAAACAGAATGTCACCAAAGTAGTGATACATGTCTGTCATCTCAACTACTTGGGAGACAGAAACATGATAATCACAAGTTGGTTCTGCTCACCATCTTAGCTAGACCAGACCTCAAAATTCCAAAAACAAAAGGTCTGGGAGTCGCTCGGTAGTGAAGCAATTCATGCACAATCTCTGGGTTCAAGTACCAGAGCTCCCCTGAAAACGTAGCTCATTCATTTCAGTCTGGCTTGGCTTCAGCTCTAAGTGGGCCCCTGATTCCCAAAGCCTGGGGACAGTATGGTTTCCTTGATAGTCCATACTGATGTCTAGGACCACAAGTCAGAAGTCTTTGGTGTCCACTGGTCTCTCAAGAAGTCCCTTTGTAAGAGACCATGCTGTACCACCCACATCCTATCCTGAGCCAATCCTTCAGGACTGAAGGATTTATTCCTGCAGCCTGAAGATGCCACCTGCCTGCAAGCCTCAGCTGTGAGCCTCTTGGAATCGCTCCCTGTAGCTGACAACATCCCCATGACCAAAGCCTCTTCTCAGGATAGCCTGGGATTCGCTGAGTAGTTAGTGTAAGAATGTGAGGTCCAGTCTCTGAGCTCCAACTGGAGACAACATCAGAGGAACACCCTAGCTGCAAATTTCCAAGCTCCTTGGGACACCACACCACATCTTCCCAACCTCTCTCCCACAGCTGCCAAAGCCCAAAGCCTGCTTTAACAATCCCCCACCCTGTTAAGCTTAGACTTCCCAGGTGCTGCAGGTTGAACACATCTCCCCAGAATGGATGTCAGGAACTCAGTTCCTAATGCAACCGTGTTGAGAGGTGGACCCTATAAGAGGACATCAGGGTGAGGTAGTGCCACGATCCTAGGAGTAGATTAGATACCATGAACACAGCGTCCTGATGAAGGATGGGCGTGGCACCTTCTCTCAGGCTGCGCATTTTCTGGCCCTTCTCAATTCTTCTCAGTCTCGGGCTTTGCAGCCTGCAGAACTTTGGAATAAATAAATTTATTTTTGTTCCAAATCACCCAGTCTCCACAATTCCGGTTACAGAGGTGGAAATGGGGAGTAAGATGACACAGAACCCATCCTGTGCATGTCAGCTTCAGATTTGTTCCGTGTCTGTCTTCAAAGCTGCTCAGTGCCCCTGCGCCTCCCCATCCAGCAGCATGGTCTGTGTTCAGTCCCCTCGGGAGAGCTCCCCATCAGCTCCCCCATCACCTGCTCCTCAGAAGCTGCCCCACCATCAGCTTCCCGGGACCTTGGTTTGGGATTGGTCTTCTGAAGCCTGGCTCCTGCCTTGCATAGTTGCACCCTTTCCCAGGAGCGCTCCCAGCACCTTGTGCAGACGAAGCCTGCCAGGCTCTCTGTAACCCAGCTGCAGACACGCTCGTGCGCTCACACAGCTTGCCCAGTCCACTTGATTTACCTGTACTTTTTAGTGTCGTTTTCTGGTAGGAAGCGAGTATAAATACTTGTCTTTTGAGCCAAGAAGTGTCTGATTCTGACAAGTCTGAATAATTCCTACGGGCCGAGATGGCTCAGTGCTTAAAAGCACTGGCCACTCTTCCAGAGGTCCTGGGTTTGATTCCCAGCACACAAAAGTAGCTGTAACTCCAGTTGCAAGGGCTCCAACACCCTTCTAGTGCTCCGAAGGTACTGCACACGTGCAGGTCGCAGACATACATGCATGCAAAACACCCCCACACATAAAATAGTAAATAAAATTGTAAATTAAATATGATAATTTCTAAAATATTGACCAACTCTTGGTTCTTTTTTAAGTTAAAAGAAGGGCCAGTAAGATAGTTCAGCAGGTAAAAGCAGTTGCCATGAAACCTAGACATCTGAGTGTGACCCTCAATTCCATGACAGAAGTATAGAACCGACTCCCTAAAGTTATCCTCCGACACCCACACATAAGCACACATCATGTACACACACACACATGCACGCGTGCTACTAGATAAGTAGATAAATTGTCGAAAGAACAGTCTTAGCTGTAGAATCCACCCTCATGGGGATAAGCTCAATCCATCTGCTCTCCAGACAACTCACAGCTTCCCTTGAGGAAGAAGACATAACTGACAGATTTGCTGTGACCTAAGCAGACGTTTCAAATGCCTCTCTTCTTCCTTGAGCAATGGTGCCCACTTCATCATCCCCAGAGCTCTCGAGGAATATCAGTCTCCACCTGTAGAAGACTTCCTGGTGAAGGAAAGTTGGTGGGGCTAAGGCAGAGGGAGGAGCAAGGTGGGAGGTGGCGATTCTCTGTGGACAGGTGCATGTTCACACGCAGGTCACTCTTCTGTGCTGTGCTTACAGCCACCGTGGTTTCTGTCCCGGACGGAATGAGCAAGCCCCTTGCTTTCCATCCTGTTTCTCGGCCTGTGAGAACACACAGGATTGCATGTGTATATATGTACATCTATGTGTGCTCATGTATGTGTGCATGTGTATGCATGTTTGTGAGCATGTGTGTGTCCATATGATTGTGTATGTATGCATGTGCATGCATGTGTGTATGTGTATTGTGCATATGTGTGTATGTGGGCATGCATTGTATGTATTTATATGTGTGTGTATGTGTGTGCATGTGTTTTTCTTGTTTGTGCACATGTTCGTGTGTGTGTATACACTAATGGTGGAGAAGACAAACTATATCTTAAAGGACATTCAGTCCCTCTCCCAGGAAGCTTATTACTTCTGAAAAAGTTCACGATCATCCTTCGTTAATATGGATCAAATTTTAAGCCTCAGAGAGGTATCATATGGCTGTATTGTCCTTTAAATCTAGGGATCTACTAGAAAGTGGTTCTTACAGTGCATAGCAAAGGATAGTTTGAGCTAGAGGAGAAAAAAACATGAACACAAAAGGAAAAATCCACATGTTAATCCATCTCACAACTGAACAAAATGTTACGTAGTAGCATCATCCCTGAGGACTATGGGTTGAGGGCTTTGTGCCAGGTCTCTTACTACACTGTTCACATTCCCTGGTTTGATTCTGGCGACCTAAAGGCAGTGAGGGAATTAAGTCTCCTTACAGCTAAGAACACAGAGGTTTAAGCAGACTCCCGGAAAGGATCCCAGCTGAGAGGATCTTTCACATATATTATCCTTCTATCCTGTGCCTTCCACACCTTCGCGACAGGAGCCAAGATAAATGGCCTGTAGCTGGTCACGCTGTCCTTCTTCCTCTTTCAGTCACCATATCTAATCCTGGGGCTTCCTGGTTAAGCCCAAGGGTGACACACCTGAGCACCTGCGGAACCGTGCCAGCCTGGCTTCTCTACAGATCGGAAGCGCATCCAGTAACAGCCTGTGGTGGTTTGAATGTGATTGCCCCCCACGCCCCCCCCCCCGTAATCCCAAAGGGAGTGGCTTTGTTGGAGGAAGTGCGTCACTCTGGAAGCGGGCTTGGAGGTACCACCCAATGTCACAGTTTACTCCTGTTGCCTTCTGGTCAAGGAGCAGTCAGCACCACGTCTGCCTGCGCACCGCCATGCTCCTTGCTGTCATGATAATGGACTGAACCTCTGAACTGTAAACCGCCACCTCAATTAAATGCTTTTCTTCATAAGAGCTTCCATGGTCATGGTGTCTCTTCATGACAGTGGAAACAACCATTAATCTCTTTTCTCACATCCAAAGTCCCATGAGCCTGGCCGCGTCAGAAGTTACAATGACATTTCTCTCCAGCCATTGCAAAGACTGGTATGTAGAAAGTCCCAACATACTTTCATCTTAAAGCTCTCAGTCAAGCCCAAGACTTACCTAGAAAATGGGCACAGACTCTCCCCTAAGGCCTTTCTGACACAACTGTGTCCTCTGAGACTCACAGTAAATACTTCTGTATTTACAGCCATGCATCCAGACCTAAGGTCACAGGTACGATATATGACAGTGGTCCCAGAAGATGACCTCACCTGGTGACTTCATAGCTCTTTAGTCTGTTTAAGATCAGCCCATCACATTCCTCCAATGGTGGAATCCTGGCAGCACAACCCTCAGCATGCCCCTTTGCTGAAGCAGTGTGTGGCTGTATTTACACGGAATTTCTGAACTTCGGGTATTCTACTTTTGGTTAACAGAGAGAGAGACAGATTGTTAAACTACATCTCATCTCTATCCTGAAAGTGGCCATCTCTGATTTTACTAGCAACCAGTGTGAGCACCTCCTTAACTCCTAGTGTGTGCCTCTCTACCCTGCAACTGTCTGGGGTCTTGATCTACCAGCCATTCAAGGTAGAAAGCTCACAGACAAGAGATTTGCAGTGTGACCCTCTGTCCAAAGTGCAGCTGATAAGTTTTGCTTTTAATCCATCTAGAAGCAAAGGCCACGGAAACCTCTGCCTCTATAAACCATCATGCCTTGGTTCCCCAGGACTTCCCCAGTGTGGACACTGAAAGTTGTCCTTAGTTCTGGGCCAACAGGAGGTGAGCTTGTACCTCTCTGATCTATGTGAACCCCCTTAAAGCTCACCACACACATACACACACACTCAAGAAACAGTGTAAGTATCACAATGTACATTTTTTTCTTTTCCAAAACACATAAAATGGAGAAGATGACAGATTTACAAATATAATCAGCTTGAAGACAAATTTTAAGATAGTTTAACTAAGGCTGAGGGATAGCTCAGTCTCCAGAGTGCTTGCTGGGGGATGGCTCAGTCTGTAGAGGGCTTGCTGGGGGATGGCTCAGTCTTCAGAGGGCTTGCTGGGGAATAGCTCTGTCTGCAGAGGGCTTGATGGGGGATGGCTCAGTCTGCAGAGTGCTTGCTGGGGGATGGCTCAGTCTGCAGAGTGCTTGCTGGGGGATGGCTCAGTCTGCAGAGGGCTTGCTGAGGGATGGCTCAGTCTGTAGAGGGCTTGCTGGGGGATGGCTCTGTCTGCAGAGGGCTTGCTGGGGGATAGCTCTGTCTGCAGAGAGCTTGCTGGGGGATAGCTCGGTCTGCAGAGGGCTTGCTGCACTAGCAAGTAGGCCTGACTCTAGACGGATGTAAAAGCTGTGCAGAGCACAGGGCACCTGGAATTCCAGCCCTGGAGAGGCAGGGACAGGAGAATCCCTGGGGTTTGCTGACCAATCAGTCTACAAGATCATCAAACTCTGGATTCAGTGAGAAACCCTGCCTCAGAAAGTAGAGACTGATTGATGAAGACCCCCAACATTGACTTCCACATACATGGGCACACATCAACATATACATACACAAGATAGATAGATAGATAGATAGATAGATAGATAGATAGATAGATAGATAGATGGAGAGAGAGAGAAATAGATAGATGATAAGTAGATAGATGGATGGATAGATAGATAGATAGATAGATAGATAGATAGATAGATAGATAGATAGATAGGATAGATGGATGGAGAGAGAGAGAAATAGATAGATAGATAGATGATAAGTAGATAGATAGATAGATAGATAGATAGATAGATAGATAGATAGATAGATAGATAGATAGATATCTTAGTCCCAGATGCAGTATGATGGCTCACTCCTGTAATCCTAGAATTTGAGGAGCTAAAACAGCAAGATTCTAAATTCAAGGCCACCCTAGTAACAACAGCAGTTTCCAGGCCAACCTAGATACAATATGACATCTTGTCTCAAAAGAAACAATAAAACAAAACAAAAAAAATAGTCAAAAGTATTACTTTTCCATTTGCTTTTGAAGGCCCTTAGCATCACATTCTGACTACTGAGACAAGGAAGAGGCAGGCTGGGGGAGGCAGAAGGAAGACAGAGCCTCCATGCGTGCATCGCTGTGGACCACCAGGGGATGGGAACTAAGCCATACCTGTGTGATTTCAACAGCACACTGTGCACATGTTTTTAAAAGAAAATCAATTTTTCTTGCGATCCAAAGGGTTAAGGAAAGGTCACAGGCGCAGTTGGAGAGCCTGAAAGCCAGGCATTGTTTTTGAGAACCCATCGTAGCTCAGGGATCAGTTCAAGACATCACAGTCATTCAAAACGATGTCTTACATGTACTGGCTCGTCTGCAAAACGAATTTACCTTTTCATTATTATTTACTGAGTGAGCCAGTATTTCATTTGTATGGATTTTATCCAGCAACTAGGGGGAAAAAACACAGAAAATCTAATAAAAAGATGAAGCGGCTGTACAATATCTGAAGTCTGTATCCAGCCTTTGGAGGTCACATTTCTGTCCTTTTATGATGTTCGTTTTAGAAAATGAAAAGGAATGCATACATATGGAGATGGGCTGATTCTGTATTCCAATCAAGGGCAACTTTGACCCGACAAGTGTGGAGACGCACTTATCAGGAAGGACAGCAACAAGGCAGTGGCAAAATAAAATGACAAGCCCACAGGACGGGTGACCTCGTAGGTTGTCATTTGAGTAATAATATGGATTCCTGCCTGCCTGCCTGCATGGGTATCTTAGCTCTAGCCACTCAGATGGGTGATGGGAAGACAATACAGTTGGATTAGGCACCGTGTAATGTCACCCTTGGAGAAAGCTGGACCCTAGAAAGAAGGTTCATTAGGAGGGCCCCACTTTCTCCAAGAGGCCATCGCTAAGGCCCCATTGCTTTCATTTCTCATCATCCACAGGTAATTCTTGACTGAGGGAGTTTCACGGCGACATGAGTCATACACATTGCCACTGCATTGCTCTACCCTCTAGGACATAAGCATGTTTTGCATAAAAATAAAATTTTGTGTGCAAGGATTTTAAAACCTGTGCGCCCGAAGAACTGAGGCTCCCTGAAAAGGATCTGTAGGAAAGAGTACCACACATTCTCCTAAGGAACATAGGTGGGAAGAGTCGTGGTCACCATGAGGACCCTGCGTTTGGTCACGCATAATTACCAAAAGTATTGCTGTAGAAGAGAATCCTTTAAACTTTGTAGTCGGGGGCGGGGGGCGTTGTGTGCCTTTAAGCCCTGCACTCGGGAGGTAGAGGCAGGCGGATCTCTGTGAGTTCGAGGCCAGCCTGGTCTACAGAGCGAATTCCAGGAAAGGTTCCAAAAGATACAGAGAAACCCTGTCTTGAAAACCAAACCAAAACAAAACAAAAAACAGCTTTGTAGTAGAGCCACCTGCGAATTAGGGAGAGTGCGGGCGAGGACACAGAATCCAGAATCCATCGTACCGCAGGGACCCAGAATCCATCGTACCACAGACAGCACCTTGCCTTGGGGTCATGGGCAAACCGCTTGTCTTCTCTGTGCGTCCAGCTCAACTTTGGATGGGTAAGAACAGGTAGGCAGAGGCTCGTTCAGAAATGTAAAAAATAAAATCCCTCCCCTGCTACATCACGACAAACCGTGACCGGGGACCCCATGTTAATAATTAGGGGTCCCAGCCCAGTCCTGTCTCTGGTGGTCAGTGCTTGGCTGTCCTGTGTTTCCCCAGCCCTTTCCACCCTGCGGAACACTTGAAGGCCAAACACCGTTAAGCACAACAACCGGATCCGGACAGTGATTTTTCCCGCTAACCAGCGAGGCAGCTGGGCCTCTGTAACCAGCCAGACTCACAGTGGAGGGAGCGCTAACCCTTGGGGCCCAGCTGGAGAGAGTCCACAATCTATCACTCATTGCAAGCACAGAGGCCAAACCTGGGCCACCAGTCCCCAGAGGTGGGGCGGGTGTGGACTTGCTTTCTACAGCAGCGGATATAAGAATCCCAGGCCTGGTTTACCTGCGAATGGTTTGTCCCATTTTGAGCAAAAGCCTCACCTGAACTAAAAATCAGAACAAATTAGAAGGTAAAACTCTCAGCAGCCCTGAAAAGAATCGTGCCCAGCACAACAGTGCTCCTGATATTCTAAAGGTGCCTCTCAGAAACTCGATTCAGACAGCTGAGCCACAGCCCTGCAGACCATCTCAAAAGATATCAACAGCGGTATCATTTCCATGAAATAATATTAAGAAGGAAAAATAAAATACCAACTGGTATTATCTGATTATAACTCTGCATAAAGCTGGGTGGTGGTGGCTCACACCTTTAATCCCAGCACTGGGCAGGCAGAGTCAGGTGGATCTCTGCGAGTTCAAGGCCAGCCTGATCTACAGAATGAGTTCCAGAACATCTAGGGCTGTTTCAAAGAAAAACCCTGTTTTGAAAAAAACAAACAAAATAACACTGCATAAAGCTTGTGTGTATTTTAACAAAGACAAAATATTATTTTGAATAATAAAAATGTCTTAACATTATTTTTGATAAATCTGCTTACTTTTGGAAAGAAATTGGGGTGGGAGAGAGATGCAGGAAAATTCAATCTAAGCTGACGTGAACCCATTTTTAAGCAAATGTCTCTGTGGCATTATGCCATAAAAGACTCCCTTTGAGGGGCCTGGTACCCTCAGAACTGACCAGCCATTATTCAGTGACCACATCATTGTCTAAACTCAGCAGTCCATCCTAGCTTGACTCTGCCATCTCCATATCATCTGTGCTCTTCTCTGTGCTACCCAGATTGTAAGTTGCAAACTGTACCAGAGCACGCCCCCGCTGGAGATGGGCAAAGCCCCCAAATGTCTAGTCAGATGGTCCCATCCATCAGTGCAGCAAAGACACAAAGCCAATCAAGGGCGGAGACTCTCGGCTTATGTTAATGCTGACCTTCTCTCCAGCAACATGCTCTCTCTGGCTTCCACACGTGTCGAATCGCTGGGGAGCTGTCTAGCTACACGGATTTTTCACGTTTGTCAGCTAAATCAGCGCTCCAAATGCACAATGCAGCACTTAGAAACATTATGTGAATTTATTAAATTCTCTGGAGGACTTTGGGTCCATAAAGCAGTAAATTGATTACAGGCAACCGAGGCCATAATATTTTCATCAGCAACAAAAGCAGCCACGCTCCCATATTGCCCGTGGCATGTAAAGAGACACAGTGCCTCGACTCACTCGAGCCAGCGGGCTGAGACTCGCCTGGCACGCAGGAGGCTCTGGGAAGCAGCAGGGTTGTGTCATTTAGAGTCACAGCAGAGACAGTTCAGCACGGAGAGGAAAATGCATGACAAATACAAGCAGCTCTTCCGGTTGGGATCTGCCTGTGAATGTGTCCACAGCTAGAGCAAATGTTCAGCCTCTCCTTCACTGGACCAGGAGATCGCCTGTCGACTTTGCTGCCAAACGATGCCAGGCTGACATTGATGGCGTATTTTCAGTACCAAATATACCAGGCTGACATAGATGGTGTATTTTCAGTACCAAATATACCAGGCTGACATTGATGGCGTATTTTCAGTGCCAAACATTCCTAAAGTGTTTTGGGGGCCATGAACTGTTCAGCAACCCTCCCTCCAAAAATAAAAAAGGAACAACCCTAACACTTTGTAGGATGTCTGGCATACAGGAAGTGATGGCTGGGGCTTTCCCGTATGCTCTGTCACTGGCTTTGAAACAACTTAAAGAGCCGGGAATTCTGGCTCCTGCTTCTAAATGAGGAAACCAAGATTTAGCACAAGGAAGTCATTCTCTCATCCTCTCCAAACCCACTTGTGACGCTTCTTCCCCCAGTGTGCTCCAGGATGCTGTATTTCCAAGGACGCTCTGTTCTGTGGCCCCCGGTTACTGTTGCTCGCCTCTTCTCAGCCCTTCAGAAGGTACCTGAGCATCCTTCTTTGCTGCCGCCTGGGCAGACATCCACCACCTCGAGTCTGTCTGGGCAAACAGGCACCAGAGGTGACCTTTCAGCCTACTTCAGGGTATGACTTTCAAATTCAGGTATGAAAAGCTCGGGTATGAAAATGATGAGGCATTTTAAGCAAAGCCTAGAAGTGTGTATGTGTGTTCCATGTAGGCATACATGTTTATGTACATATGCATTGTGCACGCAGGTGCAGGTACACATGTGTGTGTGCATGTGTGTGTGTGCATGTGTGTGTGTGTGTGTGTGTGTGTGTGTAAATCGGGGATCCACATGAAATTCATTCCTCAGTCACTCTCCAGTTTAGTTTTGGGAACAGAGCTTCTCACTGAATCTAGGATCTAGAGTTTACAGATTTGATGACACTGGCTGGCCGAGAAGCTCCAGGGACCCACCCAGCTCCCCCACCCAGCTCCCCCACCCAGCTCCCCCACCCCACACTAGGGTCACAGGTGCACACTACCATGGCCAGCTTTCCATGTGCCTGAAATCCCATGCATTTGCAGCGAGTACTGTACAGGCTAAGTCATCTTCCTGAAGGCGCCCCAAAATTAGATGTTGATACACATCTGCGATTACTATATAGAGTTGTGAGTTGCAGGGTGACGATGCCAACTATGCCGAATAGTCTTTTACCAGTCACCACCAGAGTGAACACAGTGTCCTACCTAGGGAGGGCTTGCAGAAGTGACCACGGTTGGCAGGAATATTGACTCCTCTCCTTGGATTAAGTTCCCTGGCTTTAATAGAGAAAAAGCAGGGTCTCCTTGAAGAAAAATAAGACTGTCTGTCTGTTGTATGTTAACTCATAGTAACTGTTCATTAGATCCAACTGAAATATTAAGAGACTCAGTCAGACTGGGATGTAGCTCGGCTGGCAGGGGGCTCGCCTAGTACACACAGAGCCTGTGTTCAACCCTCAACACCATGCAAAGCAGTTGTGGTGACATGCACTCACAGTCCCTGGACTTGGGAAAGGGAGGCAGGAGAATTGTAAACTCAAAGTCATCCTCCACCATGTAGTGAGTTCGAAGTCAAGGCTAGCCTGGGCTATATGACCCCCTCAAAGAAAAAAAAAAGATGAGACAGATAGGGAGGGAGGGAGAGAAAGAGGTGGGGGAGGGAGGGAAGGAGGGAGGAAAAGAAAGGAGATGTGCCACGTGTCAGGTTACACATAGATTACTAAGAATCCCTTTGTTATCTACTTTTCAAAATAGCAACTGAGCAACTTGCAATCATCGCGGTTTACCTTTAAGTTGTACATTCAAGCAGCTCTTGACTTGTTAGCAAAACACCCCCACTATCCATTACACCAGAACTTTGCACCATCTGTGTCCTTTCAGAGTAGCTCTCGAAAGGGCCCATCCAGGCCACACCAGACACACACACACACACACACACACACACACCTACGTGTTTCTTTTCCACTACACTGTCGACTGAAATGGCAACGGCATTTCCAGCTGTTTTCTGCTTATGTGGGGTTGGTTGATCTTTTTCCCTTCCTTTTTGCTTATCAGATGCTAAAAATCCTGTCAAAGGCTCCAAAATGAGTCTAGTGTTTTGGGAATAATGTGAACTCGCTTGAAACTCAAAAAGCTTCTGATGCCATCTACTGGCAAAATTGTTGCATTACACCATCGTGTCCTCTGCCTCAAAATTCATGAGCTGCTGAATTCTGAGTTTCTGCTGAGAAAGTTTCACGAGTAGGTACACAAACAGAACGGATAGGAGAGGCTTCAGATGTAGTTAATCCCCTTTTGTGGCCAAAGGGATTGATCCCAAACCCTGTCCACTCGAGGCATGTGACCGGCCACTAGCTACCTCTCCCCATCCAGTCCTTAAAATGACTTTCTCCTTTCTCCGTTACCGCAGGGGAAACTACTGCCCTTCCACAATATTACTTTTTTTAAAAAAGTGTGATTTCCACCTTTTTCCTTGGACCATAATGTTGCAAAAAGCAGCCGTTTCCTTCCAGCCCAACGCTGGCTCCAGATGGGGCTCGCTGGAGCATTTCGGACCTGTGTTAAATGGACTCGGAAATACCATTCTGGCTTCTATGAGTTTGTTTACCTTGCCAACACTCGAACCAGCTTTCATGGCGCTCATGAAACTAAGGCTTTTATTTTTATGACTATTTACTTATCCCTGATAAGAACATTCTCATTCAACAAATATTAGCTGGCCAGCTAGTTCCCTAAGACCATAGCGAACCATCTGATCCTGCCTTGCCCGCCTGGTTTACAGCTTAGGAAAAAATACACAACCCAAACAAGGAAGCTGATTTTACAGTGGGAAAAGAGAGTCGTGGAACTGCAGAACAAGGCTCTTAACGTAGCTCAGAGCCCTTTGTGGACGACCATGGAGGTATGAGGACAGCCATTGTCGGTATGCCACCCTCAGCATTTGGAAGCCTGGATAAATACTTCAAGCCACACGTCGCTCCCACACCGAAGACCCACATTTCTCTAGCTGAAGACTTTTACTTTCAATTTCAACCAGGCTGGCAGCACAGGGAGCTCCCAGCATCCACCCATCCCTGCCCCTAATGCCATGGTTACAAGCATGAACAGCCATGCCTGGCTATTTACAGGGGTACTGGGAATTCAAACCCAAGTCCTCGGGGTTGCAAAGCAAGCAGTCTTGCCCCATCCATTTCCCCAAAGTCAATGTTAATATTCCCCAAACAGCCTTCAGTCAGTGAGGCATGGGAATTGATGGATAAACAACTTTGCTTTTTACACACACACACACACACACACTACTGCCAATAAATGATTCTGAGGTATATTTTCGTCAGGTTTTCAGAATGTCCCCTAAGACATGTAACAGGGCTTTGTGATTTCAAAAGGTTTAATAAAAGGCATATCCCTCCCCCCAAAAAAAGTCAGGCAGTAGTGGTGCACACCTTTAATCCCAGCACTCGGGAGGCAAAGACAGGAGGATTTCAGTGATTTTGAGGCCAGTCTAGTCTGTTCTAGGACAGTCATAACTGTTACACAGAGAAAGCCTGTCTCGAAAAACCAAAAATAATAAAAAAAAAAAAAGAACAAAGAACAAAGCATATGGGAGAGTAGACACCTTATTGTAATATAGGTGGATATTATTTAATATAATTTATTAGTTCTTCGGGAACTTTATACGTGCATGAAATGTATTTGATAATATTCACCCCCATCAGAGGAATATGATTTTCATATTTAGGTAAGGACATCACATTGTACTCAATCTAAGAATTAAAGCTGCTTGTTTTTTAAATGACAAGGACCAGAGACCCAAGGAGCCCGTGAAAACAGGCCAGCCCATTATATTTAAGGGAGAATGCCCGCTTCCCAAGGGCAGGCTCCAAAGCAGAAACTGAGCCACACTGTCCAGGTGATGGTACTCCCCCAAAAAGGAACAAAGAGGACACATTAACAGGCCAGAAAAGAGAGCTCCGTGTGCTCCTGACAGGTAGGTAAGCCTGCCAGGCAAAGAAGGGCCCTCATCCACCACCAGTCCACCCTGAATAAACATGCTGAGTTTGGCTAGGCTAGTGACTCCCTGACACCATAGTTGGTATAATAAATTACTTTTTAAATTTTAATTTCTTTGTTCTCAATGCTTATCCCATGTGACACTGGTCCGCAGTGAAGACCACAGTAATCAATGCTATGAACAATGATCATTAAATCAATATTCTGTTTGACATTAATAAATAGATTTTAACCTATAAAATGGAGGGAAAGTGTTGTCTTATTTTATTTTAAATAGTTATTGAGTCCCTGTGATGTGATAAACTATTGCATATTTATTTAATGCTCACAAAGCATGCTCCCTAACCACTCAAACGAAGAATCAGACTATAAAGGTCAAGGAATTTGCTAGTGATCATTCCGCTAATAAAAGTGGCATTAGAATTTGGCCCCTGGTCAGTCTCCTGTCGAAACCCATGCTCTGTGCACTACCAATCCATGCTCCCACTCGTTAACCGGACATATGTTTTAAAGATGAGTCCCTTGGTTTGCTTTAAAATTGCCCACAGGACAATGAGTTTCAAAACTGGCCGTGGGGAATGCAAATTGATTTAAATATTCTCCTTTGTGGTAAGTTGGCCTTCAGGGACAGCAACTGAACTCTGCCTGGTACAAAAGACCAGAGAAAAATAAGAGAAAGGAAGGAGATGTCCCCATATTTTTGAGCCAGCCATTGCTAAGTATCCTCTGATCTGAAATCAATGGCAATCATTCTCTGTCTTAAGGCTCCTGTTCTCTACAGCAGCGAAGCTGTTGGTTCAGTGGGCTTCAGAGACCAAAGCTCCAGCTATGAAATACACGCACTTTTCTGCACACACTATAAGCACATGTGTGACTCATGATGCTATTATACTTTCTTCATACTTAGTACCATGAGGTTATGTCCTTTAAGTACAGAGACGTCAAGGACACATTTCTTGAACCTTAAATGATACCGAGAAAATATTTGGGCTCGAATTAGTAACTCTTGGAAACAATGAATCACTTGAGTGAAAGTCTTAGGATCACTTGACCCACTAAAGCAAGACTTCTTCAGGAATCTTTTGGGGATTTTCAAAGAAATACTGCATGAACTCAAAACAGATTAATACAAATAAAATGACTTTATTGCCATTTTTTCTTTTTTAAAGATCTATTTATTTTATTTTCTGCATATGAGTACTTTGCCTGAGTGTATATATGTGCACCACATGCATGCCTGGTTCCCGAAGAGGATGGAAGAGGATGCCCGGTGCTCTGGAACTGGTTACAGACTGTTGAGAGTTACCGTGGGTGCTGGGAACCGAACCTTGGTCCTCAAGAGCAGCCAGTGAAGCCATATGTACACACACGCAAAATGAGTCACAATGTGAAATTTGAAAAGCTATTTGATTTGAAATTGGGTTTTTTTTGTTTGTTTGTTTGTTTTGTTTTTTTGGCAACAGCCTATCTTCTTGAAGTGGGACTAAAACCAGGTTACAGTAACGAAGAATGGCTGGGTCTAGTTGACCCTGAGTCCTGGCTCTACCTTCTGAGGATTTGGTTCCCACAGCAATTCCATAACTGCTGTGCAAGCGGTTGAATCCAGTTGAAACAATTTCCATTTCCAGGTTTTAAACTTAATCCTGGCAGGTTAAATTGAACTCAACGTAGTCCCAAAGCTGAACAAAGAATCCACAAGATGGCGCCTAAAGCATTCTCTCCGTAGCTTCCCAACCCGACGATCACGTTGATAGCCGAATTCTTACTATGCCCACAAAAATCCTACTGGGTAGGAAAGTCTAGGCGATTCTGAATACACTCCAGTAGTTACAGCGGAGTTTCACGGGGCATCCCCCACATGTAATGGTTTAAAAACAGACGCGGAAAGGCACAGTGTGCTCATTTCTTTCAGGATAGCATCAGCCGGCAGTGTGTTTGGACTTTGTGTATAAAAATGCTCTGTGACAGTGGAGGTCACGGGACACTTTATAGTCACCAGTAGCCTCATTAGCCTCCCTGACTTCATGGCCAAAGAGAGCTTTATTTTATTTAAATGTGTTACCCGTCGGCATAACACAAGTGGTGTCCCTGTCTCCAGCCTGAATTCAGTGCGCAGAGCCTGAGAAACCTTAAAGCTCGCCTGCAGTATCCAGTTAAGATTTACTGCACATGAACACCACGTATCAGGTGCTGTCTTGGCATGGGGTGTAAATGGGAGTTTATAAAAATGAAGTGTTTGGCCTCTGGGATAAATACAAGACTCCTCCCACCATAACAAAAGTTTTGTATAGTCTGTAGGGAAAAACTTTCCCTCTTGGCTTGTTGTTCCCACTGGGTGAGAATAAGCCCTCTACCACATTTTCAGCCAGATTCGAGGGAAACTTTATTAAATACTTGGCCAGGACAATGGACACTGGCCTACTCCATACCCGGGATTCCCAGAGAATGGCTGTGAGTTATATTAGTCCAGTGTTTATAAAGGTAAAACCCACAAGGTTACTTACTGTCTGCCTTTGTCCAATCAGGGGCAAGCATACATCCTGACGTACTTCCTGCCTATGTTCCTCCTTCCAAGTGTGATCAAGCACGTCCTATGCAGCTGGGGCAACCAACCTTGTTACAGACGTGAAAACACGCGACTTGTCACGTGAACAACAGCCCCCAGCACTCCAGGAAGCTATCTGGCCTTGGGCGAGCGGGGCTTACAGGCTAGAGGCTTGTTTTCTGGATCTCTTAAGCACAATAGCTCAAACTTCAGCCCTTGCAAGCTTCCTTTGGGACTAAAACCCATCACATCACATGTTCCATTCTGACCGCAGCTACCGCAGCTTACAGTTTTGCTTTTGGCCATCTTACAAACACTTCTATGGAACTGTTTTCCTTGTTCCTCTCCTTCCCCGAGGTCATCTGTCTCTAGGAGGAGGAACTGTCTCCCGTACCACCAGGCACTATTCTGCCTCCTATCTAGTAAAGAGGCTACCAAACTGAAGCCCGAGAGGACAGCTTCTCGTTCCATTGCTTTGGAGTGTTCACTGGCTGTTTTGGTCTCCTTGAGACAGGCTGTCACTACATAGCCCCCGGCGGTCTCGCTCACAATCCTTTGGCCACAGCATCTCGAGTGCCAGTATTGTAGCTGCACACCAGGCCCAGCACCCACTTTCTATTGAAATGCTATCCCCTCTGGGATAGGAGGCCATTTCTTTCTCTGTGAAAGAGCTCTCGCCTAGTCAGTCGGGGGAGGTCACAGCACGTGTGTCCTTTCTGTACCCTGCTTGGCAGAGCTACTGGGCCTTGCATGGGCCATCAAGAGAAGATAAATGTTTCGCAGAAGCACGTGGGAAATCTCACTGACACGTCTAGTTAAATGACATGTCTCGGGCATCCAAAAGGGAAAAGAAAAGAACTCCATTATTTAAAGGGAAGGTATTTTAAGAATCACTTCAAAATACACACCCATTAATCTCTTCACTAAATGCGTACGACATAGCTACCTGTCCTTTGCATGAGCTGACAGTTAATTGTGAGGTCAGTGCAGAGAGAGGCATTTGGTTTGGCTGTACAAGGGCAGCCTTGAAATCACTCTTTAGTCCCATAGGAATGTCCTCCAGCAAACCTCACCCTCAGCTCAGCCCACGCAAGCCCGAGCCTTGGCAGGATGCTTGGAACAGACCTGGGCCAGAGATGTGAAGTTTAGGCTTAGCCCCATCAGTAATCTACACACTGACCTCAAGCTGTGCAACCTCTCTGTGTGGTTTCAGCAGCCAGGAAATGAAGCAGCAATTCCTTCTCTGGTCACCTCAGCGTCACTGTGAGGGCACTCATCAATTTATGATAGTTAGAATTTAATGAATGTTTTAAATATCTCTATTTCCAAAATAAGAAAACTGATAAACTACTAAGCAAATAAGTTGCTATAATAAACAAAAACTCAAGAAGTTTGTGGTCTAACATCATGTGGATTGTTTTTCTCACTCTCGTAAATGTGACCCAGGATTCCCAGGTCCCTTTCTGAGGTAAAACGAAGCAACCAGGCTGTTTTGTTTTGTGGTTCCTCTAGACTCTTGGACCTTGGCCTTCTGCCTCCTCCGCCACGCAGACAGGCCAAGAGGGTGGAGAAAACACACCCACTTCTTAACTTCCTCCTTCTGGAAATGACCCAAATGGCTTCCGTTCTCTTCTCATTGTTGAGAACCTGTCAATGGCTCCATTCAGATAAAAAGGGACGTTGGGAAATGTGGCAGCTGGCTAGGAACTGCTTCCCAGAGACAATACAGTTCCCTGGAAGAGGAAGGCAACCCTGGTGAGCAATCCGAGCCCTGTTAGGGACGAGGACAGGTGGGTGTCAGCCACTTGTTACCACAAGCAGCTTACCATAACATGGGATTGTTTTTTGTACAGGTCAGCTGTCTGGATGGTGTTTAGCTGAGCCCTCTGGTACACTGTTCAAAGCTGCAGTCTGGCTTCAGGTTTAACCTGAGGCTCATGGTTCTGACTCACACAATTCTTGGGGATTCTCAGGACCCTGCAGCTCTGGGTTCATGGCAACCTCTCTCCTCAACCCCAGCACAGGAAGAAGGGAGAGACGGCGAAGCAACGGGACAGACAGACAGAGACTCTAGTCCACTGATTCTCAACCTTCCTAGTGCTACAGCCGTTTAATACAGTTCCTCATGTTGTGGGGACCCCAGTCATAAAGTTATTTTCATTGTTGCTTCATAACTGTAATTTTGTTACTGTTATGAATCCTAATATAAACCTTTTTGGAGATAGAGGGTTGCTGATAGGGTCCTGACCCACAGGTTGAGAACCAATGCTCTAGCGCAAGTCCGCTAGCAGGAAGAAATGGTAGAGAATTTAACACTGGCTGTACGGGCCGGAGCAGCAGGCGTCCAAACGGAGGATACAGCAAGGATTCTTAATCACTGAGCTGGTTATATCTCCAGCCCCACCAAAGATATTTTGATAGGAGAATCCTGTTGCGTGCAGGGGGAAGAAGAGGGAGCAACCAAGTTTCAGATGTCACCCAACAAACCAACAGAGAAGGGAAGTGGAGCGCTTAGGAGAGTTCCTCCAGCAGGAGGCGCTGTTAAGGGGGCCGCGATGCTGAAGAAACACAAGGCGGCAATGAAGCAGCAGAAGAAAAATAACCAAAACACAGCCATGGTGCCTCCATGCCTCCCCCAGGCTCTGCGAGCTCCACTCTTCTCACCTGAAAACAAGGATAAAGATTTCCTTGTAGGATTAGAGTTTCTGGTGGGCTGCATGAAAAGCTGCAATTACAGTGAGTTTTGTACCTAGAGAAGCTGAGAGGCAGAGAATGCAATTGCCGCAGGCCCGCTACGTGGCTTAGCAGGTTCTGTGAAGGCAGCAGCGGCCACAAAGGAACCTTCCTCTTCCAGGAAAGCACCCGAATCTCTCCACTTTGGTAGAATGCCCGTTACAGGACTAAGTGAAGAGAATCAGCCACTCTCATTAGAACTCGGAAGTCTTGAAACCACCTTCCTGTGCCTCTACGGCTCTGCCTCTATTCGTGCGCACCCAGGGGCCGTACTTCAATCCCTGTCAGAAGAAGCCAGGGCGCAAAACCCTCACTCATCCATTTGGCCCCGGTCTGGTCCTCTATTTCAAGAGATGGAGGCATCTAACCCAAGACTAAAGAAAGAATACAAGGCCGGGCGGTGGTGGCGCACGCCTTTAATCCCAGCACTCGGGAGGCAGAGACAGGCGGATCTCTGTGAGTTCGAGACCAGCCTGGTCTACAAGAGCTAGTTCCAGGACAGGCTCCAAAACCACAGAGAAACCCTGTCTCAAAAAATAAAAAAAAAAAAAAGAAAGAAAGAATACAAGATCTCCAGCAGACGACCTGAGGCTGCCAATGACGGAGCAGAGAGATGGTTAAAGCACTCAAGTAGAAAGGTATTGCTGTATTGCCCAGAAAACATTTTCCCCCAAATGACCAAAGAATGCATGAATGAATGAATATATGAATGAATATTTGCAAAGTTTTTGCTCAGAAAGGTACACTACAGGACAGGTGATATATCCAAAAGTTATTTTAATTTGTTGCCATAAGAGTCACTCTGTAATTTTTACCCTAGGCCAGCCTAGAATAACTGAGACTTTCCAATACTTATTATAATGGGTCAGCAACAGCAGGAGGGCCAGGGGGCTGAAACCCAGACTTATTTATCCTTCATGTAGATCTTTGGGGTCTGCCATCTTTCTCAAACTTGATCTGCTTCCTTTTCAGATTTCCTTTCTGAACTTTGGGCTGTAGAAAATGTGTCCTCTACAGTGATCCACTCTCTGAAGTTCATCACAAACTGCAGAACAAAATCTCCCGTACAAGAATGCACTACAACGTATAAGAAGACTAACTGATCCGAGGCCCGCTCCACAAGAGGGAACTCATGCCTGGCACTAAAACCCAGTCAAAACGCCATGATGTCTTGGGTCCTAGGGGAGCCCCGACAGCATCAAGCTGCCTTCTAAACATCTATAGACACCGCAGACAAAGGCCACTCAGTCTTAACCAGGGAAGTTAAGGTGAATGCAGAGACCCGTGACTGCACAGGGTCCTGAGAATAAGTGATAGCAGATGAGAAGGGACAATTGATGGTGAGTGACAGCTGATGGTGAGTGACAGCTGATGGAGTGACAGCTGATGGAGACAGCGGATGGAGAGTGACAACTGATGGAGAGTGACAGCTGATGGAGAATGACAGCTGATGGAGAGTGACAGCTGATGGAGAGTGACAGCTGATGGTGAGTGACAGCTGATGGAGAGTGACAGCTGATGGTGAGTGACAACTGATGGAGAGTGACAGCTGATGGAGAGTGACAGCTGATGGAGAGTGACAGCTGATGGAGAGTGACAGCTGATGGTGAGTGACAACTGATGGAGAGTGACAGCTGATGGAGAGTGACAGCTGATGGAGAGTGACAGCTGATGGAGAGTGACAGCTGATGGAGAGTGACAGCTGACGATGAGTGACAGCTGGTGGAGAGTGACAGCTGACGATGAGTGACGGCTGGTGGAGAGTGACAGCTGATGGAGAGTGACAGCTGATAGAGAGTGACAGCAAATGGTGAGTGACAGCTGATGGAGAGTGACAGCTGATGGTGAGTGACACCTGATGGTGACAGCATCATGATGGTGAGTGACAGCTATTGGTGAGTGACAGTTGTTGCTGAGAGCCTAACACAATTGTTGTTGAGGCCTAAACACGATGTTTATACCAACCCCTTAAGTCTCAGAGATCACTGTGTGAGAGGAAGCAGAAAGAACACAAGCACTGTAAGATCAGCACCGCATGTCCATGGCAATCATGGCCCCACACCACCTCGGTTACTGGCACTGGGCCTATGCAAGACTGTCCTAGTCAACAGTCAACTAGAGATGGGGAGGACGGCTCCTGGGACCTCACCACTTACTGCTGAACTATGAGCAGTAAACAGAATCTGAGAGGGGAAGGAGGCAGAGTGTCCAATTTGTGTGCCCACCAAATATCTCTGGACAGTTCCAAATTCATAATCACACAGGTAGAGTTAATCTCATGGAAGACAAAACAAAAGTCAGGAACATGGGGAGGAGATTTGTATGGGGTAGAAAGATTAGCAGTGGTGGGAAGGGGTAATGGGGGCATATCAGAATATATTATATGTGTGTGTACATAGTTTTCAAAGAATAAAATTTATTAGTAAAATTTTTCTTTGAAACGTCATTTAAAATAAAAGAAATTGCAGAGAAGATAGCACATTTAAAGGTGTGAGCATGTAGCAACCCTTTCAGCTTCTGATATGACACATTTACTTTCTTAGTAGAAGCTGAAATTTGTCTTAGGATTTTTGACTTACTCATAGTCTATGAAACTGAATTATCTTTTAATGATGGAACCAACTATTTGAAAAGATCACGTCAGAAAGACATGAGATCAATAGTAGGAAATAAATGTGACTCGTTCTAAAACACATCTGAGAAGAATTCACAGAGCTACTGGGAAAAATGTATATTCTTTTTAAAAAAAATATTCTAATTTGAACACCACTTCAGTGAGCCTTGTGCCTTTCTTAGCCGAGCAATTTTGCTGCCGAGACACAGGACTGTAGCTGCAGACGACCTCCACACAGTGTTTAAAATAGCAAGCCAGAATGAACAAAGCACGGAGAACCTGCACCAGCCGTGTGCCAAGGGAGCCGTGCTATAAATAAGAGAAAAGAGAATGGAGGGGAAAGGTCGAAGGCTCGGCCAAAACACTTTGTATTTAATCCAGACCCATCCCCAGGGCAGTGAGAAAATGAATTCTTTCTTTCATCACTTTACAATAGTCATGTATGTATTTATACGCTTATTGTGAGTGGACACATGTGCACAGGGCCCAGAACATGGGGAAGCTGACTTGCTGTGCAGGGCTGGATCAGACACTCTCATGACTGAGCATGAGCAGTTTTACCCACTGAGCCATCTCTCCAGACTCCTGTTCCTTTCCTTTTCTTTTTTATTTTCTTTCTTTTAATGGCCTGGCTTATCTTGTGCGTGTATGTGTATAATTTTTATGATTTATTTAACTTTATTTTATGTGCATTGGTGTAAAAGTGTCAGATTCCCTGCAACTGGATTTTCAGACAGTTGTGAGCTGCCATGTGGGTGCTGGGAATTGAACCCGGGTCCTCTGGAAGAGCAGTCAGTCTGCTCTTTACTGTGAAGCCATCTCTCCAGCCCTGGACTCCTGTTTCTGACATCACTTTGTTTAAGGCCACATGACTCATTCCTGTTGGATTCTGAGTGGTTCTATAAAGCTGAGTTTCCTCCTGATAACGAGGATGCGTCTTCTGAAACATGAGTGGCTAACATATCTGCTTATGTTTCCCTGAAAGAGAAACAACAGCATTGTGGACCCTCAATTCCCAGGACGAAAACATCCTTTTGAGTTTCTGTTCAAGAGAGTTACCCCTTTTAGGTTCTGATGTGAGCGTAGTGTGTGCCATGCTAGGATAACCATTCTGCAGCTCAGACTACTAAATGTGGCCATTTCCCTCTGCCTTCAAAGGGTTGACTCACCAGTGAGAGATGTCTGGGGCCTCAAAATGTGTATTCCTTTCTGCTGTCTCTCATAAAAGGGGAAGCAGACTTCTGGAAAGGTTGCCCTGGTCCTTATGAGAGTTCAGTGACTCTCCCTGGCTGTCTGCCCTGCACTGGGCAGCGTGCTGAAGAGCTGCCAGAGAATCTGTGCACCACAGGAGCCCTCCTTGTCCCGGATGATACCCACACCACCTTCTGCAACAGGGAGGAAATTTCCAGAAGCTCCCAGGCACAATTGCTCATCTAGAGTCTGGCTTGATTTAGTTAATATTTAATCTACTGTGAGACCAACATTATTTTTTAATTACAACACCTAAGAGATCCAGAAGAAAAAAAAAAAAACGCCTCTAACCTGCAAGCCCCACTTGCCCAAGGGCAGATAACTTTATAGCATGCTGGGGGCTGTTGTTTGTGTAAGATAGCAGGCCTCACGTTTTCACATCTCTAAAGAAAAATGGCTGCCCTAACTACAAAGGATGTGCTTGGTTGCAGTAGGCAAAAGTACATAAGCAGGCATTCTGTCAGGATGTATGCTTGCTCCTGATTGGACAAAGGTGGGCTGTACAAAGCCGTGTAGGGTTTGCCTTTGTAAGCACCTAACTAATGTCATTTTGGGGCATTCTCTGGGAATCCCAGGTATGGACGTGACCAGTGTCTATCACCCTGGCCAGTATTGAATAGTTTCCTTCAAATTTGGCTCAAAAAAAATGTGGTGGTGCTCTTATTCTGGCCCAGTGAGATTAACACTGGCTTAATAGTTTTATATTCCCAAAAGTTATTCCAGGGGAGATTTTGGAGTCTGCAAACATTCAACCAAGTCTGTAGTGAGTGTGATGGATTTTGAAAGCTAAAATTGGGTCCCATGGTGGAGGGGAATTCTATAAATTACATATCCCGTGCTCTACGGCTGTGCTTAATTTTTGTTTTGTAGAGTTCTCGGTCTTTCCACAGCACAACAGAGAATCAAAGGAGTTCAGGACCGAGGGGTGGGTACAGGCATGTGGAGCCCCGGTCCCATCCATCTGAAGTACTGTGCTGGTGCGGCCCTGCCACCCAGCACTCACAAAGGAGGCAGAAGCCCCAGGACTTCACAGCCTTTCTAGCTATGTATTGAGCTAGAGACCAGCCTAGCGTACATGAAACCTATCCAAGGGGAGAGTGGGGAGCAGAAGGAGCAGAGTCAGGACACTTTGGGTACAGGAGCCTGGTAGTTAATATTACCAGGATTTCTGGGTATGTCAGTGAAGGAGTTCCCAGATGTAGTAAGCTGAGATGGAATGACCCACCCTAATTTTGGGCACCATTTCATTTATTTAGTCTGTGGTCCCATACTCAGCAAAAAGGGGAAAGCAAACTGAACCCAGGCCTTTGTCCCCCTCTGTTTCCTGGCTGAACACACAACTGCCTCACATTCCAGCAGCCTTGATGTTTCCACCGTGATGGACTGGATCTCTTCAAACCGTGAGCCAAAGTCAACCCTTCCACTCCTATGTTGCTTTTGTAAGGTGCTTCTTCTCGGTGCAGTGAGAAAAGTAGCTGATACCGCATGGATCCTTCACACGCATGTACACAGTGCCCACTAACCATGCATGTTTACAAAGCCATCTACCTCAGGACTATTTCATTTGCGGCCCTGTCCAGGAGTGAGTCCTCTTCTATCTAAGTGCATCCCAGTTTGCTTTGGCTTAAAAGAGGGAGTGGATTTTAATATTGAAAAATCTGAGGGTTCTCTGGCTTCTAGCACTGTTGAATAAAGAGCATCAGACCACAGGAGGAATGCCTTTTACTCTCCCTTTCACCCATCCTGATGGCAGCAAAGATCACTCTCAGGACCTTTGAGCTGTCTCACTCAGAGACACAGAAGAAACAAGAAATAAATTTCAGTTGGACATGGTGGTGCACTCCTTTAATCCCAGCTCTCAGGAGGCAGAGGCAGGGTAGATCTCTATAAGTTTGAGGCCAGCCTGAGCTACAGAGCAAGTTCTGGAACAGCCAGAGCTACATGGAAAGACCCTGTCTAGAAAACAAACAAACAAACAAACAAAGAACCAAGTCTCCTGGCAATCCTGCTGCTCTCTAGGAAAAAACCCACTTGAGGTTTGTGGGTTGTGTTTAGGCAGAAAGAAATCACCCAATCAGGCAGCCAGGGCTTATGTGCCAATGTTGGTGGAAAGGAACAATATTACCAATAGTGTAACCAGGCAACATGTGAGAGAAAAGACAATATCCAACTTCAGCATGGCTAAAACAATGCAGGACAGTTGTGTGTCACAGTGACATTTCCAAAATAAATCCTGTAAGCATGACCCTTAAACATGTGACCGTCTTCCATGGAACCAGCCTGGTCATAAACAGACACAGTAGGTTCAAGATTAGAAGCAAACCTTAAAGGCATAGCTCCACAGAAGAGATCCTGACTTCAAGATGTCTCTCCATCCATGTGTAACCTAAAGAAACATGGACAAATGAAAACAAAGGCCTGGGAAAAGATGTGCAAGGAAGCCTCTAAAAAAGAAAAAGAAGCAGAAAGAATCCTTGAATTTCCTTTTTCTCCCATCCTCCTTCCTTGAACAACACAGCCCTACAGCTATAAGCGCGCAGAGTAAAGGGACCTCCACCCTGGGGGTAGGAAGGCTATGGCAGGTCAGCAAAGTTGGCAGGGCTGAGTCAGGGAAGATCCACAGAGAAGGGCTTACCCACACACTGGAGCTAAAGTAGGTGAGGTGAAGGACCTGCATTGGGATATAAGGACGTCCTGACTGAGACAAGCCAGTCTTGAATGGGGACTCAAGCATGGTGGCTGCATGGCAGATTCATCTATGATCTGCCTCTCCTGACCTGGACTCTCGTGGAAGAGGATCCAGTAGAAGCAGGCACAGAGTAGAGAGAGAAAGATGTCTAAGTGGGGGAGGGTGGCAAGGGCAATGGGATGGATTAGCAGTGAGTAAATATCAGGGGTAGGAAACAGATTCATTCCTCCCTGGAAGAGAGACATACAATACAGAAAGGTAGGAAAACTAAAGTGTACCTACCTTGCAGTGTTGGACTGGAAAGAGTTAGAGGACAGAACTTGCGCTTTTAAAAAAGAGATAGAAAAAAAGGAGGGGAAAAAGAAAAGAAGACTGATGATTGAGAGATGATAGGTAGGTAGATGGATGGGTGGGTAGATGGATGGGTGGATGGGTGGATGGATGGATGGTAGAGATGATAGATAGATTCACTTGTTAGTCTCGTTTCTTTGGGCTTTTGTTTGTTTGTTTGTTTGTTTTTTTAAAAAAAAAACAGTCTCACAATGTTGCCCCAGACAGCCTGGAACTTGCTATGAGATCAGGATGGCCTCCCGGAGAGCCTCCTGTATCTGCCGCCTGAATGCTGGGATTAATGGCATACCTCAGCACACCTGGCCTCACTTGTTAGTCTAAGGAGGCGTTCGTGTGATTTTCCTTTATCCTCTAGGAGGATGGCTTAGTTCTTCTGAGAAACACAAGTTCTGGAAAGAGATAGCTGTAAATTAAGAAAGAAAAAGAAAGAAAGAAAGAAAGAAAGAAAGAAAGAAAGAAAGAAAGAAAGAAAGAAAGAAAGAAAGAAAGAAATGTCCTGTCTTTCAATTTGGATTTGACTATTATTTTAAGAGCAACAGTGTTCCTTTAGACTCATTGCTGATTTTATTGTGTTTGCTTTTTATTTTTGTTTTGGGAAAGAGGGTCTTCTGCAGTCTATAGTCCAAACTGGCCTCAAGTTTGCTATTGGGCAAAGAACCAATGTTCTTCCTGTTCTCCCCCTCCCCCACCTGACACACACACACACACACACACACACACACACACACACACACATACATGGACTGGGATTACAGTTCTGTGCCACCACACCTAATTCTATGCAGTGTTTGGAAATCAAACCAGAGCGTCATGTGTGGGAGACAATCCGCCCCAGCTGAGCTCCATCTTGGCCCTATTTGTAAATTAAGTGCCCTGAAGAACTTTTACAAAGTGAGGTATGGGAATATGTGAACTGCCACACGGAACTCAGGAGGTTTTCAGGTAGGGGACACAGAGACCCCATGGCAGGGAGCAGCTGAGGGAAGCTGTAGAAGCTGTGATTTCTTCCTTACTGTGTCAACGGATCAGGCTCTGACCACGATCAGAAAGCGTGCCAGTCTCTGAAGCCACTCCTGTGCTGAGTCTCCTGTGTTTCTGGCTATGGTGGGCGCCTGACTTTTGTGGGAACCGTCTTTGATACAGGCAGCCCTGGCTTCACCTGTTGCTAAAACCGGGCACCGATTGAGCGGTCAGACCTTTATCAGAATTCAGTGCTGGTGTTAAGTGGCTTCAGAGATTGTTCCTTCAGAACCACAGTTTTGCTTAGGAGATGAGAAGAAATGACTCCAGGAATCCATTCCTATCTATAAAGTTCTGCATAAATTTGGCTAACCAATGGTGCCAAATATTTGAGAGACTGCAGCTTCGCCTAGTCCATCTCTTAGCCTAGTATCTCTGTGGAGAAAGAGTCCACTTCAAGGTGCCACGTTAGATGTTTTCACGGATGTTAGACAAGGCACACCTGGGGTTAGTCCTAAGGCTCCATGCTACTACAGGATGGACTGTAGTGTCACCATGATTTTGCTCAAACATTGGGTAAATGTGTTATCATTCCTCTGTACTTCACTGGCATTTATGACTTTGATAATTTTGAAAAATGCTAGTCTGGCTATTTTGTGTATATTTTCCGTGACTTGCCTCTGGTGTGCTCTCATGGATGGTATAGACATTACATCTTGGAGGAGTAACAAGACAGCATGCTCAACCTTCCCACCGCATCTTCTCAGGTGGTCCATGCTTCATCGGTTCCTTCACAAGGGTTTACCCCCGGCCTTTGATTAATGTGTATTGGTTGTCTCGTGCTACTATAACAAGATGCTGGGAATGAGTTTCTCATAGTTCTGAAGAAGTCTAAGGTAGAAGTTTGAACATGACTGGCTGCCTTCTTATTCATATGTTTTTTCTCTGGTCTGTGTGTTCTGTGTGTTGTCTCCTTTCTCATAGGTCAAAAGTCCTACTGGGTGAGACTCTTCCTATAGGACCACATTTTACCCAGGAGACTCCCGCTGTCTCCATAGTAGCATTCCATTAACTAGCATAGACGACAGCATTATTGTTCTCTTATGCTCTGTGAAAGACATCTGTGTTCAAACACAGCAACATGAAATGGACTCAGTAATTCAAGCCTTACCAATACTAAAAGTAAAAATAGGAACATCTCTTTGAGAGAAAAAAAAAAAAGGTAAATCAAGCAAAGGATCACTTTAACAAAGCTGAATGTGATCATTCTCCTTCACCACCGCCCTGATCTTGTTTTAGGAAGACTCAAACCCGAAGCAACAACAGACCCAGAGGGAGGAGAAGAAAGAAGGGAAGATGCTGGCCACCAGAGACAACCGTGTGCACTGCCCTTTAGATCTAATCAGCTAGAGGAGCACTGACAATGCCCGCCAATCTAGCCAATCACATTACCTAAGATTGCCTAAATCTGCCTGCTTTAGGTGGGGTTTGTAGTGGGTATTCACCCCACACATGACCTTGGGCTGACCTTCCTCTGACCTTTACTATCCCTTTAAATGGGCTCCCTACTATTCCTTTAAATGGGCTCTCATTGATTCAAGGACCAGATTCCAAACAGCCAGGCTGCACACCAAGGTGAGAAAGAGTGGTGGCTGCTGTCCTGGGCTGTCTTATCAGGGTCACTCTTGCTGTGAGGAGACACCATGACCAAAAGCAACTTGGGGAGGGAAGGGTTTATTTCACTCACATTTCCATCATCCAAAGCAGTGCGGGTACAGACCTGGAGGCAGGAGCTGAGGCAGAGGCCATGGAGGGTGCTGCTTACTGACTTGTTCAGTCTGCTTTCTAATAGAACGCAGGATCACAGCCCCGGGGTGGCACCGCACACAAGGAGCTGGGCTCTCCCCCATTGATCACTAATTAAGAAAACGCCCTGTAGGCTTGCCTACAGCCCAACCTCATGGAGACATTTTCTCAGCTAAGGCTCTCTCTTCAGAAGACTCTAGCTTGTGTCCGGTTGATATAAAACTAGCCAGTGTATGTCCAATAAAATCTGTTGCTGAAACAAAAACACTTGCTTGCTACAGGAAAAGAGGGAGACACAGAGGAAGAATAATACAACACCCATTTAAAAATATAAAATTTATTCATAGTCAGTAAGACAGTTCACTTTCTGTATAGAGTTTCTCTGGAGGTTCCTAACAGCCTCAAGAGCTCGCCGCGGAAATATATTGCTATCATCAAATATTGCTCATGCTATTGGACTGGGAGAAAGCTTGTTTCCTCTTTAAAAACGTTAAGGCTCAGTTTCCAAAAGGTAATTATACCACTTCATTTTCTGCTTAAAAGGCTAGGGGAAGTTTGGGACTAAATCACTACAGTGAGGTTGGTGGGGGCACAGGAAACAAGCTCCGCATTCACTCGCTTCCTAAATGTGATTGTTTATGAAAGGCTCCTTCCCTTTTAAAAACAAAAAGAAAATCCTAAGACAAAGGAGATCTTTAGCACACAAACAAGAAAAGCTAACTGGGCTTTTCCCACTGCTGCTGGACTGAACGTGTTATGGGAACAACGGCAGACAAACGGGCACTCCTACATGTTTCTTAAATAAATATAACCAATCAACATCTCTCTTGCAATACACGGGAGGAGGGGGGAGATAATCTCCATTCAATACCTTTCCGATCAGGTGACCACAGATTTGCCCTTTTCCCTAAAAATAATCCTCCATTTTTCTTCCATTCTTAGGGCAGAATGCAACCATAATTGTGCCCGTAAGGAATAAGCTGTGGTGAGATTTCACATATGATACTGACGTCAACAGCTAGGTGAGGTGGCACATGCCTGGAATCCTAGCACTTGGGAAGTGAAGCCAGGAACAGTCAATAGTTCCCGGCCAGTCTTGACTGTGTAGTGAGTTTGAAGCCAGTCTGGGCTATATAAATAACACCCTGTCTCAAAATAGGGAGAAGGAAATCCAATTACAGAGTTTGGGGCTGTTTGTGAGAATTACCTTTTTTTTTTTTTTTTTTTTTTTTGGTTTTTCGAGACAGGGTTTCTCTGTAGCTTTGGAGCCTGTCCTGGAACTCCCTTTGTAGACCAGGCTGGCCTTGAACTCACAGAGATCCACCTGCCTCTGCCTCCCGAGTGCTGGGATTAAAGGCGTGCGCCACCACCGCCCGGCTGTGAGAATTACCTTATTGACAAGTTCCAAGCACACTTTCGAAGCACTTTTTTGCACACAAAGATTTCATTCAATCATCAACAACACATCATTTTACAAAAGGCAGACTCTGTTTCCACTCGAGAAGCAGCCTTACAACTCATTGAGTTCACAGTCTAACCATGATATCAGAAAAGGGCACCTGTAGGTTCTGCCTCCGGTGTGAAGAGGTAGAGACAGTCATCCGGTAGAAAAGACTAACAATAAACGAGCAAAGAGCAGCACAACAAAACAAGGCTATAAAACGTCTCTCCTGAAGACCAGCTCTGAGAAGGCTCGTTTATCCGCAGTGCTCAGTCCAGGTCCAGGCTGGGAGAGCCATTGCCCACGATCATCTTGCTGTAGTTCTTCTGCTGCTCTTCCTTAAAGGTGTCCTTCACCTTTGCTCTCTTCAGTCCTCCATCCCTGCAGACAGAGAGGTACACATAGGAGGATGTTCTGCCAGTGAAGACATGGGGCCGCATGCTCACACATGCCTCCTGGAGCCAGGACGCCCAACAGAAACCAGACTGGCAGATAGATGCCTCCTGGAGTCAGGACGCTCAACAGAAACAGGAGCAGATAGATGCCTCCTGGAGCCAGGATGCTCAACAGAAACCAGAGGAGCAGATAGATGCCTTCTGGAGCCAGGATGCTCAACAGAAACAGGAAGGGCTGATTCTGGTCTCTGCTCTACAAATGACCAAGTGTGTGCTCCTTCGAGCAAAGAACAAGCTCTCTGAGCTAAAGTGGAGAGTAATACCACCTGCGTGCCATTTCTGCCCTGAAGAGGCAGCCAGCTTTCTGGGGCTGGGACTTGAACTTGGAACTTTGTACATCCCTAGCTTCCGACCTGGTTTGTTTCAGAAGTTAGAGCTGCTGTATTCAATATTCAAACAGAAACAAGGATTACTACAGCCAAGATGTTTCTTTAGATTCTTCCCTTGGAAAACCAAGCGTTGGTTTTGCACTGACTGTGGTTTGCCGAGAAAGCCTGTGAGAAGCTATAAACACACACACAGGAAACGATGAGACTGCTCTCCACTTGAGAGTTATAAACACAGGCAAATTTCTTAAAAAATAAACTATCTAATAGTCACTCAAATCTAACCCTATGTTTAACCACTTTATTTTTATTAAAAACATATTTACACTTTTATACTCCAAAACAGATTCAAGATAAAACAAAATCGTAAACTGCATTTGGCCAGAAGTTGGTACACTAGAAACAGCTTTCCTCCACTTGGAGCCTTGAATCTTTGAACCTTCTCCAGGGCTGTGGACCACAGATCTTTCTGGGTTATAAGGGCTCTCTCTGAGTGTCTTACTTCTTTGGACAAAAGGAACAGCAAACTAGAGAGCTGGAAGGAGACCAGGCTATGGTGATTGCACTTTCCCCGCCCCCATTATAATATGCTAGATTTTTAACCCCTGTGGGGAGGGGGCTGAGAACTTTGTGTTGGGAGTGCTGAACTTTAGCCCAGTCAGGCAAGTTCTGACAGTACCGAACGATCATGGTTCACACAGTGAACTCGATTCCACGAGATGGGAAACTGACCTTCATACAGACACATCCCTGAAGACTGTGCAATGTTCAGGCTCAGAGTCAGGCCTCAATCACAGCCTACAACTTGAAAATGGACCCGGTTGTGATGGGGTCCTAAGAACTGTACACATAAACCTCTCTTCTCCAGATGAGCCACCTCTAATTATTCGTAGCGTTTACATGGATTTTGAGTAGCAGGAAACAAAGGAGAAGGAGAGAGAAGAAAAGTCTTTTTCTTTTTCTAGGGCCCGAATCAAACTGGACAATAATCCAAGCGCTGCTGCTGCTGCTGCTGTTAATAATGCCTGTTCCTAAGCCTCCGGGCATCTCCTTTGGATGCTCTTCTTAGCCACCCAGTGAACCGGCCCAGCTATGATACATCACCTCTAGGACCTTCAAATTCTACCAAACTCCTCACTACAGTAACAGCGGATCTTAGTTCTTTTAGGAAGGTACAGCCATATAATAGCCAGTTTAAGACACAGCAAAAAGTCAGCAGTGGTGGTGCACGTCTTTAGTCCCAGTACTCGGGAGGCCAAAGCAGGTAGATCTGAATTTGAGACCAGCCTGGTCTGCCAGGGCTACATGGACAAACCCTATCTCAAAAAACAAAAGTAATAAAATTAAAAATACTCATCCCCCCCCATCACACAGCAGTTCTCAATCACCTGCCAAGAAATCAGTCTAGACTTATACTCAGCAGGTGAATGAAAACTATATCCAAGAAAGGCAGGAAGGCTCTCTCCTTTTGGAAAAACAGGCCAGGTAGGTAGGCCTGGAACTCATGGGAATCCTCCTGCCTCTGTCCCTCAATACTAGGGTTAGAGGTGAAGGTCATTGTTTACAGAGATCCTAAGTGAACCTGACAGTGAGTCTACCTGATCTCTCTCTCTCTCTCTCTCTCTCTCTCTCTGTGTGTGTGTGTGTGTGTGTGTGTGTGTGCGTGCTTGCTTCTCTCCCTGCGCCTGAAACCACAGACCCAGCCACAAGCTTTTCATAATAGATTCAGATAGGGCTAGCATGTTGGGTAAGAGGAAGCACTGGGAAAAGAGGTTTTAAGAAGAGGAAAAAGAGGAAGGCAGCTACACATATGAATTTGAGGAATCTAAGATACTTCTAGTCTGTGGGCGGCCTATAGTTTTGTGATGTTAGTGTTTGCCAGTTTAACACTTCCAGATTAGATTACGAGATGAAAAAGATGCTCATCTTAGCCTGCGGCTTAGAGCAGATCAGCTGCTGTCAGTCAAGAATTCAGACTCTCAGCAGTCATATGGCATCAACTTCCAACTGCCATCAATTTCCAAAATTGGCTAATTAGCATAATAACTTCTAAAATGACTTTTTTGCTATAAAAATTAGCATCAAAAAAAGCACAGTGTTTGACAGAAATAGGCTGGGAAGGCATAAATTAACTGATTTCAACATAGGTGAATGGGCAAAATATATTTTAGTGACATTCTCTACTATTGGATAAAGGAATATAAAATGCTAGCCAGCCCATCTTTGAAGATATGGCCAAACTCCCAGTGTGGCAATACCTGATGATGAGGACTGTAGGTTTATTAGGGTTGGACAAGGTCAAAAGGGTGGGGCCCTTATAGCAAGTTGTGCTCTTATTACAAGAGACACTAGAGAGTTTGCTCTCTCCATCCTTGAACAAAGAAAACAGCCTTCTGAAACCCAAGGAAGAACCCACACCAGAAACCGGCTGACCATCCTAAGCTCAAACCTCTAGCCTTCGGAACTTGGAGCAAACTAATTCCACGAAGACACCACTGTGTGGTATGATGTTATGGCAAGCCAAGATGACCAATGCACACACCTACATTAACCCTTCATCAGATAAAATAAAAAAGAGGAAAAAAGAAAGAAAGCTATAGTTATCTATCACCAAAATATCTCACTTGCTTCCTTTCTTCCCATTCTTCAGTTTTCTGATATAGCAACAGTGAGGGTAAAACACAAACAGCCTGCCCCCAAATCTAGGCTCCCTCTCCCTTCTTCTTCTTCAGTAAAAGAACTCTCACTTTTACCTAAAAGCTCGGTCATCCAGAGCAAAGACTACATTATCCAGTTTCCTTTGCAGCTCACTGCTACCCCGAGACTTGCAGCAGACAGATACAAATTTGTTACTTGTGTAATTTCCAGTGTGTGCGCCTATGGAGATGGGCGTGTCCTTTTCCAAGGGCCACCCAGTCAGTCATTTGTTGTGCTCACTGGGTGAAGGTAGAACCTCTATCTTGGGCCGTAAGGTAGAGGTGGGTATAGGAATAAAGGCAAAGCTCTTAGCCAGCCTGGACTCCCAGGCTAAAGTGGGAGAGAAAAGCTTCTACATACCTATTTATGTTTTTCTTACATACTTTTTGCTAAATCTATAGCTAACCAGTGCGATTTTGTTAAGTGTATGCATTTTTACAAAAGAAGACAATTGCTTCTGAGAGGCTCTTACCAAGGCAGCTCCGTTAGTCCTCCTTGTACAGCGATGGCGGATTTAACCCTGTTCGCAAACTGAACCGCATCTTCTCCTTCCTGGTTAAATGAAAAGGTTACACTTCTTGAGTACAACGTTTTTAAACACCTGAATATGTCTCAACATCATTTTTATCTGTTTTTGTAACACTAAATACATTACTAAGAAACATCCCGTTTGCTAAGAATGAAGAAAAGCATGATGGGAGAACGAAGAAAAGCATGATGGGAGGAATGGAACTACCCAAGGCTTTAGAAAAAGGTTTCGTTGCTTTTATCTGATTAAATAAAGCATCAAAGACTGGACATGATCTAAGCAATACCTCTCTGGTCATGGGAGGCATGTACCACACATCGCAGACGATGGCCCAGCTGGTCATTATTCGAAGCAAGTAGCTCACCATGTTGTATTTACTACTGTTCCAGAACGCATCACCAAACTGGGGGTTGTACTGCAAGAAAACAATCACCCCAGCCATGAATTCCATGCTGGCTTCTCTCATCCAAATCAGAGTTTCTCAGATGGTAAGATAAATGAGCCTATCAGATCCTGAGAGAACTGACTTCTTCCCTTGATAGAATTTTTAGCAAGAACTAAGTCAACCCCACTAATGCCTTCAATTAGTGTCAACTGCTTTGCTAAGCAGAGCCCAGAGTGCTGCACTAAGAAAGCTATTTACATGACTTCTAAATATGTGACCCCACACTTAATTAGAAAGTCAGCAAAATCAGGAGTCAATCATATTTGCCCACCAATAATATTTGTATTAGTATTAATACAACCTCGGCTGCATAGTCATCTTGTCTGCCCATCTGGCCAACTATCTATTTTTCTGTATCTTCCTATCTCCATCTCTAAGTATCTACCTACTATTTGAGCATCTATATATCGCCTACCAGTTATCTATGCATGTGTCTATCACCTGTCTATCAATTGTTGATTTTCTATCTAGAGATACACAAGTGTTCTTTATTCTTGCATGTTTTAAATTTGTAATGATATCAAATAAAGCTTTTGTAACGATATCAAATAAAGCTAACAATGAAAGGCTCCCCATTTGAAACTCTGAATTGTACCTTCATTGCCACTGGATAGATGGTCCCTCCGATTTCAAAGCTTCCTTTCTTAAACATCATGACAGAAGTATTGTTGATGCAGGTACCTGGCAGAGGAAGTGAGGAATGAGTCACTGATGGGGGATGTTCTTTTATTTTATATTTTATTGTTGCTTTGATTGGTTAATGAATAAAGCTGTTTTGGCCAATGGCTTAGCAGAGTAAAGCCAGGTGGGAAATCTGAGCAGAGATATAGAAAGAGAGTAGGCGGAGTCAACATGAAGCTGCCATGTAACTGCGGAAGGAGACAGATGCCCGGAATATTACTAGTAAACCATGAACCTCATGGTAATACACAGATTAATAGAAATGGGTTAATTTAAGATATAAGAGCTAGCTAGAAACACGCTTGAGCTGTTGGCCAAACAGTGCTGTGATTAATATAGTTTCTGTGTGATTATCTGGGTCTGGGCAGCCAGGAAATGAATGGGCAGTCTCCACTTACAAGTCACTTTATAAAAACAAATTTTAAAAGGAACTTCTCTAGAGATTATTACATTTTTCACATGGGTGCATGTATCAGGAGGTCAAATCTGCAGATACTTTACTGCTACTTTGAAGTCAACTCTTGCTTCAAAAACAATTCAAAAGTTTGGAGTAATTTTAACAGCAAACTTTCACTTTGCCACTAAACACTTAACAACAACCCCATCACAATGATTGACATGCATTTTAAGTATAACACCTACAAAGTCATAGACCTTGCTGTTTAATACCATTGTGAAAAAATTACTTTACAAACCAAATAAGCATCAGGTGGTGGTGCACACCTTTAATCCCAGCACTCAGGAGGCAGAGGCAGGTGGATCTCTGTGAGTTCGAGGCCAACCTAGTATACAAATCGAGTTCTAGGACAGCCAGGACTGTTACACAGAGAAACCCTGTCTTAAAGAGGAAAAAACTAAATCACTAGGTTCTGTGACCCATCAGAAAGCAGGAAAAGAAAAGGCTCCCGTCCCTTCCTCGAAGAGTGCCAAAGAGTCCCTCAGACGGCTTACTGCCTTCAGCTGTAGACTGGTGGGCAGTCTCTGTTCTTACCTTCAGGGAAGATTAATATGGGCAGCTTTTTCTTATCAGCGATGTGTTCTTTTAATCTGTAAGAAAAAAATAAAGGGTCTAGGAGTCAATCTTGAGAGACAAAGAGATGAGAGTCCTTGTTCTTCCTAGCCTGCTAGCTGGGAGAAAAAAAAGTCATAAGAAAAGAAATAACTGACAAAAGAAAAAGAGATAAGGGGCAAGGGGACAAGGAAATCGGGGCTCTTTCATTTTCTCTGAAGTGAGTGGGTTTTGCTAACTTCAGCCTAGTGTGTTTGGGACAGAGTATCCTTAGCTTCAGCTGACCTTAAACTCACTACATAACGGAGAATGAGCTTGAACTCCTGACCTCCTGTTTCCACTCTGCAAGTCCTGGGGCTACAGGTATGCACTGCCAAGTCCAGCTCTTCCATCTGCTCTTAAAAGGGACTTAGACAGCCACGTGCCATTAGTGTTCTGCCTTTCTCCATGTGCTGGTAAGTCGATGTGTGGAAAAAATGGGAAGTCTGATCACGCTTGATCTGGCTGCATTATAGCCATTAAGTAAGTAACCCCTCAGATAAGTCAGGATGAGCTTTCCTATGAAGTCAAACACCGTAAACCAGGTATGGGAATCCCAGTATTCAGGGGGATGAGACAGGAGGCTGGCACAAGTAAGTCTAGCCTGGACTCCAGAGAGAGGAAAGGGTTTGCATTAGGAACACAGGCCACCCCTGCATGTCTAAAAGCAGTAAGCACAGCATCTTCAGGGAAAGCTTTTCCTTAGCTTTCTTCCTGGTGGGTTCATCTCTCTTTCCGTAAAGATGTGCTGTAGCTGGGTGTACTCTCTACAGCCACGTGTTCATGGTTCAGCTGCCACCTGCGGCACTGCTGAGGGGTGATGGAGCCTTCGGAAGATGGGGTTAGAAGAAAGACGTTGGTCACTGGGTACCTGCCCTTGGGGGGGAGACTGAGACCCTGGTCCCTCCACTCTCTCGTTTCCCCATCCCCATGAAGTGATTGGCTTTCCTCTGACAAATTTCAGTTTATTGTGTAGAAACAGACCCAAGCACCAGAGCCAAGGGACCACACACTGACAACCCCGAAACCAGGAGCCAAAATAAACCTGTTTCCCTATTGTGTTGATTCTTGTGTATTTTGTGACAGTGACAGAAAGATACAGAGGTGACTATCAGCTCTCTGGTAACTAGATTCTAACGGCCCAGGACTACTCAGCAAAAACAATCATTTATTCAGCAAATAAATTTTTGAAATTTTAAACCTTTAGCTGTTCAATGATTGTACTCAAGTCATAGCAAAACAGACATCTGAGCTTCCCAGTCTGGTTATATGCAGCCATATATCCCCCTGACTACAGAATTATTACATCAGCCCTATCAATGACTCCAGAAAAATAAGAGCTTTGCATGACTTTGTTCCCATCTTAATATTTTTTCCCCTTTGGTCAAAAGACCCAAGTCAATCAGCTTCTCTGTTCCTCCAGTGAAGGCCAAGGAATTGCACTGCTTACCTCTTAGTGACCAGGTGTCGGTCCCTCATCTCTGAGCGCTCAAACCAGACATGTGGACAAGCCTTCACCATGGCCCTCTGAAGGATTCCCATCAACCCACCATGAACCTGTCCAACCTAGAAGTATCAGGAGAAACAGAAAAACATAAAGGTACAGCCTTCCACAAGACGCAAGGGGTCTTTTCAAGAGAGGGAATCCTGTTTCCCACTTGAGAGAAGACTGGGTGCCTTTTACTGACAGATAAGTCCCAAATCTAGACAAAAGATTTGCAAAGCCAAATACAAGCCAAAATGTGTTCTTTAGCAGCGCCCTAGACGTTAAAGTCACTTCACTCCATGGACTGGCCTACAACTCTGAAAAACAGAGATCCCTCAACTTCATCAAGATCATGGAAATGCAAGTCAAAGCCACACTGAACTATAATTTTGAATGTACCCAAATGGTAAGGACTTAGTGCTTGATACCACACAAGGCTTTGGGGAAGGAGTGAGGACATCTAACAGCTGTCAAGATGACATAGTCAATTATCCTCCATTTCAATCGTTACTCTTCTAGAAATTTTCCCTGAAAATATATTGGCACAATGAAAATTCATGCTCAAAAGATTATGAGATATAGTATTGCTTATTATTGCAAAATATTGAAAGATACCTAAATGTTGAAATGCATAAACAGTAGTGCCAATGATTTGATGGTGGTGAAGGGGTGTGTGTGTGTGTATATGTGTGCATACACATGCATATATACGGTAGAATATGTGTGTGTGCATACACACGCACATATACAGTGAATACGTGTGTGTGCATGTGTTTATGTGCACGTGTGTGTACGTGTATGCATACACACGCACATGTACAGTAGAATATGATGCAGCTGAGCAAAGGACAAGTCTGACCTCTAGGGCAGATAAGGAGTGATGCTTTTTTCCAGACAATGGTGTTAAATGACAAAGGCAAAAACTGATAAGCATGTTGTCTCTGGGGTGAAATAAAAAATGAAATGATACATTTGCCTTTTTTAACCCTTCAAGAAGAAATAAGAAAGGATGACCAAGCAACAATGTTGGGAGCCTACAAAGAGACCAACCATAGTCTGGGGTCTTCAGTTTCAAATGCATGATAATCAATTCTCTGTTGGCCAAAGCACAGAAGAAATAGGGTGTGGTCTCAGAAACATAAAATCATAACTGAACCATTGCTATGATTTGAGCACATCCCCCGGAATTCAGGTCCTGGAAACTGAGTCCCCACTGCAACAGTGCTGGAGAAATGACTTAAGGGGACAGGCCTGGATCACAACAGCCTGCTCAAATGAATAAATTAAAACCATTATAAAGAGTGCTTTTGGTGAGGCTGGAGAGATGGCTCAGCAGTCAAGAGCATGTGCTGCTCTCACGGGGACCTGAGTTTGGTTCCCAACACCCACATGGCAGCTCACCCCTGTCTAGGTACAGAGAATCCACTGCCTTTTCTGGCCTCCTGGGGAGTTGCATACACATGATGCACAGAGAGACATACATACAGGCAAGACAATCACATGCAAAAAATGAAAATAAATATCTTTTCAAAGTGGGGTGCTCTTAGGAGCAGACCTCCTTTTGTAACTGCAGGCCTTCCTTCTGACAGTCAAATCCTCGCTAGACAGCTTGACTTTAGACTCCTCATCCTACAGGGTGAGCCAGTAACTCCTGTTCCTCATAAATTACCCCATCTGCAGTACTCTGTTAGCAGGTCAGCACAAGGTGGCCCTGAGAGAGGCAGCTCAGTGGCCTAGGCCTCTGCCTCTCCTCCTACGATGAAATCCCAGGCCTGGCCTAACTGCATCACAGAAAAAATCAAATACAGCAGGTGAAGTAGGTGTGTCCACATACATGGAAGGCTGGTACGGATGCCCAAGCATGTTCTGGGGCTCTGAGGGCTGCCTTGGGTGGGCTTTAGGAAGGATGTCTAAAGACTGAAATTATATACAAATTTGTGTTTGTATGACATGTGTGTTTTCTCAAGTTTCTTTTCATTTTTCAAAGTATATAACCATCACTAATTAAAAAGTACTTGTCTAAGAAAGAGTTACATGTTCTGAAGATTTTATTTCACTATTTATTTACTTTGGCAGAGAAATGGGGGTGTGTCAGAGTCTCTCTCATGTAACTCTGACTGGCCTGGAACTTGCTATGTAGTCCAGGCTGGGCTCAAAACTCACAGCTATCCTCCTGTCTCTCCCTTCTGAGTGCTAGGATTGTAGAAATATACCACCATGTCTAGGTTGTACTTTTATTTTAGAATTTTTATGTCTTTTCTGATGGTGCTGGGGCTAGATCCCAGAGTTTCACATGTGCTAGACAAGTATTCTACCATGGGAACATGTCGGAATCCACTGAGATTACAATCTTAGACAAAGCAAACGTAGCAGCAAGTGAGAATCTTTACAGACGCCTGTTGATCATACAACCCATGGAGAGTGTACACGCTGGCACCGTGCAAACCAGTGTGCAGGATGGCACTCCCCACTCACTCAGAACACACAACCCAGTAGGTTCCCTTCAAAGGCTTTCCCAGAAAAGCACCCTAGACCACCAGCATCAATCTGGAGAACTGATCCGTGAACAAAAGCCACCGTATGTCCTCCTAGCCTGACCCTCCATCTACACCCTCCCCTGTGAGAAGGGGAGAACCCCGGACACTCATCTGTCTAGTCGTCCTGTGCCCACACCTCCTTAGGACACGTCTGACCCGTGAGCAGAAGGAAGCTTGAGTCAGCATCTGGGATTAACCCAGCAGAGGAAATGTCAAGACCAACTGTTGGAGCAACAGAAGGTACGGCAGACCTGGTTTTGCTATGGACTTCGTGGTTACCGGATTTTCTGCTTTTTTTCCTTTGCTTTCTTAGGAGGCTGTGAACAAAACCTGAGACCCAGGCTGAGGCACAAGTATTTTGCCTTCCTTGCCAGATTCTCATGAAAGAAACAGATTTTTTAAGAATTGTACTCATCTCTCTGAAAAGAGAACTAACTGGCTGGTTGGATCTGTAAAACTCTGGCGAGAAAGACTTTAACTTTATACGGTATACTAAACGCTAGCTGGCATACTCAGAGCGAGATGAAATCAACATTACAAAGTCTGTCAAGGAGTTTTCCCACCTTCCCTATTACAGCTATCTTCCCACAGCATTTGCTCCTTGTGGAAATGCACTGCGTAGCCTATCCTGCTCGATCCCAGCCAAATCCCTAATAACAACCAGCGCTCCAGTTTACAATGCAGCAAACACACACAACTGAACTACAAGGACCTGCTCTTACCATGGCATAGCATCCATCCGTTGTCAAGATTAAGACATCGATGGGAGAAGTGTGATTGGCAACACAAATGCCACCCTTCTGGGGTCTGTATTGCCTGCAATTATAATAGCCATAAGAACACACTTGATTTTTACAGGCCAGCATGTAAAGACTCACCATACTTAGGATTAGGATTTTTTTAAAAGCTTTTATGCACATGGGTCCATCTTTAAAACATTACCCCATGTATTACGATGAGCTGTGTGAGGGACCATGACATTCTTTTTGTAATTTATAATTTGCTTTATTAAATCACAACTATTTTGATTTATGTTGATTGCCCTGAGTATAATATGCTATTATGTTGTTGAGACAGGGTCTCTTGTAGCCCAGGCTGGCCTCAAACAGGATGTGTAGCTGAGACTGGCCTTGAACATCTGATTCTCTTGTCTCAGTCTCCCAGACGTTAAGATTACCTTGTGGTCCACCACACTCAACTGGTTTAAAAACTTTAAGGAGCCCTTTGTTGATTAACACCTGGTCAAACCAAATGACAACATGTTTCTGCCTGTAAACAAGACCAGTCAGGCTGGGTAGAGCTTGTTCTAGAATTCCTATAATTCCGATGCTGCCAGGCAGGGTGGCTTGTGTCTGTTATCCCAGCACTTAGGAGACCAAGGCAAGAGGACAGCCACAAGTTGGAAGCTAGCCTGTGCTACTAAATGAGTTCCAAGACAACCAGGGTTACGTAGCAAGGTCTTGTCTCAAAAAGAATGATAATAGTAAATAATAACAAAGTTTTTAAAAAATAACATTGACTTATGAGAAAAGTGATTCAAAAGCAATCACAATCACTTTAGTTTAGTTGATGCTTTTCCCCTAGCTACTCGTATTCTCTGATTGTGGGTAAAGAGAGCAAAATAAAGTATTCCGTCTTAGGAATCAGACAGAGAATTTTAGAAATGGCAGGAATAAGTGTGGAAAACAGGCCTCAGACTCTGCCATACCCCCACTGCCAGCAGCAGCATCTTCAAAATGGACTGACCCAGCTCAAAACCTGACTTTGAGCCTGTGCCACCCTGGGCAACCAGACCCAGAGTTCCCACAATTCATCTCTCCCGTGAGATAGCAGTGCCCACCCCTGAGGAATAACCTACCAGACGGTCACACCTCAGCACGTGCCGTCTATGAGCCCTGCTCCGTGTTAATTTTTGTATTCCTTCTGAAAACACAGCAATGAGAAACACAGAAGTTTCCAGAACTCACTGCTGCCTCCCCGACCTCCTTCCAGCTCTCATCACCCCCACCCCCTCCCTTCCTGCTGGATCTGTCTGAAGCGGGCAGCCATGGTCACCCCCAACCCTTCCCTTCCCGATGGATCTGTCTGAAGCCCGCAGCCACGGCCTACACGCACTTGTTATGATAACGGATGGTTCCAGACAGGGACCGGACACAGATCCTAGAGCAGGTCAGATGCACCAGTTCGCTCAGCCAGTTTTTGAGGCTGAAAGAAAAAGAAACCGTTTTATTGTCTTGTTCTGGGTACTCCTAAGAAACACAATAAAAGCGTCAATGCGCTGCTGGCAGCAGCAGCCTGGGTTCCATTGCGCCAAAGAGTGATTCCTGCCATCTCGTTGATGTTTTGCCTATTAAAGGCCCAAAGTACATCAGGAGAATTAAACAAAATTCCAGTAGGAAGTAACCCCCACCCCGCTAGATTATAATAAAGTCCTAAAAGACCAGCTGAAGTTTCTCGGGTCTGGACCTCCCAAGTTGCCCTGGTCAAAGACTCTGTTTTTCCTCTGGGTTCCTCAGTCTCACTTTCTTTTTTCCTTTCCCCTTGGAAAAATCTACTTTCAGTTTAAACAGATTAAAAAAAAATCAAATAAAGACCATGAAAGATGAATTCGGTAAGAATTCTCACAAGTGGTTTGAGACCATAACATTAATGCAAAACCAACAGACTAGCCCAATTCTCGCTTTGTGGACACAGCTAGGGCAAGAGGACAGTCCTATGTGAGGCTAGAAGGAGAGACATACCTGCTGTCTGGGAGCTGTCCAACCACCGTAGTTCCTATAATCATCAAATTGATCCCAATGAAAGCCAGAGTAACCCTGAAAGAGAAGAGAAGGCTACTGTAAGCATTTGCCAGATGTTAGGGTCACAGCCTGAAGATGTCCCTCACAGCCTCCTGAACACGGAAACTATTTTAACTTGGAGTACAGAGCATTATGGAGTATGTACAGTGATAGTGATGGGAAGGTCTGGTAAATGTGGATTCCAACATGACTCTATAATCGTTCTATGATTCATTTTGAGAGGAAGATAAAAAGATGGTGAGTTCTCAGAAATAGAAGTTCTATGGAGGCACAGGCTGGTAATTTCAGCACTTGGGAGGCCAAGGCAGGAGAATCAGGGGCTCAAGACTATTCCAGGTTGCTTAGCAAGTTCAGGGCCATCTGGGCTTCATGTCTCAAAAAGCATCAAATAAGCAAAACAAAAATTAAAAGCTCTAGTACTGCCTGGCAGTAGAGGCATATACCTTTAATCCCAGCTCTTGGGAGGCAGAGGCAGGCAGATATCAGTAAGTTCGAGGCCAGACTGGTCTACAGAGTGAGTTTCAGGACAGTCAGAACTGTTACACAGAAATCCTGTCACAAAAAACATAAACAAAACAAAACAAAAATCTCTAGTATTTCCTTCTCAAATGTCAAAAGACAGTCGTGTGCATCCCCAGAATACTTGGACCCCACTTTGGAAGCAAAGAATTAAGGTTCCTGTGGAGGCCCAAAAATGTGAGCCTATATCCACCTTGTCTGATGGTCAGAGAGTTTAAAGGTGGCTCAAAATTGTTGACAACAAGTGTAGCTACATATCCTGACTCAGGATGTGGTTACTTGGTTCTTTTGACATTAAGATGGCTCACACAAGTAGATCCATTCCATCCTGACAGATGGTCAGAATATACAAATGTGCTTCTGCTCCTTCTTCTGTAATAGGAGGTTAGCTTGGGAGTGGCTGCCTTCAGGATACTTGGTCTAGAGTGGCTTCACTGCCTAAACAACAGAGTGCTAAAGACTTGATGTCTCAAAGTGTTAAAGCAAGTGACTGTTCGAGTTGTCCTTTGTATCATGTTAAAGAAGGCTTTGGGTGCCTTCTTCCCATTTCATATTGGAGTATAAAAGCACTGGGGTATAAAAGCGTACGGATAATTAACCACGGACAATTTCTGTATTCACTGGACTGCCCTCCCGGTACTGTTCTACAGTTTCTGTTTTATTATTTTTCATGTGTCTTCATATTCTTTACTTATATTTCTAAATTCCCATACCCCTACCCTGGCAAGAGGTATTTTTGTCAAGGCTGGTCCCCGACAGGTTCCAGTTCGGTGATAGTATATATGTAGTCCTGAATTTCACCGTTTATCACAGCTGCAACAATTCCCAAAAGACAGTCTAATCAAAAGTATTAGAACACAAAGGAACACACACACACACAAACACATACATGCACACACATACATGCATGTGCATGCACACACACACTCACATACATACTCACAGATGGAAACAGAACTTAGTGATTTGTGTAAGTAAACCATGTTGTCTCCTGTGCCAGATCTGAGGGAGGTCAATATCACCCACCTAGGCATGGAAGAGAGATTTCCCTTCATGTGCCAGTAGTACCTGGCTAGTAGCAACTCCTAGAAACCACAGCTGTGCCCAAGACAATGAAACAAGGCGACCAACACTGTGGCTGGTACACAGGCCCACTTCCTGCCATCACCATGAAGAGACCATGACCACATTGTCATCTCCATGCCTGGCGTCATCTACTGTCTTGAGGTCACATGCCTCAGATCAGAAGAGGATCTCACGGGGGAGTCTTTACCAGTGAATGGCAGAGATGGAATTGGATGGAACAAATTCAGACTGCTGAAGGGTTCTTGCAGTGCGGTCTCGGGGGCTTGCTCTCTTCTATGCACCTCTCAGTTCTACACACCAAAGAGAGGCGATGCCCGCAGGCAGCTCCTTTTAACTGATGCTCTGGCACATATGAAACTAATTCCTTTGTGTGTGGCGATGAGTGTGTGTTCCTGTATGGGAATGCACACAGGAGGTCAGGGAGCAACCTCTCGGGTCATTGCTTAACTGTCACCCACCTTATTTTTAAGACAGGGTCTCTCACTGGCCTGAAACTGGCCAAGTAGGTTAGCCTTGCTGGCCAGCGAGCCCCAGAGATCCGCCTGTCTCTGTTCCCTCAACACTGGGATCACACGCATGGGCCACCACACTAGGCTCGTGTGAGCTCTAGGACAGAACTGGGTCCTGACTGAGTCACCTACGTATCCCCCTCTTGTTCTAACTTCTCTTTTACCTACGTTCGCAAATTATTTACCACTATAAGAGCAAAGGGGAAACACCCACGGGGGGGGGGGGCAACATGAATTTTTAATGCATATCTGCATTTGGAAGAAAAAACTGTAAAAGGAGTACTTGGGTCACACGTGGCTGCAGGTCACACCTGCTGGTGTTTCTAACCCGGAAGAGGTGGAATCCGTTCCTTGTACTCTTAAGCAGCCATTACACACATCATGAAGAGGGAGGCTGGACTGAAGGACCCATAAAACCAGGCAGGAGACTTACCTCAGAGGCAGGAGAAAGCAATAGCGTATTAGGACACCCAGCACCCACACCATAGTGAGCTTTGGACTGATGTACTGGAAGTTGACATTGGTTCTCGTGAGGAGGTTCCATGACACCAGCTCCTCAGAGGAGAACCTCTGGGTCACCTCATCTTCCACAATGGCTTCCAATCCCTTCTTGGAGAAATAAAACACATCGGAGAGCTCGAAGTCCCGTCCTCGAAGACCGGAGAGCCCTTTCTCCATGGGTGACTCATCTCTTTGGATAATACCTTAAAAAGAAAGTATCAGACATGAGAAAACGCCATAGGAGCAAAGGGGCGATGTTAGCTGCACAGAACACAGAAAACAAGCTTAGAGAGCGTCAGGAGTGACGTGGGTGATGTGAAGATGTTAGCATATGATGGGAAGAGATGAGACCACAGCATCTTCACAGAGCGACCTCCACCCAGTGACTTCATAAAAGTTACTAATAAGAGACTGGGGTGTATGTGTGGTGACAGAATGCTGGCCTAGTATGCACAAGGCTCTGAGTTCAATCCTCAGAACTGCCAAAAATATTTAATAAGGAAAATACAGCCAGACATGGTGCAGACGTCTTTCATATTGGCACTCAAGAAGCAGAAGTAGACAGATCTGTATGAGTTTGAAGCTAGCCTGGTCTACATAGAGAATTCCAGCCCAGCCAGAGCTACATAATGAGACCCTGTCACAAAACAAAAAGGAAGCCAGAAGGTGTTTCAGAAAAATAAGCAAAGCACATCTGGATTGATAGAAGTAACTGTGTTTCAGGAAAATATGCAAAGTGCATCTGGATTGATAGAAGCAACCACATTAGTAAACAGACACTTTGATGTTGCCATAAAATCTGGTGTTAGAAATGGTAACTGCTACCCTTAAATCCCCTGTGTAAAGTGGAAGGACCTGTGGCTGGTCTTAAAGTGACTCACCAGGAAAGGACTAAGAGTTCTTCTGGGGATTGGTAATCCCACTCCTAAAATGTTCCTTCCTAAGAGACGCAGGGAAGACATTCACTGTAGCACCTTACCCAGGATTGGTAATCCCACTCCTAAAATGTTCCTTCCTAAGAGACATAGGGAAGACATTCACTGTAGCACCTTACCCAGGATTGGTAATCCCGTTCCTAAAATGTTCCCTAAGAACACAGCACCACTGTTTACAAGGCTCCAGTATTAAGTGAAAAGAGATGGGACTTTAAACCAATTTAAAGCCATGAAATACGTTTATGGAGGGGAAAAAAAAAATACCAAGAAGAAAACATTCTCTTTGGGCAACAGTATTAGGATTAGGTTTTCTTCTCCACTGAAACTATTTTCTGGGGGGAAAAAAAAAGTAATTCAAAAAGTTTTCAAAGCCAAGTTTTCCAGAGAAGGAATGTTTCTTTCTCTCTTCTTATTGATGTTCTAAAGGAATAACAGCATGATGCACTAGGGGACCCTTGTAGAGGGCCCAAGAAGTCCTAAGTGGATGTGTAAAGAGTGGATGAAGTCTTGAGTGGATGTCTATTGCTGTCAAGGACACCAACAGCTTCACACCCACAGACACTGGTGAAGCCTTCCTGGAGTGACAAAACTGCCCTCTATCCCAGTGGTTCTCAACCTGTGGGTCACAATCCCTACGGACCGGATGTTAACATTACTACTCATAACAGTAGCAAAATTACAGTTATGAAGCCGCAGTGAGATAATTTTGTGATTGGCAGTCACCACCACATGAGAAAATGTCTTAAAGAATCACAGCATTAGGAAGGTTGAGAACTATTGTCCTAATCCAAGTGATTGGCCACACTGGCAACCACAGCTTCCTGCCAGACAGCTGCAACCTGAGACTGCTCAGGTAGACTGCTCGCCTATCGAAGCTTCCTACCAAGATTAGATAACTCTTCCCTGTGTTGTACAGAATGGATGCCCTGAGGTTCTGAGCTGTTGTTGCCAAGTAAGTTCACTCCATCAGAGTGAGTACAGTGAGCTTTCTGTTCATCTGTCTGTGTGTCTGTCTGTTGTTCAGTGCCATCACAACCGCAGCCATGTCAAGTCCCAGCTGTTTTGGGTTCAGGACACAGCAGGAGAGAAAGAAAACTTGACTTGAAATTGAAAGTCAGGTTGTGATTATGTCAGGCACCAGCTCCATGGTGGGTGGGTGTCTTTTATATAATGAAGAAGTTGGACATCTTTAGTTTTCTTACAGGACTAAGGCTTTGGGATCAGAGAGTGAGAGAGGATATGTGTGGTTTTGCCTAATGTTTTACCTAATAACTTAATTATAACCACAAAAGAAGTTAATCAAAATAATTATAATAATAAAGCATGCTCTTGAATGCTTACTAGATTTTTTTTTAAAGTTAGGTCAAATCTTTCTTGCTTTTAATTACTTCCAGTGGATGGTTCAAGACTGTGTCCCTACCAAGTTACCCTCTTGCTCCACAGGTTCTGCAATGCCCTAAGGCAGAGTACTCACTCTATCCAAGTACTGGCCAATACTTAGCAATGCAACTGTTTCATTATTTAGCAATCTATATCTTTCTTAAACATCTACAAGGGTTAGAAGGCAAAGCTCGCCAGTAAATCTCTGAATAAAATACACCAGGGACAGAAGATAGACCTTCTAGAAATATCCTTTCTCAGACAGGCCAGAGATGAGAGAATGCAACTCCGAGTTGATTACGTAACTGAGCTAAGATGGAAGAACCCTGCCTACACTGCGGCTTGCCAGCCCCACCCACCTGGGACCTGGCCTGTGCCCTGCAACTCCAATCTAAAGGAATGCGGTTCTGTATTTGTAGTTAAGTATCTTTCAAAAATGTGTGGACAGCTGCAATGCCACGAGATGGACAAAGAAGACTTCTATCATATACTAAGACATTCAAAAAGCCAGCAGAAGAATGAACTGCAAAGCTCAGTAAGGACGGCTAGGAACACAGCAGGAGAAAGCCTGTCATGACTCAGAAAAGATGCTCGGCTTCACTGCGCCACAACAACACGGTCACATCGAGTGCTCCACAAATTAATTAGTAAAACTGTCCTGGAAAGCAATTTAGCACCATGGAGTAGAGTCAAACATTCAGAGAGCAGGACTTAGGAATTCCACTCAGAGATCTTTTACACAATACCAAATGCACAGAAAGGCTACAAGCAAGGGTCACCCCGCCCAGATATGCTAATTGTCTTTATTTCACCACATTTACTTTGTTATTCCATCTCTATGCATGAAAATATTTTTTCTGGCCCGCTTAGAAGAAACTGTGCACAGTGTTCTTTATCTCTCAACAGACATTTCCTCGGGGTACTTAACCAGAACAAAAGTATCAAAAGCGAAGAGGTTGGCACCAAAGCAATGATGGTGTCTAATCTGCCTCATTCAATTCTGTCACAACTGTCCTTTAAAACGATTTTTTTCCTGATCCAATATTCAACCCAAGCTCCTACATCACATTTACATGTCAAATCTTTTAGCTGCCTTAAGTATACTAAGCTTCCTACATCTCAAGATGTTGTTTTATTTATTAAACAGGGTGCTGGGCATAAATATGATAAAAACCACAACAGGAAAATAAAAAATATCCAAGATCACTAGACACACAATACCTGAAGATGGATTTATAAATTAGGCCCTATGAGGAGCCACTACTCAAAATGTCTTCTTTCTGAGATACAGTAACTATTGCAGGTCAAACTAGCATCCAATCTGCCAAATTATAAACTTCTGACAGGAAGAAAATAACTAATATAATCTATATACAGTGAAAACCATGAGTCAGGCATCAAACTGGAGGTTAGAAATAAAAGTAAAAGTATTTCTTTGGGCACTAAAAAAATGTCCGGAAGGAAACTAAAATTTATCACACGCACACAACAAACTAATATAGGCACAATTCTTACACTATCATAAAGAACAGGAGTTGGAGAGATGGCTCGGTGGCTAAGAACACCGGCTCCTCTACCAGAGAAGCCAGGTTTCATTCACAGAGGCAGCTTACAAATGTCTCTATAAACTCCAGTTCCAGGGGCTGTGGCACACTCTTCTGGCCTCCGAGGGCACAAGGTGTACACACAGTGCACAGGCGTACACACAGGCATACGCCCATACATATAAAATAATAGCAATGATTTTTAAAGAAAGTCTAGTTGTTTTTTAACAGACCAATCCTGATCTTTCAGACCCCACACTTCAGTGAGCAAACACGGATTCTAAGACATTTTCCTTTAGTTTTACAACTCAGTTTAAGAAAATAAAGCCATGAATATTTGAACTTTGTCCTTATACAAAATGCTCAGGCTGAGCTAACATAAACCATGCTTGGATAAAAATGAAAATTAAGAGCTAGCTCTTGGTCTAATGCAAGAGATTAATTGCACAAGGTGCCCTGTGGCCCTCTGCCTTGGCCTGCAGAAATGGAGGCAGGAGTTAAAACCACCTCCTCCATAATTAACTCTAAATTAGCTGAGTGAACTTTTGGGATACCTGCCCCGTTGTAAATCGCCCTGGGTAGCGTCCCGTCCTCCAGTTATAGAGGGAACTTCCTAAGCCACCGATTAAGAGAAGCAGGCCTACTGCAGACCCAAAGAGGACATGATAATTAACGCGCATAAGTAGAACCTTAACCTACCAATGTTCCAAAGGTCAGGAGTCCATTGTTCCAAACCTTGATTAATCAAGAAGCCAACTCAGTTATCATCCTCCATCAAGAAGGCAGGTGGGACTGAGGGCATAGCTCAGTCAGCTGGGTGATAGCCTAGCATTTTAAAAGCTGTGGACTCAATCCTCAACATCATATAAAAGTTCAAACAGGGCTTAAAAGGTGGCTGTTCCTCCACAGGACCCAAACTGACACCCAGCACCCACTTGGTGGCTCACATTGTAGCTCCATTCTCAAAGATCAATGCTGTCTGCTTACCTCCTTGGGTACCAGGCATAAATGGTACACCAACATGCACGCAGGCAAAACATGAATACACATAGAGTTAAAATTGCAGATAAAAATAATTTATTAAAGAGCGGAAGTAGCTGCGCACAGCCCTGGAATTCCAGCGATTTAGGAGTTGAAGGCCAGAAGTTCAACAGCATTCTCAGCTTTAGAGTGAGAAAACCTGGGTTACCTGACACCCTGTCTCAAAAACATTTTAAAAAGTAGGCAATCAGCCAGATGGTGGTGGCACACGCCTTAAATTCAGCACTCGGGAGGCAGAGGCAGGACAGCCAGGGCTGTTACACAGAGAAACCTTGTCTTGATTAAAAAAAAAAAATAGACAATCATCTATTCTAATATTGTTTATGGATAGTGTATATGGAAATATCTAAAATTAAGTGTACACTCTCCAGAGTAAGGGTGGGGCATGAGAACATTCTGGGAATTGGTCAAGTTCCATTTCTTGGTTTCTCAACTGTGGGTCTCAGCCCCTGAATGGCCCTTTCATGTGGGTCACCTATGACCATCAGAAAACACAGATATTTATAGTACAATTCATAACGGCACAAACATTACTGTCATGAAGTAGCAACAAAAATAATTTTATGGTTGGGGGTCACCACAACATGAGGAACTGTATTATTAAAGGGTAACAGCATTAGAAGATTGAGAACCACTGCTTTGGATGAAAGATAATTAAGTTCACTTTGGTAAATACAAAATATGAGTTTGTAATTTTAGACTCTGTGGTAGTTTGAAAGTCACTGACCCCCATAATCCCAAAGGGAGTGGCGCTATGAGAAGGTGTGGCCTTGTTGAAGGAAGTATGTCACTGTGGCCGTGGGCTTTGAGATATCTTTCGCTCAAGCGTTGCTCAGTGTGACAGAGCAACTTCCTGTTGCCTTAGGACCAAGAAGTAGCCAGCACCATGTCTGTCTGTGCACTGCCATGCTTCCCACCGTGATGATAATGGACTGACCCTCTGAACTGTAAGCTGTCACTATTCCATTTTTAATAGTTGCCAGGTTATGATGTCTCTTCACAGTACCAGAAGTCTTAACTAAGAAAGACTTCTTCCTACATACACTCTTCTCTTATTTCATCCCCAGTTACCCAAAAAGTAGGGCAGGGAGGAGAGGGGATACTATGGCATGTGGCCTGATAAGGTCCCTCCTTATGAAAACCCAGTTTCCTTATCAGCTATGATCAGCCTGATTTTAAATGGACCGAGAGAACAATTATAACCATGGCTGTATGTTAAAGCTGGAGAAATCCTGCTGAGATTTAAGACCTGGATTACTTAAAGCCGAGGGAGCAGCTAGGCTAGCTAGCTAGGTTGTTCTGTGACTTAGCTGTTAGATCTGAACATTGATCCACCTCATTCTCCTACTTGTTAATTGCTATGACATTGATATGTGAATCACCGAACGAACTACACAGGCAAATAACAGGTCCCTTGTCCGTTCACCTTCTCGCATCCTTCATCACAATGATTCAGCAAGAGCTCGACAAGGCCAGGCCCCAGTTCCTCCACTTCCAAAGCATCCCCTGAGCCATTAGCCAGGTCATAGCTTCAGGGCATCTGTCAGGTAATCTATGCTTACTTCACAGCGACTCCTGGAGCTTCTGGTGATCACTTCAGCCTTTCCCAAATACTTTTAAAAATATTCTTATTGTTATAAGTTTAGTTAAGTGTAATAATGGAAATAGTGCTATGATTATCGTTTCTTGATTTTGTTTGAGAGAGTGTCTCATATCCCAGGCTGGTCTTGAATGAAGTCGCTGTGTAGTTGATGGCCATGACTTTCTGATCCTCCTACCTCCAGATCTCCACATCTGAGGTTGCAAGATGTGAGCCACCATATCCAGTTAACGGTGCTGGGAAGGCAACCCAGCGTTTGTGCATGCTAGGCCACATGAGTGTGTAGGTAGGTACCTTTGGGGGCAAAAGATGTCCAATCCCCTCAAGTTCAAATCATGGACTATCGTGAACTGTCTGACGTAGGTGCTGGGAACTGAACTTCATCCTCTGGAAAAGCAGCTGAACTGTAATTTTAGATTCCTTCCTACATCAGGAATGCTGAGTCAGCTCTCTAGCCCCAGAAATACACTACCACCTATTTGTAAATTCCAAACTTTCGATGTCATTTATAGGCTTAGTCTACAATTCATTTGTGTTTTAAAAACAGTTCAACAAGCCAAGTAGGGTGGATAGTTCACACCTACAATCTCAGCACTTTGGAGGCTGAGGCGAAAAGATTGGGGCCCTGACCCAAATCAAAGCACAAACAATTCCACAAAGAAACCCGGAAAAAAGACAGATGAAACAAATATATCAAATTCTCGATAAATGCTTTGGATAAGCTGAAGGGCTGCAGCAGACTGAACCATGCGAACACCACCGCACTGCACCCCAGCAAGGACGAATTCTACCTTTTACCTTTCTCCCCTTGCTAATCAGCCCTTAGATTCAGCTAATTAAATGCCCAATCAGAACCTCCCAACACATCCTCACTCATTCACAGACTCCTCCCCCTTTGCCCTCCTTCACGCTAACACTTGCAAAGCCCTTTGTGCTGTTTCTGATTCAGACCCAGCCACTCAGTCTCTTTGCCTTGCTCAATAAAGGATCTCAGCCTAATCCCAGCACTCGGGAGGCAGAGGCAGGAAGATCTCTGTGAGTTCGAGGCCAACCTGATCTACAAGAGCTACTTCCAGGCCTGGTTCCAAAGCTACAGAGAAACCCTGTCTCGAAAAACCAGAAAAAAATAAAAAATAAAAGTATCTCTTGTGCTTGGAAATCAAAGTTTGGGTGTGGTCTGTGCCTAAGCCGGGATCCAGAGGGGAGCACCTGGCAGTACTTGGTGAGTATGTGCCAACACTTCAGGAGACCACTGGCACTTTCTAACAAAGCTGAATAATAGTTAGTTGCTTATCCTACAGCCAAAAGATTGACCAGAGTATCTGTACAAGAATGTTCCCCGCAGCCCTGCTCCTAATGGTTAAAAACTAAAACCAAACCAAATGCCAACCAATATGACCACAGATGAACAAACCCTCGGTGTCTGTGTAAAGGAATATAGCACAAAAATGGCTTTTAAAATCTGCCTCATACGACAAAAGGAAGCTTCCAGACTGTCTGCTGAACGGGAAAGGAATACACACAGAGAACATACAGCATGACTCCACATACATAGATTTCCAGGACAGGAAAAACTAATCGATGAGAAATCATTCTAGGTGAACTGAAGGACAGGGAACACACTGGACACGGGCTGGAAAGAGGAGGCCCAGCTTCCCGTGTAGCCCAAACCACTCTAGCACTGAGTGAGACCCTGTGTTTAAAAAAAAAAAAGTCATATCAATCTTGAAATACCACTTCAAAGTTTCAAAACTTAAACCGAGCTTGACTAAAGGAGGTAATGGACCCGTGATCATTGCATAGAGACCTCACCAGGCAGCGGATGATTTGAAAGCCTGCCAGCAGCGCGTGCTGATGCTAGGAGATCCTGTGGGTGGGGTCACCATAAGTGAGATTACGGGGACACGCCTATTTAGATACCTGAGCTCAAGTACACCTGCTGATGTAACTGGCGTGAGCCAGCAGAAATGAGGAAGTTAGTCAGTTAAGCAGAATGGCGCCCACGTCACCAGAGAGGCAGAAAGAGGAAGGAATATGATATGAAACACTGACCGGCACCAATACGACTAAAGCCATACCACATTTTATGGGGACTGTGTTCCGCCTTGCAAAAAAATTATTTATGTGGTATGTGTGTTGAGACTGATCTATGCAGACCAGGATGGCCCTGAACTCACGTAGATCTGCCTGTCAGTGGTAGACCAGGCTGGTCCTGAACTCACACAGATCTGCCTGTGTCTATCTTTATAGACCAGGCTGGCCCTGAACTCATATAGATCTGCCTCCCAGTGACAGAGATGGAAGGCATGTACCACCATGGCTCATAACTTGAATTATGTATTCCATCAAGGAACCACAACAGCATCCTCTTTACTTAGTCTCAATTTCTTTTTATTTTTTAGTAATTTATTTTTATTTTATGTGCATTGGTATTTTGCCTGCGTGTATATCTGTGCGAGGACATTGGATCCCCTAGAACTAGAGTCACAGATAGTTGTGAGCTGCCATGTGGATACTGGGAATTGAACTTAGGTCCTTTGGAAGAGCAGTCAGTGCTCTTAACCACCAGACTATCTCTCCAGCCCTAGTCTCAATTTCTTATCTCTTAGTATCTCTCTCCTTCCAAAATTCCCCAAAGAGAAAATTGAGAATGTACATCAGTGGTATAACTGTTCAGCATATGCAAAGCCCTAAGAAAGAAAACCAAGAGAATGGCACTGGCTGTAATGAGGTATCATCATGGCCTATGACATGAGAAATAATGTCACGTACTTACTACACACGTTGCACTATTGCCAAATAAGTTATCTTGCTTTAAAGGCCTGTAGTCTCCCTCCCTCATGATGCTGTCTTCACCACAGTAGATTTCTCAATATACTGAAATGGGAATGGGTCAGAGTTTGTCACCTGGGTCCCCTGTATCGTGATGCTGCAGGGCTGACCTGGGTGAAGCGAGCTGGTCCAGGTTGTCACCTAGGTCCCCTGCATCCTGATGCTGCAGGGCTGACCTGGGTGAAGCGAGCTGGTCCAGGTTGCAGAGTACCAGGAGCTCAGGAGCGCTCACATCATCCCAGGAGCTGCTCCATTCTCTTGATACTGTTCACCACTGTCCCTAAGAAATTATGGAGGGAAGGGCATACCACTCCTAGAGGAGCCTTCTGGAAATGGATGAGTCCAAGCAGTCAATATTCCTCTGAAGCTAATCTAAGCTCTGGAGTGAACGGAACTTGGAGGAAGACATGCTGGGAAACCATGCATCTGACCTAGGAAAGTGAGGGAAGCTCCCTCACACTGCTCTGAAATGGGAAGGACCCTTCCTGAGGTTCCGCCTGTCACCAGGCCATCCACACATCACCGGCTTCTTACCCTGCTAACACAAGCAAAGGATTCTCTTTGGGCCCAAGACCATTGAGCTCTCCTCCTGGGCCCAGGAACCTCTCTCTCAACATAGGAGCATGCCTCATGTGCCCGCCTCCTCTGCACAGCCTGCTTTCACATTGATTCCACTGCTTGCTTTATTTTTGGAGGGTGTGGTGGGGGAGGGGTTAACCAAGAGCTTCAGAAAGGAAACAGAAGTGGGAAATGCCACAAACCATTCAGAGAAAAGGAGAAATAACTGACGATCTTTGTGGCTTTCATGGAACAAATGACCCACCTTCCTACAGGTGACCCCACCACTATAGAAATAAACACAGCCCACAGAAGAATCTTCAGTTTTTCACAGATAATTTATACCCACCAAGACAATCAGGAACTATAAATAAAAAAGCAAATGAAAACAGGGGCTGGAAAGGTAACTCAGTGGTTAAGAATGCTTGCTGCTCTTCCAAAGGAGCCAAGATCAGTTCCTAGCACCCAGGTAGTGCGCTATAACTCACAACTGCCTGTTAACTCCTTCTCCAGGGGCTCTGTCACCCTCTTCTGGCCTGTGAGGGCATCTACACTCATGTGCACATACCCACATATAGTCAGACAGATACACACACACACACACACACACACACAATTTCACAACAAAATAAAGCTTTTAAATAATCATGACGTAGGTACATATATGCATGGCCGTTTGAGTGTTTGTGGGGCCAAGATGCGAGATGCCCCCGGAGCTGGAAGAAGAATGGTCTTCAGGAGCAATTCATAGGCTCAGCCATCTCTCCAGACCTAATGCTTTTTAAAAATGAGAAGAGTTTCATTATTAGTTCACAATTTTCAGCTGTCTAATGTACTAACTTGGCATGGTTTTCTGATCATTTTTAACTAATAAGGAGATTTTCCTTACATACAATTTAATTATGTGATTTTGACTTAGGCCAACATTTTTGTTCCATCTTTTAGGAATATGAAAAAAAGTAAAGTTTACTTCCTCTAGTAATTAAACAACTTTAGTGAGACATCCTCATTTTCCTCTGGACTTGATAAACAGCCAACTCAAATCTTGCTAATTTCTGTTTTGCTGTGTGTGCGTGCATGCGTGCATGTGTGCGTGTGTGTGTGTGTGTGTGTGTGTGCAGGTGTGTGTGGTACATGAACACGAGTATGCACGTATCCAGGCTCAGGCATGCAGAAGCCAGAGTAGAATGCCAGGTGTCTTTCTTTATTGCTGTCCCTCTTAATGCCTTGGGAGAAGGTCTCTTTGAACCAGAAGCTCCCCATTTCTCATTGGCTGACTAGCTATTGAGATGTCAGGATCTGCCTGTCTCTTGCAGCCCAAGACTAGGGCTCCAGGCAGGAACACAGCTCTAAAATGGCATTCTCTGAGGCCTACTTATGCCTACCTATACAACCTTATGTCTGTTTGCTTCTCCCTTCAGTAAACCAACACACCCTCGTACACAATTAAACTTTTCCTTTGTTTCCCTGGATTAAAAATCATCTCCACAAGGCAAGTTCAACATCAATTTATCCATCCAAAATGATTTCATCCCCTGAAGCACTTAGAAACTGTCTTTCTCAAATAATTGCATGTATACTTTTGTGGAGTTCGATGACACATTGCCTGGCTCTCATTAACACTTAGATACTGGTAAACACCACCCCACATGGAAGCTAAGAATTATGTAAGGCCACGCCCAACATCACCACAGTGCGGGCTAGACTACTAGGTATGTAGAGCCACGTGGCAGCCGTGGTTCTGAGTGAGAGATGGGTCAAGCAGTCTATCATTACATATTTGAGCCTTTGGGCCATGGGAGCCACCTTGGCATCTTTCTTATTTGAGCATTCAGGCGGTAGAAGCCACCTTGGCATCTTTCTAGGTTCTAGTTTTGCCTTGTTTTCCACCAGTGGCTATCTGTTTTTCTTCTGCTGACATTCTGTAGCAAGGTTTTTTCTGTCATGTGACCAAGCATCATTGTCGAGAGTATCACTGAAGACTCATGGGTGGGGATTCCTCTGGTCAAGAGAACAGAAGGCCTTCCCTGGATACCTACCTAACCCTCCCCTGGGCCAGGTCAATCTCCTAGTCAAGGAAGACCTGGGAAGATGGACTCCTCTAAACCACACTAAAGAGGCAGGTGGAATCATTTTAATGAGACTCTATCTTTTCCTTCCCTGAAATCCCAGCCCTACAGACCAAGTGGTCCAGGTGCTTCTCAGTCCTGTCTGAGAAACGTACAACTTTTCCTTTTTCCTTGTTTCTGTCTCTTTCTTCTAGAGACTAGCCAGAGCTAAGCATGTTTCTCCTAACACTTTGGCTTCCTTGCTCCTTCATAAAGCCCCTACCTCTGCCATGTGCCTACTTGTCTGATCCATGCCGGCTTAAACAACCTATTTTGTCATTTTGTCCTTTTTCTTTCCATTCTCCTCCTCCAGGCAGCTGCTGAGACTTTCAGATTAGCTGCCCTGAGGTGTTTTTCTTTTAAACTCTAAAAAACTGTCCTCCTGCCCCCATTAAAATGCATTCTTTTTTTTTTTTTTTTAATTTTTCAAGACAGGGTTTCTCTGTAGCTTTTTTTGTTTCCTGTCCTGGAACTAGCTCTTCTAGACCAGGCTGGCCTCGGACTCACAGAGATCCTCCTGCCTCTGCCTCCCGAGTGCTGGGATTAAAGGCATGTGCCACCACCGCCCGGCTAAAATCCATTCTTATTTTATTAATAAAACTAAGAACTCAGAGAAGGGACCCCAAGGTCCCCTACATCATCACCCTTGGGTAAATTAGGTAAAATGAAGCTTCCCACTCCAATGGTTCACTTATGAAAACCACCAATATTTATTTTAACTTTGTACAGTGAGTGCGGACCCAGGGCCTAGTACGGGATAAGTATGTTCTTTATACTTAGCTGAACTCCCAGCCCCAAGATGACTTCAAATTCTATTTGTTTTCTATATTGTTTAAAAGCACGATTAATTTAAAAGCATTCAATCAACCTCGCTGTACTTTCAATTATGTCAAACTGATCAATATAACCTCAAGCAATGAAACAAAGTATGTGCCAAAACCAGGCTGCTGACATCATCTACATGCTAGAACAAGGGCTCCATCAGGAATGCCAGCTCCAAATTAGCTAACTGTGACATCTGTCTGCAGGACTGTGACATAAAGCTGAGGCTACATCTTGTGACATCTGTCTGCCGAACTGTTACGTGACTGCTGAGGCTACATCTTGTGACATCTGTCTGCAGGACTGTGACATAAAGCTGAGGCTACATCTTGTGACATCTGTCTGCAGGACTGTGACGTGAATGCTGAGGCTGCATCTTGTGACATCTGTCTGCTGGACTGTGACGTGAATGTTAAGGCTGTATCTAGGTTTAGTAACAGATCTCACCAGCTCATTGTATCTCCAGGGTGATGGACGGTCAATTGGTGTGTTGACCCTGTTACTTAGGATGAAAAGACTCAAAGGTTTAACTCCAATAAATGTACCTTCTATCATCCTATTTTTACATGGTTTGCACGTCTGTCAATGAAAACCAACCAAACACAGTCATGTACACACACATACACACATGCACACACTTCTTTTTATTATTAAATGATTTTCTCCTGATGTCCTTTGGTTTTCAAGACCCAGATAAAACTATTGGTTTAGGATAAATGGCTGTATACCCATAAAATCCACACACTGAAATGTAATCCCCAATGTGAAGGTATTTGGAGATGGAACAATTGGAGGTCACTTAGGTCACAAGAGTGGAATCCTTGAGAATGTCTCTCAGAGCTGGGAGATGCCAATCATGAGGACCTCAGCTGAGATCCCATAGCCAGAGAGGACACAACTGTAGCCCACTAGATGGTAGGTGACTAACTCAATGAGACCCTGCTCAAAAACAGTAAGATGGAGACAGCTGAGAAAACTGTTTACTGTTTGCTGTAGGAAATCCTACAGCCAGTATCCTTTAAGTTACCCACCCACTTGGGCGTGGCCTCTTATACCATTTATGCCCCTGTAAAGCAAGCGTCTGGCCTCTTTTCCGGCTGCGGGATTCGGTTTCTGTTCTCCGTTCCAGCAGAGGATTCTGATTTGTGAGTCTACCCCTAAATAAATAACCGTCTATTAGTCTATTATTCTCAATTCTGAGCTAGCGTGGGATTTCTTTTTTTTTTTTTTTTTTTTTTTTTTTTTTTTTTTTTTGGTTTTTCGAGACAGGGTTTCTCTGTGGTTTTGGAGCCTGTCCTGGAACTAGCTCTTGTAGACCAGGCTGGTCTCGAACTCACAGAGATCCGCCTGTCTCTGCCTCCCAAGTGCTGGGATTAAAGGCGTGCGCCACCACCGCCCGGCGCGTGGGATTTCTTTTAAGCATCCTTTTTCATCTGGTGCCCAATGTGGGGCTTGAACCCACGACCCTGGGATCAAGAGTCTCATGCTCTACCAACTAACCTAGCTTTTAGCCTCCACATGCAACACATATACACAACGTGTACACACACACACACACACACACACAGAGCTCAGAGAAGTCCCTCACCCCTTCTGCCACCTAAGGACATAGCGAAAGACTCTTGTCTATGACCCTTGAACTGAACTGCCTAGTTTCTGGAAGTGTGAAAAATAAATTTCTGTTGCTTCTAAACCACCCAAATTATCATATTTTGTTTTATAAGCCAAAATAGACTAAAACTCTTGCTAAGCTAAAAGTGTTAGACATTTATTTTTATTTTTATTTTTTTTAAGTGTTAGACATTTTGTATTGAATACAACAACTGAGGAAAATCAGTCATTACATGCTCTACGGGGGACGTTTATAAAACAATCAATGACGATCATAACATGTGAAGCTTTTTAACCCAAATGAGTATTTCTTACGGAATTGGCACTGTGTTTTGAAGCATGAAAGTCAGGGCTGGGCTGTAGACATTATAATCAGTTGTCAGTTAACACCACAGAGAAACCAACAAGCACTTGAAATAACAGGCAAGATTCTAATTTAGCAGCTTACTCAACACTGCTTATTCTTACTCTGGCTGACAGCCCACACCTGTCAACTGTACCGATTTATACATAGGTAACTCAAATAAGACATTCCACAAGAGGGAGACATGTTAGACTTCATGGTTTGGTGCCCACCTGCAGTGTCCTCAATTATAACATGAAAAAGAAACTGAGAGACAGGGTCTCGCTATGACTTCTGGCTAACCTGGAAGTCACCATGTTGACCAAGCTAGCCTCAAACTCAGAGCTCTCATGGGTAACTAATACAGTCCCTAGCCCCTGGGGTTGGAGAGGGTCATGGGCTCCATCCTGAAGCTATGCAGGAACTCCAGCCAGCAGCCACTCCACTGGTATCCAAAAGATGCTGCGTGTCAGACATTCCCAAGATTCTATACGAAGCATCAGGGAAGGGGTGGGGAAGGCAAATGACCATTTCTTGCCAGGTCACAGTGACAGTGGCAGAGGAGGTGTTATTTATAGGAGAGTGGCCTCAGCCAGCTGGGTAAGAAGTAGGTGCTGACTGGGGATCCAGAAAAATGGCAGGATTCTAGGGGGAGGGGATCCTATGAGGGCTTCAGTAAGGGACAAATCCCAATTCCTTTTTTGGGAGGGGTGGTAGGAGGGGCTTCGGCACAGGACAAATCCCAACTTCTTTTGAGGCTGCCTTGCCTGGTGGTGTGATCTGGATTGAGTTGCTTATCTTCCTCATTAGCAAGATGAGGGCTAATAAGACTTCTCTCACATAAATAATGTGCATAGTGTTGGGAGCAAAGATTTCAAATGGTCAGTCCAGGAGTCGGGCAGCAGACACACGGACATCCAGAACACACAAGTCCCCACGCCACTCTAGAGTTAAGCAAATCCTTGACTCTAGGATGAGACCCAGACAGCAACGCATTCTCACTGTGTTAAGACACAGGGGGGCCAGCCTAACCTGCCTCTGTCATTCATGAGGAGCACACTTCTGTGAGTGCCAGTGTTCTCCGTTAACATGCTACTTGTACTGTCCGCACTACTACGTGTGCTACGGTCCTACGCGTACTACGGTCTACGCCTGGAGCGCGGAGCCTGCACTACAGGACCATTCGCGAGCCGGCAAAGGACTCGGAGATTTAAACACACAAATGCACATGGACAGAGACCCAGGTCATCCTTGAAACAAGAATGCCCCCTGTATTGTGTACCAGAGCCGCTTATATATGGATCCTTAACTGATAGCCACGCCCCAGCCAAACCCACCAGAAACCACTCCCCTGCCATCAGGAACTCCTGAGGGGCTCAGAGCAGCTGCAAACACATGAAAACAAGTTGTTTACAGGAAATCCAGGGTCTGGGTCCACAGCCCCCAACAGCTACTCACATAGCTAGCCCTCTGCCCCTCACATTGTCCTGTCACCCCACTCTTCCCCAAACCAGCCACTGAAAACTGGAAACCAAGTTCTGGGGGACACAAAAGTCAACCATTTTATTAATGGTGCATGCTAGTCGCTGAAGGCACTATTGAGGTGACAATGGGGTGGACATGGGAGGGTCAGCTCGCATTCCTGGTCGCATTCCTGGTCATCAGATGGGTGTGCCCGGCTGTCACCTAGAGGCATCAGGCAGGAATGCTGCTAAGCACCTCACAAGTAGGAAACTACGGTCCATAATAAAGGGTCACCCAGTCACCCTCACGGGGTTCCTGTCTAAACCAGTGTGGGAATTCACAAGTCCCACTCCCCAGTAAGACCTTTCTGTCAACAATGCCTATATTCCTCAGCTTTAAATTCTAGATACTAACCAGGCTAAAGGAAGGTGAGTTTTAAATTCTAGACACTAACCAGGCTAAAGGAAGGTGAGCTTCAAATTCTAGATACTAACTAGGAAGGAAGGTGAGCTTTAAATTCTAGACACTAACCAGGAAGGAAGGTGAGCTTTAAATTCTAGACACTAACCAGGCTAAAAGAAGGTGAGCTTTAAATTCTAGACACTAACCAGGAAGGAGGGTGAGCTTTAAATTCTAGACACTAGCCAAGCTAAAGGAAGGTGTGTTTTGAAGGCAGTAAGCATCAAGTCGGACTCCTGGGACAAGTGCCAGGTTTCCACTCCTGTAAGACTACCTAGCTTCATTTGTCAGAGTCATGATTCAAAGCTGAGAGCCAGGGAGTTGGTGTCCCAGCAAGGAAAGGGACACACCCCACACCCTGCCTGCCAACTGGGCTACCTCCCCAGGCCCACCTTCAGCTGCCTTTACAGCAAAGCTAACGTTAAATTCCTACCTTGCCGCCTCCTTCCTAGAAGACGGATCTCTTGCAGTATTTATCATTTCCATACGTCTATTTATCTGTAAATATTTATTTAAATATGGAGTATCCATACTCAGTGGTAAATTTTAATGTGTGTGTGTGTGTGGTGTTTATGCTGCTTGGGTTTAAACTCAGGGGGCTGAAGCTGGCCATAGTTGTGTACGCCTTTAATCCCAGCACTCAGGAGGTGGAGGCAGACTGGTCTACATAGTGAATTCCAAGACCACCAGGGCTATACAGAGAAACCTTATCCTGGGAAAAATTTAAAAAAAACAAAAAAAAACAAAAAAAAAAACAACCCTCAAGGGTTCTTACATACTAAGCATTCTACCACCAACCACAAACTCTCAGAGCCTATGGCAGGAAATCTTAAAGAAACGTGATCACAGTATATATTTTCTTTTCTCTTAACATTAAGATTTATCTACTTTCTTCCCTTCGTCTAAGTCCAGCTAATTCGCTCTGGATACTATAGAGCTTGAAAATCAATGGTCCTGCTGTGAAAAGGCCTCATAGCCACGTTTGAGTTCATGGCACGCACCTGTGTCAGCTGGCCTGGAGTAGCCACACTCGGAGTTTAGATAGGCTTGATATCTTACAAGGCCGTGGGCCGTGAGCTAAAGAACAATCTTCAGCTGCACTCAGTAAGTAGGTTCTGCTAGATACAGCAACTTGACACAAGATGAAGTCTTCCGGGAAGTTACGTCAACTTGACACATGATAGAGTCATCCGGGAAGGCAGAAAAAAACCTCAGCCGAAAAAACACCTCCATCACACTGGTCTACAGGCAGGCCTGTGGTACATTTCCTTGATCAGTGATTGAGGTGGCACTATGAGTGCTGTCACCTCTGGGCAAGTGGTCCTGGGTTTTATTTTTAAAAGAAGAAGAAGAAAAAAGAAGGAAGGGAGGGAGGGAGGGAGGGAGAGAGGGAGGGAGGGAGAGAGGAGGAAAAAAGAAAAAGAAAAATAAGCAGGCAGTGACCATAGTAACTCCATAGAGTTTCGGTCCCAGTTCCTGCCTCCAGGTTCCTGCCTGACTTTCTGCCCTGAGTTCCTTTGATGATGGACTGTGACACAGAAGCATGATGTAAAAGCACCTTCCTCTCCACATGGCTTCTACTCCTGGAAACCATCCTGGAGTCCCTGCATCATAATACGCTTACACTACAATTCACCTGCTGCCCCTAAAATTTCACAACCAAAATGACCAGTTCAAGCCTAACATTGTCCTGGAATCAATCAAGGGCCCAAAGGGTGTGGCCAGCCACTCTTCTGGGTGTCCAAGCAAGGCAGCACACACTTTTAACCCCAGCGCTCAGAAAGCAGAGACAAATGAATCTCTGAGGCCAGTCTGCTCTACATAGAGAGTTCCAAGCCATCCAGGGCTACACAGAGAGACCCTATCTTTATTTTAAAAATAATATTTTTTCCTAAGTCCTAAAAGTTTGTACTATTAATAGCGAGTTAAAATGAAAGTTATTAAGATCTCAGTCCATATCCCAGAGTCCTATGGTCATTGACTAAAAGCAACTTAGAGCCAGGAGGCAGAAGCAGGCGGATCTCTGTGAGTTCAAGACCAGCTTGGTCTACAGGAGCTAGTTCCAGGACAGCAAGGGCTGTTACACAGAGAAACCCTGTCTGGGGATGTGGGGGGCAACGTAGGAGCCATTAGCATTCCTTCCCTGTCATTCCCTTCCTCCTCACGTGGCTGTAACAAGTACATGTGAAGGTGGTACCCAGGAAGGATGAGAGTAAGGGAGTAATTACAGTCCCACCAACTAAATGCCAGTATAACAGTTACTTGGAGGGGTTAACCCCCACCTATATATTAACAATATATAGAGAGAAAGGCCTCTAATCTCAAAAAGATGCAGGCAAGGGAAGATCCTACTTATGAATGTATCCTGAGCCCAAACAACACCACCATCTTCTACAGTCAGCACAGGAGAATGAACGTGGCTAAAGACAGGAAAAGAGACTTCTCCATGACGATGCTATTTTCCTAGGTTCGCTTGCAGATGGCTATATAATAAGAGCACAGAAGAAATAAAATATGAAGGCACATAACTGGTAGAGAGACCTGATGTGTTATAAAATATATGTGTGTTTCATTAAAAGCAGCAGAAAGGATCTGAGTGAGCAGACTCATCTATGTGAGCAGACTCTGCATGAGCATGCAAAAGATAAGTAGTTCCTACCCCTTTCTAGCCAGTCTGTGCCTCATGGGTCCTCCAAATGTATTGTCGGGACTGTAAATTCAGAGGCATGTCAGAAATCATACTGCCCAGGGCCCCAGGCCTGCCAGTGACCCTTGCCTGAGCTGGATAGCTCCACACTGACTTGTGCTTCTGTTGGCTCTGGGGCAGAGACATGATGCTCTGCGGACGGATGATTGCACCAGCCAGGCACACAAATGCTCAGTGTGTTTCATCACCCTCTACTGTCTGTCTAGGATTGTGACACCATTTCCCTACTGACTCCAAACATTGGGTGGATCAACAGGGCACGGCCCCAAGCCCGGGCTTCCTAAACATAGAACCAGAAGTGGGGCAGAGGTGAACAGCATACAGTCATGATTTACGTGGAGTAATACACACAATGAACACAGAACACATCATAACTCCTCTTACATCATCTCTTGTGTGTTCACCTATGTGTACCTGTCGCAGAGGCCTGAGGATGACTGTCTCCCAACAGACTCCACACTTTAATGAGCTTAGGACCCCGTGCCAATGTTAGATGTTGCAGAGGGTCCATAACTTAGAGATTTTATTCCAGTTTCACTGGCTAAAGGACAGCTTCTCTGGATTAAATACAGCAAATGTCATAGGTGCTAGCCTTACTCTAAATGACAATATATTTTCTCCCACTCTTTCTAGGGTCTTACATAGCCCGTGTAACCCAAGCTGGTCTCAAACTCTAGCCAAGGATGATCTTGACCAGCCTCTACCATCCTGAGTGCCTGGCATTACAAGTGTGCACCACTTCTCTTAGCTCGTGTGGCACTGGGGATCAAAGTGTGGGTTTAAGGTACACCAGACAGGTAATCTACCAACTAATATCCACAGCTCCAAACAGCATACAGTTCTGCAGTTCCTCATCCACAACCCTCCAGATGATAAATTTCTTTTTATAAAGTACCTGACCACTTGACCAGTTTTAACACAAAATCAGAGGACCAAGAATTTTCTACATTTTTCATTATATTTAGGAAAAAATTGTAACTGGAAACTAAGGTAAGTCATGCAAACTGAGTGAGAATTTAAAGTCCTGTAAAAACTTGGTGGCAGCACTTGGAACCACTGCCCAGGTCAAGTCTAAGACGTCTACAATGCTGGAATGTAGAGGACATAGTGTGGACATCAAGGCAGAGAGAGCATCCCACCCTCTTGAAAAAATTAGTCAGTCGCAAAATTAAGATGTAAATGATCAAAGTAAAACAAAGAATTGACTGATACCATCAAAACATACACACAGCAAAGTCGAAGGACAAGTCAAAAAACTAAGATGAAAAAAATAATTACCAGCCCGGTGGTGGTGGCGCACGCCTGTAATCCCAGCACTCGGAAGGCAGAGGCGGGCGGATCTCTGTGAGTTCGAGGCCAGCCTGGTCTATAAGAGCTAGTTCCAGGACAGGAACCAAAAGCTACAGAGAAACCCTGTCTCGAAAATCCAAAAAAAAAAAAAAGAAAAGAAAAAAGAAAAAAATAATTACCATGCCAGGTGGTGGTGGCACACATCTCTAATCCCAGCACTTGGGAGGCAGAGTCAGCTGGATCTCTGAGTTAGAGGCCAGCCTGGTCTACAGAGAGAGAGCTCCAGGACAGCCAGGGCTACACAGAGAAACCCTAAACTAAAATGGGAAAAATAATTACCGATGTTTTCAAGCTAACAAAATTTTCAATGTAAAGATTAGAAAACTCAAACAACAGTGATATATGTAAAAAACATAGAAATTCTATTGTGAAGTACTGAGTAATCAGCCATATAATCTACAGCAACTGGAAAATGTGCCAGAGACAACAATAACTCCCCCACCAAAACAAGCATACACAAATCCAAATAAACAAGTAGTAAGTACACAGTGCTGCGGGAGATTGAATAGCACCACGTCCTTGATTATATGCAAATCAGCTGAATACCCTGATAGCTTGGCTCAACGAAAGTACTGGTTGCCTGCCTGTTTCATTTAATCGCTGACGGCATCTTTAAAGCCATGAGTACCCTCTTCAAACGCAGGCCTTGGAAATAAAATAATATATGGAAGAACACACAGAGGAGCTAACACACACTGCCCAGCCCTCCTGATAACAACTCTGTCAAAACTCAGGCAGCTGCTCTTCTACTTTACAGACACACTCTGAATAGCTTAGGCCTATAGAAGTAGCAGCACCAACTTCATCCTGAGCACTCTAAACCCATTCAGTTTGCATAAACAGTCAGATTAGAAGGCAAGACTTACCCACAGAAGCCGAGCTTTTTAGAACTGACTCCTTTGGCGCTCCCTTTTCAATTCGCAATGTGGCCCACTGTTCAAAACAAGAAGCATTCATTGAAACTCTTCCATAGACACACACAAACACAGAAACATACAGAAGTGACATTGAAAACTAAGTCTGTGCACCGTCTGAACTAGGGAGATGCCCCAGGGAATCTCTGAGATGTTCTCTTGCTAGGGTGAGGGCTAGTTATGGTTTAAGTTTAAATCACTTTGCTTAAGAGATCCAGAAAACAAAAAAGCCTCTAGCCTGTAAGCCAGATAACTTCCTGGAGTGTTGGGGGCTGCTGTCCATGTAAGATGACAAGCCACGTGTTTTCACATCTGTAACAAAGTTGGTTGCCCCAACTTCACAGGATGAGCTTGATCACACATCGCAGGAGGAACGCAAGTCAGGACTCTCATTGGGATGTATGCTCACCCCAGAGTGGAGCAAGGTGAGAGACCGTGCCTCCTCGGGTTCCATAAATACCAGACTAACTCTCTGCCATTCTCTGGGAATCCCAGGTATGAACTTGGCCAGTATTTAATAAAGTTTGCTTCAAATTCAGCTCAGAAATGTGGCAGTGGTCTTATTTCACCCAGTGGATTAACACAGGTCTCCTTTGTGCACTTAGAGTTGTCACTGATGATGGCCTACTTCTTGAGAAAGCTGTGAAGCTTGAGGGGCAGAAAAACAGGCTATGGTTTCAACAATGTCTGGTTTGGAAAAGATCAACCAAATCCCAAACCAACCCCGGGGGCAGGGAAAAGTATGTGAGTCTTTGGGTGCTATGTTGAAAGACACCCACTTGCACTTTTTGGGGGTTTGTTTGTTTGTTTGATTGATTGATTTTTGAGACAGGGTTTCTCTGTATCTTTGGAGCCTGTCCTGGAACTAGTTCTTGCAGACCAGGCTGACCTCGAACTCACAGAGCTCCACCTGCCTCTGCCTCCCCTCCCCCCCAGCCCCAGTGCTGGGATTAAAAGCGTGAGCCACCAAACTGGGCTTTCAAGATGTTTTTAATGACCACTTTAGCTCTTGTTTCAGCTACCAAAAGTCAGTGTCCTCTAAGTTCCCATGAGAAGGGTCCTGTGCTAATAGGGTAACATGGTAGGTGGAGAGGGGAGCACATTTCCTGCAAGGACACGAATGCCCATCCTTGCACTAAAGAAGATACTAAGGTAGGTTTTTCATAAAATAGCCAAGAGTGACCTTGAATTTAAAAAACACAACAATCAAAAACCAGAAACTAAACAACTAAAGTCAGTTCCTGGAGCAGTCTAGGCAGATACTTTACTGCTGACCCCACCCCAGTCCCTGGGCACAGGACTTTCCCGCCTCCACCCCCCCCCACCCCTCCCCCCCCCCCCCCCCCCCCCCCCGGTTTATGCAAGCCTGGAGATTAAATCCAGAGTCTCACACACTGCAAGGCAAGCACTCTCCCACCTGAGCTACAGTCTGCCCTCTCTTCATGCATTTCTAATATTATTACCACTATAACTTAAAAGGAGCAAATGGATTTTATTTTTTCAGCAAGAATTTAAAGACTCTGCAGATACTGGTGCCCCACGCTTTCTAGGTGATATGGGTTTTGAGTTTAAAATTTAGCAATTAAGGGATAAAGATGTAGTGATAGAGTGATTGCCTAGTTCAATCCTCAGCAGCACATAGATGATAGATAAACAGACAGATAAACAGCTGGATAGAAAGATAGACAGACAGACAGACTGATAGATGATAGATAAACAGACAGATAAACAGCTGGATAGAAAGATAGACAGACTGATAGATGATAGATATACAGATATGTAGATGGTAGGTGGCACACCTATACATGCATAGATAATAGTGAATTGATACACAGATAGATGATAGATTAATAAACAGATAGATGATACATAGATGACAGACAGACAGATGGAAACATAGATAAATAGGTTTATTTTTAAAACCAATAACAATGATATCTAAGACTACAGTCCAGATACTAATATCTGTGTTTGTTTTTTTTTTTTTTCTTTCTGAGTCAGGATTCCTTTGAGTAGCTCTAGCTGTCCTGGATCTCACTCTGTGAACCAGGCGCTGGCATCGAACTCAGATTGGCCTACCTCCGCCTCCCAGTGCTAAAATTAAAGGCGTGCGCCACCACACCCAGCCTAGACACTAAAGTCTAAACAGACTATCTGAAAGGAATGGGAAAGGGCAAAATAAGAGGTAAAATGCACTGTGATGATTATAATCATATATAAGCACCCATTAAGGGATGAAAAGACAGATTTATTAATGTACAAAAAGAAACTCGAAAAACTCAGACATCCATCTTAAAACAGAGAAATTCAACATTTATTTTTCCAATAAGCAAGAGAATAAGCAGCCTAGAACATAGCACGAAGGTCAAGGAGCAAGACTCCAGCAGGACCATACACAGCAGCGCAGAGCCAAGCAGGAGACGGCCACCTAACTTAGAACATCTAAAGAGAGAGGCCCAGTCCTCCAGGCTTCCAGTCACCCCTCATTACCAATAGACCCAGTCTTCACCTGGGTGCCTTTCTCTTCTTGTTTGGGGGAGAGGCATTAAACTCTGGGCTCCCATCTTTTCTCACCTGAAGAAAAGGTGAATTTCCATAGCTTTCCCCTAAAGCTTTGACATCTATTATCACTTGAAAAAAAAGTCAAAGATCATATAAAAAAATCTGTGTGAACAATCAATCATTATTATTCTTAGAACTCACCTTTCTATTGTGGCCAACTGATTTTATATTTCGTACCAAGGCACCTTAGACTAAAGAGTTAGGGCATACTAAAGATGTGAGCATTTTTAATTTTAATGACGTAACACTTTTAGCAGATAAGCACTCAATTATGTACCCTCTAAAATTCACATGTTAAATATAGAAGGTTTATATTTGGAGAGCAGATCTTTAAAAGATGTGAGTTGGTTAAAATGAAGCCGTTAAAGTGAGCCCTGATAAGTAGTCTAAGAAGAAATCTGGACTACCAGAGATAGTGCTACAGAGATGGTTCAGTGGGTTAAAGCATTTGCCCTGCATGTGTGAGGATTTGAGTTCAAATCCCAAGGGCCCCCATAAAGCCAGATGTGTTGGCAAGCATCTATAATCCCAGCTCTCCTATATTCTATGGGAGGTAGAAACAGGAGAATCCACAGAAGGTAATAACTTCATGCTAACTTCCATGCTAACATCATAAAAATCAGACTCAAAGATAAGAAATTTGAGAATACATTAGGTTTCCCCATTGGAGAGCACCAAGGGTCTGCAAAAACCATTCAAGATAAGCAAAACTGTTCAAGGTTAAAGGAACAGCTCTTCAAAGTCAATAGGAATCTGTGTAGACAACCGCCTGGGAATCTGTGTGGGAATCTGTATAGACAATCGCTTTGGAATCTGTGTAGACAACCACTTGGGAATCTGTAGAGACAACCACTTTTCAGTGTGTGCTTATTCACCACTGAAAACCAAGAGGCACTGCAGCCTGCCTGGTGTCAGGGAGAATTTGTCTTCCTATTATTTCCCAGCTGAGACTTTAAGCTCTCTGGGAATCTGTTTCATCATCTCTCTAAGGAGGGTCAATACTAAAGGTGACAGTAAAGATTAGTGAGCCAGGCAGGGTTTGACTCACATCTGTAAGTCCAACTACTTGGGAGGCTGATACAGGAGGATCATAAATTCAAGGCCTGCCTACACAGCTAATAGCTAATTCTAGGGATCTAAAGGCCAGGCTGCACAACTTACTGAGTCCCTACGTCAAAATACGAGTTAAATGAGGACTGGGGAGACAGAGCAGTGGTAGAGAGCACTTGCCTAGCACATGCAAGTCCTTGGGTTCAACCCCCAGGATGAGGACGTGGATGTGTGGGGAAGCATAGAAGGAGAGCAGCTACCTGGTGCTACCTGGAATACTAGGCAATTCTGGTGGATTGCTCCTTCCTCACACACCTCACTTGGTTTAGGTCCCCTAGACCATCAGTGTCTCTCCCAACAAGTCACTGTTTGTCTTCTACCAAGCCAGCTTCTCCACTCATGGGGGAGTCCCAGGACGGTTCTTCTGGCATTCTCAGAATGCTTCTGCCTCAAGATCATGCAGACAAGAGGACCCTGATTACAGAAGCAGCTTTAACATCCACTGCTACACCCCACCTCAGACTTCAAGCCCCAAGGAAAGCTAAAAAAGCATGGATCTATTGAGTTTCTCACCACTTAATTTCCAAAGTCTGGAGGGGGAAATTCACTAAAGTTTATTTCAAGCCAGATTTAAAAAATAAATTGCATGTATTTCAAACTATGGAGATAAGGATACCTTAAATTTTTTCTTTTATCTTTTTTTGAAAATTTCATATTTGAATACCATATTTACATCACTTTCACCCCATCTTTTTCCACTTTTCATGTTCCCCACCATTCCCTCTCAATTTCATGACCTCTTTAATTACTAGTGATATATTGCATTAGTGAATATATATTCATATATATGTGTCCCTATATATACATATATGTGTGTGTATGTGTGTGTATATATATATGTATATATATTCCTGCCTCTACCTCCCAAGTGCTGAAATTATAGGTGTGCACCACGCTGCCCAGTTCATGTAGTACTAGGAATCAAACCCACAGCTCTGCGTGTACCAAGACAGCACTCTACCATCTGAGCCACATCCCCAGCCTTCAAGTCTGATTTTCAAACAAACCCAAAGGTTGCACAATTCTAAGATTCTCACCCTAGACATTACAACTTCTAAAACTTTATGCTGTAACGAGTCAAGCATTGACTAAAGATGAGGAAGGAGACAAGGAAAATGAATAAAATCATATAAAAATTCAAATTGTAAGGTTTATAAAAGTAACAGCTAGCTCTTATCTGTAACCAAATGGAACTTCTTGGCAGAGTCCATCATATTCACAGACTAAAAATCCTGGTTCTGGATTCAAACTGAAAACCTAATTCTTCCCCCGACAGCTGAATGCTGCCGAACTCCTGCCCTAAATCAATAAGAATGGCAGGCCCCTGCAAAATAAGATATGAAAACCCAGCTTTTCGTTGTTGCCAATTGCTCATTATAAACAGCCTGGGCCTTCCAGCACACTCATTTGTCCAGCATCAGAGAGAGCATCTCTCTTGGTATACAAACTTGGCGATAGGCTCCTGGGAATTATGGGCACACCTCTTTCAAAGGATGGAAAACTCTTCTGTGAATGGAAGAGAGAGTAAAGAGATGAGAGAATGCTCTCCATACCAAGAACATGTATTCATATCTAAGGACACCTAGCAACCAAGAAAGCAGCATGCAGTAGATGCTCAAAAAATAATTATTATGCAAGCACATATGTAAATATATATGTGTATAATAGCAATATATAAAAATAATAATGTAATATAAATATATAAGATTTACAGGCATGTAAATAATATGTAATTATATATAGTACATAATGATATATAATCACATACAAGTTATAAAGAATAATAATATAATACAATAAATAAATGTAACAATTTTTAAGATTAGAAGTATTTTCTTTAAAGAAAGAGACAAATCAAGAAAAGTCAATGCCCCTCACTACCTCAACGCCACACTGCAAGGGATCCAGTCCTCCTTAATGACAGAGAAGGAGGAAAGGAGGAAGGAGAGGAGACATCAAATGATAGCTCACAGAACGTGACGGCTACTAGAATCTGTGGGCATGTACAACTCAGCATGTGTGCAGGTCAGAGGACAACTTGCCATGGTCACCTCTCTGACTCACCATGTAGGTTTCAAGGACCAAACTCAGGTCGTCAGGCTAGGTGATAAGTGCCATTTCACCAGGCTCCTGAACCTGGCCTCAAACTTACAACAGCCTTCCTCAGCCTTTTGAGTGTTGAGATCATAAGTGCGACCACCGTGCCAGACAAAGGAAACGTTAGTTTTTCTAACTTCAGGCGGGTGTTTATAGGGCTTAACAGATATGCGTTAGCAGATAGAAAGATTTTGCTCTGTTTCCACCTAAAATCTCTCAGCATCTATTTATTCCTTGTACACAGTGATGGGTTTCATAAAGACATCTTCATTCAGATGCAGCATCTACTCTGACCATAATCCTCACATATCTGCCCTCTCTCCCTTCACCCTCTGCCACTAGCTTCCTCCCCAGAGTCATTTCTGCTTTCATGCCCATATATATGTGTGTGTGTGTGTATATGTAGATAGATAGTTCATGTATTATATATGCATATATATAATAAATTTCATTTATTAAAGTGAACAGGTAACAATTAAAATAATAACTCTTAGATTCTCATAAAAGCCAAAATTAATCATAATAATAATAATACTTTTTTCATTTTAATTTTTTAGACTTACTAATTTTACGTGCATGGTGCTTTGCCTGCACATATGCCTGTTCACCACATATTTAGTGCAAGAGGAGCCCAGGAGAGAGCATTGGAACCCCTTGGAGTTGGAATCACAGCCCAGGTGGGTGCTGAGACTAGAACCCAGTCCTCTGGAAGAGCAACCAACACCTTTTTAGCCACTGACCCACCTCTCCAGTCCCAATAGTAACAATTCTTATGAGCCATCAAGAGGGCTCAAGGATGTTTTTTCAAGACAAGGTTTCATGCTGCAACCTAGGCTGTCCTCAAGCTCCGAGCAATCCTCCTGTCTCTGCTTGCCAGACTTGATAGGATGACACATGTGGTTTCAGTGAACTACCCTGACAGTATAACAAGTCCCCGCAGTAAGCAGAACTACCCTGACAATATAACAAGCCCCACAGTAAGCAGAGCTACCCTGACAATATAACAAGCAGACATCCACACCCAACTCAACCTCCGGAACCTGAGTGTGGTCATTATAAAACCATCTACCAACACTAAGAAAACTAAGGTAAACACACAGCGGTAAGACTAAATGCTCTTTTTAAAAAACACATAGTCAGGCAATATGGAGCACACCTTCAATCCCAGGACTACGGAGGCAGGCAGGCAGATGTCTGTGGTTTGCTTGTTTGTTTTCTTGTTAGTTTCTTGAGACAGGGTCTCATTGTGTATCCCTTGCTGCCCTATGACTTGATATATACCCAAATTGGACTCATATTCAAAGTTCCTCCAAGCCAACTAAAGTTAAATAATGAGAATTGTATGTGTGTGTGTGTGTGTGTGTGTGTGTCCCAAGAATATTCTTGAGACAACCCAGAACCAAATTAACTGAGCACTTACTGGGCAATAGGAGTAACAGAGGTACTGGGTCTATAAAATTAACTTTGTTGACTGTTGATATACAGAGAACTGAACATGTTCCAAGACTAAACGATTCCATAGGAACTTATTCTTACACTGGAGAAAGCGATCCACTGCAGTCAGTCTAGCCTCTGGGAAGTGGCTGAGACAGTTAGCACTGTTCTGAGGGAAGGATGTTAACCTGGGGTCATACCTTTCTTCCCTGATGAGTGCCTATTAGGAGCTCCAGACAGCCATGACCGACAATCAGCCGATTCACAAAATGAATCTCTACCTAAATCCTGTATATGTCGAACACCCCTAATCTAATAGCTGGCAGTGCAGATGACTGCTCACATTGGCTCCTACCTACTGTCCAAGATTAACAGTATGTCTGCTTTAACTAGAACAGCATTCCTTACGAGAAGTTAGGAGGCAGGAGACATAAAATATCAGACGGTATCAGCATCATTGAGTGAAAATGCCGTGAGACTCGCTGCTTTGCACATCAACTTAGAAAACTAATGACAAGTTCTGGAGATGGCCAGGCATGAAGACCTGTCTCCGTTCCCAGCATCAAATGAAACTGCAAGCAGTGTTGCATGCTTGGAATCCTAGAACTTGGGAGGTGGAGACAGGAGGTTGGGATAGGCAAGAGCATCCTCAGCTACACAGCAACTCAAAGACTGTTTGGACCACATGAGATCCTGTCTCCCAAAAAAGGGTCTTTTTTTAATAAAAGAAAGAAAGAAAGAGAGAGAGAGAGAGAGAGAGAGAGAGAGAGAGAGAGAGAGAGAGAGAGAGAGAAAGAAAGAAAGAAAGAAAAGAAAAGAATGTAGACTTCCTTTGAAGACAAACTTCCCCAATTATCAAGAAACTCCCCTCTGACACTAGGTGAGGAAGCTCACATCAGTAATTCAAAACATGAGCTTGGGGGCCAAGACCGTTTGAAGTCAGTTCAGATGGCAGATTGACTCATATACTGAGTTCTGAGTTCCAGGTTAACTTAGGGTATAGTGTGTGTGTGTGTGTGTGTGTGTGTGTGTGTGTGTGTGTGTGTGTGTGTGTAGTGGGGTTGGGTGTATGCATGTGCTGTGTATATACATGGTCTGGTATGTGTAGTATGTGTGCTGTGTGTGTGTATATGTATATATATATATGTATGTATGTATGTGTGTGTATATATACACACACACACACACACCTGTGTATGTTGTTTCGGTTTAAGCTCATACACATGTGCAGAGAGTGAGACCATCTGTAGAGTTTCTTTCTGTTCTACATGGAAAACTTGGGGCCCTGTCAAACAAACTCAAAGTCAGAGCCTGGCCTGCCAATCATCTTATCAAATATAGTAATTTACCAGCTGAGAATGGCTAAGTGGTAACTCTCTCCTTGCTGTATCTTTAGCTGCCCAGGAAAGATTAAAGCAAAAAGGCAGTAATAAGCACCTAGAAGCAATGTGTGTGATTCCCCTTATCTCGCTCTCCAAATGGCACTGCTACCCAGGAAACCAGCTCAATCATTTCAGGAGCCCGGTGGAAAGGATCATTCGCTGTGGTGTGAGCATGCTAGAAAGTCTAACAGAGGGAGGAACACACTCAGAGCACAGCGTGACCACAGAACAGACAACTGCTTGCTGGCAAGGTGGTACACACTTCTTAGGTCAGTGTTTGGGAGCCTGAGGCAGCAGGATCCAGAGTTCGAGGCCAGACTGAGCTGCATAGTGAGATGCTATCTTGGAAAAAGCAATAGAGAATGGCAGACTGGAGATAAAGAATCTAATACAGCTCCAAGGATTCAGCAAAGATGTAGCCACAAAGAAAAAGTCCAGAGCAAAGCAGTAGCAGGCAGCCCTGCGGCAGAGATAGACATCTAGGAAAAGCAGTAGCAGGCAGCCCTGGGGTAGAGATATACATCTAGGAGCCACTCCTTTACTAAGAAGAGACAGAGCCAAATCCTACAGGAGGATAAAAAGTACAGGCCAGAAAAAAAAAAAAAAAAAAAAACTCACAGTTGTGAGTGGTAAGAAGCTGGAGAAACAAAGACAGCCAACTCTAAACAACCCTACCATTCCCTTAATCGCACCAAACACACAGGGCAGCTAATAAACAGGCACCCTGCTAGGTACCCACCTATTTTTGCTTTTAAAAAGAACTTTGTGGGGCGGTGGTGGTGCACACCTCTAATCCCAGCACTTGGGAGGCAGAGGCAGTGGATCTCTGTGAGTTCGAGGCCTGTCTAAGAGCTAGTTCCAAAGCTACAGAGAAGCCAGCTAGGGCTCCAAGAATGATAACCTGTCTCAAATCAAACAGACAGACGGATGAAAATGGTATGCAAATAGGTGTTGGTACTCCTATTAGGTAGATGAATGCAATGAAGTACTGGAATCAGATGACCTCGTTAGATCAGATACTGGGAAACAGGGGTGAGAGTTACCAAATCTAGGCAAATCTGTACAGTCTACAGGGCCCCTCTCCATTAAGACCACTGTCTGCCGCGCTGAATTCAAACGAATCTTGGAACGCTGAGTCTCCTGGCACTTGCCTCCCTGCGTGGAGAGGCCTCCGGAATTTTACTAAAGACTTGTATAAAGTTAAGCTGAGGTCTTCCCTCCAGCCTCCACTGGTCACACCTAACATCCTTAGGGGAATTTGGAAACACACCCTAGGCCAAGCTGAGGTCCAAGAACCTTTGTGATAGTATGTCAGTGTCCCTGGTTAGATGAAAATCCCTGTGACTCCAATAAATAAAGTCAGATTCTTTTTCTGCCACCCAGCCACTAGTGTCTTATCTTGGGCATGAAGTGAAACAGGATCTCTGTAGGCACAAAAGGACCTCTGAAACCTGAGGCTGTAAAAACTCACAACGAAGTGACTGACAGCTTGCAGGCACGCACAGTGGGCAATGAATCTGCTGATACAGCAAAGGGCTGTCACAGAGAGTTTATCTAGTGAGTGGAGCTAGTGATGACAGAGCCCAGGGGCAAGGGTTCCTCTGAGGTGGGTCGCTGTCTTTCTCACTAAGGCAGACCAGGTTCCCACTCCATCTCTACCCCCACCCCGGCCCCAACGTCCCACCCCGACCCTTTGCTCAAAAGGCTCCCACCGTTCAGGCTCCCTAAGTTCTCAGAGCAGTCAGGGCTCCACATCCTTCCCCAGTGCTCACCTCCAAGGTTTTCACCAGGATCTTCATGTAGACCTCCGAGATGCCTAGAGATAATCCGAAGACCGAGGGCAACAGGATGAGGCCGACTACCAGCGTCAGCCAGGTGGACAGGAGCTTCACCGCCAGGTCAGTGCCCTCCATGTCTCGGCACGCCCTCTGGGAGACGTCCCCAGGAGGTCCGGGCGCAGTAGAAAGATACCCGAGTCCTGGGCAGCCCAGCGCAGCTCGGAAAATACAGCGTCCGACCCGGAGCCGGGCTCCGGGGAGTCAGAGCCGCCCGCCTCACTCCCTTCAGCTCTGCGGAGCGAAGAGAAGAGGGAGAACTCTCAGAACTACGGCGATCTCCTTCCTTCCTCCTCTGGGGTCCCCGCTGTCCCAAGGGCTAACTCTCCACTAGAGGCCCAGGCCAAGCTGCGGTCACACCGCTGCGGGAGCAGATCTGAGTGTCGGGAGAGAAGACCCAACTGGCGGCGATCTAGGGGACACCCTGGTTAGTGCGGTCAGAGCTCACGAAGGCAGCCAGGAACGTGCCCCACCCCGGGCCTGATTTCCTCCGGGGAGCGATTGCGACAACCCCGCAGTGACTCACCGAGGCCCTGGGGCAGTGAGGATCCCTGCAGGTTCCCTGTGCCTTGGCGTGGGCTGCGGGCTATGCGGGTAGCAAGCCACTGGCTTGCTTTCGGGTGCCGGGAGCCCCTTTTACTGCACTCTGTCCTTGCCCCACCCCACTCGCCACCCAACGGGGAGCTCCCTGGCACGACTGAGTCCCGGGGGCACGCTGCCTTGTGAGCCGCTGCCTTCCGTCCCGCCTCTCCCCCGCCCCCGTGCACTGCACTCCCAGCAAAGGTCCTTTCGGGAGCAGACTTTCCATCTTCACCCACAGAATCTAAGGTCTCCCGGACACTGCGGAAAACCTTGTTTTGTGAACGTGCAAAACGACCTCGTAGGAAAAGCTTTCCGTAGGAAACTGCAGAGCAAGCGTGAGCAGTCACGGCCGCTCCTGGCTCCCCCACGCCTCCTTCCTTACCCAGCCAGCTGCAGGGCTGAAACCTACCGGGCTGGAAAGGAGAAAGCGCGTTCTTTCTCCACAAGCCTCCTTAATCACTCTGCCAACACCTCCCTGGCACGGAAGAGACCCAGAAGACCGGAGTGGCAGTGTCGCAGGACTGTAATTCCAGCATTTACACTCAGGAATCTGAGATTGAAGAGGAGACGGTACTGGGCTGTGTGGCGTTCCAATAGTCAGCCTGGGGCTAAATAGCCAGACCCTCTTTCTTTAAAGGGCAAGCAGGGAGGGGGCTGTTTGTCACTCCCCTCCCCGGAGGAGATTCCAGTCTAAGCTTCCCTTAGTCCACCCACACTCAGCACAGACTGCAGAAAAATGCTTCTCAAATGCTAACCTTCACCCAACTCGCACACGAGTTTCCCGGGGATCCACGTCCCACGCCGCTGTGGTGCTAGCCCTTACAAGAACAAAGAACAAAAAAGCCTGCACGCGTATTCCGCTGCAGCACAGTTTTAAGATTAAGCCTGAGAAGGGACTCTGAGAACAGTAGGGTCCAGACCATCACTGAATCGGCTCTAAATCCTTAGTAAGACCAAACTAACTTTACAGTTGACCGTCGGGAACTGGTTTTGGAGCTGGAAAAAGTAGAGTGACCCGCAAACTGAACGGAACGTGTTAATTTAAGCAAACATTGCAGAGAAAGCTACCCCACCCCCCCAGGGGGGCGTGAAGGAAATAGGAATCTCCTCTGCACCTCCAACCAGTTGTCCACACTCTCCCCACTAGAAGTTGTGAAGGGAAAGATATCAGGAACTTACTCTCAAAATGGGGCCAGTGAGATGGCTCACCAACAAAGGTGAGATGCCAAACATCAAAGACCTGTCAGTCTTTGAACCCCCATGGTGCAAGCTCAGGATCAATTTACCCCTGACCACAGGTTCTCCGTGGCATCACACACACACACACACACACACACACACACGATAAAATACAAGATCACTTAAAAATTTTATCAGGCAGCTGGGCAGTGGTGGCTCACGCCTTTAATCCCCAGCACTCGGGGAGGCAGAGGCAGGCAGATCTCTGTGAGTTCAAGGCCAGCCTGGTCTACAAGAGCTAGTTCCAGGACAGGCTCCAAAGCCACAGAGAAACCCTGTCTCAAAAAAACAAAAAAAAATTAAGCAGGCATGAAGAGAAATCCCAGCACTTGGGAAATGGAGACAGGGGGACCAGGAGTTCAAGGCTATATGAAACCCTAACTCAAAAACATTTCTGGAAGCTGGTCAACATATATCTTTGTGTACATGTGTGGTTTATATATTTAGCTCACAATCTAAGATTTACTAGCTCATTTAATATTGTCCAGGAAAAATATTTAGCCTCCTTTATTTCCTCCAACCAAATGCTGAATGATTGCTCCATAACCCACCCTGTAGAAGAAACATCCAGGCAGTCCTTGTTTCTGTTTAAACACACTCATACAGAGTGCACACGCGCCCCAGTATGTTTGCTTGTTTATAACCGAACTTGTGAACTGCCTTTGGTTTGGGGTTTTGTTTAGGAATGACTCTGTAAACAAAGCTGTATCCGGAAGTCAGAAAACTGCTAGAAGGGAAGTGTTCCTTCTCACCTGAAGACTGCAAAACCAGCACAGCCCCCAAAAGACACCTGCGCCCCTTGGCAACCTTAGAAAAGGAAAGACTCCAGGCTTGCCTTCCCTCCTGGGAAGCTCCTTCCCCTTCCTCGGGCAGGACTCCTCAGCAACACCAAATAGCACAGTTTTCACCTAATGGAAGCCAGAAATCTGCGATCAAGGCGTCTGTAGTGTAGGTCAGGCTCCTCTCTAAGCCCTCGCAAGGATCTTTCCCCTCTTCAAGCCTCTGTTTCCAGAGGCCTTGGGTTTGTGTAACCCCCATCTCTGCCCCAGTATTGATTTGACCTTCCTAGGCAAAAAGCCTACCACTGAGCTACATCCTCAGCCTTTTTCTTCTCTTATGAAGACATTTAATCCTGGCTTTAGGGCCTACACTAATCTAGAAAGAATTTATCTAAAAATACACCATTATTTAGGCCTGCATGATGGCGCATGCCTCTAATCCCAGAATTGAAGAAACCAGGGCAGGTGGATCTCTGTGAGCTCAAGGCCAGCCAGGGCTACACAGTAAGATCTTGACTCAAAAAACAAACAATATTGATTACAATTAATCAGACTGAGCCGGGTGGTAGTGGCGCACGCCTTTAATCCCAGCACTTGGGAGAGAGAGGCAGGTGGATCTCTGTGAGTTCGAAACCAGCCTGGTCTACAAGAGCTAGTTCCAGGACAGGCTCCAAAGCCACAGAGAAACGCTGTCTCAAAAAACCAAAAAAAAAAAAAAAACCAATTAATCAGACTGTGACAGAGAAATTATAGGGACACAAGAAGAGAGAGGGACTGTAGGGCCCGTGTCTACCCTTGTTACTGGGGTACATCTTGAGGACAGTTTCTGGTCAGCTAACTAAGCATCCTGTTTGTTCCTGTGCTCTCCCTGTCCCGCCTGGTGATTAGCTGTAGGGCATTGACTCCATCGTTGGTACAGTAATTTCCCACCTGCCTGGGCGGAAATCCTTGTGCAGCAGCTAGGTATATAAGATTTTCCCCAAGTTTGAATAAACGGCATTCAGCTGATCTCCTTACAAATGACCCAGGTCTCTTTGTGTGTTCTTTCCATCTCCAGGCCCTTGGACTCGCGTACGGTACAGTGGTGCAAACTGTACAGAGGGTATAACACAGAATCGGGTGTTACAAGGGACCTTTCGTCCCCAAGTCTGATTGACTTCTCTAGAACTCTGGCACAATTAGCATTTCATTTCATTTTGTCTTTCTCCTTTCTTCTTTCCCTCTTTCCCTTCCTCCCTCCCTCTCTCCTTCCTTTCTGTCTTTCTTAGACAGGGTTTCACTGAGAAGTTCTGGCTAGCCTGGAACTTTCTCTGTACAGTAGGCTGTCCTTGAACCCACAGAGATCCACCCGCCTTTGTTTCCTGAGTGCTGGGATTGATCCTCAACACATGGGTCTTGCTCACTTTAGGGGTTGCCTAAAACCATGGGAATACACAAATATTTACATTATAATTCACCACAGTAGCAAAATTACAGTTATGAAGTACACTGAAAATAATGTTATGGCTGGTCTCAACACAACAAGAGGAACTGTATTAGCTTCACAGCACTAGGAAGGCTGGGAACCACTAACGTAGGCCAACACGCCCAGTCCACGGTTAACACTTTATTTTTGTCTTTTAGTTTTAAGACAAGGTCTGTGCTTCTATATAAAACTATGTACTTTTTATTTTTTTAAAAAAAAAAAAAAAAGATAAAATTTAGGGGCTGGAAAGCTGGTTCAGGGATTAAGAATGCTGCCAGAGGTCCTAAATCCCAGTAACCACTTGGTGGCTCACAACCATCTGTAATGGGATCTGGTGCCCTCTTCTGGCGTGCAGATAGAACACTGTATGTGTGATCTATAAATCTTTAAAAAAAAAAAGATAAAATTCAACTAATAGTAAATGCTCAGTGTGAAATTTGTTCAGACCTGTTACTGGGGGGGGTGTGTGTGTGTGTGTGTGTGTGTGTGTGTGTGTGTGTACGATGATAAAGAGAGAGTTGATGCAAACTTTTTTTTTGAGACTGAGTCTCACATAGCCCAGGCTGCCCTCAAACTCACTCACTCCTCCATAGCTAAGAATGACCTTACATTTCGGTATCTTGTGTTTTCCCCCTGAGTGTCAGGATGACACACATACACACACCATCTGTCCCATGAATGTGGAGCTGAGTATTCAAACCAGGGTTTCATGCATTCTAGGCAAACGTTCTCCCTGCTAAGCTGCATTCCCCAGCCCCTTGGCATATACTTTACAGCATCCTTTTTCACTCTCAAAATGCATTTTGGTGACAAATCAATGCTCCCTTACGCTTTCATGATTTCTAACAACCTTCGCAATCCTAAAGTACTAGATTATCAGATGCAGCCGACTGTGAGCCCTAATCCGTCATTACTGTTCTTCCCTTGACCAATGGCATGGGTGTTTGGAGAACTTTGTCAACACCTGAGTGCTGTGAGATGATACTCTTGTATCCTGTAAAGATTGTCACTCATATTGGTTTAACACTGATTGGCAAGTAGCCAGACGGGAAGTATAGGCAGGGTGACCAGACTAGGAGAATTTTGGGGAGAGGAAAGGATCAGTCTGTAGTCGCTACCCAGACATAGAAGAAGCAAGATGAGAATGCCTTACTGAGTAAGTTACCAAGTCACATGGCTAAACATAGATAAGAATTATGAGTAAGTTGTAAAACCTAGTTAATAATAAGCCTGAGCTAATAGGCCAACCAGTTTATAATCAATATAAGCCTCTGTGTGTTTTGTTGGGACTGAACAGCTACAGGACCAGGCAAGACAGAAATTTCCATCTACACCTGAGGCTGAATGAAACGGTATAGGGGATTAAAAAAAAAAAAAGGCATCTCTTTGACATTTGGATGAACTCAAGGAACAGACTTGTGTTTTACAGGAATTTGTCAGGTGTGGTTCTTCTGGGCTAGGCCATGATGCTTCAGGGTGAGGAAGGCTTTCCACCTCAAGTCATCTAATCTAGATAACCCTTCACAAGAAGGTCCAGAGGACCATCTCCTGTGTGATCCTAGAACCCGTCATGTTGACCATCAATATTAACCATGGTAATTCAGTGTAACACCCAAACATACCACTGGTAAGCCATCATATTCCACCTCTTGTTACCACAGGCTCATGACATAATGCAAAGAACATTCATTCCAACTTCAAAAGTCCCCAGTCCATAACAGTTCCAAAACTGTGCAAAAGCTTAAATGTAACCTCTTTAGAGACCCAGGCACTGTCTTCTCTGTGAGCTTTTTTTATTATTTATTTATTTTTATTTTTTATTTTATTATTATTTGGGGGGGATTTTTTTCGAGACAAGTTTTCTCTATAGCTTTGGAGCCTGTCCTAGAACTACTAGCTCTTGTAGACCAGGCTGGCCTCGAACTTACAGAAATCTGGCAGGTGGATCTCTGTGAGTTCAAGGCTACCTTGGTCTACAAGAGCTAGTTCTAGGACAGGCTCCAAAGCTACAGAGAAACCCTGTCTCAAAAAACAAAACAAAACAATAAAACTTCCTTTTCTGTGTGTACACTAGAACTCATGTGTTTCCATGTTAAAAATATTAATGACATATAATTATTGCAATGGTTTTGCAAACAGAGTTTGACCCAACAAATTTAACATTTCTCTGTGTTTCCATGTGTTTTTATTTGCTTATCTATTTGTTCAGAGGAGAAAATATTAGGGAGACAAAAATCATCGCATAAAAATTTTAATGCACTTATTTCTTTTATGCCACCTTGTAAGTAATATTTATACTTTAGTCTAAACATGATTAACAAAGGAAGAAAATACGCTAAAAATTCTTTTTATTAATCATTAAATATTCCTTTTATGGAAATATATGCATAATATGTAAATATGTCTCACACGCATATATATATACACACACATATATGGATACACACATGTGTATGTGTGTGAGATAAGGTCTTGCTCTGTAGCCCAAGGACTCACCATCCCCTTGCTTCTGTTTCCTGGGAGCCAGGATTACAAGCATGAACCACCATGTCTGGCTCCTCTTTGTAAACTTTGAAGTACATCTAGGAACTTAGTTCTACCTCAGCCTGTGAATATTGTCCTTTTCTGGGAAAAGCTAACATTAACCTCTGCCCTCAAACTGCACAGGCACCAACAATGGAGAAAATGGCTCGTCCATGTTGGTGAAAATACTATTTACCGTTTACCAAGGGCAACTTGTGGGTGGTGAACAACACATAGCTGCCTGGTCCTCAGACTCACCAATGCCCACCAGTCTCCCAGGAGCTGCAATTTCGGCAGCTCCAATTCTCTAAGAAAGGTGATGTAAAGCCTGGGTTCAGAGCACTGCAGCAGAGGTGGCTACAGACTCCCCACATCTAAAACAGTGTCTGGAAAGGTACCTTGGCTAGTTTTATAGTCACTTGACACAAGCTGGAGTCATCTGAGAGGAGGGAACCCAATTAAGAAAATGCCTCCATAAAACCAGGCTGTAGACAACCAAGCCTGCAGGGCATTTTCTTAATTAGTGATTGATGAGACAGTGGATGGTGATTTAGGATGTGTAAGCCACACAAACTCGTTCCTCTCCAAATTGCTTTTGGTCACGATGTCTCATCACAGCGACAATCACCCTAGGTTCCGTGTTTATGTGTGCGCCGGGACCCTTACTGGAGATTCTGTTGGTCTTGGCAAATACCACCCTACCTTGCAAGGGTGACTCAGTCTGCTGCTGTCAGACACATAAACAGGTCAGTGGTAGCTTGCTGCAAGATGCAGTCAACCTAAGAAGGATTCAGAATACCATTCTCACTACCAGAAATGATTTTTGTTTCTTTCTCAATCTTGTGTCTGAGTGTACAGGTGTGCAAATGAGGGCACGTGTGCACCACGGCACATATGGGGGTCAGAGGACAACTTTGGGCTTCAGTCTTTACTTTCCATCTCTTGCTGTTTTCTACTGTGGATGTTAGGCGAGCTGGCTTGTGAACTTGCAGGGAATCTCCTGCCTCTGACCCCAAATCACCATTGAGGCTTCAGAATTTCCGGCGTGGGTTCTGGGGACTCAAGACCCAGTGGGCCACATTTGCACAGTGAGTGTTCTACCCACCGAGCCATTTCCTCAGTCCCTTTTATAGACCTTTGCGCGTGTGTATTCTCATGCATTGTGTGTGTGATGTGTGTGTATGTGTATAATGTGTATCTATGCATGTGTGTGCAATGGGCATGTATGTGAAATCTGCATCCATTTATAGACTCATGATGGTCATTACCAGTAAAGTTCTAGCACAGGAGACTCTTCTGAAGGGAATGACTGAAAGGTTATTAGTGGACACTTCAGAAATTTCTACACCCCTTAGTTAACCATGAAGTATTTTATTTGTTCAGACGCAAGATGCTGAAGGAACTGTTGCTGCTTGAGTGTTTTAAATCCGTCCTTTAAAGTGTGGCCGCTTTACCAAGATGCCCCTCAAATGCCTTAAAATTCAGCCTCAACATGTGCAACAGTTCGTTACAAAGAAAACTGGGGTTCCCTTTTAAGATTGTTAGTTTCATTAATAAAAGAAAGGGGCCGTAGAGATGGCTCAGTGGTTAAGAGCACAGGCTGCTCTTCCAGAGGTCCCAGATTAATTCCCAGTATCCACGGGATACTGGGATTCCAGTTCTAGGGGACCTGATGCCCTCCTCTGGCCTCCACCTGCACCAGGCATGCCTGTGCTACTGACAAAAACCTCAAATACACAATAAAGTTAAAATTGTTTTGTAAAGATAGGAGACAGGAAGCTTGAGTACAATTCCTTAGAGCTTAAGCAAAAACAAAACAAACAAACAAAAAGGAAACAGGACGGGCAAGTTCTAAATCTTGGCATTGGCCAAGAGCAGAGAAATGGAAGAGGAAGAGAAAAGACAATGCCACTTGTAATGGAGATTGATGAGCAGCCATGTGGTGGAAGGAGAGGCGAAGAGAGACTTCAGGGAAGCTGCCTGGGCTCTGGCAGGGAGCGGGGAGGGGGAAATCCACACTTTCTGTGTAACTTAAGAAGTGGGCAGGCTTTGTGCAGATACTGTGACAGCAGCTGCAAGGGGCTGTCCAGAAAGGAGGCTTCAAGAAGGAAAAGTATGTTATCTCATTAGGAGGTGTTTCAAGACACCCCGGACAGGGAGTCCACCACAGACCAAAGTGCAGATAACACCAAAATTCCGCTCGGTGGACCATGAGCTTTATTGGGGTTTCTTATGAGGGCATGGGTGAGGGGTTATGTACAGGAGCAGAAATGACTCAAAGATGGCTGTATCACCAAAACTCACCCCAGCATGGGAAACAGCTCACAGAACTGGGAACCTGGAGAGCGTCCTTTCAAGGCGCCTCAGTGGGTCTATACCTCTTCCAATCAGACCAGAAGCTGGTCTGGTCTCAGAATCTTGCCGCTTGGCTCTGCTCTTCTGGGAGCAACTCTCAGATTACTGCTTACCCTGGAAGGGAGGGGTCTAGTCGCTCTGGTGGGTCTTGGGGGGTTTTCTGAAGCTATTTTGAGCTGTTTACCTTCCTGCTTAAGGAGCTTCCCTGCAGGATGGAATGTTTAATTTCTTAGGAAATTTACACAACACAGAGATAACTGATCCTCTTGTCTCTTTTTGGGCAGCTCAGACTGCCAGCTCTCTACCCAGGGCTAGAGAAGGAAATGAAAACAAAGCTAGGTACCTCCACTTTCACGTGTGGCAGTTTAATTTTCAAGGAGTGATAACTGATGTTTGCATTCCCAGTGGTGCCAGGGAAATGGGAAGAGCCAATGCCTCAGCGGTGTAAAGCTCCTTAGCAAGTTTCTAGAACATACACTCACTGTGGGGCACGGCTCTAGTTCTGCTGAGTGCCCACTTTTCTTTGTGATGTCTAGCAGGATGGACCCCGGGTAATGACAAGTAGGAGTCACTTCGGCGCAGCTTACAAAGTGTTTTTGTTTGTTATCTCGGGTAGGCTCACCACACCCACCAGGTGCCAGCGTCAGAAATTGTCAGAAATTACGGGAGCCTGTTTGAAATCAGCCTGACTCACTCTCCCAGTTAAAGGCTGGCGGGAAGAATAGTTTGGCTGGATCTGCAACAGATCTTGTCAGGGACACTCTCTGGAGGGACCTATGGTGGCACAGACAGACAGACTTGGGAGGAAGGACAGACAGTCTAGATGGCAGCATTTAAAACCCCGCAGCCCACTTCCCAGCCAACCACCTGAACCATCAGGCTGGCTCTCCACTAAGTGGGCAAACCTGTCTGTGGGCTTCAAAGAAAGACCTGCCATGGAGTCAGAAAAGAATCTTCCTTCCCTTAGTCTGGTCCACCGCAGAGCTGACTTACATTGTCTATGGAGTGCGGAACTAAGACTTGTCCAAGCTTACTCATCACACTCTGAGACTATTCATTCATAAATTTCGGTAGTAAAACCACCTATAATCTCCCATAAAGCAGTTATTTATAAAACTGAATTTGGTACTGGAGACTACTGGCTGCTCTTCCAGAAGACTCAGGTTTAATTCTCAACACCCACATGGCAGCTGACAACTATTTGTCTGTAACTCAAGATCCAAGGGATCTGACGCCCTCTCCTGGCCTCCAAGAGCAATAAGAAGCACTTGGTGCACAGAGCTAATGTAGGCAAAACATTCAAACATATAAAGTAAATAATAATAATATAAAATAAAACTCGCCGGGTGGGTGGTGGTGGCGCATGCCTCTTTAATCCCAGCACCCAGGAGGCAGAGGCAGGCGGATCTCTGTGAGTTCGAGGCCAGTCTGGTCTACAAAGCAAATTCCAGGACAGCCTCCAAAGCTACACAGAGAAACACTGTCTTGAAAAAACCAAAAGAAAGAAAGAAAAGGAGGAAAGAAAGAAAAAAAAAAGAACTTAAGATTCCATATTGTATATTAAAAATTTCTCAATGCTCGGGCATCATCCCCAGTGATTATGATTCAATTTATCCATGGGGCCTAGAACAATTTGGTTTGTAATTAACTTTTTTCTTGAGATGGTGTCCCAGTTAGCTTTCACCATGACCTAAGAAGGGAGGAGTTATCCAGATCAGCAAGAAAGCAACAAGCAGTGTTTCTGCCTCAAGCCGCTGCCCTGCCGTCCTTCAGTAATAGGCTATAACTTGTTTTTTTGTTTGTTTGTTTGTTTTGGTTTTTTCGAGACAGGGTTTCTCTGTGGTTTTGGAGCCTGTCCTGGAACTAGCTCTTGTAGACCAGGCTGGTCTTGAACTCACAGAGATCCGCCTGCCTCTGCCTCCCGAGTACTGGGATTAAAGGCGTGCGTCACCACCGTCCGGCAAATATTTATTTATTTATTATGTATACAATATTCTCTCTGTGTATGCCTGAAGGCCAGAAGAGGGCACCAGACCTCATTACAGATGGTTGTGAACCACCATGTGGTTGCTGGGAATTGAACTCAGGACCTTTGGAAGAGCAGACAATGCTCTTAACCGCTGAGCCATCTCTCCAGCCCTCTGTTTCTTTGTTTTTATTTGTTTGTTTTATCCATGGCAAAAGAGATGAAACTAAAATAAATGTACCTCTATGTTCACCACGCTGGGTTTTGAAGTCTGGGACTCTGTTGATCCTCTTGCATCAGCCTCCCCAGAGGCAATGTCTAACTATGCACAAACCTCCTGAGTCCTCTGAAAGCAATTCATAGTTTTTAAATCAGTGTATTTCTTTTTATGTGTATAGGTGTTTTGCCTGCATGCATGTCTGTGCCTGGTGCGCTCAGAGGCTTAAAGAGGATATCGGATCCTCTGAGGCTGGAGTTACAGACGGCTGTGAGCGCTATGTAGGTGCTGGAACTCAGGTCGTCTGGAAGGGCAGCAAGTGCTCTTAACCACTGAACCATCTCTTTAGCTCCCAAAGGAGTAAAGAGATGCTAGAGGAATGAGGGAAGAAACCAGAGGGAAACATATACATTGGCCATCTCAGTCCTGGTAGGAAAAGCTTCTACCCAGCCTGAAAAAGTATCTATATCTGGCTGGCTTAATTTCTGTAAAATCTACCTCCCAGTAGGCCCCAGGCCGGTCGCCCTTGAGCCTCTTCCCAGGAGTGTATATGGAGTGTCCTGCATTAGTCATAGCACAGGCCTTGCAGCTTTTGACTACTTCTTCTGCCAAGTCAGAGAGTCCTATAACATAATAGTCGAAGGCCCTAACAACATCTTTTAGTTTCTTGGCCCCCAAGTGGGTCAGGTAATGTAAGTTGGTAACATACTTGTGTTCTTCTTTTCGTGGGAGGACTAGTTTTCCTCCTTCTGTCTCTACTGCCCAATATGGGACTTCCTTTACCAGTCATAATTTGCCCATAAGTTGATAGTCCTTGGAGGTGTATCTAAAATTGGTTTCACTGATATCATAATAATCTTTAGGCTCTTTGATTGCCAAGATCATTGTTCCTTGGGCCACCTGTTTAGCAGTTAGGTCTGCCATCTGATTTCCTTTAGCCACAGTATCTCGAACTTCTTGGTGTCCTGGACAGTGTATGATGGCTACCTTCTTTGGCAAATGTATGGCCTCGAGGAATCTCAAAATTTCTTCTTTATTTTTTATGTCTTTTCCTGCAGGTATCAACCGTCCTCTCTGTCTGTATATTACTCCGTGTATATGGGCAGTGGCAAAAGCATACCTGCTGTCAGTGTAGATGTTCGTAGACTTCCCCTTGCCATCCGTAGAGCTTGTATCAAAGCCACAAGTTTGGCTTTCGGGGCCGACATCCTTTCAGGGAGGCTACTGGCCCAGATCACTTGCTTCCCATCCACCACTGCTGCCCCCGCCTTCTGCTTACCTTCACCCACGAAACTGCTGCCATCCATGTACCAGCTCGGACTCCCAGGCCAAGGCTGATCCCTCGGATCATTTCGGGTACCAGCTTCTTCTGCCAGAATGTCAGCACAGTGATGGGTAGGTGAGGACTCATCAGTCTCAGGCAGTAGGGTAGCGGGATTTAGGACAGCAGGGGGAGCGAAGGTCACTGGTTCAGTCAACAAAAGGTTTTGATCACCTCTGGCCTATTTTGAGTAAACCTGATCTGGGCCTTCAACTTCGTTAACAAGTCTCTTTCTAATAAAGGCGTGGGACACTCAGGGAAAACCAGGAAGAAATGAGTCACTTGTCCTCTCCCCAAATCTACAGTTCGTAAGGTGGTCCACGGATATTGTTTCTGTCCAGTTGCTCCAATTACTATAATCTTTGTATTCTTTAGCTTCCCCAATGGTTGTTTCAGCACAGAGTGCTCAGCCCCTGTGTCCATTAGAAAATCCATAGGGGTCCCCTCCACAGTCAGGGTTACCCTAGGCTTGGGGAGGGGGTCTGAGTCCCGTTCCCTCTAATCATCTTCTTCTAGGGCCAGTACCTTAGAGGCCCTTCCTTTCTTCTTTGGGCATTCTCTTGCCCAATGTGCTTTTTCTTTCTTTGCAATAAGCACATTGGTCTTTGTCCAAGGGGTGCCTCTTCACTCATCTTTGGTCTTCTGTTGCCCAGGTTCCCTATCTGTCTAGGTCCTGTCTTCCCTTTCTCTCCTACTACTGCGGCCAAAATTCTAGTCAAATTTCTCTCTTGCTTCGATTCCTCCAGTCCTCTCTTTCCTCTGCCTCCTGCCCCCCTCTCTCTCGCTTCTCTTCCTCCATCTCTCGCTTATGAAACACTTTCTCTGCTTCCTTAACCAAACCTTGCAAGGTATAATCCTATAACCCTTCTAACTGCTGTATAACTTTTTCTTAATATCTGATGCTGACTGTCCTATGAAGGCCATAGTTACCGCTGCTTGCTGACCCTCAGAGATTGGGTCAAAGGGAATATAATGCCTGTAAGCCTCCATTAAACGTTCAAGAAACACAGATGGTGGTTCAACCGGCCCCTGAAGAACCTCTCTTACCTTGGCCAAATTAGTGGGGCATCTTGTGGCCCCTCAGAGACCTGCCACAAGATCCCAGCAATAGACCATCAGCCGCTCCCAACCTGCTGCCGTATTAAAGTACTGGAGGGGTTGGAGGTGAGGTGAGTCCACTGGGGGCCCATAGACGCACAGTGGCAACTCCATTGTTGAATCTGGTCCTCCAGGACCCTGTGCAGGACTCTGATGATGCAGACTTCATGTGACTGTCGTAGCCCTTTCCCCGTCCCCTGGTGCTGCTGCTAGCACCAGGATCAGGCATCTGGGGCAGCGGGTAAGGCTGGGGGGGACGGACGGACGGACAGGACTTGGCCATTCAGGTGGCTCCTCAATCTTGGGATAGATTTTGGGAGGAGCTGAAGGTTGGTTCTCGGGCAAATTCTCAGGCCTCGGAGTTACAGGTTTCGGTTTGTGCTCCAACTCTGGGAGAGCCAGGGTTCAGGAACCTGGCTTCCATCCGCGCACCCAGGGCTTCACCCAAGGTGGGGGATCCTGGACCAAATCTTGCCATATAGTAATATATGGTTGTTGATCAGGATGGGATCCTGGTCCTTCTTGAAAATCAATAGCTTTAATTTCAAAAATAATGATTAAATCAAAGGTGCCCTCTGGAGGCCAGCCAACATCAAGCACTGGCCACTCCGACGAACAAAAAGTAAAGTCTTTCATGGACCTTTCTTAATCTCAACTGACAAGTTGTGTGCTCTAGCCATAACTTCAGTCCAATGATCCAGAGTCAATGTCACAATCTGTCCCATCGTCAAAGTCACAAGTAAGACAAAACAAAGACTGAAGACACACAAACGACACACAAACAAAGGCTTAACAAATGTCTGTCTCCATCTAGACAGACAAAACAACTCCAGAAACACAGACGGCCGAGAGGGCATATAGTTCCTCCAATCTAGGAGAACTTCCATATCCTCACCAGCACCCAGCTGGGAATCTCTCACACGTCCCTGGGGTCCCTCCTCACCTCCCAGGATGTCTCCCAGGGCAGCAATTGGTGATTTCCTAGCATGTCTGTTGATCACTCCCTCCGTCTCCTCCTGAGATGCAAGCGACTGCAAAACCGAAAGTACAGAACCTAAATTCAGCCGCACGGCATGAAAACACAAAGACACAGACAATGTCTCACCTCCACGTGGGTCTTCGGAGGTGAGGGTGGTCGCCAATCCCAGATAAGCCCCCAAATAAAAGACCCCCGGAATAGGGAGACTCTCACTCAAGTCTCAGGATAACACGACCCCCCAGGAACTCATGAGAGACCGTTCTTGCTGAAATCACACAAGGTTTACTGACAGGAACCAGTGTGCTGGGGCCAAAACTCATTTCCCACGCAGGGGTAGAGGAGTTCAACCCTGAGTAGCTGGGAGAAATGGTATTTAGGGGAAGAAACCACAGCCCAAAGGGGGTAGGGAGGGTGTCATTGGAAAATTCTGAAAATACGAGTGATAATCACAGGGGGTAATTCCCTGTTTCTCAAGATTATTCTCAAGATTATAATCTAACTTTATGGTCAGATAGTTCCTGGAACAGAATCACTGGACTGTCTAACCTAGATTTTTGGCTCTACTTTTCCTGCTAGATTTTTGGCTCTACTCTTCCTGCTAGAGATTTTTGGCTCTATTCTTCCTGGTCCTTCATAACTTCCACCCAAGCTTTTCAGACTCTTTGGATATATGGACGTCAGTGGCTGGGGTGATGGAGTCTCTTATGGCAAGGCAAAAACTACGTTTTCCACAACCTAGAATAACTTAGAGTAGGACACAGCCTGATCTCAACTCCTAAGCCTCAGTTACTGTAGGATATGTCAAACAGTCTTCAAAGACCTTGAAAGAACGGTACTCAACTTCGTTTGGAAAAGCAAAAAACTCAGTATAGCCAAAACAATCCTATACAATAAAAGAACTTCTGGAAGCATCATAATCTCGAACTTCAAACTCTACTACAGAGCTACAGTACTGAAAACAGCCTGGTATTGACATAAGAACAGACAGGAGGACCAATGGAAGCGAATGGAAGACCCGGATATCAATCCACACATCTTCTAACACCTGATCTTTCACAAGAAAGCAAAAAATATCAAATGGAAAAAGGAAAGCATATTAAACAAGTGGTGCTAGCATAACTGGATATCAACATGTATCAAAATGAAAATAGACCCATATCTATCACCATTCACAAAACCCAAGTCCAAATGGATCAAAGACCTCAACATAAAGCCAGCCACACTGAACCTTATAGAAGAGAAAGTGGGAAGTACACTTGAACGCATTGGCACAGGAAACCTCTTCCTAAATATAACTCCATCAACACAGACACTGAGAGAAACAATTAATAAATGGGACCTCCTAAAACTGAAAAATGCCTGTAAAGCAAAGGACATGGTCAACCTACAGAAGGGGAAAAGATCTTCACCAACCCCACATCAGACAGAGGATTGATCTCCAAAATATACAAAGAACTCAAGAAATTGGTCATCATAAGAACAAATAATCCAATAAAAAACTGGAGTACAGACCTAAACAGAGAACTCTCAACAGAGGAATCTAAAATGGCTGAAAGACACTTAAGGAAATGTTCAACATCCTTAGTCATTAGAGAAATGCAAATCAAAACAACTCTGAGATTCCATCTTACACTTGTAAGAATGGCCAAGATCAAAAACATTGATGAGAACCTATGCTGGAGAGGTTGTGGGGAAAAGGGAACACTGCTGAATTGCTGGTGGGAATGCAAGCTGGCACAACCCCTTTGGATGTCAGTGTGGCAATTTCAGAAAATTAGGAAACAACCTTTCTCAAGACCCAGTAATACCACTTTTGGGTATATATCCAAAGGATGCTCAATCGTGCCACAAGGACATGTGCTCAGCTATGTCCATAGCAGCTTTGTTTGTCATAGCCCAATGCCCCTCAACCGAAGAATGAATAAGGAAAAAGTGGTACATTTACACAATGGAGTACTACACAGCAGAAAAAAAAATAATGACAACTTGAATTTTGCAGGAAAATAGATTATTTTGAGTGAGGTAACCCAGACACAGAAAGACAATTATCACATGTACTCACTCATAGGTGGTTTTTAAACATAGAGCAAAGAAAGCCAGACTACAAACCACAATCCCAGAGAACCTAGACAACAATGAGGACACTAAGAGACACTTACATAGATATAACTTACATGGGAAGTAGAAAGTAGAAAAGGACAAGATCTCCTGAGTAAATTGGGAGCATGGGGACCTTGGGGGAGGCCTGAAGCGGGGGAAGGGAGAGGCAGGGAGGGGAGTTCAAAACGTTGTTTTTCTGTACAGCTCTGGCTGTCCTGGAACACACTCTATAAGCCAGGCTACTGCCTCTGCCTGCCCAGGACTAGGATTAAAGGTGTACACCACCACACCTGGCCCAGATATAAATCTTTTTGTTTGTTTGTTTTTTGTTTTTCGAGACAGGGTTTCTCTGTAGCTTTGGAGGCTGTCCTGGAACTCACTTTGTAGACTAGGCTGGCCTCGAACTCACAGAGATTCACCTGCCTCTGCCTCCCTAGTGCTGGGATTGAAAGTGTGCGCCAACATTACCCAGCCCACAGCAATTCTTATAATGGAAAACACTTAATTGAGGTGGTGGTTTACAGTTTAAAAGGTTCAGTCCATTATCATCATGGCAGGCCATGCCAGCATGTGGGCAGACATGGTGCTGGAGGAGCTAAGAGTCCTACTTTCTCCTCTGGCGGCTCCATGGCTTCTCATTGACTCTGCCTCCATTCTCTCTATATATCTCTCCCAGCCTGGCTATACTCTGTTAAGCCATTGGTTGAATGCAGCTTCTTTATTAATCAATAAAAGCAACACATATACAGAAGGACTTCTCACACTATTTCCCCTTTCTGTTTAAATAAAAAGGAAGGTTTTAACTTTAACATAGTAAAATTGCATATAACAAGACAGATATCAAGCAAGAATTACAGTTGTAGCATTTATATCTACTTTATCTTTTGTCATAACTAAGGAAAACTATAATTATAACTATCTATTCTTCCCCTCCATCAAAGACTCCAGAAGGATACAATATTACCTAAGTAAACAGGAAATACATTGTAAGCAACTTCCAAACTCTAGAGTTGACAGAGACATCTCACTGCCTGGACAGTCACCCAAAGTTTCTTTCCATCCCAGCTTAGAGATAGCCATTTTGTGTTCCCCCATCCCCAATAAATCTCTTGCATGAGGTCTGTTTTGTGGTGTGACTTTGTGACATTCCTTAAGCCCCTGATCACTGAAGGGTCCCAGGATAAGAATATAAAAATGTAGATTCCAAAGATAAGAATGTAGAGATAAGGAAATATGAAGTTATAAGTCTAGGAGAATGAGCACAGACTGTCAGCAGCTTTCTCAGCAGCTTGAGGATTAACTAATAATAGTGTGTTATTTCACTTACAACCCATAGCTTTGTTTACAAGGCCAAAGCATCTCTCTGCAAATGAGCTAGCCTATGGATATGAGCTGAGTCAACTTTTAGGAAAGAGATCTATGGCCTCTGGGTTATACATTATCCCTGCTGTGTGAAGCTGGCAGCATCAGAGGGGAGAGCACAGGGCTCTTCTGAGAAGACTAGGGAAACTACCCCTCCCACACACAATTCCACTTCAGGAACTGAGGTAAACGAAAACACTCGCACAAGGAGGGAAAGGAAGTGCAGAGGTTAAGAGGCAGGAAAACTACATCCTGAGTGGGACTTTCGTCAGCTCGGACTCTTATTTTTATTCCTCTGCCATCACAATCAACCTTGACCCCGTCCATGTAGTTCTTTAGATACACATACTACTTTTCTGAGAATCAAATGTGACAGCGACACACGCACATATGTATATCGTGTATAATAACATACACGATACATATGAGATGTACTGCTGTTGTACCCGAGTCCTAGGCCCCCAAGAAGACTAACACAGAGGCGCACTTCCGAAGGCAAAAACAAGGTTTCCTTTATTAAGTGCAGGCTAGCTCGGGTCCTCTGCCTCACAGTCTGACACAGCAGATGGAGGGAGAAGGACCCCGTCTACTATTGTAAAAGGGTTTATAAAGACAAAAACCACAAAACACTCACAAGGTTACAGTTTCAAAATGCAAAATTATGTATCCTATATCATAATTGGTTAAATTAGGTAAAGCTCAGCTGTTAGTTCCTGATAGGCTATTGTTATCTAAGGGGGATAGCAACAGCCCCCTGGTTACGTCCTCCAGACATCTGCTGACCCTTTGCTAACCTCAGGGGCTGTTTGAAATATTCCCCATCTGACAGGGGAAGTTGGGTGGTCAACAGTCTCTGTATGACTGCGGGGGGGGGGGGGACGGGCTGCAGTCAGCAACTCTGTGTAACTTAATTTTCTCCATTAGCTAATGCTTCCCCTAGAGAGGGGTCAGCTGGGCGGTGGTGGCGCAAGCCTTTAATCTCAGTACTCGGGAGTCAGAGGCAGGCGCATCTCCATGAGTTTGAGGCCAGCCTGGTCTTCAAGAGCTAGTGCCGGGACAGGCTCCAAAGCTACAGGGAGAAACCTGTCAAAAAAAAAAAATACAAAATGAGAGAGAGAGAGAGAGAGAGAGAGAGAGAGAGAGAGAGCAAGAAGGGGCGGGATGGGCGGGGAGAATGTCCTGCAGTGTTGGCAGAAGGCCACTTGTTCGTTCTGGCTGCTCAGCCCTGAAATAACCATGCAGAAACTTTATCAATTGTAATTCCTGATATCCCAGCGGTGCCTCCAATTGTAACACCTGCATCTGTGTTACCCTCTTGGTACAGTTCGCGCATCACTGTACCATAGGCAGACAGGCAAGGGCCTGGAGATTGAAAGAACACAGGAGAGACCTGGGTCATTCGAAAGGAGATCTTATATACCTAGCTGCTGCACAAGGAATTCCCCCCAGGCAGGTGGGAAATTACCATGCCCAAGGTGGAGTAAATCACCAGGTGAGGCAGAGGGAACACAAGAACAAACAATGTTTTAGTTGGCTGACCAGAAACTGTCCTCAAAATGAAACCCAGGAGCAGGGGTAGACCATGAGCCATACAATTAAAAAATCACTGCTTGGCCTATTAGCTTATGTATATTTCTAGCTCGCTCTTTTTTTTTTTTTTTTTGGTTCCTGTCCTGGAACTAGCTCTTGTAGACCAGGCTGGCCTCGAACTCACAGAGATCCGCCTGCCTCTGCCTCCCGAGTGCTGGGATTAAAGGCGTGCGCCACCACCGCCCGGCCTTTCAATGCTTTAAAATCCACCGCTTTTCATCATTCTGTATGTGCGCACATGTGAAATAGACCCAGCAGTGTGATTATGCTTAGCATTAAACTCTCATAATGTTTAAAACACACAGGCATAGACAGAAGAATGCAACACAGCTGTAATAACCTAAAAAAGCCCCCCCGATTATTAGTCTTCTAAGTTTCAATAGTGTAATATAATACAGTTAGAAAACCAAGATGGCAATTCTTATTCTTAAACCATTAATTGCCTTAAACTACCCATAAACAGGATTTTGCCTGCGTACGGGTATCTCAGCCAAGCTGACCCAAGAGTTGTCCTCTCTGGACTCCCCGTGCGCAGGCGCCACCCCCGCCCCAGGTCCCGCCCCTCAGGCCCCGCCCTCGGGCCTCCCGTCACGTGCCGCGGTAGTGGCGGCAGCGCCTGAGCCGGCGGAATGGAGGGCGAGAGCACACTGGGGGTGCTGTCTGGTTTCGTGCTTGGCGCTCTCACCTTCCAGCATCTCAACACCGACTCGGACACGGTGAGCCGGGCGCGCGGCTGTCGTCCCCGCCGCCCCTGCCCGCAGCTCCTGCTGGCCGTGCGGGCTCACGGACCGGGGCGCCCTCCCCGGCTCTCATCCGGGCCCTTCAGACCTGGTCAAGTTTAGGGGTGCAGCTCCCGGCGGCCTGCGGCTCGGCGCGGGAGATCCTGCCGCTTTCCGTGCTCACTACCCGCAGCTTCGCGAGGGATCCCCGCGCCGTGCCCCGCCGGCAGTACGGGGCTAGGACCGGGAGGATGGCCACGGCTGCCAGCCGCAGGGGGTTGGCCGGTCCGGGTTCTGGGGCACACGGTAGCTGCCCCAACCCTTCCTGAGAGTGGACGGCCCAGCTACTTTCTGTGCCGCTTTCCGTTACAAATGCAGATTTGTCCGGGGTCACATGTGTAAATGCATCGTTAAATTTTTGCTTACTTTAGAAGCCACCGAGTCAAAGTGGAAAAAAATTAGAAGCCTGTTTTTAAAATTTAGGAGATCTAAAAACCTCACTGTAAACTGGGCGGTGGTGGCGCGTGCCTTTATTCCCAGCACTCAGGAAGCAGAGGCAAATGAATCTCTGTGTTCCAAGGCCAGCCTGGTTTACAGAGCAAGTTCCAGGACAGCCAGGGCTACACAGAGAAACCCTGACTCAAATACAAAACAAACAAAAACACTCGGTTTAAAACTTTGAGGTCGGGAAGTAGCATCTTACAATAAATTCTTAGTAACATATTGAAAGAAACTAAAACTATCTAAAGGAGCTTTGGGGACTGCACTAAAACAGTCCAGAGTACTGAGCAGTGTCGAGAAGGGTGTGTGAAGTGCTGTGCAGTGTAAGGGCTCCGGTGTCTAGAGCTGCTTCCTGCACAGTGCTAGTAATAAGGGTTGTACAGTGAAGGCTGCCGTTAGTCCTCCACGACGAACCGCTTTGCTGGGCCCTTAGACAGGCTCTCAGTTCTGCTTTGGACTGCTAAGTGCTTCTAGCTCTGCCTTCCCAAATTATGATCCATCTCTTTAAAGCCAGGGCTTTCTTCTCTGCACAGCCTTTCCCAGTTACCCACACGTGTGTATCCACTGTAAAATGCTGAGAAAAGATGATTCGGAAACAGAACAGTAATCCTCTCCAATGTGTTTCATATACGGCTTCTTATTTTTATTCTTATAGGAAGGTTTTCTTCTCGGTGAAGTGAAAGGTGAAGCCAAGAATAGCATTACTGATTCACAAATGGATAGTGTTAAAGTTGTTTATACAATTGGTGAGTCACTTAGTTCTGTATGGTTTGGGTAGTTATAAATGGCACTGCTCTTTTTTGTAACATTTTAATTGTTATGGGGGATACATGTGTCATGTGTAACTGTGGCGGAGGAGGGTCATTTCTCTCCTTCCATCATGTGGGTTCCAGGGATTGAACTGAGTTGGTTAAGCTTTTCAGCAAGTGCCTTTCCCTGATGAGCCATCTTGCCTGTGTGTGTGTGCGCGTGCGCATACGCACGTTATTTTTAAGATTTATTTATTTATTATGTATACAGTATTCCCAGTATTCTGTCTGCATGTATGCCTGCAGGCCAGAAGAGGGCACCATATCTCATTACAGATGGTTGTGAGCCACCATGTGGTTGCTGGGAATTGAACTCAGGATCGTTGGAGGAGCAGGCAGTGCTCTTAACCACTGAGCCATCTCTCCAGCCCGTGTGTGTGTGTGTGTGTGTGTGTGTGTGTGTGTGTTTAAACTGTTAAAAAATATACCCTAATATTTTTTTAAAGCACTGCAAAAAAAAAAAACCAACAAAATGTGTGGGTATAATGGTACATATTTGTAACCCCACACTTAGAAAGTGGAGGCAGGAGGATCAACACTTGGGTCCTACATGTTTGTCTTTGGCTAGTGAATATAACAGGTCGTTCCAGGTAGGATTTTTAGCCCTGTGTCTCCGGGGAGTCACATGATTCCTCTCGCAGCATGGGCAAACGATTACTACGCTTATAACCTAAATCCTTTCTTTCTAGACATTCAGAAATACATTCCATGCTACCGGCTTTTTAGGTGAGTAACAGCATCAGTAAAAACAAGCGAGTCATCCATTATGGAAATTATTCTTTGCACGTTAAATAATTTGAACGACTAACAGTGTCTCAGTCACAAGTGGAAGGAGGCTTGTCATCTGTTTAAGGTGCGCTAGTGCACCCGTCTGTAATTCAGTGCCTGTATTACCTTCAGCTGCTTTCCCTGCCGCTGAAAAGCCAGTTTAGTTTGAGGATTGTATTTTCTTTCTTTCTTTTTTTTTTTTTTTTTTTTTTTTGGTTTTTTTCGAGACAGGGTTTCTCTGTGGCTTTGGAGCCTGTCCTGGAACTAGCTCTTGTAGACCAGGCTGGTCTCGAACTCACAGAGATCCGCCTGCCTCTGCCTCCCGAGTGCTGGGATTAAAGGCGTGCGCCATCACCACCCGGCTGGGGATTGTATTTTCTTCTCACACCCGATCCTCTCATTTCATATTATAAATTCACAACTGACATGTTCTTAGATGTCAATAATAGATTGTTTTCTTTTTTTTTTTTGTTTTGTTGTTGTTGTTTGTTTTTCAAGACAGGGTTTCTCTGTAGCCCCAGCTTTCCTGGAACTCACTCTGCAGACCAGGCTGACCTCAAACTCTCAGAGACTCACTTGCCTGCCTCTCGACTGCTGGGATTAAAGGCGGTGCACCACCACTGCCCCACTTTTCCATCTTTTGATTCCAATTTGTTAATTGTTTCTCCTTTTGTTACTACCTGATCCACTAATGTCTGGATCTTGTCGGCTCATAAGTTGAAGGTAAAGAGGACATGAGTAGAGCTATCTGGATATATCTCATTCATGAAGTTACTGTACTGTTCATCTTCAGTTAAAACCACAATAGGCCAAAGTTCACAATTAGTGGAAAACACAGAGCTACTTCATGTAGTGGTTCTCAACCTGTGGGTTACAACCCCTTTGGGGGTTGAATGACCATTAGAAAACACAGGTATTTACATTATGATTCATAATAGTAGTAAAATTCAGTTATGAAATAGCAACAAAATAATTTTGTGGTTGGGGGTCACCACAACATGAAGAACTGTATTAAAGGGTGGCATTAGGAAAGTTGGGAACCACTGACTTAACAGTAGGACAAAACTAGAAGACATGGCATTTCCTTTTAACGGCTTGTGTGTGTGGTGTTGGGGTGCTACTTGTCCTCACGCATACTGAGCGAGTTTCTGCTAAGCCCCAGCCGTAGGCTCCAGGCTTTCTAACAACCTGTCATGTTGGTATTTCCCCCTTATATTGATGAATATATTTAAAACTAAGTCTTCTGATGACATCTTTTTTTTTTTTTTTTTTTTTTTTTGGTTTTCCGAGACAGGGATTCTTTGTAGCTTTGGTGCCCGTCCTGGAACTAGCTCTTGTAGACCAGGCTGGCCTTGAACTCACAGAGATCCGCCTGCCTCTGCCTCCCTAGTGCTGGGATTAAAAGCGTGTGCCACCACCGCCCAGCCCTGATGACATCTTTTGAAGTCCAAGTTAGATAGGCATTAATAGCCAGCTTTATAATTTACTACAAACGTTATCAAAATATAACCCTGTGAATTGTTTTTATACAGCCCTTCTTAAAATGTTTATTTCTAAGGGTTGTAGGGACACTGAGGAAGACTTGGAATGTCTTGACTGGCTGTGTACAGATGAACTGTACTAGCTCGGCACTAACCTATCGCCGCTCTGACTTTTCAACTGAATGCACTGATTCTGTGCTCCTCTAAGAAGTCTAGAAGGTCCTTGAAAATAGTTCAATGAAACCTATCTTAAAAATTTGGCACTTAGGTATGAATTCTTTACTGTATATCCTTTTGGAGAGTTGGGAGGCAACACAGGGTCTCAATATGTAGCCCACACAGGCCTAAAACTTCAGATTCTCTGTCTCTGCCTTTCAAGTGTTGGATTATAGGCACGTGCCACCACACCTGACTTATTATGTTTCCGTATAATACTCTTTCTAGGAACTTGACATAAAATCGGTGTTCTCACGCGTCTATACTGTTAGCCTATGCTTATTTACCCTGAGGCCTTACTGCCTTGGGCACCAGGTTGAGATGCTTAGAAGTGGACCATGTTAGACAGCATTAAAAATCTTTTTCTTCCCTTTTTATCTCCTCTCTCCTTTTCTTCCTCCCTGTCCACCTCTCTGGGGATTGAACCCAGGAACTGGGCATCGGTTTCTGGACCTGCCATGATTTCAGTCTTTATCCAAGTCACACATGTCATAGCAGATGTCCTCCAGTGACCCAGCTACCCCTCAGCCTATTAAAACATTTTTAATGGAGGTTAGTTTTTGTTGTTGTTTCTTTGTGGTACTGGAGATTGGACCAAGGGCTTTACTCCTGCTAGGTTAACCTGTAATCACAGTTGTGTGTTTATTTCTTTCTTTGAGACATTGTCTTACTAAGTTTCTGGCCTTAGAGTTGCTCTTGTTGCTTAGGCGGAACTGGAGATCCTCCTGCCTTAACCTGCTGAGTGGTTGGATTTATAGACCTGTACCACCAACCTAAGCTTAAAAATGTTGCCAAGTAGAATATAGTTGGTCAGTTTTATGTAAATAAATATTTCCAATGTATACTTGAGGATTTCCAGTTGTTTTTTTTTTAAAGAAACCTATAAAATCCTATAGGATTTTGTTTAGTATTTCAGCATTATAAAAAGAAATATTGTTCATCTTAATGATAAAAAGGACTAGGATTGAGGAGATGGCTCACAAGAATGAAGACCTGGCTTTGGATCCCCAGCAACCATGTAAAAGCTCCATGCATATAACCCTAGTGTCAGGAGGTAGGGCAGGGAGGGGTGACAGGAAGATCCCTAGAGGTCACTGGCCACCAACTAGCCGAATCTATGAGCTCCAGGTTCAGTGAGAGAGACCTTGTCAAGAAATCAGGGGTAGAGACCAAGGAAAACAGTATCAACCTCTGGCTTTTACCATAGGGAAGGAAGTATGACTTGGAGTCTCCCTTGCAGGAAGAGAAAGCAAAGATAGAAATAAATGTTTAGATTGTTTAGAATTATTTTTTCTATATCTTGGAAGTCCAACTACAAAAACCACTGGACTAAGCCAATTTACCCTCCCCTCCTCAGTCTTCCAGACACCCTAAACACACAGCTTTTGGAATTAGCGATGAATAAGTTATCCTTTTTGTACTATTCTTTGTTACTCATTGTATATTCTATTAGGGGTTATCAGTTATTAATAAGTGAACTGTGAATTAGCTTTTGATACTTGTATTTAATGAATAGTTTACTCTTCTGTTTAGTTTAAAAATATGATAGACAAACTCATACCTAGAAGTTTTTCTATTTTATGTGGTTTTTGCTTGTGAATCTAATGTTTCTACAATTTAATTTGTAATTTTCTCTACTATTTCTTTTAGGGAAATAGATGTGCATTTGGTTATATAGCGTGGGTTGGGTAACTAAAACTTAAAGTGCTAGTAAAGCTGCTCAGATGTCTAGCTTATTGAAATCTCTTTAATTTTGATTTTTATAGCTTTTATAATTCTTTAGGTGAAGTCAACGAACATGCACTGAAGAAAATTCTTTCAAATGTCAAAAAGGTATTACCTTTTCTTTATTGGCACTGTTTGCACTATTTTACACTCCTAAAAACATAGTACTTTTACAGAAGCCTTAGTGGCGTTCATTAGAGCATGTGGGAGACTTACTCTTCCCAGAAAGTCTGGCAGTGTTTCTCTGAAAGCAAAACCAGTCATTGAAAGTATCCACCTTGGGGCACTGGCTGCTCTTCCAGAGGACTTGCATTCAGTTCCCAGCACCCACATGGAATCTTAACTAGGTGTAAATCTCGTCCCAGGAGATATGATCCCTTCTGATGCCCTTTGTGAACACATGCATGCACATGGTACACAGACATACGAGCTGGCAGAACACTCATGCATATAAAATAAAATGGAAAAAAGTATCCATCTAACTATTTCCTTGACTGCTTGGATTTACACTGACTTCTTCTGTGGTACATTGTTTAACCACAGCTTTTTCCAGTCTGATTATATTATATATATTATTATATTATATTATAGAACATAATAGAAATGTTTTTTATTTTCACATAGCTGCACTCTTTGTTTTGTCTTCTGGTCTCAAACTGTAGTAAGTCCCTCTGTAGTAAGGGACTGGGACTTCAGGTGTATGTCATAGAGCCTGGCTTTGCGGTTATTATTTTATATAAATGCAGAGACAGTTATCTATACAGCAGTTACATTTAAATCCTCCATGTACTTGATATTCAGATAAAAGTTACTAAACAGTCAGAATGCCCTCCAAATTTTTCCAAGATATGCATTTTTGTCTTGAAAATTTTATGTTTGTGAGTATAGTTTCATGAAAAGTTTTGGTTACTGGGGATGCTGGCACACGTCTCTGATTTTAGAATGAAAGTAGATTTAATAATAGAAGTTTCTTTTAGATACTGGGTGTATACATGTTATGCTAAGTATGTGGAAATCCAAGATAGGAGGATTTCAAGTTTGAGACCCACCTAGGGAAGCAGTGAGATCCTGACACAGACTGTGGATGCAGCTCTGCTGATTGCCTGCCTCAGTCCTGGGTTCAATTCCCTAGCCTGACAATCTGAGATCAGTCTGTGGAAACCATAGACGGTGGGGGGAGAGAGAGAACAATGTGCTGTCCTCTGGTCTCCCCATGGGTAGAACACTTATGTACACACATACGTGCACGCACGCACACACAAATACGTAAGTGTAAAAATGTTTTGAAAGGAAATGGTTGGACTTTAAAAAATTACATTTGTTGCTAGCAATCAAAGGCACCTGTTACTAACCTGGCTGGCTGAGGTCAATCCCTCTGACTCATGATAGAAAGAGGGAGAGAACTGACCCTCACAAGCTGTCCTCTGACCGCCACACTCCCATGGCCACTTGTGCGCACACACAGCACAGTTTATACATTTCTTAAGTTGATTATTTAGGGAGTGTACCTATAGGAACATTTTCCTTTAAAAAGAATGTGTTTTGTTTTTGAGACATAGCCTCACTATGTAGCCCACTATGTCTTTGAACTTGTTATCCTCCTCAGCCTTCCAAATGCTGAATTATATTTACAGGAGCCATTTCTAATTCTTAATATTAATGTATAATATATACTGGTTATTTTTTATTATAATTACTATAAGGTAATGAGAATTATTTTCTAGTTTAAAATAGTTATTACTGTTAATCATGATTTTTTTGCATGCTACAGATTACAAGATCCTTTCAAATGATCTTAAAATTATTTTTATTTTCTGAACATAGTTTTTTCACTTGCCTGCTTGTTTGTGTGAGGGTGTCAGGTCTCATGGAACTGGAGTTGCAGACAGTTGTGGCTGCCATGTGGGTGCTGGGAATTGAACCCAGGTCCATTTGGAAGAACACACAGTACTCTTAACCTCAGAGCCATCTCTCCAGCCCCTATTTATTTATTTTTAAAACTTATTTTATGTGTAATGTTGTAAAGATGTCAGATTGCCCAGGGACTGGATTTATACACATTTATGAGCTGCCATGTGGGTGCTGGGAATTGAACCCAGGTCCTCTGGAAGGGTAGTCAGTGTTCTTAACCACCCAGTCATCTCTCCAGTCCCCTTAAAATAATTTTAAACAGCCTAACATTTACAAACCAAGGGTGTGCATAGGACATGAATGCGATTATAGGCATTGATTCCTGTTATGTAAAACAGTGACATTGGTGTTTCTTTCACATAAATCCTTTTTCTAAAAATGATTTATTTTTATTTTATGTACATTGGTGTTTTGCCTGCATTATGTCTGTGTGAGATCCCCTGGAGGTAGAATTATAGGCAGTTAAATGATATCATGTCGGTGCTGGGAATTGAACCCCAGTCCTCTGGAAGAAGAGCCAGTGCTCTTAACCACTGAGCCATCATTCTAACATAGTGACTACACCATAGCAAATGTTTTACTTTGTTGTTTACTTAGAGTAGGAACTGGGGGTTCAGCTCCATTAGTAAAGTACTTATGTAAAGACCTGGGTTCCACATTTAAAAAATGTCGAGCACATTGCACATACATATAATCCGAGAGAAAGAAGCAGGAGGATCAGAGTTCAGGGTCATCCCTGGCTACATATGGAGCTTGGGGCCAGCCTGGAGTACACAAGACCCAGTCTACCAAAAAAAACAAAAAACAAAAAAACCCATTAAGTCAAGTTTTTTTGGGGGGGGTTCTTGGTGTTTGGGTTTGTTGTTGTTGTTGTTCTTCTTCTTCTTTTGGTTTTCAAGACAGGGTTTCTCTGTGTAGCCCTGGCTGTACTGGGATCAAAGGTGTGTGCCACCACTCCCCGGCAAGGAGGTTCTTGTTTGTTTTGTCTTTCCTGCATTAAATGTGTAGGGTCTTTTTTTCTTCTTGCTAAGTATAAAGTACTATGTCCATTTGTTTACAAAAGTAAAGTTTATAACTAAGTATATCCCTGACTTATTTTTATGTATAACCCAAACTCTACCAACAGTTGGAAAAGCCATTTTAAGTCCTGTAGGTTTTGGCAGGCTTAGTGGTGATACCTTTAATCCCAGTTTAGGCAGGCCTGGTTTACAGAGCGAGTTCTAGGACAGCTAGGGCTACAGAGAAACCCTGCCTCCAAAAAACAAAAAGGCTGTGGCAGGGTTTTTGTTTAGTTTTGTTGTGTGCCCAGGCTAACCACAGTCCTGCGGTCCCAGTCCCGTGTGTGCCGGAGCCACTGGGTACAACTGCAGCTACTGCTTAAGACCATGGTTTCATTGCTAAGCTGTAGGAAGACATGTAGTTATTGTAACCAACATACATTAATTTTCCTGTATCCTCCCCAGACTGTGGTGGGCTGGTACAAATTCCGTCGTCACTCGGATCAGGTAATGACGTTTAGAGAGCAGTTGTTGCACAGAAACTTACAGACGCATCTTTCAAGCCCAGAGCTTGTTTTTCTGCTGTTAACACCAAGTATAACAACAGAAAGCTGCTCCACTCACTGCCTGGAACACGCCTTATATAAACCTCAAAAGGGGTAAGCATTGGTTGGTCCTGACTATTTTAAGCTAAATTTTAAAATTTTTTTTTTGTAGTGTTTTGTGGCTCTAAGTGTTTTCATACAATGTTGCATAAGGCGTCATAGTAACAGCAGAGGAAGTAATAGATGAGAAAACAAAGGCTAGGCAAGGAAGGGGAAGCCCAGTGCAGCCATGGCTTGGACTCCTGTATGCTAGAACTGGAAGTGTTGGTGTATGTACGCATGTAAGTGTGGCCTGTACAGCTTCTTCAGAGACAGTGCTTCTTGCTGTTCTGCCACAGTGAGTCCAAGCAGTCCGCTTGGGTATTATAGACTACATTCTCTGGGAATATAAGAATTAAGTTAAGCTGGGCGGTGCCCACCTTTAATCCCAACACTCAGGAGGCTGAGGCAGGTGGATCTCTGTGAGTTCAAGACCAGCCTGGTCTACAAGAGCTAGTTCCAGGACAGGCTTCAAAGCCACAGAGAAACCCTGTCTTGAAACACCAAAAAGAAAACAAAAGAAAGAAAATGAATGGGTAGATGAGCCTGTCTAGCTTTGAACCCACAACCTTAGCATTTCCAGAAACATTTTACTGTCTATGGTGGTGCAAACTTATAGTCCCAATAAGTGAAGCAGGAGGATTGAGAGTTTGAGTCAGTTTACATAATAAGATCCTACCTCACATTTCAAACCTTGGACTAGGGAGGTTAACCTGCTCTGCCTTTTTGGTGAGCTGAGGAGACACAGAGACACAGTGCGAGATTTACACCAGACAAGAGTGGCTCTACCACTGAGCTTCATCTCCAACAAAATTTCTTTTCCTTTCTTTCTCTGTCCTTTAAGGTCTCAGGCAGGCATGATGGTAAATCTCCATAATCCCTGAGCTCCAGTGAGAGCAGGATTACGAATTCAAGGTTATGCTCAGCTACATAGAGTTTTAATGGAAGTTGAACTACTTAAAACATGAATCAAAAAAAAAAAAGAAAGAAAGAAAAGAAAAAAAGACCAGCTGGTAAAAATGTTTATCCCACAAGCCTGAAGACCTGGGTTCTGTCCTAGAACCTTCATTAGAGGAAAAGAACCAACTTCTGACACTGCCCTCTGAACACAAGAACATGATAAGCATGCATACAATCATAATAAATGACAGCAACAAAAAGCTCAGGCGTCACCTGTGTTGCCTGCCACGGCCTTCGGGGCAGCTTCATCCTTGCTTGCATGCACATGACCAGGTGAGACAGCCGTTAAACTGTCCATGCAGCTTTTTATGCTGTGTACATCTTGACTTTTTGTTTTGTTTTTTGAGAAAGTGCAACCCTGATTGTCCTGGAGCTCCCTCTGTAGACCTCATCAGCATCAAACTCTGCTTCTGAGTGACAGGAGCTGGAGAGGGCTCAGCAGTTAAGAACACTGCCTGCTCTCCAGAGGACTCCAGTTCAATTCCCAGCACTCACATGGCAGCTCATACCCAACCACCTGAGCTCCAGTTTCAGGAAGATGGACACTTTTCTGGCCTCTGAGGACACTAGTGGCACGTGGATATACATGTGGGCAAAACACTCATATACCTAATATTAAAAAACAAAAATCTAGTTGCTTCAACTTAGCTCATCTAGGAAAATTCTATCTTGCTAAATAATGACGGAGCTGTTTTTCCTGACACTGTTAGGACAGCGGCCTGCTCTGATGGCAGGTGTTGTCTTACCCTGTTTTAAACTTTCCCCCTCAGGCTTTTTCATAGGGTGCCTTTGGTGGTTGCCAACCTGGGAATGTCCGATCAACTGGGTTATAAAACAGAATCCGCTTCCTGTACATCCCCTGGCTTTAGCAGAGCCGTGAGAGCACACAGGTGAGGCTCATCCAGACAGTAGACACTAAGGGAACCCTGTGGAACTGGAGGATTCCCGTTTCCTTCTACAGTTCTATACACTTAGCCAAGGAAACCATCTTTGCTTTCACAGTTCTCAGTTTTTTAACGAAGATGGATCGCTAAAGGAGGTGCATAAGATAAATGAAATGTACGCTGCAATACAAGAAGAATTAAAGGTAACTACTTCGGGACCACTTCAGAGTTCGTTCACGTCAGTAGATTGCATGAATTGTTTCCTAGAAAAGTTAACATTTTTTGAGTATATGTTGTACTCCTTTGACTTCCATAATAGAGACTCTGGGTATGGGATGCAAGCTTAAGTTTGCTCTCATTATACATGGCTGTAGCTATTTCTTTTCTTCTTCTTTTTTTTTTTTTTCAAAAATGATCTCACTATGGAGCCCTGGCTGTCTTGGGACTTGCTATGTAGTAGGCCAAGCTGTCCTTGAACTTATAGAGCTTCTCCTGTCTCTGCCCCCCAATGCTGGGATTAAAGGCGTGTGCCATGAGGCTCAGCCCCTATAGTCTTCTTGAAGATAAAGAGGAAGCAGATTTAGAAGCACAACCATCACTACAGCATTATAGTCTTACGGTGCAGTGGCAGGTCACTGTAGAGTCATAAAATAGATCCCAAGTGCAAGAGAGTCATTGGACCAATGTAAAAATCAGAGGGGATTGAGGACTGCAGCAGAATCTGACCCCAGAGTCAGAAGGAGCCTCAGGTTGTACCATTCTGTGGGAGCTTCCCTGAGCATAGCCCTGACCCGGGATCCTGCTCGACCCTAGCATGAGGATTACAGGAAGGCATCACTGTGCTTGCCCTTCTTAAAGGAAGAAAAAAGTTAAATCCTTAATTGAACAATATGACCCAGAAGTATTACATACTGTTCCAAAGGCATGTACTAATGTCCTCACCATGCTCAGTCACTGCTAGGAACAGTCCTTATGGAGTACTGCTTAAAGCAAGCACTGTGGGGCTCAGGATGTAGCTCAGCTGGCAGAACACTTGCCTAGAATTCACAGAGCTCCGAGTTTGGTCCCCAGCACTACGATGTGTACATCTGTAATTGCAGAACTGGGGAGGTAAAGGCAGGAAGATCAGGGTCATCCTTGGCTGCATACTAAGTCTGAGGCCAGCCTGGAATACACGAGGCTTTCTCTAATAAATCGCAAAATCACGAGTTCAAAATTGGAACATAGGTCAGTTGTTTTTCTCAGTTGGATATCTAAAGTCTTTTTTTTTTCCTTTTTTTTCTTTTTTTTTTTTTGGATTTTTCGAGACAGGGTTTCTCTGTGGCTTTTGGTTCCTGTCCTGGAAGTAGCTCTTCTAGACCAGGCTGGCCTTGAACTCACAGAGATCCGCCTGCCTCTGCCTCCCGAGTGCTGGGATTAAAGGGGTGCGCCACCACTGCCTGGCTATACTAATTTTTTTTTTATATTTTTTTTATTTATTATGTATACAATATTCTGTCTGTGTGTATGCCTGCAGGCCAGAAGAGGACACCAGACCTCATAACAGATGGTTGTGAGCCACCATGTGGTTGCTGGGAATTGAACTCAGGACCTTTGGAAGAGCAGGCAATGCTCTTAACCGCTGAGCCATCTCTCCAGCCCTGGCTATACTAATTTTTAAAGATTTATTTATTTTGATGTGATTCGTTTTTTCCTTCATGCCTTTGTGTACAGTGTGTGTCCAGTGCCCTTGGAGACCCACAGAGAGCATTTGTTCCCCTGTATCTAGAGTTACAAACAGTTATAAGCTGCCGTGTGGGTGTTGGAAACCTAACTCAGGCATTCTTAATTGCTGAGTCATCTCTTTGACCCCTTATATACTAATTTATTTAATGAATAACACAGAAACTTTGAAAATAACTCTTACAGAAATTATAATCTTCCGTAATTTCCTTAAAACATAGCCACTTTTTATTTTATCGTTGGTTTTTTGTTTGTGTTTTGGTTCTTGTGTTGCCCAGGTTGGCCTTGAACTCCCTATAGATAAGGAAAATCTTTAACTGCTAATCCTTCCAGTCAGAAATGTAAATCAGTTGTGTGTCTCAGCTGTCGGGTGGGGCACATGCTGGGACCTGAAACCCGGCTACACACATTCTGGGTAATGAGCTCGATCCTCAGCCCAATATATATATTTTTTATTTCAAAATGAATTTTATCAAGGAAATAGCTGGTCCACAAACGAATGGAAAGCTAACACATCCACGGTGCATGCTGTTATCATCAAATGTTTGTTATGGTGTTGGACTCTAGCGTCCAAACACCGAGAAGGAGTTGCCCCCAGAGACCACCTCACATACCACAGCCGATGCAAAAGCATGAGGATTTTATTAATTCTGTCATGACAGGGTCCCTCAGCATTCGGGAAGCCGAGAGATCCCGAATAGCTGGTACAGTCTACTTTTAAAGGGGCCACAGATGTAAGGGGGGTTGTTCTTTGACTATTCTGATTGGCTTATTTGAAAGGGCTATTACCAATAATTGACTGGAGAGCTGTTGCCAGATCAGATGAGGTAAGAGGTCATTTTGACCCCATTTCCCAGGGGACTGAATCAAAACATACGTATACGGGTAATTGTTCAGGAACTGAATACCTGCATGTGTAGCTGTTAGGTCCTTGGTTCCCAGGGGAGGAGGGGAAGCACTATGGCATGGAGGCTGAGAGAATTCAGAATTGTCAGAAATGGCTTCAGAATTGTCTTAAAGTCTTACAGTGGAGGTGGCTTACACAAAAGGTTAATGGTATCTACAGTCTGAGAATGTTATTGTAAAGCCTCATTAGTATAACCTGGAATGTTTTCATCTGTGCACTGTTTTATTGTGCAGAATATATGCCACAAAGTTGAACAAAGTGAACGGGAAGTAGAGAGACTAATGATGGATGTAAATCGATTAAAAGAAGTTAGAAAAGAGCAGCAAGCCCGGATTAAAGCAGCAGGTGAGCAGATGAACACTGCAGACGCTAGCTTCGCATTTGCATGAGCCATGGTCCTAACCAGTGACCCGATGGACTGGGATTACAAGTAGTGACGACACTGCTTGTAATCTTCCCAAATGGTGAACACGCTACTGTAGTGGGTGTGGGTGTGTTGTATCGGATAAAAAAGTTCAAGACTGCTTTTCTCTTAGAATAGAGTGGCACGGGAACAGGAATTTAGTGTTATGTCATTCTTATTCTGAACCATCTGTCTTTTGGAATAGTTTTTACTTTACAGCTATCATGAAAGTTTGTAAAACTAATGTTAAGCTCTTTCTTATTTTCTTTAGGAGAGAAGAATGTCCAAAACAACCCCCAGGAGAACATTCTTCTTTGTCAAGCTTTACGAACCTTTTTTCCAGAGTCTGAGGTTCTTCATTCTTGTGTTATTTCTTTGAAAAATAGACATATTTCTCAAAGTGGATGTAGCATGAAGCACCATCTTGATGTGGCTAAGCTGACCTTAATGGTGGAGTATATTCACAGCCCTGACGCTAGTCCACTGCCTGAAGCCCAGCTAACTAAGCGTAAAGATGTAGACACACAAGACCAGTGGCCTGGGAAGAAACCACGGCTGCAGGAGACAGAAAGCAGACCTGGGATAGCTTCCCAAAGCAGTCACCAAAACAAAACGTCCTCAAGCAGCCCAGATATAGACACAGAGATGGGAAGCCCGGAAGAGGACACTGAATACCCTCGCTCTCCCACATTCTGATTCTTGCTAGATGCTATTTTTACTTGACTGAGGTTCAGACACCTTTTTACTGTCTGCTACTGGAGTAACACATGAGAAGTTCATGTTTTACTGCACTGTAGGGGAATATGGAATTTTTACTACTCAGCCGTTTGTAATAATGATAATGTTTTATAAAGATTTTTAGAATTTCCTATTTATATTTCATACATTGTAAATGCTCTGTGAATGTGTACATGTTCCACTCAGCTGCAACCTCCCTCGCTTCCCAGCCTCTTCTCACTGTGCCTTCCCTGCAGGAATTCTCCCTTCCCCTTTATATCCCATGTTCTGTTGCCTTCCTCGGCCCTGCAGATTCTTTTTCTCCCATCTCCTGACCCCTTTCTAGTGGCCTGGCCTCTGTCCATCCACATCTAAAGTACTTTTTAGAAACATTTGTGGTGCAGGAATCGATGCAGGGCCATGTGAACGGTAGGCAGCTTCTCTACCACTGAGCTGTAGTCCAGATGGGTTTTTGGTTTGTTTGTTTGTTTGTTTGTTGAAAGGTCTCTATGTAGTTCTGACTGTCCTCAAACTAACAAACATCTGCCTGCCTCAGCCTCCCAGGTGTTGGGATTAAGAACGCATGCCACCACACCCAGCTAAGATGCTTTTATTTCAGAGTCACGACCTTTCAGTTTCCCCGAGTTATCAAGGGAGACTTAAAAGATGCATTCTTTTAAACTACAACATTCTTCAAATTGGAAAAGAGAAACTAGCTTTGTTTCACAACACAGAAAAGAGCACAGAAGTTTGCAAAATCAGGCCTGGGAGCTGGCTCAGCTGGCACAGACATCTGCAGTGAAGACTGACAACCTTAGTTGGATTCTTGGGACTCCCTCAGCGGAAGGAACGAGCCGCCTTCCACAAGTTCTTCTGACTTCCACACATACCTTCATTGTGGCATAATCATGAAACCCCCACAAATAAACTTAATAAAATTCTAAAGTTTTTAAGTCTTGTTTTTTATCTACTTCATTAAGATTCTTACTGAAGAGAGAGCCCAGCAATTAAGAGTGCTTGAAGCACTTCAGAGGACTGGAATTTGGTTCTCAGCACCTACATTAGGCAGTTCACAACCACCTGTAACTCCAGCTCCAGGGAATCCAATGCCCTTCCAGCTTCCAAGAATGTGTTCTCTGTCTCTCACACACACAGAAATAAACATAAATTAAAATATGTGCTGCTGGGTGGTGGTGACAGCATATGCCTTTAATCCCAGCGCTGCCAGAGGCAGGGCTGACCTCTTTGAGTTCAAGGTCAGCCTGGTCTACAGCGTGAGTTTCAGGACAGCCAGGGTACACAGAGAAACACAGAAAAATCGAGATAAATCTCTGCATCTTCATGCAGTTCCCACCTCAGGCCAGATGACTGCTTGAGCCCAGGAACAGGTAACTCTGCCTCCATCTCAGAAGGGGCAAACAAAACTGTCCTTGCAGATGTGTTCATCTTTTTCACCTGTTCGGTGAAGTGCACACATGTTATCTTATGTTCTACTTGGTGCACATTAACACTGAACACACTTTACCCTTGTTCTCTACTTGTTGCTGCCTGGAGAAACTACTTAAGACATGATTCTATGTAGCAGTAGCACTTTGACTTGGGTGTTGATATGCATTAATTCTATGGGGTTGTTGTGAAGCCACCCATTACCCAGGGGATGATTTGTACAGCTTGCTGGGGTGATTTTCTGGTGATGTAGTAAACTGTACTGTACAGCACAGGACAAGAGCCATAGTTGTCAACAGATCCTCCTCTCATCACAGACGACCAAAAGCAGACTACGTGTCATCCGTCCGTGTACAGAACAGCGGTCCAGGAACAGTTTGTCTTGCAGGGACTAGCCTACTATCATTCCCTGTGTGCACCTCTGCAATGAGAACTCTGACAGGCGCAATTAACATTGACTAGTTAGCAAACGACTCTAGGAGATAGGTCAGCAAAGGTGCCAATAAGCATGAGGACTTGTGTTTGGAAACACAACAACTGCATTAAAATAAAGGGCATGTGCATGTGTGTGGTCAAAGGAGATGAGTGACTGAAGAGCCAAGAGCACAGTTTTGGTTAAGCCTGGCACTGAGACTGTGGGGGGAAGAGGGTCCCTGGGGTTTGGGAGTCAGCTGGTCAGTCTAAGTGAACTCCAGTGAGACCTGGTCTCAGACCATGAGGTAAATGGGCCAGCACAATGGCTTGGTGGGTTGAAATACTTGTGCTAAGCCCGGAGACCTGGGTTCTGTCACCAGAACTCATGGCTGGAAGGACAGAAATCATGCCTGGACAATGACCTCTGGCCTCCACATGTGCCCTCATGGCAGGCACACACAAATCAGTGAATAATTGTTTTGCAAAAAAAAAAAGGTGGCGTTACATTGAGAAAAAAACCTGATATCAACTTGTAGCCTCCATACACTCCTGTGCACACAAAACCACAGAATGGCTCCAAAGCAAGTTGAATTCCACAGCCAGTTACGTGGAATTCATAAACACTACCTTTCTATAACCAATCCCTAAAACCATCGCGTGTGTAAGTACGGAATCTGGGCCCAGGTGGAAATCTAATAGAAGCCCGCCCCTTCCATAATCAAAGGTACCATATAAAGAGGGTGCGACACCAAAGTGTACAAAGTAACATTACCATCTCAAGCAGTGTGTCCAGAGCACACTCATGGTGTGGAAGGGTACATCCCTCCTAATCCCTTGAAAGACACTTTTACTCAAAGCAGCTCCGTCAGTGCCAACATGTTCACTTCCAGGTTTATTGGCAGTAACTTCACACAGTTTATTCCCGGTACCTGATGTTACACACTTTAGGGTCTTTGAGATATGCCGGATCCTTGTATGTAACTGGCATAAACCCTGTAAAGAGATATTCAAGTTCTTCACAAAGTCCATGAGTAAAGTCTTTTTTTGGTTTTTCGAGACAGGGTTTCTCTAGCTTTGGAGCCTGTCCTGGAACTCCCTTTGTAGCCCAGGCTGGCCTCAAACTCGCAGAGATCCGCTTGCCTCTGCCTCCCGAGTGCTGGGATTAAAGGTGTGCGCCACCACCGCCCGGCTTTTTTTTTTTTTAAAGATTATTTATTACATATACAGTATTCTGCCTGCACCCCAGAAGAGGGCACCAGATTTCATTACAGATGGTTGTGAGCCACCATGTGGTTGCTGGGAATTGAACTCAGGACCTCTGGAAAAAGAGTCAATGCTCTTAACCGCTGAGCCATCTCTCCTGCCCCCATGAGTAAAGTCTTAACTAGTTCCGTTCATTTGTGCAGGTGGACTTACCCATTTTCTGAGCTCTCTTAATGGCTTTCGTTATTTCTTTCTGTTTCTTCCCACAAAGACCTGTGAAACATAACAAGCACTTTCTTACACACCAGAAAATGCTCGCACTACGTTCACAACCGTTTTCTAAGATGAATACTGCTAAGTATTTTTCTGTTAAGAAAGTTAAAAATCCTTTTTTTTTTTTTTTTTTTTTTTGGTTTTTCGAGACAGGGTTTCTCTGTAGCTTTGGAGTCTGTCCTGGAACTAGCTCTTGTAGACCAGGCTGGCCTCAAACTCACAGAGTTCGCCTGCCTCTGCCTCCCAAGTGCTAGGATTAAAGGTGTGCGCCACCACCGCCCAGCTAGTTTTACTTTCTTTAATGGTGGTGGGATATGTGCACATGAGTTCAGGTGCCTGCAGAAGCAAGACATGCTGCATTTCCTGGAGCTGGAGTCCCAGATGTTACAAGACACCTGATGTGGGTGCTGGGAATTTAACTCTGATGGAGGAAGGTCATTGGTTAAATAATAAAGAAACTGCTTGGCCCTCATAGGTTAGAACATAGGTGGGTGTAGAAAACAGAACAGAATGCGGGGAGGAAGAGGAAGTGAGCTCAGATGCCATTTCTTCTCCTCTCTGGGGCAGACGCCATGCTTCTGCTGTCCAGGGCAGACGCAATGAAGCAAGCCGCCAGGTCGGACATGCTGAATCTTTCCCGGTAAGACTGGTGCTACACAGATTATTAGAGATGGGTTGATTGGGATATGAGAATTAGCCAGTAAGGGCTAGAGCTAATGGGCCAAGCAGTGTTTAAAAGAATACAGTTTGTGTGTTGTTATTTTGGGGCATAAGCTAGCTAGGCAACCAGGAGCTGGGGCGGCAGGAACACAGCCCGCAGCTCCCCCCAACATAACTCCAGTCCTCTGCAAGAAGTGTATGCATTCTTAACTGCTGGGCCACCTGTCTAGACAAAGATGCAGTTCTCGCTTAAGCCCAAATTTCTGTATGTTGTCCCCTGAAGTTAACTGGGAGTAAAGGAGGCAACTGCCACTTGCACTGACGGTGAGTCCTCCCCTAAGGATCCCACTCCAGTCCCTGTGGAGCTGGCCTAACATCGACTCAGCATGACTGAAAACTGCCAGTCCCCTAAGATAACAGAAGCGACCAGTGTGATTCTTATCTACACGTAAATCTCTAAGATTAAGAAAGTACCTGTTATGTGCCGTCCGTAAATGCATCCGGTAAATGGAGAGATAAACTGGGACAAAAGCTGTGGGGGTTACATTTGAAAGAGAAAAATGTTAGTGTATTGTTACTCCGAAGATGTAAATTTAAAAAGGTTTTAGAAATAACCTTCAAGTTATGTAAACATTTACTACATTTCAGACAAAGTTAATAACATGAACTAAAATACCTTGTAGCAAGAAGGCATTTTTTAAAAAGTTAACGTCTAGTGTATCAAAAACTTGACAAGACCAAGGCACATGAGTCATCCTTTCTGCTAGGTGCCACGGAGACCAACTCCCACAGCCCTAACACTGCTGCTCACAGCCAGGACTGGATTCTTCGCCCGTCACAACAGGCAATCAAGTGAGCCCTTCGGGACACACAGACTAGGGCACTTCTTCTTCCTGAACAGTTTAATAACACTTTCTAACTACAAGGCACTGGCCTTGGCTCCCCCCCCCCCAAACATCTGCTGCACTGTAGTTCTTAGAATGTCTCGCAATTCCTCCTCCTGAGGCAGTTATCATTCACACTACTGTGAGAATACAACCCCCAAATCTGTTACTTCTAATTTGCTGAAAGTGTAAGGAGAAACGATTTAAAGCAATATGATATGATAGTGAACTGCAAAGGTCAGCTTCACAGGTCAGCTCTCCCCAAAGCCCAAAGTGCAGTGAGCCACTGTGCACAACAGAGCAAAGGGACTTAGCCAAATCATATGACTGAGGGGAGCAAGGGGCTCTGAGCTGAACAGAGATAACATAGAACATTAAAACCAGATCTGACGTCATGAGGTTGCTCAATCCGTCCTACAGAAAGCCTGATGACAGTGACAAGATCGATCGCCTGAGCAAATGAACAGAACAGAATCCTAGTCAAGTACCACAGAGGCCAACCAACACTCACCTGTACATTCTTATAATCCACACGTTTCTCACACAAGACACACCTCTTAAGGGGCTCCTTATAGGGGTTTTCCATCGGGATTGGCTAGGATAAAAGAACAGTCTCATGATGAAAATGTGTTAAGACAGACAGAAAAGATAAAGCTACAGCTACATTTGGAATCTTTTTACACAGGTACTTTATTTTGGGTCAACCTGGCTAAAGAGGAATTACCGCAATGAAGAATCCTTTCTGCAGAAGAGGACTTCCAAGATCAGCACTCTGATGAATGATATACACTTCTGTATACATGTATGTGTGCTTGTGATGACATTTCTGTATATATGCGTGTGTGTATGGTTTATACTTTGTTCTTATTTACCTTCTACAGCTCTCACTCAAGCTGCCTCTCCCGCTTGCTGGTCCCTTCTTCATTCCCAAGAATCTTTTCCTGCTTTTACAATAGGACTAACACAACATGTGTGTCCTGCGATCCTCTTTTGTCCCTGTCCTTCCATACGGTCCTTCCTCGTCACAGTGCCTTTTCTGTTCCTGTTCCATGGTCCTTTGCTGTTGTGGTTTGGTTTCTTGAAATAGGGTCTCACTTTGTAGCCTCAGCTGTCCTACAGCTTGCTGTGCAGCATATGGTAGCCTCACACTCCCCACCCTTCCGTATCAGCCTTCCAAATGCTGAAATTACAGTCTGCATGACAACACCCCAGCACAGGGTCTTAATTCAGAAATGGCTCTGAAATCTATAACCTTCCTTAACTGTGACAAATGAGTATGACTGTGTGTGTTTTCTGTGGAAAAGATACATACTTTGCATTAGTCACATTACGATTTATGACCTAAATACAAGAGTAAATTTCCTTTATTATTTTGAAAGTATGACGTATGACTTAGATGACTAAGGCAGACACACATCTGCTTCGACACATTCCTTGGTGTTTACAGTTACTTAACTTTTTTTTTGTTTTCTTGCTGTTTTTCTTTCTTTCTTGTTTTTTTTTTTAAATAAAAATTTATTTATTTATTATGTATTTAGTATGTATATCCTGTCTGCACACGTGTATGCCTGCTGGCCAGAAGAGGGCATCAGACCTCATTATAGATGGTTGTGAGCCACCCTGTGGTTGCTGAGAATTGAACTCAGGACCTTAGGAAGAGCAGGCAATGCTCTTAACCACTGAGCCATCTCTCCAACCCCTGTTTTTCTTTTTTAACATTTGATCTTAGCCAAAAGGCCAAAAAGGTTTTGTTGTTTTTGCTGTAACCCAGGGTGACCTTGACCTCAAAAGATCCTTCCACTTCAGCATTCTAAGTGTTAGTACAATATGTGTGCACCACGTCTAGTTTGCCTTGAGTTTTCTTAATCCAATTTATAATCAGTTGAGATATAAGCTATATTTCTCCTCAACTCTAGCTAAGTACTTGTATGGTGTGATTGGGTGCCCACATCCATGTTCATACTTTAAACCCACAAAAATACACCTACAGTTTAGAAGCAGCTGATTAAATGTCCTAAACTAATTTGGACAGAGGCAGAGGTAGGTGGGTCTCTATGAGTTCAAGACCAGCCTGGTCTACAAAGTTAGTTCCAGGACAGCCAGGACTACACAAAGAAAACCTGTCTCGAAGAAAACAAAACAAAACAACTTTAATTGTATCTTTTATCAAGGTAGCCTGTCAAAACTGATAAAGTAGATGAAAATAGTGCTGTTCCATAATTCTATTATCTACAATTATTCTATCTACCCAAGCTATCTTTAGGGCTGGAGAGATGGCTCAGTGGTTAAGAGCATTGCCTGCTCTTCCAAAGGTCCTGAGTTCAATTCCCAGCAACCACATGGTGGCTCACAACCATCTGTAATGAGGTCTGGTGCCCTCTTCTGGCCTGCAGGCATACATGTAGACAGAATATTGTATACATAATAAATAAATATTAAAAAAAAGCTATCTCTAGAAATTCTCAAATCATATCCTTTAATATCTACAAAGAAAAATATGTATTACAGAAACCCCCCAAAATCTAGGATTCCCTTCAAAACCCAAGTGACCATATTCACTAAGTTAGACTTTCCAAACTCAAAGTAAACATTATTTTATTTTGTCCTATAATTGAATTCCAAACAGCTAAAATGTAAAAAACTAGGCCAAATTTGGAAATGGCTTAGTAATATAAGGGGGAAAAAATCAGGGGCTGGATGGGTGTCTGTGGTTAAACACACTTGCTGTTCTTACTGAGGACAGGGCTTAGGATCCCAGCACCCACATCCAGTGGCTCACAACCACCTCTAATTCTAGCTCCAGGGGATCTAATGCCCTCTCTGGCTTTCACAGCCCCCACCCCCCAATGCAATAAAAACAATAAATGTTTTCTTTAAAAAAATAAAAAGGAATCTTACCAGGTCCTCATTGCTGGCTACCTGTTTATACTGTGCACAACTTCTTCTCCACAGCACTGTAATTAAACAGAAATGCAATGACCCAATTATTTTCATTCACTTAATATCTAACAAAGACTTATGTTTTTAAATGGGCTACAGAATCAAAAGGCACGATATAGTCCTGGGCATGGTGGTGCACACCTTTAATCCCAGCACTTGGTAGGCAAAGGCAGGTGAATTTCTGTGAGTTCAAGGCAGCCTGGTCTACATACTGAGTTCCAGGACAGCCAAAACTACATAATGGTGAGATACTGTCACAAACAAAACACCCGTATAATATAAAATAAAGGTTTCATATTCGTTTTACTCAGTGATTGGTTAACATCCTGTTAGATTTGGGGCACAAGAGGACTTAAAATGATTCCCAAGGCTTTGAACTAAAGGGCATACGTATTTCCTCTCCTATAAAACCTTCCCCCTTTCTACAGTTATCAGCTTGCAATGCAAGTATGTCCAGGAGCAACAGAAAGGCACTGCCATCCCAAAGGGAATACAAGAAAACGATTCAGGTTACTGACAGAGAAGAACAGAAACAAAAATTAAAAGTAACGAGTTGACTACACCTCAAAGGACTGCTCAGCTCTGGGAAACCAGTCTCAGGCGACTCGAGCTTCCCACCCCTCTTAAAGCTAGTAGTGTAGAAAAGTCATGTCGCTAAGAGCAAAGACGCCATCGACAACTAGAAGCCGACTGCGGCTGCAAGGCTCTGCTGCAGACTTTACCCGTGTGGGCTCCGCGATCCGCGAGGCAGACTGCAGCCGTGGTCAAGCTTTTCCTCCCTACACCACTGCACACCACCACCAGAGCCGTCATGATTCTTCGCCCTTCCTCTTCCTTTCCTTTCCCTAATCCGCCCGACAGGTCCTTTCCCGGTAGTCTTCCCCCGCGGGCCCCGGGGCTTCTACGTAAAGGTTCCGGGTGCGGGCGCGCCCGGGATTTCAGCGCGACAACAGGGCAGCTTTCTCTTCCCGCCCTCCGCGGGCCGGATGTCACGTGATATCAGACCGCGCCGCGGGGAGATGGAGAGCATCCGAGCGGTGGCATCAACTTGAGTCTGCACCCCGGGCGGCCCGGTTGCCCGCCCTAGCCATGGAGGACGGCGGTCCCCGCATCCGCCGGCGGGTGTCTGTTCGCAAAAGGAACCGCGGCAGCATAGAGAGCCTCTGCGTCGCCCCCGCCCCGGCCGAGCTCCGGCCCTCCGAGGACCTGGAGGACGAAGGGGCGGCCGGGAGGCGGCGGCGCAAAACCGGGAGCCCGGAGCCCGCCCAGGTACAGCCCCGCTGATTCCCCGCAGAGCCCGGTCCCGTCATCACCGAGGGCTGCAGGACCGACCCGCGTCCCCTGCACCGGGCACCGCTGCGAGGGGAGGGGGCTCTAAACCTCCCAGGTGCACACGGTTGACCGGTTAGATGAGCAGCCTTCCTGTGCGCTTCTCATGTCATCCTTGTTTACACTTGGGGAGACACTGCCTTAAACTTTTAAGTGGATGTGAGACACTCACACACACCCCATCCCTGTCATAGACACACACACACACACACACACACCATCCCTGTCATACAAACACACACACCCCATCCCTGTCATAGACACACACACACACCATCCCTGTCACACACACACCATCCCTGTCATACAAACACACACACCCCATCCCTGTCATAGACACACACACACACAAATACACTATCCCTGTCATAAAAAGTATTCACGGGGCAGTTAACTGCCCTGACAGACAGAAGGCCAGCCTTCAAAATGACTCATTTCTACTTTACCAATAAAACTTTTTATTGGTGACCTCTGACATGCTGGTTACTTTATTAAACCAGCCATATTATCTAGAATTTATAACAGTAACCAGGCCCCAGGACGTTGAAAAGCCAAAGTTCTAACTCTAATAAATAATTATCATCTCCCAGTTTTTATCTTTTCTGTTCAACAAGCCACCCCACATGAGAGTGCATTCTCTTGTCACAATTCCAAGTTCAGAAAAGAATTTGCTTGTAGTGTCTAGTGGTACAACCATGATTTTGTAACAGGCCACCCTCTAGTGTCTGGGTAGGGATTTCCAAAAGTATCTATTGAATTCACAACCTTATAGATGTCTACCATTCTTTCATTTCTCAGTGCTTTAGCACGGGTTTAGGAATTAAAATCCCTGGGACTGGAGAGATGGCTCAGTGTTTAAGAGCACTGGTGCTCTTCCAGAGTACTCGGGTTCAATTCCCAGTACCCACGTGACAGTTCACAACTGTCTATAACTCCAGTTCCTGGGAACCCAACACTTATACAGACATACATGGAGGCAAAGCTTTATAAAATAAAGTAAAAAATTTTTAAGTTCCAAAGACTGGGAGTTGGGCTCCACAGTGCAGCAAGGGGCAGGCCTAAATAATTTAAAAGTATAGTATCACCCCTTGGGCTGAGCTGGGGATATAGCTGAGTTGGTAGAATGCTTACCTAGTGTGCATAAAGCCCTGGGTTTGAGTCCCAGCACCACATAAATCCAGGTATGGCGATACACTCAGGAGGCAGAGGTGGGAGGTTCAAGACTTTGTACCTCTGGTATGTGAGATCCTGTCCTGGCATCCTGATATCCCATAATAATCCAGCAGCAATCTTAGGCAAGTCAGTTCAAGTCTCTGGGTTCGTTTGTTTCTTTTATCTGGTGATAATGTATTCAGAGGATAATTTGCATATAGTTATATATTTGATAATCATTTGCCGGAACACTTTTTATTCTTTATGAAGGATGGAACTCTTTATGTATTTTTGTTTCCCTTTCAGGAGAACGACAGTGAAGAGGACATGTTTAATGACTATGATAGCTTTACAGAAAATTCCTTTTTAGCTCAAGTTGAGGACCTGGAACAGAAATATACACAACTGCCTGAACACAGGGAGCTTGTCACAGACTCGGCTATTAAAGGTCTTTGTTCAGAAAGCATGGAAAACAAACTCCCTGTCTTCGCTGTGAACAGCTCTACTGATCCTGAAACTAACCAACACATAAAGAACCAGAGTGCTGCAGATGGCCCTACTGGGCCTGAACCTGACAGTGATCTTTTGTTTGATGTGCCTTCTTCTCAGATTTTATATTTTGAACGTATACAGAACTCATCAAATGATTTGGGCGATCAATCTGCTAAGGAAAGAGATAGGAACTCACATAAATCGCCGAATGAGGAACCGGCCTTTAGCCATCAAGAGCTACCGCAGCCAAATGATGACCTCTCTGAAGCCAGAGCTTCTTCAGAGACGAGCAGGAGGAAGAGTATTGCAGACCACCTGAAAAGTGCCATGGCTGGGAATGCCACAGCCCAAACACCGGTGTTTTCTAGGAGTAAACACCTCAAAGAGACCCTCCTATCTGAGGAGATCAGTGTTGCTAGGAAGGCAATGGAGTCACCGTCGGATGATCTTGGTCCTTTTTATTCTCTACCCAGCAAAGTGAGAGACCTTTATGCTCAGTTGAAAGGAATCAAAAAACTATATGGTAATGCTTTTTATAAAATGAAAACCGAATTTATAATTCAAATCCTATTATAACATTAATTCAAACCAGCGGAAGCAGGTGATTCCTTGGTTCTGTTTCTCATCTGGAATGGCCAGAATGTCAGTTGTGTTAAGCCTGCTGTCACAGACTTCCTTCCTTCCTCACCATCCTCAAGCCAGGCGTCCTGCTGTGCCTCTTGCCTAGGTAGTCTTCTAGTCTTCGGTCCCCTCCCTTCTGTGCCTTCACTTAAGTTGCAGAGATGAAGGAATCCGAGCCCAGACCTGATTCCAGAGCAGCCTCACGTTCTGCTGTGGCCACGCTGCCATTCGTCCTTCCCACTCTGCTTCTCGCTTTTTTCTTCTCCCCTTCGTTCTTTTATTGTTTCATTGGTATTGGCTGCATCTGAATTCTCTAGCAGAATTTAGTGGTTTGACTGCTCAGGATCTTAAATGGACTGTTTTAATGTCTTATTTTGAGGTGAGGCCTCACTGTGTAGCCCTGGCTGTCTTGGAAGTTTGTTTTGACGAGGCTGACCTGGAATTCACTGCAATCTGCCTGCCCTTGCCTCCCAAATACAGGGATTAAATGTACACCAACACTCTCAGCTTCTCTGCTTTTTGTTTGTTTGTTTGTTTGTTTGTTTGTTTGTTTGTTTGTTTGAGACAAGGTTTCTATGTAACAGCCCTGACTGTCCTGGAACTCGCTTGGTAGACCAGGCTCGAACTCACAGAGATCCGCCTGCCTCTGCCTCCTGAGTGCTGGGATTAAAGGCGTGCACCACCACTACCGGGCCATTAATTCTTAAAATAGTATATTGAAGCCCTTTAAATTAAATTTGGGATGAGTTTTCTTAAACTGTATATTAAGTATGTAAATAGTTTTTAACTTTTTTTCCCATTTGTTTGTTCTATATGCTTGGATGTGTATGTATGTAGATACGTGTGCTCTGGCATGCATCTGGAGGTCAGAGGACAACTGGTGGGATTTGGTTCTCTCCTTTGGCTGTGTGGGTCCTTGGGATCAAACTTAGGCATCAGGCTTGGCAACAACGACTTTCTCACTGGCCCTAGATTTCCATTTTTAAGCTGTGACTTACATATGTGCAAAAACTCATTTAACTTACCCCACCTACCCCACAGTACCTGTGAGACAGCGATGCGGTAGCTCTCCTGCGTGTACAGTTTGCACCCTCCTTCTCTGTGCCGATGGAGAATCCTGGACAAAATGCTGCTAACGGCAACCTGCAGTTTTCTGGTCCATACTGCCACATGGCCTTTCCCACAGACTGCCCCGTGGCAGCTTCTCTCTGTAGTTTCTGGGTTTTACAACTGTGGGATTTTTGTGTGTGTGTGTGTCCTTTCTGTTTGTTTTGCCGATCCTGTAGATTACAGTTGAGCTTCTTTTTATGTGTCTATTACTTTGTTTGCCTCTAGTGATAAAAAGATAGTTCAATAGTAAAGAACGCTCACTGGCTGCTCTTCCAGGGGTCCCAGCACCAGGGTATATATAAGTGCTACACACACACTTGCGCGTGCATGTGTGTGTGTGTGTGTGTGTGTGTGTGTGAGAGAGAGAGAGAGAGAGAGAGAGAGAGAGAGAGAGAGAGAGAGAGAGAGTAGGCCAAACATACACTCACAAAAAGTACTAGTATACATTGTGAAGATTGTTGATGCACGTTATCAAATTACTTATTTCCATTATTATTGTTGTTTTGATCCAGCACCTCCTGGAACGCAGGCTAGCTGTGTGGTTGAGGATAAACTTGAACTTCTGATCTTTCTGTCTCCACTGCTCAGGTGCTAGGATCGCAGGCATGAGCCACCAGACCCCTTTCATGGGGTGCTGGGGGTCAAACCCAGGCCTCCATACATGCTCGGTGCTTGGGGGTGAGCACTCTCCCAACTGAACTGCATCCTCAACCTCCAGGCTAGAACGTAATGTAGTAATGCAATGTCTCACACGTTGGCTTTCACAGTTATTTCCTGCTCAGTTGAGAGTGGAGAGACCCTGGGTGTACCAGTCAGTAACTGAGGCCTTTTATGATTCAGGTAGTCCTATTTAAAATGACATTTGGACCACTCAAAGATCAAGTCAAGAAACACTAATTGCAGGCTTTCCTGGTTTGGACAAGATCTTGTGGATTTTCTTTTTTTCCCCTCTATTTCTGCCTAAGAAGCTCTTGAGTAAGTGAGGGAGGAAAGCCTGCATGCTCTTGTAGAACACAGGTTCTTAGACTGCCCTTATCTGCCCATGTTGGCCCCTGGTCCCCAGGGAGCTGTCTGCTCTGCTGGAATTTGGTGCCTGTATCTGTAGGGTGACAAGGGCTGAACTCAGACCTGCTGGGTTCATTCAGGACTGGCCTTTTACCTTCTGTGAGAATTGTATTTATCCTCATGAAGACCGCCACAATGATTTCGTTGTGAAATTCTTGAGAATATTGAAGGGGACAATAATCTCTGCTATTTTTCTTTGAATTCTACAGACTGGCAGCATACTTGTCTCACATTAAGTTCTGTGCAAAAAAGAAAAAATTTAATATATTCCTTGCCAACAAGTGGTGGAAAAACCCTTGTGGCTGAGATTTTAATGCTACAAGAACTGCTCTGCCGACAGAAAGATGTTTTAATGATTCTTCCATATGTGGCAATTGTCCAAGAAAAGGTGTGTGTGTTTAAACAATTGTTATTTTCTAATATGATGTTTTAAGATCTAAAAACTAGCATAAATGTATTAACTATTACTAATTATTTTTTAGGATGTACAGGAGTAACACAGTACTTAATTACTTTCAACTATTAATTGTATATAGTTTTTTTTGCTAAGTTTGTGGTATGAACTGTATCTTAAATGCCCCATCAATATTTAGCCTGCTTTTTCAAGCAGAAACTAACTCATTACCTTATCAGAATAAATGAGTCAGTCTGAAGGGTGAGACAAGTGAAATTATTTTTGCATTATATACTTTTAAAGTTGTAAATACTAAGGCTGGAAAGATGGTAAAGCCCTGACTACTCTTCCAGGGGTTCTGGGTTTGATTCTGAGCACTCACATGGTGGCTCAGAGTCATCTGTAACTCTAGTATCAAGGAATTCATCACCCTCTTTGGCCTCTGGCATTGCGTGCACACGGAGCACAGATTTACATGTAGACCAAACACCCATACACATAGACTAAATAAAAAGTTGTTATGTGTTTATTTTGTAAAGATCACCGTCTCATTTTGCACCAGTTTCTAGATAGGTGTTTCTAGACTGGGCCCACCAAGGGGACGACTTTACATCAAGGGAGTTCCTCTGAATTTTTTCAACTCCATCTCTGATTTGTGTTTTTGTTTATTTAACTACGATTCTAGATTGCCAGTTTATCAAGTTTTGGTGTAGAACTTGGTTTCTTTGTTGAAGAATATGCTGGAAGCAAAGGAAAATTTCCTCCGACTAAAAGGAGGGAAAAGAGATCGCTGTATATCGCCACTATCGAGAAAGGGCATAGCCTGGTGAACGCCTTGATTGAAACCGGACGGATCAGCTCTCTGGGTCTGGTTGTCGTCGATGAGGTTGGTTGACATATTTATTATACTGACATCCTGCACTCATATCCCAGCTGCGGTTTGGATCTTCTCAGTAATTAATATACAGAGAACACAAGAGGAGACGTGCCTTGCTGGATAGTCTTATATCTGGTCTCAGGCAAATGTATCTTGAACCGTGAGGATGGGTTTACAGAGACATTTTATAATGGTATTTACCAAATCTCAAACGTGTCAGGATGCCGCTCCACATTTGAATAACCTAAAGCGCTAAGCGTGTATTAGTTGTAATATCCAATACGTATTCATCCTGCACAAAGTAGCCATGTTTTCTATGAGCAGTATGTGAACACTGACTGCTTTCCTCCCCGCCCTCTTTAATGTCATAGTTGCACATGATCGGGGAAGGGAGCCGTGGCGCCATCCTGGAGATGACCCTAGCAAAAGTGCTCTACACTAGCAGTAAGTATTGACTTGCTTAATTCTGTCACTCGATTCTATGACCCACAGCAAGGCACTTGAGGCTCATGCCTTAGCTCGTCAGCTTATGCATTTCTGTTGTGAGAGTAGCTGGGTGAGACTTGCAAAGGTGTTGGAAGTGGACCTGTTTTCCAACTGCCTGCTCTGCATTCAGCCACAGCAGCAGCCTCCGCGCTTCTGGCTGTAAAATGGATGGTTGTGAGGGTTCCCTGAGAATGTGCGGAACCTTCACTGTGGCTTCACATAGCCCTGGATAGGATTTGCTGCCACCATTGCCCTCAGCACCATCGCTGCCAGCTTCCCACCTTGTCTGTTTGTTGGTAAGACAGGGTCTTACTGTGTAGCTCTAGCTGGCCTGGAACCTGCTGTGTAGACCAGGTGGCCTCCCAGTCACAGAGAGCCTGCCTTTGCCTTCTGAGTGCTGATACTAGGGTGTGCACCACCACACCTGGCAAGATATAGTTAAGAAGATTTTAAGGAAATATTTTGCAGCATCCAATGGTCTTTAAATATGCATGAAATACCCTAATCATCTCTGTTTATTGATGTGGTGTTGCGTGTTTACCTTGTATCTGGAAAGCTGTAAATGTCATCTCATAAGGTCTTATGGCCGGTGCCAGGGCTTGAGTCCAGTGTGTCTGCTGATCACATACTCAAATACCGAGAAACACCTCTGCCCCCAAGAAGAGGTTTTTAAATTGTGAAAGTGATTGCAATCTTCCTTAAGTTATCGAGCAGCTGCTGCTTTCCTGTGACTTTTCCCAGTGCCTGAGGTCCCGGGGTGAGCAGATACAGTTCCAGACTTGTGTTTCAGTGAAAGTGACAGGACCGAACTTGGGCAGTCATAAAGGCCAGAGCTTTGGCTAACCAGCAGTCCTGGCCAGTGGTGTAGTCCTGCCTGTCCCTGGCTTACCATTGTCTCAGCTTCAGTCTTTCCTGCAGGGTGGCCTGACAGCTGTCAGAAATGTGGAATCTTTCTAGGAGACAGGCTCCTGTCCCGGGTCCCAGGGCCCCGGCCTTTCCTTTACGTCAGCATGAGAACCCTAGGGACGTTACCTTTCCTCAAATCCGTCATGTCATTAGTGTGACGAGAAAGGAGGAGCGTGAGAGTCCCCTTAGAATATCTTCACCCTGCCAGGAGGGTTATGCTGCTAGCTGTCATCTTTCCTCCAGGGTTCGAGGACTTGCCATGTGCTCATAACTCAGTCTGTATTTCCAGGTTACACTTCCTTTCCAAGTAGAATCTGCTACGTGAATGTTTATGAGCAGCTGAGCTCACCTGAAGTTTATTTCCTTAAACCCTTTCTTCAGTTTGAACTTGCCATCACCATTCCCTGGCAGATAGCTAAACCAGCATCTTACTGGCTGGGTTGCCTGGAGTGTCCTAAAACTTCCAGGGTCAAGGGGTCCCACTGTCGCAGTACCCCAAGCTCTGGGACACTGACCTTCACTTGTGATATCTGTCAGCACCCAGTTCCTCTCTGTACCCTGCGGATCTGTTTGAAGCTCTCTCCTTGCTCCCCTTCACTGACTCTTTAGTGGGATAGCTCATCCTTTCTGCCACCGCCACAGAAAGCACCAGGTTCTAGCTGACTCTGTGTATCTTGATTTTCCATCTCTTCCCCCTCTCAGCCTGACTTACCTAGTATAGATGAAAAGATCTTTGCGAATATAAACCCAATTACAATTTTACCTTTCACCTCCTTTATTAACCTTCATGTTTTCTGCTTACACCCCATTATTTCTAGCACACCTTTCTTTCTTTCTTTCTTTCTTTCTTTCTTTCTTTCTTTCTCTCACTCTCTGTCTTTCTTTCTTTCTTTCTTTTCTCTCCTCTCTCCCTCCCTCCCTCCCTCCCTCCCTCCCTTCCTTCCTTCCTCTTTTTTTTTTTTGTTAGTTTTTTTGAGACAGGGTTTCTCTGTGTAGCCTTGGCTGTCCTGGAAGTTACTATAGGACTTCCAGTGTAAACTACTGTGCAAAGTTAGTCTCAAACTTTTGTGCCATATGAAAAGTCTCTGATGTTGTCAACATAAAAAAAAAAATCTAAAAACCAAGCCTGGTGGTTTTGACCATAATCCCAGCCCCTGAGAGATAGAAATAGGATGACCAAGTGGTCAGGGCCAGCCTGAGCTACAGGAGACCATCTCTAAAAAAATAAAACCACAAGAAAACAAATTAGAGTGGCAGGAAGCTCATAAAGCTAAATGACTTTCTAGACTTGGCTATCGATCTAAAAACTAAAGCTAAGCCTTCTTAGCATGCTTCTTCATTGATTCTGCTTTATATCATGAAATGATCATCCAGGGTACTGTTCAAAGAGGACAAGATAGGCTACAAGCTGAATAAGCAAGCAGGGGAATGATCAAGAAAGGCTGTGCTATGCTGGGCGGTGGTGGCATGTACCTTTAATCCCAGTACTTGGTAGGAAGAGCCAGGCGCTGTGAGTTCAAGGTTACCCTGGTCTACATTCACGCTGCCTGAAAGGTCTCGTTCCTTGAGCCTCAGATTATTTACTGTGACAAAATACAGTTTGGCAGTCCGAAGATCAGAAACCCAAAATGGGCTAAAACTTTTTGACTGCTGTTATAACACCACAAGTGGAAGTTTTTATTGCCCTGATTTGATGGGGCACAGTCAAAATGCAGGTGCACTAAAAGCGTGAAAAGTCGCCTTGGGTGTGAGGTGTATATGAAGCAAATAAACCGTGCAGTTGGACCTAGGTCACGTCAAGATTCTTCCTTATATATATGCAAATATTCCAGAATCTGACAAAATCCCAAATCTGAAACATTTGGTCCAAATGTTTTGGTTAAAGGACACTCAAGTTGTACCTTTGGTGTGGGAAGTCCTCTATATGTGTTGTTTTTATTGGTTAATGAATAAAGAAGCTGCTTTTGGCCAATGGCTTAACAGAAATATCCAGGCTGGAAGATAGATAGATAGATAGATAGATAGATAGATAGATAGATAGATAGATAGATAGATAGATAGATAGAGAAGGCAGAGTCAGGAGACGCCATAGAGCTGCTAGCTGGAACCTTGCTGGTAGGCCACGAGTCTCATGGTAAAATATAAAATAATGGAAATGGGTTAATTCTAGATGTAAGAGCTAGCTAGCAGTACGCTTAAGTGATTGGCCAAGCAGGTATTTAATTAATACAGATTTCTATATGATTGTTTTGGGTCTTAGCTTGCCAGGAATGAGCAAGCGGCCTCTAACAACATACCCTCATCTCCCTGCTCCCTGTTTCCAGACACTCAGGCCGAATGGCAGTGAAGTGGGCTAAAATTACTTTAGGACATAAATGACACATTACTCTTAATATTTTGATTTTTTAGAAACAACTCAGATTATTGGAATGAGTGCAACGTTAAACAATGTCCAAGACCTGCAGGAGTTCCTTAAAGCCGAGTATTACACCAGTCAGTTCAGACCAGTATGTACCCAAGGTTTGCACGGTATTGGTTAATCTGTACTCCCCTTAGAAATAAGGGTGGCAGGCTGGGGTGGGGGTGGGATGGTGACACACACCTTTAATGCCAGCACTCAGGAGGCAGAAGCAGTCAGATCTCTGTGAGCTAGGTCTTCATAGAGAAACCCTGTCTCAAACAAACAAACAAACAAACAAACCAAAAAACAAAACAGAAACAAAAGAAAAGAAAAAGGAATAAAGTGAACATAGTGGGCTTTAAGGTGCACAATCCCACTCGCCAGAGCTGTGTGCTAATAGTTTACTTACAGAGAATGTCAGCTGTGCTGTTAGGGATCTTGGCTTGAGTCACTAATGCAGTTAGAGCACCTGGAACAGTGACTGGACAGCGGGCCCTCCATGAACATTTATTGAATGAGTTTTCCCAGAACTCATTTTATGTTTCACATCTTAGTATCTGAAGTCATCTTTGGTAAGGTTTCATGAGATATGTTTGTACCTACTGTCAACATTAAGAAATTTACCTTACTTGCCCCTTCAGCAGCACATGTATTAAAATCAGAAGAGTACAGGTGATTAGCATGGCCTCCATGCAAGGATGACACGAAAATTGGGTAAATGTTCCACAATTTTAGTCTCACAAGGCCCCACCCCTAATGAAGAACCGCTGCCAGTAATGGCTGCTGAAAGGGAGAATCAGGGTTGGAGAGATGACCTAGCAGTTAAGAGCACTGGATACTCTTCCGAGGACCTGGATTCAATTCCCAGCACCCATTTGACAGCTCATGAAGTTCTTTAACTCCAGTTCCGTGGAACCCAGTGCCACCTTCTGGCCTCCAAAGACACTGCACATGTGTGGGGTACAGACAACATGCAGACAAAACACCCCCACACATAAATAAAATAAAATGAGAGGGAGGGTCAGTCTTCTCAGGGATGAGCACCCCATAGGACCCACTCCAAGTGCTCAGCCCTAAATACTTATGCACATCAGTAACACTGAATGAACTCAGTAGGCTTTGTGTGTGAACAACAATAATTGAAAAAAAGAAAATTCATAGTTTGAGAAAAACAGAGAGAGAAGGGTGGCGGTGATGTGAATGGAGTTACCTTTGTATGGATTCCAAATTTTTTCTAATTTTTTTTTTTTTTAATTTAAAGAAAGAAATTACCTTAGTCAGATTTGATGGCACAGACTCAGGAGGCTGAGGCAGGAGCATCTTGAGTTTTAGAGGAGCCAGAGCTTCGTACTGAGCTCAGAGCTGACCTGGCCAAGAACCCGTAAAGGAAAAAAGCTCTGAAAATATTTCCAAATGCCTAACCTTTAGGCACTTTTTAAAGTAAGTTAAGAATTGAAATATTAGCCGGGCGGTGGTGGCGCACGCCTTTAATCCCAGCACTTGGGAGGCAGAGGCAGGCGGATCTCTGTGAGTTCGAGACCAGCCTGGTCTACAAGAGCTAGTTCCAGGACAGGCTCCAAAACCACAGAGAAACCCTGTCTCGAAAAAAAAAAAAAAAAAAAGAATTGAAATATTTTAATTAAAACATTTTTTTATTTCTTGGTTTTGAAACAATATATATCCCAGATTGACCTTGACCTAGTTATCTAGCAAAGGATGACCTTGAACTCTTGATCCTCCTTCCTCCACCTCCCAAGTACTGTATTACAGACAATGCTGCCCTGCGTGACTTACCTAGATTTAAATTTAATCCTAATATCAACATTCCCAAAATGCTTGACTAAAGTAAGAAGTCTGATTCGTAATTACTTGAAGATAGTGTGTAACGTCCACACGCTGTCTTTGCAGTATTCATGTGGATGTCTTGTGTCTAGGTTTTTAGAAAGAAATTGTTGAGGGTCACTGAATATTATTTTGAAATTTGTTGTTTTTATATTTGTACCAACTATAGAAATTTCTGGAAAATATTTTCTGACTTTAGATGTCAAATTTAAACCCACTTAAAAAAAAAAAAGTTAAGAATGAAGTCTTAAGAACCGGTAAACCGAGGCAGGGGAGATAGCTTGGTGATAAAGTGTTTGCCTTGCCAGCATAGGGACCCCAGAACCCACAGAAAAGCCGGGCGCGCTCACATGTCTTGTAATCCAGGAGTGTCACTGGGGTTCCGTGGCCGGCCAGCTGGCCGGCCTGGCCTACTTGGTAAGCTTCAGGGCAGGGAGAGACCCTGTCTTTAATAAGATGGGCAGTGCCTGAGAAGCAGCACTGAGCTCTGCCTCTCTTCTCATGCAGGCGCCCACGTGTGTGAGCACTTACTTGAACATACATATGCATGTGCACCTGTGTACTGGCACACATGCGCATGCACACGTGTGTACACACACACTCACAACACATCTTCCCACCGAAAGAAAGACAGTGTTTGCAGACTGTTTCTGTCCTCAGTCCTTCAGCGGCCTTCCAGATTGGAACTGACGGCTCACACGGAAAGTCGTAGATCTTAAGAAACAACAGAAAAAGAGAAGATACCAGCACTATGACTTCTTCCTATTTTTGTTTTTAAATATTTACTTAATTTTTATTTCTGTGTATATGTCTGAGTAAATGTCTGCCATGTGTTTGTGGGTGCCTGCAGAGACCAGAAAAGGCCTCAGACCCCTGGAGTTACAGTAAGTTATGCTGTTGTGGGTGCCGAGAACTAAACTTGGGTCCTTGCGGAAAGCAGCAAGCAAGACCCCTGAGCTGTCTCTCCAGCCCCTCATTCCTACTTCTTGCAGCAAATACAGAGGATCTGGTTTTCTTTGGATAGTTACTTTTATCTATACACTACTAAGTAGTATACGCTATTGAATTCAAAAGTAATTTTTCAGGGATCTTAATTCCTGTTTTTATGTAAAGGAAAACAGGCAAAGGGAAAGGAGAAAGAACATCTAAGTTGAAGCATGTCTTCGCTATCCTCATAAAGCTGTGGCCTTTGTGTAGTGTCCTTTGTTAAAATATTTCATTAAATTCCAAACTACAAATTTTATATTAATTGTGTATTTCCTTTTAATTCAAGGTTGAGCTGAAAGAATACCTAAAAGTGAATGACACAATCTATGAGGTGGACAGCGGAGCTGAGAACGGCATGACCTTCTCACGCCTCCTTAACTACAAGGTGTGTTGGTTTGGAACCCTTCAGTCCAGGCGCCCCTCCTTTGTGCCTCGGTTCACGAGAGTCTAGCTGGTTTGTTGGGGGCAGGGGTGTCTGGTACTTGATTTGTCATGGATAACAGCTACTGATTGAATGCAGCCTGTTTCCTCTTTGTGTGCAGTGCTGGGGATTACGCCAGGGCCTCTCCTGTTGTGCCTTGCTCTCCCACTGAGCTCACCTAGTCCGGTTTTAGTTAGATCATACTGGGCTTCTCTCTTTGGCATGTGTTTGTGAAGTTGGGTATTTTATAGTTGCTGTACACGATACTGTGTGAAAACTCTAGAACAGGACTGTGTGCAATCCTACACCACTTTGAAAGACAATACCTGTGCACACATCCTGTTAGTGAGCTCTTGTGTTAGTTAAGAACTAGAATACTTTTGATTCAAATGACTGCTGAATTTTTGAGGAAGTACATACTTCTTAGATTGTTTGCATCTGACTAATGAACCAGTAAGATATTTCTTGGCTCCTGAACCATGAAAATTTGGAGGCATATCTGGTAGATAAATTATCTATCCAGCAACAACAAAAGAATAATTTATAGTCTAACTAACACAGTGGTGTATAGAAGCATCATGTTTGCATGCTAAGGGCTCACAACTGGCATGAGGAGTATTTCAAAGGGTCGTGTTTTATCACAGCTTTAGAATTTTGTGAGATATATTTCTAAACCCTTATCTTGGTCTTCAGTAAAGTCAAAGGGTCTAAGGAGATTTTAAATGACCAACCTTTTATTTCTTGTCCTTTGTGTCCCTGCATGATGTTACAAATTATCATAATTCACTGCAATATTTTCACTTCTGAAAGTGCTGTGGAATCCAATTCATAATGGCAAAAGAAGTCCCTTGTGCAGCTCTGTGACAGTTGGTGGCATCAGCCTTCATTTCCCTCTGGGCATTTTGTTCTGCTTGGGTGGAGGTGGGCACATAACAGAATTATTAATAACATGAACTGTTTTCACTTCCTTCATTCTTAATTGTTTAACCCTCTTTTTAGGCTAAATGTGCCCCCCAAACCAAGTCCCTAACTAATTACCTAAGAAGAAAATTGAACACTTGATGTTTTATAGAGCTTTCATTTCTTGTTTTAATAATGAGACATAGAGACATTTAAAAGTCACACAGGAAAACGGATGTGCTTTTGTGACTGCGATCTGCGTGGTTCCCTGTTTTGCAGTATTCTGATGCCCTGAAAAAGATGGATCCCGATCACTTGGTGGCATTGGTGACAGAAGTTATCCCCAACTACTCCTGCCTGGTTTTCTGCCCGAGCAAGAAGAACTGTGAGAATGTAGCAGAAATGCTGTGCAAATTTCTAAGCAAGTACGTTAATTTAAACAAAAATCTCTTCTATGTTTGTCATAAATCACAGACTAAACAATACACTGTTTGTGCTGATCATGATTCTCTTCACAGAGCATGTATTGTTTTATTAGATTCTGAAGGAATTGACCTTAAAGAAAATTCGACTGAAATTCACATTAAAGTAAAATATTCTACAGTTACAGAAGAGTGATGACCCCGCCGGGTTGCAGTGCAGCAAGGGCAGGATAATCACCGCCATTGCTCCGAGGCTGGGTTGCAGGCGGGCTGCATGCAGCACAGGCAGGCTAACCACTGCCATTGTTCTAATGCTGGGTCGCAGGCGGGCTGCATGCAGCAAGGGTAGGATAATCACCACCATTACTCTGAGGCCGGGTCATGTCTACATCTGCACCTTCTCTTTAATAACCACTGTCCTTGTTTTCTTAACTTGTGTGGGCACTAGAAATAATTTCCTATGAATTTTAGAAATGTATTAGTTTGGCAATTTGAGCTCTTTTAATATGAGCTCTGCTGTATCCACAGAGAAAGTGTAAGGCAGCTGTAAGTGCTGATAGTTCTGTTTCCTGCACATGTTTGCTCTGTAGTTTCTATACCTGTTTGGCCCTGGCCTGAGGCTATGTCATAGACTACTAACATGAACTTTTCATCTGCTCATTCTCTATGGTCTCTCTCAATCCGACTGGCATGGACTGTCTAAATTAGGGGGTTAACATTACTGGGTAGTACAGTCAAGAAGTTGAATTTCAGTGATTGATAGTCTGCCTCTGCAGTGATGGTTTTGATTATTTAAAGGGAAAAAGGTCAGGCATGATAGCTCATGCCTTTAATCCCAGTGCTCAGAAGGCAGAGGGGGAGGACCTGTGTGAGTCTGAGTCCATCTTAGTCTACATAGTGAGTTCCAGGACAGCCAGGGCTGCATAATGACAGACAGACAAATATGTAACAAACAAACAAGCTCAGGGCATTGGGCTGGAGAGATGATGTCTGGTTAAGAGCACTTCCTGTTCTCCCAGAGGACCCAAGTTCTATTCCAACACTCATCTCAGGAGACTCACAGCTGCCTGTAACTCCAGCTCCCAGAGGATTCAGCACCTATGTCCCCCATGCCCACCTGCACTCATGCACAGGCGTACACACACAAGCACACAAACCCTAAAAAAAATTTGTTGTTGAAGTTTCTGAAGTATTAGTGTTTAGACATTGTCTTGTCATATGGTATGTTTCCATTTTCAGAGTAAAAATTCATGTTTTAAGATAAACCATCTCGGTGCTGGGGCTGGAGAGATAGATCAGCGGTTAAGAGCATTGCCGGTTCTTCCAAAGGTCCTGAGTTCAATTCCCAGCGACCACATGGTGGCTCACAACCATCTGTAATAAGGTCTGGTGCCCTCTTCTGGCCTGCAGGCATACACGCAGATAGAATATTGTATACATAACAAATAAATAAATATTAAAAAAAAAATAAACCATCTCCCATAAAGACATAAATTGTAGAGGAAATAATTCTAGTGTCGAGAGCGGGGGGGGGTCTCCCAGTATCCGTTCCATGGGTTCATAGGAAGTGTAGGACCAAAATCCAGGGAGTCCCCAAAGCTTCTGAACTTGTCTCTAAGGTGTTATGTTTGGATAGATAGTTGACTTTCCCTTAGTTTCAATCAGGTTTCCATTGGGTTCTGTGATACGAAGAAAGACTTGGAGAGCAGTCCTAATGGTTAGCAAAGTAAGAATTAAAAGAACCTTATGGCTCACAGAACCCAAGTTTGGATTCCTAGCACCCTTGTGAGCGCCGGGCATGGTGGCACACACCTGCAATCCAATACGGAGAGACATAGGGGCCTCCCTGGAGCACACACACAGGAGACTCCCTGGAGCACACACAGGAGACTCCCTGGAGCACACACAAGAGGCTCCCTGGAGCACACACAGGTTCCCTGGAGCACACATAGGAGACTCCCTGGAGCACACACAGGAGACTCCCTGGAGCACACATAGGAGACTCCCTGGAGCACACACAGGAGACTCCCTGGAGCACACACAGGAGACTCCCTGGAGCACACACAGGAGACTCCCTGGAGCACACACAGGAGACTCCCTGGAGCACACACACAGGTTCCCTGAGCTCACACACAGGTTCCTGAGCTCACACAGGAGACTTCCTTGAGCCCACTGGCTAGTCTTGCTGGATGGAGTCCAGGTTCAGTCAGAGATTCTGTCTAAAAACCAAGGTGAAAAGGGTGAGAAGAACACGGACATCAACTCGGGCCTCCTTGTGGAGACAGTATCTACACCCTGTCCACAGGAAAGACATTTTCTGTCCTATACTGATAAAAGGAGTTCATAGCTAGAAGGGATGTTAGCATGGTGTATTAGAAGAAAGTGGTAAGCACTTCCTAACTGTAATTCAAGGACTCACAGTTCCTCCTTTTAAAGATTTATTTCTTTTATGATTATGGGTGCTTTGCATAAACACATGTACACACACACACACACACACACACATGCACTGTGCACATACCTCATTCCTTCAGAGGTCACAAAAAGGTGTCAGATCCCCTGGAACTAGAGTTGCAGGTGATTGTGAGCTGCTGTGTGAGTGCTGGGAACTGAACCTGGGTCTTCTGGAGAAGCAGTCAGTGCTCTTAACTACTGAGCCCTCTCTCTAGTCCCAGGCTCTTATATCTAACGGATTCTTTTTCTAGGGACTTTCTAAACCACAGAGAGAAAGAAAAGTCCGAAGTGATTAAAAACTTGAGGGACATGGGCAACGGTAAAGTGTGCCCTGTCTTGAAGCGCACCGTCCCTTTCGGAGTGGCCTATCACCACAGTGGTCTAACGAGTGACGAACGGAAGCTTCTGGAAGAGGCCTACTCCACAGGCGTGCTCTGCCTTCTCACCTGCACATCCACCCTGGCAGCGGGGGTCAATCTGCCAGCTCGCAGGTAGGGTGTCACTGACAGTGGGGGATTCACCGAACGCATTCCTCCGCTTGGTTTGTTTCCTTCAACATTTTAATGAAAAAGTGGATGTCCTGGTATTAAATCCCTCCCTCTTGTGCCCTCTCTCTTTCTTGTGTTTTCTGTTTGTGTCTTGATCTTGTGAGGTAGGGTCTCTGTAGCCCAGGCCTCTAACTGGAGGGAATTCTTCCACCCTCAGCTTCCTTCCTAGTGCTGGAATTAAAGGCATGACTTAGCCAGTTTAGTGGTTAGAACCCTGCCTGACTGAATGAGGCCCTGTGTCCAGTCTGCAGGGGAGGGGCTGAATTCAACAGCTTTGTTGTTGTTTTGTTTGTTTTGGTTTTTTTTTTTTTTTTTTTTTGAGACAGGCTTTATCTGTCCTGGAACTCAGAGATTCTCCTCCTCTGCCTCCTGAGTTCTGGGATTAAAGTCAAATGCCACCACTGCCCAGCCTAAATGCAATAGGTTTTTAAGGTCAGAGCATCAGTTACTACTTCATATATTACCAAACTTGTAAAACTATATAACTGACTTCTTTGTAATTCATGACTGTTGGTTTTCTAGCAAATAATTTATTTTCACAAGATTTTCTTGAATGTTAAGAAGCATGCTTTTCTGCTGGTGTACTGAAGGCAGGCTCAGTGTCATAGCCATTGATTGTTCTGTCACCCACTATGTTCATAGTTATCTGTTTATTCGTTTAGAGACAGACCTGGCTGAGCACACAGAAATCCTCCTGCCCTTGCTTTCAAGTGCTAAGGTTAACGCCTGAGGTACCATGCAGCATGGAGCCAGCTTCTTGTTTCTGTATGGTTTTCTGGTTTTCTCCTTCCCAAAGCTGTTATTTCTATTGTGGGGTAGAGGAGCGTGTATGTCTCCTCATGACTGCGGAGGTCAGAGGACAGCCTTGACGAGTTAGGAGTCAGTTCTCTCCTTCAGCCATGTGGGTCAGGACCTGGGGATAGGACTCAGGTTGTCAGCCTTAGAGGCAAGGACCCTTATCCAGGGACCAGCCCCTCTAGAGGCGAGGACCCTTGTCCAGGGACCAGCCCCTCCAACAGCTTCTAGGCTTTCCCTTTCGCCTAATCCTCATGGCGTGTGATTACCCTAATCATAGTCACTACATCATTTCCTCCTAGTCCCACATCACTATCCTCCTCTTCCCCACACCTAACTGCTAAACATGCATTTATTTATTCAACCCTCACAATTTATGACTGACATTTTATGGAATTAAAAATCTATAAAATAATTAACTAGTTTTTTGTCACATCAGATAAATGAGTTTCAAAGCCAAGGTTGGAACCCAAGCAGCCTGATTGTGTGACCCCAACAGTGCCTGCTTCCCTGTCTCTTAGGGAGGGCTTGGCACCTGCTGAGCGGCTCCATCTTGAGTGTTGTGGTCCTCTCCGTCTTAGAACTGTTGGTAGTCGCGTCTGCATTTCCCCCTTTCATCTTTATTGTCTTCTCTTGTGACTCGGGCTTGACACATGCCTCAAGCTATTGGCTCTCATCTGCATACTTCTCCTGTTCTACCTTCTGTGTAAAATCCAGATTTCTTGGTGGGCTGGGAGGGAGGTCAGTGGCAGAGTGCTTGCCTAACACCAAGAAAACCCTGGGTTCAAACCCCAGTACCACCCAAAACCCAGATTTTTTTCAAGACACAGAAGTAGGAGGTAAGCCCTCCTGGGAGGGGATAGGAGGGTGTGGAAGTGGATGATGTAGAATGGCAATACATTGTATACATGCATGGAATTTTCAGAAGATACAAAGTTAGTTTTTACTGTTCTTTTAATTATGTTCGTCTGTTATCTCTTTAGATTTTATGTGAGTTTCCAAGTATTTTCTTGTATTGTATGTCTTTGTAGCAGTCTGCTTTAATCCAGCGGCCTGAGTCCCTCTGGGATTTTCCGTGGACATTTAGTCACGGATTCCGGGTGTTCTCCTTACCTCTTTTATGTTTGTTTTCTTTAAGTGTTCATCAATCCTAACAGTCTGTTGAGACTTATAAATAAAGGTTGATGATTTATAAGCAATGACAGATTCTTCAATTCCCTTTGAAGAAGAAAGCTGACTACAGACTTGTTTATACCTAGGCAGGATTGGAACTGCTGTTTTTGTAGACTGAATCCAGTTGAAATCTGCAGTGCCTTATAGTTAAAGATATTATCAATTCATAGATTGGTAGCGTGCGGCACCGGTCTGTGCCAAATCCTTCAATTCTAGGTATAAAATCCAGAAACTATGGTGAGCACTGCTGTAGACTGCTGTAGACTGCTGTAGACTGCTGTAGACCTCACAACTCCAGAGACTTGAGTGCAAGTGATGGCTGTGGTTTGTACTAACCTGTGGCTTCAGATAAGCCACTCACTGAACTTCAACTGATTCTTTCATTAGAAAAGAAAATAGGATGTTGTTAAATATTTAGTAAGCAGAAGATATACTCGAGAACCTAGGACATCAAAGATCTACTTAGATGCAGTTTTGTCTAAAGCTGACATGTCATTACATTTAGTTACAGATAGATAAAAAGGAATTGTGTTGAAAAGTGGTGTCTTTGACATAGAGGATTCCTTTAATTTTGTGCCATCCATAGAGTCATCCTAAGAGCCCCCTACGTGGCGAGAGAATTCTTAAGGAGGAATCAGTATAAGCAGATGATTGGCAGGGCTGGCCGCGCTGGGATCGACACAGTTGGCGAGAGTATTCTTCTATTGCAAGAAAAAGACAAGCAGCAGGTAACGTCCCACCTGACCAACTTCTGCTGTTGCCCCGTCTTTCTTCCTTTTCTTTCTTGGTCATTGGCTTACCCTTACATGAAACCATCTGTTAAAAACTAACAGCACAATCATACGCCTGCTTTACCTTTGTAGGTCCTGGAACTGATAAACGGACCCCTGGAAAACTGCTACAGTCATCTTGTTGAGGAGCTCACCAGGGGAATCCAGACTTTGTTTCTGTCTTTAATTAGTTTGAAGGTATTTTTAAAGGTCTTCTTAAATATGACAGCTATTACCTGAGATAACAGAAGTTTTTCAAAGTTCAGGCAAATTATAAAATATAAAAAAATGTTAGCTTCTAATGTAATGTGAACAAGAACAAACTGTGACATAAAAAAAAAAATCTAGCCAGGTGGTGGTGGCACACACCTTTAATCTCAGCACTTGGGAGGCAGAGGCAGGCAGATCTCTGTGAGTTCGAGACCAGCCTGGTCTACAAGAGCTAGTTCCAGGATAGCTAGGACTGTTACACAGGGAAACTCTGTCTCGAAAAAACAAACCACAAAAACAAAAACAAATCTAAATCTGGGACTGGATAGGTGACTCAGTGAATAAGAGCTGGCTGTTCTCCCAGAACCCACATGTTGACTCACAATTATCTATAACTCCATTCCCAGGGGACCCAACACCCTCACTCAGAAATGTATGCAGGCAAACACCAATGCAATTAAAATAAAAATAAGTGAATCCGTTTTTAAAAAAATACTGTAGACGGTTAGGGTCCATAATGGTAGGGACAGGATACAGCAGGTGACAGACATGTCCATGGAGCTGGAAGCTGCGAGCTCATATCTCAGATAGCAAGCAGAAGACAGAGGGCTCCGAATGGGAATGGGTGTGTCATTTAAACCGCCATAGCCCACCCCCAATGACATACTTCCTCCAGCAAGGCCCTCCCAAGCCGCACTACCAGCTAGACACCGTGTATCCAAACACCTGAGGCTATGGGGAGCATCTTATTCAAAACACCAGAGCTTAAGCCCTTTGGTGATCACAAACTGGACACAGTTCTAGGATATCTTCCGAATGCACTAGAGCTTGATCGGATATTACCAGTGATTGTTAATAAAAGGAAGGAGAGAAGCAATACAAAAATGAATGCCCATAACATTTTTATTATCCCTTATATTGATTTAATATACGATGACTACTTAAATATTCCCATTGAGATATCAGATTTGTAAGAGAGAGCTATTGATTGATCATATCTTACTATAACATGCTGATTTTGGTGAAAATGGCTAATTAAAGTATATTCTAATTCTGAGTGAGTTTTACGACTGAATACCAAGTGAAGGGTGTTAGGGTCACTGCTGTAAGTTGTGAATGACAAACAGGAGTGGAGAGACAAGGAGCCCAAGGGCAGGGCAAGGAATGCAGTATTTGGAGCTGAAGGATGCTTCCGTGAGTAGTAGAGTGGCTGAAGAGAGGATTCCAAAAGGGTCTGAGTGGAATTGGGGAACTGGCTGGGAAGGGCAAACAGCACAGCTTCAGAGGTAATATAAAAACTGCAGCGTTTGGGGGCTGGAGGACGGCGCCGAGGTTACGAGCCAGTACTGTTCTTGCAGAGGACCCAAGTCCAGTTTCCAGTGCATTGGGCGATTTGTAAGCATCAGTAACTCCAGCTCCAGGGGATCCAGCACCTCTGCCTCCACAGGCACCTGTACCCTTGCACACGGACCTCACCACACACAGACAGCAACTAAAAATACTGAAATAGGAGCCAGGTGTGGTGGTGCACACCTTTAATCCCAGCACTCAGGATACAGAGGCAGGCGAATCTCTTGAGTTCAAGACCAGCCTGTCTACATAGTGAGTTCCAGGACAGCCAAGGCTACACAGAGAAACCGTGTCGCAAAACAAAGCAAAACATATAATAGTAATAGTAATAATAATAATAATAGTAAAAAATAATAACAATTCTTTTTTTAAAAGCGTTATGATGAGAAATGTGTGTACCAAGTGTGAACCTGATGACGTATTTTCCCTTTGTTTTCCGTGTTAATTTTGAGTGATGTAGATTTTGTGTAGATTTTGTGTTAACTTTTTCTTCCAGTAGCTTTAATAACAGTGAATAATCTCGTTCCTTGAACTAAGGAAAATTTCCAACGGTGTCCTGAACTCTTTCAGATTGCAACAAGTCTTGGTGACTTATATCAGTTTATGAACGGTACATTTTTCGGTGTTCAGCAAAAGATTTTATTGAAAGAAAAGAGTCTCTGGGAAATAACCGTTGAGTCACTTAGCTACCTGACAGAGAAAGGCCTTCTCCAAAGAGACAGCTGCGGGGCCTTGGAGGAGGCACAGTGCTGCTTCCACATCACAAAACTGGGCCACGCTTCTTTTAAGGGTAAGTTTACCTAATCTAGGAATCCATTGGAAGCAATAGAAATTATGTTATTTTCTTTCTTTAAATTGAATTTGTGATTTCATATTAGAAACATTAATCTTACAAACTATTTCAGCTTTCAGAAGATGAGGAAATATTTTGATTTGTAAGTAATTGCAAGTGTATAGAGAAGGAGATGGCCATGTCTCCTCCCTCAGCAGCACACTACTTAAATCCTGTGTGTTTTACTTCAGTTTTCAGTATATGCTGTAAACAGGTTTAAGTTTTTGCTTTTAAATAAGTAATTTCTGTTGTTATGGAACTTGCTCTTTGCATAATTTATAAATTATATCTGAACAAATAATTTATTTCTTAATGAGTATATTGTAATTTACTTATTGAAAAATAATGCATGCCTGCTGTTTAAAAAAAAATCTGAGGTTAATGAGATGACTCGGTCAGTAACGTCTTTGCTGTGCAAGCATAAAATCTGATCTGAGTTCAGATTCCCACATAAACAGGCAGGCATGGCGGCATGGGGTTGCGATCTCAGCGGTAGGGAGGCAGAGGCAGGCAGGTCCCTGGAGCTTCCTAGGAAACTGGCCCAGCCAACCAGTGAGCTCTTGACTCAGTGAGAGAGTCTGTCTTATACAGTAAGGCGGAGCATGACTGAAGAACCTTCCTTTATCCCCTGGCACACATGTGTACACACACACACACACACTATCCTAAGAAGTCAGGATTGTGTTATCAGAAGTCCCATACTCCTGTCCCATTTCCACTCCTCAGGAACTCCTACTGTTCCTAATTCAACACATTTACTCTTCCAAATACATTCACCCACCACATAACACGTCAGCCTACACTGACCACATACATCACAGTGGTCCAAAAAGATCACAACACTTAATGGTGGTGTTAGCCATCTCTTGGATGTTTATGCGAGACAAGGGCAGTGTGTCCCTGGCAGGTGGCGCCTGACTGTATTTTTCTATATAGATACATGTGTGTGTATATGTGTATATATGTACATTGTTTGCTTTTTAATGTAATTGTGCTTATGAAATACAGTGAAGCCAAGGCAGCACACATGCTAGACAGGGATCACACGTTAGTCTTGGTTGTTTTTTTTTTTTTTTTAATATTTATTTATTATGTATACAATATTCTGTCTGTGTGTATGCCTGAAGGCCAGAAGAGGGCGCCAGACCTCTTTACAGATGGTTGTGAGCCACCATGTGGTTGCTGGGAATTGAACTCAGGACCTTTGGAAGAGCAGGCAATGCTCTTAACCACTGAGCCATCTCTCTAGCCCCCCCCCCCCCACGTTAGTCTTGTAAGAGGCTGCTTGTTCATTTCCAGCTGCTCAGCCCTGAAATAATCACACCGAAACTGTATAAATTAAATCACTGCTGGGCTATTAGCTCTAGCTTCTTACGGGCTAGCTCTTACATCTTAATTTAACCCATTTCTATTAATCTGTGTATCACAACATGGCTGTGACTTACCGGCAAGATTCCAGCTTGTCTGTTCCTGGCGGCAGCTACATGGCGTCTTCTTGACTCTGCCCATTCTCTCTATATATCTCTTCCAACCTGGCTATACTCTGCTAAGCCATTGGCTGAAAGGAGCTTCTTTATTAACCAATAAAAGCAATACATATATAGAATGACTTCCCACACTATTTCCCCTTTTCTGTTTAAATAAAAAGGAAGGTTTTAACTCTAACGTAAGAAAATTACATATAACAAAAAGTTACAGTTACAATATTTACATCTATTTTATCTTTTTATCATAACTAGGGAAAACTATAACTATAATTATATATTCTTCAACTCCATCAAAGACTCCTGAAGGATATAATATTACCTAAGTAAAGAAGAAGTGCATTGTAAGCAACTTCCAAAACTCTAGAATTGACAAAGACATCTGGCTGCCTGGACAGTCACCCAGAGTTCTTCTATATCATTGTGGTATCCATCTTCAGCCTACAGACCCATAGTATCCCATAGACTTTTCCACAAAGTAGGGAATTTCAAGAACAGTTCTGTCTATATTGGTAGATTGTCAGTTACTTTTTTCTGTGTCCTGCAGAATGTCTAGCAGACTCTTTCATGAAGCAGAAACCCCAGAGGATCATCTCACCTTTAGGCAAGTTCAGCAGTCATTTCTCTGTGGGTCCTGCATGTCCAGTTCATACAGCATAACATCAGGCAGTCCAGGCAAGAACAGTTTCTTGCCTAAGTGGCTAACAAACTCCATAAGGAGCCTCTTTGGTGCCCATCTTCCTCTTGAAGTTATTGGTGCTGCCAAGAGCAGATGTGTCCATTGTCATGAAAAGTCTAAGTTATCAAAACATTTTAAATGCCATATTTGGAAGGTCACTGAAAGATTTGAAGAATGCCTATCTAACTGAAATATATCTCTATATATCTAGAAAACCTAACATGACTACAAGCTTGACTATTATAGATGACTATTGATTAATTTGTATTTCTTAATTATACATTACATTTTTAAATGAGCTGCACAAACACAATACCTTAATCAAGAGCAGAAATATACATATAATAAAATTGACCTTAAATTTGTATCAATAGACCAAGATCCATACCAGTGCAAAGTATCCATCTCTATAGCATATCCCCCTTTAAATGTAAACAAACATTTATAAGCAATCATTTAGAAAATTTGGGTGTAGTTCTCTCCAAACTGATTCCTGCTTTTTGTTGGGCGAAGTAATTTTGGGGGGTGTTTACAGTGACCTCTGGCAGGGGTTGGTCCATCAAACCACATTAATCTGGAAGGATTCCACAGGTTTTCATCCTCTGTAGAAACAAAAGAAGCAACACATCCTTTAACCCAAATGCTGAAGTCACGATATCTTTAAAATATCTATGCTGGTTTAGCTTAGCAGTCCATGCAATGAACAATCTCTCTGTATTTAGCTCCTTCACAATCAAAAAATTCAAAGAAAACACAATAATATACATAATCCAGACTCTCTGTGTATATTCCATCTTTACATGGATTATTTTTCTTATTACTTTTTATAAAGGTTTAATATTTATTTTATCATCTTTACTCCTTTAATCTATGATTGTCTGTACTCTTTTATATTACATTTACTGTCTCTTTACTCTTTTTTTCTCTCTCCCAAGACTACATACATTTATCCAACACTGTGACTCGTTTAGAGTTCTTTTATGTCTGAATCTATACTATTGTACATACATTTATCCAACACTGTGACTCGTTTAGAGTTCTTTTATGTCTGAATCTATACTATTGTGTATCTGTAATCCTTTTCTGTCCTAGAGAGCTTTTAAAATTGTAAGCAGCCGGGCAGTGGTGGCACACGCCTTTAATCCCAGCACTTGGGAGGCAGAGGCAGGCGGATCTCTGTGAGTTTGAGACTAGCCTGGTCTACAAGAGCTAGTTCCAGGACAGGCTCCAAAACCACAGAGAAACCCTGTCTCGAAAAACCAAAAAATAAAATAAAATAAAATAAAATTGTAAGCAGCTAGGTCACAGTGGCCCTGAATGCTGGCTCTGCCTCTCTCCCTTTTCAATATGGCAGAGGTACCATTACCGCCAGCTCTGGGACTTCCAGGTAGGAACTGTGTTCACCACTTTAACTCTGAGAATGAGCATGCAGCATATAAACCCTTTTTAGCAGAGTAATAGTTAAATCTGCCATGCAGTGCACTGCATGGCCTGGAAATATCTCTGTATGTGGCAGCAGGAATCCATCATACTCTCCTCCTTTTGCACGCCTAGTAGACCTGATTTTACTGCCTGCTCAGGCAGGGAGCGCTGAGCCGTGGGCATGGTCTCAGCTACTTTCCTCCTGACCCTGAGTGGGCACACAAGCACCCGGGTCCACAGACACCATTCAAGTGCTTGGCCTCCTGAAAGAGCCAGAGCGGTTTGTGCTGCCATTTTGAAACAGCACTTTTTCTTTCCTTTTGCTACTACCCTCTAATCAGGAAGACCTCTCTTAAAGGAGCTTGCTGCCAGCAAGCAGAGCCCATGGGGTGGGGGGGGGGGATGCAGCTATCCTTTCCAAGCCCTCTCAGGTTTTATGTGGATTTAGCTAGCACACGCTGGAGTGCCAGTCTGTTGTAGGGAGGCTGCTTGTTTGTTCCCAGCTGCTCAGACTCTAACTACACAGAAACTATTCATTAAATCACTGCTTGGGCAATTAGCTCTAGCTTCTTTTTGGCTAACTCTTACATCTTAATTTAACCCATTTCTATTAATCTGTATATCACCACGTGGCTGTGGCTTACCTGCAAGGTTCTGGCAGGTCTGTTCCCAGCAATGGCTACATGGTGTCTCCTTGACTCTGTCTTCTTTCTCCCAGCATTCAGTATAGTTTTCCCTGCCTAGTTCTGTTCTGCCCTATCAACAGGCCAAGGCAGTTTTTCTTTATTCATTAACCAATAAAAGCAACACATATACAGAAGGATCTCCCACACCAAGACAGGCATCGCACATGTTAGACAGGAATCCTGCCTCTGAGCTGCACCCCCAGCTCCCTCTTTTGTTTATGAAACTGAGTTTCACTAAGTTGACCAAGCTGTGACCCAGCAGTCCTTGAATTTGCAGTCCTCCTTTCTCAGCCTCCAGGTAGCTGGGATTATATGTGGGCCTGTACTAAGAGCCCAGGCTCACGTTCCTTTTATACCGCAGTCATCCATAATAGGAACGTAAAGTATTTAATCACCTTTTATTTATAAACATTTGTATTGTTATGATCTTTCTAATCATAAACAACCGCATGGTTTATAGAGTGGTCATCTCATTGAAATCGGGTTTTAGCTAGATTACCACAAATTGAGTTGTTATATCAGAATTGTCTAAAATTGATACATAGTATTAAAATAATCTCCAAAATCATTACAAATAAGAGAATTTGAAGTTACTTCCCATAGTTATTTAACTGCTATGCAAGATTTAAGTTAGGACCTGAACTCTAGTGCAGTCGTAGAAGAGACCTTGGCTAAGATCCTTAGCCAACAAGAATAACAAGTCTTTGTATTTGTTATTTTCAATCTTTCAAAGTGTTTGTTTTTATTTCATTACATACTACAGGCACAAACAGACCAATATCATAGATATCTGTGTATGTTTCATATCCATTTATGTTATTTATGTAGGAATTATTCCAATTTACAAAGCTTCAGTGTATTCTTGTTTATGACTCAGTTACGTTTTATTTTTTAAAATTGAACAAACTAAAACTTTAAGACATTGAATATGTTTTTTCAAATTTAAACTAATCTAAACTGACTTTTGATACTGGGTCTCATGAGAGGCAGTCTGACCTCAGACTGCTGGGTAGCTGTGGTTGGTCTTCCCCTGGCCCCACCATCCAGGTCTGCCATCTGATTCAGTCATTCCTGAATGTGTTTGTATTTCTTTAGGGGCCATTGATTTGGCCTATTGTGATATTCTGTATAGAGACCTGAAGAAAGGTCTTGAAGGACTTGTACTGGAAAGTCTTCTCCATCTGGTCTACCTAACAACCCCCTACGACCTTGCTGCTCAGTCTGAGCCTGACTGGATGGTGTACTTCAGGCAGGTAAGAAACGGGACTTTTCAGCTCAGGCCACTTTGGACTTTTGTTGAGTGCTTAGCAACTGCCTCTCTATTGAAGCGTTGGGATTAGACCTTTCATCTTTCAGGGCTTCTTCCTCTCTTCATTTATACTATCACATACCAATTATGCAAAATTGTGGCTCTTATGATGTTTGTGTGCGCGCACACACACACACAAACACACACACATGTCTGTTGGGTTCTTTTAAATATTTGTGTGTGTGTTCAGGAGGTGTGGATGTTTGTGCATTCTTCAGGAGCCATCCACCTTGGTTTTTGGACAGATCTCTCAGTAGGACCTGGGGCTCCCCACTTAAGCTCAGCAGCCGCCACGCCTGGCTTTTTACAAGGGTTCTGGAGGTTGAACTCAGGCCCTCACACTTGTGCAGCAGGAAATGCACTAACTGAACCCTCTTCCAGCTTCACAAAGAGTATTTATTTTATAGCCAGCAACACAGGAGAACTAGACCTATGTGTAATAAAATGAATTGGTAGGTAAGGTGTTAGGAATTTTTTCTGTGGACAGACTGGCTGAATGAACACACAGGATTACAGTAGGCAAAAATGGTTGCTGACTTCCCCTCTACACCCATTTAAAGCTTGAACCCAAAGCCTTGTGTATAATAAGTGTGTGTTCTACCTTGAAACTACAGCCCCAAGCCCTGCCCTCAGCGTTGTAATCTCAGGAAGTTGTTAGTCATTTAGTCATTACATGAGTTTTGAAGCAGTACTGTATGGTATTACATGAGTTTTGAAGCAGTACTGTATGACATTACATGAGTTTTGAAGCAGTACTGTATGATGCAGGTTTTTCAAAGCCTCTGTGCCTGTTCTTCCTCTTGTAGCTCACTCTAATATTAAACATAATCACAGTCCCTCAGAAGTGCTATGGCCATGTCTTCATGCACAGTCATTCCCTCAGTTGCCGAGGACCAGCCTCAGCAGAGAAGTAGGTCTCGAATCTAGGATGTTTGGAAGGTGAAATGCATACAGGAGCCCAGGCTTCTGATGCCAGCTGCAGGCAGGTTCTTCTGCCCCGAGCATCACACCTCAGTCTTTTATTGTGAATTTTACACGAGGAGAATGATTCTTTCTCCTTGCCACAGGTTAATCATTACCTGGGCAGAGCAGTTCACAGGGAGTACAAAGATACTTTGAAATCAGAGCATCATCATCATTTACTATGACATTTCCCCAGTTCCCAAGTCCCGTGCCAGCCACTATATTCTTAATTCTTAGCTGAGTTAATCATGCAACAGCTTCTGAGACTTTCACCTCAGAGACTAGCTACCTGCAGCTACAGAGCGTAGTTCAGTAGGTTTCACGCCATTGTCGTACCCTTCCCATTGTTGTTCCTTATAATTCCAATTTTGATTTATAAGGCCATAAGCAGTCAGCCCTAAAGCCCTAGGTTCTTCAGAAACTTTATTCATCATAGCCAAGTTCTTTTCTGTTTCAGTATAATTCTTTTGCCAAGTTTTATAATCAGGCAAAAAAACAATTTCTGCATTTTCCCCAAATTTCCCTAATTCTTTCATCAGTCAGGTTTTCCCCCATGACCTTCTTTACAGCTTTAATGCCTGCCTGCTCTATCAGATCAAGAAGACTCATATTATTGTACAGCACATCCATATTTTCAGAGCCACTGGTGTGGAAGGAGAAAGAGAACACGGAGAACAAGTGTACTAGTAGAATTGCTATAACCAGGATCATCTGTAACATTGACAAATGCATATGCAGACGCCATAGAAGCGGTCCTTGGGACAGTAGGTGTTTTCTCCTTGGCCCTCAAGCAACACGCTCATTTAGCTGCCCCTGGGTTGCCTGGAGGGAATTGCTTCCTGCATCTCAGGAACCACATGTGGAGGGGGGCTATGCTTTGCCATCTCCAGCACCAAGGATAGAGATGCGTTCTGAGGAGTGCAGTAAGACGGTCATGAGAGCATGCTTACACACCAAGACAGCTATGACATCTCTAGGCTGCGCAATTCTATGGAACCACCATCATGTATAGTCTGGTGTTGATGAAATGTTGTTCTGCTTATGATGATAATTCTATAAAGTATGTTGTCTTCTGATCTTATATTTTTAAAGTTTGTATTTTTTTCCTGTCCATTATAATTATGAAAATGTGACTTCAAAATTAAGACTGGATTTGGCTCAGATGACAGACTTGTAAAGCTACAATTTTTTGTGTGTATTTATTCCTTTTCTGTGTAGTTTAGTCAGCTCAGTCCAGCAGAGCAAAATGTAGCTGCTCTCCTTGGAGTCTCAGAAAGCTTCATCGGGAAGAAGGCATCGGGGCAAGCCATCAGAAAGGTGTGGCGTCTCTTGTCTCCTAACAATGGGCTAAATCACTCAACAAAATTAGTGCATCACCCCCTTTACTGACCTGATCCTTTTGTTCCCTAGCATGCGGGAGGTAGAGGTAAGTATATCTCTGTGAATTCGAGGCCAGCCTGGTCTACACAGTGCATTCCAGGCAAGCTAGAACTACACAGTGAGACCCTGCCTTTAAATAAAAACAAAAATTATGAATCTGTTTGGCTTATATTATGAAATATTTTCACAATATCATATAACTGTGTATATAAGTTCAATTTGAAATGAATGCTTTGTAATATATATTATGCACACAGATTTTTTTTTAAATATTTATTTATTTATTATGTATACAATATTCCGTGTCTGTGTATGCCTGAAGGCCAGAAGAGGGCACCAGACCTCATTACAGATGGCTGTGAGCCACCATGTGGTTGCTGGGAATTGAACTCAGGACCTTATGCAGAGCAGGCAATGCTCTTAACCGCTGAGCCATCTCTCCAGCCCCCATGCACACAGATTTATATATGTAGCTTGTGTGTGTGTGTGGTGCTGTTGAAACCTAGATACTTGCACAGACTAGGTGAGTATTCTGCCACTTAGCTTCCAGCCCCTAAAGACACCAATGTAAAATTATTTTCCAGAAACTTTATATGAGCTGTCCTACTTGATGTTACAAATTCTGCACAGGAGGAATCTGAATTTTGTTGTTGTTATTGTTGTTATTTTATTGGTCTCAAAAAACTCCCAATGCTTCCTGGAGATAGGCAGGCAGATTTCTATGCGTTCAAGGCCAGCCTGGTCTACAGAATGAGTTGCAAGGCAGCCAGGACTACATAGAGAAACCCTGTTCTTAAAAAAACAAACAAACAAAACAAAACAAAAACAAGAGAGAAAGACAGACAGACTTTACAATGTTCAGATTTGTTCTTTTACTTTGGAATTGTCTATGGCTAGATTTTTGAAATGACAAATACAAATATTCCTTTAAAAACTTTTATATTGGCCGGGCGGTGGTGGCACACGCCTTTAATCCCAGCACTCGGGAGGCAGAGGCAGGCGGATCTCTGTGAGTTCGAGACCAGCCTGGTCTACAAGAGCTAGTTTCATGACAGGCTCCAAAACCACAGAGAAACCCTGTCTCAAAAAAAAAAAAAAAAAAAACTTTTATATTGGGGCTGGAGAGTGGTTAAGAGCACTGGCTGCTCTTCCCGAGGACCTGGGTTCAATTCACAGCACCCACATGTCAGCTCATAACTGTCTCTAACTCCAGTTCTAAGGGATCTGATACCTTCACACCAATACACATAAAATAAAGTTACATAAATTTTAAAAAATCTTACATTTAAAAAAGACCTTTTATATTAACTTCTAAAATATAAAGTAAAATCAAAATCATACTAATTTGAGACTAACTACTAAATAATACCACATACAAAATCTCCTTAGAACAAGGTATCTTTGAAAATTTGAATCTAGAATTTAATTTTATTATATTTTCATATATAGTCAATGTTTGTTGTGTGATAATTAAATATTTAATAATCTATTTACTTACTTAATAGTTTAGACATGTCACTATTTCAAATTCTAAAGAAAATGGTATTTAGGGGTGAGGGGTGGCGCATGCCTTTAACACCAGCAGTAGGGAACAGAGGCAGGTGGATCTCTGTGAGTGAGTTCAAAGCCAACCTTATCTACAGAGCAAGTTCCAGGACAGCCAAAGTCTACAGAGAAACCTGGTCTCAAAAACCAAGAAAAGGGTATTTACTTAAAACATAATTTATTTCTCCATATTGAAAAAGAAATTTGGGCAGCTCAGTGGAAAATGGAAATTATTCTTGCTACACTGGCCTCACGGCCTGAGTTCTGTCCTCAGGGTCCCCTGAAAAGCCTTAGCCTAGACTACACAGCGTGCCAGAAACAAGAGCCACAGAGCTTCCACAAGGTGGGAGGAGAACCACTCCCAAGAGCTGTCCTCTGGCTTCCTTGTGTGCAACAAGGCACACGTGCACCCAGTCACGCACAGTCACGCACAGTCATACACAGTCACATACAGTCACGCACAGTCACGCACAGTCACACACAGTCACACCCAGTCATGCACAGTCATGCACAGTCACACACACAAATAAATACAATCTGAAAAAGAAAAAGCCAAAGCTCCATCCCACACCTACTCCTTTAAAACTGTGCATGTGTTTGTGCGCACGCGCTTGTGCGCTGATGTGGAGATCCGAGAGTGTGGACTTGGTTCCTTTCCCCTTTCTGTGGCCCCAGCGCTCGGGCTCACGCGGTCAGGCTTGTACAACAAGTGCTTTTGCACCGAGCCATCTCACTGACCCGCACCCCTTATCATTGACATTTCTTGCAAACGCTTGAAATTGCGATTAGAGCATCCATCCAACCACTTAATAATTCTGTCGTTTTTCCTGGCTTTGGAATTACATTCTAAGCAAAGCCTCCATTCACTCAATTTATAGTTACTGGTAAAAGCACATTAAAAATGACAAATTAAAAAGCTATCTTGCCTGCCCAGTATTGAATATACTTCTTCAGCTTAATGCTTTTAAAAGGATGGCCCGTTATATACATGCTGGATCTGTAACTCAAAATCCACTGATCAGTAGCGTTTATCTCAAAGTTCGTTTCTGTATCTTATCTATGTTTTTCTTTTTGGGCAGGGACTTGCTATGTAACTCAGGTCTTGACCCTCCTAACTTGGGCTCCAGGTGCTAGGATTATGAGCACACCATCATGCTCAAATAACATATTTTAGAACTATTTTTTTTTATCTTCCAAGTCTGTCTGTGAAATTGTTTAAGTTTTCAAGACAGGGTTTCCCTGTAGCTTTGGAGCCTGTCCTGGAACTCATTCTGTAGACCAAGCTGACCTCAAACTAACAGAGGTCTGCCTGTCTCTGCCTCCCAAGTGCTGGGATTCAAGGAGTGCAACACCACCACCTGGCAAGTTAACTTGATACTAGTGATGAAATTGTTTGCACAAAAATCAGATCTCTAACATCACTGGCAAAAGTAGAATCTCAGACAGAAGTCATTTTCTGTGTCTGTTTCCGCTTTGGGACACTGACTGGCACGGCCATGTGAGCCATAGCCTATCTCCTTGCAGTGGACAGTATAGACAAGCTCGCCGTGTAGCCAGCCTCTTTGTCTACTCCCATCCATGCAACCAGCACAGTCAGTGTGGAGGTCGCCCCCTTTTCCAGCAGAGTACTGTTCCCTGGGAGGCAGGAAGGGAGTTCGGCTCCACATGCAGACAGTACTGGCTCAAGCTTTAAGAGCCTGACCCCCAGTGGTTTATTTGAGGCATATTTAATTAAGTACTGCTCAATTTGGTGAAAATGTTTCTCGTGATACATAACTCAATCCTGCATGCACAACATGATATCAAGCCCCTTGTAAAGTACGTGTGACATCTCCCATGAAGATGGGTTCTGCCGATTGATAAGCATGACTACGGTCACCAGGCTGTTAGGCACATCTGCTCCCAGCCTTCTGTGTGTCACACGGGTTAAACAGTAGGTTGTCTGGAACATTCCTGGCTCCCCTAGTGTTTTTCCATGAGCACAGAGACCCCCGTGCCTCCCACACTCCTGCTTCCCCCCTCGTGTTCATTTTCTAACGCCACGGAGCGAGTTAAACAACAGAAAGCAGCCGGCTTCAGCGTAGAGCCCTGCCTTTGCGTATGTGAGGCCTGTGGCTCGGTTCTTCGCAGTTCAGGACCCCAGATCTGAAATCAAGGTACGGGCAACGCTGAGTTCCTGGGGGAGACTGCAAGAATCCTCACCTGCTCTCTCCCAGCTGCGAGGCTTGGGCTAGGCTCACGGGCACATCTCTGACCCGAGCCTCGCTCTTCATTGACTTCTGTGTCGCTGTCCTTTCCTCATTTTATAAGGATTCCAGTCAGTGAGTTCAGGGCCCGAGGTGAATCCTGGATGGCGTCCTTTACACGTCCGTCCCGAGCTAACAATATCTGCAAAGGTCCTCTTCCCGACTGCCACAGTCACGGGCCCAGGTGTTAGAGCATGCGCGTTTCAGTCCACTCCCCTCGCTGCAGAGGGAGTGGACCTTACGCTGGAAACCTTTTACCTTATCTCCTTAGGACAGAAAAATCGGGGAGCTGAGGTAGAGGGCACGCTGCTTTTGTGCGCTCGTTCTGTCCCTGCTCACCTGTGTAGTTTCATTCCCTTTGCCTTTTGCCCAGCCACCAACTGAGTTTATTGATTGTGTCTTTCTAGAAGGTGGACAAGAACATTGTCAACAGGCTCTATCTGTCTTTTGTCCTTTACTCCTTGCTGAAAGAGACCAACGTTTGGAGTGTGTCTGAGAAATTTAATATGCCCCGAGGACACGTACAAAGCCTGCTCACGGGAGCCGCCTCATTCTCGTCCAGTGTTTTACATTTCTGTGAGGTAATTCACTTCCATGTGTGACATGTACTTCTGGTCTTTTCATTTCCGCTGTTATTAAGCTTGTAAAGCAGGTGTCAGTCTTTCCTCTCTGCTGAGTTACTGTGTTATTTCAAAGCATGCAGATTATTGAAAGCATTTCTTTGTTTCTGCCTGTTTACAAGATTACTACTTGTGAGCTTATGGGATACTGCAGAAATTACCGAGTCTACTACAACTCTTAAGTCAGTAGAAGGTGCAGAGCTGGCCTGTTCCCAGGGCCACTGCTAATAGTTCCAAGCTATTAGCACAACCCACGTCTTCCACGTGGTGACCCATGAGTGATGAGCGGGTTAAGTGAGCCGTGACCATTAGCTGCCGTGGGATTACTTGGTGCCGTGTTTTCTGGACAACCACGGTGATATGCAGCAAATCCTAGTGCCTGGCAGGCAGGCTAGGAATCCGCATCAAGTATAGGGCTTTACATATACATATACTTACTATATGTATATAAATAAACTCATATATGTATTTGAAGTAGATGAGTTTGAAACTAGAAAACTGTAGCATTTCCTTAAATAGCACAGCAAGTCTTACCAGACTTAGCTACCGAAATAATCTTTAATTGACATATCTATCATACAAGCTGTTTTTGTCAGCTTTTAATTTCAGCTTCCTTTCTTTCCTAACTTAAACCTTTAGTCTATGCGTGTGTAGAATAATGAAGGGTGATTAGTGTCCTTTAATAAGTGACTCTGTTCCCTTGAGGAAGCCATCAGCGGCATTAGGTAGCACTGCGGCTGTATTAGTGAAGGCAGCTTTTAACCACAGATAATCGTGGAAACTTAGTGAAGGCTCTCCGGTGTAGCGGGAAGGCTCTCCGGTGTAGCGGGAAGCCTCTCTGGTGTAGCAGGAAGGCCCTCCAGTGTAGAGGGAAGGCCCTCCCGTGTAGCGGGAAGCCTCTCCGGTGTACCGGTGTAGCGGGAAGGCTCTCCGGTGTAGTGGGAAGGCCCTCCGGTGTAGCGGGAAGGCCCTCTGGTGTAGCGGGAAGGCCCTCTGGTGTAGCGGGAAGGCTCTCCGGTGTAGCGGTGTAGCGGGAAGGCCCTCCAGTGTAGCGGTATAGCGGGAAGGCTCTCCGGTATAGCGGGAAGGCTCTCCGGTGTAGCGGGAAGGCCCACCCCAGGCACCTCGGCACCGGTTGTCTGGCAGTTCCACCGGCATCCTTTAGCTCTGCTGTTAGTGCAGCAGCTGCTTACTCAGTGACGTCAGGGTGACATTACATGTTCTTATGGTGATACCCATAGCCTAGAAAGGGGCCTTTTAAAATTAACATTTCAAACATATTTAGTGTATGAGTTTGCAGTATACTAAACTGAACGTGGGGGGTGGGTGCACTATGTGTGTGCATGTGCATGCATGCCTGTTTGGGTGCACGTGTATGCACTTGCGACAGTTGCATGTGGAGGTCAAAGGTCAACATCAGAGGTGTCTTTCTCAATTGTTTCTTCTTCCTTCTTGTCCTGGTTCCCCAACTTAGGTTACTTCTACTAGCAGAAAAATTACACAAAATGGGTAATAGAAAAATACAAAAAATGGGTCTCTCGCTGAATCTGGAGCTCCCTATTTTGGCTACACACCCACACAGACATCTGGTGCTGGGGTCACAAACCTCTGCCGCTGCACTTGACTTTCACGTGGGTACTGAGGGCGCTCACACTTGTGCAGCAGGCACCTCCCTCAGAGCCGGCTCCCCGCTCTCGAGTGTGCAGCAGGCCCTTCATTCAGAGTCACTCCCTGCCCTCGAGTGTATGGCTGGAGAAGATCAATTGATAGGAATGCCTCCAAGCCATGTTTAATGCTCACGATTCATATTTCTTGTTTTTATTAGCTTAGACAATGTTTTGTTGAATATTATGCTGCATTTGAATCTTTCTTTATTTAATACTCTGTCTCTGGGATAATTCCCAGAGGTAAACTGTAGTCACTTGACAAACAAAGCCGTACATCCATTTCCTTTGATTTTGATTAGAAATGACTTGGTTTTTTATTTTCAATCTCCCCTCCCCCAAACGCTAGTTCATCGAGCTGCCAGGGTGCTCACCATGCCTCCTTGTCACTGTGCTTGGGATGGTCCTCTCCCTCGCTGCACCAAAACTTCAGAAAAAACTTAGAGGTAACTTGCTTAGCTTAACATTTGATGTATCTTTCTTTTCTCAGGAGCTGGAGGAGTTTTGGGTTTACAGAGCCCTGTTGGTAGAACTTACCAAGAAACTGACCTACTGCGTGAAGGCGGAGCTAATCCCGCTCATGGAAGTGACCGGGGTCTTAGAGGTCAGCCTTGCTCTGGTTTCCCAGCTCAGGTTGTTTTTACTGACGGGAAGATTAGCTTTTACCATTTTTTGAAGTGATGCTGCAGAATGAGGAATAGAAAGAGCCTTGCCGCTCTGGGATCTATAGAGGAACAGAACTGATAGACTCAATATATATCAACAAAGGGGACTTGTTACATCAGCTGACATCGCTGGGTAGTCCCGTGGCAGGGGTCTCCTCAGGCCGCTAAGTCCCTGAGACTGAATGCGCAGAGGTCCCAATCGATGTGGAAAACCTGGGGATTCCTGGAGCACTGCTGGTCTTCATGGGAAGGCTGAAGAAGCTGGGTTTCTTATCAGTGAGGAATGATGGCAGTGACAGCGGCAATTTAGATGCACTCAGCCGCGGAGAGCAGACTTTTAGCACACCTGATTACTTCCACTGTGTGGAAAACTCCCGAGTCAAATCAGACTCCCAGACACATCCTTAATATTCTGCAGTACTCTGCCATGTCATCTCTTCATAGCTACATCAGTATCTTCGTCTGTTGTCTGTTGAATGTAGATTTTTTTATAGTCACAAATACTCATAGTATTAATTTTTTTTAATGCCTTAGGGTCGAGCAAAACAGTTATACAGTGCAGGTTACAAGACTATAATGCACTTAGCCAATGCCAATCCAGACGTGCTAGTGAGGACAATTGAGCATCTGTCCAGACGCCAGGCCAAGCAGATTGTTTCCTCAGCAAAGGTGAGCGAGCTGTGAGAATATGTCACAGCATACTGTCCTTACACTTCTGATATCAGAGCAAAGCATTGCATGTCATAGAATAGTTCATAGTTACAAAAACGTGCTCAGGGCTGGAGAGATGGCTCAGTGGTTAAGAGCACTTGCTGCTCTTCCAGAGGACTGCAGGCTCAATTCCCAGTACCCAAAGGGTAACTTACACTTGGTAGCTCTAGTTCTAGGGGATCTGATGCCTTCTGATCTCTAAGAGCACTGCGCACACACGGTGCACAGACATACATAAATTCAGCAAACATCCAGACACATCAAATCTAAATTTAAAAAAAAAAAAAAACACGTACTCAGAATTTGTAGGTACAGATACTGTACCTGTTGCTGACACAGGAGTGCGGAGAAGAGGAGAGAGACAACCTAAAAATTCACACTGGGGGACCGGGCAGCCATGCAGCTTTCCCACATAGCCTCCTCACAGAAGTGTCCTCCTCAGGTGCCCAGCATCCAGCCTCTCAGCTTGCAGACTCCTTCTCTGGCAAGAATCGGTTCTCGTTGGTTTTGGTGCTTTTAGTATTAATGAAGTCACCACGATATGTTGGGGTTAATTTGCCTCTTCACGTTTCTCCCATTGCGTCTGGCGGTCTGCCCCTCAGAGCCAGGCCAGCCCTTCCTTTGAAGCAAGACTTTCTCTTTCCCATATTAAGTTCTTTAAGCCATTCACGGTCTTCAGTTCCCTTTTCAAGACTGCCATTGTACTTCTGTTTGTGTGGGTGAAGCCATCACACAGCAATTTGGGGTTATGTCCTTCTTGGTCACAATTATATAAATTGCGTGGCCTTTTACAACCTCATTATTGCATTATTGTGCTGATTGGTCTTCTGTCAGCTTGACACACAAACTAGAGTCATCTGAAAGGAGGGAACCTCGGTTGAGAAAAAGCCTCCATAAGATCCGGCTGTAACACATTTTCTTAATTAGTGATTGGGGGAAGGGCCCAGTCTATTGTGGATGGTCTTATCCCTGGGCTGTTGGTCCCGGATTCTCTAGAAAAGCAGGCTGAGCAAGCCAGGGGAAGCAAGCCAGTAATCAGCACCCTGGCTCCTGCTTCCAAATTCCTGCCTCAAACTGATGGAGATCCTCTGAGTGCCAGGATTAAAGGCGTACGCCACCACTCCCAGTTTATGGTCTGTGTAGTTTCCTCTTTTCTTTTTTTTCTTTTCTTTTCTTTCTTTCTTTCTTTCTCTCTCTCTTTCTTTCTTTTTTGTTGTTGTATTATTTTTGTTTTGTTGTGTTGTGTTTTGTTTTTGAGATGGGGTCTCTGTGTAGTCCTAGCTGTCCTGGAACTCACTTTGTGAACCAGGTTGGCCTTGAACTCACAGAGACCTGCCTGCCTGTCTCCAGAGTGCTGGGATTAAAGGTGTGTGCCACCACCACCCAGCGATCTGTGTAGTTTTTGGAAGATACGTTAGGACATTTATATGGTTATCATTACCTCAGATACTGGAAAGCCTGGCTTATATTTTGATTTCCCTTGTGCAATGCTCTGCCTTATATCATTGAGAGCATTGTTTTCTTTTTCATTTCCACTTTATTTCTTAGGGATTTTCCCTTTATGATGTTTTGGCTAAGCTTTTTATTATAAGCAGCATTACAAATAAATTTCTCTGCTCTCTAGACAAAATCCACCTGCCATTAATCCCAGCATTTTATTTCTCATGTTTAGAAAATAGAAAAAAAGTCACTGTTCATCAAATTTTTCTTGAAATATTCTAGATGCCATTTTGTTTTGCTGTTTGACTCAGTGACTTTGGCTGGATTTGAAACTGAGCGATCCCCCTGCCTCTGCCTCCTGTGTGTGGGAACTAAAGGAGCGATTCCCCTGCCTCTGCCTCCTGTATGTAGGAACTAAGGCAAACCGGCACATGTCCTCCACACTGTGCTTGGGATACTCTCTTCCCTGCATGCTGTTTTTAAATTATCCTATTTCCAGACATGGCAGCATGCACGTTCTGAGCCCTGAAGCAGAAAGATCACAAATATGAGGCCAATCTAGACTACATAGTGAAGTCCTAGCTCGCAAAGTATAAGGTGGTTGTGTGTGTGTGTGTGGGGGGGGTAATAGAGGTAGCTCAGTGGTTAAGAGCACTGACTGCTCTTCCAGAGGACTTGGGTTCATATTTCTTGCACCCACATGGCCACCACAACCATCTATAATTGCAGTTCCAGGGGATCCACCCAACTCTTCTGACCTCCAGGGACACATGGTGTATGCACATGCAATGCATGCTAACAAAAATACCCACACATTAAATAACTAAGTAATTAATCAAAAAATACATGAGGGAAAAATGACGGGGGGGGGGAATGAAGGGAAGATAGGTCTAACTTTGTTTACTTTAGAAGCTTTAGGAAAAAAATCTGTTTTGTAATACTGATGGGCTTCTAAAAGCACACTAAATTATGAGAATAAAATATATCTGTAAAATAACAGTTTCCAGATCTAATTGAACATATATGAAAGGATAGTAGTTTCAAGAGGTAATTAAATTTTTGCAAAATTCTCTGAAATTTTATAGATTATAAATTAAGTTTTAAGTGCCCAGGTCTTTTGTGAAGCAAATCTCTGTGTGTAGGAAAGCTCCATTCTTTTTGGTACACTGAACACTGATCAGCTAAAATGGTTTTTAACAGAATTCCTCAGCTTCATTTACTGAAATCGCTTGTTCTTAAGTGGCTGTTTTTCAGTTCCACTATTTTAGCTCTAACGTTGGATATTGATGTGTCAAGCTCGGGTTTTTAGCAGACATACAATGTTGGCAACTCTCTAGCCAAGTACATTTGGCCTCACGACTGGGTGTTTACTGCAGATGCTGCTGCATGAGAAGGCACAGACTTTGCAGGAAGAAGCTGAAGAACTGCTGAAATTGCCTGCCGACCTCCCCGGGCTGGGGGCTTCCGACACCGAGAAGGTGTGACCATGCTGGGGAATCTGCTCTGTGGTAGGGCGTTTGCCTCACATGCTCAAGGCCCTGGGCTAAACCCTCAGTGCCATCAAGAAAGAAGAAAAGCCAAAGGGATTATAACTTAGCACGGTGGTGAACACCTGTAATTCCAGCTCTTGGGAGATAGAGGCAGGAGACTGGACATTAAAAGTCACCTTCAACTACATGTAGAGCTGGAGGCCAGCCTGAGCTGCAGGAGTCCCTGTCTCAAAAAAACAAAACAAAACAAAAAAAAAACCATGAAGCTGTCTGATGTATGTTTTCAAATTTGAGTTATTTATTATATATATATATATATATGTCTTATTGAAGATTCTCTATAAATGAAATATATAAATTTATACATTAAAGACTGGATGAACTCTAAGAGCGGCCTCTGGATGACTGATTCTACCATCACCAGTAACTGCTGGAACAGCCCACTAATAACCCATTTTCTTCCACTTCTGTGTACTGTGTCTTCTTCTACATACCCCAGCCTAGCTTTCTGGACATATCTTTCACTGTTTTTCTACCTTTTCCCCAGTGTTTTGTGCTGGCTAACCACATGCTCTTGGTGTGGGACAATGGTCTGTATTCTGTCAGTTATATTTTAAATAAACGCTGATTGGCCAGTAGCCAGGCAGAAAGTATAGGCAGGACAACCAGACAGGAAGTAGAGGCAGGTCAGTTCTGGGAACAGGAGAATTCTGGAAAGAATCCTAGTCTGCAGTCGTGACCCAGCCACAGAAGAAGTAAGATGTGACTGCCTCACTAAATAAGGTACTGAGCCACATGGCTAACATAGACAAGAATAATGGGCTAATATAAATTATAAGAGTTAATAAGGCCGGGCGGTGGTGGCACACGCCTTTAATCCCAGCACTTGGGAGGCAGAGGCAGGCGGATCTCTGTGAGTTCAAGACCAGCCTGGTCTACAGAGCTAGTTCCAGGACAGGCTCCAAAACCACAGAGAAACCCTGTCTCGAAAAACCAAAAAAAAAAAAAAAAAAAAAAAAAAAAAAAAGTTAATAAGAAGCCTGAGCTAATGGGCCAATCAGTTTATAGTTAATGTAGACCTCTGTGTGATTTCTTTGGGACAGAAAACTCAGTCAACATGCTCTGATGGTGAGTTGTGTGCCCAGCCGTCTCTCTCATCTCTCTCGACACATTGGACCACAGTCACCAGAGCTTGCCTTGTCACCCGCCCCCCCTCCCCCCGTGTGTCCTAACTGGCACATGTTATTTCCACTCTATGAAAATAGTAGGTACTTGTAGTGCCAGCTGGAAGCTTTCAGATCCGATCTCTAGGAAAGTACTCCATACTCATCCACAGGATGCCCTCTGCTCTAAGTATTACAGGCTTTTGTTTTTTTCTTTTTTGCTACTGCTTTAAAAGCATATGACCCTCTTACTGATCATGTGTGTGCACCACACAGCATCCACCACAGCTCACAGAAGAATGTCTGTGGGAAAGAACCGGATTAACAATTTGAAGGGCCTATTTTCTAATTTTATAAACTTTATTATTTAAAAAAAAAACCTTGCAAATAGCTTTTTTAAAAAGCCACACACCAAGATTAACCAGAAATGATTTCTTTCCAAGAATGACTTTAAATATAACTTTCCTTTATCAGAATTGTAGTGAAAAATAGCTAACTTGGGGCTGCAGAGGGACTTGGTGCCTAAGAGCACTGGCTGTCCCTGCAGAGGACTGGGCTTCGGTTCCCGCACCCACATGGCAGCTCACAACCATCCATAACTCTGACCCCAGGGGATCTGATGCCCCCGTCTGGTCTCCATGGGCACTGAATATACGTGGCATATCTGCAGGCAAAACACCCACACACATAAAATAAAAATAAAGGTTAGAAATGGTTTTAGTAGCTAAGTTGCAAACACTGGATGGTTAGGGTCAGTTCTGATCACCTGAGCGGCTTGCATTGGAATGTTTTCAGAGGGGTTCACAGCCATGTTCTGTATCCTAGCATAGTAGAGAGCAGCATTGTACTTACTGACGGAGTACTTACTGTGTGCCAGTAACTGCTGCTCATGCAAAGTAACCAACAACATCCCAGAACGGTAACGCAGGTACTGCTGTTGTTCCCGTGGCATGGGTGAGCAAGGGTTAAAGCTCCCTCCAAGGCCATTGACCGCTAATTGCTAAACAGAAATCTGGATCCGTGTAGTACAATGGCCCACACACTTATTATAGAATACTGTTCAAAGGACCGAGTTCTCAGCACAGAGGAGATTTATTTGCCTGAAAAGGACAGAGGGCAGGGAATCGGAGACAAAGACAGGAGATAGAGGAGGGAGAAGGGGAAGGGATATTTGTCCCAGAGGGACAAAGAACTGCCTCTGGATAGAGAGTAGACCAACATGGCCCATAGGCAAAGGGCAGTTTATAAAGGTGCAAAGGAAAACCCCGTGTTAGGATGAAGTGTTTAATTTTGATTGGACGGGTTAATTAGGTGAGTCGAAAGCGGGTTTTTGATTGTGGTAGTCAGCCTCAGGAGGAGAAAGCGGCTAAAGAAGGGAAGAGGTCTTAGTGGATAGCTTTAAAAATGTAATCTAACAGCTGTAGCAAGGCGTGGGGTGGGGGGGGGAGGCAAGGACAGCCTGTCAGAGCCATGCTCGCCCTGCTCAAGCTGGCCAGAGTCCCTTCACTGACCAGATTCTGAGACTGTTGGCAGCCACAGACCTGCCTAAGGGCAGCTAGAGGCAGAGATGCTTCTTCTTCAGTGTTGGCCGCCTCTTCTGTCTCAGGCTGATCTTAGACTGACACCATTTGTAGCTTCTTAAACGGGTGACGCTTCATGGTGGGGGAAAATGCGTAAGTCCGTCCATCATGTTAGAACAAAGACTGCCTCAGTGTTCAGAAAAGTAAACTAACCCACTTAAGCCAAGTTTTCAGATAGCAATTTAGATATGGAGACTTTTATGGTGTCACCCCCTGTTCCAAAGCATCGAGGAATATCCTTCTCATTCATACCATCCATTTACCTATGAATTTATAATTTCATTTTTGAAGATATATTTTTGTCATTACTTATATGCTTGCATGTACTTGCATGTGCATGCAGGTGCTCACGGAGGCCAGTGCATTGAATGTCCCTAGAATTAGAGTTACAGGCAGTTGTGAGCTGCCTAGTGTGGATGCTGGGAATTGAACTCAATTCCTCTGGGAGACTATCTCCACCCCCCATAATTTTATTTTTCTATAGCTGAATAATATGCTGTTGTATGAGTTGTCACATTGTCACAAGGAAATGTATCACACTTCATCATCCATTCACCAGTTAATGGGAATCCAGACAGTTTCCAATCCCTGGCAATTATGAATAGAGCAGCAATGAACATGGCTGAGTAAGCACCTCTGTGGTAAGGTTCAGGGGCCTTTGGGTGTGTGTCCAAAAGTGACATGAAGGATCTTGAGGTAGATCTATCCCTAGGTTGATATGGGATTCCCTTTTGTATGCTGTGAATATGTTTTATTACCATTGGTTAATGAAGAAACTGTTTTGGCCTATGGCAGGGCAGAATATAGCTAGACTGAATGCAGGGAGAAAGAAGGCAGAGTTAGACAGATGCCATGTAGCTGCCCAAGAAGCAAGATGTGAGGTAACAAACCACAAGCCTCATGATAAAATATAAAATAATAGAAACGAGTTAATTTAAGATGTAAGAACTAGCAAGAAATATGCCTAAGCCTTTGTAATTAATAGAGTTTCTGTGCAATTATTCAAGTCTGGGCAGCCAGGAAATGAAAGCACAGTCTCCTTTTACACTAGATCCCTAAGGAATTGTCACACTGATTTCCATGGTGACTATACAGTTACAGTCCCACCGACAATGGAGGAGTATTTCTTTAAGTGTTTCTCAGCCATTGTGTTTCATCGTTGGAGAAATTCATGCTTAGTCCCCACTTTTAATTGGGTTGTTTTCTTGATGTTCAGTCTTTTTAGTTATTTATATATTGCTTGCTATATACACAGCTTCTCTCCTGAGCTGGTTCCACTCCCTATATGCAGCTCTCCTTGGCTATATGCAGCTCTCCTTGGCTATATGCAGCTCTCCTTGGCTATATGCAGCTCTCCTTGGCTATATGCAGGTCTCCTTGGCTGTATGTAGCTCTCCTTGGCTATATATAGCTCTCTCATAGCTCTGATATCGCTAGTGTCTTGGGATCTTCACCCCAATCCAGCTTCACACAATGGCCTCTGACAGCCTTACAGGGATTTCATTCCTGTTACATGTTGCCTGGTCTCAGAAGCTTTCTGAAACCATGAAGGACAGATCTACAACCTCTTCACCCTTGAATCTTTCATGCCTCCAAAGCCAATATCCCATGGATAGCACTGCCAATTTGACTACCAGCTTGGAGTGGGCACGCCTCACCCCCAAAGCTGATACCCCATGGATGGCACTGCCAATTTGACTACCAGCTTGGAGTGGGCACGCCTCACCCCCAAAGCTGATACCCCATGGATGGCACTGCCAATTTGACTACCAGCTTAGAGTGGGCACGCTTCACCCCCAAAGCCAATACCCCATGGATGGCATTGCCAATTTGACTACCAGCTTGAAGTGGGCACGCCTCACCCCCAAAGCCAATACCCCATGGATGGCACTGCCAATTTGACTACCAGCTTGAAGTGAGCACACCTCACCCCCACCACATTCTCAGCAGCTTTTGTTATGGTGCTGCTCTCCCGAAGCAGGGAACTCTTCAGGCCTCTGAGTGGCTGGTTTCCCTGGGGTTTTAAAAGCCATCTGGTACAGGACATCTCCTCAAAGATATTTCCCCTTCTTTAAAATGGGCAGAAAGTACATTAATATAAAAAGATATTCATAAAGCTGTGAAAAGTAAGCTAACAGAAACTTATGTGTAACGAAACCATCGTTGTCCTGAGAGATGAGTCAGTGGTTAAGAGCACTGGCTGCTATTCCCGAGAACTGGGTTCAAATCTCAGCACCCACATGGCAGTTCACAGCCATTAGTAACTTCAGTTTCAGTGGATCCAGTGCCCTCTTATGTCCTACATGGGCTCCGGGCATACATAGGCTACACAGACACACATGCAGGCAAAACACTCACACACATAAAATTTAAAAATAAAAGTAATGCCAGGTGTGGTGCTATTAATACCATAACTCAGGTGACAGAGGCAGGAGGATTTCTGTGGTTTGAGGCCAGCTTGGTCTACATTAGCAAGTTCCCAGTCAGCTAAGGCGACATTGTGAGACCCTTGAGAAAAGGAAAGAGCCGGATGGTAGTGGTGTTTGCCTTTAATCCCGTACTCGGGAGACAGAGACAGGTGAATACCTGTGAGTTTGAGGCCAGTCTTGTCTATAGAGTGAGTTCCAGGATGGTCTCCAAAGCTACAGAGAATGTACTTTACATCCCTATGAAAAGTACAATCACATACTAATTTGAGTGTTTAAACCGGTAAGAATTTTGAAGATTATAATAAAGGTCTAGAGTCTGTCCTTGAATTGATGAAGGGATTCAACACAATTTTGCTGAAATTTGTCGAGGTCACTTGGAACTCACTGAAAACATTTAAGTGCATCTTACTGAATACGATAGTCACAGTACAGTTAGCCTGATACTGGCCACAGCATCAAACAAAAGAGGGGGCTATCTTGTCCTCATTTCCTTGAGCTGTAGTAAAGCACAAGTCCATGAACTGCAAGCTGTGGTGTGAACAGAGTACATCAGGGCGTGGAAGATAAGTTCTTTGTGAGCCAGACTGAGTGCAGCGATAGGCAGAGTGTCCGGAAAGGATCTGTGGAAGAGCTGGACACGAAAGAGATGCTGAAAAAGCAGGAGAACATCGAGCATTTGTGACGAATCACGAGAAAGGTGTCTGCAGGGGAGAGAGCCTACGTGCTCTCCCAGCTGAGGTACACAAAAGGGGCAATGAGCCGCACCATCTGTACACCGGATTCTTAAACAGTCACGAGAAACCCAAAAGGTACATGGTTTGTGCTGAGCCATCTCTGTCCCTTCATCTGGTGTCCCCTGTGATCGATGAAAGCCATTTGCAAAACAGCTGAGAGGCTGCACGTATGAGCACAATACAGGCAGGACCATATGGAGATTAAGTTCACAACTTCGGCCTTCTTAGTGCTGTGGTCTCTCTAGATGAACCCCTCTGTGGGGGAAAGCTGGGCACTAGCGAAAGCACTGGATGTGAACCAAAGAGCGGGTTCTGTGCTAACCCCATTGCAAGGGATAAAAAAAAGCAGGGGTCTCAACTCAGCTTCCGTGTGTGCGGCGTCCTAACGGAGTAAGGCACAAATGGAGGCTTGGGCACAGTTAACAGTGTGTTAACTGGTACTTCCCTGGGGGAGAAGCAGCCCCGTCCGGCCCTGTGGACAGGAGGTGACTGGGAAAGCTGGAGCCACACACTGAAAGCTGAGAACAGGAGCTGGTTCCCTGCATGCTGGCATTTCTAAAGTCTCTGAGGTCCTAAAAACAACAACGTGAGCCTGTGTGTTTGCATGTGCATGTGTGAGAGAGTGCATACGTGTGTGTGTGTGTGTGTGTGTGTGTGTGTGTGTGTGTGTGTGTGTGTGTGTGTGTGAAGATCAGCCTCTCGGAGTGGAAGAAAGGGATGTACAATTGCAAGCTTTTCTAAAGGAGCCATTCATTCTAAGGCTCATTTCCTACCGGGTTTAGCTGGAATAGAACTGCAGAAGTCTTTGTCATGCAGACATTTTAAGAGGAGCTGGGGGCTGGAGAGGTGGCTCAGCAGTTAAGAGCACTGACTGCTCTTCCAGAGGGCCTGAGTTCAACTCCCGGCAACCACAAGGTGGCTCACAACCATCTGTTATGAGATCTGGTGCCCTCTTCTGGCACGTAGGCATATATGCAGAGCACTCGTATATAAGCCATAAATAAATAAAGCAAACTTAACCAAAGAAGGAAATAAGATTTTTTTTTTTTAAAAAAAAAGGATCTGGGTTCATCTTAGATGTGTAGCCTTGAGCTTAGAAAGTGTGTTAAGCCTTTTTGTGAGTGGGGATGGGGGTGTGTAATATCATGTGTCACTTTTAGACCCAAGTTGAGACAGACTGGGAAAGGGTCTGTCCAAAGTTTGTCAAGAGAGTCTTTGCCATCTTTCAATAGAGCGCCAGATGTTCTGCCTAGACCACTGTTTAAAATGACATCCTAAGACAGATGTTTTATCGCTTTCTCTCTGTCATAGCCTGGATAGCTAACTTAGGGTTTGCTCTTCTCTGTATATACAACCTCAGGGAAGTTGTATTTGGAAATTGTTCTAGGGGCAGGCATAGCTCTTTGGTTCCACTTTCAAGAATTCCGCAGAAGCGTTCAGAAACTGGGGTGACCTTGAAAACCTTCCTCTGCCCATCGCTTGGGCCAGAGCAGGTGCAGTTTAGAATAACCTCAAGAGGGGTTGAGCTTTGATAGACAACAGGCTGTGTTGAGCTGGCCCAGCCTGTGCAGCCTTACTAAATCAAAATTAAATGTTAATGCTGGCAATGTCTGTGCCCCTCTGCTGAGGAAACTAAAATGCAGAGGAACGAGGCTCTAACGCTGCCAGTAGTCGGGCCGCCGCCTCCCCCGAGCCTGGGCTCTCAGGGTTTACACCAGCACCTAATTATGGTCGTGTCATGTGAAATGCTCCCCTCGTCGAGAGGTCGGACTGGAGGAGTGTGTTCCTGCAGAGGCTGAAGGTCCTTGAGAGAAACACAGGGAGGGCATTGATACACAGAAAACAGACATTAAAAAGCAGAATGGTCCTATGCCCCCCAAAATAATGTCATTCCCAGGCAGCTGCTGAGGCTGCCCTGCAGCTGCTGTGGTCAGCCCATGCTTCAGGGATGGTCGGCTTCCCCACAGGCCTATCATGGACACTTTTGTTGCCCTTTCCTATAAAACGAGATATCCCAGCACTCTGCGACGTTCTTGCCCGTTGAGCGCCGAGACACTCTTGCCCATCCGAATGCATCGCCACAGGCTATGGATCCTTCAGGAACCATGGTTTCATTCACAAATAATGGCCAGCTGGATTCCCGTGTCCGTGTCTACAGGTCACAGAGAAAGCTGAAGCCACCGACACCATTCCAGGTTTCCACTCCTCCAGAACGGGGTCTGTTGTGTGAGGAGCTTTGGTCCCCCAGCCTTGGAACAAACCCTGGATCCTCTGTATGGTTGTTTCCCTGGTGAGTCAAGTGGCCTCGGAGGAATGAGTCCTAACCCAGAGCTCTTAAATCATCATGAGAATTTCACTTTTGTGGTTACTGGGGGCAGCGGAGATCTCACAGGTTTAAAAAGAAAAAAGAGGAAAGAGGAGGAGAGAAGAGGAAGTAGCAGCAGCTGTTCTTGCTTCTCAGGCAATGCCAACCACTGGAGTTGAGTAGAGTCAGGAGTGAACGGTGGGCTGTCTGTGGTAGGCACTGAGTCCTTCTGCGTGAGGCTCTTACAAGAGGCATGTGGAGAAACTGTCACACGGGACTTGTGAAAAAGTCATGGACTGGGCATGGTGGCCTTTGAGCTTGGGACCAGCCTGTCTACATGGTAAGTTCCAGGTCAGCCAGGGCTACATCATGAGACCCTGTCTAAAGCAACGAAAACTTAACTCTTTATTGACTGGAAAGATGATTCAGTCGTTAAGAGAGGACTTGATGCTCCTGTGGAGGACCGAGACTCACAACTGCCTACAACACATAATTTCAGCTCCAGGGTATCCAGTGTCCCCTTCTGGCCTCTAAAGGCACCCTCACAACTGTACATGCCCACACACAGACACACACATACCATAAAAACATATTTATAAGAGAACTAAATAGGCTATTAGTTCTCATACCCATCCCCAGCTTCCAGCTTCTCTGAAGCGCGTGGTCTGGTGTCTGAACATTTGCAGTCTCTCTCCAGGCTCTCTTCTCCAAATGGTATTCAGGTTTAGCCGATGGGGACCCCCCCCCTTGAATCCCAGAGTTGATAAAAAGATATTTTAATTGGAAGACACATAAAATCCAGCAGATGCTGGAAGAAGTCTCTAGGAGTTTCTCTTATCTAGCCAAAAGGAGAGACTTAAGAAACGAAGCCACTTCAGATCTCTTTGAGCCAGGAGAAACCTCTGTAGATTCCCTTTCTGGGGTCAACATGGGCAGGCAGAAGACAGATGACACACACCGCACACTGTGTCCCAGACTCTCCTGTTTCCCCTTATTCCTGCCTGGTGGGATTATCACTTTCTCACCAATGTCTTGGTCTTTGTGTATCTGCACATACAAAATACACACACACACACACACACACAAATAGAGAGAATGTAATTTAAATGACTTTTAAAACCCCTAGACATAGGAAATCTGATGGCTTTTTTTCTCTCATGGAAATCCCTCCTCTCTTGGGCGTTTCCCTCACTTTTCCCGCAATCTTTCACTGTCGTGAAACAGTTCTTAATATCGCCTGTTTCCGCTTTGCATCCTTCCGTGAGTCTCTGTCATTTCGTTGTCCTGAGATAATAAGCTCGAAACCACCATCCCGGACCGGTCTGTGATGACCACGGGTGTCCAGCACCTTAGGTCCCTGGGTCGTGCACGACTGAGCTGTGAAGGACTCTCAGAAACCCTGACCTGGGGCTGCAGAGATGGCTCGGCAGTTGAGAGCACCAGCTGCTCTTTTGGAGGACCCAGGTTCAGTTCCCAGCACCCACACAGCAGCTCACAACTGTCAATGACTCTAGGTCCAGGGGATCCAGCACCCTCTTAGGACGACTGCATACGGAGCATTGGTGAGGACCTCACGGCCACCGTGGCCATTGGACAACGGTCCAGCATTTCAGCATTGCAGACCACACTTCTCCAGCCCCCCCTTTTGCTTTCATTTTTAACGATTCTCATTATTAATGCCTCTCCGGGAAATTTTGTGTAGGATTGTTTATATCTTTGTAAAGGATGAAAATGCATACATTGGTATCCTCTCTTAAACAATATAATTCTTTAGAAAAAACATTCCCACCCCCGTGGAACCAGGAATTCCATTGTGCCCTCCTAATTACACCAAGAACAGGAAAGTTAGAGATTTTCCAGACACCCCTGACCCCAAGGATGAAAAACCTACAATCCAGATCCAGAGCCGGAGGCCGTGAAAGGCAAGAGGTCAGTTATTAAACACAGAGAAATCAGAATGTACAGTGTAATGGGGAAACAAAACTGTAGTGTAGTGTCTGCTCCCCAGAGTCCTTTCCCAAGGTCAGGCATCTGGATGAGGGGCTTAAGGAAAATTCCTGCTTCAGTAAGCAGTTGAGGACTCAAATTTTGTTACCAGGAGACCTAACTTTTCTTTGTTTTCGGTCTTTGATTTTTTTTTTTTTTTTTTTTTTTTTTGAGACAGGATCTTGCTAAATAGCCCTGGCTGACCTACAACTCACCCTGTAGCCCAGATTCACCTGCCTATGCCTCCTGAGTGCAGGAATTAAGGGCAAGTGTCACAGGGTTTCTCTGTTTAACAGTTCTGGTTGCCCTGGAATTTGCTTGGTAGACCAGGCTGGTCTTGAACTCACAGAGATCCACCTGTGTCTGCCTCCCAAGGGCTAGGACTGAAGGCCTGCGCCACCACTGCCCAGTGATGACACTTTTTGTTTTTTAAGGTTTTTATTGTTTTGATTTAGACGAAGGTTTTTTTGGTTTGGGGTGTGTTTTGTTTTGTTTTTCTTTATTTGTTTTCCAGGACAGGGTTTCTCTGTGCAGCCCTGGTTATCCTGGCACTCACTCCGTAGACCAGACTGGTCTTGAATTCAGAATAGCGATCTGCCTGTACTACCACCCAGCTGGTTATGTTTTTTTTGCACTATGCCTGGTTTCAAACCCAGGGCCTCGTGTCTACTAGGCAAGCATTCCGTCGATTAAGATACAACCCCAGCCTAACTCCTTTTATTTTTTAAGACTTATTTTTAGTTTGTTGTATGTGGGGGTGGGGCATGTGCATGCAGGTGCAGGTACCATGCCCATGGAATTGGAGCTCTTTGACCTCAATTCTGCTTTCTTTGGGATTGTTTTTACGATGGTGAAGTGGCATCATAAAATCTTATATATCTCCTCAGAAACAAAACTGTACGAGAGAGTAACTACGAGAGTTACTGTGCTCAAAATATCTCTCATGCTTTTCTCCTTTTAATCTGTTTTTTTGACATTGGAGTGCCAGCCGTGAACATTGTGACAGTTATTTTTCCATGATATTTATTGAGCTCTACGTTTTTCTCTGCTCCCCTCCCTGCTTCTCCTCTCCCCACTTACACCCCCCACAAAGTTCCCATGCTCCCAATTTACTCAGGAGATCTTGTCTTTTCCTACTTCCCATGTGGATTAGATCTATGTAAGTCTTTCTTAGTGACCTCATTGTTGTCTAAGTTCTCCGAGATTGTGGTTTGTAGGCTAGCTTTCTTTGATTTATATTTTAAAACCATCTATGAGTGAGTACATGTGATAATTGTCTTTCTGTGTCTAGGTTACCTCACTCAAAATAATGTTTTCTAGTTCCATCCATTTTTACTGCAAAATTCAAGCTGGGTTTTTTTTTTTTTTTTTTTTTTTTTTGCTGTGTAGTACTCCATTGTTTAAATGTACCATATTTTTTTTATCCATTCTTCGATCGAGGGACATTTAGGTTGTTTCCAGGTTCTGGCTATGTCAAATGAAGCTGCTATGAACATAGTTGAGCACATGTCCTTGTGGCACGATTGAGCATCCTTTGGATATATACCTAAAAGTGGTATTATTGGGTCTTGAGGAAGGTTGTTTCCTAATTTTCTGAGAAATCGCCACACTGATATCCAAAGGGGTTGTACTAGCTTGCATTCCCACCAGCAATGTAGAAGTGTTCCCTTTTCCCCACAACCTCTCCAGCATAAGTTGTCATCAATGTTTTTGATCTTGGCCATTCTTACAGGTGTAAGATGGAATCTCAGAGTTGTTTTGATTTGCATTTCTCTGATGACTAAGGATGTTGAACATTTCCTTAAGGTGACAGTTGAGAGATACTTCTGCTTCGCCCTTACATTTTTCTACTAACTGCATAGTTAGGATCTTAAATGTTCCCCAAAGGCCCACGTGTTAAAGCCTTAATCTCTGGCATGGCGCTATTAGAAGGTAATGGAGCCATTGGGAAGTGGTACCTAGTTGTGGGTGTTTGGGTCACTGGAGGTCTGTCCTTAAAGGAAGTCATAGAACTCTGGTCCTTTCCTCACTCTCTTTGACTTTGTAGCCTTGAGATGAGAGATTTTACTGTAACATGTGTTCCTGCCATGAAAAGATAGTGTGGTACAGGACCCAAAGGAATGGGGCAATCAGTCATTCAAGGGCCAAACTCTCCAAAACCATGACTCAAAACAAACTCTGGCCAGACACACCAGCTCCTCTGGAGAAGTCAGCCTAGACTACAACACAAGACCTCCTATCTCAATGAATAGTAAAGGCAGGGACAAGCTCTCAAACTGATGACATCAGCGAAACAGAATGTTCCTAGCGTGTGGGAGACACGAGGCTTGGTAGCTGGCACTGACGCACGCGTGTCCTATTACTTTTGTAAGCTGATTTTCCCAAGTATTTGCTACAGGAATGGAAAGCTAACTAACACAATCGATTTTCCTAAAAAAGAAGAAAAAAAAGTCCTTTATCTTTTGTTAGCAGCAGCTTTGTTTAATAAAATAATTCCCATAGCTATATGAAGTGGTGATTAACTGTTCATCTGCCAAACAAGTCAAGAAAAATGAGTTCCAGTGAGGAGGCATGCATTGACCCCTTGCAGAGACCCAGAATCCCCTAAGGAAGACTACCTTTCTTTTTGCTTACACTCAGTCAGAGAACAGGAACGCTGAGTGCCCAGCAGCGCTTGCAGAGTGGTGGCAAATACAAAGGTTATCAGAGGAGACAATGGATACAGCGAATGGGGGTGACCCAGAAGGTGTTAGATGTTGCCCATATTATTCCTTTAATGACTTCTGTCATTTACTTAATAATATTATGGAAGAAAAGCATGACTATGATGAGAAAAAAATCACCCATTAAAAATTTAGAACACAGAGAAGATTAAAAATTTCCCCATCCAGAAATAATTCATGCTGACACCAGCGTGCAGTCTTCCTGTGTTTGCTTCACACGCATGCATTTTTACAATGCACTCGACTGTGCTCCTATTATTGGTCCTGCATGAGGGAGCAAGGCCAGTGTGACATCTGTGCTTTAGAGCGGGCAGTCGCCAGTCGCTCTGAGAGCAGCAGTTTCACACCTTTCTGTGTGTGGTAGAGCGGCTGCTATGCCTTCCTGTTGTCACTGTCGGCTTGATGAGAGCTGAAAAGAGGGAGTGGCTGCCAGGTGGGCCGATCCTGAGGACGGACACCCGAGGTTGGTCTGTGACCTTCACAGGCAGTGCGAGCTTACGCAAAGGGGTACGCACGCACGCACGCACGCATACACATGCAACATAGGGAGGCGTGTTGGATGGACCAGTCTGGTCAGATATGTTCTAGACAGGCCTCTCAGCTCCCCCTTCTTTGAGGGGAGAGAGACCTATCCCAGGGGTGGCGGCTTGAATGAGCATGGCCTCCCCTCCGTAGACTCATAGATTTGAATACTTGGTCACCAGGGAGTGGCACTATTTGAAAAGATTAGGAGGTGTGGCCTAGCCAATGGCCATTCAGTTCTTTATTAAACCCATCACAGTGTAACATCTTCACACAGTGTAAAGGAGTGTCCCACAACAGACGTACCCACTGATGGCTTTCTAAACTGCCTTGCTTTACGGCGTTGTCCAGTTACTGAAAAACTTCATGAAGCTGCTTCCATGCTAGAGCATGGAACCTGGAGTAACCTAGCTCCCTGTTTCCTGGTCACTTAAATTAGGCTCCAGAGTAAACTACCTCTTTGTAAGAAACATTAACTATCAATGAGTCTTTTCTATCAAATATTATAAAACCTGTGTTTACAACAAGCAATTTAAGTATTTTTATCTTCCTTACCCATGGTCCTCCCCCGTCCTCAGTAAAACCTTTGTTTACACAAAGGTCCTGCTACATTCTCTATTAAAGTGGTTTTCCCCTCCCTGTTTCATTTCCTTTGCATTGGGTCCCGGCCAATGGGGAAAAGACCCACTCACCACCTGTGTTAGAATACAAACCAGTGACTTCCTGTTCCCCCTTCCAAGGGCTCTCTCTTGATCAAGAGCAAAGTTTGGCGGTACTGAGACACCTCCATCAAGCGGTGATCTCTTTTTACAGCCCCAAAGTTATTTCTAACCCCTTTTCTGTGAGAGCTGTGACAGTCTTTACGAAGCAGTGACAGTGAGCTCGCACTCAAATATGAAGGAGACCTACAGAAGTCCACCGAGCTCATGTTTCCACCGAGCTCATGTTTAGGATTATTGGCTTGTTTTTTAAAGAAAGTATTTCTTATTGTCCCAAAAGTCAATGAAGCTGAAACATCAAATTTAATGTTAAAATTTTAATTCTGCCCACAGAATAAAAGCAGGCAACGAGCCAGTTGCAGCCTCCTCCTCCTCTTATTCCTCCTCCTTCCTCCTCCTCCTCTGTGAGTTCGAGGCCAGCCTGGTCTATATGAGCAAGTTCCAGGACAGGCTCCAAAGCTACAGAGAAACCCTTTCTTGAACCCCCCCCCCAAAAAAAAGACTGTACCTGAGAAGAACAATAACAACAAAACCCTAGATTTCACAAGAAGAGAGCCCTAATAGAGTACATTTTGTAAGAATACTAATCTCATTTCTGAGGACTCTGCCTCCATGGCCTACCCACCTTCCAAAGCCTCGGCCTCCAGAAGACTTTGAGCGCTTGGGTTCATTGTGTGAATTTTGGACACAAGCATTTAGTAGATGGCAGTGGTGTTCTCTATTTGTTGGCACACTCCTTAGATGCCAGAGACTCATCTGTGCCTCCAGGTAGCACAGTCTGCCATAGACTTATCAAATGCCTAGGCTGTAAAGCTCAATGTATGATGGGATTTATAAATCTCCACTGAAAAATAAAAGTTCCTGAGATAATCAAGGAGAAATTACAATGCATTCATCTCTAGCATGTTTCGTGTAGCATTTCCATTATTTGCTTTATTTTATTTTATTCACTTTTATGTTGTATGGAATGTCTTCCATATCCATTTCATGTTACAATACCCAGAGGCAAATGGCAGTTTATAAACGTAAAGGGGAAAACCGTGTTATGGTGAGTTGGTTAAATTTGATTGGACAGCTAAATTAGAGTAGCCAGAAGGAGGCTTTGGATTGCTAGACTCCAATGCTTACATTGCTGGACTTGGTAGTCAGTCTCAGGAGGAAGACGTGCTCAAATAAGGGAATGGACCTTGGCGGCCAGCTTTAGGGATGTAATCTAATGGTTTAGCAAGGCAGAAGGAATGGGGAGGAGGGTAAAAACGACATCCGTCATGGGCATGGTCGCCATGCTCCCGCTGCTAGAGCCCTTCATTGACCTAGATTGTCTGTGCATTTGACAAGTGGCAGCTCAGTTGTTTCTCCTTTTGGCCTTTGCCTGTATATATGTATTTCCCTGCATGGATATGTGTGCACCGCATGAGTGCTTGGTACCCACAGAGGCCCAGGAGAGGTTGTAGGATGCTCTGGAAATGGAGCTGCAGATGGTTGTGAACTGTCTAATATGGGTGCTGAGAACTAAAGTCATGTCCTCTGCAAAAGCAGCAAGTGCTCTTAACTACGGCTCCATCTCCCCAGTGCCCCACTGAAAGACCTTTACTTCCGGTCAAAGGTGTTTACTTTGTAACAAGTGAGAGCTAAGCAGTGTACCTGGGACCAAGCATGGGCCTCACTGTGAATGCAGGGTGGCTCATAGGTGCAACCAGATAGCCACGCAGGTTCACGGGTTGGACCAAGCAGCCAGAAAGTGGTCAAAAATGAGCCCTTGTCTCTCTGCCACAACCCAAGCTTAATCTGTCTTTGCTTCGCTGAGCATGTCTGTTTCTGTTTCTGCATAGGGGCTCCTCAGACTCAGCAGATGCGATGCTGAGGGATGGGTGGGGGTGCTCTCAGCAGCGACCCCCGAATCCTCATTACGACCTGGCATACACATCCAACAGGGGCTCAAAGAACAAACTTACCAGAATCCATTCTGTAAGAGTGGGGGTGGGCACAGTTTTTGGAGGCGTGAGAGAAGGTGGACACTGTGTGGAGGAGGTAACAATGCTTCAGGGAACAAAGACTTTGTAAGTGTAAAAACCTCCTTTTCATGCAAGGATACATTGTACATTGAGCACATTCTCCTATCCCTACCTTCCCTTTTCTCACAAGACTTTGTGGCTTTAATGGGAAGACATGTGATGGCTATGCCTGCACAGAACATCACGACCTTCCCATTTAAAGCAGGTACTCTCCGCGTATGATGCGTATCCACATATAGGCACCTGGAATAACTCATAGCCGAGGCTTGGTGGCTTATCCAAATATACCATCTGGTTACTCTGAGAAGTTATCAAAGTAACTACCAAGATAATAATGAGATAAATAAAAGCAGAACTCTGGAAGTTGTCCAATAGCCAAGTCGTGCTCGGGATGCAATTAGGCAGTTTGAGAGGGGGCATCCATTTTCTCGAGCCACCAGGGCACCATTGAAGGGAGTCTTACTCCAGTAAATGAGGCTAAATAGGACCCCAGTGACTGGAAAACTTGAGGCTGTCTTCAAAAGTTCTAATTTGCACCCGGGGATTATGGGGAGGAATCTGGATGGAATAAACAGCCAGATAAATAATGCAAAAGCAGCACCTGGGCCAAGATTGAAGCTAGAGTTGAGAGAGAGGGCGCTGATGGGCATTTCAAACGTATGTCACAGGAAGGTGACCACGGCACATTAATCAGCTCTGATACCAGGGTGTCAGCAAGGACAAGTATGCGATTGAATTCACGTATATATCCCTAGCTCAGGTCAGGGCTGAGCTGAGGACAGAGACCCCGACAATGAGAAACCTGACGCTCAGAAGGAAGTGTGTGAAGGTCTGTAAAGCACGCCCCTCCTGGCACCCTACCTTACATGCCTGCTCCCCTGTTTTTCTGTATCTTCGTGGGTTGTCTTTGTTTGCAGAGAGAATTGTTGTTTTCTCTTTAGAAGTTAGTGTTGGGGACAATGAGATGCGTCCGTAGGTAAAGCCCTTGTCACACGGCCTGACGACCTCAGTTGGAGGAAACACAGTCCCCCAGTTGTCCTCCGACCTCCACTCACATGACATGGCCCACACTCAGACACAGACCATATACACTACCATAGTAAATAAAATAGCATTCAAATTATTCAAACCCTAATTATTTCTTATGCTCTTAAAAAGCCAATGTTAAGTACTTTGGAAGTCTAGACGATGTCAACATTTTAAAATTTTTAATTAACTACGTATATCCCCTTGGTTATTTCCAGGTAGACTAAAACATTCATTATATTTGGTTTTCTTCACCATTAGTATCTAAACAAACAAAACCTTCCCATGTTCTTGGATATCTTAAAATCTAACAAACTGGTAATGCTTCAACATAAAATATGAGCTGTTACCAGGTGGTGTGGCTCACGCCTTTAATCCCAGAACTCAGGAGACAGAGGCAGGCAGATCTCTCTTTGAGTTCGAGGCCAGCCTGGTCTACATGGTGAGTTCTAAAACAGCCAGGGCTATACAGAGAAACTGTCTCAAAAAGCCAAAAGGGGAAAAACCTGAGTCTGAGACGGAATCTAGAAATTCATGCCTGAAAGACAAATACTCCACCAGCTGAGCTCCGTCCCCAGCCCTCAGCTGGTGTTGCATCATTTGTATTGCGGTGAGATGGTAAACTATGACCTCAGTGCTTCTCCCACGGGAGGGGCTGCCTTGGGGCTGGAAAGTCGACTGTGTCACTGGTCACCCTAGTCCACATTCCGAGCCTAATTTGGTCTTTCTTTTATTTCCCCTCCTCCTCTTCGTCCTCTTCCTCACTTTTTTCTTCTGTAGTGTTGGGGGTGGAACACCGGGCTTTAGACTAGGTAAGCCCTCTCTCACTGAGCTTCCTCCCCAGTCCAGTTCATTGTGACCTGGACTCATTCTGTAGCTCAAGACAAACCCATGATCCTTGAGCTTTAGCCTCTGGAGTGTTAGGATTATTAGCAGGTACGGCGACCCCTCACTGGGACCTCATTCTTAAGTCAGCTCACAGTGCTCTGACACCCACCTAGAATGAGTCACCAAGCCAATATATTTTGCATTTCTTTGTCTCTTTTTTTTCTCATCTGGATTCATAGAATTTAGTATTTTTTCCAGTCTTGAAGGATGTATAATTCTTTCACACATTAAAATGCTGTCCAATGAAAAAAAAATTGAATAGTCAAACACGCTCTGAAGGTACCCATTCAAATGGTAAATAAGCACACAGAGCCATCATTAGTCACCAGAGACATGGAAGCTAAAACCACAGTGAGGCAGGATCGTGCACCCCTCAGAATAGCTGAAATATTTCCAACTAACAAAACACAAAACGGTAATGCTTTAAGAGCTGTTTTGGGGCTGGGTGTGGTGGCGCAAGCCTTTACTCCCAGCGTTAAGGGGCAGAGACTGGTGGATCTCTGTGATTTCAGTCTGATCTACAGAGTGAGTTCCAGGACAGGCAGGGCTAAGCAGGGAGACCCTGTCTCAAACCAACAACAACAAAAGTTTTTGACAGTTCCTTAGCAATTCTTCGCCCAGCAATAGCTCCTTTTTACCACAGAGAAAACGTGAGGATGGCTCAGCCTTGCTGGAGCAAGTGGTCTCTGGGGGTGGACTTGGAAGGGCCACAGCTTCGACCCCTTTCCTGCCCGCTCTCTCTGTTTCCTGTGTACAGCTGAATTGTGCTCCCTCAGCTTCCTGTTCGCAGGCCTCCTGCAGCAGCGTCTTCAGCACCGCAGTGGCCCTCTAGCCTCTAGAACTGCAAACTAAAATGCACTCTTAGAAACTGCTTTCGGTCACGGTGTTTATCACAGCAGCCAATAAACGAGTAGCATGATGCTGAGCGAGTTTGGATGTTTCTCTCCTGCTCCTGTGCATCATAGCGGTTCAAATCTTGGATCCAGACGAGATACTGGGGGCCACGGTAGGCTAAGATGTTGGAATAGGAGTGGCGGGGCTGCATCCCGCCACCCGGCTAGCTTTACCCAAAATAATTACACGGAAACTATATTCTTTTAAACATTGCCTGGCCCATTAGCTCCAGCCTCTTATTGGCTAGCTCTTACATTTTGATCTAACCCATTTCTAATATTTTGTGTAGCACCATGAGCTGGCTTACCAGGAAAGATCTTAACCTGCGTCTATCTGGAGTACGAAAATCATGGCGACTCACTGACTAGGCTTCTTTCTCCCAGCATTCTGTTCTGTCTACTCCGCCTACCTAATTTTCTGTCCTATTAAAGGGCTAAGGCAGTTTCTTTATTTAACCAATAAAATTAACTCCTCCATCACTAAGAGGCTGATACATTCCTTGTCATTAATCCTAATGTGTTACCCACTAGAAGCAACAGTGTGTCTTTTCCCAGTCCTGCCTCTCCTTGGAACTAGCTATGGAATGTGCCCCTCCTAGAGAGCGTTCCTTCCTCGTCTCAGAGTAGCAGGGTGGCACCAGCAATCTGCCAACCTTCAATCTAAGAACCAGGACCTAACAGGATGTGATGCACTGGAGAAGCAGCGGCAGGTGGATCTCTGTGAGCTCAGGGCCAGCCTGGTCTACAGAGTCAGTTTCAGGACAGCCAGGGCTGTATCGTAAAACCCTGTCTCGGAAACAGACAGACAAGAAAATTCTGAGTGCCAGACTCATGACCAGCCCCGAACACCCACCAGCAACCCCACAAAGGGGCACTAATTCCTTCACTTGTTGGGCACTGGTCTCCGATTCTTCAGGAAAAGACTTCGATGAAGCTCTGCCGGTGCCTTCTGTCCCCCCTAGCTTGTTTCCATGGAAAACACTCATGTTCAGTACCACAGGGAACCTAAGAAGGTAGAAAGCAGTCACAGTGGCTGCAATAACAAGTGCTGGAGAAAAAGTGGTGAAACGGATCCTTCCCACCCTGCCGGTGGACACAAATTCAGTACAGAAAACAAAGTCAGCACAGAAAACAGCTTGGTCAAAGTCCCTCCCCTAGTTAAGTGTGGAATTATCACAGGACTCACCATTTTCTCACCTTAGTATAAACCCCAACAAAGGAAAACGTATTTCTATACAAAGTTTGTGCGCAGATCTTTGTAAGAACATTCTTTGTACGCGCCAGGAAGGGAAACAACACAGTTGTCTCTCGGTGGATGAATGGACAAACACATGCGGGCGGGGAATTCAAGGTGGACTTTTTTTTTTTTTTACTTTTGGTTTGAGAAGCTGGGATTGAACTTAGGGCAGGTTCTATCCCTGGTCCAGTGTGGCATAGTCATGTAAGGGGTGTTATTCCGCTATAAGAAGAAACAGAAGTCCAGATACATGCTACCATACAATCAAAACTTAAAGGCTTTATGAAAAGAAAATGAAGGAATCCAGACACACAAAGGCACAACTTGGCGACTTTTTTTTTTAAGTCAGGGTCACTAACTTCCTCAGACTCACTGTGTCACTAAGGGTGACTTTGAATTTCTGGTCCTCTTGCCTCCATTTCCTAAATGCTGGGGTTACAGGTACACACTGTGACATCCGGTTTCATGCAGGGCTGGGGACCAAACCCAGGGCTTCTTAAAAGTAAGTATTGGATGCCTGGTTTGCAGGTTCCTCTGTTGATGCGATAAGCCAAATCAGACTGAATCGATAAATCCAGATTTAATAGACAAAACAAAGCAATGATGTGGGATGTTCTTCTGTATATGTGTTGCTTTTATTGGTTAATAAATAAAGCTGTTTTGGCCAATGGCTTAGCAGAGTAAAGCCAGGCAGGAAATAGGACAGAGGTATAGAGAGAGACTAGGCAGAGAAACACCATATATCTGCCCAAGGAGAAAGACACTGCCACCGGAGCCTTACCAGTAGGCCACAGCCTCGTGGCAATACACAAATTAATAGAAATGAGTTAATTTAAGATATATGAGTTAGCTAATAAGAAGCCTGAGCAAATGGGCCAAACAGTGTTGCAATTAATATAGTTTCTGTGTGATTATTCAGGTCTGGGCAACTGGGAAATTAACAAGAAGTTTCCACCTACAGGGCAGAGTGAAGCAACTCCTAGGTAGGCAGGAGAGAGAGCACATGGCAGGTCTATGGGCCAGGTCTTAAATACCCTGCAGGTGTGGCCTTGAGCATCTCTGGGAGAGGAGCTGACCCTTGGTAGGCTTTCTGAGGGGTGGGGTTTGAAAGGGGCTGAGGCAGAGCTTCCACCTAGACACTTAACAAATGAACCCCATCCCTCTAAGATTATCTTGAAGCAGACCCTAAACATCTCATAGTTTACCTGCAAACACTTCAGCAGACAGCTCTGGAAATCAAGGGTCCTTGAAAAATAGCTACAATACCAACGACCTCCTTTAAAACATTAATGTTATTCATAATTATGTCTACCTGATACCGGTTGCATCGTATTTTTTCTTAAATAATTAAATTTTTATGTGCATTGGTATTTTTGCCTGCACTCATATCTGTGTGAGGGTGTCAGTTCCCCTGAGAATGGAGTTACAGCCAGTTGTGAACTGCCATGTGGGTTTGGGGATTGAACCTGGGTCCTCTGGAAGAGCATCTGGTTTTCTTAAACACTGAGCCATATCTCCAGCCCCCCTTTTGTCTTTTGAGGTAAGTATTCGTATCTGGGTGGCTGAAACTCTAGGTAGCTGAGTCTCAAACTCCTGATCCTCCTGTCTCAAGTACTGGGATTCTAAAAGTGTGCCGTACACTCTGCCCATTTCTGGCATAGGAGGGGAATGTCCTCCAAGCGTCCATGTGTATAGGCTGATCACTGGCCTACAGCTTCAGTGGCAAGCGGTGAAAACTCTAGGCAGTATGGCTGAGAGAAAGAGACTTGACCTCTAAGGTGTGTGGGCACCCACTCTCTCATTTTCACCTCTCTTCTGCATGAGCTGGAAGCTGAATGGGCCTCTCTGCAGCACACTGCCACCTTGATATACCATGCCCCCTCTGCCACCTTCATATAGCCTGCCACCCCTGGCCCGAAGGAAAGAGGCCTGAGACCTCCAAGAACGTGAGCCAAAAGAAATGTTTCTCTTTTTGTTGATTTTAAAATGTTTTTGTTGTTATTAATGTGTAGACATGCTCCAGAGAGTACATGGAGAGGTCAGAGGTCAACTGTGGATCTGGTTCTCTACTCCTATCTTTATGTGGACCCGGAGACTGAACTCAGATCTCCAGGCTTGCGTGGGGCGAGTCCCTGTCCATTCAGCTTATTTGAATGGTTACCTAGATTTTAATATAAAAACCTACTTGTTTATTGTATGTGGCTGATTTCTTCTTAATGATGCAGTCGCTCCACAGGCTTTGCTCATTTTCTGGTTCTAGCACCCATTTTCCTTACAGACACACAGAGAGAATCATTAAATAGTATAAAATATACATTATAGCAATGTGTACATGTAGAAGCTTAACAAAAAGCATCCGAAGAGGCTGGAGATGTGGCTTAGTTGGTAGAATGCTTGCTTAACATGCAGGGGGCCTTGCTAGGTTTGATCCTAGCACCACAGAAGCCAGACTTGGTGGCACACCGCTGTAATCCCAGCACTTGGGAGGTGGATACAGGAGGGTCAGATATTTAAGGTTGCTGGGCAGGTACACATTTTCAATTCTGTTACTGGGGAGGCAGAGCCAGGTGGATGAATCTGAGACCAACCTGGCCTATACTGCAAGTTCCAGGCCAGCTAAACTCAGACAGTGAGACCCTGTTTCAAAACAAAATCCAAAAGTTCAAGGTCATCGTCAGCTACAAAGAGTGTTCAAAGCCAGCTTGGACCCTACTAAAAAGACAGCAACAGCGAGCGATCCAGAGGTTCTGGCTATGTTTACAGAGAAGTGCAGATCTATGAAATCTTTTTTGTTTGTTTGTTTTTTTAAGGCAGGGTTTCTCTGTGTAGCCCTGGATGTCTTTGAACTCTCTCCATAGACCAGGCTGGCCTCAAACTCACAGAGATTCACCTGCACCTGCCTCCTGAGTGCTGGGACTAAAGGCATGTGCCACTACCGCCTAGCCAAGATCTGTGAAATCTTATTTTTTTTCAAGTCAACAAATCTAGGTAGGATGGTAGGAAAACTTAGAATTAGGAATTGGAACCTGGATTTAACTGCTTTATAAAGCCATTGTGAAGATTACCTGGGGGTAAATTGGGCACAGAGATTTGGGCAAAGAGGCGCACATCTGTAATCTCAGTTCTCCAGAGCAGAGATAGGAAATCAGTACAAGTTCAAGGCTAACCTGAGCTGTAGAGCAAATCCTGTCTCTTAAAACTCAAATCAGTAAGGAGATAGTGTTTAATTCTTTCATCTGAAGACACATTTTAGGCTCTGAGGGAAGCTGGGTGTGTCGTTAATTCAGTTAATTAAAAAGAGAAATGAACTTTGAATGCCTGATATCGCCATCTGACAGATGAACTTGAAGCTCTTCAAAGTTAAAAAACAAAACAAAACAAACAAACAAACAAACAAAAAAAAAACCAAACTTGTCTAAGACAAAGCCTAACAGGGCAGTGCACACCTTTAATCCCAGCACTCAGGAGGCAGAGTCCTGGGCCAGCCTTGTCATGCGGTAAGCTTCAGGGCAATGATGACAGGACAACTGTGTCTCAAAAGCAGAAATAATTGTCAGGTGGTGGCGGCATATGCCTAGCCTAGTCTACAGAGCTAGTTCCAGAGCTACACAAAGAAACCCTGTCTTGAAAACCCAATCAAATAAACAAACAAACAACCCCAAATAATTGACAACTGGTTCAAGATTCTACATCCTACTGAGGGCTAGAGAGCTAGTAGGGGCTTTATCAAAATCCAGGTGACGTGGACCTGACCTTGTTATACTTACGGGAAGAGTCCTGTTACAAAGTGTCTCTGAAGTGGCAGTTTCTCCAGACATGACCATATCTTCCTCTGCTACAACAGGACAAATCAACTTAGAGTCTGGAGCCGGAACTGAACTCCACCAAGAGCTCACCACAAGCCAGTAGTTCTCTGTTTCCTGTTTGTTTCCCAGTTCCGGTATTAGCCATGTCTATAGATCCTACTTGCCCACATCTCAGGATGTCACAAGTGCAGGACATAGAAAGCTTGCAGTGACCTCCTTTCCAAAACACCCAAACACTCCAAAGGAATTGGTGTGACTTCATCCCAAGACAATACAAGGGAGTTGAGATGTGGTGTCTGTGTCATGACAGAGGTGGGAAAAGGCCCCATCTTCTGCTTCCCAATTACACACTCCAGACAGCTTGCTGCTAATAGGAATTTTTCTCCTTTTGTATCCCATAGCTATAGCATACCAGCACAATGCAGGTCACAGCATTAACCGTGATGTAATTTTTAAATGGCCTAGGGATGGACAGATGGACAGATATACATTCCATACCAACCCATTTTTATTTATTGCTTTTTTGGTGGTGCAATCTGACAGAAAATTCTAAGGTCTCTGGTATCATTTGCTTCCTGAATACGTACAAATTGGTTGCCCACTAAAGACCCATCACCTTACCCTGCGTGAACACTTCATAGGTACACCACAACCTCCATCTCTGCTTTCCAGAGCCTTATAAGCCCACAGATGAGGTGAGCACTGAGTGACATCACAGTGCTAGCAAATGCAGTCAAGTCTAACATGTTAGGGTGCTCTGAGGGTGTTTTCCAGGGGTCTCAGTTGTCTAAAAGTGCAGGAAGGCTTCTTCCTGGAGACTGCATGGCTGTGGAGTCAGACAGCCGTCGACATGGGCTTGTGCGCCTGCAGTCATGGGGTTCTGACTCTTGGACGTGTGCCCTCCTATAAAGAGAAAAATTCGCAACTGGTCACATGCTGGGGAAAAGAGAGGTAGCACGGTGAAAGCTTCTCTCACAGTATCAGGCACACACACACACACGCACAGGCACACGCACATTCACACCAAGCTTGTGTGTGTTTGCAGAAACACTCGGCGTTTGCCATTATTATAAAGTTGAGGCAACAGCAAGAGGAATTTGCTCCGAATTCCAAGGTGTTTTAACTGTCGACTGCGTAGAAGCATCTTAGACTGCATAGAAGACTCTTAGACTCTCACAATACTCTTTTCAAGAGCTGTTTGGGGCGGGGGCGGGGGAGAAGAATTTTGAGGGCTGATTTCTAGCTGCATTTTAGCGGATGCTCGGATCAGATTTCCAAGCGACAGTGGGACCTGAGAAGCAGAGGACGCTCTAGGTTAGTCAGACTTAGGAAAGCTCAAGTGACAAGCCTTTGAAGGCAGCCGGGAGTCAGGGTAAGGGCTGACTGAGTCCTCAACCAATGTTTTTAATTTGGGGGCAAGTTCTGGCGCTAAGGGGAAAGGACCTAGAAGAGGAGATAGTGTGCGCAGGACACCAGGAAGTTGGATCTCACCCCCTTGAGGCTCCGGGGCGTTCCCTCCCCAGGCCTCCCAGGATCTTGGATTTTGGCCACCTCGGCACATTTGGAATGGGTGTGGATGATTTCAAAAGAGGACGTGACCGCTGCCGCCGAGGAAGAAGCCAGCGCGGAAATTGGAGAGCACGCGGATGGGAGGGCGGGGAGAGAAGGGCGTTAGGGGAGGGACGCAGGGGAGGAGTGGGAGGATGGAGCGCCACGGGAGGGTACCGAGCCCTGGCGCTAGAGGCAAAGCAGGGCCGGGTGCCGGGGGCGGGAGCTCCCACAACTGCCGGCGGTCCAGCCAGGTGAAATGCGGCGGCGGCTGCTGCTGCTGGGGCTCTGGGGGCTCTGGGGGCCGCTCGGTGCCCTGGCCCTGGGCGCCCCAGCCGGGACCGCTCAGGCCGAGGACGTGGTGGAGTTGGAGTTTTCCACCGAGCTGCCGCTCCATCTCGTGAGTCCCTCGTTCCTGTCTGTCACCATCGACGCCAACCTGGCCACCGACTCGCGGTTCCTCACCTTCCTGGGGTAAGTGCAGCCCCTGATCCCACCGCGCCTGTTTCTAGTCACCTCTCACACTCACGAGGGCCAGCCACTCTCTTGGCAGAAACAACTTTGCGTTCGGTCTACCGAGCCTGCCTCTCATGTACAGCCAAGCCCCAAAAGCTTTTTCCTGTTTCATTTACTCAGCGCTGGTTGCCTGGGCTCAAGCCAAGCCCAGGTTGAGAGGAGGCTTGGAGGATAAAACCCAAAGGTGTCATATGTCCCAGCTCTTCAGCTGGAGCCTTTGAATTCGCCTCAGTAGAGAACAGTAAGCTGGTGTTCTTTAAACTCTCTTAGGACATTTAGATTTAAAAAAAAAAAAAAAAAGCCACGAAAGAAAAGTCAGATAGAAAAAGCCCCTGTGGAGAACTTCCATCACTCTTCTTGCTGGTTTTTTTTTTTTTTTTTTTTTTTTTTTGGTCTTCTTGCTGTTTTTAAATCATTTAGCTGTAAGGGCACTGGGTGTACCTCAGTTTGAGTAACGTGCAAGTTTGAGGCCAGAATGGACCAAACGGGTGGAGGGTGCAGAAGTGGGAGAGGAGGGAGACAAGAGTATACCACCATGCCTGGGACTGCACGGTGCTTGTAAGCCCAGCGCTTGGGAGGTAGGAGGATCAGGAGTTACAGGCCATCTTTGGCAACACAGCAAGTGTGAGGCCAGACTAAATTGGAGGAGAGGGGAGACAGGGAAGAGAAAGAAGTCTGAGACTAATTGAGAAAATTGGGAATCAGTGGGCGGGACAAGAGAAGGCAATGGGGGCGAATATAATCAAAATACATTTTATACACTTTCACATGAGTCATGATGAAAGCCATTATTACCTATAATTAATATGTGCTAATAAACTTTTTACAAAGCTTATGTTTCTCCAAGAATAGGGTGCAGACTGGATACTGCTTCGTCAGTGCAGGGTTTTCCCTTCTCCTGAGGAAACACACCTATTGCTCCTCCTCCGTGAGTGCAGCCTGTCCCCAAGGTGAAAGACACCAGGCAAATCGAGGTCATCTAAACCAGGGAAGGCTCCAGAGATGACCACATCTTTTGTGGTTTTGAGACATTGCCGTGGACTCATGATCTTCCTGCCTCGGCCTCTTGAATGCCACCACACTTACTACATCCTTGCCAGTCCTTTATGTCACTATTGTCAAAGGTGACACTGGTTGCACAGCCTGAACCCAAGCTATCAGGTGTTCCGGCGGACTTTACATGGAGTCTCACGGTTGAGAGTCTGACGGTCCAGTCACCCTGGTTTTCACAGATGTGACTCATGGGATTTGTATGGTGATTTGACGAGATAATAAGTATTCACTACAGTGTCTGAAGGTTATGCTCATTGTTTCTTCTTGCCTAATGCACACCAAGTCCTGGGTTCAATCCTCAACACTACATACAGCTAGGCTTGGCGGCTCCTAGCACTCAGGAGCCAAAGGGAGGAGGATCAGAAGTTCAAGGTCATCCTCAGCCTGGGCTACATTAGACTTTGGAAAGAAAGAAAGAAAGAAAGAAAGAAAGAAAGAAAGAAAGAAAGAAAGAAAGAAAGAAAGAAAGAAAGAGAAAGGAAGGAAGGAAGGAAGGAAGGAAGGAAGGAAGGAAGGAAGGAAGGAAGGAAGGAAGGAAGGAAGGCTTTTAAAGGCCAAGTATGATGGTGAACACCTTTAATCCCAGCACTTGGGAGGCAACAATGAAGAAGGTGAGGTTATGGGAGATTAAGTAACTCACCCATGGCTAGCAAATAAAGGCAGTATTTGGAGGCAGACTCCGATCACAGAAATAAAGGCACACAGAAGAAAACAAGCCAGTGATTATTTTCTGAAGGAAACACAGCAGAGTATATTAGGAAAAGATTGTCTAGAAACAAATTGATAGACTGATTAAAAAAAAAAAAACCTGCCATTACCATACAGATAGGAGACTTGGTGCCCAAACCTCAGCAGTGCCTCCAAGGAGGGCTGGGGTGATTCTGTTACAGGTGCTAGAAGAACGGAAACAGGTCTCTCACATTTGTAACCAGAGAACAGACAGTACGAAGAATTTAGACGTTAATCTTGGAAGTTTCTAGAATTGAAAAGGAACATCTGTTAAATTTTTCTTCCCTGGGGAAATTAGTCAGAATATACTCTCAGCCTGGATTAGTGCGGAATACCAAAGAGACCTGGTCCCAGAAACAACATGAATTATAATGTCAGCCCCATATGCAAGGCACAAATGGAATTTTTAAACTTTTTTACAAAAAGCAAAAAAAGCTAAACATGATTGTTAGCTAGAATCCTAGCACTTAGGAAGCAGAGATAAAAGGATCACATGTTCAAGGCTAGCCTGGGCTACACAGTGAGGCCCTGTCTCAAATAGCAAAACAACAAAAAGTGAACATAGACAGTAGGAAGAGGCGTGTGGCCGCTAACATTTCCAGTGCTGGTGACAGAGTCCAGGGTCTTGCCACTGACCTGCACCCCAGCCCAATATAAAAACAGTAATGAGGTAGATCACATTCCCTTTCTGAACTCATGCCTCTAAAATCTTGGGATTTATGTTTACACCATGTCTCAGTTCAGCACCCGCCACACTTCAGGGGTTCAGCAGTGCACGGCTGTTGTATTAGAGGGTGCAGCTCTATTTGTAACAAGGCATGTGCATACACGGCTATAATTTCCTCATGGAGATGAGATGATATAATTGGTAGAAATTGTGAGTTTTACAGGGCAAACGCGGCACTGAGCAACTGTCTTAGGGTTTCTGTTGCTGCAACGAAACAATGTGACCAAGAATCAAGTAGGGTGGCATGGTAGTTTCGGTGTGATTGGCCCCCATAGTCTCATAGGTGTGGCACTGTTAGGAGGTGTGGCCTTGTTGGAATGCTTGTGGCCTGTTGGAGGAAGGGTGTCACTGGGGGCAGGCTTTGAGGGTTCCTGTGCTCAGGATACTGCCCGTTGTCTCAGTCAACTTCCTGTTGCCTGTAAGATGTAGGACTCTCAGCTACTCCAGCGCCATGTCTGCCTGTGTGCGGCCATTCTCCCTGTCATGATGATAATGGACTGAACCTCTGAAACAGTAAGCAAGCCCCCAATTAAAGGTTTTCGTTTATGAGTTGCCGTGGTCATGGTGTCTCTCCACAGCAATAAAAGCCCTAATGAAGACAGGGAGGAAAGGGGTTTTTGGCTTACACTTCCAGATCATAGTCCATCATTGGAGGGAGTAGGACAGGAACTCAGACAGCAGGATCCTGGAGGCAGGAGCTGATGCAGAGACCATGGAGGAGTGCTGCTTATGGGCTTGCTCCCTGTGTCTTGCTCAGCCTGCTTTCTTATAGAGCCCAGGTCCACCAGCCCAGGGATGGCACCATCCACAATGTGCTGGGCCCTCCCACACTGATCACTAATTGAGAAAATGCCTTACAGCTGGATCTCATGGAGGCATTTCCTCAACTGAGACTCTTTCCTCTCTGATGACTCTAGCTTGTGTCAAGTTGACACAAAACCAGTCTGTACACCAACAAAGCAAAAATGTAGTTTTTGCTTGCTTTGTATAGTAATTTGCTTCTTTTTTTAAAGTAAACATTATTTTTTGCCATTTTAATAACATTTGTGGTGGTTTGAGAGAAAACGGTCCCCACAGGGGATGGCAATATTAGAAAGTGTGTTCTTGCTGGAGTAGGTAAGGTCTTGTTGGAGGTTTCATTTCCTATGCTCAAGCTACTCCAAGTAAGACAGTTCACTTCCTGTTGTCTTCTGGTCAAGATGTAGCCAGCACCATGTCTGCCTGCATGCCGCCATGCTCCCCACCATAAAGATAATGGATCAAATCTCTGCACTGTAAGCTGCCACCTCAATTAAATGTTTTCCTTTATAAGAGTTGCCATGGTCATGATGTCTCTTCATAGCAATAGAAACCTTAACTCAGATGTCATTCATTAATAATTTTAATAGTTAAATTCCCACATCTTTATTGACAGCTGTGTTCTGTATTTGGAGAAGCGTTTGTTACCAGTACAAAGTCTGTGCTTTAATAGCCAGTGTGTTGGTTACTTTTCTGTTGCTGTGTCAACATACCACAGTCAAACGCAGAGGCAGAGGGGAATGACAGCCAGTGACCAGACCCAGAAGTAACTCAAAGCAAAAGAGCTAGGCAAGTGCTCTACCACCGAGTTAAATCCCCAGCCCTCCTTTAAAAATAATCCCTCTCTTTCTCTCTTTCTTTTTAAGATTTATTTATTTATTTATTATGTATGCAGTGTTCTGCCTGCATGCCAGAAGAGAGCACCAGTCGCATTATAGATGGTGTGAGTCACCTATTGGGTGCTAGGAATTGAATTCAGGACCTCTGAAAGAGTTAACCTCTGAGCCATCTCTCCAACCCCATTCTTTTTTCAAAAAAAAAAAAAGTATTTATTTTTGCTTTATGCACATTAGTGTTTTTCCTGCATGTATGTCTATGTGAGTGTGTCAGATCCCCTGGAACTGGAGCTACAGAGCTGTGAGCTGCCATGCAGGAGCTGGGGATTGAACCCTGGGTCCTTTGGAAGAGCAGCTAGTGCTCTTAACCATTGAACCATCCCCCCTTAGGCCTTATCTTAAAACTCTTCAAAGAACACCATTGTCTGGGGACCATGTATTCAAGTAAGTGCACCTATGTGGGACATTTCTCATTCAAACCACCAGACCCACAAAGCACAGGGCCGCAGGGCGCCTGTCTATTATGGAGAGAAGTGGTTTTGACTGAAAGGAGACAAAGAACTGAGAGTAACCACAGGCCTGATCCCTGTTCCATCCCCTATTGGTGCCTCCTTCCCTCCCAAGTCATTCCACCATGCTCCCTGGAGCCTTGAGCTTGGTAACCCTGCTGTCATTCCCATAGAGTATTCCTTTACCCCATGCCCTAGCTAACTGAACACTCCCTGAAGATTCCTCTGCCCCTGTAGACCTGTTGAGTATGAGTTGTACATTTTTTCACACTCCATTCGTGTGCCTGCAACTCCTTCTAGACCGTGGTTCAGGAGTCCGCATGCAGACTGTGGTAGTTGAGATCCCTCTTGGCTGCTACCTCTGGCGAGATTAGCTTAGCTCCTTTTTGTTTAGGCTCCGTATTTATAAAGTCAGAATAATAATGATACCCAGCTGTCTAAAGCGCTGGATGAAACCGCTGTGTGTTAGAGATGGTTGTTGTGACCCCAGTGTGGGGTTCCCCTCCAGCTCTCATTCAGTCCTTGTCATCCCCTGCTTCCCTAGTCTCCATATTGATTAAAATCCATCGCTGTTCTCAGTCCCGAGTCCCACTATCTTCTTAGGTGATATCAAGTTTACCTGCAAACACAAGTCTCTCAGTTGCTCCACCCTCGTCTTCATCTTCTCAGAGCACAGCTCCTCAGCCTTGGGCCAGTTTGCATCACACCATGAAATGTGACATTTCTTCTCAACCCCATTCTGTGGCATCACACTCACGCACTGTGGAAACTGGCAAGCACGGAGAACCAGGGTGCTTTTTTGCTGACGGTTGACTGTTAGCTCACGTTGCTTGACTCCATTTCAGTGTGTAAACATCGCGAGCTTGTCTTGATTCTCTTCAGTAACATCACCTCTATGTGTGAAACGTAAAATTCCAACATGGTGTTCTTGGATCCCAACTCCGTGCCTTCTCAGCTCCTTTACATTGTAGCAAAAGTAAATTCTCAACCTCCCCCTTTAAGCACCGCCCTGAGCAGCTGCCTCCTCTCTCTGTCTCATCCATAGTTGAACTTCTTGATTCGTCGTCCAAACCATCCTGTGATAATAACCTCTGCTTCTGCCTCACTGCTCTCGCTGAAACACCAGCTGTCACTCAGTCCATCCTGTATCCTTCTTTTAGAGTCTCTGGGGTGGCCCTTAAATCTGGAAATGGAAATATAATAGCATTTAGTGCATATTAATGAGGCACCTTTTCTCTGTGTCAAAGATAAGCAATATATTTTTACCCTAAAGGTAAAATAAAGACACCTGCAGGCTGTTTTGTGTTTTGTTTTGTTTTGTTTTGTTTTTTCCTTGACAGCCTCACTGGAAAGGGAACAGCTGCAGCTGCCTTACATGTTCTTTGATTTCCATGGCACCGTGTGATGAGTGTTCCCCCCTTCTTTCTCCTGCATATGACTGAAATACTGTGCCTTTGATCAATTTTGCTTTTATGGAAAGTTTTGCAGCTGTGTTAAATCTGTTTTTTTTTTTTTCAGACGGCATCAATATTGTATTCTAAGAACACAAAAGATACTTTGCTGCAAAGGAGACAAACAAAAGGTCCTTACTAGCAAAACTCCGAACATATGACTTGCTTTATGTGGCAATGGCCATAGCAATGAGTTTTAATGTCATCATGTTCAAAAACTAGTCATTGGCTGGCCTCCCCTTGCCCTTTCTCAGGCTAGCTTTCTTTGTTCATTCACTTGACAAATATTGGCCAAGCACTGCTGTGTGCCAGGCCCTCGTCTAGGTCCTGGGAAGAATCCAATAGACCAGACAAGGTCCCTGCTCTCAGGGAACCAGTACCAGGGGCAGCAGCTGGGAGAAGCAGAGCAGTGAGCCACACGAGGAAGCCGATTTCAAAGAGTGGGAAATCCTCCGCAGGACATGAGGCAGGTTGGGTTGATGGGGGGTGACCCCTGATGTTGCAGTCCATACCTCTGGGGATCAGGCTTTGGTCCACGGGTATCCGACCCAGGCCATCATTTGGTGCTGCAGCTCCTTTCCCCTCTAGTTCTCAAAGGACACCACACTTGCCCAGCCTCGATTACGTACAGATAGTAGCTACATAAATCTAAATGGATTTCCTTGTCATCAAACAAAATAAAAATACCAGAAACCAGAACCAATGCCCGGCTAAAGTCAGTGGGGTGGTATAAGGCCTAAGTGACTCTGAGCAAGTCCTTCGCGTGAGTTCTTGGGCTTTATATTGGCATTCACAGGCTATGTGGCTATTATGCTTTGTTTTCATTGAAACATTTATTTATATCATCTTTAAGATCCTTAAACATATTCATAATTGCTATGCTGAAATGCTTGTCTTGCATGTCAGCTAAATTGCTTTATTCAGCACTTATAACAAGTTAACTTATAGTATAGCTTATAGTAAGTTTTAAGTAAGTAAGGTGCTGGTTTCTGGAGGAGGCATGTTGTCTCGGTGGTTCATGTTTGTGTTTCTGAGCTGGGCTCTAGGCATCTGGATATGACATTCGTGTGTTTCTCTACATAGATGTCTGGTCTCCTTTGCTGCTTGGGTGTCTGGTGCGTTGGTTGCTGTCACTTAAATCTGACAGGTTGTGAACCAGCAGAATGACACCTGGCTTTCAGTTGGACGCCACTCTGGGTTTCTGTGTTCAGACTAACTGGTCCCAGATCTGAAGTTCTGGTTGGGACTCTGAGTTTATACTCCAAGGAGTCCCAGCCCGGTGAGGAGGGTGGGGTGGATGGGTGGATGGTAGGCTGTCATTGGGACTGAGGTCTTCTCAGTGGGGTCTGAGGTCTGACTCCACCAGAGGGGGGCAGAACCCGGACTAGGGATATCTTGGGTCAGCCAGGATGGTTGCGAGTCCCAAAGGGATGCAGATGGACTGGGAATGGGAGTGATGTGGGCAACCATGGTGGTACTAGGAGTACTCTAGTGGCATCAGGATAGAGAGAGGAGGGGAAGGAGAGCACAGGGCCCCTGCCGCATGTAGTTAGTAGCTGCGGAGTTCATAGAGGGCATCAGGTCTGCAGGCGAAATGTGGCTGATCATTGACTATACCAAGCAGTCTCCAGGACACATCCCCAAGCCCGGATGTGTCTCCTGAGTTCCATTCACATGTGGCACAGGCTGGAGAGATGGCTCAGTGGTTAAGAGCATTGCCTGCTCTTCCAAAGGTCCTGAATTCAATTCCCGGCAACCACATGGTGGCTCACAACCATCTGTAAAGAAGTCTGGTGCCCTCTTCTGGCCTGTGATTCCAAAGCTTTAATTTTTTCCTTCAAAGATAACATGTCCTCCTTAAACTTTTCTTGTATATCATGTAGATTCCCATCTTGGAGGTACATTCTGTCTGTTACCTTATCAAAACTTTGTGATAACGTCTGAATGTCAAATTCAACAGCCTGAACCCTTTCAGGTAACTTTCTAGTACCCTTGGATATGGAGTCAATTTTGTCTATCATAGTATCCACTTGTTCAGATAACCTCTGATTTTCAATAATTTTAATCCTGTCAATTAGTTGTTCATTATTAGTTCGTAAAGATTCTATCGTTCTTAGGAGTGCCATATTCTTCCTTAATGATAGAATATGGAAAAGAAAACTGAAACCTAGTAACAGGCAAATTAAGGTATCCCCATAATCATATAAACCTTGTATGATATACTCCATTGTATTAGTAAGCAAAGCAGTAAAATTTGCGCTAGAAACGAAAACTGCCATATTACCTATTATCCAGTAGGTGGCGCTGTTGCCGAGTCGCGACGAAAACGGGGTCCTGTTTCAGTGTCCGCCTTAGTAGATGTTAAAAACTGGAAAATGCGAGTTTCTCAACAAAGTAAATGTAATTAAATCAATTCCATAGACGGAACAAGAAACCCAGAATCCAGGGGTAGAGAAGAGCAACATGGAAGCCGCTTATGCCTCCACGTGACAGAGTCGCCCGGAGGGGTTGCAGCTTTCAGCAACTGTTTGTGCTCTGGTTCGCGCCACTCAAGCGCTGTGCTTGCAAGGGAGATTTAAAAACGACTCAGAAAAGAGCAAACCACGCGGGCAGAGACTATGCGGGCCTGTGGAGTTTAAATCCACGTGGGGAGGCAAACGATAGGGTGCGTGGGGACTTGAAGTCAATCTGAGGTGTTTAAAGGGAAAATATAAAGAACTGCAGCAAGAAAAGCCACTGCGTGATAATTTATGTTAAACTGCTGGCTCCACGCACAAGGCACAGGCCGCAAGGCACAGGCCGCGGCTGAGGGAGGGAGGGCTCGCGCCAAGCCGAACTGGCGGCAGGCAGCCGAGCAGGGGAAGGAGGGGTCCTAAACCAAACATTGGGCGCCAGATGCAGTAGGAGCTGCGGGCTGCGTTCCTGCCACCCAGCTCTCGGCCTGGCTAGCTTATGCCCCGAAATAACAACACACAAACTGTATTCTTTTAAACACTGCTTGGCCCATTATATCTAGCCTCTTCTTGGCTAACTCTCGCACCTGGACTAGCCCATTTCTAATAATGTGTGTAGCACCCCAAGGTGCGCTTACCGGGAAGATTCTAGCCTACGTCCATCCTGGGTCAGAGCTTCATCACATCTGCCCCAGAGAGGAGAGCTATCGAGTCTGAGCTCACTTCCTCTTCCTCCCAGCATTCTGTTCTGTTTACTCTACCCACCTATGTTCTAACCTATGAGGGCCAAGCAGTTTCTTTATTTTTTAACCAATGACCTTCCTCCATCACCTGTGGATCTGGGGGCTCAGTGTCCATTTATGTATTAGTTTTGTCAACTGCTGGGACAAGATGCCTGACAATACCATTTAGGGATGGAAAGGTTTGGTTCAGTGTGTTGTTCACCACCTCAGAGAGGTCACGCTGGCAGGAGCCCAAGGCAGCTGGTCACATGGCGGCGTCTGCACAAAGAGAAGAAAAATGAATGTTCACTTTCTCCCTTTTATTCAGTCTGGGACCCCAGCCCATGGAATGGTGTCACCAACGTTGAGGATAGCTCTTCCCTCCTCCGTTTAACTTTTCTGGAAATACGCTCCCAGACATACCTAGAGATGTGTTTCCATGGTGATTATAAATACAGGCAAGTTGACACTGAAGCATTAGCCACCACAGTTGGCATCTCAGTTTTTACAGAGTCTCCTCCCCCATTCCACCTTATGACCTCATCTCAGCAGATGACAGCCCGTCTTCCAAGGCATGTCCCCACACTCACCCTTGGCTCTTCTGACCCAGATGATCACTAAATCTTTGACGTCTTGAGCTGCTCTCCTCCTCGACCACCCTGGGGTGGATAGCAGCTAGAGTTAAGGAGTAGGCCCACCAAGAGAGAAGGAAGTGAAAATATTTAACTGGACTTTCTCAGAAAATAATAACTACAAGTCAGAATGGTGGTGCATGCCTATAATCCCAGCACTCTGGCACAAAGGCAGAGGGATCCCAAGTTTGAGGCAAGTCTGGGCTACATAGTAAGATGTCTCAAAAAACTGAAATACTAATAATTATTATTATTATACTTTCCTGCTTGTCTTCATAACAGCTCTCCAAGGCTCCGCACGTTAGCCAGAGGTTTATCTCCTGCATTCTTGAGATTTGGTGGTACGAAGACTGACTTCCTGATTTTCGATCCCAAGAAGGAATCAACTTTTGAAGAAAGAAGTTACTGGCACTCTGAAGTCAATCACGGTGAAACTTAGAAAAGATTATATATTTTAGTTAACCTGTGCCGGTCGTGAGATTGCTTTGGGAAAAGGGTGTGCTCAGACCTAGCTATTAGACAAGCAGAGGATCCCAGGGGAACGAGGAAGCCGTGGGCGGCTTTCCTGGGGCATGCTGGGCATGACCGGGGGTTAAAAACAGGCAAACAGTGGCTGTACCTGAAAATAGCTGGTTGGAGGGGACACATGGGTAGAAACAGGGTCAGACTGGAGAGTGTTTAGAGGTAACAGCATAGTGATACACAGAAGCACATTATTATACGGAGAGTGGGAGGTTGAACAAAGAAACCCAGGAGAAAACTTTTGCCTGAGTACCATGTGATTTTCTGGGTGCTGGGTCTCGACTTCATTGACTGTCCCTACTGCCTGGGCTGAGTCTGAGCAGTGGGGTCTCGGGGCCCCAACCTTAGCCTCTGTCCTTAGCAAGCTTTTCAAACAGTTCTAACACGTAAGTGTGTGGACCTCACCTGCCCTTGGGGACCTGAGATTTGTCTGTGACCGTCAGAAGTGCTGTGAAGCCCCGGATGTCTGTCAAACCGTTATCTGAACAGTTGCGAGATACATTGTATGTCTTCCACCTTAAGAGTGTGTGTATTTCGTCTGCTAGTGAGTAGCGTTTAGTTAGTTCCTATATTACATATTCCTTTCGACTCACTCTCTCCAGAGAGAAAGTGTTCAGAATGGTCAGTCCCAAACTGGAAGAGTAGTGATTAGGAAGGAGCAGAAAGCAGCCTCCAGGGCCTGCTTTAATGATAAGTTCAGCCATTTGCATGCAAAATTGGAGAAGTCATTGTTTTTTACCGCAGAATAGTACTCTAATGTATATATATTCCACACTTTCTTCAACCATTCTTCCATTGAAGGACATCTAGGTTGCTTCCAGGTTCTGCCTATTACAAATAATGCTGCTATGAACATAGTTGAACAAATGCTTTTGTCATATGATAGGGCATCTCTTGGGTATATTCCCAAGAGTGGTATTGCTGGGTCCAGGGGTAGGTTGATCCCAAATTTCCTGAGAAGGAGAGTGGGGCTCCCGTGCGCACCCCGTGGTTCCGGAAGCTTTCATGGAGAACAGTTGGTAACTTACCAGTTTGGGCCCATTAGCTCCAATTCATTAGAGAAGAAACCACTGCAAAACAAATACCGTCCAGGTATAGCAACTTTCTACATGTTTTGATGTTTGTTTGTTTGTTTGTTTGTTTGTTTTTATGTGTATGGGCTTTTTGCCTGCATGTATGTAGTTCACTACATGCGTACCTGGTGCCTGAGGAGGTCAGAGATGGGGCTGGATACCCTGGAAGTGGAGTTATAGGCAATTGTGAGCCACCAAGTGGGTTCTGGGATTTGAACCCAGGTCTTCCACAAGAGCACCAAGTGCTCTTAACTGCTAAGACAGCTCTCCAACAGTTTTGTTTTGTTTCTAAGGCAGAGTCTTGCTAGGTAGTCAAAGCTGGCCTCAAATTCATGCAATCCTCCTACCACAACCTCCCACGTGCCGAGATGACAGGTGTGTCACCACAGCCAGCTGTATTTTGACAATGGACTTTCAATTTCTTTTTTTATGGTTAACTTAAATTCCTTCCTTCCTTCCTTCCTTCCTTCCTTCCTTCCTTCTTTCCTTCCTTCCTTCCTTCCTGACCTCTCCATCCAGCTCTCTGATACCTTCAACCTGCTGAGGGAATTTCTGAGTTAGTAAACCATCTGAAATCATGTCTAGTGTTCCACGTCAGTGCTCACCCAATGTTTCTTAGGGAAACTGCCTGCTGGTTGTTTTCTTGGCCGTCGTTAGTCAACAGATGTGGCACATGTAATAATACAACTTCCCCTGATTTTGTACTTAATAACTTAATAACCTAATTACCTTTCTTAGCTACATAATAGTTGACTAAACATCCAGGTTGGGTTTCAGCCTCGTCACTGTGAAGATTGTGGTCCTGAGCTCTTCTGTCTTTCACCTGCAGATATTTGCCGGTCTGAACCCGTCTCTGCCGATGTGGTGAGGAGACTCCAGATGGAATGGCCCTTCTTCGAGCTGTTTCTGCTGAAAGAACAGTATCACAAGCAGTTCAAGAACAGCACCTTCTCAAGTAAGAGCGCCTGCAGGTGTTCCAGCTGCATGTGTGTTCGGAGGGGCTGCCTTTGGTCTTTAATACCCTACAGCAGGGGGCTGGAGAGATGGCTCAGAGGTTAAGAGCATTGCCTGCTCTTCCAAAGGTCCTGAGTTCAATTCCCAGCAACCACATGGTGGCTCACAACCATCTGTAATGGGGTCTGGTGCCCTCTTCTGGCCTGCAGGCATACACACAGACAGAATATTGTATACATAATAAATAAATAAATATTTAAAAAAAAATACCCTACAGCAATGTATAGAAAGTTGTGCAGTACTTAAATACCATCAAGAGCTAATGAGGAGTTTGGGGTGGGGAGTGGCTCAATGGTAAGATGATTGCCACACAAGTATGAGGATCCGCGGCATTCACAGAAAAACTGGGTGGTTTTTTTATGTGAGTAACCCCAGTACGAAGGCAAGTGGATCCTCTGAGCTAACTGGCCAGCTACCCTAGTCAGTTAGTGACATTCAGGTTCAGCGAGAGACCCTGTCTTAGAAAACTCAAGAGGGGGCTGGTGTGGTTGAGAGCAGGAAGGTGTGGCTCAGTGCTTCATGGCACGAACTGCTCTTCCAGAGAACTGGGGTTTGGTTGCCAGCACCCACATGAGTGAGTGACTCACAAGTGCCTGTTACTCCAGTTCCAGGGGATCTGACACCCTCTTCTATCTTCTCTGGGCACCAGGCACCCATATGGTACACAGACATGCATTCAGACAAAACACCTACACACATTAAGTAAGTCATTTGTTAAAAGTTATTTGTTGTTATGTGTGATGGGTGGTGGTAATTTGAAAAAAAAAACAGATGAAAAATAGAAAGACAATCAGTGTTGACCTCTGACCTCCATAAGCATGTATATATGCATATACTGCACACATGAACACACATGCATGTACACACAGAGAGAGTTAATGAGAGAGGCTGGCATACAGCTCAGTGCTGCAGAACACTGAGCATGCGTAAGGCTCTGACTTCAGTAACCAGCATCTAGAAAAGAAAAAAAAAGTTTGTATGGCTTTTTCCTTGACTTCCGACTTTGTCTGCTGGCCACAGAGGGAGATTCGCAGCCTTGGGAGTTGAGATATGAATATAGTCTTCGTGCTGAAGGAAAATGTGGAAGTGTAACACCGAAAGCTCAACCACACTTCCTTGTTCTTCTGTTTCTCCTCTCAGAAGGATGGAAAACCCCTATGTGTTGAAAATCCTGAATCCAAAAGTCCAAATCTGGAAATCCTCCCAAGTCCACTGTTTGGAATCTCGGTTGAGTAAGAGCCATGCATTTGGTAAAGGTTAAAATATTCCAAATCCAGGCACACGTGTGTTGTGAAACGCTCCAGATCCAAGCATGGGAGCTCAATTTTTGAACCTACCCATATGACTTGTTAGTTTTATGAGACAGGGTTTCTCTGTGTAGCCTTGGCTGTCCTGGAACTCTCTCTGTAAACCAGGCTGACCTCAAACTCACGGAGATTCACCTGCTTCTGCTTCCCAAGTGCAGGGATTAAAGTCGTGCACCACCACACCCTAATCTAAGTACTTTTTAAAATACCCTTATTGCTCGTTACCCTTCATGTAACCCTCGGCTACCTTGTCCCCATCTCCCACCCCAGTTTAACCCTTTCTGTTCCATTATTCCCCTTTACCTCTTTATACCACTGTGTCCGAACTCCCTCACCTGGCCTTGGGAAGACCGTCCCCTTGGTCTCTTTCTCTATGGATATTCTCAATGAAGAAGGATTCAAAACTAAAACCCAGAAACAAGAGAAAACATGTGACGTCTGTCTTTCTATGTCTGGGTAACTTCACTCGTAATGATTGCTTCCAGACCCATCCATTTAGCTACGAATTTTATTCTTAACTGCTGAATAACTTTCCATTATGTCAACGTAGCTCATTTTCATTATAGTCATTGTTGACGGACATCTAGGCTATTTCTATTTCCTGGCTGTTGTAAGTAGAACAGCAATGGATGTGGTGAGAAGGATATCTGTAGGACACAGAGTTCAATGGGTGTGGATGAGAAGGACATCTACAGGAGGACCCAGAATTCGATGGATGTGGATGCGGAGGGTATCTACAGGAGGACCCAGAATTCGATGGATGTGGATGAGGAGGGTATCTGCAGGAGGACACAGAGTTCGATGGGTGTGGATGAGAAGGACATCTACAGGAGGACCCAGAATTCGATGGATGTGGATGAGGAGGGTATCTGCAGGAGGACCCAGAATTCGATGGATGTGATGAGGAGGGTATCTGCAGGAGGACACAGAGTGATGGATGTGATGAGGAGGGTATCTGTAGGAGGACACAGAGTGATGGATGTGATGAGGAGGGTATCTACAGGAGGACCCAGAGTTCTTTGAATATAAGCCCGAGAGTCATAGAGTTGGATCATGTGGTATCTCTAGTTTTTTTTTAAGTGCCTGCACACTGCTTTCCATAGTTCCTGCACCCGTTTGCCCTGTCACCAGCAGTGGATAAATACTGCGTGTCCCCTTTCTCCCACATCTACGCCAGCCTTTGCTGTCTTTTTTTCTCTCTCTAGCCATTCAATGTAGGGTGACATACATTGTCCTACAAGACTTTAAATGAAGCAAGCATTCATCACCGACTATGCAATGTTTCCATCTAAATAATGATGTCTGATGCTCTTGCTTGGGGCATTCTGAGATGACAAGTGTGAGCTGTCATAACCAGATGCTTCTTGTTTGTCTGTTTTTTGAATCAGTGTCTCTCTATGTAGCCCTGTCTGTCCTGGCACTCACTACGTTGACTAAACTGATCTCAAACTCAAGAAGATCATCTGTCTCTGACTCATGAGTGCTGAGATTAAAGGCATGTGCCACCACACCCAGGAATCTTTAATGTTATTATTGAAACTGTTTTGAGGTGCATCCAAAGAAGACAATGAACTTAACTGATAAATGTGTGTTTGTTGGCTGGTTCACCCACTCACTGTTTCCTGGCCCTTCTCTCTTACCCCCCTCTTTCCTAAGAACAAGCATATCGAGGTTTAAGTCACAGCTCACAGTGGCCTCTGAGTACTCAGATGGGAAAAACGGGAGTCACACATTGCTCACTCTTGGTCAAAATCCAGATTAAACAGTGAGGACGACCTATTGAACACTGAGTGAGGTCGGCTTATTGAACAGTGAAGCAGACTGAACCCTGGGCCCCTGGCACCAAATAATTGGCCCTGCCCTGAATGCAAAAGGAAGGTTCTTTAAGAAAATTGGAAGTTCTACTCCGGTGAGCATGCAGATGATAGAAAAGCCAGACAGCTTTATCGAGGAGGTGTTAGTGGTCAGGATGGAAGATCAAAGTAGCCACAGCACTCCCTTTGCTCAAAGTCTAAGGCAGAGCAAGCACTAGTGCTCCTCAGTTCCTTGAAGGGGAAAAAGGATGCTACACAAGAGGTTAAAGGAGCTGAGGGTACCTGAGGGCAACAGCGCATGCCGTAACCACAGCAAGTTATCCAGAAGCTCTAATAAGGTGATTGGTGAAGCAGCCTTATTCTGGAAGAATACCATCTAGGACTTCTGTAGCCGAAGAGGAGAGAGACATTAACGCTGGCTTCAAGCCTTCAGTGGTGGCTGGCTTTCTTAACATTAGGGACCAATACAGCTGGTGACCTTAAGTGGAAACCATAGCCCATTGATTAGTTCAAAAGATCCTCTTTAATCTGTGTACTGATCTATAGGGCTCTGCAAATGTTACAAAGCCCAGTCACAGCTTATCTGTCTGTAATGTGCTCGATTGATATTCAGGACCACCATTGAGAACTATTGATTGGGGGCTGGGGAAGATTCCTTTCAAAAACTCACTGCACACCAGGGCACCCAGAGCTCTCCTGGCCATGTGCAAGCAGGCTAAGGCCGTCTTCATGCCTGCTACCACAGCACCGCTGGGTACCGTTAGTTTAGTGGCGTTCGTGATTGATGGGAGGACCTCGGAGCTTGGAAGGAGGTCCTTCCGACCCGCAGGGAACGCTTGGGAGAAAGTAACTGCCACCAGCCAAAATGTTGCAGCCTGGAGGCCAGATAATTATCATTTTAAAGCAGTAAGTTCTTCTCTTTTAAAAAGACATATTTACTTTTATGTGCATTTGTGTTTTGCCTGCACATATGTCAGTGAGATGGTGTCAGATCCCCTGGAACTGGAATTACAGACAGTTATGAGCTGCCATGTGGGTGCTGGGAATCAAACCTGGGTCCTTTGGAAAAACAGCTGGTGCTCTTAACTGCTGAGCCATCTCTCTAGCCCTCAAAACTTTTAAATTAAGGTGTGTACATGTCAGACGTATACTACTGTATACTAAATACAATATGGTATAGTATAAATATGACTTTTAGTAGTATTGAGAAATCAAAAAAATTGTATCATGAACTTCATTATGATTTTGTGCTTTATTGCATCTGAAGCCAAACTCACAGTATCTCTTAGTCATGTTTATTTAGTACAGAAACTAATTTACCTGTCTTTGTAAGGTTTGCTGTATACCACCTGAATTTCAGTATATCAGATCAATGCTTAGTTTTATATATTTTTATATATAAAGTAAAGGAAAATGTGATATATAAGAAACCAAAAATGAGCAGGGTGTGGTGGCACACACTTTTGCTCCCAGAATTTGTGAGGTAGAGGCAGGTGGTTCACCGAGTTCGAGGTCAGCCTGTTCTGCAGTACAGTCAGGGCTACACAGAGAAATCCTAACTTGTAAAACAAAAAAACCTACAAAAAACAAAATGAAAAAAACACTACAAAGCAAAAATGGATTATGTGGTAACAAATAATACAGTTCCCTAAACTCTGGCATTCTTTATTTATGTTTGCTTGTATGTGTGTCTGTGTACCACGAGCATGCAGTGCCTGCAGAGGCCAGAAGAGGGCATCTGACTCCCAGAACTGGAGTTAGACAGGTGAGAGTTGCCTTGTGGCTGTAATAGAGCCTGGGTTCTTTGGAAGAGCAGCCAGTGCTCTTAACTGTTGAGCTGCCTTTCCAGCCCCAACCCTGGCCTTCTTAAATGGAGTGGAAACTTCTCAGACATGTCACTAAGCTTGATTTGTTGTTGAGTTAAGTTTGGCCATCTCGACTCCACTACAGGAATGTCAGAAAGAACTAGAAAGCCGCAGTGGTATGGTCTTATTTGTAAGAAATCGTGATATGGGTGTGTGAGGAGACCACACGGTGTCAGGTAATGAGTGGATTTCCATTTTGAGGGGCCATATTAAGCATCTTTAGTTTCTGAAACAGATTAGCTAGGATGCATCCTATGTTACCAAGGCTATAGGTTTGCAATATCTCTGCCGTCTCTGCAGAGATAGCCGCCTCTTCCCATCATGTAACTGGCATAGCATAGTCGGTTACTATGTTGGCAGCAATGGAATGCACACACACACACAAATGCATACACACATGGGGTGTTCTAGAAAATGCAGGTAGCTCTCCTGACACAGGTCTTCTTGAGTCTGCTTAAGTCAGTGGTTCTCTACCTTCCTAGTGCTCCGACCCTTTAATACAGTTCCTCATGTTGTTGTGAGCCCCTATCCATAAAGTTATTTTCATAACTAATTTTGATACTGTTATGAATTGTAATGTAAATATCTGTGTTTTCCGATGATCTTGCATGACCCCTGTGAAAAGATTGCTAGACTCTTCCGAAGTGGGTCATGACCCACAGGTTGAGAATTACTGTCTTAAGTAAAAGACAAAAGCATTTGAATTGTAAACCTGTTTAGGCAGAAGTTGCAGATCCGGTTCAGGACAAACTACAGGAGGACAGTTGCCCTTTTCTACTGATTCAGTTTAAAGAGCCAGCAGTCCACTTCCTTTCCTTCCTTCCTTCCCCCTCAGCATGCAGCCCCATGCTGAATGCCTTTATGACCATTTATATTGTAAACTAAAGGGAAAGATCCTGTCCTGTTTCTTTAATGTGTCATCTGCCTTATGGTCATCCCAAAGATCTCTCTGAGAGAGAGAGAGAGAGAGAGAGAGAGAGAGAGAGAGAGAGAGAGAGAGAATATCGAATTGTGACTGTCAGAGGACAACGTACAGAGGTTGGTTCTCTCCTTCTGCCTTATGGATCCTGGGGAATCAAACTCAGGTCGTCAGCTTGGTGGCAAGTTCCTTTACCTGCTGTGCCTGTATCTCTGGCCCCCTTATATTGATTTTTAAGCCTGTATTTGAACTTAGAAGTATATTTTCTTTGTGCTAGGAGCTATTACTGTTTGCTGTGTTATTAAGGAATGTATACCATACATAAGCTCCCGGTCCATTTGGAAGAATACAGAAGCAGAGGCAGAGAGAGACACGAGTGGAAGATACTCTGCCCAGCAAGCATGCGAGACACTTGGGAATGATAAGGGAAAGACAGGGACGGTGCCTTATACCTGTAAAGGGTGGGTGGGTAGTTGGTCTCAAAGTTTTCATGTTTGTTCTGTTGCTGTTCTTTGAGATAGTGTTTCACTTTGTAGCCCAGGCTAGCCTCAAACTCTTGATTCTTCTGCCTTAGACTTCCAGGTACTGGGATCACAGGCTCATGCCACTAAGCCTGGCTCTCAGCCTTGGTCTTTGTTGTAAATGTGTCCTCATTTGGGGACTGTAGGTCCACACCCTGGAGGGTAGACCTGTTGCTGCTATGTAGGTGGAGCCTCTCTGTGTCTTGGCAGGTGCTCCCAAATAACCACTCAGTGACTTATTATAATTATAAATGTTCGCCTGATAGCTCAGGCTTATTACTAACCAGCTCTTTCAACTTAAATTAGCCCATTTCTATTAATCTTTGTGCTGCCCCGAGACTCATGGTTTTTACCTCTCTTACATGTCCTACTTCTTTTCTGTCTGTCTGTCTCCACCCTTCTTCTTCCCAGCATTCTCTCTGTCCTGGAAATCCTGCCTCGCCATTGGCCAATCAGTTTTTTGTTAACAATGAGAGCAATACATGTTGCCTGTTCCACAGCACTCCTGTTCTTGTCTGTGAGTGAGAGAGGTGAACCTATCTGATTCGGTTGGCAGATCTCTGATCCAGAAAACTTTCCACATCACACTTTTGCGACATGCAGGTCATCGTGGGTGAAACTGCAGCAACCGAGCTATAGTTTGCAGCAGGCTCTAGAGTCAGCTCTATGCTTTTGCTAAGTGCTTAGGGCTGCATTTGCTCTTTGGTCTACATGTATTACTAAGAACTGTGGGGAACAGCCACCACAAACAAATTGTGCAGTTAGGCAACACTGTTTGGTGCCGTTTAGACCTCATAGGAAGGCGAGTATGTATGTGCTCTGTGATCCCAAGCTCAAGGCTGTCCCAAGCTGAGGCTGTCCCAAGCTGAGGCTGTAAGACCTAGTGCACTCCAGAGTGTCTCAAATCCCAGTGTGTGTCACCCCTTGCTGATTGACACCGCAAATACCACACCTAACACTCGCCAGAGTTATGCCCTCAGCACCTTTCGTCAGCAGCGTTGGACATGAGGCTTCAGCATGGTGATAATGAAGGCCATTCGAGCCAAAGACATCACAGCCGAATAGAGCAAGGCTGCTTTTAAGGAGGAAGTTTTGACACTTACCAGATAGAGAGGTGTTTGTTTGTTTCCAGACTAGAAGAGTTTCTGAGGGAATTTCTGCTGAATAATGATTGGAGAATTTGTATGAAAAACACAGAGGCTTAGTACACCTATAATTCAAAGAGCACACTTAAATTGTATTGCTGAGGCTGGAGAGATGACTCAGTGGTTAAGAGCACTGACTGCTCTTCCAGAAGACCTGGGTTCAATTCCCAGCAACCACATGGCAGCTCCCAAACACCTGTAACTCCAGTTCCAGGAAACTCAACATCCTTTTCTGGCCTCTGAAGACTGCATGTGTGTGGTGGTACACAGACATACATGCAGGCACGTATGGGTGGTTGCTTAGACACATAAAATAAAAAGTTTAAAATCTTAAAATTGTATTGCTGACTCTCTCAGAACAAAAGTAAAAAGTTGCAATCCCAACACTTAGGAGATGGAGGCCAAAGGATTGAAGTTCAAGCTCATCTTAGGCTGTATAATAAGTTTGATTCCCGAATAGAAGAATCCAGGTCCCCTCCATGATAGTCAGCTGCTCTACCAGCTGGGCTAGACCCCAGTAAGGCTTTTCTCTCTTGATTTCCATGTCCACTTGTGTCATTGCTTACGCATAATGACAGCCATTTATTAGGAATGAAAACCCATGAAGAACGAGTCGGGAGGTAGTCTTCATCGCGGTGCCAACACAACTAAACACCACCATTTGTCTCCCAGGGAGCATGGTGGACATGCTGTACAGTTTTGCGAAGTGCTCTGGGTTAGACCTGATCTTTGGTCTCAATGCTTTACTAAGAACTCCAGACCTGCGGTGGAACAGCTCCAACGCTCAGCTGCTCCTGCACTACTGCGCTTCCAAGGGTTACAACATCTCCTGGGAACTGGGCAACGGTACGTACCTGGGACCCTTTCATTCATGAAGGAATTCCCTCGCTGTTGTTATTTGTCCTGTTTTGATATTCTTTCCCATGTTAGTAAACAGACTCCTCCCTAGACACATTCACGCACGTGCTCAGCAATGGAAGGAACTGCATCAGCAGAAAGAGCCTCTGGATCCCAATTCCAGTCTATGGGTGTGTTGAGTGTGTGTGTCTGTGTGTGCATGTGCGTGAAGTGTGTGTGTATGCAAATGTGGGTATGTGTATGCAAGTGCATGTATGTGTGTATGCAAGCGCATATGTGTGCACGTGTATGCAAGTGCATGTGTGTGTGTGTACACATGCGCCATGTGCACACCATGCATGTGCACACGCTCATGTAGATGTCAGGTCAGGTGTGTCCTCTGTCGGTCTCCACCTTGTCTGCGGCAGGGTCTCTTACTGAATTTAGAATTTGGTGATTATTAACTAAACTGGACAGCCTCTGAGCCCTAGGATTCCCAGCTCTGTCCTGCAGCAATGGGATTATAGGCTGGCTCCCACACCAACCATTTCGTGTGGATGTCGAAGATTTGAACTCAGGCCCTCTTGCTTCCCACAGCCAGCACCATGCTCCCGGAGCCCTCACCCTGCCTTTATGTTGGTCATTAAGTTTTCTTTTTCTTTTTTTAAAACAATGTGTCTTGAACCAAGTGGTGATGGCTCACACCTTTTATCCCAGCACTGAGGAGGCAGAGGCAGGTGGATCTCTGTGAGATCAAGGCTAGCCAGGGCTACGCAGAGAAACCCTGTCCTCAACACTGCCCCTTCACATTTTTAGGTTGTTAAGTGTGTGACAGGGAAGGTCATGGGCCACAGCACATACCTGTATAGCTCAGAGGACAATTCTGTGGAGTTGGTTCTCTCCTTCCACCTCTGCAAGGGCCATGTATAAATGCTTGCCCAGCTGAGCCATTCTGCGAGCACACCCTTATGTCATTTCTGAGGTAAGAAAAACAACTGGGGCTGTCGGACTCTCCAGCTCCCAGACTCCCTTGGGCTTCGCAGACTTTTAAATGTACTGTGCTTAGCAAACGGAACCCAGTGAAACTGTGAGAGTGATGGCTTGCTTCTCCTTCTCTTCCTTTGTTTCTTAGTCTGTCAGGTCATCTCCGTGTGGTGGTTTGAATGAGAGCTGCCCCCATTGGCTGCGGTGTGTGTGCAGCCTGGTCCCCTATTGGAAGAACTGCTTGTGGAGCCTTGCTAGAGGAAGCACCCCACATTCAGTCTCTCTCACCCCTCCTCTCTGTGTGCGACTAAGATGTGACCTCTCGGCTGCCTGTGCTGGCCACCTTCTGCCGTGCTTCACCCCTGGAACCATAAAAACAAAAGAAACTATTTCTTCCATGAGTTGCTTTCAGTTATTGCAACAAAAATAGTTAATACACTCCAAACCCCACTCCGGCCTCCACTGTATGCTCAGGCTGCTAGAAGCTGCCACGATAGATTATAGGCAGTTGTGAGCCGCCAGGCAGGTCCAGGTCATGTGGAAAAGTAGTGGAAGAAGAGTCGGTGCTCTTAACTGCGGAGCCATCCCTCCAGTCTCAAGGAATTTAAAAGTTCTGACTAATATGCTAATGATTAGTCAGGTTTGTTCAAAATGTATAAGAATTTTCTGTGCATCAAGCAATAAAGCTAAATATGACATACAGAAATAAGATGCAGACATTTAATGAGCACAGCTGTGTAGGACAGGCCCTGCTCTGTACGGGAAATTCTTCTCCCTCCCCACTCTTTTCCTTTCTTGTTTTCTTTTTTTCCCTCAAGTATATGGGTGTGTGTGTGTGTGCGCATGTGCGTGCATGTGTACGTGTTTGTGTGCAGGTGCTCATGTGCATGAGCGTGCAAAGGACAGAGAACACCCGAGCGTGTCCTTCCTTGGGTGCCATCTACCTGTTTGTGTGTAAGAGAGACATGGTCTCTCATTGGCCTGGAACTCACCTTGTAGACGAGGCCACAGAGATCGTCCCATCTCTACCTCTCCAGTGCTGGGCCTACAAGCGGGCCAACGTGTCTGACAAGTGGGCCACCATGTCTGACAAGGGGCCACTATGTCTGACAAGGGGCTACCAGGTCTGACAAGGGGCCACCATGTCTGACAAGGGGCCACCATGTCTGACAAGGGGCCACCATGTCTGGCTTTTTTACACGGATTTTAGGAAATCATTCTCGGTCCTCCTGCTTGTGAAATGGGTATTTTACCAATTGAGCTGTCTCTAGCCCTTCGTTTTCTTTTGTTCCTTGTAGGTAAATAATAAATCGGGCTACTAAATAATGTCTATAAACTGTTTCCCAAATGCCCATTGGTTTAACACCTATTAGTAACTTCAATTTGTTTGTTCCCTCCTTGTGCCGTAATTAAAATGTATGTTTCTAAACTCTCTTCCTTATTAATGGGGTGGCAGGGGAGTTCCTACCTTCCTTGACTCTTTTCTTATATGCATTGGTGTTCTGTCTGTATATATGTATGGGTATCAGATGAGCTACCCTGTGGGTGTTAGGAAATGAACCCAGGTCCTCTGGAAGAGCAATCAGCGCTCTTAACTGCTGAGCCATCTCTCCAGACCTTTTCTTGACTTTTGATTCTGGGCTTGTAGTTTGAAAACTGTTTGTGGCCTTGTGCTTGCGTAGGCTCTGTTTAATAAAGAATGTCTAGGTGAACGTGAGCATTGCTGTCTTCCAGAGCCCAACAGTTTCTGGAAGAAAGCTCACGTTTTCATCGATGGGCTGCAACTGGGAGAAGATTTTGTTGAATTGCGTAAGCTTCTGCGAAAGTCAGCTTTCAAAAATGCAAAGCTCTATGGTCCTGACATTGGTCAGCCTCGAGGGAAGACGGTTAAGCTGCTGAGAAGGTAGGACTGGGGGGAGGGGGGATGCAACTACTTTCTCTTCCTCCCTGTCACTCCCCGCCCCCGCCTGAGACAGGGTTTCTTTGTGTAGCCCTGGCTGTCTCAGAACTCTGTAGATCAGGCTGACTTAGAACTCAGAGATCCGCCTGTCTCTGCATCCTGAGTGCTGGAATTAAAGGTGTGTGCACCACACTCCAGTGCCTTCTACTGTTTCTGTTTTTGTTTTTCAAGACAGGATTTCTTTCTGTAGCTTTGGAGCCTGTCCTGGAACTCTCCATGTACACCAGGCTGACCTTGAACTCACAGAGATTGGCCTGCCTCTGCCTCCTGAATGCTGGGATTAGAAGTGTGAGTCACCACCGCCTGGCATCTTAATTTTCTAATGGTGAAAAAAAAATGTGACCTTAAAAATTAGCCCTCTGAACTCAGATTAGATGATCCCAATTTTGTCCACAGCACCCAAAGCGTTTGGAAGGGGCAGTTAAGCAACGTGCCCTCTATCAGGCCTGGCTGGGGTATCGGTGTTCTAGAGATTCCTCTCAGCTGGTTTGACTTCACTCTTGTTGGTCTTGAGGTAAACAATGGCCTGGAGTTTGTCGATGACTTCAGTTCCCACGAAGTGATCAGGGAAAGCTGGATGCTAGCCTAAAGAGTCAGGCTCCTTTCTCCTGGGGAGGCTCTTGCAGAGGTATTTGAGTTGCCGCTGCAGCTGCAGGGTTGTGGGCCGTGGATGGTGGGTGGTGTGCAGCTCTTCTTTTGTGGTTGTGGGCGCCTTTCAGCACTAGCTTCTTGGCTTTCAGTGGCCTTGACCCTGACTTCAGCTCTGGGAGGGACAGGGGCTTCTTTGCTTTAGGTGCCCTCTTGGCAAGAAAGCAGAACCACTTTTCTTGGAGATAAACTGTCCTTCCCGGATGAAGAATCCACTGTACCCCACATTAGTAAACAGTTTGCGGTTACGTTGTTTACTGAAAGAGGAAACATTGGCTGAAAATTCCAGAACTATGACTAGGGCGTCTGTGTCGCCTGAGACACACACTCAGTCATTCCCGGGAATGGAATGCTTCTGGAAATCTGCATCTGCTTGTTTGAGGGTAAGTGACCCTGCTGTGGATCTTCCTTTCCAGTTTCCTGAAGGCTGGCGGGGAAGCGATCGACTCAGTGACGTGGCATCAGTAAGTACCCACACTGACACAATGTCCCCATTATTGACTTCTGTTAATACCCTGCATGCCTATGGGATATGTTACATGACAGACAGCAGCTAATGGGCTGGACTTGCTGGTCTTGCAGAGGACCTGGGTTCAGTTCCCAGCTCACAACAGCCTGTAACTCCATTTCCAGGGGATCTAATACCCTTTTCTGGGCCTCCAAGGGCACTACACACATATGGTACATATAAACTCATGCAAGCATATGTTTACACATAAAGACTAAAAATCAGTTAGGTGTGGTGATGCACAACTTTAGTCTAGGCCTTCAGGAGACAAAGGCCAGTGGGTCTCTGTGAGTTTGTGGCCAGCCTTGTCTACATCATGAGTCCCAGGATAGCCTGGGCTACAGAGTGAGACTCTTTTTCTAAATAAATAAACAAATAATATTAAAAACATTCTAGAGGTTTGGGAGTAACACTCACCTTTAATCTCAGCCCTCAGGAGGCAGAGACAGGTATATCTCTGAGTTTGAAGCCAACCTGATCTACACAGTGAGTTCCAGACATAGCCAGAGCTACACAGAGAAACCCTGTCTTTTTTATGTTTGTTTGTTTTTGTTTTGCTTTTTTTGAGACAAAGTCTATTTAGCCCTGACTGCCCTGGACCTCTCCTTGTAGACCAGACTGGCCTTGAAATCCCAGAGACCCACGCGCCTCCGCCTCCCGAGTGCCGGAGTTGAAGGCAGGTAGCACCACGAGCCTCCGCCTCCTGAGTGCCGGAGTTGAAGGCAGGTAGTACCATGCCCATTCTATTCGCACTTACTGCCAGTTTTCAGGAAGTTATTTTTGCCTGGCTGCAGACTGACTTTTCAAAGCTCAAGTAATAAATGAGCAGCGTCTTGAACATCAATGCACAAGGGTTTTAAATGTTAGCAGAACAAAGGAGTAATGTTTTAAATACTGTGGCAGTTTCTACAAACATGGAGGCACATGGCCAACTAAGCCATGAGCCACAAAAGCAGTAAAACCATGCTGGCCACAGAATAAGTAACACTGGGGCCTTAGAGTCACTAGGCTAAAACGGCCCCTCCCCACGTTAGCTCCTCTCTGGAATGACTTCTGCCTTTGTAAAAACAACAGCAGTGGAAAAGGGTAGGAAGAAGAACAATGGTCAGACCTGGTGACTTAACGGCAGGAAATAAACTGTACACTTTTTTTCCTGAATAATTTAGCTACTACTTGAATGGACGCATTGCCACCAAAGAAGATTTTCTGAGCTCTGATGTGCTGGACACGTTTATTTTATCTGCACAAAAAATTCTAAAGGTAATAGTCTCTTTAAATTTTTCACCCATACCAGTCTCTGGGTTGTAGTCTAACGATGCCTGTGGAGATATATATTTTTATATATACATTTCAAAGGGTAAGCACTGCATCTTATTCCCTGGTTTCCTCCTTAGCGTTGTATCTTTTTTAGTTGCAGTAATTAGAAATTAAAATGCTTCTAATGGCCTTTCAGTAGAATGAACTGTTACAGACCATATTTGTTTATATTCCTTCTATAGCCTACTAGGCTCATAAAAGATACTGGCGAAGACCTGAGCAATTCTAAATGCACCTGTAACTAACAGTCTGGAGAGGCGCAGCTTGCGTGCTGTTCACATTCAGCACCGAGGGGGTTGACTTGCTTGCAGTGACTGTGGAACTCTTGGAACTCTCCTTGTTCCCCAGGTGACTAAGGAAATGCGACCCGGCAAAAAGGTCTGGTTGGGAGAAACGAGCTCTGCCTACGGCGGTGGAGCACCCTCGCTGTCCGACACCTTTGCTGCTGGCTTTCTGTGAGTGAATGCTGCCCAGCTTTGGGCTCAGATTCCGACTCTTCCCCATCCTCTAATGTCAACTGAAACCCACGTCAAACACAACTTCTGGGACAGAGCCCTAAAATTTTGTGCCAGGTGTAGACCGCCTTGGCGAGTTACTCTGTCTAGGGTCTGTAACCCACCTTGCAGTCAGTTATTCCAGGGTCACGGAGAGGTACCACCTGAAAGACATGGGCTGGTGAGAAGAAGGAGGCTAGGCAGATTTGTCGAAGCCTCCGTTTATTAGAGTCATGGTTACAGCTTATATAGCCCCTGGATGAGGAGCTTGTGGGGCTGGAGCACGGGATCTTGCCTTGTGGTCCAAGCCGGTCACAAGGTCGTTGGCCAGGAGGTTATGATCGGTCAGGTCACGATTCCTTGGTCAGGAAGTCACAAGTTGACACACCTAGTTCTCTGGATAATTAGAGTGTGAGGCGGGTTCCGCTAACAGATAGCTCTCTAGTAACAGTTAATTTGGGAGTGGGATAGGCTTTGTCAATAAAACAATTCTCAATACAATTGGGAAGTGGAGCCCTCTGCAAACTTCTCAGGGCAATGATCCCTATAATAATTTTGGGGGGGGGGGAATGGCTCCTGACAGCCAGGTCTTACAAAAAAGGAATTTTCCAGGCTCGAGGGATGGTTCAGTGGTTAAGAACACTGGTTACACTCCACAGAACTGGGGTGCGAGTCCCAGCACCCATGTGGTGGCTTACAACCATCTCTAACTCCAGTCCCGGGAGATCCAACGCCCTCTTCCAGCCTCCACAGACTCCAGACATGCTCCTGGTGTACAGACATACAAACAGGAAAAACACTCATACGCTTTTGTCTGAAATGGTTTGCTAAACCTTGTCGGACATCCTTAATTGTGTCTCTAATCAACTATTGCACGCACGGATTGTTTCAGGAAGTTTGGGTGGGCATGACAGCACACATTTGTGATTCTGGGAAGCTGGGGCAGGAGGATTGCAAGTTCAAGATCTAACTGGGTGGGCTACAGAGTGAGTTCAAGGCCAGACTGCACAACTGAGGTCTCAAAACACAAAAAGTAACCGAGGCCCACGGCTATAGCTCAGGGATGGAGCCCTTGCCTAGAATGCTCAGAGCCCAAGGTTTAACCCGCAGTAGGATGATGACAGTGACAACCAGGAGGACGAAGGAAAGAAAGTTATGCTCTAAAAACAAGTCAAAGAATCCTTGTTAATTAGCTTTCTGTGGCTGTGAAAACCCCCAAGATAAACAATTTAAGAGAAGAAAATGCTTACTGTGACTGGTTTTAGAGGTTTCAGCCTTTGGCCCCGGGGTCCCGTTGCCTTTGGGTCTGTGGCAGAAGCACATGATGCAGAGAACTGCTCACCTCATAGGTGATTAGAAGTAAACGAGAAATGAGGAACCAGGAGGACCCGATACCCTTGGAAGGGTCTGCTTCTTCTGACTAGGCTGTGGTACCTAACACAAGCACCAGAGCTGAGGCCCAGCTCCAACACAGCAGCCTTGGGAGGTCATTTAAGGTCCAAACCACACAGGGTCCCTCTCTAGGAAAGCTCGCTCTTTTCCAGGGGTGGAGGCTTGCCTATAATCCTGACATGTAGAAACCCACAGCAGGAGAATCAGGGGTTCAAATGAAATCCTGTGAGGAAAGAGACAAGGCAGGCAAGGAGAGGAGAGAGGAAAGAAAGGTTGGTGTGTGTGGGGGGGGATGTCACCCAGAGTTCCGGCTCTGAGGATGCTCAATGTGCACAGAGCAGCACTGCAGACTCTCAAACGTTTAGTCCTAAAGCACTTACATCACCCTTGAGGGTGACCTGTGAACGCCAGGATTGTCTGTGACTTCTCGTTGTCCACCGCATGAGCGTGGTTGCTTTAGACCAGGGGTTGCTTATTCAGCGCCTCACTGTCCCCATGCTCTTCATCCTGTAGCCTCCTGGGGCTTTTTTCTCTTCCATTTTTACTCTTTTGTTCCCACCATCTTCCTTGTTACAAGTAAGAATAAAACACAAACCCTTCAGTGTTCATGAGGGTGCAAGGGATTGAGAAAAGAATGAAGAGTTGATGTTCATTGAAGGTGCCAGGAGATGATCATAGAGGTTTGGTTGTAGTTCTGTGTGGCTCATATTTTTACCTCTGTTGACAGCTGCCTTCACTGTGTGTGTGTGTGTGTGTCTGCATGCATTGTGGGGTAGAGGAGCAAGAACACAGGAACGAGAAGAGGAATTGTCTTCAGGGGTGGGAGCTTCGTTCTGCTCTGTAGAAGTCGTCTCGCCCTGGAGGAAACTCGCCTGGCTTGTTAATGTCATTCTCGATAGAGCATATTGTCATACGGGAGGGTGTGCGTGTGCTCCCTTGTTCAACATCTCATTTGAATGACTTATTTGTAATTAATGCTATCCTTGCAGCTTCCTGTTGGTTCCTCCCACACACATGACCAGATCTGTGTGTGATTAGAGTGGAATGACGTTGCTTTCCAGTCTAAAGACACTGTGTGTCACTCTGTCCCAGGTGGCTGGATAAGCTGGGCGTGTCGGCCCAGATGGGCATAGAAGTGGTGATGAGGCAGGTGTTCTTTGGAGCAGGCAGCTACCACTTGGTGGACGAGAACTTCGAGCCCTTGCCTGTAAGTGACCCCACCGTCTGCTCTAGGCCCTGTGCTAACCTCCTAAGAATAGTCAGTCCCCACAGTAAAGAGCCACGTGTGAGCCGGGTGGTGGTGGTGCACGCCTTTAATTCCAGCACTCGGGAGGCAGAGACAGGCGGATCTCTGTGAGTTCGAGGCCAGCCTGGGCTACAGGAGCTAGTTCCAGGACAGGCTCCAAAGCTACAGAGAAAGCCTGTCTCGAAAAACAAAAACAACAACAAAAAAAAGAGCCATGTGTGGCACAATTAGCTGAGAGAACCCTTACAGATCATCCTGGGGGTGTGTGCATGGACATATGTGCCATGTGTGCATATGCATGTGAGTGCATGGGCGTGTGTGCACGTGTGTGCATAGATGTGTGTGTGAGTGCATGTGTGTGTGTGTGTAGTACGTGCACACGACTCAAAAGAAGAAATTAAGAATCAGGAATCACTTTTAAAATATTGTCCACTTGCCAGGTGATGGTGACACACACCTTTAATCCCAGCACTCGAGAGGCAGAGACAGGCTGGTCTCTGAGAGTTCGAGGTTGGCCTGGTCTACATAGTTAGTTTCAGGACAGCCAAAGCTGTTGTACAGAGAAACCCTGCCTTGAAAAAACAAAAGCAAAAAAATTGATAATGATAATAATATAAATAAAAATAAAATATCGTCTATTAAGAGTATGTTATACATTTTATTAAATATTTGGATGGATGTTTTGCAAAGCAAGTTAAAGCTAATATTGAGTTTGAAGCCAGCTTGAGTTACATGATCCTGTCTTTTATAAATGGAAAATATGTAAACATATAAGATGACATTTGAAGATCGACTTTTCAAAGGATATTTTAATGGTACATTTATGCTTTTATATTTTTATTTTTTATGCATGGGTGTTTTGCCTGCATTTGTGCGTGGGCACCACCTTCATACCTAGCGGTTTCAAATCGCTTCTCTGGAAACTGGAGTTACAAGCAGTTGTAAGACACCATGTGGGTTCAGGGATCCGAACTCAAGTCCTGTAGAAGAGCGTCCAGTGCACTTAACTGCTGAGCCATCTCTCCAGCCCTTCTAAGAATAATTCTTTTTGTTTTGTTTTGTTTGTTTGGGTTTTTCAAGACAGGGTTTCTTTGTGTAGCTTTGGAGCCTGTCCTGGAGCTCACTCTGTAGACCAGACTTGCCTCAAACCCACAGAGATCTGCCTGCCTCTGCCTCCCGAGTGCTGGGATTAAAGGCGTGCCCCACCACCACTTGACTCTAAGAATAATTTTTAAGGGAACGATTTAAATATATTTAGCCAATATTTCAATTTTGTTATTGAAAATATTATGAGAGTTGATTTATTTGGATCAGAACGTATCCCATTCATTGTGTTCATAGATACCTCTGGAACCATTGTCATGCTCTTGTTGGATAGCTATTTACTCAACTTGTTAATATATGAATAAGAAAATAACCAGAGATCTGTTTTCCATCCCTCCCCCGAATGACAGGATTACTGGCTATCTCTTCTGTTCAAGAAACTGGTAGGTCCCCAGGTGCTAATGGTGCGTGTGAAGGGCCCAGCCAGAAGCAAACTTCGAGTGTATCTCCATTGCACAAACACCCACCAGTAAGTACAAAACACAGCAAGTCTAGATTAGTAAGCGGGGAAACTTCCTGTCCAACACCCCAGATGCCCGCTAGCTGTGTAATGGATCTCACCTCTCCTTATCCTTTCTTTTTTGTCTTCGTGATACCAGAATCTAACTTCCAAAGACTTCTAGCAGGGCTGGGTAGATGTGGCTCAGCCGGGGACGTGCTTCTGTGGAAGCGGAAGCATGAGGACCCAACTTCAGTATCCAACATCCACATAGAAAAATCTGGATGTGGCAGTGTATGCCTGTAGTCTTGACACTGGGAAGAGACCAAAGGGCCCCAGGGTGTGCTGACTGGCCAGTCTATCTGAATTCGTGAGCTCCAAGCCTACAAGAGACCCTCTCTCAAAAAAGAAAAAAAAAAGAAAAGGTGGAGAGCAACTGAGGAAAACATCTAATGTCGTCTCTAGCCACCATACACACAAGCACACATATACGTGAACACACACACATACAGTTGCTTAAATAGGGGCTGGAGAGATGGCTCAGCAGTTCTGCGCACTGACTGAGGACCCGGTCAGTGACTTAAAATTGTCTATAACTCTAGTTTTAGGGCATTTGACACACAGTATATATAAACATATTTATATTTATATAAACATATAAAGCCGGGCGATGGTGGCGCACGCCTTTAATCCCAGCACTTGGGAGGCAGAGGCAGGCGGATCTCTGTGAGTTCGAGACCAGCCTGGTCTACAAGAGCTAGTTCCAGGACAGGCTCCAAAACCACAGAGAAACCCTGTCTCGAAAAACCAAAAAAAAAAAAAAAAAAAAAAAAAAAACATATAAATAAAAAAAATCAAGCCAGGCAGTGGTGCGCACACCTTTAATCTCAGCACTTGGGAGGCATAGGCAGGTGGATCCTTGAGATGGAGGCCAGCCTGGTCTATAAGGCAAGTTCCAGGAAACCAAGGCAAAGAGAAACCCCAATTTGAAAAACAAAAATAAATTAAAGATTAAAGAAACAAACCAATTGTTTCAGCATAGACATTTGCAACCCAGCAAAGATTTACTTAAGGATTTTAATTGTTAGAGTCTACAGTGAAAACATATCCTGAATTTCGTTAGGGGTGGCACACAAGTTAAATATCACCACGTTTAGATGAGCAGTGGATCCCTTGAGGGAGTATGCGTACCTGTGATCAGGAATAAGTATGAATATCCAACTCTGTGGCTGTGTTGATCTCCTTATTTACCAAGGTAGGGAAAAGTATCAACAATAACAACAGTCTCTGTTGAGAAAGGGCTGGGGAGACGACTCAGCGGCAAAGCCTCCCATCTCCACCCCATCTCCACCCCTGGGACCCACGCAGTGGAAGGAAAGAACCGACCCTGAAAATTGTTCTCTGCCCTCCCTGTGTGCACATGCACACAAGTAAATAAACCTAACATCTTTAACTCAGAGATTCCTTTTAAAGCTGTAACTGGGCCAGCAGAGAGCTCAGCAGGTCGAGGACCTGCAGGGACTGAGCTGGACACCACAGGTGGTGGACGAGAACCAGGAGTTGTTCTCTGACCTCCACACATGTGGCACACATGTGTCCTTCCCAGAAGTAAATCAAATAAAAACAATATTTTTGATTTGTGACCACAGTTTCTAGAGCCAGAGGCCATGCAGATGTCCCCAGTCCTGTACTCTGACTTTAGGTAGAAAGAGTTCCCCAAACCCCAGCGCTTTCCTTATCTGAGTTTCAGTCTGTCATGGCAGCCGGGTTATACTAGCTCCAAAGGCCACCTAGTGTCCTCCATTCCTGGTGACTGGGGACTCTGAATAGTGAAGGTCATGGTATGAAGTAGGGAAATTCTGAAAAAGACCACAGATGTAGTTTTTGTTTGTTTGTTTTTTTATCTGAAATAGGATCTTACTAGGTAGTCTTGACCGGCCTGGAATTTGCTATGTAGACCAGGCTGGCCCTTGAATTCAGATCTGAGTAAGGGGATACACCACCACACTTGGCCTTTGTTCAATTGTCTTAATTTTGTGTGATATCGCATGTTCACATACGGGGTGCACTGTGTGTTCACGTGTGTGCATGTACATACAAGTGTATGCATGATGAAGTCAGTAACCTCAGGGTCCTTCCTCACGTGCCATCCACCTTTTGTTAGAGACAAGGTCTCTCATTGGCCTGGAACTTTGCCAGGCTTGCTAGGCTAGCTGGCCCGCACACTCCAGAGAGTCACATGTCTCTCCTTGCCATGACGCCATCACGAGAATGACCAGCACGAGCCACTTTACCCAGCTTCCCACAGGGTTTCTGGAGATCGAGAGAACATGTTACCAGCTTACCCATCTCCCCAGCCCCATTTCAGTCTTTTTTTAAATTATTTTTATTTAATATGTATGGGTGTTTGCCTGTATATGTTTGTGTGCCATGTTTGTACCTGGTGCCCTGGAGGGCAGCAGAGGGCATCAGATATCCCGACATTGGAGTTTTAACAGTTGTGAACTGCCTTGTGGGTTATGGGGATGAATCCAGATCCTCCAGAAGAGCGGCCCAGGCTTAGTTTAGTCTTTTTTATAAGACCAGGAATAGCTCTTGTTTAAACAGTTTATAACTGGAATTCACTGTAGATCTTGTTATCATTAAACCTTCCTATACATAAAAACATGTGGTCTGGCTATGGCGTTCTGGAGCTCACGGTGGCAAAGGAGCAAAGCTCTTAGTGTTCCGGCTCGGGAGGTGGGGATGTGAGGAACAGTTCTTTCCTTGTTTTCAAAACAGGACCACAAGATTGGTCTAACATCCTCCTGGGAAAGGATGCTAATAGGTCCCACCACCGTTACAAATACGGGCACTCAGTATCTCTGATTGCGTCAGTGTTCAAGTTCTCCAATATATAAGTCAGGCAAATAATTAACTAAATTAACCTGTTTGCTTTTAGCCCAAGATATCAGGACGGAGATTTAACTCTGTATGCCTTGAACCTGCATAATGTCACCAAGCACGTGAAGCTGCCCTACCAACTGTTTAACAAGCCAGTGGACAAGTACCTCCTAAAGCCTGGACCCGAGGGGTTACTTTCCAAGTGAGTCACTTTCTTATTGATGGCAAACTTTATGTATGTTTACTTACATTTATCAGAATACAGAGGGTTTGTTTTTTGTTTGTTTGTTTTGTTTTTATTTTGTTTTGTTTTGTTCCCCACCCCACCCCCAACAGGGTTTCTCTGTAGCTTTGGAGCTGGTCCTGGAACTAGCTCTCTTAGACCAGGCTGGCCTTGAACTCGCAGATATCCTCCTGCCTCTGCCTCCTGGATGCGGGGATTAAAAGTGTGCACACAACCGCCCAGCGAGAGGGTTTTTTTTTAATGGAGAGAAAAAGGTGCAACTTTTACATTCTAACCCTCTTTATTTCATATATTCTATATATGGATATTCATTTGTACAAGTGTAACGCGTGGAAGAGGCCAACGTAGAAAGATATGGACACAAACTAGTCTTAGAAGAAAATCTGTAGTCCCAAATATCTTCACATATCCATTCAGTGTATTTAGATTATTTTTAAAATAATTTTTATTATTTAAAACAACTTTTAAAATTAAATATTTGTGATCCTATTCTTCCCCTCCTCAAAGTCCTCCCAGATCTTCTCCATATCCACTCAACTTTAGGTTCTTTCTCAAAAAAAAGCACAAAAACCCAATATTACAACAAACCCCCAAGACTAAGAAAACAAAATAAAGCCATCCCCCAAAAAGAAACAAACAAAACCCAGCACACTGTAACCAAATAAAAGGACACAGAACAGCGTGGAGTTCATTATGTTGTCAGCTCCTCCTGGACGTGAGGCCTGCCCTGGAGAGGTTGCTGTGCCACCGTGCAGAAAATTCATTTCCTCCCTCCCCTTTACCCTGGTGGCCAGGCCTCCATTCATTCATTCATTCATCTTAAAAAACGTATAACTAAATAAACTATAAGAGAAACCAAAAACTATTACATCAGAGTTGAACAGACACTCAGGAGATAAAAGCCCCCAACTGGAAGCTATAGTATACGCACAGAGGACCTGGTACAGACCTGTGCAGGCCCTGTGTGTGCCGTTTCAGGCTCTGGGAGGCTCCTGAGCTTTGCCATGTTGATTTAGAAGGCCTTGTCCTTGGTGTCTCCATCCCCTCTGGCTCTCACCCTCTTTGCCCTTGCTCTTCTGTGGGGTGCCCTGAAGGGAGGGATTTGATGGAGACATCCCCTTTAGGGCTGACTGTTTCAAGGTGGCTCCCTCTCTGTGTGCTGTCTGGCTACGCATCTCTATGTGTTCCCACGCCGGAGGAAGCTTCTCTGATGACGGCTGAAGAAGGCGCTGATCAATGAGAGTATCAGGATATTACGAGGAGTCATTTTATTTCTACACTTTTTTCTTTGTTTAGATCACTAATATTTGGTTTGTCCCTAGGTCCCCTAGGAACCTAGTCTCAGGTTCTTGGTCACCCAAGCAGTCTCGATGTGGGTTCCATGTTGTGGAGTGGGTCAGATCAGTTAGTGGTTGGTTCCTCCCACAAGCTTGGTGCCATCATTGCCCTAGCAATCTTGCGGCCAATACACCATTATAGATAAGGGGTTTGTGGCTGGCGTTTATCAAGTGCAGAGTACTTCTGCATTTAGAGTATTTGTTCTGAAAAGATACTTGGACAGCCGATGGCATGGAACCACTCGTCTGAAGGGCATGTGTGGGGGGGAATAAAACGTCACACAGAGCTGGATGGGTTCTCCTGCAGCATTGAAGTCATGGGGGGTTGGGAGAGTGGAATAGAGTAAGAAAAACGGCTGGAAATGAGCTTCTAGGTAAATTGTTTCCATTGTTTCTAAATACATTGTGTGTGTGTGTGTGTGTGTGTGTGTGTGTGTGTGTGTGTGTGTTCCTGAGCACAGGGATCAAAGGACAGCATGCAGAGGTTCTGTCTTCCACCGTGTGGGTCCCGGGAATCAGATTCAAGGTGGCAGGCTTTGCAGCAAGTGCTTTAGCTGCTGAGCCAACACACCAGCCTCAAATGAAAATGTTTGTTTGTTTGTTTGTTTGTTTGTTTGAGACTGGGTTTCTCTGTAGCTTTGGAGCCTGTCCTGGAACTAGCTTTTGTGGACCAGGCTGGCCTCAAACTCACAGAGATTCGCCTGCCTCTGCCTCCTGAGTGCTGGGATTAAAGGCGTGTGCCACCACCGCCTAGCGAATGAAATATTTTAAGTGAAAACAGTATTTATATATTTATCTCAGGTGAATTTTTCCCAAGGCTCTTCAATTCTCCCAAACCTGCTGTTTACTAATTTTTTTGAACATTTATCTCAACAGTCCTAGCTTCTATTTCCTTATCCTTCTGTTTCTATCTTCCAAACGTGGAACCAGTTACTTTGCTCAGATAAAACCCTATCCTCACCACTGAATCCACTTAAACACCCTTCCTTAGAGCACGGCTGTACGTCAGCTGATTAACGCCACAGCCAGAGCAGGGGGAGTCTCTGTGTGCCTGTCTCACACAGCACTATTAAGTCATAGTAATCAAGTTTCCCTTCAAATTGAGGTAGCAAAACACTGAATCGATCCGAGGACTTTGGCAGGTGTTCACTCTGTAGACCAGGCTGCTCTCAAACTCACAGAGATCCACCTGCCTCTGCCTCCCCAGTGCTGGGATTAAAGGCGTGCACCACCGCCCGGCTTTGGTAGGCATTCTCAAACGGCCCTTCATTTCATCTGAACACTCTTACTACCACCATTCGGGGATATTTTTCAAGACCTATTTTTGCTTGGGGTTTCCTGAAGATGGTCATAGTTCCTGCCCTACTTCATATAAACTTGATGTGATATGTTAGCATAAAAACAAAACCAAAGCCCGTAGACTGAATCCACCTTAGAATAGATGTGGTGGTAGCCCCTGGCGCACTTGAGGCATGTCGTTAGGATGTCTAGACGTGGTGGTAGCCCCTGGCACACTTGAGGCATGTTGTTAGGATGTCTTGAGTCGTGGGACTGGGTGCTGAGCATCTAACGAAGGTTATGTGGAACCAGTTTCTACCCCCTGACCCTAGTGAGGATGAGAGGTGGGGCAGGAAGTGGTGGAGCACACTTTTAATCCCAGCACTGGGGAGGCAGAGGCAGGTGGACCTGTTAGGTCAAGGCAGCCCGGTCTACAGAGCAAGTGTCAGGCCAGTCAGAGCCACATAGTGAGATTCGGTCTTAGAAAAGAAGAGGTGAAGAGCTTTAAAATAAGAACCAGGATACGAAAAATACAAACCAGGCCTGGCGATGCACACCTGTAATCTTAGCACTTGGGAAGCAGAAACAGGGGGATGGCCCACAGGTGAGGTGCCAGCCTCGTCTATACAGTGAGTTTCAGGCCAGCCAGAGCTACAAAGAAAGAACCTCTCAGAAAGGAAAGAAAAAGACGATAATGCCACATGGAAACAAGGTATTTAAAAGTAGAGGATTAAGTAAATGTACTAATGAATTTATATCATAGAATCCTGTGTGTTCATTAAAATAATATAGTTGATGGATACCATCCGATGTGAACGAACATTAGGATGTATTAAATGAAATGAAGTTTTAAGAAAATATATACAAGGCTGGAGAGAGGACTCAGTGGTTAAGAGCACTGGCTGCTCTTCCACGGGTCTTGAGTTCAGTTCCCAGCAAGCACATGATGGCTCACACCAGTAAATATAATGGGATCTGATGCCCTCTTCTGGTGTGTAGATACAACACTCCTACATGTGAAATAAATAAATCTAAAAGAAGAAAATATGTACATTACACCCATTGTAGTTAAAGTAAAATGTGTTATATGCATAGAAAGATGGAATGAATGTCGAGATATTAAAAGTAAGATGATATAATGGATTACTTTTGCTAGGTTTTGTTGTTTTTGAAGTTTTTAAGATAGGGTCTCCCGTTGCCTTGAATAAGCTGTGTAGTCAAAGCTGGTTCTGAACTCCTCCCTCCACCTCCTGGGTGCTAGGACCACAGGCCTGGCTTGTTACATTTATTTGTATGAAAAATGGTGTATATAACATCTTCATAGTGCTTATTGTATACAAGCAGATTGATGACTATTATACATGCGTCACGTGTATTCCATGAGTGGCATAAAAATAACTTATCAATCCTGTCAATTATTATATATAACAAAAAACATTTAAAAATGAAGAACCTAGGCGTAGTGGAGGTAGGATGGTCACCAGGAGTCCGAGGGCAGCCGGGGTTGTGTAGTAAGTTCCAGCCTGAGCTAGAGGATGTGACGCTGTCTTGGAACAGCAGAGGAAATAGGTGCGCCGTTGTGCATGCTTCTCTAAAGGGCCGGATTCTCTCTGGTTCAGTTACTTTCCCACCATAGTTTGAAGTTTGTCGAACACCTGGTCTTACTTACCTACTGCTGAGATACAAATAACAGCACCAGCTGCCGCCGAAGTCCTCCTTGGTTTAAAACTATTTTGCAACTTTTGTCGGGGCCACAGTGCATGTGCATCCTGCCTAACTCAAGCGTGTCTCTCCTTCCTGTAGATCTGTCCAACTGAACGGTGAGACCCTGAAGATGGTGGATGACCAGACCCTGCCAGCTTTAACAGAGAAACCTCTCCGCCCAGGAAGCTCTCTAGGAATGCCTGCCTTTTCGTATGGGTTTTTTGTCATAAGAAATGCTAAAATTGCTGCTTGTTTATGAAAATAAAAGACATACAGTAACCCTGAGATGAGAGGGGCAGGGGTGTTATTCACAAGGGTGTAGGAAGGCCGACTTGTTGCCGAGCTCAAGAGCCTCGGGACGACTGGGGCACAGTCAGTGTTGGGTAGAGTGTAGTGATTTCATCTAAGTCGAACCCTGGAGGTGATGACAGTTAACGGCACCATGTGCCAAATGATACTTAGCATTTTGCATGCACTATTTTGGGGATTATTAAAAATAGGAATGTATAGGAATGCCTCTGATATGACCAAGAGGTAAATACGCGAAGGTTATGCCATGGCTTTTTTAAAGCTTGTTTTTTTTTTTTTTTTTTTTTTTTTAAGTAGCATTTTGGTCAGAAGACTGTCAAATCTCTCTGTCAGGAGCCTTAGTGTGGCTCCGGCAGGGAAAGGTTCATTGCCACAACTTCACACTGGCTGTAAAAGACCTACACCTGCTGACACCTGAGAGAAGCTAAAATGAAGAGGACTGGCCCTGTGCCTCTTCGCTTTGCTCTGCAGAAACCATCTGTGAGAGGGCAGATGGCTGGGTGGGGTAGTATTAAAAACACACAGAAAACCAGTGCCAACCCCTGAGAGGGAAGGGACGGCATAAGTCTGGAAATGACTGTAAAGGAGACGGTTGGTTGATTGCAAGAAGTTTCTGGAAACACCCGACACGTCACAATCATCTAGTGTTTACTTTTTCTACACCATTAGTTCTTGCTTCTCTTGGGAAGCTTTGGCCTGTGAGCAACAGAAACCTCTAGGTGAGGACATTGATAATCCCACTGAGAACTTGTTCCCATGGGCACATCATCAGGGAGCAGCTTCTTTCACCAGCCTGTAGCACTGGTTCTGGCCTGCTCACACGATGGCTGTGACTGGTCCACAGATTCAGAGCTCTGGCAGCAATCAGACGAAGATGACCGTTTTCTTACAGGCCTGAAGGCATCTTTCCTGGGGTTCTCCCAACAAGCCGTTCTTCAAGTCTCAAGTCCTTCTGGCCAGGAATAGGTCTCTGGCCATTTCCCCAGTCACCACCCATGGTCATTCGAAGCCTGTAACTGTCATTAAGCAATCCTCCTCTGGGGCAGAGAGGTTTGGTGAGGTTCATGGCACTGGACATTACAGTCCTCTGCTTTGATCAAGTAACAGATGTAATTATTTCCCCCAGGATTAAGGATTACAATTCTATATGTTTGTGTCTGCTATGAATATTATCTCAACTGAGTTTGAGTACATTGATTAAGATAGACCTTAAAGTTTGGATGTGTCAAGCAAGCAGTTTTTATATTTTCACATTTGAAATAAAATAATTTTATAGCCTTAATTTGCATGTTTATTCTTCTAAGAAAGCTAAAGGTTACAGGTTCTTACATTTGATAGTCTGGTTTGGATGGATTGAAGCTGTGACCCACTGGGAAAATGTTAGCCTAGAACAGACAAAAGGCCCTGAGTTTGATCCTCGTCACTGCTCTGGATGGATGGATGGATGGATGGATGGATGGATGGATGGATGGATGGATGGATGGAGCCTTTTCCTTCACTATCTTCTGTTTACCTCCTACCTATATTAGTCCATCCTCCCAACATTGAGGTTCTTGACTCTGAAGAAAAGGAACCATCAGGCATAGACATAATTTCCTACTTCAGTCATAATGTTTGGACTTACCTATTTATTTTCCTTGTTCCTCTTCCACTGAATAAACGCAATGCCTACTTTTTCACTTGTATGATTATAGCTGTGAGACCCTCACCCTTTATTCTCAAGGGACGAGAAGGAATTTTCTAGCAAAATGTTTTAAAAATAAAAACCCAGACTAGTTTGTTCCCAGGAAGATAGTGGCCTTCCCCCCTCCCACCTGAGAAATTACGCCCGGCCACCTGGTACAGGCTGATAAAGGTGGCCTGACTCAGAACAGTGTGGCCTTGCTCTAAGAACAAAGAACTAGCTGACATAGAAGGATGGGACAGAGTAAAAGACCTTGCTCCCGTGCCAAAGCAACTTCAAAAGGCCTTCTTGTAATTCTTGCCTTTAAAAGCTAAGCCCACAGAGGGGTTCTAACTCCTCTCTACCTCACTGCAATGAGGGTTGGAGACGAGTTCCGAACTAGTTCACAGTATGCTAACAAACCTTACTTATTGCAGTCTGGCCTCTCTGGTGGTCTCTCTGGGGGTTGTAATCTGGGCACAGCAATAGCAACATCTAAGTCATTCATTCTCCCTGACTTTGCCTCGAACTCTTTTAGATATTTTTTGTTATTTTTTAATTATGTGGGAGGGGAGGGTGTGCACATGCGAGCAGGTGCCCTCAGAGGACAGGAGCGTCACATCCCCTGGAGCTGGAACACATCTGACATGTGTGTTGGGATTTATCTACGCTGGGCGGTGGTGGCGCACACCTTTAATCCCAGCACTTGGGAGGCAGAGGTGGGCGAATCTCTGAGTTCGAGGCCAGCCTGGTCTACAAGAGCTAGTTCCGGGCTCCAAAGCTACAGAGAAACCCTGTCTCGAAAAACAAAACAAAACAAAAAAAGACCAAGAAACCAAAAGCTTAAACCTTGAACTAGCTGGTTCTAAGCAAAAAGTGAAGTAATGTTGCATAGAAATTAAACAGTTCATGGAGACAATCAAAGAACTCCAAAATAAAAATGAAGAAAACTTTTCAGAAAACCTGGTATAATGCAAAAAATGAGAAAAGAAACGGAACGGAAATTAGCGCAGTTAGACAAGGTGTATGGAAACCAGATTATGCAAATTAAACAAGAATTGATAAAGCAACAAATATACAGAAGAATTTGCTACATCATGACACATACATACAACACACACGCACATGATGCGCACACACGCAACCTGACACACTTCCACATACAAACAACCTAATACACACACTGCTACACACATGAAGACATCCTGACACATACATACAACACATATACACGCAATGCACATATGTGGATGCAGCCTAAAACACACACACACACTGCTACATACAAGCAGTCGACCTGACACATACACTTCTACATACAGGCAACCTAACAGACACGCACTCAGACACAGACACACACACACAACACACACACAGACACACACAGACACACACACACACACACACACACACGCTACACCGTAAAGCCAGTTGAGTTTCCACCCAGCTAGCTAACGGCTGTTAGACACCACTGCGCGTGCTCGCCCGCCCGCGGCGGGTCGCCCCGGATGACGTCAGCAAGCGGCGTCGAGCCTCGGCGCCATGCTGGGCCTGCGGGGTGCAGGGCTGGCGTGGGGCCTGAGGGCGGTGACACCGGCGTGGCGACGATGTCCGTGCGGACTCTCGCTGGCCCTGGCCCGCACGGCAGGGGCTTGGGGCGCGCAGGACTGGCGGGTACCGGCCCCGGGGGCGCCGCGCGGGCGCGCACTCAGCCTGTCGGCCGCGGCCGTGGTGAACTGGGCGCCGCGCCCCCTGCAGCCCTACCTGCGCCTCATGCGCCTGGACAAACCCATCGGTGAGTGAGGCGGGAGGGCGGGGCCCCGGCTGCCAGTGGTGGGCCCGTGGGGCCGGTCACTTCGGGTCGTGGTCAGGACTTCAGCCAGGGACCCCCGATTGTCCTGAGCCCCGGGGGCGGACAGTGATAGCAAGAAACATGAGTTCCGCGGAGGCCCTTCGGAGATGATCTAGCGTACCTTTGCTTTCTCGAAACCCACGCTTGGCGATTTGCAGACTTGGAGCATTTCTGCGTTCATTAGTTTTTGATTCTGCCGCCAACCTTGTAAGGCCCAAAGGCACATTAGTAAGACTACTGAAGAAAGCAAGGCTCCTCGTTATACTCGGACCTAGAGTTGGTGCCAGGCTTTTTTCCTGCATCACCGGTTACAAAAGATTTAGTGCCTGTGACGCAGACAGTGTCGCGCTTCCGGATTGCCTGTAAACGTCAAATTGACACAATCATCTCTTTCTACTACGACCCCCTTCTTTTTTTTCTCCTGCTCATCATAGTGCCTGTCGGTTACTAATGTGTGCACTGTTGACACCTGTGATACAACGTTACTCCATATGCACGGAGTTCCTAAAGCGCAGCCCAGCAGCTCTAATGGAATTTACTCGGCCCCAGTGATAGAAAGCTAGGGAAACTATCAGCTTTCAAAAAACTTGTTTCTGGTTGGAAAAGAGTTGATGACCTAGGAAAGTATAGAAACAAATCTCTGGTATAGGTCATGCACAAGAAAAAGAACTTACTAAGGGTCTCCAGTCCTTGAAAAACTGAAGAAATAGCACTCCAAGGGAAGCACTGTGCTGCGGAGGAGTGAAGAGATCTTGGAGAAATAGTTTCAAGATCCAGTTGTGGTGGCTCACACCTGTGATGCAGCCTTGTAGGGGCTAAAGTAGGACGACTGATTGAAGTCGCAGGCCAGTCTGAGCTATATGCTCTGAAAAAACAAAAACGTGTCGTGTATTAAAAATATTAACCTCTGGACGGTGGTGGCACGCACATTTAATCCCAACCCTCGAGAGGCAGAGGCAGGAGGATCTCTGTGAGTTTGAGGCCAGCCTGGTCTAAAGAGCCAGTGCCAGACTTGACTATGTAGCTACCGAGAAACCCTGTCTTGAAAAAAAAAAATAGCCTGCCTGCAAAACCACACAATGGGATACAGGCTGGACCGAAGAAAGTGGTAACAGGAAGAGGTGAAGGCTGAATTCTAGCCAATGTCGATGTTGGTGTATACAGTTTCAGTGTCTAGAAGTACATCCAAATGTGTAAATTGCTTATTCCACCTTTTTCTATCCAGACCCCCCTCCCCAAAGAGGCCTTGTGTGGGTTTTGGTGTTTTGTTTTCAGACAGAGTCCCATTATGTACCTGAGGCCAGTCTTCAATTCAGTCCTGCCTCCATATTTTCCCAATTGCTTGGATTTCGGGCGTGCACCACCATGCTGGGTTTTATTTCATTTTGTTTGAGACAAGGGCTTGTTGGCTTTGTACTCCAGAGCTTGCCACATTCTTTGGAGTGGCACCGCACCCAGCAAGGCCTTGCTTTTGATAGTCTTTACATGTGTTCGTTCCTGTTTGGGATTCAGGCACCAGATTTTAACAATCAGAGATTAAAGTACAAAAGCCTCTAAACGGAAGGTAGACCTGCAATTGTTAGCGTGTTATGTAGCTCAGGGTTTACACAAGCACTTTATAATTCTGTTCTTAGACTCTGTATGACAGAGCTACAGGATAGACTTACAGGCATGCAGGAAGATCAACAGCTGCCATTGTTCCTGCGGCTGTATATGTAACAGGACTCTATAAAATGGTCATGAGCCAAGTTTAGACCCAGACCTCTTTGGCCCTTCTCCATTCAGTGGAGGGAGTGTGGTTAAATTACTTCATGTCTCTACACTTTCATTTCTTTATCTATAAAAGGGAAGTGCTAATGTTGACTTTTTAAAAATTATTCTTAACATCTATACCATGATAGATACTTTGAATCATTCCTGCGTATAAGGGCACTATTAGTGGCTTTATTAGCATTAGCCACTTTTACTTCAGAATAGTAGTGGGGATTAGAGAAAATTGTTTTTATAGTTTTATGTGTTAAATATCTTAAAATGCTGGCTTGCGTGTTTCGATGCTAAATAAGATGGATACAGGATAGAATCACTCAACCAATGGTGTTGGGCCCCAGCCGTGTGTCAGGAGCAGTAACTGGCAGTAGCATTTCTGGCTTGATATTTATAATCCTCTTCTTGTGAGACAGTGAGACAGTTATTATTTTATGTAGTGGGATTATATTTTATTACTTTCATAGACCACTATCAGGCTTTAGTGTTTTTTGAGAAGGCAGTAACAAAGTTTTGTTGTTTTCCAGTACGGGGATGGAACTCTAGGCCAGCACAATACTGCTGAGCTCCACAAAGCCTGCATTATTGCGGAAGTTTCACCAAGGTGGCACTCTTTCCACCAAACTGGCAGTGTCATTTTTTCTTCTCCATGGGTGATTTTGTTGTCTTAAGGAAATATATATAATTAGAGAATCATAGGCCCAGTCTACACGGGCATTTTGTTCTGCCCATCACTTTCAAAATTTGACCATTTTATTTCATCTCCCAGAGACTTTTTCTCTTTCATAATAAACATTTCTGTCTGTAGCCTATTTGGCTTCTCACTACCTGGTACCTGTCTTCACAGACTAGCCATAGGAACGAAGGTGTCACAGAGGAGACAGAAGTGTTCCTGGAGTCAGTAGAGCTGAAGCAGTAGAATGTCCGTGTGCGCTGAGATTTAGGTGTGGGAATTGAGAGGTTTTGACCTAAGCTGCAGCCAGACTGCTGGGTTAGAGCTCCATCTTAACCAGCGTGACTTCGGGTAAATCCTGCCCTCTGTCTTTCAGTCTCTGGATTAGTTATCTTTCTATGCTGTGGTAAAACACCGTGATCTGGCGACTTATAGAAGAAAGGGTTTATTTGGGCTGTGGTTCCAGAGGGTTAGATCCATCATGGCGAGGAGCATGGCACCAAGCTGTGGCTAGACAGAAGCCGAGAGCTCACATCTTGAACCACAAGCAGGGAGCAGAGCACACTGAGAAGGGCCGCGTCTTTAAACAAAGTGATAGGCTTTGTCCTCTACGGTTGCAGCTTCTACACCTCCCACACAGCACCGTCCACTAAAGCCACTTGTTAAAAATGCCAGTGCCTGTGGGGGTGTTTTCCTTCAGACCCAAAAGTGCTTTGTGACAGCTCTTGCTGCCTGTACTTGGAGTTCCCAAACATCCTCTGTGCTTTAATCAGTGCCTTCACATGACAGGGGCTCAAGGAACATTAATATTATTACTTCAGGAGTTAAAAACAAGAGAAAACTGACTGTACTTATGTATGTTACGTCTCTTTTAGTTTTATTTTGTTTTTTGAGACAGGGTTTCTCTGTGTAGCATTCCTAGTTGTCCTGGAACTCGGTTTGTAGAGCAATATGGCCTTGAACTCACTGAGATCCGCCTCCTCTGCCTCCCAAGTGCTGGGATTAAAGGTGTGCACCACCACTGCCCGGGTTTGTAGGTATTTTAATATAAGCTGGTAAATCCATTCTGCCCGTAGACTGGCAGAATACGTGTAGCTTACGCTAGCCCCAAGTTCAGATTTCATAACTGTTGGCCTTAATATAAAACTCAGTGAGGTAGATGCTCCTTTTCCTTGTTTTCAGATGAAATTAAGACTTAAGCCTTCAGATACTTTAGTGTCTATATCCCTTACCCGTGGTGGTCTCCTGACTTTGGTCTGCAAGAGCTGCCTCATCTTTAGGGACCACTACAGGCTCTCAGCAAGTGAGCTCATAATTGTAATATGGGCCTGTGGCCAAGGAAGGTCTTGCTACACTGTGCTCTGGGTGTTCTGTAGCTTAGGAACCATTATTTTGAATTCTTGGTCCTCCTGCCTCAGCCTCCCCAGTGCTGTAATTCCAGGCCTTGGCCTGTCTTATGTTTTACTGTGATTATACTTTTTTGGGGGATGTGGTGATTGTGCTGTGTACTTGATTTTGTGTGTGTGTGTGTGTGTGTGGAGGGGTATTTTTGTCAACTTGACACAAGCTAGAGTCATCTGGGAAGAGGCGACCTCAACTGAGAAAATGTATCCATCTGATTGCCCGGGACATTTTCTTGATTAATGATGTGGAAGGCCTAACCTGCTGGGGACAGTGCCACCCTGGTCAGATGGTTCTGGGTGGTAGAAGAAAGTGGGTTGAGCAAGCCAGTAAGCATCAGTCCTGCCTCCAGGTTGCTGCCCTGCCTCCCTTTAGTGATGGTCTGTGATGGGGATAGCCATACCCAATAAACCCTTTCCCTGGTTGCAACATGTCATGGTATTTGTCACAGCAGCGGAAACCAAAACAGTGATTAAGAAAGTGAAGCAATTATCTGATTTAAATGTGTCCGTTTCTGTTTTCCGTGTGGTTCTGGTTTTGTTTAGGAACCTGGCTGCTGTACTTGCCGTGCACCTGGAGCATTGGTTTGGCCGCTGAACCAGGCTGTTTTCCTGACTGGTACATGCTGTCACTTTTTGGCACTGGAGCTATTCTGATGCGTGGAGCGGGCTGTACTATTAATGACATGTGGGACCGTGACTTCGATAAAAAGGTAGCTTCACCCTGGGAAGGAACGGAGGCTTCTCTCATTTCTGCAGAACACCATGATGACCTCACATGATACCACTGAAGTCTGCCATTACTAACCACTGTTGCAAAGGGCAGTTCACTTCCCTCCAGCAGAAGAGTGGAGCAGGGATGTGTACTGGAGTTTTACAGGCAATTTAGAATGGAGGAGCTAAAGGTAGGAGAGACAGCTAGAAATTGACCCTGAACCTTTCCACGTCTAAAGATAAGTCATCCCTTCCTTCGAGGTCTTAGTTTAAATGACTAAGGCAGGCATTAGCATCGGCTCCACCAAAGCCCCTGCCCTCTGTTTGCTCTTAAGTTCCAGTTACCCAGAGTCGGCCATGAACCAAAACTAAGAAGTGGAAAATACCAGACCCTGAGTGTATGAGTTTTAAATTATACACCAACAAGTGTTATCACAAGAGCTCACCTACTAAAATACACTTCTCACAAGTGGCTGTTTTACTCTTGTTAGTTTCCTACTGTGAGACAGAAGTGCACTGTAAGTGGACAGTTGTCTCTAACTCCCCTCCTGTGTGCGTGCGTGTGTTTCCCGGGAACAGGATGGGATGGAAGTGGGCAGAAACCATGTGATGGGCATCTCCGTGCCATGCAGACAGCTGTGGCTGTTTGATTGGCCAGCAAATGAAAACCTGATTTGAATGTTGATATTTCCTGGATCATTTTCGTTCTGCATATTGTTATAAATGAGACTTCAGATTTGTACTTAAAGTAGTTCAGCATTCCTTTCTTAAAGCTCAGTGTAAGGCTTATAGAAGATGAAAACCAGTGCTAGAAATTAGCACATGTGTGAGCAACCATGTGCTGTTTATAAAAGTGAACATTTGAGATTGAATATTCAGAAAGGATTTTGTTCTTAGTTACCCTCAGAACTAGTCTAAGACTATTGAGCTTGGGAAGTACACATTGAAGAAGACATGAAAAGGTACAGTATGTGACCGAGCAGCCTTAGAAAGCATGCGACAACCCCACACTGTAACCACTCACGTAATCTGACTTGTGCTCCAGGAAGGGGACCACATGTGCTGTCCTTTATCCTTCCCACTAAGTACGCCCGAAACTCCAACTGTCACATAGAAAACAACAAAACCGACTGGCGAGGAAAAGGCGGCAGAGCCCCGGGCACCCCGGAAGAGCGTGGTAATTAGTTTTTTGTGTTATTTTTGTCTCGCATATCTCAGTCTTGGAACTGAAGAGGCCAGCAGGCTGGGGACACAAATAGGCACAGAACAAACCAAGCACCCACAAAGGCCCATTTCTCAGGAGCAGATGTGCGCTTCTAATTCCACCTGGAAATAATTAGGCAGCACCCGCAGTCCCTCCCTGACCAAAGTGGTGTCAATAGCCCAACTAAAACAAGTTTAAAATGAGAGTAGAGGGGCTGGAGAGATGGCTCAGTGGTTAAGAGCACTGGCTGTTCTTCCAGAGGACCTGGGTTCAACTCCCAGTGCCCACATGGCAACTCACAAACTCCAGTTTCAGAGGATCTGAAGCCCTTTCCAGGCCTCTTGGTAAGCACCAGGCACTCACGTGATCCATACACGTACATACAAGCAAAACATCATAAACATAAAATAATGAAATAAAATAAATGAGATTGGGGACACATAAAATGCTTGGGTTTCAAGTAAGAAATACTGAAAAATACCTGAAGAAATAACAGCTGAATGTCTGAAATTTGGCAAAGGGCGCAAGTGTACGTTGTGTAAGTTTTCAGGAAGGTGGGTGCTGTCATCATGGTAAGCAATCCACAGTAAGATGTATCACAGTCTGCAGCTCTTGAGTACAGTGGAAGAGAAATGCTGAAAATACAGCTCATAAAAAGGAATATTGCTGTATTGGATTTCACCAGAGTCAATTTAGATATGTTGGAGACCCTTTAAGAGGATTAAAGTATGCACTGGTGAATATTTTGAAACCACATACCTACCTGGATACCAGTATACAAAATTCTCAGAGCCAAGTGCTAAATAAAAATCTAATCAATCCATGAATAGAGCCATCCCAATAGAAAGATGCCAAGATTGCAAGAATCACGTACATCATTAGCTTTGATTTAAATACAAATTTCAACTACGGTAAAGTATCACTACAGACCTATCAGGATGGCTGAAACGGAAAACAATGGCAGCGCTAAATGCTGCCTAGAGCGGCTCACATATCGCCTATTCGGGGGGTACCTGGCTTGTTTTCCTGTGGGCACACAGCTGTCATTCACGGCTGCCTGTGCATTCCTCCACAGAAACAAAGCTTATGTTCACATGACATTTTGCATATGAATGTAGTGGCTTTACCTATAGGTCCAAACTGAAACAAGCCAGTAGTTCTTTCCTGTGTGAGTAGACCATGCATGATGCATTTATGCTCTGGAAAACTGCAGCAACAGCAAAATGATCCATGCAACAGTGTGGGTGGATTTCCCGGGATTATGTCAAGAGAAAGGAAAAGCCTGAACGGATCACACTCTGTGCGGCTATAGGAATCAGGGAGTGACAGAGGGAAGAGAGAGTGACGTCCAGGGAAAATGGAGGTCCTTGGAGCAGGAATCTTAGTAGGTTTTGTCTGTCTTGACATCAAAATTCTGGTTCCATCAAGTTTCCCAGGATGTCATTAACGGAACGGATGATACAGGTATATGGGAGTTCCATATTCTTTTTTTTTAATTCCATATTCTTTTTTAACAATTTATTTTTATTTCATGTGCATTCATGTTTTGTCTGCATATATGTCTGTGTGAAGGTGTCAGATCCTCTGGAACTGGAGTTCCAGGCAGTTATGAGCTGTTGTGTGGGTGCTGGGAACTGAACCTGGCAGAGCAGCCAGTGCTCTTAACCCCTGAGCCATCTCTCCAGCTCCATTTCTTAACTGCAGTCATCTCAGAGAAAAAGCTTCATTAAGAGATAATCAAGCCAGCCAACCTTTTCCGTTTCCTCTAGGGGTCTGGTTGTGTAATGGCATTCACAAAGCTCAGGTGTTGAGCAGGTGTTTCCCATCGATTGAGATGGTGCTTGCTGCCTGGGGATTTAATATGTCACCTGTCTCTTAAAGGCCTAGTTGCAGTCTTTACCCCTGTTTCCTACAGTGTTATCCATCACTAAGGACATGTTTATGGCTCGGGTTTGATTAATGCACTGAGTAGTTAGTAACTTGCTGATGAACGGAATGAAGAGTGGATTGCTGTTGGGGAATACAGCTTCTGTGTGTTCGTTGATACCGGGGTGATAATTTACTATCCAAGTGATTGTATGGCAAACAATAGGTTAAAAACATAGTCTCGAATGTGAGGCTTTGTAATCCCATATCTAAAGTTCTTAATTTCTAACAACATTGAAAATTATGATTATAATCTTTATGTGTGTTTGAATTTGACATAGTCACATTTCAGGAGGGAGAATCAGCAGCAGCCATGATCCCCGTGTTTAACAGCGCCATCCACATTTCTCCAGCTGACTTACCTTCATCATTTCAGCATAGTCAGTCCGATAGCACAGACCCATTCAGAGTGTGGCAAAACCAACCACGCCCACGTGCAAACTCAGCTCATCTTTCTTCACGTCTCATGTAGTGCTTACCATCCTAGAACAGGGCGCTGACCTTATCTGCAACCTGCTGAGGTTCCCTCTCTCCTGAGAGCTCCAGTCATTTTACCACCTTCCTATGGAAGCAGGACCAGTGTATTTGCTGAGCTCAGTGACTAAGCATCAAGATCAGTGACTAAGCATCAAGATCAGGAAGACACCTTGTGTTTAAGGATGGGATGGGGTGGGGATGGTGGGACAAACACTGCCCTTTAAAAGCCACGTCAAACATTTAAACACATGATTTTTGTTCTCGATAGTACTTCAAATTTTGATTTTGCTCTGTTAATATTTGTGCTTTAGTGCCTGCCTCGGGTCTTTCACTATGTATATATGTATGTATGTATATATGTATGAATGTATAAATAATGACTTTGTATGTGTGTTACAAAGGTTTATTTGCTTAGGTATTTTATGTATGAGTGCTTTTGTCTGTGTGTACTCCTGTACGCCAGAAGAGGGCATTGGATCCTGTTATAGATGGTTGTGAGCCACCATGTGATTGCTGGAAATTGAACTCAGGATTTCTGGAAGGGTAACTGGTGTTATTAACTTCTGAGCCATCTCTCCAGCCCTCACTTTAGTTTTAAAATAGCATGTACTTCTCTGTATGGGTTAAGTAAGCACTGCATGAGAGCAGTCGGAGTCAAAGTGGAGGAAGCGTCTCTCCCCTTCCATCGTGTCGGCCTGAGGCTCTGTCTCCAGTCAGGAGGCGTGGAGGCGGGTGCCCAGCCCCCTGAACCATCCTGCCAGCTCATGGACCTGTCTATTAATCAATGTTTAAACGAACAATTGAATTGGTGTATGAGGTTAAGGTGTCTGTTTTCCTTTGTTGAGGTTATGAGAACAGCAAATCGCCCAATTGCCGCTGGAGACATTTCAATCTTCCAGTCCTTCGTCTTCCTTGGGGGACAGCTGACCTTGGCACTGGGAGTTCTCCTGTGTTTGAACTACTACAGGTACAGAAGAAGTGCTTGCACAGTTATGTGTAAACCCTGTCCTCTGGATCAGAAAATGTGGGATGTAGAATTCTCTCTGTTACAAATCTGTTAATTCTTGTGAAGCATCTATTCATGGGTTAAGAAGAGTAAAGGAACTCACTGTGCTGTGAGATTCGGGGACGCTTCAGCGAAGGAGTGAGAAGACCAGCTTGGTTCTGAAGCACCTTTAGTGTTTGCTATAGATGCTCCTGATGGGACACAAGGCCCATCCCCGAGTTCTGTGTGTAAACAGCAATAGGTATGTGTATAGTTTTACTTTTGTGGCCTGTAACCGCTGAGTACCGGAAGCAGAAGTGGTTAGGCTCAGTTAACATAAAGAGGAACTGTGTCTTTCCCAGAGTCTGTAACTAATATAAGTAGCAGAAGAGAAAAGTGTGAGGGCCCTTTCTTGGGTCAGTCTAAATAGGCCCAGCATCAGATGGCTGTTCTCAGAGTGCTCCTGAGTAAGGAGAGAGGGTGACAGAGTGTTCCCGCTAAGTATTGCTCTCTGTGGAGAATAGGTCCTCTCTCCTTCTTTCTTTCTTCCTTCCCTTCCCTTTCCTTTCCTATTTCCTTTCCTTTCCTTTCCTTTCCTTTCCTTTCCTTTCCTTTCCTTCCTTCCTCTTTTCTTTCTTTCTTTCTTTCTTTCTTTCTTTCTTTCTTTCTTTCTTCCTTTTCTCTTCTTTCTCTTTCTCTCTCTCTCTCTATCTCTCTCCTTCTGTCCTTTCTTTTTTGTTTGTTTTGAGACAGGGTTTCACCAAGTGATCCTGGCTGCTGGAACTTACTCTGCAAACCAAACTGGCCTGGAACTCACAGAGATACTCATGCCTCTGCTTCCCAAGTGCTGGGATTAAAGGCTTGTGCCACCACCACCTGGCCTATTTTCTTTCTTAAGAAGTAATGTATGCTATGTATGAAAGGGATTCTCCTTGGTCTGATGAACCCTCTGTTGGACACATGAAGAGAAGGGAGATGGCTCACATGGTGGGGTATTTGCCATATAAGTGCAGTCCCCAGCACTGGGGATGCAGAAACAGGCAGATCTCCAATAAGACACCTTGTGTCAAAAAACAAGGTATGGCTTTTCAGGAGCACATCTTAAGCTGGCCTCTTTCCTCATCCCTCGTGTGTGCACACATACACACGCGTGCACATATGCGTGCACAGTTTACTGCACATCTTATGGTTTTCGAACAGGCAGTAATACATGGTCATTTAAATTGGCAGGATGCTGGAGCCAGATTGCTTTAAGGTTTGAACCTTGGTCTCCCACAGATGAGCTGACCAACAATCTCTTCCTTAATTTCTTTGTGCTTCACCTTCCTCTGCAGAAGGAACCTCTTGTTGCCTAGTGAAGCTCAGAATGAACAGAACTGAAGCACTACAATGGTACCTAGTGCATGGAAGTACCGTGTGTGTTAGCTGTTGTTTTGTTTGGTTCTTTTGTGACATTTAAAATGCTTTTCGAATCATTGTCTCTAGTAGGCAAAGGCAAACTCTAGAAAAGAATTTCATAAAAATATTACTTAAGACAAAAATACCTTGCAATTAGGGATACTGATGACTTGAAAATGGTTACTGATTTTTAACGATGCCCTTAGTCCTGTTGCTTCTGTTCCCAGCATAGCCTTGGGCGCAGCGTCCTTACTTCTTGTCGTCACCTACCCACTGATGAAGAGAATCACGTTTTGGCCTCAGTTAGCTTTGGGTAAGATGAGACAGCGAAAGATTTCCCTTCACAGTGCCTGCCATGTTTTTATATCCTGCATGGGTGTGTGCATGTCTGTGATTATCAGGCCAGTTGTCAAGTTTTCTGAAGAATAAATTTTTATACTTCAAAGGAATTTAGTTATTTTTATTGGTTGGGAAATCTTAACTATTTGTTAAAATTATCAAGATTACTGTTTTCCTTAAGTGCCTTTAAAATCCTAGATATGCCATAAAATGATGGTTAACCAAGGTATCCTAAGGAGTTTGGGAGTGAGGTAACATGAACTTCTGTGGGCGAACCAAGGTGAAAATCGATGGCTTCGACAGCTCCCACTCTATGAAACTTTGGCAGGAATGTATTTGCAGCTCTCTGGCTCTACATTAGTAAACTGTGAGCGACTAAGGAGCATCTTTCCCTGCCGCCCAGCCCAGCGTGGGTGTTACAGAGCACAAGCGCTCCAGAAAGTGTTTGTGTGGATGGGAGATACGGAGGGTGGGTAGGCAGATAGGTGGGCAGGTCAGAAACTACTTCCAGACTTTTCTATCCTTTTCTAGGATACTCTAAACTACTCCTAGGCTGATTCTACTTCTATGAACCATTTTCTAGTAAATGAAAAGAATCAGGGAGATTTCATGAAGGGATGAGGACTTGACTTGTAGAAAAGTTGTGATGGAGTGTGTGCCCCTCATGGAGAGTCTCTCTTTGTTTTTAGGATAGACGGTAATGTTCCAGCAGGTCTGGAAATCTTTTGGTAGGAGAAGTTTAAGAATCTATTTTCAAACTAATGTTTGTGCCTGGCACAAATGGAGCCAGTATACTTACTCTAAACATTCATTGAGTCCCTACTTGGACTTTGTGCCAGGTAGGAATTGCACCAAGTACTTAGACGATAAATGTGGCCGTTTTCAAGGAGCTGGAGGCCGAGAGACAGGCAGGACGTGGCAGTAGAGTGTGGGTGTGGCAGATGTGGATGTGGTGCTTTCTCAGGAGAGGAGGGGTGCTCAGAGTGGGGACAGACGCTGTAGGAAAGGGAAAGATAGATATGTGCAGAATGACTTTGAGAGCTGTGTGGGCAGAGGTGTCCACAGAGGGCTGAGCCTCTAGCCTGCAGCTTAGAAGGTGATCAGCCTTGCAGGTCGATGTAGGCTCTGTCAGTGCACAGATGTGTGTACAGACCTCACCGAGGCTGAGGGAGCAGAGTGAGTGTTGTCTGTACTCTGTTCCCATAGCTTACCAGGAGGTAGAGAGAGCCTGGTATGTCTGCATTCCGACTCCAGCACTCGCAGTTTGATGGCTCTGCCAGGCACAAACTTCTTAGGTACCTTATTCTTAGGTACATTATTAGGTATGTTATTTTAATTACTAGTTAAACTTTCTGTGCCTGTGTTTTTTTGTTTTTTTTTTTTTGGTAAGATGTACAAATAAGAACCAGCCACAGGAGGTTGAGGAGATTCTGCGAAGGACACAGAGCAGTGTAGCAGGGCCTGACTGGAGTGAGCATTTGACATGTGCCGCCTTATGTTCATATGTAGTGCTGACGTACATTCTGCTTCCTCCGATTGCAGGCCTGACTTTTAATTGGGGTGCATTACTTGGATGGTCTGCTGTCAAGGGTTCCTGTGACCCAGCTGTGTGCCTGCCTCTTTATTTTTCTGGAGTTATGTGGACGCTGATATATGATACTATTTATGCCCATCAGGTAAAGAAATGATCTATTTTTCTGAACTTTGGTGTAACTGCTGTGGTTTCTAAGAGCCGTTTTTGTTTGTTTCTTTGTCTAGTTTGGTTTTTGAGACAACATTTCATGTTACCCAGGCTGGCCCTGAACTTGTGTAACCAAGGATGACCTTGCGCTCCTGGTTCATTTGCCTCTCCTCTGAGATGGGATTACAGATCTGCACGGTGACTTTAACGTTAGACAAAGGAGATCGTTCCCTAAAAAGAAAACCATCCCCAACTCCCTTTATCCAACAAAACATTGGTGCTCATTTTTACACTAGTTTACTCTGTAGTTCAGCTGCTTTGTTCTGTTTTGTTCACAAGCATTAAATAATATTTACTATGTTCCAGGCACCCTTTTAAATATTTTACAAAAACTAAGTTAATCTTCTAACAGCCTGCACAGAAAGGATCTTGTCTGTCCCCATTTTATGAATAAGTAACTTCCCGTGGTTCCCTGGGTAGTGGAAACAGAGCTGAAATTCAAGCCCAGATGGTGTCCAAGTTCTGTACTCAGTTTCTCTCACCTCTGTCTGGATCTCTCGTCAGCACATCAGGCAGACCGTGAGGTGTGCAGGCAATGCATTCCCTCTTTTCAGTTTCCTTCTTACTGTTTCTGAGGCACAAGGCTGTCCTTGAACTCCTGGGCCTTTCCACACAGTCTCAAATGCTGGGTCCCAGTTATATGCCATCATCTCTGGCCATCCCCATATATTTTTATCTGTTCTTTGTTATTGTCACTTGAATATACCTAGTAGTCCCTTGACTTAGAATGGCATCACGATTTGAAATATAATGATATGTCTGTTTGGCAAACTAAGCTGTTACTGAGTTTTGACAATTATAAATTATATTATCATCATTAGCACTTCATACATATGAGTGTATAGTAAAATTTCAAGAATAGTGTTTTGAGGGATCTGGAGAGATGGTTCCACAATTGAGAGCACTTGCTGCTCTTGGAGAGGACCACCTGGTGGTTCACAACTGCCTGTAACCCTTAGCTCTTGGGGATCTGATACCCCCTTCAGGTCTCCATGGCACCCACACACATGGAAGGTACATGGACACCAGCATGCACACATAATGAAAATAAATCTTTTTTTAAAAGAGTATTTACTTAGGCACAAACTTCCTTACAGCTCTAGTGTTTCCTTGTGTGGTTTGTTTGGGATGTCTGTTGTTGTTTTTCTTGATTCCTGAAGCACAGTTGATAAGCATTGTTTATACTCGATGTGTATGAAGTGATGTTGTATCATACGTATACATTATGAAATGGTTAGTACATTCCCTACCACATTTAGTTACTACTTGTGTGTCTAGTCAGGTTATACTTACAAACTTTTTTTTTTTTTTTTTTGGTTTTTCGAGACAGGGTTTCTCTGTAGCTTTGGAGCCTGTCCTGGAACTAGCTCTTGTAGACCAGGCTGGTCTCGAACTCACAGAGATCCGCCTGCCTCTGCCTCCCGAGTGCTGGGATTAAAGGCGTGCGCCACCACCGCCCGGCTACTTACAAACTTTTTAAAAAGATTTATTTATTAATTCTGTGAGTATGTGTGGGTGCTGGTTACAGGAGACAGTTACAGCGCCCAGCTCCACATGAAGGGGTCAGCTGGGCTGAGTGGAGAGTGGGTGGGTGTGGCTATGCAGTGAGCAGCATCTCCTGCATCTGTGACACCAGCGAGACTGAAACTGAGAACTGAGAGCTCTGGAGGAACAAAGACCAGCCCCGGTGTGGTGCATGCCTTCAAATACCAGTGCCCAGCAGGCTGGCCTCGAACTCACACACGTCCACCTACCTCTGCCTCCTGAGTGCTGGGAGTCTCTCGTTTTCTATAGCTTGTGGTGTAGCTCTGTGTTCTTTAACATGTGTGTTCTTTGGTTGGAAAGCAGGATCAGCTGTATGACTTTGTACATATATTAGAAAGGCTAAGTTGAATGCTTGAGAACTGTGATTTCCATCTTACTGAATTAAATATCAAAACACGTTTTCCTATTCCTGGTGTTAGGACAAAAGAGATGACGCTCTGATTGGCCTGAAGTCCACAGCACTGCTGTTCAGGGAGAACACCAGGAAGTGGCTCAGTGGCTTTGGGACCGCCATGCTGGGAGCACTGAGCCTGGCTGGCGCCAACAGCGGTCAGACCCTCCCCTACTATGCTGCCGTGGCTGCAGTAGGAGCCCACCTGGCTTACCAGGTTTGATCTTTTCATTCATTACTTTCCCTTCAGTTTTCCTTACTATAAATTATTAAAATATTTAAACAAAATAACCACTGATAAATAGGCAAGGAACTTCCTGAAACAAACTGCTTGGCTTGTATTGCTTTGAACTTTTCTCCCTCCTCAATTTCAGAAAATGAGCGTTTCTAGGAATAGTGCCCACCTTTAATCCCAGCACTCGGGAGGCAGAGGCGGGAGGATCTCTGTGAGTTTGAGGCCAGCCTGGTCTACATAGTGAGTTCTAGGACAGCCTGGACCATCTCAAAACAACCGAAATAAATGAAGCAAATAAAATTAACCTTGTCAATTTAGGGGAAAAAATTAGATTTTTTGCTACTCCAAAAGCAAACTGATAAACCTTAAAATAATAGTAATATAGTAAAATAGGGCCAGACATGTCACTCATCTGTTGAGGTGCTTGCCACCAAGTCTGATGGACTTAGTTTGATCCCCAGGACCCACACAGTGGAAGGAGAGAACCAGCTCCCTTGAGTTCTCTGACCCCTACACGCGCACTGTGGCGCACAAATGTGCTAGCACACTCACAGGCATGTGTGCATGTGCACACACACAAATGTAATTTAAACCATAACAATCATGAGTTCCATTAGTGTGGAGATCACTGCCAGCCAGATAAAGCATGGGCCCCGTAGCCTGGATGCGTGAGTTCAAGGTCAGCCTAAGCCACTGAGTAGGACCTGATCTCCAGATGAAAACAGGCTGGAGGTGCCGGTCAGTGTTAGAGAGTTTGCCTGTTGTGAGCGAGACCCCAACAACAGAACCAGCAGGAAATGCTAAGGTGACCGGACTGAGTCCACTAGAAAACAGCTGTGATTGCATTGCTCACCCAGCATCCCAGCTCCTCCGCTGCTGCAGGCTTATGCCAAAACCTGTGTAAGGAACTTGTAAAGTGATCAGTCAGTGACTGAAAAATGGGTGCTTTCTGAAACAGTGCTGCATAGTTTTTTTTGAATAAGATAAAAAGGTAATGATGAACATGTATTTAGATGGTGTTCTATACGTATTATTGGGAACCATGTGTCATATAGGCAGGCCTTGAGTGACATGCATAACAGAATTGGTCTGACATAGATTACACCTGCATGATCCTCACTGTAAATGCTAGGATTTGTGATTCTTCAGGGTTTCATCTTTTTTTCTACAGAAAGTCTCAGAATCCCCAAGAACTGAGAACTTGGTTCTACAAGGCCCACAGTCATCTACTAATTGTCTGGTTTAAATAGAAAGTATACTTTAAAGTATTAGATGGTAAAGGAGGGGGAATATACAAGTCTCTATAAGTATTACAAGAAGTGTGTGGGCTACTTGATATTTTAAATTGCATTTATAGTCCTCAGTACACTTTTTTCCCTCCCTCCCTCCCTCCCTCCCTCCCTCCCTCCCTCCCTCCCTCCCTCCCTCCCTCCCTCCCTCCCTCCCTTCATCTGTCTATATAGCCCTGGCTATCCTGAAACTTGCTCTGTGAAAGGAAGTCCTGATTTTGAGTCTGCGGACTGCCCAATAGAAAAGAGACAGTTGAGGCCAGCCAGGAATGTGGTTTATGGTGCTTATAATCCTTGGGATGCAAGGATTCATTCAGAATCCACGGTCAGCCTCAGCTACACAGTGAGACCTTGTCCAGAAAGGAAGGGTGGAAGGATGGAAGGTTGAATGCATCTTTTTGCCACATCTACAGGGCTGGTGTGGAGAAGAGAACGTGGGTGATCTAGGTGGCTGGCCATAGATCTGGGTCTCTGGATCCCTTGTGAGCACAGGAGGGAGTCAAAAGCATTTGGATAGACCATCTTTGGTTGTCATAGTAACCTAGACATGTCTTCCTCATTTAGTGAGTGAGAGCCAGGAATGTGCAGAGATTTCATCACCCTGCAGAATGAAGTTGTTCTGCTCAAATCAAACTTTCCTCATTTGAGAAACTGCTGTGGAAAATAAAGCTGAAACCCAAGGGTGCTTTAGAGGCCGACGAGTTCATGTGCTCAAGGGCAGGTGGAGGGTCCCTTCCCTGAGTACATAGGCCCAGAAAGCTTTGGTTTTAGACTTTTTTTTAAAAAGTTTGCAATATTCGCATGTATATAATGTATGTCTTGGAAATGGGACCCAAACTGAAACATGAAATTTCCATGTGTGTCATGTCTGTCTTAGTCACATAGCCAGAAGGAGCTTGCATACAGGAACACCTGTATCCTGACTGATTCATCACAGAAAGCCGTGTGCAGTCTCCAGCTGCGGTGTCAGCTTTGGGCATGGAGTATTTCGTGTTTGTTTGGAGGAGTCCAGCCTATGGTTAGAACCAAGCATAGCAATGGATTGCTTCTCAAAACATTCTCACACCCTAGCCAGAGCGTTTAGAACACAGTACGAGTGATTCCCCAGTAAGAAATGTTTTGATTTTTCCGCATTAGAAGATAGTTGGGTGTAATGCAGCTTCCTATAACTTATGTCTTCTCCTGAATAGATTGCCTGCTCCGCCTACGCTGTGCTCTCTCTTTCAGATATACACTGTTGACATCCACAGACCCGAAGACTGCTGGGACAAATTTACCTCCAACCGCACCCTAGGAATACTCTTGTTCCTAGGGATCGTCCTGGGGAATTTGTGGAAAGAAAAGACAGAAGAAACAAAAAAAATGAAAATATTGGAGTAGGAAGTGAAACTGAGCCTGGTGGTACCCTCAGGAAGCAAAGGCAAGAGAACCACGAGGTCAGAGGCACTCAGTGACATGGTGGGACTCTGTCTCACAGAATCGAAGTGCCTTGGGTTGTAGCTCGAAGGTAGAGTGATGCTGACCCACTGTGCAGCATGCCCAAGGCTCCAGGTTCCATCCTAGCAAAGAAAATCATGTCTAAAACACTCAGGGCTTGAGACCACATCGTTACATTTGTCTGAGCAATCTGTTTAAGAAGCAAGAAGCGTGTGAGTAGAGTGTCCAGTGCAGCTGTCACCTAGCAAGATGTCGTCGTGTCCCCCCCACCCCTCCCCCCGTCACAGCACCCGGGGGCTCCTGGGGTTAGGTAGACCCCGCTGCATTTGGTGCAGCCTCTCTCTTTATTCTCACCTGAAGTTTCAGGAACTTTAGGAAAAGACTTGATGTGTAACTAATCTGAATTCATGACTTAGGAAAATGACCATATGCTTTGTTTATTTATCATTGAGAGTGCTAAGTTGGGGCACACTATTTTTTATTGTGATCATTACTCGCTGCCAAAGCTGGAATTCAAGAAGCCATCCTGGTTGTGGATGTAAAAGAATGTAAGCAAATAAAATTGTCGCCTAATGTATCTATGGATGTGACTCTCATATCAGCCTTGACATAGGAATTTTGATGTGTGTTTATTCCTTCCTTATCTTGGGCAGGCATAGTTTATAGGATGGTAACATATTACATAAATGAACTCTTTCCTCCATATTGCCCTTTTATCATGTTTCTGTCGAAGCAGCCAGAAAACCTGAGTAAGGTCAAGTCATTTCCCAGCCCCGACCCCAGGGCCCCCATCACTCAGGACTCTCTTCTGGATCCTGTCACTCAGGACTGCCTTCCAGATCCCCGTCACTCAGGACTCCCTTCCGGATCCCCATCACTCAGGACTCCCTTCCGGATCCCCATCACTCAGGACTCCCTTCCGGATCCCCGTCACTCGGGACTCCCTTCCGGATCCCCGTCACTCGGGACTCCCTTCCGGATCCCCGTCACTCGGGACTCCCTTCCGGATCCCCGTCACTCAGGACTTCCCTTCCGGATCCCCGTCACTCGGGACTCCCTCCAGGGCCACCATCACTCAGGACGTCCCTTCCAGATCCCTGTCACTCAGGATAAGTGTTTTGTGTGCATGTGTGTGTGCACCATGTGTGTGCCTGATGCCCACAGAGGTCAGAAAAGCAGGTCAAATCTCTAGGAACTGCAGTTAAGGACGGGTGTGAGCCACCTTGTAGGTGCTGGGACTGAACCCAGTTCCTCTGCGAGAACAAGTGTTGTTTAGCACTGAGTCCTCTCCAGCCCAGCTTTTGTGTGTTATAATACGTTTTTTCTCCTATTTTAAAAATTTTCTATTTATAGGTGTTTGTTGGCAGGTATGTTTATGTACCACATGCATGCAGGGCCCACAGAGGCCAGAAGGCATCAGACTCCCCTGGGTCTGGAGGTATAGCTGTACTAGCTGCCCTGTGGGTGCTAGGAATTGAATCCGTGTCCTCTATAAGAGCAGCCAGTGAGCTGCTGAGCCATCTCTCCATCCCCACCAGTATGTCTTCCAATCTGTGCTCTTGACTTTTTCCTTTTTTATTAATTATCACACTGAAACAGATGCCACCTGATGTAAGCCACTGTTAGTGAGGGTGAGGGAACTGCTAACGTGACTGACGGCAGCGACAGCACAAGGCACTGATGAGCCTGGGGGTCCAGGCCGTGACTGGAGTTCCTGCTGCACTCTGTTCAGATGTCACACAGTAGCAGCTGTGCAAGTCTCAACAGCCGCAAAGGAGACGTTAACAGGAGCATCAGGGGAAAGGTCAGAGCGAGAAGACCCAGCAGCTGGACTATGGAGAGACGGCCCCACTCTGCAGCTGGGTTGATATCTCATGGGCCAAAGGGGACATCTGTGCTCAGGAGATGAGGTGATGGGAAGATAGAGAAAAGGGAAGTGGGGACAGGATCCAGGCACCTCGTGAAAGACCAGCCCGGGTCTCTCAAGCTGGAGAACCCGCCTGTCTTTACCTCCTGAGTCTTGCCTTTCTTTGTCCCTGGGTTTCAGTTCTTTGCCTCAGGGAAGAACCCGGACATCTAAACAGCCAGTCTTCAGGATGGGAATGTTGGCTTTCTTTCTACTTTTAAGATAACATGGTCTCCTTAGATTTTATCTAATTTTGACTGTGTTGGAATAGAATTTAAATCACTGTTTATTTCTATCTCCAAACACTAATAGCAAGAAAAAAAAAGCCCTGAAATCTTGAGATGCTTAGACAACTGCCTGTTAGCAGTGGCTTCAGTCAGAGCTGAAAGGGATGAATGTCAGTTGTTTCTCGTTTCCCTCCGTGAGCTGATGAGAGTTTCACAGTAGTGAGTCGTAAAGTTGATGAAAGTCTCAGTATTTGTGATAAATAAGATGCTTGAGTCACAAATTCTCCTAAAGATGCTTTGACTTCAGTTGTTTTCAGGCTCTTCCACTTCTTCCGCAGTAAGGCTGAAGAGAGATGGGAACAAAGATGGAGTAGGCCATAAGCTCCAACAATGACAGAGTCAACCAAGTTCATGCTGAGCAGGAGTTCAGCAGCCATCCAAGGGCTGTCCGGGTGTGAGGATGCTTGCTGATATGATAGGTTAGGGTGCTGGCCTGGCCTTGAGAAATGTGCTGGTTGGAGAGAGACCCTTGCCCCAATCCACTTCTGAGCCTGTGGGTGGCACAGAAATAGGTAAAAGAGCCTTACAGCCCGGACAGTCTCCTACATCGCAATGGTGAGGCAGGGATGAGATGGCGCTCACAGGATCGCTACAGTCCGGCACTGTAGTGCCACCTCTCCCTCTCCTGGCTCTTTGCTGAGCATTCAGTGTCTCCACCAGACTTTAAAGGGCTTCACCATCATGCTGTACCCTGCTAATCCCAATTTAACCTCCATTCCCTACACCCCATCTTGGCTCAGTCTCTTTATGCTCCTCTGGTCATGCATGCTTAGCTAGCTTCTGTTAGCAGCATTGCCTGCAGAGAAGATGGAGAGGGCCCAGCTCTATGCAGGTGAGCTGCAGGGAATCCTTCAGGCACCCAGGTAGGAGCCCTTAGGCACTGTGTTGTCATCTGCAGTAGCTGCCAACATTTAGCTGAGCTGGCTTAAGTCTGAGCCTATTATGGGCAGAGGCTTAGCCCTACCTACCACATTCGTGTATTGCAATCCTGGCCGTAAGTCTGCATTTGAAGAAGTGACTGACTGTAAACAAGAGCCTAAAGGAGCTGCTGTTCTGGAGAGCAGAGAAGATGGAAACACAGGACAAGTGTGAGCCGAGTGTGTGCAGGTGGCCCACACCTGCAATCCCAGCCTTGACAGGGGAGTCAGCCTGAGCTACAAAACCAGACCATTTCAAAAGAGAAAAACCCTGCACACAGCAAAGGGGTGACTAGCAGGAAGCCTTATGGCCTCACTTCCGGCATCCAGAAAACTGAGAAAATGGATTTTCTTGCCCTAGGAAGCTACTGAACCTGGTGGGGCAAGACCACGTTTCATAAATTCTAGTACCCTCTCCACTCCAGCTCTGTTTTGTCTTTCAGCTCAGGTTCTGACCCTTCCAGTGCCTGCTACTGTCGTAGGTTGAAAAACAGACCCCAGAACTTACTAATGATACCTTATACGGTAAAGGCACTGCTACTATGCCTGAGTTAAGGGCCTGGAGATAGGAAAATAATCCTGTTACCTCTAGAATCCCGAGTAATCACAGGGCTTTAGGAGACAGGCAGGAGATCAAAGGAAGTGTAAGAAATTCAATCACAGAAAGCAAGGAATTGCAGTGATGGGAGGGAGGGGTTGTGCGCCAAGGAATGCAAGTGGCCTTTCCAAACTAACCGCCAAGGATGAGGGTTCACGTCCTGACCACACCTGCTAATGTCGTGACTTCAGCCCCGTGAAGCAGAGTTGAGGCTTGTGACTTCCAGAACTATAAGCTCATGTGTTTGATCTGTTTAAGCCACTAGATATGTAAGAATTTGTTGAATACGAAATGAAGAGATGATCCCAACTCTCATAGCCTAGCTTCTGAAGTCCCTGGCGCCTGGTCCATATCACTGAAACAGTGCTAAGAACATAGCCATAGCAGCCTGGTTTGAGTGCTTTGGGATCCCTGCCCTAAACCTACCAGCGATCCCGTCGTCTCTCTGAGGCCTGGGTGTTCAAGTACATTTCTTGTGAGTTGAGAATGTTTTTCTGTCTCCTTTGTTAGACAAACTCAGAGCCCAGTCTCCACCCTTGGGGGATCCCCAGTGCACCACACTGAAACCACGTGACTGCTTGTGTGATGGGTGAGCTGGCCTTTGAGAGCTGCATTGGCATTGGCATTAGGCATTGCTGGTGTCCTTGGAAAACAAACTACAGTTCAGAGTGAGGATAGTGTCGTGGATAGAATGCTTCTACTTCATGTGCACATGATTAAAACTATAAAACACGTAATGAATATAATGACGTATGAGAAAGGTCCTGGCTCATGCAGCTTGTTGCAATGTTGCTTAACAAAAACTGGAAATCCATCAGTTCTAGTTTCTTGTTTGAGATGAACCTGTGAGTAGAAACCTTCCTTTGTTGTGTAATCTGTCCCTTTTAATCTTTGCCTTCAAAAATAGACCTCCAGGCCGACCCCGGCTGTACACACCTTTAATCCCAGCAATCAGGAGGTAGAGGCAGGCCCCTGTGTTCCTAGCTGTCATCTTTAAGGTTCATGGAGTCCAGAGAAGATTGGGTGTGGTATTGTGAACATTTTTATGGCTTAGGAAACATTTTCTCAAGCTGCCTTCCAGAAAGATCTGCATCTCTATCTAGTGCACGAAGCTGTTTCCTGGCTGTAGTCTACGTGGAGATAAACTCGTTCATTCCTTAACAGCAGCCAGGCAGGAATAAGCTGTTTCTTTTACAACCTGTGACCAGCAGTGGCACTTAATATTTTGCAATGTGTTCTTGGGAAATTTATATTCCTTCCTTATGGCTTGTCTGAGTGCCTTTGCCCCTTGGGTGACAATTATTGTGGGTGTGTGTACCTTGTTGAATAGTAAGTACCCAGGGTCTGACATTAGACAGACTCAAGTTCTCATTGATAAGACCATCATTTTATTGGTATTGGAAGGATTTTAGATTTTTGTACTTTATACAGAACTCTCTGTTCCGTGAAAAGGGGAGCACATTTAACATCTATAAGATGACCTCATCAGTGTGTCCTGGCTAGTCATCGAACACTTGAAACACCACCATATGGAAGACCCAGGCTACTACCTGGATGAACCAGGCAGTTTCCATCCTCCAGAAGCCCACAGTGTGGTACAGGGCACCGTGCCATCCAGTGTGGCAGCCACATGAAGCTGGCGAACCCCTGAAATGTGGCTCTTCTGAACCGAAGTGGTCTGGAAGTATAAAGCGCAGCTATGAAAGCTTTGCCTTAAAAGGCACAGGCTACTAGGGAATTTGAAGCAAGGCGATTGTGAGTTCAAGGCCTAGGCTACAGCAAGAGGTCACGGCCAACACGGATGACTTAGTGAAACCCTGTCTCATAACAAAAGTGACAAGGGGGCTGGAGAGATGGCTCAGTGGTTAAGAGCACTGCCTGCTCTTCTAAAGGTCCTGAGTTCAATTCCCAGCAACCACATGGTGGCTCACAACCATCTGTAATGAGATCTGGTGCCCTCTTCTGGCCTGCAGGCATACAGACAATACTGAGAATACTGTATACATAAATGTATACATAATAAATAAATCTTAAAAAAATACAACCACTGGGGAGACATCTCAGCGCTAGAGTGCATGCCTCATGCCTCCAATGCATGTGTCATTTTTGAAAGCAATTTGTGATGTATAGTCAAAGCAATAAAACTGCAATGTTAGAGGGTAAAGTTCTCGAGTTCATGGAAGACTTTGAAGCTGGTCTGGCGAACAGGAAGCTCCTGCGACTGAGATGCAAGCTGAATGCTCACGGGGGCTTCAGAGTGGGGCAGAGCTGGATGGGGATCCTTCGGAGTGACCTCAGCCTAGTTAGTAAACTCAGAGCTTGTGTGGTATGTCTGCAAGTGCAAGGAGGGAAAACAGAAATTAATCTCGTGGCATATGATAAAAACTCAATCAGTGGCCTCTCCGTACTGGGCCGGCCATCAGTAGGCTGCAAATTACTTTTTCATCTTGAGTCTCGATCCTGATAGTGAGCCCCACATGGGGGTAGTCGGGCTGCATCGAAGCCAGGTTGGGTACAGCGACAGCTAGACAGGGACTTGATCAGGTGGGGAGAAGATGAGGTGGGAGCCCGAGCGTCCCTGCCAAGCACTACCAGACTCTCTTTGTGCCCAGAGGGACATGACAGAACCTGCTTAGGCTGCCCAGGAACCAGCCACCAGAGAAACCAGCATTCACACGAGGCAAGGGGGCTGGGTTTGAGAGTTCATGAGCCGGATACACAGCAGCTGCCACAGCCTCAGTCAACAGCTTTTGCCCTCTCAACCCCAGTGAACAACCAGAGCCAAGCACTTCTGTCATCCAGAGCTCAAGCCCGCACCCACACCAGTCACTCCCAAACCACTTCATCCCTGTAGAGAGTTTGAGCCGCCAACTTAAGTGCCTTAGTGTCCTAAAGCCAACAGAAGAGTGAACCAAGTCCAGATACCCCTTTGGGGTGTCTTCAAAAGTGCAGATTGTGACTGTCCCTCTCCTAAGGAGGTGACATTAGAACTCAGACTGTTAGTGTCTCTCTCTCTAGTCCTTTGATTTGAAAAGTTAATCAGTAGGCCACTGCTTTTAATGTTCACAGCAGCAGAGTCTAACAGGATGGCTTTTCTTGTTTGCTTGTTTTAACTTAAAAAAAAATATTTGATTGTGTGTATGTATTGTGTTTGAGACACGTCCTATTATATAGCTCTGGCTGTCCTGGAACTCAATACCTAGACCAGGCTGCCCTCCACCAGACCACCTCCCACCAGCCTCTGCCTCCCAAGTGCTGGGATTAAAGGCGTGCGCCACCACAGGACCTGACACCCTCCAAACCAGTTCTCTCTAAGTTTCTCAGGCTGGGCTTGAACCTCTGACCTTCCTGTCTCAGACTGTAGACTTAGCTGGGATTGCAGGTCCACAGCACCATGCCTGACTCCCAAATACTTCCTTTCCTCGGATTCCAGCACACAGTGCAGACTGAAGCTGAGATGCTGCACTGACTGAGTGATGGTGTCTGCCCCTGCCTCCTTTGTCTTTAGGGCTCACAAAGCCCTGTAGAAAATCAAGAGCTTGTAAAAATAGAACAGAACAAGCTATGGCCACATGGGCCGTGTAAGAAGACCCGAACCTTTTAGTCCACACAGTTCTAACAGACCAGCTTAGACCAGACCATTGAGACTTCTCCCGACTCAGTTTAGTTATGTTGGCGACAGCCTTTAAATAACGCTATCCTCGTGGTGGTGCTTACGAGAATTGCTTGATAAAACGGACTTGGGGGCGGGGGGGGGGGCAGGTAGGTGGTCATGTAGCCTTCCAGACAGGCTGTCGCTACCCTAACAAAGGATCGGGATGTTGTTCTGCTCCTTTGTAATTTGGAGGATGCCTGAAAAGAGATGTTAATTCAGCCTGACAGAGCAGGCACAGGTAGATGTGGATGTGACTAAAGCCATTCACCTGGTTACCTAGGAAACAGAATGCTAATGAATTTCCTCCTCAGTTTACGTTTTGGTATGTACGGCTGTTTGGAGAATAAACGCAGAGGAATTTTCAGGATGTGAACTGAGGATTTCGTGAGGGACCACTGAGAATCTCCCACCTGATAAAGCCATGCAGGTCCAGAGAGATAGCTTATGTTGGGTCTGGACCCCGACAGGTAAGCCATCTGCGCTTGTTTTTTTATTGTTTTGTTGGTTCTGCCGCAGTCCAGACTGAACCCAGAGTCTTACGTGTGCCAGGCGCCTCTGTCACTGAACTCTGGCCACAGCCCTCTCCCATTTTACTCGTTTTCATTTGAAGGAAGCGTTCACTAAGCTGCCCGGTTCACTAAGCTCCACAGTGAGGGTGAGCCGGGAACATTTGGACCTCCTGTCTCAGCTTCCTATGCCACCAGGCCCGCTCATTGTCTCTGCCCTATAGTAGTTCTTCCTTGAACCCGACCTGAGCAGAATCCAGTACCGACATTTTTACGTCAACACCAGAAAGTGCCTTCCAGCCTAGCTCACAACTGAATCCACTCTTCCCCTCCAGCTTTCTTGTCCCACCCTCCCTGACACCCTAGCAATGGCGTCTGTCTGCTCTTCCCTTTCTGTGGTCAGAGCCCAGGTAAGTAGTTATATCAGCGACTTCCCCCGCAGATCCAGAGCCCCTGAACTCCGCTTTCAAATGCCATAGACAGCTGTCTTTCTTCCCACCTCCACTGCGGCCACACTGACCCACTGTCTTCCCAGTCAGTCATCACCCACCCCCCACATACATCCCTTCTTCCCCCTCATTACAGGATCCCCTTAGAGCTCCAGGTACCACCGCTGTCCACGGCTCAGAACCTCTCAGCGACTCCCAGCCTCCTTCAGTATCCTTCTGAGGTTCTCAGAGTGGCCTTGTGTGGTCAGTTACCTGTTGGCTCACCTACCCCATGCTCCCTCTGCTCCCCCCACCCCCCAGGTCTAGGAGCATTCCCTCAGATGCTGCCATGGCTGCAGGCATCTCCATCTGAGAAAGTCCACGTTTGTCTCTGTTTTCTGGAATCACGCACCACACACGAGCCTCGTTACTCCTTCCCTGCTCTCTCTCTCTCTCTCTCTCTCTCTCTCTCTCTCATATGAAGTCGATTTGTCTGTATTATGGGTCCTTGGCAGCCGCTAAGCTCCATGGGGCGCAGGTGCTTTCTGTTTAGATCAGTGCCTTCTCTTTGTTGCCAGGAACAGCATCTAGAGCACAGAAACCACTGGCTAAATACTAGCTGCTCATGTGTACAGAGACTTTAAAAGCACACTGTGTGCCCCTTAAACACGGTTGTGTTTGTAGACATTATCAGTGTTCTCTCCACCCTCCGGTTTCTCTTTACGGAAGCCGTTTATGAAGAGCTATTCACTAGCAAGCAAGTGGGATGGTTCAGGTTTTATTTTAGGAAAACAATTGTAATATTTAGTTCCTAAGCCTAAACTTCTTAAAAGGCTCCAAATGAGAGCTGGGAGATACAGAACAGAAAATGAAGACCTTGCAAAAACTGTGGTTGGGGAAGAGAAAAAAACAGTGATCCACCCCTTCATCAGTGAACACATGAACATGAAGAGAGGCCAAGTCATGCAGGCAGATGTCACCCCAACTTCTGTTTCTTAGCTTACCCCTTAAGTGGGTTCTTTAAAATATATACTTATGGGGCTAGAGCAGTGGCACAGTGGTTAGAGCACTGGCTGCTCTTCCAGAGGACCCAGGTTCAATTCCCAGTACCCACATGGTGGTTCATAACCAACTGTAACTCCCATTCCAGGGGATCTGACGCCTCTTCTGGTTCCACAGGCACCAAGCACATACATGGTGTACAGACAAACAAGCAGGTGAAACATGCACATAAAATGCAATAAAAATCTTTTTAAAATATATATTTTTAAGCCAGGCATAGTGGTATATGACTTTCATCCCAGCACTTGGGCAGCAGAGGCAGGCAGACCTCAGTGAGGTTGAGGCCAGCCTGGTCCACATAGTGAGTTCCAGGACAGCCAGGCCTATGCAGAAAGACTCTGTTCCAAAATCATCATCATCATCTTAGGTGCATGAGTATTCTGCCTACAATGTGTGCCACATGCCTGCAGTGTCCCGGAAGGCCAGAAGAAGGCATGAGATGCCCTGGAAGTGGAAACCCATAGCACGGATTCTAATTGGTCTAATAATAAAAACTTAGAGTCAGTATCAGGGGTGAAAACTGAAGGGTCAGAGAAGCAGAGTGGCCAGGCACTAGAAAGTTCTTTTTACCTCTACCGAATCCTCAGACAGAAAGGGTGAGCCTATCTCTGTGAATCCTTAGACTGCTATTGTTTCTGCAAAACCTCAGGTTTCACTTGAGCTCCTGTCTCATACTCCTCTCCACCCAGCCATGTCACTCCTGTCTCCATCTCCCTAGTGCTGGGATTAAAGGTGTGTGACCCCAAGTGTTGGGATCACCTTTGTGTGAGCTCTGTTTCTCTTTTAGACAGATTCAATCTTGTTAATTCAAGGGTGGCCTTGAACTCACAGAGATCCATCTGCCTCTGTCTCCCAAGTGCTGGGATTAAAGGTGTGAGCCTTCACTGCCTGTTCTCTATGGCTAACAAGTGTGGTTAGCTCTACACTCTGATCTTCAGGCAAGCTTTATTTGTTAGATTACAGGCAAAACATCACTACAAAAACCATCATGCGGGCGATAGGAGTTGAATTTGGTCCTCTGTAGCAAGTGCTCTTAACTGTTGGGCCACTCTCTAACCCTAGGAATGTTCTTTCAATATTAGTTTTTACATTTATTTATTGGGGGAGAGGTCACACTACAGTGTTGTGTGGAGATCAGGGGAGAACCTTCAAAGATGACTCTCTCTTTCCACCAGGTGGACCCAGGGACCACACTCGGACCATCAGTCCAGCTGCAAGCTCCGCTGCCCGCTGAACCACGTATGAACGTTCTCTTAAAGATTAAAGTCGGCAATTATCTCCACCACCACCCCTTTGGTACTACTATAACAAATGTAGATTATCACGACCAGACTTCCTTCACGCTGAAGCATAGAGAGACAGAGACTATCTAGAGAGAACAGCCATAGAGGTCAGCACTGGGGCTGGAGCATTCAGCAGCACAGCTTGCTTTCAGCTTTCTTTATGTCTTCAAAGACAGAGAACAGAAAACACTACCAAACTGGAATCCAGAGTCCGGCTGGCAAGATGACACGTAGCAGATAAAGGTGTTTGCCGTGCAGACTTGGCGGGGTCCCCAGAACCTGTTCCACAAAGTCATCTTCCACACATGCATTGGCACACACATGCACACTCACTCACACTTAGGCAAGTATGCTTCCACACGACTACTGATAATTTAAGAAACGTGTTTACCTACTAGGTGTGGATGTGTGTGTGTCTGTGTGTGGCTGTGCACATGCAAGCACAGGGCCTGCAGAGGCCGGCGGCACTGGATCCTCTGAAACTGGAGTTGCAAATGGTGGGGGCCACCTGATGTGGGTGCCAGAAACTGAACTCTGGTCCTCTGGAAGAACACCCAGTAAGTGCTCCTAACCACTGAACTGTCTCTGCAGCCCCAACAATAAAATATATTTTTAAAGAATCCAGAGCAAGTCCATATCTCTGAGTCGAAATCTCAAGCAAATCAACTCACAGATATGGAAGTTCAGGGCAGACATTAGTTACTAATTGAAAATGAAGACGTATGCTACATGAAAGAACGTGGGAGAGCCATACCCAGTTTTCCATTTTCCCCATCCACACATCCATGTTTTTGCCTCCATTCTGGTTTGACCGGTCTTCATGTGTGTATCAATAAATGCTCCTGCAGAATCAAACGCTAACAGAAGCCACCCTATACCCACAGCTGGTCCAGGAAGAAGGAAGTGCAGCGCAGAAGCCTTGGCAGGGATGAACAGATAGTGATGAATAAACAAAAAGGCCCATTCCTGTTCTTCATGCCATTGTCCTTCACAGCATCTGACTGTGATGATGGGTGGAAGGTGGTGCAGGGCGGCTGGAACGCTCCCATATCACTAGTGGAAATGCTCGCAGGGGTTGTCACCCTGGAAAAGAGCTAGGTAGTTTCCTACACAGTTAGCTGTGCGGACTCTGTGACCCTTGGCATCACTCCCAGGTACTCATCAGAGAGGAGGATGTGACTGGATATCGATGGTAGCTTGACTCACAATCACCCCAAATGGGATAAGACAAATCCCCTGAGCCGATGAAAGAATAGGTGAGCCACGTGCGTATACATGCAGACAAAATGGAAAGCTTTGCGACTTTAAAAGAGAACGAACCGATGATAGAAGCAGCAATGTGCGTGACTCTCAAGTGCACTGTGCTAAAGTAAAATCAAAACATCAGCATCAGGGCTGGGGAGATGAGGAGAGATGGCGCAAGGGCTGGAATTCAGTCCCCAGAAGCCACGTTTTAGAAAGCTGGACGTGGTGAAGTGCACTTGTGCCATCACGACCGGTATGTGGGGTGGGGAGAAGGAGGGACAGGACAGGACGGGATGAGGCACCCATGTACTTATGGTATTTTGTGGCAGGCCAGCCTGGCCTAATTGATGAGCCCCAGGTTCCAGTGAGAGACATTGTGCTGATCATACTAGGTTTGTTTTGTTTTAAATAAATTCACAGTGTGGTAGCATATACCTATAATCTCAGGACTCACAGGCTGAGGCAGGAGGATGTCAAGTTTGAAGCCAGTCTAAGCCACACAGTGAGACCTTGTCTCTCTCTCTCTCATATATATATATATATATATATATATATATATATATATATATATATATGATAGATAGATAGATAGATAGATAGATAGATAGATAGATAGATAGAGAAAATAGAGGTCACTTTCACCAGTTACCAAAATGGAATAAGGCTGTCACTGAACTCTAACTTTGAGACTAAAGTCCTCTTGCTTCTTTGTATGCACATGAACTTGTGTTCCAGAAGAATAGCCCTTCTATACCACAGTCCCAAGCCACTCTGCGTCCACAGCCCTCCTAACGTCGTGACACCTGGTTGGCAGGTGGAATCCTGGCATCGGAAATCCCCACACAGGCCCATCCACCACCCGAGTTCTTCCCGCATCCTGGAGCAGTTGGCCATCCTTGCCCGCATGTTTCCTCTCCTGTCCTGACGGTGACTACTAAACCAGCCTCGGTTCTTACGCTCCCCATACGGGTGATCTACCTGTTCATATGTTATAGACAAGCAGGCCCCAGCACCCAGCAAACTTGTCCAGTGGCCCTCAACTCTATCATCTCCAGGGTGTGAGTCTCAGCCTGAAGGACTCTCCCCCACTTTCTCTTTCCCTGTGCACATTCATCAGCCCTAAGTATCCTTGAGTTTTCCTATCTCCTTCGGTCATTGTCGTTAATAGTTCTTTATGTTAAATATTCCCTAGTCAAATTATGCCTAGACTCTGCTCGAGGACCCAAGTCTGGCAGACAGAGAACTGGTATCTCTGATAACCTGATAACCTCTGAGTTGCTTGGAATGGGTTGTTCATTCTCCTTAAACCCCACCACACACACACACACACACACATACACACACACAGTCCCTGCACCCACCTCTAGTGTCGTATCTCAGCATGCTTCAGGAAGGCAGTTACACACTATAAAAAGTCTGCAGTTTTTAAGGGGAACAGAGAGTGGCTATGGGGTTCGGGAACTTCTTTGAAGCTGAACAGCTGTCTATAGAGCTTCTGCTCTTTAAAAAAAAAAATGCCTTTGTTTTCTCTCCTTCTCCCTCCCCTTCTCTCTCCTTACCCCTCCCGTTCTCTCCTGTAGAAAACGGATAATTAGTTAAGGGATTAGAGCGCGGACAAACAATAAAGGCAAGAGAAAGGGAATCTTATTCACCGCTTACTCACGCCAAGTTTTCAGACAATCCCTGGGACAGGGCAGTCTGCACAAGTCATTTCCTTATAAGAAAAGAGGCAAAGATTCAAAGTCCCACAGGTTACAGACCAGGCAGGAGGGCCAAACAGTGATAAGGCTGGCACCAGAGGAGCACACGGTGAGTGCCAGAAGCTGATCTAGGCACCTTGCTCCTGTGGATTGGTCTTCAGGTGTGAGAACCGAAAGTCTGAGGGCCACCATCGGCACATTGTCCCCTCACCTGCAGATAACCTGCACCACAGTTGAGAAAGCCACAATAACCGAGGCCTCTGTGTTGAGCCAGGGCCAAGTGAAAGAGAAACTTCATGTGCCATAGATACCTGCTGCAGGCCGTGGACACCCCACAGAGTGTGAGCGAGAGCCTTCCAAGACCCCGGGAAGGAGCGCCTCCCTGGAGCAGCTGCTTGCTGGCTTCAGTGCCAAGGCTGTCCCTCTTCTGGGTTACAACTCAAAAAAGCACAACTTTTCCTCTCCTGCCTCTGTATCTCTCCTGCCTCTGTTGTGTGAACAAAGCACGCTCGCCCTGCCATTCCGGGTTTCTCAGTCTTCTCGACGTCTCTACAGCTTCCTGTAGACCTTCACGTTAATGCACAAGGCTTGGCTTTCTTCCTCTTCTGCCCCCACCACTCACTCCCACCCCTCAACACCCCCACTCCATCCTGCAGTGGCCACAGGATTCACAACTGGCTTTCCCTGTGGTTTTTCTTTCCAACTCTAGTATGACAATCCTCAAGCTTCCTTCTGAGTCCGTTAGAAAATTCTTTTAGCAATAGGGCCTGGTGGCGCATGCACACGCCTTTCATCCCAGCACTCTGGGTGGACCTCTGTGAGTTCGTGGCCAGCCTGGTTTACTTCAAAGAGAGACCCTTCTAAAACAAACAAACAAACATAAATAAGCAAATAAATACAATTCTTTTATCGGTGAGACCAAGAACCTGCAAGAGGGAACCCCAATTTCCCAACAATAGGATGCCTAGATTTGCTCTTTGGGTTTCCCGCCTTCTTGCCATCTGAACCACAAGAACACGTGCTGTATAGGCAATAAAAGGTCTAAGGTGGGGGGTAAAAGGTTGGTAGAAGAATCCTGAGTCCCTGAGAGATTGCTCGACACATAGCTACCCGCCAGCCTGGCTACTATTTAAAATCAGTATGTTCACCTTGAACTATTATTTAAAGGCAATATATTCTTTTGTGAGGGAGGGGTTGAGACAGAATTTCTCTGTGTAACAGTCTTGGCTGTCCTGGAACTCCTTCTGCAGACCAGATTGACCTCAAACTAACATATCTGTCTGCTTCTGCCCCCCCCCACTCCACCACTGGTATTAAATGCATGTGCCACCACACCTGGCAAAAACATGTATTTCTTCTTGTTGGGTGTCTGCCCTACAGCTACTAAGCCTTGCCCTGACTGACAGGTGCCTGGTGGGCTGAGTAAGTTCATAAGCGTAGGTTGTCCTCGTCCTCATCTTGACAGTTACGGCAGGTTTGGATCTGAGACTGGACTGGACCCCAGAGTGGCTTACGAACTTGAACTGGGGTGATACTAACAAATCCCCTCTGGCCTCTGACAGCCATTCTTCACTTTCTGTTACCGGGGTGCAGTGAGACCGACATGGGGCGGCTGCCGCTGACAAGCTTGTCCCTCTGCGTGAGGGATGCCTGCCTCTCACTTCCTCCATTCTGAGCTGCATGTGGAGGCTGCAGGTCATCCAGGAGACAGAGGTAAGAGTGGCAAGCAGGGCATGAGCTGCCCGTTGTGGTTTGCGAATGCAGAACCAAGTGAGCGAACCAAAGAGGTTATGATTTGGCCAATTTGAGCCAGGTGTGGTGGCTCGTAACTCCGGAGGCTGAGACAGAAGGAACGTCATGAGTTCTCATCAACCGGGACTCTGCTACGAGACCCCATCTCAGGAAAATACAAATGGGCTATTTTGACTAATCTTTTTTTTTTTTTTTGGTTTTTCGAGACAGGGTTTCTCTGTGGTTTTGGAGCCTGTCCTGGAACTAGCTCTTGTAGACCAGGCTGGTCTCGAACTCACAGAGATTCACCTGCCTCTGCCTCCCAAGTGCTGGGATTAAAGGCGTGCGCCGCCACCGCCCGGCTTATTTTGACTAATTTTATCCTGCTTTAGGGCATGGGAAATGCTGTGGCTGAGTAGGGCCAGGGTAACTAAGGGGTTAGGAGCCTGTGAGAGCCCCGCAAGAAAGAGCAAAATGCCACCTGCAACTAGATAACCAAGGTTCCAGTGTGGAGAGCTGGGTGACCACGAGATAGGAATTATCTCCCTGTAGGAAGTGAGGGCAAGGCCCTGTGGTAAATTATAAACTAGTTTTGCTTTCCAAGAACCAGAACCACAGAGCGACTAGATCCACAGTTTACAAAGGAAGCAAACCACGCTGAGAGAGAGTGGACAAAGATAGCCACCAAGTGACCTCGCTCCCGGTTGGCTGCTGCCCCCACCCCACCCCCACCGTGGGCGGGTGGGGAAGGAGAGAGTATGTGGACCCCTCACTTGTTTCTTGAGAGGTTTCCCCGCCTCCTAGTAGTACCCTCTACAGGAGAACAAACTTTACTGGGAGCCTCTGGAGTCATTCCAGATCCAAACTATAATAAAAGTCTAGAAATTCAAAGAAAGAGAGATGATCATTCGAAGGAACAAGGTTTGGAGACCATCTTCATCGAAAGAACAGCCAAAGACAGGCCGTGGAGTGGAACGGTCGGAGAGCAGATATTGCTGGGTCAGAGGAAGAAAAGCCTCTCTAGGAACTGGGATTGTTCTGGTCTCAGAAAGTAAACAGTACCATGAGTTCCTGGAAGACAGAGAGGACGCTTGTGAGCACCCGGTGCCATAGAGAGGAGACAAGGGTGGAGAAAGAAGGGTCCTCTTGTGAGCACCAGGTGCCATAGAGAGGAGACAAGGGTGGAGAGGGGTCCTCTTGTGAGCACCAGGTACCATAGAGAGGACACAAGGGTGGAGAGGGGTCCTCTGAGCTTGGGTGGCGGTCCGTAAGGGCTGAATCTAGTATGGCAGGATATGAGAACATGGAGGTACACTTCCAAGAACTTGAACTTTCATCTGAGGAAACGGGAAGTTGACAGTACAGACCCAGGGTGGGGCTTCCGCAGTTGAGCTCATATGAGAGACAGGTGAGCTTGTGGTACCATAGAGAGAGGAGACATGGGAAAGAAAACAGCGAGCCAACCCAAGTCTCTTGGAGAAAAGGAAGGGAAAGACTGCTCACGTGAAGGATCAACCAGAAACTGAGCAAAGGGAATGGCGGGGTCTGTGAAGTTCTTGCCATACAAGCATGAGGGTCTGAGTTCGGTTGGTCAGAACCACGAGTTTTTAAAAACTGCATTAGGCTGGAGAAATGGCTCAGTGGTTAAGAAAGCACAGTGCCCTTGCAGAGGAAGGAGCCAGGCTCCATTCCCAGCACACACAGTGAGCGCCTGACAACCGCGTGTAACTCCAGCTCCAGGGGCTCTGACAGCCTCTTCTGGTGGCACCTGCACTCAGTCACTTGTGCATTCCAACACACACACACACACACACACACAAAACCACTGGAACCAAGTGCAACCTCTAGCTCCTCCTGGGCCTTGTATACATGGAATGTCGCTTTTTTGTTCTGCGCCAGCAATGACTCAGAAGTCGCCCCTTCTCTGCTTTCTAGGGGAAATAATGGAAACACTGGTAAGTCAGGATTCCCAGAGAGAATTCTGTTGTGTAGCAGGTAGGCCAACTGTCCTCTGACCCGGACAGGAGGGTCCTCTCTGTATGTTTAAGGGGTTTCATTTCATCCGACCACACTCCTCCTGCTGAGGCAAGGAACCTGCAGCTGAAAGCCATGGTCTCATGGGCTCAGCACCGTTTTCTTCTGGGCCATGCTCTGGGTGCCTGAGACCCCACACATTTCTGCCTGCACTGACCTGAACCATTCATAGGACCCAGATTCCTCTTTCCTTGTTCAGTCCCTCAAGGGCTGACTGCACAGCTGGAGAGCATGGCCCCATGGGATTTCTAAGCGACACAGGTTTGGTGGGTGGAGATGAGCGGGCGTGGGTTACCTACACGGTGCGCCCAGGGTCAGCTGCAGCATGGGAAGGGACAGAGTCAGTAACAGGACAGGCCCCCTGGCACACGTGGTAAGGGGTCGGCTGTTTCCGTGATCTGTGGAGGAGCTTCATGCTGTCCGAGGCTTCCCACCTTGGCCCTGTCCTTCAGAGAAGAAAGTGGAGGGGGTGGTATGTAAGCACAGAAACGCGGAACATGTGTTATTTAATCTTTTATTTTTTTAGGGATTTAGACTTCCATCTATGATCTTGCCCCAGAGGTGTTCTGGAAAGCAAGTTCTCTGAGATCTACTTTGTGCCATAGGTCCACTGTTGTGAAACCCGCAGTCTCCATGATGATTTAAAGCCATATATGTGTTACAAATGAGTGTGTATTAGCTCAGTTGGCACATTTGACCCCCTTGAGCCAGGATCAGAAAGGCCAAAGCTCGGATATTAGAGGCCAGGCTGCCTGCCCGTCACGCCTCTCGCTTCCCTTTGCCCTTCTTCGCCTACTTTCCCTTCCTAGGAACGGTGAAACATCTATTGACAGTTGGCCAGGCTGTGGTCATCTCAAGGCTCGACCAAGAACCAAGACCTACTTTTTCATTTTCTGTTTTTTTGAGACAAGGTCTTGCTATGTAGCCCAGGCTGAGCTCAAACCTGCACATTCTTCCTGCCTCAGCCTCCCAAGGGTTTGGATTCTAGGCCTTTGACACCACACCTGGATTGGCTTGTGATATCTCTTCAGGTTGACTGCTGGCACCCATGCCTCACCCCTATGCTGCCTGTGGAAAGCCTCCACCCCCACCCCCTCTCCGGTGGCTTGCAGGCTGCCGGATTGTCCTGCAGCAAGTGTAGCTCAACCACTCCGGAGTATGCAGTCAAGGGAATGAGAGGGAAATGGCCGTGACCTAGCCTATCCACTCACTGTCCTTTATGGAAGGTGAATCCGGCCCCTCCTTTTAGAAGGAAGAGTGCAAAGTGTCTGTGAACATATCATAAAGCTACCATAAACCCCTGTCAGAAAGTGTCACATAAAGGGCACTGCTTATACTTATGGATGTAAGGTCTTCATTTCATAGTGAGTTAGTGGGTACCCAGATTTGGTAACGTTTAATATCAGTGTGATGATGTGGTATATATGTGTAGATGTTGTTGCTGTTTTCTTTGGTTGGTTGGGTTTTGTTGGTTTGTTTGTTATGTTGAGACAGGTTTCTCCGTGTAGCACTGGCTGTCTTGGAACTCACTCTGTAGACCAGGCTGGCCTCAAACTCCCAGAGATCCGCCTGCCTTTTTAGTCCCGAGTGCTGGGACTAATGGTGTGCTGCACCATGCTCCAAACATGCGTGTATTCACCTGTAGTCATGGACTGGATGTTTCTATCCCTCCACACTTGCTACATTGGAATCCTAAGCCCCAGTATGACAGTGGAGAACAGCACAGCCCCGATCTCACAGGAACAGCTTCACATGGTGGATTCGTGTGTTATATCGATACAACTGTGGGGTAAAATAGAAAACCGTGTCTTTTCAAATGAAGCGAGGGACTTCAAGGAACTTTTGAGTTTAGCCAGTTCCAGCTAGGTGGCTCTGAACCACTTCCTCCCTCCCAGAAGTACTTTCTGTTCCCTCTCGGAGTCTTAGACCCCTATCTGCCCCCCTCTGTGAGGAGCTAGTGAGGACGTCTCCTCTGGAGTACCTAAAGGGGTCCCCCATTCTCTCGGAAGCCATTCCAACCTGGTCCTCCTCCTCCTGACCCTGTGTTTGTGAGGCGATCGTGGCGACCTGATCAGACACCCTGGCCTGGGTGTGCAGACACCCTACTGTTTCCACTCTGTTCTTGGCTCTTCTTAACGTACTGTCTGATGCCTCAGTACCATGTATCTGTTTCTTTTTTAAAAAATATTTATTTATTGTGTATACAGTGTTCTGCCTGCATATATGCCTGCAGGCCAGAAGAGGGCATTACAGATGGTTGCTGGAACTGAACTCAGGACCTCTGGAAGAGCAGTTGGTGCTCTTAACCACTGTATATGCAGTGTTCTGTCTACATGTATGCCTGTACACCAGAAGAGGGCACCAGATCTCATTACAGATGGTTGTGAGCCACCATGTGGTTGCTGGGAGTTGAACTCAGGACCTCCGGAGGAGCAGCCAGTGTTCTTAACCTCTGAGCCATCTCTCCAGCCATGTATCTGTTTCTTTAAGTTTCCTCTTTCCAGTAGCTACTAGATAGTGCAGGGAGGTAACCTGCTGTTCTTGTTACATCACAAACTGGTCCTTATTGTGGTACACACTGGTTCTGGATCTGCTTCCCCACCCGATCCAGGATGAGCACACATCCCTGCTATGCACCGTCCTGAGGACCTCCTGCGCCTTCCAGTGGGGAGCGTGGATGGCCTCCAAGAGGAACATGCATTTCCTTCACCATATTTTTAAGATTGATTTGTATTTGTCGTGTACGCGTGTTTTGCTTGCATGTCTATCTGTCCACCACCTGTCTGGTGCCCACGGAAGCCAGAAGATGGTGTTGTGTCCCCGGGAACTGAAGTTACTGACGGTTGTGAGCTGTTATGTGGTTGCCGGGCATGGAACCCAGATTCTCCTGAAGAGCGGCTGGTGCTCTAACCACTCATGACGAAGTTATCCGAGAGCCAGGCTGATGCAGCACTGCTGACCACTTGCAAAGGTCCCATAGACGCAACAAGAATGTAAAAAGCCTTTTTTAGAAAATAGCAGCAATTTGTGTGCCAGGGAGACCAAAGATGGTTTGGGGAGCCCTCCTGAGAGAACACAGGGGAGGAACTGCGTGGGAGCCCTCATGAGAGAACACAGAGGAAGGCTCCCAGGGGATGAACTGCATGGAAAGCAAAGGAAATATCTGACTGAGAACAGTTAGTCCTGTGACGCTTCATCTATGTTGTCCTGTGGGGAATTTCGAGTCAGTTGGCTGCGTGTAACTGGTTGGCTTTAAGTTTTGGTTTACTTTAAAGCAGACGTTTTAAAGAACTAGCTCAAGTTAAGTTTCAGTTTCGTTTCCGCACCAAGCAAGGCAGAGGCAGGAGTGTATGGCAGGGTAACAGGTGTGGGAGGCCCCCTTCAAAACGCCCGGCACGCTTGCTGTTTCTCAAGCATTGCCCTTTCTTCCCCTTCCTTCCTTTTCTTTCTTTGTTTCTTCGCACCTCTTCCTTCTTCTTTTCTGTTTTGTTTTGATTTGATTTTGGAGTAGTTTGCTTCTGAGGACCTACCTCAGTGGCAGAGCACACACTGGCAGAGGGCCCGAGTAGGGTCCCAAATAAAAAACCAAACCAACAACCAGGCAGTGGTGGCGCACGCCTTTAATTCCAGCACTCGGGAGGCAGAGGCAGGCGGATCTCTGAGTTAGAGGCCAGACTGTACAGAGTGAGTTCCAGGACAGGCTCCAAAGCTACAAAGAAACCCTGTCTCAGAAAAACATAAAACAAAAAACAAAACCAAAAAAATCCCAAAATCCCAACACCTGAACTCACAAACATTCTTGGGAGCCCAAAGGCTTCCCTCACTATATATAGCACAAATAAATAGAGTCCACTAATGGCAGACAGATATGGGTCCAGACTTTCCTGGCCCACCAGCCAGATGGACCCTGGGGAAGAACCACACCTTTAAAAGCGTCTGTTGTCCCCGCAATAAAAGGGAGATAACAGCCCATACTACGGGGCTGCAAGGATTAGACAGCATCATTCATGTGAAACATTAACTTTCTGTGCAGATAACGTTAATAAATGGCAGACGGAATGACTACATGCCTAAATCTCACGTGTGTTCTTGCTTTCTGTGTCTCAGTAGGAGCCCTGGCTCGTGTCTCTGAGTGGTTGGGCTCTATTCTCTCCCCTTGTCATAAACCCAAAGTATCTCAGATCACTTGTGTGATGAAGCCCAACATGCTCGTTCCTACTCTCTCACCAAAGGCACCACATAAAATACAAGCACTAATGTATAGACTTGACTAGAACTGACATCAGCATTAGAACCATAGGAAAGGAACACAGGACCTGCTGGGCTCACGGAGGGCACTCACCAGCCACAGGGCTGTGGCTTCAGTCAGTGGACACCTATAGGTAAGGGACGGAAGCTGGGCGAGGGAAGACTAAATCCCTTCTCCACACGTTTCTGGCCAGGTGTCCCGACAGGTGTCCCTTTCCGGTAAAGCAAGACAAAAAGCAACGTGCAGAGAAGGGCCTATGTTGCCTCACTACTGTGAGATCTGGGTTTGTGTAGCCCTTTCAGCTGGGATGTGCACTGTTGAGAAATCCAGACACAAGTGGGGGCAACTGGGAACCCCAGAGAGGCAGGAACCATGCCCTGCCCCCAGTCCCTTGTTTCTAAGAGTGGAGACCAGGGATATGGCATCTGGTATCTGGCTAGCACCCTGGGTGCATCTGACCTGAAAGCTCAACACAGGCAGAAACTGTCCAATGTCACTCCAAAGAGTCCCTCCCCAGATGCTGTAGCTGTCCCGGTCTCCAGAGCATCAAGGATGTTGCCAAGGAGGCAGAACCTCTTTCCGCAGCTGGGACTGTACCACCACTAGGGAGTACTTCAGTTTTGTTTTGTTTTGTTTTTTGTCCATCTTTTTTTTTAATTTATTTATTTATTAAAGATTTCTGCCTCCTCCCCGCCACCGCCTCCCATTCCCTCCCCTCCCCAGTACTTCAGTTTTGATTTCCCAGCAATTACCAGAGAAAACCGAAAGTGTGTTCTTGCCCTGAGCCGCTCCCCTTCCCTGGACTGCAGGGTCGGGGCAGAAGTGTTTCAAAATAGTACTAGCAAAGGCAGGGTAGAGAGACGAGGAAAATGAGGAGGCCATGGGAAGTGAGCCCCTCACTCCACCGTCTGGTTATGGTTCCTGTTGGCTCCGAGTCAGAGACTTTCAACACAGCAAACATGTCTGCCTAGAGACAATGTTTCTTTTCCAAGAGATCTCAACCAGGAATGTTAAAAACCACAAATGAACTGTGCTGGGGCCAGAATGTTCACACTGTTTAGCTGAATCAGCTCTCTCCTCCCTTAAGCCTGAACAATGACCCCCATAAAACCACTTAATCATTCATTTACAAACAGACATTCTTTCAAATAAGAGAAATAAGTAGGCTGATTCATCTGAACTTTTTTTTTAAAGACAGAGTTTCTCTATGTAACTTAATTGTCCTAAAACCAGCTCTGTAACCCAGGCTGGCCTCGAACTCACAGAGATCCCCCTGACTCTGCCTCCCCAGCGCTGGGATTAAAGGTGTGCACCATCACACCCAGCTTCAACCTGCTTTCTTATAGAACCCAAGACCACCAGCCCAGGGATGGAACCAGCCACAATGTGCTGGACTGTCTTCCATCAATAACTAAGAAAATGTCATACAGCCAAGATCTTCTGGAGGCATTTTCTCAGCTGAGGTTCCCTCCTTCCAGATAACTCTAGTTGGGGTAACAAGTTGCTACAGACCAGCCAGCACACTGGCCTTTATCAGGTCAGGAGGGGAGGACAAGGCCAGAAGTTTGCCATCTTTCTATCTGTGGCCCCTTTCACTGTCTGTCTGTCTGTCTGACCTGTTTAGCTTTTAGTCCCTCGTCCTTGTATGAAGTCTGCTCTTTCTCTCCATGTTAGCTTCAGCTCTGGCGTCTTGTTGGCTCTTTCTTGTTAATTTTTCCCATTGTGTCGATTTAGGGAAAAAGAACAAAGCCAGTCATTTCTCAGGATTTGCAGCAAATCATACAGCGCCGCTCTTGTTCTTGTTCACAAAGATAAGAGTGTGTGTCCTCCCGCTATTCTAAAATTAGCACTAATGGGGCCAGGCTGTTGACACACACCTGTCGCCCCAGTGCTCAGGAGGTGGAGGCGGGAGGGTCACCAGGAGTTGAAGTCTCTTTGACAGGTCAGGCTTTACCTCTCTGCCAAGGCGTTGATTTGTGTTTAAGCGGAAAATTCACAGACTGTTTCATCAGCTGTACAAACACCAGAAGCGGTTTCAGCTGGTCTGCACAGGGCTCAGACTGTCTACCCTCAGTTCAACTGAACCCACCTGTGACATAACCCAACCCCTCCTAGAGAATGAGACCAACAGTGTGCTGGTTGCGGCCAGCAGCAAGGAAGGGCAGGGTCCCGAAGCTTTGTTTTCAGAAGCCAAGTTGTTCTCCACCATCTCCACCCACATTGGCCTCCCTGAGGTTACTGCATTTTAATGTCACAAAGCCTCCCTTTGCAGCCACACCTGGCTTGCTGGCAGTCAGGGATGGGGGTGCTTGGATTGCTCCACCAGGCAGGTTTCTCTTCCATCTGTACAGCTTCCCTAGTGCTGAGCTCAGCCACGTGTGCATGGGCGGCTGGTGACACTCTTCTGGCTGCGATGCACACACCAGGAAGTATAAAGGATTGTCGCGTCTGTCCAGAGTATTTGAGGTCCATTTCAAGTCCTCCTCCTCCAAGCTTTGTGACTCTGGAAAGGTCGCTCGGCCTTTCCTCATCACAAAACGAAGATGAAGATAAGGTCCGCTAAGGCATCCCTCTGTGTGTGTGCATGCATGCATGTGTGTACACATGTATGTGTGGATTTTCCTTAATCACCCTACCTTCTTTTTCAAGATGGCTTTCCCTGAACCTGGAGTTCGCTGAGCTAGACTTGTTGACCAGTAAGCCCAAGGGCTTCCTGTCTCCACCGCACCTGTTCATTGCTGGATTCCAGGCACACACTCCCATGCCCAGCTCTTTACGTGGATGTTAGAGACCCAAACTCAGGTGTTCATACTTGCGTAGCAAGCATGCTACCCATGGGCCCATTGCCTCGGCCCTTAGCTTTTCTTCCATGAGTATGAAATCCTAGCCACTGCCACGTGTGCCTTCCACAAGCATTTCTCTAGTGAGTGAGGACCTAAGTCGCCTCTGTGTTCCCTCTAGCTGTTAACTGCAATGCTAGAGAACTAAATTGCTTTACCTGTGTCTGAACTCGTCTGCCTTCAGGGGTTTACTAAGCCACCTCATGAGTTTGTTTTCTCTATGTTTAGGATGGTATCAAGTCCCTAACTTTGTGGATTAATCAAGTGGTCATCTAATTGCTCTTTCTAACATTTATTTATTGTACATTGGGAGGTCAAAAGACAACCGCAAGAGAACGTTTTCCCCTTCAGCCATGTTGGTGTGGGTAAACAATGTTATGCCCAAATCCACAAAGTCCCCCAAAAGCCAACAAGGAGACTGAGTCTTGTATGTAAAAGCAAAGAGTCTTTATTTTGTGCAAGTTTGCAAACTCGGTCTCTCTGCATGTCCAATGTATTTGAATAAATGGAGAGCCCCTAGCTCAGTTAGAGTTGGGTTTTTATAATAGTAGAGGTGGGAATGAGGGGTTTCTGAGGTTCAGGGCCCTTGATTGACTGACATTTGTCTAGGGGTGCCCTGGTGACTGTGTCCTGGCAGGTGATCCTATCTACAGCGGTCGGAACGTTAGGCATTTCCTTTGGATGGTCTGTTCTTGTAATCTTAGTTTATGGTCCTTCCTGCAACCAGGTATTGCTTTAGGGTAAACTACTGAGACTTAGGCCTCCATTAAATTTATCAATGGCTGAGTCCTACTCTGGGAGGTGATAATGGTTGGAAGTAAAGAACTTCCTTTGGGTGATCTGTTCATATTTAGCTTATCATGGCTGGCTCCTGTATTTCCCCCTTCATAAGCACCGATGACAGGACACAATGTTGGGTCCTGCTTGCCCCTGGTTTTAAGGAGGTATGGAACTACTTAAATTAATAAATCCATTAATTGAGAACTCTGAACCTATTTTTCTAGTATATCAGCAGGCACTATAGGTAGTTATCTTTCCCCCATGCCACACAATACAACCCATTAAAAACTGTAACCACCAGCGCTTGTCTCGGGCCTAGAGGAAAAGCTGATGGTTAATGGATATAGCTTCAGTTTAGCAAAATAGAAAAGTTCTAGAGATGGAGGGTGAAGGAGAAATAAACTAAAAAGAAGGTCATGACTGCTCCTAGACCACGGAGGAGAAGGTTTCACTGTAGATAAGACGGAGAGAACAGCCAGATGCCTCTGCAAGAGTCCAGACTGGGCCGAGGGAGAGGGGAGAGGAGCTGCTGACCAAGAGGAGGGGCCTGGGCCAAGAAACTGGCTGAGAGAGTGGAAGGATCCAAAAGGTTGGCATAGCCAAAATGGCTGGACTACATAGGGAAGAGCAGCTGGGGGAGGGGCAGCGCAGGCCCTGGACTGGAGAGTTCGGGATACAGCACCCAGCATGCCAGCCAGGAGGACCCTCTACCAGGTAGGGACTGGAGGATGCTGGGAGAACCTGGCAGCCAGTGTCCACGTTGATATGTTAATAGGCACCTCAGTTAGCCAGTTTGTCCCAGGAGTGAGAACTAACAGATGAAAAACATGAACATGACTGTCACCATTAAATTATCAACAGGACACTATGCAAGAGAGAAACTTTGTTGAAGTCTCTACCATACACGGGAACAAGTGGACAAAGTCACTGTGTGATGAAGTGCGTTTTAAATCCCACAACAGACTGGTGGTGTCTGTGTCACTCCTGGAATTTTTGCAGAACAAATCTGTATGATTAAATGAAAACAGAATGTCTTCCAAACTTACAAATGGCGAGGCTGAAGACTGGTATTAGAAATGACTGCCTGGGCCGGGCGGTGGTGGCGCACGCCTTTAATCCCAGCACTCGGGAGGCAGAGGCAGGCGGATCTCTGTGAGTTCGAGACCAGCCTGGTCTACAAGAGCTAGTTCCAGGACAGGCTCCAAAACCACAGAGAAACCCTGACTCGAAAAACCAAAAAAAAAAAAAAAAAAAAAAAAAAAAAAAAGAAATGACTGCCTGGGCCAGGCAGTGGTGACACACACATTTAATCCCAGTGCTCAGAAGGTAGAGGTAGATGGATCACTGTGAGTCTGAAGCCAACCTGGTCTACAGATCAAGTTCCATGACAGCCAGGGCTACACAGAGAAAGCCTGTCTCTAAAAAAAACAAAAACAAAAACAAAAAAAAGGAAAGAAAAGAAAAGGCTGTCCATACCATGAAACATTGCGAATAAGTTATTAAACACAGAGACAAAATGCTGGGATCCCTGTTAACTTTGACATGCTTTCTACAAGGGCAAACCAAGGGAACTGCTGAATGCTACCCACCGTGCGTGTGTGTGCGTGTGCGTGTGCGTGTGCGTGTGTGTGTGTGTGTGTGTGGCCTGTGAACAAAGTGCCTCCCGGGCACCAACCACGCCCCGTGCTTTTGGCCACTGGGTTCCCGGGTCTGGGTTACTTACTGGGACAATTCCCAGCCTTTTCTCTTTGGCCCATGAACAGCCTAATGACGGTTCAGTGGCAATGGACACAAGAGATGGATTCTTTAAAGAGTGTGGGTGGGTTTTAAATGTTTACAGTTACCCTCTTCAGATCTTTAGAACCCTAGAGAATATTTTTATCTAACAGTATCGCCACTAAATTTAAACCATGGCTTTAGGCAGTGACTGGTCACACACAGTTCCTCTGGGGTGTTGCTCTCTAAGGCTTTGGCATCGCTAGACTTTTGTGAAAGTTTTCTACAGCTCTGTCTTCAGATGTGGTTTGGTTTTGTTCTGTTTCCTCCTCTTTGACCGTACCCTGCCCAGGCCAGCAGTTCCCACTTGCCTATGCCGGGTGCCAGCTACCGACTTTCAACAGGGAGCCAAAGGGCTGTGTCTTGCTTTCTTAGGCTGCGTAGTGGATACTCAGTGCACGTCTACCAAATTCTCTTAGACCGTCAACAGCACTGATGCTGTCGATAACAGAATGGTGGAGAATGCACAATGGTCCAATGTGTGGCCGCCTCCAAATGCTACCCAGAGTCAATTGATTTGGGGAAGAAAGGATATTTAACAGGCGCATAGAAGACATTAAATATCATGACAAGTAGGCACGAGTGTGCGTGAATTACCTCCACAACACGTGTGAGCTTGTAATGGCAGCCGCCTGTGCGGGAGCGTGGCATAAGCAGCATCTGGGCAGCAGGGAAGTCACGGAAGGTCTGAGCTACGAGATGTGTTGAAATGGCTGTTGGTAAGGTGAAGAGGCCAGGCCCTAACCCCAGTGTTCGATTCTCAGGCGGCTCCTTCCTTCATGAAAGTCCCTCACTGCCTAGAGCCTGCTGGCCACACATTTCCTCATGCAGAAACCGCATGTGGCAACGACAGACATGTCATTAAAAGTCTTACAGAAAGTCACGTGGTCGGTAAGGAATGCCACTGCTGGACCTGTGTCCTAAGTCCTGGGAGTCTGTCTTGAGTGACTCACTCACTTTCCCAACCTTAATTCTCTCTCCGGCAGGAAGTCCTGGTGTCCACCTCCCTGGATTCTTGGTAGTCTCTTCCCATCACTACCTGGCCTTCTCAGTACTGTCATGGAAATAAAATGTCAGAAGCTCTGTCTTCTGCTAAAGCCAGTCCAGCTGTAAGCACGCTTTAGTTAGTCTAGTGGTGGTGTTCCGGCAGCCAGCTGGGAGCACAGCCTTGAAATCCTCTCGTTTCACCGTGGCTTCTGGGGAGACACCAAGTCCGCTGTGTGTCTGCTCACAAAAGCTGTACACGCGACTGTCCGATTTCAGCTCCATCTTCTATCTTATGACTCGTGTCAGTGTTTATCACCCGTCAGACAGCACGTGTCTGTCACCCCAACCATGTCTAAGATATTAGCTTCTTTCCGAAGGAAAACATGTGTCTGTGTTTACTGTTGAGAAAGGCAGGGAGCTGGGCGAGTAAACTTCTGAGGGTAGGGGCTGCAGAACAGCACTGATCCCACAGAGTGGAATCTCTGATTTAATAGGTAGATACTTTTCCTTTTCCAAAGGAAGCTCATGTATTTAATGAAAATGTGTGAAATTTTCAAGCATTTCATGAACTTTAACTTTGTTATTAATATTATATTCTTTACCCAAAAGGCTGAAATACTTCACGTTCCTTTCAATGTTTTCTATGAAAACATTTTCTCATGGCTTAGCAAGGACACTATAACTTATTTTGTCAGCATCTTCATCATCATTATCACCATCATCATCATCACCATCTTTATCACCATCATCCTCATTATCATCATCATCACCACCACCATCATTACCACCATCATCATCACCACCATCATCATCACCACCACCATCATTACCACCATCATCATCACCATCATCATCACCACCACCATCATCATCACCAGCACCACCATCATCATCACCACCACCATCATCATCACCATCATCATCATCACCACCACCATCACCACCACCACCATCATCATCACCACCATCATCATCACCACCACCACCACCATCATCATCACCACCACCATCACCACCACCATCACCACCATCATCACCATCACCACCACCACCACCATCATCATCACCATCATCATCACCACCACCACCACCATCATCATCACCATCACCACCACCATCACCACCACCATCACCACCACCACCATCATCATCACCACCACCATCATCACCACCACCATCATTACCACCATCATCATCACCACCATCATTATCACCACCACCACCATCATCATCATCACCACCACCACCATCATCATCACCATCATCATCATCACCACCACCATCACCACCACCACCATCATCATCATCACCATCATCATCACCACCACCATCATCATCACCAGCACCACCATCATCATCACCACCACCACCATCATCACCACCACCACCACCATCACCATCACCACCACCATCATTATCACCACCACCACCATCATCATCACCACCACCATCACCATCACCACCACCACCACCATCATCATCATCACCACCACCATCACCACCACCATCATCATCACCATCATCATCACCACCACCATTATCATCATCACCACCACCATCATCACCATCACCATCATCATCATCACCACCATCATCACCATCTTTATTACCATCATCATCATTATTGCCATCAGCATATCTATTATCATCATTATTATTTGGTTTTAGAGAGAATCCTTTTCTTGTGACTTCACACAAAAGCAGGGATCAAACTTAGGCCACCAGGCTTGTGCAGGAAGCGCTTGACCCAGTGAGCCCTCCTGGCAGCACGGGTTTTGGTTCTTTGAGAAGGCTTTACACTGATTTTCATAGTAGCTGCACCAGTTTGCACTCAGCCATGCTGAATAAAGTCTCTTTTCTATATCCTTGCCCGCTTTTGTTGGTGGCAACCCTCCTGACTGGGATGAAACAGTCTCAGCGTAGTTTTAATTTACATGTTTCCAAGGGCCAAAGATGGTGAACACCTTTGAAAACATCTCATGGTCATCTGTACTTTTTTTTGAGAATCGTTTATTTCATTGGCCCTTTTACTGATTGACAGTGTGGGTTCTGGTGTTTAATTTTTATAGTCTTTTCTACATTCCAGGTATCAATTCGTTTTCTGAAGTCTATCTAGCAAAGTTTTTCTCCCTCTCTGTAGGCTATGGAGTACGTTGGGCCATCCCTTTCCCCCTGATTGGCTGACATTTGTCTAGGGGTGCCCTGGTGAGTGTGTCCTGGCAGGTGGTTCTATCTACAGCAGTTGGAATGTCAGACATTTTCTTTGGATGGTCTGTTTTTGGGGGGTGCTCAGGTAATCTTAGTTTATGGTCCTTCCTGCAACCAGGTATTACTTTAGGGTAAACTACTGAGACTCAGGCCTCCATTAAACTTATCAATGGCTGAGTCCTGCTCTGGCAGGTGAGAATGGTTGGAAGTAAAGAACTTCCTTTGGGTGATCTGTTCACATTGAGCTTATCATGGCTGGCTCCTGTATTTCCCCCTTCACAAGCACCGATGACAGAACTCAGTGTTGGGTCCTGCTTGCCCCTGGTTTTAATGAGGTATGGAACTACTTAAATTAATAAATCCACTTAATTGAGAACTCTGAACCTATTTTTCTAGTATATCCACAGGCACTATAGGTAGTTATTTTGTCCCCCATTCCAGGGAGATCCCCCTAGTCTCAGCCTTTCAACCTACTCTGGGCAGGGAGCATGGGACCACAAGTTCCTTTCCGCAGCTACTTCCAGCTGACATTGGGGCACTGCCATCCGGGCCCAAGCAGGTTGAAAGGTCAGCCAAAGGTAAGGAGGAAATTCAAGCAATGGGGCACTCGTCAGACTTTGTTGAAGGACCAGGAAGTGTTCATATCAGCTGGACTGGTTCACATCAGCTTTCAGGAAGTTCAGAGTTCGCCACCATTCCAAGCAGGTTATAGTCAGCAACTGATGCTTAGATAGCCTCTGCCAGCCAAGTGGAAGCCTATTGAGATAAGTTTAAACTAGGAACAGAAGTTAAGCTTTATTTACTTAAAGAAAAACTCATACCGTAGAAAAAGAGCCGATAATGGGTATCTGTAAACAGAAGGAATAAACTCATACCTTTGCATCCTAGCAAAAACTCCAGATTTTGGTTAGAAGCGTGTATATTTTTCTGCTGTCCAGAGAACCATGTATGGTAGCTTCAGAAAGAGCTAACAAGTTGACTATAATTTTGTGGAAGTATCTGGATACATTTTGCTGCTAAACCAACATTATAACTGCCCTAGCCATCAATACTATCAAAGATCCTAGAAGGATAAATAAAGTATATCTGAGTACAGACCAAATAGTTTCTGAATCTACTGAAAATGACAGGGACCAGAGTCCATATACAGTTAGTCATACCCAGGTCTCCATAACATTGGAGGCAGAAATATCCAGAACAGCGGTCTTACTGTCAAAGGCCCATAAGGTGAATTTTTTTTATTTTTCTGTGCATGAAGGACATAGAAAAGACTGGCCTTATGTTGTCTAGGCAAAAGTGGTGCAATCAATTCTTCAAGGTCCTGCTGTTTGTCCACAGTCTGGACCGGGTCCTGGCACAGGTGTGCACTGGGGAATCTTGCCTAGTGGTCAGCATCTTTGTAACCCAGGTGGAGACATCATGGTGTCCCATAATCTTCTTTGGAGACCTTGGGTTACTGCTAGGATCTTGGAGTCTCTGTCTAATATAATAAGCTTTTAAATCATTATTTAAAATGCCACATTCTACAGATCTCTGAAGTATGAGGACTGCCTAGGTGTGTCTGATTAGACAAACTTTGTTTCTCATTATTTGTTTTAAGTTTGACTTTGAAAACATATACAGGGAACTATATAAGGCTTATTCCTGTAACTAATTATATCAGTACTTTAAAGATGACTAACTTGTATATCCTAACAGTCTATAATAAGCAGCTTTCACAAGACTAGAACTCCACACTCTAATGATTTTGAATTACAGCTAATAAAGAAACTGAATTAGTCATTCCAAGGTAAACACAGAACAAGTTTATATCTAGCTGTTAATGCTGTCTCCCGCAAAGGCAAGGAACAGGTCCCAGGGTGAAAAAGGAACAGGAAGGAGTCTAAGGGCTAGCATTGCCCTAGGGCAAACTGAGACTCAGGTCTATCTTACCGCTTGGCAGGTATGTACCAAGATGCCCTGGGAAAGCTGCCCTAGGCCCTACATTTTTCCCCCTTCATAAACGTCTGGGGGTTCAAGGGGTAACACTGGAACCTCAGTACCATCAGTCGAACAGTATTGACCCATCCCGAACAAAAGCCATCAGTCTGTTGATAAGAAGAAGCAAGATCATTAGGGGCCTGTTAGAGCTGAAAGTAAGGTTGTTAAGCAAGGACGCCAGCTGAGCAAGTTTTCATCCAGCTTCCCTGTGAGTGTTCTGTTTTCTATCGTTAACAAGGCCATTGAATCTCTAATTACCCTGGAATGACTGACATAGAAACAACATTCTTTCCCCAAAAGAGGAGGTCCAAACCTCTTAGTATCAATACGAAATTTATAACTCAGTTTATCCAAATAGCTTAAACCAGCAAAGTTAGCAAAGATAAGGAGGCTAAACATACATTTTTAAGTCTGAACAAGGAAATATATTTTTAAACCAATAGTTAATATCTTTAATGCTTTTATCTTTTAATGTAGTTTCCCATGTTGTAGTGACCCCCACTATAGAATTTTTCCTGTTATTTTATAGCTGCAGTTTTGACTTGTCCATTCATGATTCTTCCCACTTCTAGGGTCAATTTTAATCATATTTTGCTATGAAATTATCCTGTATTTCCTCTCCATTTTCATAGCCATTGCCATCTAACTGTCTCTGGTGCGTGTCCTGATTCTTTAAATCTCCCAAATGCCCATACTTGTTCTTTTTCTCACTCTCCTTTACTTCCCTCTTTAAACTTGGAGTCTGTTCAGCAAGTTTTTAAGTTGTTTCAAGTCCGTCCTACTTCTCCTATTTTCCTTAGCTCTTTCTATCATTTCTCTGTTTCATTTATTCCAAGTTTTACTGGCATTGACTCCGACATCCCATCTTTCGATGGTTTGAAGTGATGACTTAGTTCCTCTGTCAATGGTTTTAGTTTTGAATGGGGAAGACTTTTTATGTTCTCAGTGGCTTCCTCTGGACAGTGAGAGTCCTTTTGTCTCCATGTAAGCTATGATTCATATGAGTTTAGTTTGTTTCTTTTAACTATGAAAGATTTTTAGGTCATGAATTTATAATTTTCAGATTGTGACCTAAGCATTTGTTGTTATTGTTGTTAAAGCTCTTGGAAGAACCAGGCTATTAAATATGAACGCTTAAAGACAAATATTTATTTATTTAAGTTTGAGACAGGGTCTTAGCTTATAGCCTAGTGTTGAACTGACTGCACAGCCGAAGCTGGTCTCCAGCTAGCAAGCCTCCTTCCAGGTCTCCAGCATACTGCACTATAGGCGAGTATCATGGTGCCCAGGCAACCTTTTCATTTCTGTAGAAAAAAAAAAGTGCTTTTTTTTATTTGTGGAAACATAAGAAGTCCTTATATTTTGTATATTAAATCATTTAGTTACATTATTCTGTTCACATGAGTGATTATTTTGACCTGCAAAATATATTATTTTGTTAGCCTGAGGGCTTTTCTTTCTTTTTTTTTAACTACTAATTCTGACTAATTATTGGAAAGATATTTGAAACTTTTCAGTATAATTGTATGCTTATGAATTTCTTCTTGCCTTAAGTATTTTTTAAGGGCTGTGATTACAGAATTTGCATATTTAAACACTAGTGTGTATGTCTATGTTTGTGTGTCTGTGCGTGTGTGTATATGTCTGTGTGTGTCTATATGTTTGTGTGTTTGTGTGTATGTATGTATGTGTATATGTGTGCATGTGTATATGTATGCATGTGTGTATGTATGCGTGTATGTATGTGTGCCTGCAGAGATCAAAAGGCATTAAATTCCTTGGAGCTGGAGTTCCAGCAGTTGTGAGTGACCCAAAGCGACTTCTGGGACCCAAACTCGGGTCCTCTGGAAGAGCAGCTAGTGCTCACAGCCACCCTACGCAGCCCTGTAGTCTTTGATGTGGTCTGCTGTGTCAGTCCACACTTTCCCCCTTGCTCCGAAGCTGTCTCGCACACTGCGCTTGGGCCTGACCTCACAAGCGCTGCCACCCCTGCTCTTGTCTGTCGTTCACTCATATTGTCACCTGGCTTTCTATTTTCAGCTTTTTTAGTAAAAGTATCTTGTTTCGAGTATGAAGAGCCATTGCTTCTGGCAAGGCAAATCTCCGCGTTAATGTTTTTCTAGCATGCTAAACTCACACATTGAACATGGAGCAAATCTCCGCGTTAATGTTTTTCTAGCATGCTAAACTCACACATTGAACATGGAGCTTGTCATTCACTTCCCAAATTTTTGTTTCTTCTCAGTTGTGTGGGAAGCAGTTTTGCGGTGAAGCGGCCATCACCAGGCTCTGAACAGGGTACCCTCCCTTCCTTCTCTCAGGCCAGACCTTTCCCACAGCTGCTGGCATTTTCTCATGCCCACTCCAAAGGCAGAGAGGTGACTCCGCCTGGTCAATCAGATGGCGCCTTTCTCCAAGATTCTTTTTGGTTATCAACTTGACTATATCGTCATTAACTTAAACCCAAACATCTGGGTACACCAGTGAGGGATGTTTCTTCTAAATTATATCTTTTAAAGTAGGAAGGCCCACTTTAGATCCAGATCTTTTGAGGTCAGAAGACCCACCTTTAATCCCGGCCAGTCCTACTGGCAGCCCAGATCAAGAACAGGGAAGAAGAAAGCTTCCCTTGTTGCCAGCTTACTCTCTCGAGGGCAAGTCCAGTCCTTCACTGGCATTAGAGCCTCCTTCTTTGGGATTCTGGCATATGCTGCAGGCCAGCTGAGCGATCCAGCATCCTTGACTGAACAACTCCTGCACTCTCCATGGACTCTCCATTGGTGGAGAGCCACTCTTGGACGAGCTGAGCCGCAGCCTATAATCCATTCGCATAAAGCTCAAATATAGTCATCCTATAAGTGATATAGTTATATTTGTGTGTGTTTGTGTGTGTGCACACGTGTGTGTGCATGTGTGTGCACCTGTGTGCACGTGTGCATGTGTGTGTGCGTGTGTGTCTTCTATTGTAGCAGGCTTCCCTTGGGGCTACCAACCAGCTCCCAAATCATTGGCATGCAGATTATTAGTTATGCATACTCAGCTTTAGCGTGGGTTCACTTTTTGCTAGCTCCTTAGCTTAAATGAACCTGTTTCCCTTCATCTACGCTTTGACTTAGGGCTCTTTGTCTTTCTTTTATTCTGTATGCCCTACTCCATGCCTTGATGCTTGGTAGCTGCCTGGCTGGCCCCACGTGTCTCCCTCTCTTTCTCCCTTGCTCTCTCCTTGTTCTCCTGGGGCCTAGCTTCCTCCTCTACCCATTCTCTCTGCCCGCCAGCTCCACCTTTCCCTCTTCTGCCTAGCTATTGGCCATTCAGCTCTTTATTAGACTAATCAGGTGCCTTAGGCAACAAATGTAGCATAAACAAATATAACACATCTTAGTTATATTTGTGTAGTAATATTTCACAACATAAACAGATGTAACACATCTTTAATATTCTACAACACTCTATCCATTCTGTTCCCCTGGAAACTCTGGCTAATACAGCCTGACTGGACCAAACTAGTGCCTGCAGTGCGCTAGCTCCCCAAAGGGATGGACTCTTTCTTCTTCTTCCAGAAGAAGCATTTCAGCACATAAGTGGTTGAAAAGCAGACTCCCTGGACCTAGATCCCAGCTCTGACTCTGACTTAATAAACCACGGGCTAGTGGGCTGATGTGCTCAGCCTCCAAGGTAGCGTCTACCATCAAGGATCCTAGTGAGAAGAACACATCAAAATACACGAGACGTGAGAATCGCGCCTTGGGCACATAGGATCTACAGGACGAGAATCAAGCTGTTGGCACTCCCTGGGCACAAGGAGTTGAGGGGGATAAGGTTCACACGAAGGAGAATAGGGGCCCCAGGGCAGGGCTCTGGACCTTTGCAGGGAGGGCTTAGGTCCTAGAAACGTTGGGTGTGCCTGAAACTGTCCAGTTGCCTAACATCCTGTGACTTGCATCAGAAAATGTCCTAAGTGCCAGCAGCCACGCAGTGTCCCGGGCTGGGAAGTCTGCTCACAGCCTGTGTGTCAAGTCTGTACTTTCTACTTCCTAGGTTTCTTTTCGCTCTGATCGCTTTTCACCCCCCACTCCTCTGCTAAAGAGAAGGTCGGGATTGGCGAGTATGTTTTCTGAAGAACTTTTGTTGCTGTTGTTTTATGAGACAGGGTTCCTCTGTGTAGCCTTGGCTGTCCTGGAACTCCCTTTCTAGACCAGGACCAGGCTGACCTCAAACTCACAGAGATTCACACGCCTCCCAAATGCTGGGATTAAAGGTGTGCGTCACCACCGCCCAGATTGCTGGATACTTTTTAAGTGCCTAGAGACTGTGTTTGGGCATTTGAACTGTTTGATTTATTACCAACTCTATGAGGACCCTGAAGTGCACAGTCAGTGAGCCGATGGTGATGCGACCACCTGAGGCCACCTTTGCAGCCACTCTGGACATGGTCAAATTCTAGACAAGTGTTTACAGTGTAGCTAAATCTAATAGCCACATCTGCAGAACTTGTTCTCCTTGTTCTCGTCAGTGCCCACATGGCAGGGACCTTTAAAGGAGTCCTTTTTCCAAATGGCACTGACCACAGAGCCCTCCAGTCGATGCCTGGGGTCGCACACACTGGTCTCAATAACTTTTCTCAGAGATTCAGTCTTCACTGCTTAGCCTACTAATCCTTATTCTCAAAGCTTGCTGAGCCTGTTTGCACAAAAAAAAAAAAAAAAAACAAAAACGACCACACAGCTCCGAGGTATTCATCATCCTTCCCTCCACCCTTCCCCCCACATTGTTCCATCCTCACAGCAGGCCTGAGAGTGGAGGTCTCCACCACCAGTGTGTGATGGGTGGGTGTGCAGGAGCATGGGCTTCTGGGTCAGAAAGGCCTGGATCTCCCTGGCTCCCCCCGTGGAGCACAGGGGTGATAAGAGGACACAGGAGTAAGTTTTCCCCGCACTCTCTCTCCTTACTAGTTCACCAAGCACAGCACTCTGACACCCCACAGGGCTCTTACCCTACACACCAGGCAACCGGTCACCAGATTCCGCAGCAATCACCGGCTGGATAACCTCTGATCTAGCCTGATTCTGACGCTACTGACCCGGAGATAATATCAGATGCTGGGGGTCTCAGGTTCGTTCTCAAGGCTGCTCTAACTTTGGGGGTTAATTGTGAGCACAAAGTTTGATCTGAGCTCCTGACCAATCCTTCATAAATTAGAGCTCCCATGACCCGTTCCTTGAGTTTTGCTAATCTGCTAGGATGGAACAGAGGACTCGTTTACTTATGGCCCACAATATATTGGCCTGTTGCTTTGTAACATCCCAAGGGTGTTTCCAAAGCAGGTCTGTGGTTTGTCTCACTTCCCAGGTTTCCAGGACACCTTCTTCACTTAACAGCCTTGATATAAAGTGGTTATTATTTATGCCCTGAAATAAGATAATGTTTATTATGCTGTTAGTTATTTTATATTCACTGTGCCAAAATATCTGATAAAATCTGTTGCAGGAATGACTTTCCAGCTCATAGATTAGGTGAGAATGTAATCCTCACGGTCAAAGCGTGAGCATGTGGCAGCAAGACCAAGAAGCTCAGCCAGGCATGGTGGCCCACACCATTAACCCCAGCTCTTGGGAGACAGCGTCAGGGGGATCTCTATGAGTTCAAGGCCAGCCTGGTCTGCAGAGTGAGTTCCAGAACAGCCAAGGCTTCATAACGAGCCCTCGTCTCAAAAACAAACAAAAAGAATGATTGGCAAGAAGCAGAGAGGGGAGAACGCTGGTGTTCGGATGGCTTCTCCTTTTCCCCTCTTGATTCAGCCCCAGCACTCAGCCCATGCGATGCTCACATTTGGTTAGGTTTTCCTAGGCAGTCCTCTCTGACAGTGCGCTCAGACACACTCAGAGGTATCTCCTAGGTGACTCCCTGAATGTGCGGATGCTGACTACAGAAGGCAAATTCCTCCCTGAAATAAGCAAGCAGCGAGGGAACTTTCCTGTTTATCTGTTGCCTCTCTTTGTCGGTTCTGACTGGAGAGAACATAGCCAGGATGATTTGCGCTGAGTCATTCATATTTTATATTCAATCATAATAAAAGAATATATGACTAGGCAGAGCCATACCTAGATGATTAAAGGACATTTGATCTCTACTAAATTAACAGATTTTAGTCAGTGATCCTGGAATAATTATGTCTATGTTCATTATAGCATGTCCATGTATCTACCAAATGATTCATTAGATGAGTCACTTCCTCTTTGGCCTCCACCTAAGAACTACGTTCCTAAGACCTGCCTTTTCCACCTGTGATTTTCTGTTCCATCTGTCCTCTTACCTTCCAAACCTGTTCAGGTCCTCAGGGACAGTGGCCCTCTGATATCAATCTCACCTTCAGGACCAGTCCAGTGGGACAAAGCACTATTGACCGTATCCTTACTCACCCCCAATCTTTCAAGGTCTCCCCTTGACTACACCTTAGAACTCTTCAGCCAAGAACGCAAGACCCAGTAACCTGGTGTCGGGGTTCACAGTGTGATAGTCAAAAGTATGGCAGGTTAGTGTCCTGAGTATTGTGGGGTGAAGGGGTTGGAAGGCCTCAGAAGTAAGATCTTCTAGATCTCTCCTGTCTTCCTGTCCCATGTTCTCTGTGTCTTCTGAAACAAGTCACAGAATTGCTGAGGTGAGAAGGCCCTCTTCATGTTCCTTGCCATTGTTATTTTTAAAGAAACACTTCCCTCAGCCACAACCAAATAACGTTTTCAGCTGTTTAACTGACCGCTCACCGAAAAAGCAAAAACACCCAGGTCAAATCTCTTCAGATTTATCTATTTGTCTGTCTGTCTGTCTGTCTGTTTATTTGAGACAGGGTTTCTCTGTGTAGCCTTGCCTTGGCTGTCCTGGAACTCACTTTGTAGACGAGGCTGCCCTTGAACTCAGAGATCCACCTAAGGCATGCGCCATAACCGCCCAGCTCTTTGGATGTTTTATAACAAAATGGATAAACTATTTTCTGATATCATGGACCAAATGCGTGAGCTCCATCCCATAGGGCCTGACAGACAAGTTGACAAACCATTTCAGTTCAAACACGAGTCCTGACAAGATTCGGTGTGCATAAGATCTGGTTCCTCTAGCCCAGAAGATACACTGGAAACTCATAAAGGACTGACCTCCTGGAACCGTAAATACAGAGCAGGCATGCTGAGTGTGATTTGGGCCTCTAAATGTAAGAAGGCGAGTACTCCTTTGTTTTAGGCATGCATCTCTGTCAAGCCCCTACAGAAGACAAATACCTCCAAAGAGACATGAAGAAAGAAATCGAATACGGGCCACATCTGTGTCTGGGGAAAATGGATTATTGCCTGAATAAGGAATCTGATTTGAGCAGAGAGCTTTGGGATGACTGGCAGACAAACCAAGACTCTGGAAAGGACTTGAACTCTGGTTCAATCAACCAATAGGGTTTCAACCCTTCAACCTGTAGCCCAGAGCCAGCCATGGGAAGGTCTGTATGAACACAAACTAGACTGTTGGCTTCTTGGATAGGCTCTGCCGTCGAGAATCTTGGGAGCAGCATCTGGACCTGTAGGTGCTAATTTCAAACAAGAGCATAGTAACCAGCACTGCTTCCAAACAAGATGAGCACTCATTCCCCAGGCATGAAAACAAGAAAGGGAGCTGGTGTAGGAGTTCCTTCTGTTTGTGTGTTGCTTTCATTGGTTAATGAATAAAGAAACTGCCTTGGTCTTAATTAATAGGGCAGAACTTAGGTAGGCAGAGAAGACAGAACTGAATTCTGGGAGAAAGAAAGCAGAGTCAGAGAACTGCTATGGAGCCACCAGGTCAGACATGCTGAATCTTTCCCAGTAAACCACAACCTCATGGTGATATACAGATGAATAGAAATGGGTTAATCAAGATGTGAGAGTTAGCCAGTAAGAGGCTAGAACTAATGGGCCAGGCAGTGATTTAATTATTACAATTTCTGTGTGGTTATTTCGGGTGTAAGCTAGCCGGGCGGCTGGAAGAAACAAAGGGCCACCCTCCTCGTGCAACAGGGAGTTTTATTACATCATGGGAGAAATTGGTTTCCTTCACAACTGGGGGTCTCCTCATTAAAAATTGACCCTAATTTAAAAAATAATTTATTCTTTTTATTTTATGTGCATTGGTGTTTTTGCCTGCATATATGTCTGTGTGAAGGTGTCGGATCCACTGGAACAGGAGTTGCAGACAGCTGTGAGCCACCATATGGGTGCTGGGAATTGAACCCAGGTAAGTTGGGAAGAACAGCCGGTGCTCTTCATGGCTGAACCATGCCCGGCTTAGAGAAGTTTCTCTGAGTCAGGATTTTAGCCAGGTGTAGTGGTTGGTGCACACCTTTTATCCCAGCATTTGGAAGGCAGAGGTAGGCAGATCTCTGTGGGTTTGAGGCCAACCTGATCTATATAGTGAGTTCCAGGATAGCTAGAGTTACATAGTAAGACCCAGTCTTGAAAAAAAGCAAAATTAAAAAAAAAAAAACAAAAAAAAAAACAACAACAACAACAACAAAAGGCAGAATTTTGCTATATTGCCTAAACTTGCCTTGGATTCCAGGGTCTCAGTCTTCCTCAGCTCCAGCCACTAGAGTAACTGGGCCCGCGGGAGCACATTGCCCTCTCTAATCATGTTCTAGTGACTTCATGCTCCTTACTCTTTTTTTCTTAATTTAATCCTCTTTTTAAATTAAATTATAATCTTTTCACGTGCATTAATGTTTTTGCCTGTGTGTATGTCTGTGTACCATGGAGGCCAGATATCGGATCCCCTAGAACTAGAGTTCCAAATGGATGGAAGACACGAGGCTGGGACTTGAGTTCAGATCATCTGGAAGAGCATCCGGTACTCTATTGCTGAGTCATTTGTCCAGGCCCTCTTCACTCCTTTATTAGTAAATGCCTGTTTCTGGGCAGTGGTGGCATGGACCTGTAGTCCCAGCACTCAGGAGACAGAAGCAGGTGTATCTCCTTGAGTTCAAGGCCAGTCTGGTCTACAGAGTGAGTTCTAGGACAGCCAGGGCTACACAGAGAAACCCTTTCTAAAAAAAAGAAAGAAATAGAAAGAAAAAAAGCAAGCAAAGAAAGAAAGAAAAAGAAAGGAAGGAAAGAAGGAAGAAAAGGGAGGGAGGAAGGAAGGAAGGAAGGGAGGGAGGGAGGGAAGGAAGGAAGGGAGGGAGGGGGAGGGAGGGAGGGAAGGAAGGAAAAGAGGGAAGAATAGGAGGGAAGGAAGGGGAGGAAGGAAGGGAAGGAAGGAAGGAAGGGAGGGAGGGAGGGAGGGAGGGAGGGAGGGAAGGAAAAGAGGGAAGAATAAGAGGGAAGGAAGGAAGGAAGGAAGGAAGGAAGGAAGGAAGGAAGGAAGGGAGGGAGGGAGGGAGGGAGGGAGGGAGGGAGGAAGGAAGGGGAGGGGAAGGAAGGAAGGAAGGGGAGGGGAAGGAAGGAAGGGGAGGGGAAGGAAGGAAGGGAGGGAGGGAGGGAGGAAGGAAGGGGAGGAAGGAAGGAAGGGAGGGAGGGAGGGAAGGGAGGGAGGAAGGAAGGAAGGGAAGGGAGGGAGGGAAGGAAGGGAGGGAGGAAGGAAGGAAGGAAAGGAGGGAAGGATAGGAGGGAAGGAAGGAAGGAAAGGAGGGAAGGATAGGAGGGAAGGAAGGAAGGGAGGGAGGGAGGGAGGGAGGGAGGGAGGGAGGGAGGGAGGGAGGGAGGGAGGGAGGGAGGGAGGGAAGGAAAGCCTGCTATAGATAATGTAAATCCTTCCTTTTCCTGGCCACTCTGTCACACATTGTCTGCCTTTAAACAAGAGATTTCCATAGGTAACAATTTGTATTCTGTGCATGTGAACAAATTTCTGACTTGCATTTCCTGGTGAAAAGCTTGGGTTCATTTTGTTGTTTTGTCTTGTTTTGGTGCAGTGTGGGCAGACATGGTGCTGGAGAAGAGCCGAGAGTCCTATATCTGGCAGGCAACAGGAAGTGGTCTCAGTGTCACACTGAGGGGAGCTTGAGCAAAAGAGATCTCAAAAGCCCACCCCCACAGTGACACACTTCCTCCAACAAGGCCACACTGACTTCAACAAGGCCTCCTAACAGTGCATTCTGATAGGGTACCACACTATCTGGAAGGAGGGAACTTCATTTGAGAGATGACCTCCGTAAGATCCAGCTGTAAGGCATTTTCTTAATTAAAGATTGATGGAAGAGGGTGGGTGGTGCCATCCCTAAGCTGGTAGTGCTGGGTTCTATAAGGAAGCAGGCTGAGCAAACCATAGGGAACAAGCCAGTAAGCAGCACCCCTCCATGGCTTCTGCATCAGCTCCTGCCTGCAGGTTCCTGCCCTGCTTGAGTGCCTGTCCTGAATTCCTTTGAATGCTTCATCACAGCCATAGTGACCCTAACTAAGACAAGGTATAGTTCTGCGTTTCTCTGCCTTGACATCACTGGGACAAATAACGCCTTGCTGGGAACTGGGGGTGCAGGGCTGCCCTCTGCACTCTGGGCTGTTCAGCTGCAACCCAGTCTCCACTCACTAGGTTCTATCTCACCAACCACCCCCACTGCCGCAGGCTGTGAGGATGAGGGGTTACATGGATTGGGGGAGCTTGTGGTCTGCTGGATACCACAGTTCGGCACTAGTCATGTCTGCAAGAAGAAGTGTTATTTCTGTGAAAATCCCGCCATCATATGACTTCGGCGCTTTGTGTTTGTCCATTGTGCTTCAATTCAAAGTGTACTGAAAACTAACAGCAGTGAGCCGCCGGCCGCGCAGAGGAGCAAAGACTGAACGAAGAGAAGGGAAAGCGGGGGTGGGGGCATGGTGGTGTAGCCTGTGCTGGAAGAATTCCGGACAGGAAGTCCAAACAGGATGTGAACAAATCTGCAGGAGGTCAGGGTCACCTAAGGAGTTCTGCGATCCAGGATCTGCGTGTTCGACTCCAGGCTAAAAGAAAGAGCAAACTACTGAGGCAAAAGTTACCAAGGTGACTCATGAGTGAGCCAGGCCGTGAGTGAGGAAGTTGACGGGAAACTCCTGCTCCCAGCGATACTTACTGGGGCCTCTTATCCAGCTGTTTAGGCTCCATCTCGGATTGATATCAGAAGGTCCTGTTCTCAAAAGTTACTCGTGTGGAGGTAGGTGGGCAAGATGGCTCAGCGGGAAAGCACTGGTGGCCAACCGGAGGGCCTGACTTAGCACCCTGGACCCACAGGCTGGAACGACAGTCCCGATAGCAGAAGGTTGTCTCTTCCACACATGAATTGCAGCATCCTCACCCCACAATGCACACAAATAAATAAATGGATAAACAAATAATAAAAAACATTTTAAGCCGGGTGGTGGTGGCGCACGTCTTTAATCCCAGCACTCGGGAGGCAGAGGCAGGCAGATCTCTGTGAGTTTGAGGCCAGCCTGGTCTACAGACTGAATTTAAAAGATAATGCCTTCAAAGCACCTTGAGGCCCGAGGTCTATCCCTATGTTGGTTAATCTTGACTGGTACCTTGACTGGATTGAGAGACACCTAGGAGATTAATAGAGTGTGCCCCAGATGTGTCTGTAAGGTGTTTCCAGAGAGGAACCACCAAGGAAGTGTCTTGGTTACTGTTCTTTTGGTGTGAAGAGACAAGATGACCAAGGCAACTTATCAGAAGCATCTTATTGGGTGTTTGCTAGCAGCTCAAAGGGGAGTTCATAGCCATCATGATGGGGAGCGTGGGGGCAGACAGGCAGTCATGGTCCTGGAGCAGTAACAGAGAAAGAGAGAGAGAGAGAGAAAGAGAAAAAGAAAGAGAGAGAGAGAGAGGCAGACCTGGTGTTGGCTTTTAAAGACCCACCCCATGACACACCTCCTCCAGCAGGAGAGCACCTCCTAATCCATCCTAAACAGTCCACCAACTGGGTACCAAACATCCAAATATATGAACCTATGGGGGCCATTCTCATTCAAACCACCACTGGGCAAAAGCCCACCCTGAATGTGGGAGGCACCGGCCCATAGTCTAGGGACCTGGCTGGAATAATGCAGGAGAACTAGGAGAAGGCACACCAATGCCAGTGTTTGCTCTAGCTACCAGCTCTGTCCCCACCGTGGGGTGAGCTGATTTGCTCTACCGGGTGCTTCCCGCCGTAATGGGTGAAAGTCCTGAAACCCAGAGCCGAAGTGAATCCTCCTTGCCTTCAGCTGTTCCTCGGGATCTCCTCAGCACTGGAAAGCGCCCCCTGGTGCCGTCCGGACTGAACAGCACTCTCTACAATTTAGTCTTGCTCCTAAGTACTTCTCATGCAGTAGATTAAGCTCATGTCATTTGCCAGCTGCAATCCAATGGTAATAGTGTAGTGTACACTGTCTTCTGAAGGATCCTTAGGCGTACACAGCAGGAACATTCTGGAATCAATTACCAAAGCTTGCTCTATGTGGCAAAGTATGTCACCACCCTTGTATCTGACCCTGCTTCCCACTCCAAAAAGTTGCCCTCTTGTTTGTTTTCAGACAGGGTCTACTTATGTGGTGCAGGGTGGCCTGGAACTTGCTATGTAGCCTAGGTTGGACTTAAATTCACAGCAATTCCCCTGCCTCAGTATCTCACGTGTTGAGATCACAGGCCCAAGCTATCACATGTAGCAAAAAGCCGACATCTTTCTTGCTTCCCACGGCTCCGGTAAACTGTTCCCTTGACGTTATCTCAAACTAGACTGTTCTACTTCCCAGTCTGGACAGTGCCCTCCAGGCTTCTCCAGAACAGGAGTAAGTCTGTCTCTGCTGCTAAGAAAATAAATGCATAAAAACAGATTGTGCCCAGATTGGGGGTGCAGGCTTCTTCAGCTCTGAGCCCCAGGTCTGATGCTGATCTTCTGTTGCAGTCAGACCAACAATATTCCTATCTGTGTTTGTTCTGATTGAAATGAAAAACCATCACTTCTCTGCAGCCTATGTTTGTCATATGCAGGAACCTCTGGTTTTCAGATCTTTAGTTTCACCCCTGAAAAGGCCCAGTTAGCAGGATTCCTCTTCTCTTCTTTCTTTTCCTCCTCCTCCTCTTCCTCTTCTGCGAGTTCTGCTTTTAGCTGCTTTTTCCTCCTTATACAAATCCCAGGTCAACTCACTCCTGTTTCTTTATTATGTGCAATACGCAGGTGAAGCTTAGCTACTGGATGAAGGATGCTGAGTGGAGTATACTTTTCTTGTCCTGCAGCACGATTAATTAACACCCAGAGACAGAAATGGGGTTCAACCTGAAGGTCAGAAAAGCAAAGCAGCCAGCCACTGACTCTTACCTCTACCTCCTTCCGAAATGGCGATCCTGCCTCCAGGAATCTCCGAATGAGACTGACTGAGAGCTGTCTCCTCCTATTTTATAGTACTCTCTAGGGCTGGGATTAAAGGTGTGCACCACTACCACCCAGTTTCTATGGCAAACCAGTGTGGCTACTGGGATTAAAGGTGTGTGTACCACTTTTAGAAGTGTGGTCTGTAAGGCAGGTCAGTGAGGCTGTTTTAGTCTCTGAACTTCAGGCAAGGTGTATTTATTAAAATACAAATGAAATATCACTACATTGTCCTTTTTCGGTTTGATTTTCAGAGATCGCTGCTGGCAAGAGGAGCTGGATTTAGATTTAAAAGCCATCACGCCAGACGATAAGGCCGAGGGAGCCTTCTCTTCTTACCTTTTCACAGCACTAGTTAAGGGGTTTTCGGGGTACTCATTAAGCATACATGTTCCTCAATCCATTCTCAGAAAAACTGAATCCAGATTTATGAACAAACCCTTCAGATCAGCGGTTCTCAACCTTCCTCATGCTGCGACACTTTAATCCAGGTCCTCGTGTTGTGGTGACCCCAGCCATAAAACTATCTCATCACCAGTTCATAACTGTCATTTTGCAACTATGATGAATTGTAATGTACGTGTTTTGGAGACAGAAGTTTGTTGGATTGAGAACCCCAGGTCTACAAAATTAGTAAGGGGTTTAACAGCCTTAACTACCGGAGCTTTTCAGGAAGTGCAAGAGATGCCACCTTCCTCTTTCTGTTCCCTTAAAGGAGACTGGTGCCTCAGGCGAGTGCCAGCTGTTAAAAAAGAGATCTTGTTAGAATCCTATCCCTAGCTCGTGGCTACGGCGGGGGGGGGGGGAGATGAGTGGATCGTGGGCCTGGATCGGTACACATGAACACAGGAAGGCCGGCAGCGAGTGGGGAAAGCAGACTGTGGAGTCAGCCTAACCCTGAGCCTCAGTTCCACAATTTCCGTGTTCTGTGACTTTCTGCTGCTTGGTCGATATCTGTAAAATGGGCATGATCATCCCCATGCGAATCCCTGTACTACAAAGAGCTTCTGAGTAGGAAATGCATGTCAAGACGGTGTCCCAGTGCACAGAAATGACACTACCACCAGATGGTTCTTTTCTTTCTCTTTTCCCCAGCAGATTCTGGGTTTTCTGGGCTATGCCTGCAGCAGGAGTACTGTGTAAATCAAAGAGATTGCATTGTTGTATCCCATAAAACTTTAGTGGATGTGAAGTGGAAACAAAAAAGAGTCCAGATGATACAAACCACTCCTAGAACATGAATTTGTTCCGAGGGGGAGCAATAGAGATACGTCACCTCTCAGCAAGCTTGTTTAATATCTTCCAAGGGTAATTACTACATTATTTATACCATCCCAGACCTAGAAGTGACCTCAGGGCTAGGAATGGTGGGGTTGTACGTTCAAGGCAAGCCTGGGCTACAGAGCAAGCCACTGATTCAAAAAACGAAAAAGACAAAAAGTGACTGTAACTGTAACTATCATTTGGCCGGACTTCCTCACAGAAACTGTGAAAGCTTTAACCAAACCCCAACTCACCACTCAGAGTGTTACAAAGTCAGCATGCTCCTGGGTTGTTTGCCAAACCTCATCACAGATATAGATACTCACTGCTCTCTGCACCTCTTTGGGCTCCAGGAACCTCTCCATCACAACTATGCATATCCCTACACACACATGACATTTTCACGCAGTTTCAGGAGATCGGTGGTCCAGGCACAGAATTGAGGAGCCCTGTGAGTTCCGTTGGGTGAGCAAACACACAGAAGGAATGAAGCTAGGAGTCCTAGATACAGCCCTACCTGGAAAAAGACGGGTGGGTTATATTCTGGAGCTAAAAACAAAAACAGTAGCAGTCACTTACTACCTGCTAAACCCTGTGCTAAGTACTCTCTATATGTTACCTTGTATAATGTTTATCTCAGCACCATGTGTGTAATGACTACCTCAACACCATGCGTGTAACACATACCTCAACACTATGTGTGTAACGCTTACTTCAACACCATGTGTGTAACGCTTACCTCAACACCATGTGTGTAACACTTACTTCAACACTGTGTGTGTAATGTTTACCTCAACACCATGCGTGTAACACATACCTCAACACCATGTGTGTAACGCTTACCTCAACATCAGGCCTGTAATGCTTACCTCAACGCCATGTGTGTAATGATTACCTCAACGCCATGCAAATGATGCTTACCCCAACACCATGCATGTAATATGACTTACCTCAACACCACACAGGAGGCACCATTATTTCCAGTTCATCAGGAAGGGACCTGAAGCAGAGAAAGGTTAATAACTTGCCATCTATCACGTGGAAACAGAGTCAGGCAGAGGCTTGGGTTTCAGATGCAAGACTCCTTTCTTCAAACATTTATGGTTTTTAGATCACTCTGAGTATAGCTAAGACATCCCCAAATGGCTGGCACCTCTGGCTTTCTGGAATGTTCCACACAACCTTAGCCCTAGCCTTTGCTCTGCTGGTTTTTCCACAGACAAGACAGCAGCTGGTTCTCTTAGCTCTTCTTTCTCACTGAGGACTTCCCTTTCAACTCCAGGTAAAACTAGAAGCCATCGACTCCCTACTCCTCTCCCCTGCCTTGTTTTCCTCTCCATCCCCATATCGTGCTGTATGGTGTCCGCGTTCTCCAGGATGCAAACTCGACATTAATGTCACGTTATTAGCTGATTCATGCAGGGACCTTCAACAGATGCTAGGTTTGATGAAGATTATAATATTGTTAAGTCCCCTCAAGAACTTCGATCCTAGCCAGTGTGATGCCATCTGTCCATAAAATCAGAACTATGGGCTTGAAGTGGGAGGATCATGAATTTGAGGTCAGCTTGGATTTCAAAAAGAGGCATGACCTAAAAATATCACTACCATCGCCAATAAAATAACAATAAAATAACAAAAGATGGGCATGACAGCTCACGCCTGTAATCACGACAAAACAAAACAATGTACCTTTTGCATTGGAGGTATAGTTACACTGACTGGGGATTATATTAAACTTTCCTGAGCAATTCTGCAGACATTGTAGCAATAGCTCCTCATTGCGGCTGAGATAGGGAGGACCACCCAGGTGAGGATGCTTGTTTCACAGTTAGTAAACACCCAGGTGAGGATGCTTGTTTGGCAGATAGTAAACCGAACCTTAAGAGTCTTTCATTCAGTGTAAGAAAAGTAAGTCCCTTTTACTATAAGGACTGAACTTCAAAGTTAGTAAGTGCAGAAGAGTCCTTTAGCGCTTGAGCTGGAATCAGCAGCCAGGTCCTCTGACACCAAACCCCACTCCTGCCCTCAATAAGGTTCCAGAGAAGGATAAGCTTTTAAGGAAAATTCCAGCAGTAATGATGACCCTTCTTCTCCCTACACTGTCAGCATAACAAATTCTCCCTAATTGTCAGCGTTCCGGGCATTGTTAGCAACCTCCAAACCGCTGACACTTTCAAGAGTACCTGGAACAGAATGACTGTCAAGTGCCAGGCCAGAATCTAAACAGAAGTGGAGGCTTCAAGGGCTGGGAGAAAGCCAAGTCCTGGCCAACACCCAGCAAACAGCATGTAGCCAAGGGACACCTGCAGAATTCCTGTGTTACCAATCAAGTCTCGTGAGTGGTCGCTCAGTTGTGTTTGGATCCAGATTAATGTTAAATGGGCTTCTTTGTTGTCTATACTCGAGCCAGTGTTGGGCTCTGTTGTTGGGCTCGTGATCTTGCTCCCTGCGCTCTTTATATTATTTGCTTTTCATTTTGTGTGTATGTATGGTGTGCTCATCCGTGTACATGCATGTGAAGGTCTGAAGCTGACACTGAGTGTGGTGTGCTCATCCGTGTACATGCATGTAAAGTTCGCTAGCCTTGTTAACTCAACGCTGAGTGTCTTCCTTAGACCTTGCTGTGAGAACAGGATCTCTTCACGAGCTTGGAAGGTAGCAGTTCGTCTAGACTGGCTGGCCATCGAGCCTCAGTCTGCCCTTGTGATTGTAGACACACACAACTATGCCTGGCTTTTACAGGGGTGCTGGGGATCTCAACTCTCATCCTCATGGTTGAGCAGTAAGCACTTTACATACTGATACATCTCCTATTTGTAACACTTCCCCTGACCGGTGACAGGAAGGGCCCTACCCTGTTTGACTGCCTGCTGTCTTTCTCCATGCCGTCGGGGACGAGCGGTACTCAGATTCTGTCTCCGTGTTTTCCACACCTGACTGTGATACTTGCTTAGCCTTCCTGATTCAGTAGCCTGGGGGAGTGGACTCTGGGCAGGTGTCTTTCTCAAAGGCAACACTAATGCGGTCAGCGATGACTATTTGATTTGCCAGTCGCTCTTTCTCAGTCCGTCCCCAGGAGACTTCTGCAGCCTCACCTTGCCCTGCTCTTGCTGAGGAAACTTGTCCTCCCTGCCATCTGTGCTGTGCGCGGTTGAGCCTCACCAACAACCTTCGATACTCCGTGGCAAACAGAAGCAGTTCTGTTGGAAATTGAACTACCTTCAAAAATACCTCCGATATTCATTATCAAGGACTTGCTTCATGACACAAAGAGGAACAACCCAGGCTGAGAAGGTTATCTAATGGCATAGTTTTATGTACAATCATTTTCAAAACTGCCCGGCACAGATAAATATTTATCTATAATCTAGAGGACTTTCTCCTCTCTGGTTATCTGAGAGGATACCTTACTAGTATCATAGGTATATAAAGTGAGGAAATGGTCACGCCAAGGTGAAGAGGTTCAAGAGAAGGATTTTATTGTAGATGTGAGGGAGAGTCCAGCCAGAGGCATCTGGAAGAGTCCAGAGCAGGGAGCAGAAGTAGTGGACTGAGCATGGCCAGCAGAATGCAGGTCATGAGATGTGGGGGTCCCGTGCTAGCCCAGACCACAAATTATTTCTCTAGACCAGACTCCAACATAGACTATCTCTCTCTGGACCAGTGTGGAGGTGCAGGAATAAATACACAGCTCATGTGGCTTTAGCAGGAGGGAGATTCTCAGAGTTCACATCCCGAGAAATTCCTCTTGCTTTGTTTTCCAAACAGCCTTATATATATCAAAACATAAACTGAGGGGGAATGTATTAGCATTCTGTTTCCTAGGTAACCAGGTGAATCACTTTTAGTCACATTCACATCTACCTGTGTCTCCTCTCCACGTCTTCCTGGTATGCTAGCCCATGAGATGGAGAAGTTTAGGGTAGGAGTGGGGTGAGAAGAGCCACAGGTACTTGTTATACAGCCTTTAGGCCAGCATGGCCTTTGGTGTACTAATAGACACCAGGGATAGTAGGGAAACCTCTGACTACCTAGAGTGGTTACTAACTGATTGGCCAAGTTTGTGAATGCCGCAAGTCCTCTGGTGTGCTGTGGAATATTGTTGAAAGGGTGGATCAGCAGGGAAGCAATGGCTAGAAGTCATTCTACGAGGGGATTTCGATTTGTGATTGTGCAAGGACACCTTTTTTGTTTCGTATGGTAAAATTAGGTTGTAATTCTAGCTACAAGGACTTAAATATTCAATAAAATAATGAATATTTTCTGTTTGTGTCTGTCTATAGAGATTGCTTTAGAGAATATATTGGCTTTTTGCCATTGTGACCAAGGCACCTGACCTAAACAATGTGAGAGAAGAGGGGCTTGCATTGGCTCACAGTTTCAGAAGGCTAAGTCCATGGTCACAGTTATGATACCGTGCAAGTTGGGACGTTTGCGGCATCCCATAACCAGTAGCTCCAAACCATGGCAGGTGACAGGATATGCCATGCAGACAGTTTGGATGTGGACTTTATTGAGATATGGGAGAGAGGGGAGGGAGGGGGAGAGAGACAGATGGAAAGCTGTCCCCTCAGAGAGAAGAGCAGAAAGGAAGAGAGAAGGGAGTGGGTGGAGCTTGTCTCTTAAAGGGACCTTTGCACCTGCCTACAGTCAGGGAACTGCTTGCCGTGCGTAAAGGTGAGGTGCCAGTTCCCAAGGGGCATGGCCAAGGTGTGCCTGGATACTAACAGTCACGAGTTCTTGATTCTGGGCCTGAGGTAAGGCAGAATAGTGCAGTGGCAGAAGGGTGGTGTGCACCTCACACCTGACAGGAAGCAGAAAGAGAGAAACACAAGATGATACCAGGCAAGAGATAGTCCCAAGGGAAAGACTCTGTGATCTGTCATCTCCTGAGGGTTCCAGAGTCTGTGGAAGACTCTCTGTTAGTACTCAGACATCTGTACTGGCCTGTCCTTGGGGCCCTGACAGGATGCGTCCTCAGTTGCAGCCACTAAGAACACCTCCTATGCACGCTTACTATATTCCCTTTTAAAAGGCGGGCCTTGCCCACCTCCCATCTCTCTCTCTCTCTCTCTCTCTCTCTCTCTCTCTCTCTCTCTCTCTCTCTCTTTCTCGCTTTCTTTCTCTTCTGCTACTCGTACCCAGGGACCAGTCTCTACCCACCTCTCTGCCCCTTCTCTCTCCTCTTCCAATAAATCTATGGGAGCCTTGTTGCATGGCATGACTTCTCTTTGCAGTGGTTTAAAATAAATTACAAAACGCACTCTCTCTACTCTCTCCCCTTCCTTCATTCTTTTCTTCCTTTCTCTCTCTCTCACTTTCTTCCTTCCTTCTTTTTCTTCCTTTCTCTCTCTTTTCTTTCCTTTCTTCCCGTCCCCTCCTTTCCTCCCCCCCTCCTTCCTCTAAATCCTCATGCCCATGGAAGGCATTCCACACTCAAACCACAGCTTTCCACCTGGTCCTCAAAGGCACATGCTCATCTGAGAATGAAAGCTGCATCCAGCCCACCTCCGTAATCCTCAGAGTCTTAGTTTCAATGCTGCTAAAAGGCAAACATCAATTCTCCCCTGAGACACAGGCAATTTCTGACTGCGTTCCTACAAAGCAGAAATGTTCAATTCTTCCAGCCTACAGTGGCACTGTATAAACAGTCCATTTTCACAGGGAAGAGATTGAGAAGAGCTGGAAGGATCAGAATGGAACTCGGTGGAGAAAGAGAAGATCCTGGAGCCCCGCGGCTAGCATCCAGCACTGACAATGACATAATAAGGGCTCCAAAGGGCTTGGAGATAAACCTAAAGAGGAGGTAAACTTCCAAAGTCCCAGCAAGGCTACATGGAAACACACACTTCCACATAGTTGCTAACAGTTTCTTCCGGCACTTCATGCTTAGAGCCAATAAAACTGTAGGCATCTACGCGGTTGATATAGCTGCTCACACTTCCTACTCACAGCGCCCCAGTGGGGGGTGCTGAGCCTGAGGGGCAGAAATGTCAGCCCACAGAGGGGTTCCACACACTGTAGCTTCTGGGTCTGACCTAGGTCTGTTGACATCTGTCAATTATTTAATAGCTACCTGATATATTAATTCCAATGAATCCGTTGTTTAAGTTAGAGTAGAACCAGTTTCTGTTGCTTGTGGTCAGAGGACGGTGATTAAGACTGACCTCCCTGACGGCTCACACTGAAGGCCTTTTGAAAACCCATATGGAAACCTACTACTCTAGAAGCTTCCTAAAATATATACCTATATGAAATGAGTTTAAACAGAATAATATGAAATAAAATGTCCCAAATAGACATCTTATGCCACTGAGTAAAATCCCCAGTGCCCAGAATGGGTTATGTCTTGTGGAGTCATTGGTCAAAAGGTTCCTATGGAAACATCCAAACATCAGGCCATGGTCGTGCTCTACAACCTGATGCTAAGGCTCTCTTGTTTATCTCATCGAACATAAAAAACGTCAAACTGGTGCCCAACTAGACGATTCGCTCCTACTGATTCATGATACCAGAAGGTGCTCTGCAAGTTACCAAAAGAGAAAGGTAGTCTACCTCACCTGGCCACAAACATGGAGACCTACGACAGAAACCTGCCTGCAGGATATACTTGCGCAATCATGGCACCAATGTTACAGGAGGAACTAACCACATTTTGATGTGATTTATAAGGCCCATTCCTTAAGATGGAACCCACACCTAACACCGTTACGTGGCAAAGCAGTGGAGACTAGGCAGGTCATTGGCCGAGGGAGAAAACAACATTATTGCTTTACTAAATGTAAATGACTCCTAATGGCACACTGCTACACGCACAGATCATTGCCTCATCAGAGAAGACCACAACGACAATAGAGACCCACAACCAGACAAAGTGCAGAGAGTGAGAGACCTTGGAGCACCCAGTCCTAAGTGGGGCATCTTCGTAAAATCTCTCTCCTCGAGGCTCAGGGATCCACACAGAAGAGGAGGCAGAAAGATCCAAGAGCCAGAGGGGACGGATGACTCCAAGAAACAGCATCTTCCTGTTGCGAAATTTGTGCAACAGAAGTGTTGCAGATATGAACTCACAGAGACTGTAAGAGCACGCACAGGCCCGTGGGCCCAAGCAGATTGAGTCTTAGTCCTGAGAGGGAAAAGTGGACACTGAGTCCCACCTAACCAAGAAGCTATCTGCAATGGATGCCCATTGGCAAAGGAAAATTCGGGTCCCTCTTTGGAGTGTCACTGCCCCACGGCCAGGAAGACTTAGCCAACACAAAATGAACTCAATTAAAAAAAAAAAAAAAGATAAAATAAAAAGGACCTGAGGGAACTAAAGGAAAATCATTGCTTGTGCAGCCCAGGGAGAAAAAAATCCAAGACTTCCTTTCCCACCTACAAGGCAGCCGAGAGCTTTGCTCCCACAGTAACTGAGAAATTTCTGAACGCAAATGCCTGCTTTAAGACCCTGTGCTAGCCGGGCAGTGGTGGCGCACGCCTTTAATCCCAGCACTCGGGAGGCAGAGACAGGCGGATCTTTGTGAGTTCAAGGCCAGCCTGGTCTACAAGAGCTAGTTCCAGGCCAGGCTCCGCAGCTAAAAGACCCTGTGCTAGACGCCAGTGAGTGGAGCTGCGTTTCCAATGCTGTTCTCCAAGATGACTGTCATTAAAATTGTCTTCCTGCTCGGTGGCCGTGGTGGTGCAAGCCTTTCATCCCAGCACTCAGGAAGCAGAGGCAGGTGGATCTTTGTGAGTTTGAGGCCAGCCTGGCCTATAGAACAAGTCCCAGGACTTGCTACACAGCCAAGGCTACACAGAAATACTGTCTTGAAAAACAAAACGAAGTAAAAAATTATCTTCCTGAAGGCTGGGGGAGAGATAATATTAGGATAGTTAAATCGAAATCCATATGAAAACCCACTATTGTATAGACTTCATATATTTATACGAATATGTAATTATTCACATGACGTTTAATTGGAGTTGTCCTAGACTGAAGATTATGCTTACCCCAGAGGCCACAGCTATGAAATAAAACCTCCAGTGCTAGGTGTGAGATTCCTCCTCTCAGTGTGTTGGTCAGATGTATCCTGGAGACTCCTAAACATTGCAGGCCATTGCTCATGGTCTTGGTTTCCTGCCAATACCTGATGGACAGCCCTGCTGCTGAAGTGACCACACACATTGGCACTGGACATGTAGAAATCGAGTTAGTACTGACAGGAAGTTTGATCCTCGACGGCTAGCTTTCGTAGCTGAAGAGTTAATGACCTAAAACAAAGGGCCTCAAAGAAACTGAAAAAAACTCCTGGCTCAGCAAAATTATAAGAATTCCTGCTGACAAGAAAAAGCCGGCCCAATCTGCAGTCGGCCAAAAGCTGGGAACTCCCGACAGCATGGTCAATAGATGAAAAGCCATCTGGTATGTCTGGGAACTACAAACAAGTCTGCAGATAGAATTTTCCACTCCCAAAGTTCCCTTTTCTACCCTATAAAACCTTCAAGTCCCCTGTGCCTTCTCCTGGAGAGAAACCACGCCCTTCATTGCTCTAGCAGAGGATGATCTGCTTCTGTTGAAACCAGCCTCCTCTTTCTTTTATTGTTGGGTTGCCTCCAATCCTAATCTAACAATAGTACTAGAAGGCACTATACAGACTACAGGAAGAAAACAGTCATCAACAGTTTTACCTGGCTGTGAACCCTGTGAATCATAGTGATCAACGTGACAAGAGATGCCCATGGGTATAATCGTGGCACAGGTCACTGTAGGGTAACCATCGCTTTCTGACTGACCCTGATGACTGTTCTGAAACCCTCAGGCTTCTCTCCTACCCACCAGTTCCCAAATAACCACTCGGAGGCTTAATCTTAATTACAAACTGTTTGGCTGATGGCTCAGGCTTCTTACTGGCTAGCTCTACATGTCAATTAACCCACTTCTAATAATCTGTATATCACCACAAGCCCTGTGGCTTACCAGTACTGCCCTGGCATCTTACCCCTCCAGCGGCTGCTGGCGTCTCTCTAACCCCGCCTTCTTTTTCCTTTATGTTTTCTTGCATTTCCTACCTGGCTCTATTCTGCCTGGCTATTGGCCAAATCAGTGTCTTTATTAATCAATGGTAATACACCATATTCGCCACATACAGAAGGGCATCCCACATCCCTGTTCCACAGGAGGAAACATGTCTGGTACTGCTAATCTGGTATTGCCAAGAACTAGCTTGCTAAATGGGCATAGTATCAAACTATCCCCTAAATTGTTTTCTGGGAGAAGAAGAGCCAGTTTCTTTAAGGCTGTAGATTATTAAAACAAACAAAAAGAACACAAAGTTGGGACACAGGGATGTGGGGGACTCTTGGAAGAGTTGGGGATCTTGGAAGAATAGGGGTGAATTTAATCAAAACACACTGCAGAAATTTTCAAAAAATTAAGAAAAATGTTATTTTAAAAAATTATACTCCTTAACACCTTTTATATTTTTAAATATTACTTCATGAAAGTTACAAAATGTCAAGAAGTAATAGCACACACCTTTAATCCCAGAACTCGGGAGGCAGAGGCAGATGGATCTCTGAGTTTGAGGCCAGCTTGGTCCACAGAGTGAGTTCCAGAACAACCGGATACACAAAGAAACCCATCTCAAACAAACAAACAAACAAACAAGCTATAAAATGCTTAAGAAAATGTATACAAGGGCCAGCAAGATGTCTCAGCAGGTGAAAGCTCTTGCTGAGAAGCCTGAGACCCTGAGTTTGACCCCTGTGACCGACATGGTGGAAAGAGCAAACCAACTCTGTAAATTGTCTCCTGATCCCCACATGCACACTACGGCAGACACACACACACACACACACACACACACACACACAAGTTCACACACACAGACACACGCACACACACAATAAACAATTTTAAAAGGATACAATGAACTCGAGACTAACAAAATGTTGTCAAAGTAGAACCAAAGGGCAAGTAATCTCTTTATTCTACTTTTCTAACATAGGTGTACTTGAAATGTCCGTAAAGAGTACCGCCCATTTGACAAGCAAAAGACACTATATTGTTGAGTTTATTTCTCCTGGAAAGCCCTGCATTGCCTGGTGACCTGAAAAGGCAGTGGATTAACATATAAACAGACAAACAGTCAACCCTGCCCTCCTTCTCATATCCGTCCAGCAGACTTTTACGGCAGGCAGCAAAGCAACCATTCTGGAGCTTGGGCCTGTGCCCTTTGGTCAGGTGAGATTTGAAATGCCCAGGTCGCCCTCATGTTCATCTCTTAGACTTTCCTCATTCCCTGGGTATCTGGGCTCAGGCATATCTTGAAATGCTAAATCTGCTTAATGTCTCCCAGTACCGACCTTGTACTCCCCCAGGACCATCTGGGCTGGGGGACAGGGGTTAATTCGGAACTAACAACCCATTAACAGTATGTACGTGCTAAACTACTAATGGCATGCATGTTTAGAATCTGTCCTAAGATATAAAGTGTTTTATAACAGAACATAAAAGTCCTTCTCTCCATCCCTCTTGCCCCTATCATTTCCCACTGCCAGTAGCAACTGTCTGTGAAGGTCTGCATCAATGGCGTCCTGCGGCCGTTTACCTGGTGGATCGCCAGCATATTTCCGGCCCAGCAGGAAAATTCTCTGGAATATCATCGCGCACATTGGAATATATTGATACATGTAATGTAGTATGTAGTTATGACTTGCTTGAAAATGTTTGCTATATATCTGTGTCTGCAACAGCTATCATAAATAGTACCAGTAGGAGCCAAGGTTCAGACATGCTTAGCTTGTATCACACATCAGAATCATTTTTCTGGAACATCTTGTCTCGGTTACTTTTTGGAACGGCTGGTACAGGGGACCTCCATTTTTGTGGTTGGTTTTGAGACAGATTCTTAGTGTAGCTCAGGCAAGCACTAAGCTCTTGATTCTCTTCATTTTCTTACTTCAGCTTCCCCAGTGCTGAGATCACAAATACATAACTCCAGAGTTTCCCCCCGTATTTAATTAGCAGGGAGCTGGAGAGGTGGCTCAGCACTGGCTGCTCTTTCAGAGGACCCAGTTCAATTCCCAGCCCTGTATGGTGACTCAGAACTGTCCGTAACTTACCGGGTGGTGCACAGACATATGCATGCAAGGCATGAATATGCGTAAATAAAAATTTTTAAATATTTTTAAATTATTGCTAATTTACTTAATTATTGCTGATATTCTTTAAGTTATCTGGTGTTTGTTTTTGAGTTTCTGTGTCTCTGGGATGAGACCTGTGTCAGTGATCTAATCTGACCCTACCTTTGGATGTAAGGTAAGGACAGATGGGAAGGAATTAGTCAGTGAAACTCTTCCATCCATCAAGCAGCAAAGAGGTATGAGAGAAGTGGCTGTCAGGCCAAGGGCACTGAAAGTCCATTTTGGTTTCAACTTTATTTTGTCTATAACCTGGGTTTTTGTGCTGTGCTTTTGTATAACGTCAACAAACAATAGGTACAAAATATCACGGCTCAAGACCATAACTCTCCAGAGAAGGATGAAACCCGTACATGACAAAGGGCTAAGAAGACCACGGTTAGGATTCTATAGAGAACTGCGTAGACATTAACATAAATAAACACAAGAACCATGACTTTATTTATAGAGGAAGCCTGACAAACTTAGCTGAAATAAACATATCTTCTAGGCCAGTTTTGTAAGCATCACTGAGCAGTGTCTTAAGAGAGTCCCACTACTTCAAACAGAGGGCTAGATTTGAATTTTCAATCCACGTGCTGAATTTTTACCTTGGAAATTTTCAACCATATATATATATATATATATATATATATATATATATATATATATATATACTGTCTTCAAGGTGCTTCCCTCCTCTCCCCCCAGCAAACCTGTGCAACTTACTTGGACCTCTTGAGCTCCATTTAGGAGTCTAGTTTTACCCTTATCATTCCTTTCCAATTTGGGAAAGTCCAGTCACTTCGTCGTAGGATAAAATCTTATTTTACCATACAAGTCTCTGATTTTATAGAAAAAAAAAGATTATCTTTTTAAACTTCCCTTCCTATAGTGGTTTGAGTGGGAATGGCCCATGAGCTTATATGGTGGAATACTAGGTCGCAGGGGTGTGGGAAGGCTTAGGAGGTAAGACTTTGTTGGAGGAGGTGAGTCACTGGAGCCTGGTTTCCAAGGTTCAAAAGACTGAGGTCATTCCTAGGTCTCTGTCTACCTTCTGCTTGTGGTTTGACGTGAGCTCTTATCTGTCCCTGCCATCATTGCCTCTACTCTACCATCATGGACTCTAACCCTCTGAAAAAGTAAATACAATTATTACTATTATTATTATTATTTTGGTTTTCTGTAGTAAGAGGCTGTTTGTTTGTTTCCTGGCCACCCTGACCCGAAATAATCACACAAAAACCATATTATTTGCAAAACTGTTTGGCCAATAGCTTAAGCATATTACTAGTTAGCTCTTACATCTAGAATTAACCCATTTCCATTATTTCATGTTTTACCACAAGGCTTGTGGCCTACCAACAAGGTTCCACCTGGCAGCTTGATTCTTTCTTCTCTGGCAGCTCCATGGCTTCTCCTTGACTCCACCTTCTTTCTCCCAGCATTTAGTTTAGTTTTTCCCACCTAACTCTGTTTCCCTATAGCTCTGCTATAGGCCCAAAGCAGTCCTTTATTAACCAATGATATTCACAGCATACAAAGGGGAATCCCACATCACCTTCCCTTTTCTGTCTAAATAAAAAGGAAGGTTTTAACTTTAACATAGTAAAATTACACATACAAAACATGTATCAAGCAAGAATTACAGTTACAATATTTCTATCTATTTTCTCTTTTATCACTAAGGAAAGCAATAATTATAAGTATCTATTCTTCAACTCCATCAAAGACTCCAGAAGGATATAATATTAACTAAGGAAGTGCATTGTAAGCAACTTCCAAAACTCTAGAATTGACAGAGACATCTCGCTGCCTGAACAGTCATCCAAAGTTCTTCTGTATCAATGGGGCATCCATCTTCAGTCCACAGGCCCATAGTATCTAGCATACTTTTTCTTGAAGCAGGAAATTTGCAGATCAGTTCTGCCTTGTAATGGTAAAGTCCATCAGTTGCTTTCTCCTGGGTCCTGCACAATATCTGGCAGACTCTTTAATGATGCAGGAACCTCAAAGGACTCTCTCACCTTAAGTAACTTTAGCAGTCATTTCTTTCTGGGTCCTGCATGTCCAGTTTATCAAGCAGTCCAGGAAAAAGCAGTTTCTTGCCTAAGTGGCTAACAAACTCCATAAGAAACCTCTCCGATGCTCATCTTCCTCTTGAAGTAATTGGTGCTTCCAGGAGCAGATGTGCCTCATTGTCATGAAAAGTACTAAGTTCTTAAAATATTTTAAATGCCAAATTCTGAAGGTCTCTGAAAGTTTTGAGGAATACCTAACTGAAATATATCTCTATATATTTAGAAAACCCAACTAACATAACTACAAGCTTGACCATTATAGATGATTATCTATTAACCTGTATTTCTTAATTATACATTACTTTTTTTTTTTTTTTTTTTTTTGGTTTTTCAAGACAGGGTTTCTCTGTAGCTTTGGAACCTATCCTGGAACTAGTTCTTGTAGACCAGGCTGGTCTTGAACACACAGAGATGCCTGCCTCTGCCTCCCAACTGCTGGGATTAAAGGCGTGCGCCACCACCGCCTGGCCTATACATTACATTTTTAAATGAGCTGCACAAACACAATACCTTAATCAAGGGCAGAAATATATATCAAACAAAATTTATCTTAAATGTGTATCAATAAACTAAGATTCATACCAATGCAAAGTATTCATATCTATAGCATATCCCCCTTTAAATATAAACAAATATTTATAAATAATATTTGAGAATTTAGGCATAATTCAAAGCGAGTTCTAGGACAGCCAAGGCTACATAGAGAAACCTTGTCTTGAAAAACAAAACAAAAAACAAAACAGACAAAAAAAAAGTTTATAAAGAACAGGACTCTGCCTGGCCTTCAAGTCATAGAATGACCGTATATACCCTGTCCATGGTGTTTCACCAGGACTGTATATATACCTTGTCCACAGTGCTTCTCCAGGACTGTGTATATACCCTGTCCACAGTGCTTTTCCAGGACTGTATATACACCCTGTCCACAGTGCTTCTCCAGGACTGTATATATACCCTATCCACAGTGCTTCAACAGGACTGTATATACACACTGTCCATGGTGTTTATCCAGGACTGTATATATACCCTGTCCACAGTGCTTCAACAGGACTGTATATACACCCTGTCCATGGTGCTTCTCCAGGACTATATATATACCCTGTCTCCACGGTGTTTCACCAGGACTGTGTATATACCCTGTCTCCATGGTGCTTCAACAGGACTGTGTATACACCCTGTCTCCACGGTGTTTCACCAGGACTGTGTATATACCCTGTCTCCACAGAGCTTCAACAGGACTGTGTATACACCCTGTCCACGGTGCTTCAACAGGACTGTATATACACCCTGTCCACGATGTTTCACCAGGACTGTGTATATACCCTGTCTCCACGGTGTTTCACTGTATATATTCCCTGTGTCCACCAGTACTTCTTGGCTTAAAGAATGGTAACCATCTTTTTTTAAAAGATAATTTATTGATTTATTTATATGTATGTATATGTGCTGCATGAGTTTATGTGTATCATGTGTGTGTAAGTGGCCACAGATGGGAACTGGAGTTGATTGTAAGCTGCGGTGCTGGCAATCTAACCCAGATCTCAGCAAGAGCAGGCGGTGCTCTACTGATTGAGCCATCTCTCCAACCCTGGAATCATCCCTTCCCTCCCTGCCCTTCCCTCCCCCGCCCCTACAATACCCTGTGATGTACAGAACCTCTTGACTCTGCTCAAAGAATTAAATGTGGCTGGGGCTTCTAAGAACTGTTCATTCCCCCAGGCATACTGATTCCTGTCTATAGTAGGAGCCAGGAAGTCTAGCCCAATCACTACCACACAGATGACACCCACAATACTGTGGATAAGCCATGGAATCAATGAAAGGTCTTGAAATTCTGGAATACTCTGTTTTTCACGCCTTCATTCTTTCTCCTCTACCCCCACACCCATTTCTGCCTAACTCCTGCATCTGGAAACACCAGCTTTCCTCTATGGGAACATAGGCTGTGTTCTGTCACATTGTAACAAATCCTCTCTCTTATAGCCGGCTCCTCCGAGCGCTCTCCTTTCTTCATGACAAACAAATGCCAATATTTCCATAGCTCATTTCTGCCACAGTAGCTGCTTTCTGCTCCAGAGTTTCCAGCCTTCTCCTGAGAAGATGTGGATGCAGTGTGCTCTGACCTGGATAAACTGTCGCCATAATCTTAAAACCGGGATAATCTTCCCCCAAATTGTGTCTCAACATCTGTTCTGAGGTGTCATCAACATTCTCTCTGCTTCTACATAGCGGGGGGGGGGGGGTGTCCCAGAAGTGGGAAAACATTGGGCCTCGCTGCCTTGGTGTTAATAAGAGATCGTGGAATGGAGGAAAGGAGGGAAGGAGATGAGCTGGCAGCCTGGTTTTCAGACTAAGGCTTGGTCACATCCTCGGTCTGGTTTCTCAGGAAGGAGTAGTCCTTCAGGGGAAAGAGATAAACAAACCATATCGCTTGACACCCCCAGCCTCTGGCTACAGAAAACCAGACACACTTTTGGCTTAGGCACTTCTGGTGTCTCTGGCCTCTAGCACAAGCAATGCTATCCTCTTTTTAAAGCACACGTCCAACTTTTAGCCAAGAAAGAAACTAGTTATTTTTTTCTTTTTAGCCTAGCCCACCTCACCTCCTGTTCACATCACCGTTTCAATTGCCAAAGCATGCCGATCCTCTACTCCTCCCTGCTCATTAACAGCACTTACCCACCGCCGTGGCTTCCCTAGCCTTCGAGTTCCCAGAGTCTGTGATCATCATGAAATATTTAGAAGATGAGATCAAGGCTGATGAGATGACTGAGCAGGTAAGAGCACCAACTCAGGGGACCCAAGTCCGAACCCCAGAATGGACACTGTGAAAAGAGAACACCAACTCTTTGCGAGTTGTCCTGTGACTTCCACACACATACCATGGCATGTGCATGTGTGTGCACATGTGCCCCGACAACAAACAAACAAATGTTACCCCAAAAGGTGATGGTGACACCAATAAATCCAGAGTCACAAACATGCCGAGCAGGACTCTGGGGTTCTAGGACAGCTATCTGTTTTCTCTCTAGAACAGCACTGTTGTTTTTTTTCTCTGGGCCCCCGTTCCCTGGCTCAACACTCTTAGTTCCTATGACTGTGGTGCTTCCTAGTCACACTGACCAGCCTGTGGCTTTGAATCCCACCCTAACTAGACCCTGTTTCAGTGTAGCTCTCTCTCCCTGATCCAGACAGTATGTCTTTAATCCCAACACTCAGGAGGCAGAGGCAGGCGGATCTCTATGAGTTCGAGGCCAGCCTGGTCTACAGAGTGAGTTCCAGGACAGCCAGGGCTACACAGAGAAACCCTGCCTCAGAAAAACAACAACAAAAGTAAATGTCAGGAAACATAAAACCCCAAGAACAAAAGGAGTTCTTGAGAAGAAAGATGTGAAAAGTAAAGATGGATGAAATTCCCTCCAAACAAAGGAACGTTCTCCTTGGAATCTCGGGATGAGAAGAGAGACCGTGCGGCCGTGAAGTACCACGTGGTCACGTCCCCGAGTCTGAGCATGACATTCTGTGTTCTACAGGCGAATATGATCTCCACAGCTGACTTACTTTCTGGTGTGCATTTTCAGAGCTGTAACACAGTCTTTACAGTTCCGATTATTTTTTTTCAACCTGATGTTTCTACTTCCTACCACTTCAAAAAGAAAAAGTACATGGTCTCTGGTACATTGAAGTCCTGAAAGAGACACTGAGAAAAGTAAAAGAGCGGGGAAATGGGATCCTCAGAAAGGAAGTGTCACCCTAAAATAACTCCCGAGAAGGAAAGTCTCAGAAGGACCTGGGGAATGAGTGTCGCCATAGAAACATGCATACAGACAGGCTTTTTATTTTTGGTTATATGGTTTTGTTTCTCTGTGTTTCTCTGGCTGTCCTAGAAGGCACTTATTAATCAGGCTGGCTCAACCTCAGGTTTTTTGCTTGTTTATTTGTTTTGTTTTTATGTCATGTTTGTGTATTTGGATAGGAAACGCATGCCATAGTGTGTGTGTAAGTCATAGGACAACTTCCGGGAAGTTGTTTTTCTCCTTCTACCACATGGGTCCCTCCCTAAGATCAATTCGATGTGACAGCAGGCAGTGGCCCCCATCTTAGTGGCCTGGGAGACAAGACTTAAAGGTGAAATGAGGAGGGGTCCGGAACTCATTTGGCAGCAAGTGTCCTTGACCGCAAAGAGCGGCAGCCAGGGTGGTGTCAGCCCAGATTTGGAGAAGAGCAGGTGTTCTCAGAGGAAACCCTCCATGTGGGGCTGGAGAGGGGCCTCCATGTGGGGGTGGAGAGGAAACCCTCCGTGTGGGGGTGGAGAGGAAACCCTCCGTGTGGGGGTGGAGAGGGGCCACAGTGGTTAAGAGCACTTGCTGTTCTGGTGGAGGTTTGACTTCCAGCACCCATGTGGTGGCTCTCAACCGTCCATAACCCCAGGTCCAGGGGATCCAATATGGATAGGCACATGGTACACCTACATGCAAAAGGAAAAACATGCATAAAGAAAAACAAACCATTTTTCATAAAAGAAAATAGCCTGTGTAGCTTGTGGTTCTGGCTGTTTCTTGTAATGGCTGTTATTGGGTATACACGCATGCCGGTCTCTCCTCTTGACCTCCTTACTTTATTTATTATTTGGTTAGGGTTTAGCAAGGATGATTCAATTTCAATTCTAATAACTTTCACTAAGGAAAAGATAAGAGGGCTGGAGAGATGGCTCAGTGGTTATTAGCACTGGCTGCTCTTCCAGAGGACCCGGATTCAATTCCCAGCACCCACACAGCAGCTCATGCTTCTGTATCTCCAGTTCCAGGGAATCTGGCAACCTCACACAGACACGCTTGCAGGTAAAGCACCAACACACATAAAATAATAATAAAAAAAATCGTCTCTAAAACAAAAAGAGAAGAAAAGAGAAATTGAAGATTTTAGGAAGAGGGGGAGTGGCCTTCAGCAGGACTGGGGTCGCAGGGCATATTCCAGTCAGGTAAGGAGAGGGACCTGGTGGCAGAAGACACTGTGTTAGCGGGAGGGCGGTGACAGACTGATGCACGCTGCAGAGCTGGCAGGAGTACGACTGACCTGACCAAAGTGTGGGCAAGTTTTCTGGGGTTTGCCTGAAGCCTGGGGACCACTAGGAATTAATCGGCAGGAAGGGTGGGGAGGGTGGTACAGGTACGGAATGGAAGTGTGTGCAAATGTACGCCCTGAAACTGCTCCTCCAGGAAGCAGCATGAGCAATGCTAGGCCCTCGAACACTCCATGGCACCGAGGTTTTTCGTATCAGCGTGCCCAGGCAAGTCCCAGAAAGGAATGGAGAGGTTCTTCCCCTGGAGAGAATAGCTCACCCTCTCAAATCCCTACAATCAAGCTCCACCCTGGAGAAACAAACATTAGACAGACTGAGGAAATTTACCCCCTGCTTTGCCCCAACAAATGACCTCAGTGTTGTGTTGTTTGTTCAACCAAGCCCAAAACCAAACAGTAAAACTAATTTCTCTGCTGGGATCTCCGAGTACTGACTCACAGAAGACTCTAAGTGCACAGTGGTACCCTGCCGCTGCCAGGTGTCAGGAACAGGACACTAGATGGAAGGAGGCTTGGGTGTTCTTTATCTTGTTCCTGGTTACCCAACATTATCGCCTCCATCGTACAGGAATCTGAAACACGATGGAAGTGTCAACCTACGGAACTTTATGGTGTCTGGGATGACACAGAATCGGGAATAGTTTGGTATGTCACGCACTCAGACGCACAGACCTGCCCTACAGCCTCTGACTCTGGGTGCCTGGCCCTGCTTCGCCCTCCCTATCCCTCTTCCTTCTTGATGTGTCAGGAAAACAAGTGGAGATGGTTCCATCTGAAGAGCCAGGAGATGGGAAGTATGGATATTTGCATTTTGATACATTCTTAGAGGCTGTCTTAGTCACGGTTCTGTGGCTGTGAAGAGGCACCATGACCAAGGCAACTCTTATAAAGAAAGCACTTAACTGGGGCTCGCTTACAGTTTCAGAGGGTGGGTCCATCATCATCATGGCAGGGAGTCAGACTGGCACGGTGTTGGGGCAGTACCTAATAATCACATCCTTATCCTTCCTCGGGCCAGGAGAGAGGCGCCGGCCTGCTGTGAGCTTTGGAAGCCTCAGTGCTCACCCTCAGTGACGCACTTCCTCCAACAAGGCCACACTTTCTCACATAGTGCCATGTTAAAAACAAGCCTATGAGGAGGGCCTTCCTTATTCAAACCACCGCAGAGGCATCCGGTTCAACCCCCAAAACCAAGAGAGGAAAGTTGCCACCAAAGAGAAAAGATCTTGCTTCGTTTCAGGAGGACATAAAGTAGTAATTGAACGAATGGTAGTCAAAAGAAAAAGCCAGAAAGCAAGGATAAGAAGTGGGGCACATTCCTTCTCTCCCTGTTTCTTTTGTTTGTTTGTTTGTTTGTTTTGTTTTTAGTGAGAGGGTTTCCCTGTGTGACCCTGGTTGTCCTGCAACTCTCTCTTGTAGACTAGGTTGGCCTTGAACTCAGAGATCTTATCTCTGCCTCCCTAGTCCTGGGATTAAAGGTGGGAGCCACCACCTTCTGCTATTCTACAGCCTGATCCTATGAAGGTAGTTTCTTAATTGAGGTTCCCTCCTCTCAGATGACTTTAGCTTGTGTCAGGCTGACATAAAACGATCCAGCACAAAAAAACAGAGGCAATAACTAAAGACATAGATTTTCCCTTACGTTGAAGGTTGTGAGTCTGAGTGCAAAGGTCCATAAGGGACCCAGCACAATGAAAGAGGGAGTGGTGGAATTAATTTACAAGTGGATATCTCAGAAACATCTAGGTCATATGTGAGGCCCTTGGGTTTGATCCCAGGACTGGAGTGAAAAAAAAAAAAAAAACCAATAGATCATCAGTCCCATCAAATGGTAGAATAGGGCGATGCCCTCAAAAGTCTAGAGAAAATTTACTGACAAGAACACATAACAGAGAAGTTTTCTCTCTCCACATGACCGATGCTCACTATGGCACCACGGAAAGATGTGAACCCCAAGAAGTTGGCCTGGAGGCTTTATTCAGAACTTATTCATCCAGTAGAAGATGAAATTCTTGATTCTGGAAATTTCCGACAGTTTCTATGGGAAAAAGTAAGTCAGTGGAGAAAGTGAAAAGAGTGGGGATGGTGGTCACACTGAACTCTTGGAGAATAAAACCACAGCTGTTTCTAGAAACGGTTCTCTAAGGGGCACTTGAAATATCTTACTAAGAAATTCCTTAAGAAGAATAATCGATTAGCTTCAGGTGTTGCATCCAGCAAGGATACTTACAGACTTCATTACTTCCAACATTAATCGAGACGAAGATGAGTCGAGTCTGGCCTTTGCATTTAATGAAATGGAAGTATACTGAGGACATTTAAAATTTGACTTTATCAGCAAATAAAAATTATTGTGCTCATATTGCTGGGCAGTGGTGGCACCCGTCTTTACTCCCGTTACTCGGGAGGCAGAGGCAGGAGAATCTCTGTGAGTTGGAGGTCAGTCTGTTCTACAGAACGAGTTCCAGGACAGGACCCAAAGCCACAGAGAATCTGTCTCGGAAAGGGAAAAAAAAAAGTATACATAACATGCAAGCATAGGTTTACAATGATAATAAGTGAACATCCACAAAACCAGCACTCTACGAAAGACATTTACCACCTCAGACACTCATGACACGCCTGAGAACCCTGTCTGTCCTGACACCCACAAAACCAGCACTCTACTAAAGCCATTTACCGTCTCAGGACACGCCCAGGGCCCTGTCCTGCATTCTTCCTTTGGCCCAGGCTACAGTAATCTGAATTTTGCGCTAGTAATTTCCTTGATTTCCTTTCAGTTTTGCCACCTGTTTATGTATTGCTGGCCAATGTAATTCTGGTTTGAAAAAAAATACACAATATTACATAAAATGTATCTGCTATTTGAATCTTTTGATGAAAACATCATATGACATGCTTTCCTTGGATACTCTCACTGATGTATTGTTTAGTGCAACCATGTTGCTGTAAGCACCTGGGTCCTATGAGACAATCTTCTTCACCTCATGGTAATACGGCCACGCCGGCTTTGCTCTGCCTGGACCCTAGCAAGCTTTGTCTCTCCGCTGGCTTATACAGGCTCTGTGCACCACGCTGATAAATCCTGATACTAACATACAGCTAGCTTTAGTCTTATCTTATCTGAGAGCTGTTATGCTTTCTCTGGCTTATTTAATGTGCTCCCTGACTGCAAATCTGCGATCATATCTCCTGCTTCATACTTCTTCTCCTAGCTTTGCTTTTCATCCTTTTTCCGTGCTTTCTTTTGGACCACTCGAGTGCCCCCTTCCATGTCACCACTCCCGTACAGAAAACTGTTCAAACATGGAATTTCTAATCAAATTATAAAAGTATGCAGGAAGAATAAAAATCTTTTTAGACATAGAGGGACTCAAAATTGCCTTACTTCGGTCGTAGGGAATCTCATCTGAACGTGGTAACAGTTACATGAAGGGATGAGCTGGGAAAACGCATAAACTACAGAGAGAAATAAGGAAAGACTTACTGAGCCGGGGGGGGGGGCACTCTGTTAATCCCAGTACTCGGGAGGCAGAGGCAGGTGGACGTCTGTGGGTTCAAGTCTAGCCTGGTATACTAGAGCTACTTCCAGGACAGCTAGAGCTGCTACACAGAGAAACCCTGTCTCAAAAAACCAAAGAAAGAAAGAGAGACAGAGAGACAGACAACAGACAGACAAACACTTTCTGGGAGCAAAAGGCTGGTAGTTCCAGACAACAATAGCCTGGCTACAGGTAAAACTCAGAGGTAGAGCGCAGTATCAACCCAAAGAGAAGTCAAAGGCAAAGATTTAAGGAAGGAGCAGTCCAGGGAAAACAGGATTCCAAAAATTGGAGGTGAACTTCCAAGTAACTGATCAAGGTCCGCTCAAGAAGATGTTAAAGAGACAGCTCAGAAACTCTCAAGGGGAAGAAAAATCCTGACCTCAGCAGTTAGAGTTACTTACTATTAATTATCAACTTCATAGCCTATTATGAAGATTAAGTTAGTTAATAATTGTAGCATGATTGGAAAGGGCAAAATAAACAGATAAAAGAAAATAAAACTTGGCCGAGCCCTTGGTGATAGCCCCCCGCCCCCCGCCCCCCCGGGAGGGGGGTCACTCCTTTAACTACTTAGATGCAAACTCTAGTGCTGAGCGATGGCTAAAGACAAGTTTTATCAGCTTAGAAAACACACCAGCCTAGCAGTGGTGGCACACACCTTTAACCCCAGCACTCGGGAGGCAGAGGCAGGTGGATTTCAGTGAGTTTGAGGCCAGCCTGGTCTACAAAGCAAGTTCCAAGACAACAAGGACTGTTACACAGAGAAACCCTGTCTGAAAAAAAAGAAAGAAAGAAGAAAGAAAGAAAGAAAGAAAGAAAGAAAGAAAGAAAGAAGAAAAAAAGAGAAGAAAAGCATACAAAAGCTTTACCGCTTTTTGTACATAAAACATTAAAAGTATAGACGGGACATAGGAATAAAAAGAATATGAAAGACATACTGTCCTCTTCTTACATGAAGAACAGAGGGTTGCAAAGGTGACTCAGCAGTTAAGAGCCCTTACAGAGAACCTGGGTTTGGGTACCAGAACCCACATGTCAGCTCACAGTCATCTATAACTCCAGTTCCAGACCTACACACAGGCAAAACACCCCTGCACATAAAAATAATAATCAGGATGTGGTGGTTTGAATGAGAACGACTCCCACAGGCTCGGAATGTTTGACCCAGCGGGTGGACTGTTTAGTAGGGGTTAGGAGGTGTGACCTTGTTGAGGAGATGTGTCACTGGGTCTCTCTTGGCCTACAGTCCAAAGATCAGGATGTAAGCTCTCAGCTACTGCTCCTGTACCAGGCCTGACTGCCTGCCTCCACGCTCCCTGCCATGACAGTCATGGAGTTGCCTCTGAAACTGTAAGCAAGTCCCTAATTAAATGCTTTGTTTATAGGTTGCCTTGGTCATGGTGTTTTTTCACAGTGTTAGAAAGGAAAGCATAAATGGGAAGAGAAAAGCTGTTATTTCTTTTTTTAAATTTTACTTATTTATTATGTATACAGTGTTGACATCAGATCTCATAGATGGTTGTAAGCCACCACGTGGTTGCTGGGAATTGAACTCAGGACCTCTGGAAGAACAGTCAGTGCTCTTAACCTCTGAGCCATCTCTCCAGCCCAACAGACTATTATTTCTAAGCTGTTCAGATCCTGGTTCTGGCTTTAATCAGAGGGATGATGGCTAAAGCAGACAGAACTGAAAGAGACCTAAGATTAGTATTTTCTTCAGAAGTCAGTGGTTACGATGCGGCTCTCAGGAGTTACTACAACTCCACTGAAAGGAGAGAGTCATATATCGGATGTAAATTCTCCTTGATTGTGGGGTAATGGTGCCTAAAATGACTAGGCAGTTATATAAACAGCAGTGAGCACATTATTCACAGATGAGAAGATAAAGCCCCGACAGAGCATGAACAGAAACACAGTCCATCCCAAGGGCTCACCCGGTTCTTTGTCTGGGGCAGGAGTGAGACAGAAAGCACAACAGGAGGCTGAAGCTCTTCCTGGAAAACCTTCTGGAGTTTCTAAAAGTTTCAGTCATTTCCATGTATTACTCTGAAGAAAAATAAAAGCACTTGACTATACATTTACAACTTTCATGAAGGAAATCTTGCAATTGCTATGTTTTAAATAATTAGCAAAATTTTCCATTATTAACAGATTGCACTATCTTCAAATTGTAATACGAAGATTAGATGTCTTCATGATACAAGCTTGCAATATTGAACAAATATTTAAAGTCCCCCATCCTATTCCCCTCCCCCATCCATCTGACCACACACACACACACACACACACACACACACACACACGGCTTCTCTGTTAGCCCTGGCTGACCTTATTATAGACCAGGCTGGCCTTGAACTCAGAAAGATCCACCTGCCTCTGTCTCCCGAGTGCTAGGATCAAAGGTGTGCGTCACCATGCCTGGCTTCAAATATTTTAAAGTTTTGGGTATACCAAATTATTAATTTTCCTAGAAGGTCTTCAAGCCTTTATCTATTTTGAAATCAAGTCAAGAACTGGATGACTGGTGATTGTGGTGGCCTTTAATCATAGTGCTTGGGAGGCAAAGGTAAGCAGATCTCTGAGAGTTCAAGGCCAGCCTGGTCTGCACGGTGAGTTCCAGCACAGCCAGGGTTACATAGTGAGACCCTGTCTCAAGAAAAACAAAGGAGGAGGAAAGAAAGTTGTTTTCTAGAGCCCCGGGGAAGCTCCCGCCCTCACTGAGTGTCCTAGTACACGCCAGAATTTTGTTCCGCAGTTGGGGAAGAGTGGAAGGGAAGGAGTCGAGAGGCTTCCTTTACATTAAGGAGGAAATTCAAGCCTTTTGGGAGACACGTGGGTCTCCAATGGTCACCAATGCCAGAGGTGATTCCAACAGAACAGGGGCGTGATGCCAGTGAAGTCAGAAGCACACGCGTTCCCACTGAGCCGATGAACAAGGAACCAAATGAGGGAAGATGGCCAAGCGCACGACTTCCTCATTCTGCCCAGTTCCAGTGCGCTGGCACCTTCACAGACGACGGCTTTGCAGCTTTGGTTCCAGCCTATAAAAAGGAGTGTCACTTCCTGGACCCGTGTCCATCCAGAATTTACTGACTCCCCTCAGTTTCAGAAGATGCCTGCTTGCATTAAAAAGAACAGAAACTGGAAACAGAAAGTCCTAGTGCTCCCGTTTCAGGTTCTGGTCTCAAGAGCTTCTTAGGTCCCTGCCCTCAGGGTCTTTTTCCTTCTGCCCATTTTTGTTCACTGAGAGGAAGGACCTAGCACAGGGTCGGGGTACACGGGTTTCTGTTTGTCAGTCTCTCTAACGAGAGTTTTCAGATTGACAAAGGAAGCTCTGCCCACCTGTGACCTCATAGCTTCCGGGAATGGAGCCAGTGCACCCCCAAGAAATGGGGTCTCCAATCTAGATGCTAAAGGTTAAGAATAAAATAAGGAGAGTCCATAATAAAAATATTATCCAGGGAAATGCGTCATAAACCACTTCCATGGCCATATCCTTTATTACTATAACCTGGGAATGTATTTCCGCTAAGCACGACCCCATAATCTTTAAGGAGCCAAAGATCTAACAGAAAATTGGCACCCACTTTTGTTTGTTTCCTTTTCCTTGAGGGACAGCTTGATTAGGGAGCCAGCTGGGGTAAGACATCCTCCTCAAAGTCGCCTGTTCTGTCCCTTCGAAGGATCCAGACTCCCCGGTCTTTTGTTCCTATTAGGTTTAATGATCCATATTGACTTTATCTAATTAGGAAACAAAGAACAACCAAAGCAATCTTTGGCGTCATGGTTGTTTAAGAAAGGATATTACATCATCTGGGGAGGCCCTGGACCCAGCCATGTTTCCAGATTGAGATAACAAGCAGAAAGAAATTAAATTATTTTACACATAACCTGATACAAACCCGGCAGGAGTGTGAATAGTCCTCGCTCGTATCAAGAAATGCTGAGCTTTTATCAGTTTTCTGGGTGGATTGGAAGAATATCGATGATAATTTCACAAGAGCCGTCCCTTGGCTTGTAGAGAAAGTGGTTCTATTCAATTCATTTGCCGACTAGAGAATGTATTGGACATACAGAGTTTCGCTCAAGCTGCTATTTTTTCCTGATCAAAAGGATTTCTTTTTTTAAAAAAAATATTTATTTATTTATGTATACAATATTCTATCTGTGTGTATGCCTGCAGGCCAGAAGAGGGCACCAGACCCCTCTACAGATGGTTGTGAGCCACCATGTGGTTGCTGGGAATTGAACTCAGGACCTTTGGAAGAGCAGACAATGCTCTTAACCTCTGAGCCATCTCTCCAGCCCCCGAAAAGGGTTTCTAACTCACTGCATCTTTAAAAAAACACTAAGATATAATGCAAAAATGATAAAACTCATCCCTCTCAGGCATAACTGGGTGGGCGTCCCCAGAGCTGTGCGCGGGGCTGTGCAGTCAGCACCACGCCCCTAATCCCAAACATTTCCTTCTAGAGAAATGACATGATGATCGGCTTCATTTCCCATCTTCCTGCTCTCTGATCCTTTGTAACCACCAATCCGCTTCAATCTACAGCTTTTTGTGTGTGAATTTTCTCTTGATCCATAAGCACCACCAAATTAAACATTTTATGTCTACATGTAGAAATAGGGACAGTAGAAAGGAAAGTGAAATATGACAAAGTTGCTATTATTTTTGGCAAGTGTTTCTTTTGCTCATCTATCCACCATCACTTACTGAGCACATTTAATTAAGATAGAAAGGAGAGGGTGAATTCATAGCCATGTAAAAAAAAGGCTTTTTGTAAATATAGATTATAGATTAAGGATGATGGAAAGAAAAGATATCCCTATTTCTTCAGAAATGAATGGAAAGTACAAGGTGGCTTTACCGTCTCAGTTTTCACGTTGGTTCTTAAGACTGTCGATCATGAACCTAGTGCAGGCCCCCTCACTCAGCATCGGGAGGTTGTTCTGTGTGAGTTTGAGCTTAGCCAAGTCTACATAGAGAGTTCCAGGCCAGACAAAGCTACACAGTGAGACTGTCTCAAAAATTAAAAAACTATTAGTTATTCTTGAGGAACTAGAGCCAGCAGAAAGAAATGTATTCAAATGTCAGGTTCCTCTCTTAGGATGAAAGTCTGGAAACTGTATCCACTTTACATTGTTTACCCTCAGCTCCTACTAGTTTCTAATTTGGAAAACAAAACAGAAACCTCCTGACTTCATGGATGAACCCAGAAACCACTGGTTTTTCTCACAGCTGTGTAACTTACAGAGAGTTCAGAGGAGACTGTGGTACATTTACACAATGGAGTACTACACAGCAGAAAAAAATAACGACAGCTTGAATTTTGCAGGAAAATGGACAGAGCTAGAAAACATTATTTTGAATGAGGTAACCCAGACACAGAAAGACAATTATCACATGTACTCACTCATAGGTGGTTTTTAAACATAAAGAAAGCCAGCCTACACACCACAATCCCAGAGAACTTAGACAACAATGAGGACACCGAGAGAGACTTACATAGATCTAATTAATCTACATGGTAAATGGAAAAGGACAAGATCTCCTGAGTAAATTGGGATCATGGGGACCATGGGGGAGGCTTGAAAGGGGGAGGGGAGCAGAGAAAATTGCAGCACTCAATAAATATCAATAAAAAAAATCTTCAAACAAAAAAGAGTACTGGTTGAGATTCCCAGCACCCACAAGGCAGTCATGGGTGCTGTACACAATGTCACAAGTGTCTACACCTCCAATTCCAGGGGATCCAATGTCCTCTTCTATTTTTCTTGAGCACTAGGCACCCAAGGGGTACACAGTCGTACATGCAGGTAAAACACCAAAATACACATAAAATAAAAACAAACAATTTTTAAAACAACAATGACAACAAAAATGAGCTGTTGAGCACAGCCGTCACAGATGTCCAGTCGTTCTTTTCATAAGGAGAGGCCTGGCAGTGCCATCAGCATTATGTGACCAAGGTTCAGCCAGGTCCCCTCTCTGAAGCCTGACTGAGACTGACTCAGTGTGACCTGAATTACGCCAGTGCGAATGATATCTGAAAGTCATGGAGGTTGAAAGGAAAAGTCACCTTCTACGGTATTTTTACCTGGAGTGAGAGCCTGGTATGGCTGGGGCGTTCTCTACGCAGGTCTCTTGAAGGAAGTCTTGACTTGGAGAGTGCCTACAGCAGAGTCTAGTGTGAGGAGAGGAGGCACCCGTGGGGACCGTGGCTGCCCTGGTTCTCCTTGGGTAATTCTACTGCAGGTTAAATTCTGGGAGCAACCTACAAATCCGCACAGCTGTCCAAGCCAACAGTTACTCACCCGAAAACTCTTTCTCCCTTTTTTAGAGAAGCTTAAAATGAATGTCATTCCTGTCATTTGGCAGCTTAAACTCTTGGGCAACAGTGTACTTAAGATTATACTGTCCTGGCAGCAGAAAACTGTTCTTGGAGAGAAGAAAGATTGGTTTCTTTATCTGATTTTGAAATTTCAAGTAAACAATACAATGTCACCGCTTCCCACATCCTGCGTACAAGATCACTGTGACCCAAGCATGAATTGGGGACTTCATAATGTTTCAACTGGGGGGGGGGTGTCCTAAGGACCTAACTGCCTTGCTCTCAGTAGGCAAGAAATCTATCCCTAAGACACACTTCTGCTCCCTCCAATATTTCTTTCTTTCTTTTTTATTTTTTATTATTTATTTATCTTTTTGTTTTTTTTTTTTTAAATATTTATTTATTATGTATACAATATTCTGTGTATATGCCTGCAGGCCAGAAGAGGGCACCAGACCCCATTACAGATGGTTGTGAGCCACCATGTGGTTGCTGGGAATTGAACTCAGGACCTTTGGAAGAGCAGGCAATGCTCTTAACCTCTGAGCCATCTCTCCAGCCCTCTTTTTGTTTTTTGAGACAGGGTTTCTCTGTAGTTTTGGAACCTGTCCTGGAACTAGCTCTTGTAGACCAGGCTGGCCTCGAACCCATAAAGATCCATCTGCCTCTGCCTCCCGAGTGCTGGGATTAAAGACATATGCCACCACTGCCTGGTTCTTTTTTAGTTTTTAAAATTTTTTTCTGTGTGTGAATATTTTGCTCACATGTATGTCTGTGTCCATGTGCATGCCTGCTGCCTTCAGAAGCCAAAAGAGACTGTCAAACCCCTGGAAGTGGAGTTATGGGTGGTTGCGAACCATAAACCATGTGGGTGTTGGGAAGAACAAGCGCTCTTAACTGCTGAGGCATCTCTCTAGACTCCTCGGCTCTTAAATATTTCTTAAAACGTGAAACAGCTGTAGCCATAACAGAAAAGTTGCAAAAATGGGTATATAGTTTCTGGATGTCCTTCAACAAGTTTCCCCTGAAGTTAATTTCACATGTGACCATAGTGATGATTAAAAACAGGAGTATGTAATAAGGGAGGTATCGTGTACCAACCAGGAAAAAAATAAACTTTTGATATGTGGCGTTGATATAACTGGGATGCTCTAGATAAGCACAAGATTTTCTCTAGCCTTCTTACGGCACAAAAAAAATAAATTCCAAACCCGTCAACAGTGGCCCACGCTTTTAATCTCAGCACGGGGCAGGCAGAGACTGGCGGGTCTCTGAGTTTGGGGCCAGCCTGATCCACAGACCAAGTTCCAGAACAGCCAGAGTTATGCAGAGAAACCTTGCCTTGGAAAACAAAAGAAGAAATTCCAAGTAGAATTTAAACATAAACAAGCAACAACCCTGGGAAAGCTGGAAGACCGCGGATGGCGTCTCAGTAACAAAGTGACAGAAACTTCCTGTGACTCCGATTTTTAATAAATGAGAGGAAAAGCTAACTGGAATTTCCAAATACACGCCCGAGGTAGCTTGATCTTATGTGCTTCTCAAAGGCCCATCTGATGTCGTCTTGGTCCCTGGCTGAGTGCCATTAGGAGCTGTTGGGAAGTCTTATGTGGAGAGTGTGCCCTGGGAGGGGATGTGGGGCCCTAGGCTCTTCTTTCTCTGAGGCCTGAGGCGAGGCATAATGGCGTGCTGTACCGTGGGCACAAGAGCATCGAGGCCAACCACTCACAGACTGATACTGCATCGGAATAAACTCTTCTCGTTTGTTATTTATTATTTCGCTGTTTTTTAGACAAAGTCCAGCATAGCTCAGGCTGGCCTTGGGCTCCCTGTGGCTGAGGATGACCTGGTCCTTCTACTTCCTGCTTCAGAGTGCTGGCCAGTGCAAGCACTCTGACTGCTCTTTTAAGTTGGCCGACACGTGTAGAGTAGGGGTGTGGGGTCATCTTCTGAGTTTTAAACAGCTGAGCCAGGTGTCACCTCGAAGTGTGTGTGTGTGTGTGCGTGTGTGTATATAAATGATTTATTTATTTTTATTTTATGTGAATTGCTGTTTTGCCTGCATGTGTGTCTGTGTAAGGGTGTCAAATCACTTGGAGCTAGATTACAGACAGTTGTGAGCTGTCATGTGGTCCCCGAGAACTGAATCCTGGCCCTCAGAAGAGCAGTCGGTGCTCTTAACTGCTGAGTCATCTTGTAGTAGCAAGGCAGCATGTTGTTCCCGGCTGCCCAGATTCCCAAAATAACCACACAGAAACTGTATTCTACTACTAAGTTTTAAGTCTTCTGCTTCTTAAGCCACGGACAGGGGTATGAACCAAGAAATGCCCCTGCTTTCAGATGGATCCTCCTCTCTTTTCTGGTGGTGGGGACTCCTTGGGCTTTCAACTTCAGGCCTGGCTGGGAACCTTTCTCCTCCTCTGGCTCAGATAGCTGATTCTGCTCATTTTCTGTGACTTCTTTAGCGTTCTCCTGAGGTGCATCTGCTCCTGCCTGGTCAGAGCCCTTCTCACTTCATAGGCAGAGCCAACTTCAGTAGTCACGGTTACAGCTTACACTAAAGGTCACATTCGGTGCCATCTAGGAGGGTCACTTTGACCAGGATAGCCTTGGTCTTCTTGGCAACTTTCTGAGAAGCCACCTCTACTTTCAGCTCACTGGTCTGTACTTCCTCACTCTCCCTCTTTGCTCCCTTTCCTTCCAGTTTGTCTTCCTGGGTTTCCTTTATCTTTTCCTCTTCTCGGTCCTTCCTCACTTCTTCAGCAGGCTGGGTCTCAGCACTGCTTTTCAAGGAAGACTTTTCTTCCTTGACCTCCACCTTAACCTCAAGGTCTTTCCTCTGAGCCATTTCTTCTGCATTGCCCTTGGCCCAACTCTCTTCTTCAGGAAGGGAATCCTCTTTATTCAAGATCTGTTCTTCCACATCAGCTTGGGTAGGTTCTTTTTTATCACCTCCATCATTGGAAAGAAGTCACGGCATTAAGCCTTACTTAACTCTTTTTTTCCCCTAGAATTCCTTCCCAAACTCTCACAGGTTTTAAGTGGATATTGTTGACCACGTTGGTGCGCCCATTTGTAGTAGGAGGCTTCAGTATACTAGCTCATAATTGAATATAATAAAGGGTTATTTATTTAGGGGTAGACTCACAGATCACAGTCTTCTGCTCTAACGGGGAATCCAGCAGCCAAAAGAGAGAGCGCTTTACGTTGGCATTTATTCGGTATAAGAGGCCTTGCCCAAGTGGGCGGGTAATTCAAAGGCTACTGGCTGAAAGATTTTCCTACAGCACCATCATATACATATATACATAGTCTATATATAGACATATATATGTGTGTATATATGTCTATACACACATATATGTGTGTATGTATATAGTTTTTTGAGACAAGGTTTCTCTGTATAACAGCTCTGGCTGTCTTGGAATTTACTGTGTAGACCAGGCTAGCCTCAGACTCACAGAGTTTCACCTGCCTCTGCCTCCCCAGTGCTGGGATTAAAGGCGTGCACCACCACTGCCCGGCCACCTCATCTATTTTTAAAGGTCATCTCTATTATATATCTCATGCCAGTCTTTCTTTTGCCTCAGCCTCCTACGTGCTGGCCCAACAGTTGTACATCGACAAACCCAGCTGAATTTTGTCTTTAAAATACGTATTTGTTTACCTGCTTCTATTCCTCCAAACCCCATAGCAATGAGTACCTGTGGTACCCAACAGTGGCCTCTAAATGATGCTTCACACTAACAGAAACCTAGAGTCCTTTCAGAAGTGACCAGTTTCAGTAAAGAGGCTGAAATAATATGTCAAAGACCTGGGGGCGGGGTAAGAAATGAGATGGCTCAGTTGGTAAAGGCAGTTGCCACCAAGGTTGAGTTCAGTCCCAACATTCACATGGTACAAGGAGAGAACTGACTTCCAGAAGCTGTCTTCTGACCTCCACACATGTTCCGTCGCGTGTACATGCGTGTGAGTCACATACACACACAAAACAAATGACCAAATGAAAGTGAAAAATATGTAGGAACTCAAGAAATCAGTAATATATTCAACACACACAACCGTAGCATCAATAACAAGCAATAAGAGAGCTGGGACTTCTTTCCTTCTAATCTTGTGAGGACAGCTACTAGGCAGACTAGAAACAAACACCAATCTGAGACTAAGTCCTTTCCCAAATCCACCAGAATAAGTCACGGTTAAGTGGGGAGCTGCTCCCTGCTGGGCTGTAGGAGCTCAGTGTGAGCTCTTACACGTGAAACATGAACTTGAGCTAGAACGCTGAGGAGAGGCGCGTGCATGAGGACGAGCTTCGTCTCCACAGCAGAAAGCCTGCAGAAATGAGCAGCCGGGCGATCGAATTTGAATTGTACCCCAAGTGCCATGAACAGCAGCCGGAGTGGTTTTCCCAGGAAGTAACCGGATTGGATTTGCGTTTTTAAAAAGAAGGTTCTGGCTGCTGGGAAGAAGGGATGACTTAAAAGCTTGAAGGCAAATACAGAGGTGTTTGTAGCCGTCCGGAAGAACAGGATAACAATGGAGGTGGAGGAAATCAGGTGGCTGGACGGAAAACTTCCGAGATAAAACCAGCAGCCCTTGCCGTGTAACGGAGGGCCCACAAGGGATGACCCAGGCTTTTTTCCTGAAGCAATGAGTAGATTGTGGGGTTATTTGCTGCCAGGCAGAAGGTGAGAAGGTATTCATGAGAGAGGAAGTAAATCAAAGGTTGAAACAGGAACATAGTAGCCTTGGTGAGCTGATTTGAATATTTACATATTGAAAGATATGGAAAGCAGAAAAGTTTCAGGTATCTCAGATCCTAAGTCAAGGTTTTGTGGTCATCGCTCTGGTCATTTTGCCTTCTGCTGGTCTTTATCCCTTCTTCACATCTGCTTATATCCTCAGCTCTGCATCATCTCCAGTCAAGTCCAAGCTCCCAAGGATACCCTCAGGCAGAAAAATTCAGCTACTTCCCTATCCTTAGGTAAATTTACCAAAAATGGCCATTTCCCATTGCATTGCCCTCTGTCCGCATTTCCTGGCAGTCTCAGCTCATGATCCTGTGCTGTTCTCCAGTTGCTCCTGGCATCCCTCGAGAGGGCGGACCAGGTAGCGAAGCACTTTGGTCCCCCACTCTGGGTAGCATGATGCTACATATAAGTTAGAGCATGGTACGTGCGGGCCTTGCCTCAGGGACTCAGTCATTCAGGACCAAATAGAGGCAAAGAAGGTGCATACAGGCACAGCGTGTAACATGTTGCTCACTAGGAAATCACAGGGTCAAAAAAATAAGTATTTTTATCCTTCTATGTACTCTAATAGCCAACATTGCCTTCTTAAAAGACAGTAACAACTTATAATGCTGCCACAAATAAGTCAATCTATAACATGTGAAAATTTTGTCAAAATTGGGTATTTACTTCCTTGCGTGTGTGTGTGTGTGTGTGTGTGTGATCATTATTGTTTCAGGTTATAGCTGAGATTTAAAACATTCTTTAATGATATGGTCTTACACATTTAGCAACAGATCAAGCACAGTCAACACCAGCATGACGTGGGATCTGTAGGACATGCTAAGAACCAACTTAGGCAGGGCATGGCTAAACACACCTTTAATGCCAGCACTCAGAGGCAGAGGTGGGTAGACCTCTGAGTTCGAGGCCAGCATGATCTACACAGTGAGTGCCAGGACTGTGTAGAGAGATTTGTCTCAAAAACAATAGCAATAAAAAAGAACCAACTTGGGGCTTACATTGTGAAAGGTAAATTCAATGCACCTCTTTTCTTTCTTTTTTTCTTCCTTCTTTTCTTCCCTTTTTCTCACAATCTAGTTTGTGCTGGACTCAAACTCGTGATGTTCCTGGCTCAACCTCCCCAGTGTTGGTATCGTTCATTCAGAACCAAGACCAAGTCAAGACGAGACGAGAGAGCTTCCCCTGTAGAAGCAAGCACAGGAGCTTCCAACGTGACCTAGCTGGTAGCAGCTTGACTGCCAATGTCCTGAACCACTGACTGTGGGAAGTGGTGGTCTCTACACGTCTATGTTTTTATTCAAGTTAATCAAGTGTGGCCAGAACCTCTCTGCTAACCAAGGTTCGTGCTAAATTTGCAGGATTCCTAACAAAGGCTGTAGTGCACTTCATAAGAAAAAGGGAAAAAATTAAACTAGTGACTACATCATGACAAAGATTATGGAGAGAAAATATAATTCTGGGGTCAAATTGAGCTTAATCAGCTTGTCTGGGATTGTCGTTCCTATGAAACTGCTTTTCCAGATGTGTGGATCCCTGGAACCCACGTGGTAAAGTAAAACATGGATTCCAGAAAAACCGTCTTCTGACCCTGACTCTAGCACTGTGACTTGCATGCAAACAGACACACACACAGCTCGTGTACAATAGATAGATAGAAAGATAGATAGATAGATAGATAGATAGATAGATAGATAGATAGATAGATATGTAGATCAGTCATTTCAAAATTACTTTCCCAATAGGGTTGAAACTAAGTGTGTTTATTTTCCCACCACGCTGACAGTTAGCAAGTTCCTCAGGAGCTTATGAAACTGAGTGGGTGTGGGTGCTTGCCAGAAGGAACCGCTTTCCTTGTATACCTGAGGTAACATATTAAAGCCCACGCGAGCATCCTAGCCCTCTCACTTCCCCCTCTACCCCAAACACCCAGGTTGCCTCAGCTCACAGGCTTCTCTCCCCTCGGCTTGTGCCCCTTGTCGCCAACCCCCCCCCCCACGATTTTTCCACTCTCACTTCTCTAGCCCCGCCCACTTTTCCATGGCCCCTCTGCTTCTTTCTTTCTCTGCTCTGGACACTTGTAGATGCCTCTGGCTCTTTTCTCTCTCTGGCCCACAACAAGAACCTTCTCCCCACTGATGGAGCAGTCTTTCAGTGGTTTATTTACTGTGCCCTCCCTTACAGCAACATCTGAGAGAACTAACTCGGAGGAGGAAGGAGTCGGAAGCCCATGGTTGGCTGGCTCTGCTGTATCGCAGCTGTGGTAAGGACATTTGGGCAGTGGAAGTACTGATGGATGGAGATGCCGACGTCCTGGTAACCCCGATGCAAAAAGACTGTGACGAGCCAGGGACGAACAGCCTTCCAAGGAGAGCCTCCAGCGACACACTTTCTTCAAGTAAGTCTTAACCCCTCCTTTCCACCACCTCTTAATAATCACATTGAAAATCCATCAATGAGTTAATCCATTGATTAAATCACAGCCTCAAGAGCCAATCACTCTCCAACAACCCAACTTCATTGGAGACCAAGTGCGCACTGGCGGTTGGATGCTCTATATCTTAAATACAGAAGGGTTTCCTTTTGTTGTTGCTTCAGGTTGACTAGAGTGTTCCCTGTATTGGGAAAACTGGGCTCCTTCAAAGTTCACTTTGGTTATGTGGCTCTTAGCATGGATAACTGCATTCCGGTTTGATCTGGTCTGCTGGAGAGTCTCCTTGTGTATGAGGCTAGCCAAAAAAAAAAAAAAAAAAAACCTCCAGTAAATCTTACTACTTAATAAAACTTCTCAGAAATGGAAAGTGTCCGGTCTACCTGTCACTCACTCCGAGGTTATCTGGACCAGGAATCCTTGCAAGGATCAAGGCTCTTGTGTTAGATTATAAGGTAGGATGCGTGCCGAAATGCAGCATGGAGTCCCATTTCAACCCATCTCTAGCTGCCACCTGCTAACCAATTAACATTTCTCTGTCTCGGTTTCTTTATCAATCAGGCAAGAAACGTGCCACCCTTCAGAATCATAAGGAAAATCTCACGTAGATATTGCTATCCCACCAGCCAGGAATGAGACCATCACAATTTCAAGACTAATTTGAAGCAAGTTTTAATTAAACACTGCCCAGGATGATGGACTCTGGACTCTGGCCAGGCCCATCTTTGGGATCCCAGAAAAATGGCCACGAGTCATGATTTGTAGAGCCTAAAAAAGGCAGCCCCATGCCAGGATGGTGGTGGGACATGACTTTGCCTCTGAGTTCAAAGCCAGTCTGGTCTGGTCTACAGAGTGAGTTTCAGGACAGTGGAGGCTACAAAGAGAAACCCTGTCTCGAAAGACCAAAAAAAAAAAAAAGAAGAAGAAGAAGAAAAAGAAGAAGAGGAGGAGGAGAAGAGGAGGAGGAAGAAGAAAGAAGAAGAAGGAGGAGGAGGAAGAGGAAGAAGAAGGAGGAGGAGGAGGAGAGAAGCCAGGAAGTGGTGCCACACACCTTTAACCCCAGCACTCAGGAGGCAGAGGCAGGCAGATCTCTATGAGTTCGAGGCCAACCTGGTCTACAGAGAGTGTTCCAGGACAGGCTCCAAAACAACACAGAGAAACCCTGTCTCGAATAACAAAATAAAACAAAGCAAGCAAACAAACAAAAATAGGCAATCCCATCTGGGCTGCCATCTGAGGCCATGTTAATGTGGAGCTGGCCCCATGCCTCACAGAAGAGCTGGCCCTGCCCTTCACCAGCCCACAGTGTGGGCATAGGAGAGCTAGCCCCATCCTGCTGCAGCCACCACAAGGTTCTCAACGGGTGGCTTCTGGAACAGCTGCAGATGGAGAAAGGCTCCTTCTCCTTTGGGGACTGACTGCCCACCAGGAATCTGACCATGCTCCAGCGAATATACGGGAATTCATAAAATGGACTTGGTTTTTGTTGTTGTTGTTTCGTTTTGATGGTTTTTGGTTTTTTTGGCAGGGGGTAGTCACTGGTGAAAAGGGTGTACATGGGAAGACTGGGAGGTGAACCTGATTGGGGTGCATGATGTGAGATTCCCAAATAATCAATAAAATAATAATAATAATAATAATAATGGCAACCCCACAAGGCCATGGTATCTCCCATCAGGTCTAATGGGGCATGCATATGCACCAGCATACTTCTGCCTTTGTACCTCCCATCTACATCCAATCAGGGGCAACTGTCCTTCTTGATGTATTTCCCACCAATATGTCCAACCTACATGTAATCAACCCCACCTGTGAAGATGAGGTATAATAAATCAAACAAGCTTGTTGAGAGTAGTAAAGATCATGTGGCTTATTATCTCCCATAAATAATAGCCTCCAAGCCGGGCGGTGGTGGCACACGCCTTTAATCCCAGTACTCGGGAGGCAGAGGCAGGCGGATCTCTGTGAGTTCGAGGCCAGCCTGGTCTACAAGAGCTAGTTCCAGGACAGGCTCCAAAGCTACAGAGAAACCCTGTCTCGAAAAACTAAAAAAAAAAAAAAAAAAAAAAAAAAAAAAAAAAAAAAAAAAAAAAAAAGCCTCCAGCATTTCAGGAAATATCTGTCCTTGGGCAAGGGGCTTACAGGTTAGAGGCTTTTTAATTTCGTGAATCTCTTAGGTACAGTAATTAAAACATAAAGTATAGCTTTGGCTCTCCCAATATGCCACCAAAAGCATTAAGAACCATGCCTGCAGGTCCAGTGAGATAACCCAGCAGTTAAAGGCATTTGCAGTTAAAACTAAGGATTGAGCTAGAGAGATGGTCCAGCAGTTACTAGCACTGGATGCTCTGTCAGAGGACCTAGGTTTGATTCCCAGCACCCACCTAGTGGTTCATAGCCATCTGTAACTTCAGTTCCAGGGGGTCCAACATCCTCTTTTGGCCTCTGTGGGCACCAGGCGCACATGTACAAAACATACACACACACAAAACACACACACACAAAAAAAAATAAATTTAAAATGTTTTTAAAAAGTTGAAGGGAAAAAAAAAACCTGACAATCTTATTTTGATTCCTGGAATACACACGCATGCACACACACCTGACCAGTGGCTCATAGCTGTAATCCCAGAATTCCTCCGAGAGATAAGAGACAGGGGAATTGCTTGAAAGCTCACAGCTATGCAGAACATCTGGACCAAGAGACAAGGCTTTTTCAGCAGATGGAAGGAGAGCACAGACTTCTGAAAGCTGTCTTCTGACCTCCACATGCGGGCTGTGGTGCCTGCATACGTGGGGAGTTACCACAGAGAGAGGAAGATGGGGAATAGTAACAACAACCACACATTTTAAAATTAAAAAAAAAAACACATAGCAAGTGCTCAATCAGTTACGGGAAACAAAGCTGCAGAGGGCTAAGTGTGTGGGTGATCAGAAGAGCCCTCACCTAGCATGTGGTGGTTATGGGTTCAGCCCCCAGCACCTCAGAGAGGAAGAGGGAGGGAGGGAAGAAAAAGACAAAGAGAAATGTCAGATCAGAAGCCCGGCATGGTGGAGCACATCTTTAATCCCAGTGCTCAAGAGATGGAGGCAGACAGATCTCTGAGTTCCAGACCATCCTACAGTGTGAGTTCCAAGGCCGTCGGGACTACGTACAGTAATCTCAAGAAACAAGCAAAATAAAGAGCAGTGTGATCGGTCTGTAATTCCAGGTCGCCTAATGCTTCCCTATTTATTATATTAGAAGAGGAAATTAAGGTGTGAGAATCAGTAAGTTTTGCCAGCAGGTAATACCGATGAACTGCTGAATGATTCACATCTGTTCCTCCCCCCATAAAGGTGTACGTTGTAGTTAGTCCATTGTAAGGACAGGAACAGGCCCTATTTGGTAAGAGATAGCTTTTGGCGACTTTGCCTGGATTGCCACAGCCAATCAGGACACAGGACTCTGCTCTTTGGACTACAGGCTGCTCCTGAAAACCGATCACCTCGCCCCCCAGATCTCACTTCTAGTAAGATTCTACTCCAGCCTGCAAGCCACTTCCTGCTCCCAGCCCTCTAGACTGTGAGTACTCTGGTATTGTGAACATATTTAGAGATGGGGAAGTTTCCTTTACAAGTGATTTCATTGCTTTCTTTTATTCCTACCATAGCTTGAGATTCTGGTGAAAGATTAGATTTTCTTTTCTTACCTAATTGCTTTAAATTTAGTGAATTTAGCAAAACTCAGCGACTTTGCTAAGCATCCTGTTTGGAAACAAGTCAGCTGGAAACCTCTGGGAGCTCTGCATCCAGAGGGAATGCATTTTATGTGCTTTATTTACTGATTTGAGACTTGATCCTTCCTCTCTTTATTCACCGGAGCTGGTTTAGTTTCTTTGTGAATGAGAGATGTTTATCCGGTTAAACTACCTGGCAGAAGGAGATGGGATGTTTGTAGGTTTAGCTGATGAAGTTTGAGAATCCTTAGGCATTCTCGTGAACACAAAAATCTAACTACTATAGAAGTTTAAGTCCAGTACTCGCTGGTGTGCAAAACAAGAAAAGCCACCTTTCGCATCTCACATTTGATAACTCATGAGAGGAGAGGTCCTTGTGTGACAGGATTGTTTCAGTCAAAACAGGAAAAAAAAAAAAAAAGAAATTATAATACCAATATACAGTAGAAGAAGAAAATCTAAGTCTATGTTTAGAACCTGGGTTAATCAATATTAACAAGATTTATTAATATAATCAGTGCTATATAGCATAATTTTATTAAGCCAGTGGACTGTCCTTCTAAAGAGTGGGGTGCTCTGAGGCAGAAATATAGGTGCAAGAATGAATCCAAGACTAATAGATAAATTTAAGATGTTGCATGTGGGCCAAACACCACAAGATTTCCTGGCAGCGACCGCTCCTTACAAAGAGACTTCTGAAGGAAGTGTTGTTCACTTACTTCAGAGCTTGGCCCCCCGTTTCAACCTCCTCATCTCCGTTTTTTCTTCGTTTTTTCCGGAGCTTTATCACTCTGTCCCGTTGTGCATTCAGAGCCGTGAACCGCAGAGCAGAGCTCCGAGCGGGGTTGTCCCGATAGACAAGGAATTGCAGGCTTCTCCTTGATCCACAAGACTTTCACACAGGCGGGTGTACATGGCTTGTAAGTGTTGGGGGGGGGGGGTGATTATGAGTAACAGGGAAGTGGACAAACCAAAAGTCAGAGGGCACCAGGTGCACAAGGATCTCCGCCCCAGTCAAGGGTCCCGTGAGCTGATTCTGCACGTACTCTTCAAACGTGGGTGGAGGAGAGGGCTGGCAGGGGCTGTGTCCGCCTGGGGAAAGAAACACCCTTTTTATAATTGTCATCAAAGCAGCCACATGCCTGTGACACAGGGGCCGCAGCCATGAAGTCGCTAATCACAAAACTCCCAGACCCACAAGCCTTCCGAGTGCTTTGAGACAGGTCTGGCAGAAACGAAGATATTCTAAAGAGACACTCGTGTCTCTCAGACTTCCTATTAGTCAATTAAAACCACAGACCTCCAAGACGGACTTTCCCCCAGGAATCTCATGCTGGGAGAAGGAAAAGGTTTTTAGCCAGAGGGAAGCTCCCTTGGAAAGGGATTCTGCGCAGTTCCGGCAGTCAGTCAGGCCACCTTCAAGGATGCCGCTGACGCCCACGTGGGGCTTCGATGAGCAGCAGCCTTCCTTTCAAACTTCAGTCGGGATCCAGAGGACAGATTTGTGGACGGGGGATGGACTGGTAGGGGTGTTGCTGGATTTCTCTTCCTTCTTTGTTTTTTTGGTTTTGTTTGTTTGTTTGGGTTTTTTTTGTTTTGTTTTTTTTTTGGTTTTTTGGGTTTTTTTTTTTTTTTTTTTTTTTGCTTTCCACTATTTATTTGACTCCCCATTGGCTTATTGAGGATAGGTGGACAACGTGGTTTGGCGCACAGCCTCATAAACTCTGAGGCATAAACATAAGGTCAGAGAACACTCAGAAACATAGAATTAGGGTGATGTAACACGAGGCAGATGCCGGGCAGATAATTTTTTCTTCACTTCCTGATGACCTTTCATTAGAGTTGACTAAAGTTAAAGGCTGCCATATCTCGTTGGTTGAAGCCAAAAGAAAAAAAAAAGTCGGGTCTCTGAGACAGTCTGCTTTGGTTTTCCACTTTGTTGTAACTTCCAAGGGATGCAGAATTGTGACAGGCTCGCAAGCGTAAGAGCGCCCTGAGCCAGTCTGCTGGCCGACTTCTCTCAGTGCTTTGTGGCTAGTTCTGTTGGAGGGTTTCAGTGCGCAGCACATTAAGGATCACGGGCAGGGCAAGAGAGATGAGCTTACGCGTGGTCAGGGAGCACTTCTCTGAGCTGCACTCTGGCTCCGCCTCTCGGCTCTTTAACTGTGGAGGAAGCGTTTCTTCTAAAAGACACCATGGGCTAGACAGCGGAAACCCCTCCTCAGAATAAGGGGGGGGGGGCGCAAATGGCTATCCCGGATGGCTAATTCCCTCTAGGGCTGATCTTCTAGACAGTACAGAGCAGCTTCCTCCACCACAGCTGTCGGCAACCTTCTCGGTCAGGAGGGTATCTTGGTTGCAAAACCGATCGTTCCACCCCTCACCCTTGCTTAGCTTCAGTTCCGCACCTCACAGTTTCCCACCTCCAAAAGAGGAAGTTAGCTGGGCATGGAGTGCCATGATAGAACACCTGCCTAACACGCAAGAAGCCCTCGGTTCAAGAGAGAAAAAGAAAAAGAAATTCATGAAAGAAGCATGCAACATTTTGATTTATTATTTTATTTGTAATTTGATTTTGTCTGTATTAGAAATAAGAAAAAAATTGAATACCAAAGAGACTGAAAATAATTTCCATATGTGTAAGGCACATTATATATGTTTTCAAATTTCTCCTGGGTTTAAAAAAAAAATGAAAGGGGGGAGGCCTGGAGAGATGGTTCCATGATTAAGAGCACTGGTTGCTCTTCCAGAGGTCCTGAGTTCAATTCCCAGCAAGCACATGGTGGCTCACAACCATATATAATGGGATCCAATGCCCTCTTATGGTATGCAAGCTTACCATAAGAACACTCATACATTAAATAATAAATAAATAAATAAATAAATGCATACATACATAAAATTTTTTAAAAATTAAAAAGATATGAGGTTTTGTTATGGTTGTTGTTACAATTTTTTTCTCCTGCCTCCACCTTCTGGGTGCTAGGATTACAGGCACCACCACCCTGGCTAGTAACACACATCTTTGATTGAGGACTGTTTAGACCACTAGCAGAGAAAAGAAAATATATTTACCAATGATCTGGCAATAAGCAGATAGATGCTCATGTACAACGCTTTGCCTTAGGGGCAGATTGTGTGGACTTTAGAAGCCCTTTGCCGGTGCTCAGGTCTCAAAAAGTCTACCAAACCCAGTGTAAATCCACAAACACCGGCAAAGGGCCGAGTGAGGGTTGCCAGGAAGAGGGTAATTACAGAACCACAGGACCGTAGTTTTCTCTGGGATCCCTCCAGATGCCCACTGTTCCGTTTACAGTCACAGCACAGGCTCCTTGGAAAAGGAGTGAGTTCACGGATTATCACTTCCCTCTGGGAGGATGGCAGAAAGACGCTCCTTCACTCGCTCAGCTGACGTCTACCAAATGCCAGTGATGTGCTGCATGTGGGCTTGAGCCCAGAACTACAGCTATAGCCAGGCGGTGGTGGCGCACGCCTTTAATCCCAGCACTCGGGAGGCAGAGGCAGGCGGATCTCTGTGAGTTCGAGGCCAGCTTGGTCTACAGAGAGAGTTCCAGGAAGCCACTCTGAGACAGAGAAACCCTGTCTTAGAAACAAACACGTAAACGAAAACAACCTGCAGCTGTAGATGAGGCTTATTCCCCTTAAAGATGTTAGTTGCCTGTTTTTATAAAAGATATGAACACCAACTCTAACTTTTTGTTGTTGCTGTTGCTATAGTTAGGCTCCAGCCGGGCAGCTCACACGTTAAACAAGTACTCCACCACAGTTCTGTGTTCCCCAGTCCTAACAATCTTTCCAGCACTACTGCAAAAATAATCAATTATAAAGATAAAAGTGAAAAGCTATTATCACAGCTCACCTGAGGTAACCACCCAGTATTATTAGCTACTCTTTCATATTCTTTCTGGCATTTGAATATTCAAAGGCAATGCAAAGTAAATTTGAATACACATGCTTTTCTATTTTCTAAAATGCTTTGTTCTTCAAGGCATTGTAGTAAGTAATCACTCAGAATCTGATTTCTGGCATCATAGTGTTGGACTTTGGGATGGAGGGAAGCTCTGGGGACTTCTGTCGGGAGGTCTGGACAGTCGGGGAAACTTGACTTCACCCATTGCTGAGGGGCTTAGGGTCTGCCCACTCACCAGTGGGTAAAACGTGCCCTCTATGAGGGCGCCAAGCACAGCCCCAGTTGATGGGGAAGTCGAGAACATCCTAGCTGGAGCCAGGGAAAGCCCCTCCAGGGACAGGTGCCTGCTATGTTTTCCAAGTCTTCCTCTGTAAACACGGCTCACCGAACACCTGCCCACGTTACCTGTGAAAAGGGTCAGCTATGAAATGAATTATTGCCGTGTCTTTACTTTCTTTTCCTGGAACTGATGAAAAAAATAAGTTTGGGGAGCAGCTGTTGCATCCTGTAAAGATATTTCAAAAAAAAAAAAAAGAAAGAAAAAAGAAAAAAACTGGAAGATGGACACTCCAGTCCAAAGAAAGAGGGGGAGCAGGTTTTGGTGTTGAGTTGTTGTAGTCCTTGCATGCAGGAGGCCCTGGACTCAATCCCCAGAATTGGGTGGGGCAAGAGGTCCAGAGTCCAAGATTATCCTTGGCTACAAACAATTTGAAGGGACCTTAAGCTATATGAGATCTTTCTTCAAAAGAGAGAAGAAAAAGCTGTATTGCATCTGGGCTGCCGAGGCAAGGTCTATGTAGAGATTTCTCCTCGGGCGGGACACCAGGTGTGGCTCATGGCAGTCATAAATTTCAGATGGACTGCTTTTCTGGTCAACCATCTGCCATTATTCATGGTCATCAGACCTTCTGGGTTCCACAAACACAAAGTTTAGATTAGCCTGTCTTATGATGTAGTGTTAGCCCCTTTTCTGGAATAGCAAGCTTTACAGCCAGTCACTAGGGTACAAGAGGCATTGTTCAGGTTGCTGGGAGACAAACATGTTTTCTTCACTGGAGTGGTCACTGGCTAGTTGCCCATGCTCCTGTGAGTAACACTAATTAAACTCTCCCTCCGCACTCTCTCTCTCTCTGTCTCTCTCTGTCTCTCTGTCTCTCTCTCTCTGTCGCTCTCTCTCTCTCTCTCTCACACACACACACATGAGAAAGAGATGAATGCATACAAACATGAACTAAAGAAATTTCAGAAGAAAGAAAGAAAAGAAAGGAAGGAAGTAAACAGAAGAAAATGCTTTTAGAGAAGGTACTCCAAAGGCAAAAGTCCCAGGACAAGCTAGTAAAATGTAGCCTCTCGCCAGCTTGAACCTGTCAGTTGGCTTCATTCAGAACTGTGGTCAACAGAATAGTAGTGAGGAACCAATAATACATAGTCCCGCTGTGTGTCCTCTACAATTAATGAATTTTTAAATGAACTGAAAGCAAAAGGAAGACGTTCACTCAACCTTCCCGTCAGGAAAGCTGCTGCAGGGAGGCCCCTGACAAATGAGCACGTGTCTCAGGAAACAGTCCTTCACCTTCTGCTAGCATATCTATTTCATGGTTCCTCTTCCAAATCATTCAGTTGCGGCCTGCACTCTCTAAGAAGGCTTTCCAATAACTCTTCCTGACAGGCCACCCTTTTCTACTGTGGGCCTTCTCCCTTGAGCAAGGAGATTTAACTACCTGTAGATGTTTGTGGAATTGTTTATTTATTTAACTACCTGTAGACTTTTGTGGAATTGTTTATTTATTTAACTACCTGTAGACTTTTGTGGAATTGTTTTTCTTGCTGCTTAGTTGTGTTTGCTTTGGATTTACATAGTCTCCCTAGATAGCACTGCCTGGCTTCAAAGTCACAATCCTCCTGCCTCAAACTGGATACATGTGTGTACTACCTACCACTCCAGACTATACTAGACTTTTCTGTTGTTATGAAGCAGGGTCTCCTGTAGCCCAGGTGTCCTCGAACTCACTACACACTACAGAGCTGACGGCTCTGAACTCCTGCCTCTGTCCCCCGAGTACTGGGAGGACTGGAATGTGTGCCATGCCTAGTTTTATTCAGTGCTGGGAATGGAACCCAGGACTTGTTGCATGCTAAGCAAGTACTCTACCTATGGAACTATATTTCCAGCCATCTTTAACTCTGTCCTTTGGGCATTTGTGGGATGTCACTGGGTAGCCACCAAGGCCTCACAGACTAGGTGGGGAAGCATCACGCCCCATCTAGCCAGATTCTTCAGTGTTCTTCCTCACGGGCCAGATCATCCAGTGGGCATGCGTGATTGGCCGTCTGACGAAGGAGATAGGAAACTTGTCTATATGGCTAACTCCAAGACAGAAAGATGGGAAAGATTAGTTTCTTTGACTCTGGGGAAGTGAAATTCCAGTCTCTATGGCTTGCTTAGGAGAAGGAATAATAAACCAGGAGCCCTAGGTAAAAATGAAAAATACCTTCGTAATATCACAGACTCCACCCATTGGTCTTGCCTACATTAGTATGTATTATGGTGTATGCCAAGTGCTGGTCTTATATTTCTGTTCTTCCTTCTACACTCGCTAACCAGAAAGAGGAAAGTACCATTCTTCCTCTCCATTTAAAATTCTATGTATTTATCTAAACTATTATTATATAGATATAACACAGATAATATATAGAGTGTTGCAGATAATTTATTTTATGAGTTTTAATCTAACCATAACATTACTTTTTGCTCAAACTCTTCTAAATCTGGCCCTCAGATGGCCTCAGAAGTCTCCCCATTCCCCATTCAGCAGTGGTTCTGTTGATTAGATCTACCTTGAGGCCTCTTTTCTTGCTGACGTCACACTCCTCAGGTTCATCTTGGGCCTTCCCTTTCCCTGCCTTGGAGGCTCCCAGTAATGAACCCTGCTCTTTTATTGAACAATGACATTTAGTAATCAAGGTTTGGGCAGTGGGTGTATCCTCTCTGTGGACGTAATCAGAACGTTTCTTTATATACCTCTATCATATCTACCTAACATAATCAGAACATTTTCTTTATGTACTTCTATCCTATTTATCTATGTGTCTGTGTGCTCATGAACCTGCTTACCTCATGGATTCTGAGTCCTGGCACACGCCCTGATGATTTTTACTTTTTTTGGTTTTGTTTTTTAGACAAGGTCTTGCTACACTGCTCAGGTTGGTGTAGAACTAGGTCCTAATGACGTTCCTGCTTCGGCTCTGCAGGCGCCTGGGACTATCGGCGGCTTGCACTGCCTGGTTTGAAGTTTTGCTCATCTTTGGGCCCTCCACCCTGGTGTTCATAAGCCTCAGAGGGACCCCACCATTTGCATTTCCCAAATTAACCCAGTTACAGCCATATTGCTTAACCGAGTGCCTCCTGAGTCAGCGAACTATTCTCTCTGAGGCACTTGCCCTCCAGCAGACAGCGTACAGCTGCTCCCTCCTGATTGCTCTGACCAAGGTTTAGTGCTAAAGATCAACCCTGGGACTCTGCCAATGCCAAACAATGCCCAAGACCCCCAGGTTTTCAATTTTGCCTAACAGCATTTGTTGGGATACTTCAGCATCTTTTCATATATTTAAGCTTTTTTCCCTTTTTATTTCTTTTGTAAGTTATTTGGTCTTTTCATTATTTCCTAACCTTAGGACTTCTGAATCTCTCTTGCTTTGATTTAAAAAAAAAAAAAAAAAAAAACCATTTTCAGTGTCAAATTTTGTGCCCATTCTACTTATCCTCATTTTGCTAAACCTTTAAAAACACACACTATTTGCAGAATACACTCAGTGATGGGAAGAGAAGCGTTTAGAGTTGTTTACTGATCATGACTATGGTCAACAGATGCAGACATTTAAAAGGTCATTGTAAGCCTCTGTCCCTCTTCCACCCCCCTCTGAGCTCTATCCCTTTCTTATAGATAGGAACTCACAATGTAATCCTGGATCTCACAGTTAGGGTCTCACAATGTAGCCCTCGCATGAGCCTGGATAGAAGGAATGCTGAGCTAAGGTTTGCATCACCATGCCTAGCCTGCCTCTTTTAAAATTAAACCAATTTTACCTTCCTCTGTAATAACCAGACATTGTTTGCATGCTGTTTGCTAGGATTCAGGAGGCCTGGTTTATTTATGATTAACTGTACTGGTGTGTGCCAAGATTTAGGCATATTTAAAGCATCCTTTAACCCTCCCGGTCATGTGAAGAAATATGTGAACACACCCATCATTTGAGGCTTTCTTTTTCCATTCAAGGGAAACACTAAACTAGCAGATGTTGCAGGTGATGGAATCTAGAGAAAGCAAAAGTTACTGAGGAATAAGAGGACCTACGCTTCTAGCCGACGTTAGAAGACAGACTGAATCCCCCGTTTTGAAAAGCATTCTTTCTGTTTAGGAGGTAATCTCTTTATGTAGCCCTGCCATCATGGAATGCACTCTGTAGACCAGGCTAGCCCTGCCTCTGTCTCCCAAGTGCTGGGAATAACGGTGTTTGTCACCACACCCAGCCCTTTTGTGCTTTGAAAAATATGTACCGAATTCCTAAATAGAAATGCCCCAGCACTGTTAGTGCTTAACTCAGCAAGACAGTTAAAATCCCTACTGTGATGGGGCTGGAGAGCACTGGCTGCTCTTCCAGAGGTCCTGAGTTCAATTCCCGGCAACCACACAGTGGCTCACAACCATCTGTAATGGGATCTGATGTACCTTCTGGTGTGCAGATTGAGCACTCATACACACGAAATAAATCTTTTTTAAAAAAACCTACTGTGAGTCTAGCAAGACAATTAAAATACCTATTGTGAGCCTAACACTTCTCAAGAAAGTAGGAAAAGAGGAAAGAGGCTGAGAAGTGGCTCAACAGGTAAGTGTGCCTGATGCACAAACGTGAGAGTCTGAGCGTGATCCCCCGCAGCTGGGTAAGAAGCTGGGCGTGGCTTTATACACCTGTCACCCCACCTACGGTAGGGAAGATACAGGAGGGAATGCTGAGGCTTGTGGGTCAGGCCCAGGGGCTGGCCCGCCTCCAGGGAATGAGGCAGAGGGGTGGAGCAGGACACCTGGCCCCATCAGGCCTCCACAGGGCACATACATCTATATACACACGGTCTGTACAACACACACACACACACACACTTTTCTAACTAAGAAACAGGTTTCCTTTTTTCTTTCTTTCTTTTTTTCTTTCTTTCTTTCTTTCTTTCTTTCTTTCTTTCTTTCTTTCTTTCTTTCTTTTGGTATATTGAGACAGGGTTTCTCTGTAGCTTTGGTGCCTGTCTTGGAACTAGCTCTTGTAGACCAGGCTGGCCTCGAACTCACAAAGACAGTTTCCTGTTTTCTAAGAGACCTTCACAGACCAGGGACAGTCCTGTGTTCAGCCAGACAGAGAGACTAAAAGAGAATTTGAATGTCACAGTTTACTTACCCCCCCCCCCACATTCCCTATTTTCTTATCAACTCAATGGAAATAACCATTTTCAGTGTCAGAGCTGAGCAGATGGATAAGCAAGGTCTAATATCAGACCTGATCGGTCGAAACCTTAATGAACTAGTTGGCAGTATCGCCAACAAGGTGTGTGTGGAAACCATCAGAAGCAATGTCCTTACCGAATCTGCTTGTGTTATGGCCACTCTCCACAGGATTTTTGCTAATTTTTTTTAAAACATTAAACTTGTCAGGAAACTATACTTGGTGCTCTCAATGCGTGAGTGAGGTGGGCAGGCCGGTGGCCACTTCGGTTTTACAGATGAATAAATGGAAAATGGAGTGGCTGGTTAAATGGCTCATCTGAGGTCATGTGGATTTAAAGATGAGGGCTTTAGCAAAGATCCTGCCCTTCCAAATATCAGGTACATCCTTGAACCTCAACACTCTCTAGTAACGAAGAGAAATTAGGAGTCACCTAACTAAATTTTATAGGCTTTGCTAAGCTGGGAATGGTGACATACACCTAGAATTCCAGCATTTGGAAGGCTCGAAGCTAGCTAGCCTGGGCTACATGATGAGAGCCTGACTCGGGTAAACAAATAAGCATCACCACCCACAAAACACCACAGAAACCTGGTGGGATGATTATTATGGCTCGCTGGTCCCTGCCTAGTGTCAGAGGCTGAGCAGCCCTGGCAAAGGGACCGGTTCTGGGAAACTTGAAGTGATGGAGCCGCTTGGATGCAGGAGAAGCTGTCAAAACCCAAAGAGGCAGAGCAAGGGGGAGGAGGGTGGGGATGCACTCAGCTCAGGCTGTTGGCTTAAGAAAGGGTGGTTTTCCGTGGTTCCCTGACCCTACCACTGTCACAGGCCAGTCGTTTGTTTCCCAGCTCCTGGACAGCAGGTAACTGTTTAAAAATACTCCAGATCAGCCCTCTTTCATTTCTTTTGCCCATGAGAAGCATCTGCTCGCCTTCAGTTCAGTGAACTCTGGTCTCCTGGGGCCTCTGTGCCCTCAAAGGTGGAGACTGCAATGCTCTTAGAGACTAACAAGTTGATTTCTTCAAGCACGTCCCTCCCTAGCCGGTGGAGCACAGTGGTTAGTTCCAGCCCAGGAGGGGAACACAGCGCCTTCTTCCCCACGGCAGCTCCAGGCAGCTAATACCAGCATTTTCTTTTTCAGACCAGGGCGTCTGAGACCTCGCACTGAAGATGGCTCAGCCACAAACAGTAATTGTGACTCAACCAGGATTTGTTCGTGCTCCCCAGAATTCCAACTGGCAAACCAGCCTGTGCGACTGCTTCAGTGACTGCGGAGTTTGTAAGTACAGGGAAGGTGCCCCCCCAACCGATTTGGGGTCCGTTCCTCCCTTACTGTGTTGAAAACTGCTAACTTATTTAGACGCCTGGGCAACCTGGAACGGTACAGTCAGCATCAAAGACAGACTACTGATTATAGCTGACTCTTCTCCTGTCCCCCCAAAATAATGAATCCTAGAGTTAAGGTAACACTGGAAGCTTTAAATGATTCTCAAACTGAACAGGCTTGGCCTAATATTATAAACAGATTATACATAAATAAAACATTTTTTTACTTAAACCTGACTTTTTTTTGTTTTGGTTTTTTCGTTTGTTTTGTTTTTTGAGACAGGGTTTCTCTGTGTAGCTGTGGCTGTCCTGGAACTCATATGTAGACCAGGCTGGCCTCAAACTCACAGAAATGCCTCTGCCTCCTGAGTGCTGGGATTAAGAAGAAAAAAAAGCAATAGTCATGAAATCTCTTCTTGGTTATACAATACTAAAATGCCGTTTTATAGTTACATCACAGGACACGTTTCAGCCAATTTCCGCACAGCCTCAGAGAATTATTTTAATCTGTACAGTTAAGTTTTCCTGTATGCAGTAAGCTCTTTCTCTCTCTCTTTCTCTCTCTCTCTCTCTCTCTCAGTGCACTTGGAAGAAAGTCAGGTGGGGTGGCAAAGTGAACCAGAGACTTTGTCCTTAGCAAATCAGGAACAAAAGATTTGTTTTGAGGCCTGTTCCTCAGAATGGTAGGGAAATAAATACACCAGCTTTAACTTGCAATGGAACGGACCTTGGAACGGAATGAAGCTAATAATTACACGGTGAGCACAGGCAGAAGGAATTACACGCGTGGCCCTTCACCAGCTCTCCTTGACTTCCTCGCTATCACGGCTGATTGACTAACATGTCTCATGACATTGTTTTGATATCTGAAAATCATAGTTATAATAAAGACTTACGATAGTCAAATTTCCTAAACATTACATTTTAATCCTCCAACCCCAAGTTATTGCTCAATTATTTGAGTGTTCAGTTCCTTGGCTATGCGAATTTTGAAGCAGGGGCTGTCAGGATGACTCAGTGGAAGTGCCTGTGGCCAGACTTGACCCACATGGCAGAAGGAGAGGACATACTCCTGGAAATTTTCCTCTGACCTTCACGGTTTCGTGCCTCCACACACAAACACACTAAAATGTAATTTTTAAAGGGGCCGGGGCAGCCTTCATTACTTTGTGGCAGATTTTTTTTTCTTTTAATTTTTCAAGACAGAGTTTCTCTGTGTAGCCCTGGTTGTCCTGGAACTCACGCTGTAGACCAGACTGGCCTTGAATTCAGAACTCAGAAATCCACCTGCCTCTGATCCTACCTCTTGAGTACTGGAATTAAAAGTGTGCACCACCACCACCACCGGGTTTATGAAGATTTTCTTAATGCAGATATGGCCAAATCATTCTCCCTGTACAAAATACATGGTGCTTCTTCCTGGCCTTGATGGCACACGTAAACACCACCTAATTGTCATCATGACTCCTGTACATGTGCGTGTGCGCGCACACACACACACACACACACACACACACACACACGCTGCCTTAAGCCTATGTCACCCCCTAACTTCATCCCCATCCTATCATAGGACACTGGCCACAGTGAATGAATATGACAAATTGTCTCCAGGAGGCGTTATTCCCTTGGGTTCCTCTTAACAGTTTCTAACCCTGCGTCACTTTTCAGCTCGGGCGGCACTTCCTGCTCAGGGCCTCATGAGCCGTGCTCTTAAGTGAGCCTGGCTCTCCCCTGCACATCCTTTCCTATTGGATCTCAGCTGGGAGCATCGTCAGTACCTAGGGTTTGACCTGGAACGCCGGTGGGTTTCAGTAGTTAGCACATGAGCGGCACTCTTGCAGAAAGAGCTAAGTCTTTTCCCCGGGCAGTAGCTCTGGAAATGATGGGGGTGCGCACGTAACAAAGCTCCACCCAAACAACGAAGACGGACTTGGCCGCAGAGAGGGGAAGGTCCCCCACGATGTGATCGCTCTTGGTGTAGCTGACGTGGGCAAACCAGAGTAACCTGTACCCCTGTTTTCGTGTTTCCAGGCCTCTGCGGGGCGTTTTGCTTCACATGCCTTGGGTGTCAAGTGGCAGCCGACATGAATGAATGCTGCTTGTGTGGGACAACCGTGGCAATGAGGACGCTCTACCGAACCCGATATGGCATTCCCGTGAGTCTCTCACCTTTTATTATTCAGGCTGCAACCGAATTACCATCGCTGTTATAGGAGTGGCTGGCGTTTGATGGCATCAGGGCTCTGAATTTGTTTGGCCTGAGTTTTGTAGCATGTACAACCTTAAATTCAGTTGACTTGGCAGTAGCCCCTCTTCTTGTGTGCCCTCTGAACATCCTAGAAGGCAAGCAATTCGTATTTGCAAGGTGTAGACTACAACAGAGGATTATCTAGAGCCTAGTGAGCTTCAGGGGCCTGAACTCGCCACCGACCTTGTAATGCCTGTGTGCGTTGTGGAGGAGGGTCCGCCATGTTTTATCAATGAACACTTCGAAGTTCGTAAGAGGCAGAGTCTTTGGCCCAGAGCTGTGCCCCAGTATCAGAGAGAGACGATGTCCCCTCCAAACTGTCTGTGGACACACTTTCCCTTACTCCTGTGTCACTGTATGAAATAATGGGGTAGTGTTTTAATTAGAGTTACACAAGAAGCAGTCCATAGGGTGAGTAGATGTGCGTGCATGTGTGTGTGTACACATATCTATATATCATATAGGAATGTACACACATGTATATATTTGCCTCCATTTGTGTGTATATATAGAGAGAAAGGGACAGAGATAGAGGTAAAGAAAAAAATCGCATAGTGGTGGCACACCCCTTAATTCCAGCACGCAGGACTTAGGAGGATCTCTGTATTTATTGATTGATTGATTGATTGATTGATTGATTGATTTTTGAGACAGGGTTTCTCTGTGTAACCATCCTAGCCTCCTGGCCATGAACTCACAGAGATCTGCCTTCCCAAGTGCTGAGATTTAAAGTGTGTGCCACCACCACCCAGCTGAGAAATCTTGTCTATAAAAAAGAAAAGAAAGAAAAAAGAAAGTCAGAGCAAGAGACACAGACAGACATTTTTTTTTAAAGTCATGCAGTGATCGAAGCCAGTAAGTCCAAAACTTGAAGTGCAGGCTGTCAAGCTAGGTACTCGTGGATGAGCTGAAGAGCAAGTCAACAGGCAGTTTCGGAGAGGCGCCTTCTTATTCAAAAGCAGTCCATCTCCTCCTCTTTCTTCTCCTCCTCCTTCTCCAAGGTCTTCAACTAGCTGAGCATGGCAGCACACACACACACAAACATGGTAGCACACACACCTGTAATCTTAGGACTTGGGAGGCTGAAGTAGAAAGATTAAGAGTTTGGCACCAGCCTGAGCAACGCACTGTGACCCTGTGGAAAGGAAGGGAAGGGAGGAGGAACCAGCAAAGGATACAGCCGAAGAGAGCTCAGTCAGTAGAGTGCGGACCCCGAGAGCCTGAGTTCAGTCCCAGCACTGAGAGGTGGAGACAGATGGACCCTGTGGCTTGCTGGCCCTGCAGGCCCCAGCCTGATCAGCTAGCTGTAGGTCCTATTACAAACAGGTCTATAGCTGACTGGAAGACAGGCCATCAGCATTATATGAAGTGATCTGCTCTATTTCAAGTCTGAAGATTTAAATGTTAATTTTGTCTCAAATATATCTTCAAAAAACATCTAGAATAATGTTGAACCAAACGTCTATGCACGGCTATGGCCTAGACTGGGTAACACACAAACTTAACCATTACAGGGAACACACACACATGCAACATTTTCTAGGAACCTAGTTTATTTCATTGAAATTATTACTATTATTATTATTATTTTGATTTTCGAGACAAGGTTTCTCCGAAGCTTTTTGGTTCCTGTCCTGGAACTAGCTCTTGTAAACCAGGCTGGCCTCGAACTCACAGAGATCCGCCTGCCTCTGCCTCCCGAGTGCTGGGATTAAAGGCGTGCGCCACCACAGCCCGGCCCTGAATTTTTTTTTTTTGTTTGTTTTTTGTTTTTTGTTTTTTGAGACAGGGTTTCTCTGTGGTTTTGGAGCCTGTCCTGGAACTAGCTCTTGTAGACCAGGCTGGTCTCGAACTCACAGAGATCCACCTGCCTCTGCCTCCCAAGTGCTGGGATTAAAGGCGTGCGCCACCAGCGCCCAGCTTGAAATTATTTTTTTTAATTGAGAAATTTAGTTAGTCTTCTTTTATTACAAAGCAATGTTAAAATATCTAACAAATTTAAACAGAAATACATGGAGTAAAAAGTGAAAATAACCAAGTCTTCTGCTTGGAAATTAGTAATAGCTTCTGTGCATCCTCTGTAGGCATGTTTCTGTCCGGTAACTCACAGACATACATCTGTGTCAATGCAGGTTTGTGAACTGATAGTCTTGGAGGAATATTTGGCAGTGTCTCTCAGAGTGTACCCTGTGAGCTTGCAACCTACTCTCTGGGACACTACCCACTGTTTTCTACACTGCCTCTCCTGGAGCCCTGAGACCCACATGAGGGGCCTTGGTCATCCCTGGAGAACTGTGCTGCCTGCTCCCCTCCTCCCCTGCACTGCCTGCTCCCCTCCTCCTCCCCTGCACTGCCTGCTCTTCTCCTCCTCCCTCCTCCTCTCCTGCACTGCCTGCTCTCCTCCTCCTTCCTCCTCCTCCCTTGCACTGCCTGCTCCCCTCCTCCCTCCTCCTCCTCCCCTGCACTGCCTGCTCTTCTCCTCCTCCCTCCTCCTCTCCTGCACTGCCTGCTCCCCTCCTCCTCCCTCCTCCTCCCCTGCACTGCCTGCTCCCCTCCTCCTCTCCTGCACTGCCTGCTCTTCTCCTCCTCCCTCCTCCTCTCCTGCACTGCCTGCTCCCCTCCTCCTCCCTCCTCCTCCCTTGCACTGCCTGCTCCCCTCCTCCTCCCTCCTCCTTCCCTGCACTGCTGCGCCCCTCCTCCTCCCCTGCACTGCCTCCTCCCTCCTCCTCCCCTGCCCCTTGCTGCTGAGCTTGGGGTTTATCTAGTGTAGAGTCCCCACTCCTTCCCTCATGGCTGCTGCTTCAGGTTGCCCGTTTTGTTTGACTTTGTTTGACTTTCTCCTCCACCGTCTGTACTTAAACTGCTCGGTATTTCTGGTCTTTCTAAAGGCCACCAGTCCCTGTTTTCTAGTGTGGCTTTCTTTTTTAATGAATGAAAACTCTGAAGCTAACGTCTTTAAATGATCTCTTTTTATAGATTGTCAAGAAAAACAACCCTCCCCTAATTTTCTTCACCTACTTGGTTCTCTACAAAAACACTTTTTTTTTTTTTTGTATTTCCTTTGAATATTTGCTTCTCAATGTGGGCTTTACCTATGGACTTCACAGAGGCCTAGGCTTTAGTCCTCTGTCCCTTCTGGGTTCCCACCCCACTCTCTCCTACATGGTTCTTTGTATCTTTGGCTAATTCCATGTCCAGGCTTTATGTGATGACCCCAACACTTCTTCATTCAACATCGCCATCAATGTCTTATAGTGAATGTGGTTACATTTCCTGCCAAACTTTCACTTTTTTATTACGTAGTACTTGGGAGTGCTTTGACCCCAAATTGTCTGCCACTTCCCTAATCCTCTTCCTCAAATGTCCAGCGCATCGCATATCTGTGTTTTCATCCTGCTGTAACAGTGGTGAGCCAGGAGCTTCCTGGCTGTGAGAGCTGAGTCTTCTTATTGCACTCTTGGACTTGGTAGTTTGATTAAATCTTATATTCTCAGAATTACTGGAACAGGGAGGCAAGTGTCGCATGGAAAAGTCAGCTAAAGTTTTCCTGGAAGTATCCCTCTGACCAAATCCGGGGCCAGTGAGATGGCTCCGTGGATAAAAGCACTTCCAATCACACTGGAAGACCAGGACCCACATGGTGGGTAGAGAGAAGTGAAAGTTTCCCTCTGACCTCTGTGAGCACACATGTGTGCACACACATGTACACGTACACACACGTGCATATATACATGCACACACATGTACATACACATGTACACACATGTGCACACATACAAACACATATACACATGCACACACACGTACACACATACACACATACAAATACATATTCACACACACACACAAAAAATAAACATAAAAAGAAATGAAGTAAACTGAAGCCAAAGAGTCAGGACTTTCGGTTCTCTAAATATATCCCCAGCGCAGGCCCTACACTCATGTCTCTTCGCGTCTTTCACAGGGATCCATTTGTGATGACTATTTGGTCACTTTCTTCTGTCCTGTTTGCTCTGTGTGCCAAATCAAGAGAGACATTAACCGGAGGAGAGCCATGAATGCTTTCTAAGAGCTGGATGGTGAGTCAACGTGGGACCTGAGAATCAGAGCTGGGGGCTGGGTAAATTAGTCATTGTTGGGAATAACAACTCAAAGTAGCAATTCCGTAAATCTCCCAAAGAGCGATCTCATTGTAATAATATGATATGATTGGTTTTGCTTTCTTCTTACTTTGAGGCATATTTTAGTAATGATGAATTTTTATAAACCTACCAGGATGGCTTTGGTCTATTAATGAAGCATCTTACCATAACTTATTAGCTACCAGAGTAAACAAAAAAGAAGTTGAAGTTAGGTATAGTGGTCTATCCTTTAACCCCAAAACTCAGGAGGCAGAAGAAGGGTTACCCTCAAGCTTAGCCTTGTCTCATAAGTTCCAGACTAGTCAGGACTTTGAGGGTATGACAGTCTAAGAAGGGCCTGTCTCACAAAATAAAATGCGGGGTGGTGTTATGGTTCACCGTGTCAAGTACTTGCTGGGTAAGTACAAGAGCCAGGGTTTAGATGCCCAGAACCAGTGTGTGTGTGTGTGTGTGTGTGTGTGTGAGAGAGAGAGAGAGAGAGAGAGAGAGAGAGAGAGAGAGAGAGAGAGAGCGTGTGTGTGTGTGTGTGAGAGAGAGAGAGAGAGAGAAAGAGAGAGAGAGAGAGAGAGAGAGAGAGAGAGAGAGAGAGAGAGAGAGAGCACATGTGTGAAAGCTGGGCATAGCCCAGGGGGCAGAAACAGAGAATCCCTGGGACTCACTGGCTAGCAAGCCTAGGTGAAAGAGCAAGTTTCAGGTTAGTAAGACCCTGTCTGAAAAACAAAGGTGGAGAAGTGATGGAGGAAAGATACTTCAACGTCAGCCTGACCTCTGCATAGGTGAACATACCTGCATGTGTACACACAACTTTCCCCCACCAGGGGGAGGGGGAGTAGGTGTTTTTAAAAACTGAAAAGACAAATAAATAAAAAAAAGCAAAAGATATACTTCATACTAAGACAATGTGGTGAAGCCGGGAGGTGGTGGCACACGCCTTTAATCCCAGCACTCGGGAGGCAGAGGCAGGCAGATCTCTGTGAGTTCCAGGGCAGCCTGGTCTACAAGAGCTAGTTCCAGGACAGGCTCCAAAGCTACAGAGAAACCCTGTCTTGAAAACAAACAAGTAAGCAAACAAAACGGACAATGTGGTGAAATAGGTAAACAGTTGTAAGGTGAGAATTTAAAAATATATACTATGTTAAAAAGCAGAATGACAGAGTCTGCAACATTTAGGTTATCTGTGGTATAAAAATTCATTTGCTGAGAAGATGAAGTTTAACAGATAAGGTCCTCAGCTGTGCCAGAGAGACATAGATGTCCCTTGGTCAATGCTAGACTGAAATCCATATGAACTCCTTAGAAAAACCAGCTTTGTTCAGTAAACATTTACATATACAGTCACATGGGAATATATTTCTTGTGTTTATAAAGTCTTACTGATTTCTGAGATTGCATTTTAAAGGACACATACACGTGCATCTGCACAAAGCCGCCTAAGAGGGTGCTGGGAACCAAACACGGGTCCTTTTTAAGAGCAGCGGGCACACTTAACTCTTGAGCCAGACTCATACACACATGGAGCTCTACCTGCCCGGTCACTCAGCACCTCACCACACTTACCAGAGTAGAAGTCGTGGGTGGAGGTACTTAGTGCAAATGTCTACAACACGCGCAAATGAAGGCAACTGTGCATTTTAAATAAGGACTGTATATCTTATTAAGAAATCTCAAATGAGAATAAATGTATAAATACTCCAAAACAAAATACATTAATAAACAAAACGAACACAAAGCTCTCACTGGAGGAAATGCCCTTTGCAAGGGCTAGAGAAGGAGCTGGTGACATTTGGAAACGCTGTATGACATTTCTTCCTCCCTAACTCCTCGTGCAGCTGACTGTTCCCAGACTTAGCTGCTGAGAACACAGGTGAGGAGACATTAGCCCGGAATTGTCTTTTCTCTCTCTATATGAGACAAGATAAACAGCAAATGTTAATTTCCCCATTTTTTTTTTTACAATACCCCACTTCCTGTCTGAAATGGATACTTACATAGGTTAGCAAACATTATTTCTAAAGGTATATTTTGTTTTTAGTATGCATGTGTCCATGCATGCATGTCTTTGTGCATGCATGCGTGCAAGTATGTCTGTGTGCATGCATGCACATGTGTGCGGGTACCTGCAGAGCCCAGAAGAGGACAGCAGATTTCCTAGAGCTGGAGTTAAAGGCACCTGTGAGTCACCTGATGTGGGTACTGGGGACAACTCTGCCCTCTGCAAGAGCAGCAAGTGCTTGTGTGTGTGTGTGTGTGTGTGTGTGTGTGTGTGTGTGTGTCACCCACGGAGCTTAGAAGAGAAAGTTAGATCCCCTGGAACTATAATTACAGGTGGCTGTAAGCACCACACGGTGTTGGGAACCCAATCCAGGTTCTCTGCAAGAACAGATACGATTAACTGCTGAGCTCTCTCTTCAGCATCCCCCAAACAATTCTTGAAAAATGCACAAAAAACTATCCATTTGCTTAGCAAATAATGTGTTGAATATCTAGTAATGCATGAAAAATCAGCTATGGGCAGGAGCTGGTAGCCACACCTTTAATCCCAAGCGTAGGGGAAGCAGAGGACTGAGTTCCAGGAGAAGAAACCCTGTCTCACTAGTTCCCCATCCTTACAGCCCCTGAGTAGAGCATCGTGTTAAATGACGCCTTTAGACAGAGCGCTGCAGGGAGGTGACGTCGTGAGATGAGTAAAGAACATTTCTTGAAAGAAGTGGGTTTGGGGTCTAGAGAAGTTGTCAGTAGCTCACCAGAAGTAGAGCTGACTGTAACAGGCTGGTGATGAAGATGTGGGTGGAGACTGGTGACACAGGGCAGTTACCTGCTCAGCAACAGCGCCTCAGCTGTCACTTCCTCTAAGTCCCAGGAGAAAGTGGGATGGTTCCCTGAAGAGCAACAGAATCCTCTCGGTAAAGGGAACAAACATCCAAAGGCAATCCTGAGCACCAGGCTAAGCTAAAAACCTCCGACCTCAGCTGATGCCCTCTTGGGCTTCCCCTGGGCAGAGTCAAGCAGGATGGACGGGGAGGGAAGGACTGCTCTACGTCACAGGCCAGCCTCAGGACGCACAGTACGGTGGACATGGACTACTACGGATAAAATATAATGCAGCTTCTAATCAAGAACTTCAAACTATGAAGGCAAAACTCTTTTTAGGGGAAAAAATCACCCACCTTTATGGGACTAGGGTCAATTTGACTAGAGCATATTTTGTATGCAGGAAAACAATGAAACAACAGATTCCTTTTTAAAAGTGAAATTGTGCCCCGGCACGCCGTGGATGGGTAGTGTGGATGGGTAGTGGGCTAATGACTGGCATTGCCGTGGGTGGGTAGTGCGCTAATGACTGGCATTGCTGTGGGTGGGCAGTGGGCTGATTGCCTCGGCATTGCCGTGGGTGGGTAGTGGGCTAATGACTGGCATTGCCGTGGGTGGGTAGTGGGCTGATTGCTTCGGCATTGCCGTGGGTGGGTAGTGTGGATGGGTAGTGGGCTAATGACTGGCATTGCCGTGGGTGGGTAGTGTGGATGGGTAGTGGGCTGATGACTGGCATTGCCGTGGGTGGGTAGTGGGCTAATGACTGGCATTGCTGTGGGTGGGCAGTGGGCTGATTGCCTCGGCATTGCCGTGGGTGGGTAGTGGGCTAATGACTGGCATTGCCGTGGGTGGGGAGTGGGCTAATGACTGCAAGCATTGGGGGAAGGATCAGAGATTTTAAGTGAGCAGAGCTGCTTTTGAGAGAAACAATAATAGTATATAATACAGTGGACAGGATGAAGGCCAGATGCAAGAAGTTAAATAAAGCCGGGGGTGGTGGCGCACGCCTTTAATCCCAGCACTCGGGAGGCAGAGGCAGGCGGATCTCTGTGAGTTCGAGGCCAGCCTGGTCTACAAGAGCTAGTTCCAGGACAGGAACCAAAAGCTACGGAGAAACCCTGTCTCGAAAATCCAAAAAAAAAAAAAAAAAAGAAGTTAAATAAACACATTGTCCATGTAAAAACCAGTTTTCGTCCTAAAGGGAATAAGAGATAGTTTATTTTGGAGCCATTATGAGTAACCACTGCCCAGGAACACAGATTTGTTACCTCAGATTCCATGTTCCAACATGGAAGCAGTTTTATGGTGTTTTTATGGTTTTACAGAACAAAGAGAGTCATAAATCAAGGCAACTTTAAGCTACATTGGTGGGTGCACCAGACGGGGGTACGAGGAGATGGATGGATGCTATCGGATGATGTTCATAGCTCTTGGATTGGTCGAATGGTGTTCTGCTAAGTTAGTAGCTTCTTAGAGGTTTTTTTTTTTTTTTTTTTTTTTTTTTTTTTTGGTTTTTCGAGACAGGGTTTCTCTGTGGTTTTGGAGCCTGTCCTGGAACTAGCTCTTGTAGACCAGGCTGGTCTCGAACTCACAGAGATCCTTAGAGGTTTTGTTTGTATGTTTTCATATCACAAGGCGTTAGTTCAGATACAGAACGGGGCAAGGATGAGCTAACATTAGCCCAAGATAAAGTAATTAGCCTCCGAACCTACAAAATTCCAATGTCTGAGGCCAGCCTGGGCTGCATGAGACCCAGTCTCCAAACAAAACATATCCACAGGGCTAGAGAGAAAGGTCCCAGGTTCGATTCCCAGCACCCACATGATGGTTCACACTGTCTATAAGTCCAGTTCCAGGGAATGTGATGGCCTCACACATACGTGCACAGACAGGCATGCAGGCAAAAATACACATAAAATAATTGAAAAAACAGACAAAAGGACTTTGATACACTATTATGCACGATTAGTGAGAGGACCCTACAGATTCTAACAACCCCGTACACTTTGGTGCTTGGACAGGATCCTGGAACAGAAAAGGCAGCTTGATAAAGCTGTGAGGAATCTGGATCAAGTCCACGCTGGTTAATCGTGTGCCGGTGTTGGCTCTAAGCTGTGGTAAACCTCCCATGGTAACACCTGGTGGTAGCCCACAGGGAAAGGGAGCACAGAATGTGGGAACACGGTCCTGTCTGTGTGGGTCTAACTTCTCAGTGGGTCTAAGATGGTTCTGCAAATTCGTGTTGGTTAAAACCAAAAACATCAAATGAGAAATTGAGAAACGATTCTGTGCTTCCCTCACAGGGGAGAGCTCTCGCTGAAGCAGCTGACCTCAGAACACACCTCTTCAACCCAAGTCTTTCCAAATCTTTCGCAACGGAGATACGATGGGGACAATTACAAGATGGTGGTGTTTTAGAAATTCGACTTTTTGATTTATTTGAAATGGATGTTGCTCTTTGATTTGGCTTCCCCTTCCCTCCATGTCATCAAATATTCCAGCTTATAATTTTTTACACTTTAAACATAAACCAAATAAAAGATTTTACTAAGAGGATTGTTCTGTTTTGTTTGTGGTGCTGGGAGTTCAAGTTATGGCCTCGTAGGTGCTAAGTAATTTCTATTCCCAGAGATCCACCTGCCTCTGCTTCCCGAGTGCTGGGATTAAAGGCATGCGCCACCACCACCCGGCACCAGCTACATTCTTTATGCCTCTCTGCCTTCTCTTGAATGCTTTCGTCACCAGCTGATTTTAAGGGTTCAGTCTATCACCCCACTCCCGCCTGGTTGCTCAGTCTCTGAGCTTTGATCGGCACAGTTCAGCACCTCCATGAAGCTTATGGTGGGGTGTGGAAGCCACAGGCTACAGCTAACAGACTACCCTGAGACACTTTCCTTCCCTAGAACTAACTATCAGCGTGTTTACTGACCAAGTGAGACTTCATTGCAGTGAATATTCCAGGACTTCCCTTTTGGCTGCCAGAACACAAACAGTGATACGGACACCTATTACTAACTATGAAAGCTTGGCCTGTAGCTTGGACTTGTCCCTCTAGCTCTCAGAACTTAAATTAGCCCACTCATATTCATCTAGATTTTGCCTCCTGGCTTCTTCCTCCCTTCCATCTCGCTCCTCCTGTTTTCATCTCCATGGCCTCTGGTATCACTCTAGCACCTAGATTCATCTTCTCTTCCTCTCTTTCTCCATGCCTAACCTCTTCCTGCCTAGCTATTGGCCATTCGGCTCTCTATTAAACCAATCAAAAGGCACCTTGGCAAAAACACATCTTTGCATTGTATAAAAAGATTATTCCACAACACCCAGGTCTGACTTCCAGCTGAATGCTTGAGAGGTTTGTGGTATTTTATCTTTTTAAATATGACGTAGTAATGCCAAAGGAATTCAAGGTAATATAAAGGATTTACCAATAGATTTGCTTAGAAGACATTAAATCATGCAAAGTAGACTTTAGTAAGAGACAGAGCTGCCCTAAAATGCCTCAGAGACACCAGTATGCTAGCCAGGTCTGTCAGAGACAAAGATTTATGATGCAAGGACACGAATATTTGTTCATCAGGATTTATCAGCCATTAAGCCCATCCCCAATGAACCTGTCTCTAACTGGCAGCTTAGGAGAGCAACACAGGGTCACAACCACCAATGTGTCCTGGTCAGTCATTAATTCCTTTGTGCTCTTATTAGGAAAACAGAATCATCGGGTGGGCAAACTGAACCTGGGTAACCACTGTTGGAAAGAGACACAGCTGGTAACTTAAGAAAGCAGTAATTCTGGTGACGTTTATGCTATGCAAATTTCCCACCTGCCCAAGTGACCAGATTTGCATTCTCCTGTCCCCATTTAAATTGCTCAAAGCATAACCCAGGGTAAGGACAGGAAAGAGAGGTAAGGACAACAGTGTGTAAGCACACAGGCCTAGGGTGTAGAACAGAAAGTCTTCCGCTGAGGCCAGCTCTTACTTGGTGTTAGCTGCAGTCAGCCGTGTGAGTTCATAAAGGGCTTTCTCCTTGCCGTGCCGAAAGCATGGCTCACTGGGAAGGCATATAACCTCTACAATACAGTGATAAAAATCGGCATTGTCAAAGTCGATGACTCAGCTTAGGTTAAATATTAATGGATAAATGTGTAAGACAATTTTAAAGAACATTTTTAGCCTACTTAATTCTGCCCTGAATCTTAGTTGCAAATCTCTACAAGCCATTCAATGCTCCTGAGGCCACTTCATTTGTCAGGGTCAGGGAGGAAGACCAAGCCATTATACCTAGTAGATTAACTGTAAAATTTTAGTGAAATAAAATTAATACACTGGCATTTCTTTTCTTTAAATTAATTTTTTTCATGTGCATTGCTGTTTTGTCTGCATTTATATCTGTGTGGGGGCGTCAGACCTCCTGGAACTGAAGTCACAGACAGTTGTGAACTGCCATGCGCCAGGAATGGAACCCAGGTCCTCTGGAAGAGCAGCCAGTGCTCTTAACTGATGAGCCATCTCTCTGACCCCTGCACAGGCATTTCATAGACATGGGTACTCTGAGCCTTCCTTTCCGTCTCATGGAGCAGAGTCCTTGTGCGCCTCCGCTTTCCTCTTTCCCACCCAGTGTCCCTGCATAAAGTCATCCCTCAGCTTTCGCTGCCTCCTGCATAACACAGCTCCTACACCCACATTTTTTAAAACGTGAGCCCAAGGAGGAAGACCTGCCGACAGCCACACACCTCACCGCTGCTCTACCACTCTGAGTCTTCAGAACTTTAAGTATTAGTGCCGGCCGGATTTTCTGCAATATCGTTGGTACCCACCTGTTTGTGTAAATGACTCTACTTCTGACCAGCTGCTCAGAACTCACTTCTGCATCCACAGGAATGGCAGTGCAGCCCAAGACCCCCCTGATCACCACATGGTCTCCGATGTGAGTGATAAAACCTGCAATATTGAACTGGAATATTCTATGAGTGTGCAGTTTCGGTAATCCTTTGGAGATTCTGATTAAACAATCATGTCAACTGCAAAAAAAAATAAAATAAGAAATAAAATAAACTTTTTTTCTTTGTTTACAATCTGTATAATTCTTTTTCTCTTTCTGGCCGTCTGACATAGCTAGGGACTATGGAATGAATGTTCAATAGGGGTGTTGAGAGTAGGCAGCTTGCTGGGCAGTGGTGGTACACACCTTTAATCCCAGCACTCAGGAGGCAAAGGGAGGTAGATCTCTGAGTTTGAGGCCAGCCTGGGCTACAAAGAGTTCCCCAAACAGCCATGGCTACACAGAGCAATCCTGTCTTAAAAAACAAAACAAAGTTCAAAAAAAAAAATAACAAAATAAAAGAGTAGACATCGACCATATAAACAAACTGAAAAATAAAAACCACACGATCATCTCATTAGATATTGAAAAAGCTTTTGACAAAATACAACCTTCCTTCATGATAAAGGTCTTGGAAAGAGCATGGATACAAGGAACATACCTAAGCATAATAAAGGCAATATACAGCAAGCTGACAGCCAACATCAAACTAAATGGAAAGAAACTCAAAGCAATCCCACAGAAATCAGGAACAAGACAAGGTTGTCCACTCTCTCCATACCTATTCAATATAGTTTTCGAGGTCCTAGCTAAAGCAAAAAGACAATAAAAGGAAATTAAGGAAATACAAATTGGAAAAGAAGAAGTCAAACTCTCACTCTTTGCTGATGGTATGATAGTTTACATAAGCAATCCCAAAAATTCTACCAAGGAACTTCTACAACTCATAAACACCTTCAGCAATGTAGCAGGATACAAGATTAACTCAAAAAAATCAGTAGCCCTCATTTACACAGAATGATAAATGAACTGAGAAAGAAATCTGAGAAACATCACCCTTCATAATAGCCACAAATAGTATAAACTATCTCAGAGTAACTCTAACCAAACAAGTGGAAGACTTGTATGACAAGAACTTTACATCTTTGAAGAAAGAAATTGAAGAAGACACCAGAAAGTACAAAGATCTCAAGTGCTCTTGGGTGGGTACTATTTAACATAGTAAAAATGGCAATCTTATCAAAAGTAATCTACAAATTCAACACAATGCCCATCAAAATCTCAGCAAAATTCTTCACAGACCTCAAAAGAAGAGTACTCAACTTTATATGGAAAAGCAAAAAACCCAGGATAGCCAAAACAATCCTGAACAATAAAGGAATTTCTGGAGGCATCACAATCCCTGACTTCAAACTCTACTACAGAGCTACAGTACTGAAAACAGCCTGGTACTGGCATAAAAACAGACAGGAGGACCAATGGAACCAAATAGAAGACCCGGATATCAATCCACACACCTGATTTTTGACAAAGAAGCAAAAAATATAAAATGGAAAAAAGAAAACATATTTAACAAATGGTGCTGGCATAACTAAATATCAACATGTAGAAGAATTAAAATAGATTCATATCTATCACCATGAACAAAACTCACATCCAAATGGATCAAAGATCTCAACATAAAGCCAGCCACACTGAACCTTGTAGAAGAGAAAGTGGGAAGTATACTTGAACACATTGGCACAGGAGATCAATAAAACCCCAGTAGCCAGACACCGAGGAAAACAATTAATAAATGGGACCTCCTGAAACCGAAAGGCTTCTGTAAAGCAAAGGACACAGTCAACAAGACAAAACGGCAGCCTACAGAAAGGGAAAAGATCTTCACTAACCCCACATCAGACAGAGGTCTGATCTCCAAGATATACAAAGAACTCAAGAAATTGGTCATCATGAGAACAAATAATCCGCCAGGCGGTGGTGGCGCACGCCTTTTAATCCCAGCACTTTGGAGGCAGAGGCAGGCGGGTCTCTGTGAGTTCGAGACCAGCCTGGTCTACAAGAGCTAGTTCCAGGACAGGCTCCAAAACCACAGAGAAACCCTGTCTCGAAAAACAAAAACAAAAACAACAACAACAAAAAAAATACAAACCTAAACAGAGAAATCTGAACAGAGGAATCTAAAATGGCTGAAAGACACTTAAGGGAATGCTCAACATCCTTCATCATCAGAGAAATGCAAATAAAAACAACTCTGAGATTCCATCTTACACCTGTAAGAATGACCAAGATCAAAATCACTGATGACAACTTATGCTGGAGAGGTTGTGAGGTAAAGGGAACACTCCTGCATTGCTGGTGGGAATGTAAGTGGTATAACCTCCTTGGATGTCAATGTGGTGATTTCTCAGAAAATTAGGAAACAACCTTTCTCAAAACTTGTAATACCACTTTGGAGGTATATATCCAAAGGATGTTCAATGGTGCCACAAGGACATATGCTCAGCTATATTCACAGCAGCTTTGTTTGTCATAGCCAGAACCTGAAAACAACCCAAATGCCCCTTGACCAAAGAATGGATAAGGAAAATGTGGTATATTTACACAATGGAGTACTACACAGCAGAAAAAAATAATGTCATCTTGAAATTTGCAGGCAAATGGATGAATCTAGAAAACATCATTTTGAGTGAGATAACCCAGACCCAGAAAGACAAATATCATATGTACTCACTCATAAGTGGTTTTTAAGCATAAAGCAAAGCCTACAAGTCACAATCCCAGAGAACCTAGACAACAATGAGGACCTTAAGAGTGACATACATGGATCTAATCTACATGGGAAGTAGAAAAAGACAAGATCTCCTGAGTAAATTGGGTGCATGGGGATCATTGGAGAAGGTTGAACTGGGAGGGGAGAGAAAGGGAGGGGGAGCAGATAAAAATGTATAGCTCAATAAAACCAATGAAAAAAATTTTTTAAAAAAGAGTAGACATGTTTGCCTAGTTCCCAGTCATATGTGGAGATGGATAGTCTCTTGCTACTAAATATGCAATCAGTGGTCCACCTCTCTTCGTGACTCTTACCCATGAATGAGTTAGAGTATATCAGTTGCTTTTTCTGCACCCGCTGATTGTAGCCATGCATACCTGGGTTAATGCCACTTGGTTGTAGGGGCAGTTATATTTCTGGTGTTGGATCTGACTCACTACTTGATCTGATAGGTATCTCTGTCCTACATGAACATCTTAAGGAAGATAACACTTTTTGATACTGGTTGTCATGTAACCTAGCTGGCCTCCTCCTCACTAAACAGCTGAGGATGATCTTGAACTCTGACCTTAAGACTCCCAACTGTAGGAGTTACAGGCAGGAGTGTGTCACTATATCCCATGTTTATGTGGTGCTGAGAATTGAACCCAGGGCTTTAGATGATCTAGGCAAGAGTTCCATTGAGTTCCATCCCCAGAGTCATTTTTTTTTTAAATGAATGTTTTTGGTGTATGGTCTAACAAGTTAGCCCCAGACTCTTGATCCTCCTGCCTCAGTTTTCCTAGTGTTGGGGTTTCTGATATGAGCCTGAAGGACACTTAAAAGAAATCCCACACTAGCTCAGAACTGAGTATGATAGAGGGTAATTTATTTAGGGGTAGATTCACAGATCACAGTCCTCTGCTGGAATGGGGAACAGTCACCGAATCCCGCAGCCGGAAAAGAAACAGGATGTGCGCTTTACATCGGCATATATAGAATAAGGGGCCTCACCCAAGTGGGAGGGTAACTTAAAGGCCTACAACATGTGCCCACATAACCTTTTCAGCAAACACGACTCATTCTGATCTCCTTCCTTTTTTATGTAGATCTGAGGATTTGGATTGCTTTTTTAAACCCATACCATGTCTTTTTATTTCTCTTAGAAGAATTTCTTTGGATATTTTTGATATAACAGACCCCCTGCCCCTACCCCCCCCAAAAGTCTTGACTCTTCTTTTTTTTTTTTTTTTTTTTGGTTTTTCGAGACAGGGTTTCTCTGTGGTTTTGGAGCCTGTCCTGGAACTAGCTCTTGTAGACCAGGCTGGTCTCGAACTCACAGAGATCCGCCTGCCTCTGCCTCCCGAGTGCTGGGATTAAAGGCGTGCGCCACCACCGCCCGGCTGACTCTTCATTTTTAAAGTATAATTTTGTTGTGTAAAAGTCTATGTTGGGTTTTTCTTTTAACACCTTAAATATTTCTGCTCTGTTCTTGAATGATTTCTGAAGCCATTGGTTCTTATTCCTGTTTCCTCTACAGGTGAGGTGTTTTGTCTTTTTCAATATTCCCTGTCTTTGGTTGCTGTAATTCAAATGTGATAAATCCCGGTGTTAAAAACAGTTAATACTTTCCCCATTTGTAATCAGGAGTTGTTTTGTTTGAGACAGCGTCTTCTTATGTAGTTCTGACTGACCTCAAACTCGTAGAGACCCCCTGCCTCCGGAGTGCCGGGTTAAATGTGTCAGCCATGACATAGGATATTTTCTGACTTTTTCTACATTTGTTTTGGAACTGAAGAGTGAACCCAGGCCGCATGCGTGCTATGCATGGCTTTACCACTGAGCTATCCCTGCAACGCCTACTTGATGCTTCTGTTGTTTTATCTTTTGAGGCAAGAGCTAGCCTCAAACTCGAAACCCTCCCATGCCAGGCTCCCAACTGCTGAGACGGGCATGTTTCCACACCTGACGCTTCCATTTCTGAACTTCCTGCATCGCTTTGGAACATTGTTAGGCATTGTTTCAAATATTCTCCTCCTTTCTTCTTCTGGTTTCCCTTACATGTGAACTTTCGTAATTTCCCCACCGTTCTTATATTCTAGTTCCACTTTGCCCCTTTACGTTTTGAGTTTGGGAAGCATTTTTACTACGGGTGGCTTCAGTTTCTATGGTTTTGGTCTCTTTTCCTTCTCTTGGCCATCTCCAGACTAATGATGAACTCAACAGTGGGTATTCATTTCCTTCTCTGTGCTTATTTCTTGCACTTCAATGGTCAGTTTCAACCTGTTTACCTACGCTCCATTCTTGTGTTGTCAACTTTTCCTATTAGAGCCCTTAGCAGGTTAATCATGACTGCTGTCAGTTCTGAGTCTGGCAATTCCAGCACTCCCTCATTATATATCAGTCTTGTTCTGATGCCTGCCATGTCTCTTACAGTGGCTGGCGTCTTTTAGCAAGTTTGCTAACGTTTTGGCTGATAGTCAGACATGATGCCTGAGGTGCCAAGCTGTTGGTAAGAGGTTTCATGCCCAGCTGAGCAGGAACTGGACCGACTATTCCCTATAGCTGTGACTGGAAGAGGCTGCCATTTCCTTGTCTGCCTCATTTTTTTTTTTTTTTTTTTTTTTTTGAGAAGGATCCCTCTGAATTCCTTTTCTTGGTCTGTCTTGCACTCTCGTCAGAATTCAATGGATCCTTGACAATATGGAAATATTTGGGAAGCACTCTATATTGTGTCTGTTTAACTATGTATGATGTCACACATGTGCCATGATTCACATGTGGAAGACAATTTTACAGTTTTTAGAATTTGTTATGTGTATGCATGTTTTGCATGTATGTCTGTGCCTCACTTGCACATCCGGTACCTTCAGAGGCCTAAAGAGAAAGATGGAATCCCCATACCAGGAAGGTGCCAGGATTTGAACCTGGGTCCTCTGGAAGAGTACCCATATGTACTCTTAGCCACTGAGTCATACCTCCAGCCCCAGAAGACAAAACTTCTGAGTTGGTTCTTGACTTCTACCCTATGCCGCAGGGTCTCCTTGGGGTGTTACACTATATACCCCAGGCTAGCTGGCTTTTCAGATTTTGGCAAATTCTCCTGTTTCTTCATAGTGTTTGGACTAGAGAAGCACACCATTATCTTTCCATGTGGGCTCCAGGGGTTGAACTCAGGTCAGGAGGCCTGTATGGCAACTGCTTTTCCTGGCCGAGCCATCTTTCTGGCCCCATGCCTGGGTCCCTGGGCCTTGACCTGCGGAAATATCTGTTTCTACAATTGCAGGAAACAGAAATTGAAAGGAGGGTGGACTTGTGCATCAGTTCTGTAGGTCAAACAAAGCCCTGCAAAGTAACTTCCCTTAATAGTCAAGGATGTCTTATGGAAACGAATTTGGGTATTATTTCAAAATAAGCTACTGTTGTTCCCAGGATGTTTCAAAGCAAAGAGAGTACTTCAGTGAGACACCGATTTCTAATGACTGGCTGGTTTTTGTTCTGGAAGTGGTGGGTTGCCTTTAAGGTCTTTAATTGTTGGGGTTAAATAAGAAGTCATGTGCAGATGTGGGATGCCCTTCTGTATATAAATATGGACTACTTTTACTGGTTGATGAATAAAGCTGCACTGGCCTTTGGCAGGGTAGAATATAGCTAGGCAGGAAAGTCAAACTGAATAGAGGGAGAAAGAAGGCGGAGTCTGGGAGATGCTAGCAGCAGCCGCAGATGCAAGAGGTAACAAGTCAACGTGGTTCATGGTAAAATACAGACAAACAGAAATGAGTTAAACTGTAGGAGTTAATGATAAGTCTGAGCTAATAGACCAAATAGTCTGTAATTACTATTAAGCCTCTAGGTGGTTATTTTAAAAGCAGCTGTAGGACCAGGTGGGATGAGAAACCTCCAGTCATGATCCGCACCCTTTTTCCCGTCTGCTTTCTCCAGTCACCACAGCTGACATGACCCCAGCTCCTCTCGTGTGCAGCTCTAAGCACTCGCCTTACTTCCTTGGCTTCGTGACTCAGGGGGCTTGGGGCAGGCGCTATACATAACTAATTATTGTACTTGTAGCATAAGATATAAGCTAACATTTTCTAAATTCAAGGAGAAGGAATAAAACACTTTTCAACTAATTAAAAACAAAGTACTACCTTTATTTGGTTCATTGCTCTGTTTATTAGAATAGCCACATTTGGAGAGGCACAAAGCACTTAAGTTTTACATGACTACAAAGATCACAAATTCCAAACTTCATCACAGAGCTTCCACTTCTGTTTAGAGAACAAGTTTTCAAAATATCTGAGTTGGCTTTAATACACAGACTCAGCGTATGGGAACTACCATGTTTCAGTGCTGCCCTTCCTGCTCTAGCATCTTCTGTAAATGGGACCCAGCATAAAAGGACTGAATGTGAAGGTCATGATGCGAATGCTCTGGAGGGGCAGGGGAGTCACCGCACAGTGGCAGCGAGGCGGCGTGCAGAGCTCCCCGAGGCCTCACTGGGCCATCTGGGCCTCCATGGCCTGAGCCGTCCACTCCGGGGCTGTCTGACTGATCTTCTCCAGAAGGTTATTTACTTGGAAACAAAGCGACTGGATCTGTTTGTCCCATGTTGGCAGGGCTTCTCGTGCTAAAAACAGATAACAATGGGAAAAAAAATAGCAATTACGTACAAATCCAACTTAAAAGATAAATTACAACAGTTCTAATTTTAAAAAAAGTTTATTCCAAAAATATTAATTACGCAATAGTTAAGAACTCAAATTAGGCTGCATGGTGGCACATTTTTAACCCCAGCACTCAGAAGGCAGAAGTAAGTAGGATCTCCATGAGTTTAAGGCTGGCCTGGTCTACAAAGTGACACTGTCTCAAAAAAACAAAACAAAACTCAAATCACTAACAACAAATATAAAACATAATAAAATGCCCTTGAGTACAAACTCCCCTACTGAACACTCATCAAGATGACCACAGCCACAAAACAGTCTCAGAACATCACTGAAGGGTTCACCAGAGTTTACAGGTTTGGAGACGCTGCCATCTACTGGGAGAGCACTGGATTTATATACAAGAATGTGCCTACCTCACCTAAAAACACAAGGGAAAAGGAACATAAAAGTAAAATCTATTCAAAACACTATCTTGAATCTACAACTTCTTTTTAAAAATGAGTAATATATAGTCATAAATGAGAGCCAGGAAGAAGTCTCATTTAAAACAGCATTTTAAAGGCACAGCCTGGGGGCTAGAGACGGCTCTGCTGTTAAGAGGCTGCTCTTCCAGAACTCACATGGTGCTTCTCAACTCCAGTTCTACGGGATCAGCACCCTCTTCTGGCATATATACATGCAGGTAAAAAATAATAATAATAATGCTAAAAAGCTGGCATGAGCCAAGTGGATCCGTTTAATTCAAGGCCAGCCTGATCAACATAGTGAGTTCCAAGATAGGTAGATAAAGAGAGCCTATCTTAAAATAATAACACTAATTAAACTGGGTATAGTGGCACACATTTTAATCCCAGCAATCGGGAGGCAGACACCGGCAGATCTGTGTTCGGGGCCAGCCTTGTCTACAGAATGAGTGGTGAAACGCGAACTCCATTTTTTATTCAGCCATAAACAAATCAGACTGATTATTGATCAGCATGTCTACAGTACAATGAATTAAAAGGCAACTGCAGTTTAAAATCCGGTCCCATACTCGTATCTTCTAGAAAACTGTGTTTCTTACAAAGCTGCACTGACATCTATAAAGACACACAGCCTGCAGAGACGATCAGCTACCTCAGGCCCGAGGGACGGGGTGGTAATGCAGAGACTTGAGCTTCCCCTTGTCATTCTAGGTTTAGTCTGTTCTGAACATGTGGGGGTTTTTTTGTTGTTGTTTTTGCATTTTTTTTTCCAAGACAGGGTTTCTCTGTGGCTTTGGAGCCTGTCCAAAAACTAGCTCTTGTAGACCAGGCTGGCCTCGAACTCAGAGATCCGCCTGTCTCTGCCTCCCGAGTGCTGGGATTAAAGGCGTGCACCACCACCGCCTGGCTCATATGTTTATCATTTTTATCTGAACAACTAGAAAACTCCCTATTTTACTAGCTTTATTTAGATTTTGTTTGCGTGTGAGGCATGAATGAGGACATGTCCACACACATGTTCGCATGGAGGATGTCTTCTATTGCTTTCTATTCCAATCTTTAAGTTTATGTGGGGCCACGGAGATGGCTCAGTGGTTAAGAGCATTAGCTGCTCTTCCAGAGAGCCTGGGTTTGAATCCTAGCACTCAGGGTGCAGCTCACGTTCCAAGGGCTGCCCTCTTCTGGACTCCACTGACAGCAGACACACAGGGTACCCATTCACATGAAAAAATAAAGTAAAAACCAAATCTTAAAAGAAAGATTCTCTTGCTCAATTTAAGAAAATTGTGTGTGTGTATGCACGCTCTCACACACAAGTGTATGATGTCTGGGGGCAGGGCAGACGCCACAGAGGTTGGCTTTGTGGAGCTGTTCTCCAGACTTTCACAGCAAACTCCTTACTCCCCAACCATCTCACTTGTGTCTCTACCTTCGTGACACAGGAGCTGATGTAGCTAGACTGTTGTGACTAGCCATCAAGACTCCAGGGTCCTCCCACCTCTGACCCCTGCCAGCACTGGATTACAGGTGCACAGCTGCCATGCTTCTCTCTATCTGGGTGCTGGGGCTCACTGTAAGCACTTACCTACAGCCATCTCCCTGGTTCCAACCTGATATAAACATGACGCCTTTGCTCTAGTACTCATGACATGTATTTATCCCTTATTCCCTAGGAGCAGGACACTGCAGCTAGGTATGCCATGGAAAGTAAGATAGACTTACTAACTACCCAGGGAGCCTAGTTTATGAGTACATGCAGACATTCCGATAGCGCCATAGTTTAAAATGAGATTTTCTACAGAGAAACTCAGAGTGACACATGGCACATGATTTAAAATTGTACCTTATGTGCAAGGATTGGAAAATCACCTATCAACACGGTTGATTCAAACTGAGACATGGGGACAAAGATGGCAACTAGGGAGGGTGGACTTTGAGGTGGGGAGCAGGGTTTCTCTATGTGGGAAGTCGAGTCGTCCACTTACCTGCCTGCCTACATTAGTTCTCGGAGCTTCTGAGCAGGGAATGCAATTGTCATTCCGTGTGCCCTACCCATGGTTTGAGTTCAACAAAGGTCAGGGGACTAACTGACTGAACTGGTAACAATATCAGCTCATCTTTTTCTTAGCTTAGAAACGCTGAGATAAATAATTCATAAATATAACCTTTAAAACTATTTTACATTATTTCTGTTGGAAATACGCTCATAAGTAATATATTCTGGGTCAAAAGAAACAATTCAACGTATCTTAATCATAAACATACAACAGTTCACTATGATGAGAATGCATAAAACTTCTTACTTTCAAAATGAACTATCCCATCAATCTGGTCAATAAATCCATTCATCCGTCCTTCTGTTATCATTTGCGATGCTATCTTTTCTGCCTATTAAAAACAAAAACAAAACAATCTCTCAGTTTATCATATTTAACAACCATTCACATATAATCAAGTGAAAGCCTTGCCTGTCATTTGCTGAGGAACATGTATTTCTAGTTTCTTACCCCACTGCTTAAGTTGAATGGGTCCTATTTCACTTTGCTGGGAGTTGTCTTTTGGAAACAAGGTCTCACTATATATACAGCCTGGCTGACTAGAACTCCGGACCCTCTGGCCTCTCGAGTAGTGAGAACACAGACTTGCCAGACTTTTGTTGGGCAAGAACATAGCCGTTTTTTACCAACTTTTTCCTCTACTTAAAATCAAAAAAACCAATTTTATTTTCTTCTTTTTCTGGATGAAGAGTCACAAGTCCCAGGCTGACCTCAAGTTGTTATGCAGCTGAGGAAGAACTTGAGCTTCTGATCCTCCTGCCTCCACTACCCAAGTGCTAGGATTACAGGAGGTACATCAGTCCAGTTTTGCAGGTGAGGACTAACTCCAGAGCCTTGTGTAGGCTGATCAGACACTCTACGCACAGAATACAAAATAAGTCTCAAAATTACACTGAGATTCAAATCTTAAAAGAATTTTACACCTGCAGGTACATAGTTCTGCTACCGCCTTTGCCCACTGGCTGCCCTGAAATGCCTGACAGCAGCCGAGAGGTGGAGCGCACCGGCTGCCTCCCCAGAGCACATGGCAGCCACAGCAGTCCTAACTCCAGTCCCAGGGACCCAACACCCTCTTCTGGTGTCTATAAGCACCAGCACACATGTGGTGCAGACACACATGCAGATAAACACTCACACACCAGGGGCTGGGGAGAGGGCTCAGTGGTGAAGAGAGTACACCCCTCTTACAGAGGACCTGAGTTCGGTTCCCAGCACTCACTTTAGGTGGCTCACAACTGACTGTAATTCTAACTCCAGGATATCTGAAGTCCTCTTCTGGCTTTCTTGGACGGACACACACACACACACACAGCATACTCTCACGTGGACACACACACATATATAAATAAAATAATACTTTTTTAAAAAAATCATACACATAAAATAAGTAAATATCTTTTTGTTTTAAATATTTACTTATTATGTATACAATATTGTCTGTGTGCATGTCTGCAGGCCAGAAGAGGGCACCAGACCTCTTTACAGATGGTTGTGAGCCACCATGTGGTTGCTGGGAATTGAACTCAGGACCTTTGGAAGAGCAGGCAATGCTCTTAATCACTGAGCCATCTCTCCAGCCCCCCATAACTAAATGTCTTAAAGTAAATGTTAAATAGTAACAACATTGCCTTCAATTCTGGGGGAACACAAAAACTTTCTTTTCCTTTATCAATTTCAGTGTATCTACTACAAAACATTTTGTTGTTTCGTTTCTGAGACCGAGTCTCCCTATGTAGCCCTATCCTCCTGAGTCCTCTGATCACAAGATGTCCCACACCCAGCCCCTAAGTGAAGAAAATACTATTTTTTAAAAAGCCCAAGAACCAAAGAAACAGATGTCCATATTCAAAAAGGAAATGAAGAAAATTTTAAAAGATAATTAGAGGGGCAAAAGCAAAACGTTCTAAATCCAAATCCTACTGCCACAGTTAATGTCTAGTGCACACTGTGACCGGCCATTTTGTTTCAAGGTGTATGGTTGTCTTGGCTGCAAGAATGTCTGTGCACCACATGCATGCCTGCTGCAGGAAGCCAGGACAGGACCCTGGAACTGGAGTAACAAATGCTTGTGAGCCACTGTATAGGTTCTGGGAATCAAACCCAGGTCCTCTGCAAGATAAGGTAGTGCTCTTAACTTCTGTGCCATCTCTTCAAGCCCTGATTTGCTCATCTTTTACACTGACATCCTCACAATCAATACTACATCATCATATTGACGGATTATAATCTATTACTAACAATGTATTCACTTCCCTTAGTCTCCACAAGCAACTACACCACCAACCCTGAGAAGAAAGCATCTCTGTCTTACTCTGCAGCCTCAGTCTCTAAAGTGCTGAGATTACAGGTGTGAGTTGCCATTCTTGGCTAAGAAAACATCTTTTAAGTGGCAACTGTTGTCTCAGTTCCCACATCAATCTACTTAACTAAACTTGTCCATGCAAAGAATTCTTATATACACACACCTGTAATCTCAGTACTTGGGAGGGAGAGGCAGGAGGATCCAGAGTCTAAGGTCATCCTTAGCTTCAGCCTCCTACTGAGTTTGAGACCAGTCTAGGCTGCATGAGATCCTGTCTCAAAAGAAAAGAAAAAAAGAAAATCAAAACCTCACAATCAGATAAACTGCATGACTTCACTCTCAATATTATTTGAAATTAAGATGGTATTTCATAAACAGTAACACTCTAATTTCAATTATCACTGTGCAGGAATTTGTGTATGACCAACCAAATCTAAAAAATGAAGTAAGATTCCCTCATAGGTCAGTCAACTCCTTAAATTAAGTCAAATTCAGAAAATAGAACATCTTGAGGTCAAAGTCAATCTAGGGCAGAGAAACAAACATGCACCAATCTCCATCTAACACTTCAGAAACTTAAGACACCAAACAAAGAAATCCTTATGGAAAGAGTATAACTTAGGACTTCTCTGAGACTTCCATTCCTACCATAAAACACAGTCTGAAAGCTAAAACCACTAAGTTTCATGACAACAGTACTTCAGCACTTAACAGTCTCTTGTACTTATCTGAGGCTTTAAACATGTAGCTTCTGCTGTGCTGGTGAGCATTATTAATTATGTATTTTTCCATTACTTCAATAGTTTTGGGTTTCAATGCCCTGCTATAAAGTACTGAATTAATAAAATACCTTAGCTGCAGGGATCTCTAAAAGAGCTCCAAGTTCTTCAAAGGTGATATTGTTATATAATTTGCTTGCTGACAACAAATTATGCTCAATAACAGCTCTGTCCAAGATGCTGGAACCTTAAATAAAAAACATAAACTCATTAAATGTTTGAAACTAGTTTTATACTTTAAAAAGATATACCTTTATTTTTTTTTATTTCTAGGCATGTAATAAATCACTAAAATCAGTGTTACTCCTCTGAACAATACATTATTAAACCTTAAATTTGATAAAATATTATTGTTGTTGTTATTATTATTATTATTACTACTACAGTTTTTCATGACAGGGTTTCTGTGTAATCCTCGCTATCCGGGAACTCACTCTGTAGACCAGGATAGTTTCAAACTCTGAGATCTGCCTACCTCTACCTCCGAAGTGGTAAGATTAACGGCAATCACCAACATGCCAGGGAACATTTGCCATTTTAGTTTATATACAATAAATTACAGTACTTAGAAAGTCAGTGTGACGGCTAATCTTCAACAGCCAATCACATATGGAAAAACATCTCTGGCTGTGTCTGTAAGAGTTATTTCTTTTGTGCCTAGATTACCACCTCCCAGAGAGAGACCACCAGAGAGGCCCAGATGTAATAAGCAAGGTTTAATCAGCATAATACAAACATGTTTGGAACTCATCTCCACCCCCGTTACAGAGGAGTTGTATCTCCTCTATGGGGTAAGCTTTTAAAGGCATAACTACAAAGAGAATCTTTGAAGATGCTTTGGATGGGTACAAGGACTCTTGCTCCCTCCCATTTTGTTAAGTCAGCTTTTTCCTTGTTTTAAGAGTAAGGCCACTGTTCCTGAGTTAGGCCATCTTTATCAGCCTGTACCAGGTGGCTGGCTGGGCTGAGCTAAGCGACCTTGTGCTCGGAATCTCCTGGGTGGGAGAGGGGAAGGCTACTATCTTCTAGGGAAAACATTCTGCTAGGAAATTTTTTCTTGCCCCTTTGAGAATAAGGGGTGAGAGTCCCACAGTTTCCAGATAGGTTTAACTGAAGAGTTAAGGACCCGGGGGTCCTGGACTGAATGAAAAGGGGAAGCCAGCAGGAGCACCTGTGTGTTCTCTCTGCGTCTTTACTGTAGACACAATGTGACCAGCCACCTCGCACACTGTGGTGGTCTGTATTCCCACACTGAGTCAGAGTAAATCCCTCCTGTCTTCAGCTGCTTCTGTCGGGTGTTATGTCAAGGGAAGTAATAGTACAGTGAGCAGTTGGTGGATAATTACCAAGAACGGATTCAGCCCTTTGCACTGGGGTTCCATCACCTTTCCCTTCCCTGCTTCAAGCACACACTCTTGTACTAGCAAACAGCAGCACAACAATCATGCAGCATGCTCCGAGAGTCTCTTAAAATCCCTCATCTTAATTTTCTAATGTTTATTTTTATCTTTAAATGTGTGTATTCGGGGGCATCATATTCTCTGTGGCAGAATTATGGGGCAGTGTGAGATGTGGGTGCTGGGAACTATTGCAGGTCCTGGGAAGAACAATGCATCCTCTTTTTTTTTTGTTTGGTTTTTTGAGACAGGGCTTCTCAGTAGATTTGAAGCCTGTCCTGGAACTAGTTCTTGAAGCTTGTCCTAGAACTAGTTCTTGTAGAACAGGCTGGCCTTGAACTCACAGAGATCTGCCTGCCTCTGCCTCCTAAGTGCTGGGATTAAAGGCATTCAATTATGAAAGGTCTTAATAATATTATGATTTCATTAATATGAAATGTCCAGAACAGACAAATCTACGGGGCAGACTACACTGGTAGTACCGCTGCATGACGCTGGAGTTAGAATAAATGGAAATGTCCATGTAAGGTAACGGGCAGCTCAGACAGGAAGGCACAGACAAGCACCTTCTTTCCTGCACAGGCCCCTCCCTACAACAGACATTTTTAAAAAAGAAATCATGGCCAGGTGGTGCGGTGGGGCACACCTTTAATCTCAGAACTCAGGAGGCAGAGGCAGGCGGATCTCTGTGAGTTCAAGGCAAGTCTGGTCTACAAGAGCTAGTTCTAGGACAGGCTCCAAAGCTACAGAGAAACCCTGTCTCGAAAAAACCAAAAAAAAAAAAAAAAAAAAAAAAATCATGGCTGCTGAGACTATAGAGAGGATTAAAAATCAAAAGTTAAAAACAAAACAAAACAAAAAAAGGAATAATTTCAATTAAATTATATAAATATTACTCATATTTGGGCTACAAATTTAATTTTAGTATTTCTAGAAGCCAAGCAAAATAAGAGAATCACTTTATCATTCATAATGTGTTTAAACTAAGATAAAAGCCTACTACTCAGAAGAACCAGAAATAACCCTACAACCATAAAGGCACTATCCCCTGAGATTTCACGTGGAGAAAACTCCATGGAAAAGAAAATCTTGGGGCTAGAAGTATAACTCAGCATGTCAAGGACCTGAGTTTCCCAGCAGCCACACTGGGTGGATCACAACGGCTTCTAACACTAGCTGATTCAACACTGTCTTCTGGCTTCCCAGGGCACCTCCACGCACCTGGTGGATACACATAATGACACACACATATACACATTAATAAAAAACCCTTTAAAAATGCATTAAAAGAGGCATCTTTTAGGTAGAAAGGTGGGAACTACCCCAGTGCTTCTACAGTATAATATAGGTCACTCATCGGGCTCAGCTCCCAGCAGTTAGACCAGATCACTGTCCCCTTTCAGCTAGCCCCGGGACAAATGACCCTCACAACTCATTTCTCTTCGGTACAGGGCAACTGAGAGTCCAAGGCAGTGGATCTAGCTGACAGGCAAGCTGAAACTAATTCAGCTGAAACATGTTTGTATGTTTCTCCATGTTTACATCCGTATGTTTACTATCATGGTAACTATATATAGCAAGTACTTTAAAACATCTGTAGACAAACGTACAAAAAACTATTTTATGAAGAAAATATTTTAAAAAATTCCTGGCAAAGACATTCTGATTTAAGCAAACACATCATTTAACCAAAAACTACAAAAGGAAATCTATTCTGATTAGCAAACTCTGATGAACCTTCGGCAAGCACTGAGCTAAATTTTGCCCTTAATCAAGAATACATAATTACGCTCTATTACAATCTGTTACTTAATGTTATTTACCAGTGGCTTAAGATTTTTTAAATCCAGGGGCCATAGATATTTTCTATAAATTTTTCAGTTTTCACAAGTTTCAAAAAAAAAAAAAGATAGAAAATAAAAAGCATTATTTCACAAAATGCTTTCTAACAGGGGCTGTTTCAGAATATACCACAAACCTATGTCCGTGTTCAACAGTCACCATTTGTCAACAGTCCTTTTTATTTATCAGGAAGTATTACTTGAAAATACTAATCTAACGTACTTTCTAGTCTACACCTAACATTCACCACCATATACACGTGAACCGTGATCATTACCATCGGCTGTAGTTGCTTTTTGGTGAGGCATCAGCATTGCAGCAAACTCTTGAAGCTGGTTCCCCCTGATGATCCTATCCAGGTACATTTTCTCTAGGATTCCATATGCAGCAAGTTGCTGGCACCGTTCATCCTTAAAAAGAGTAGCCAGCATCCGAGAACGCTGCTGTCCTAGAGGGAACATAGGCGTGTCAAATAGTCTCTGCTTCTTCAATGACAAAAAAAAAAAAAAAAAATTCTATGATCCCATTTTTGCCCACTAAAATGCAATCCCCATTAATATATATGTGTATAATATATGGAATGTTCTAGAAAGACAGATAATGCTCAGCTGCAGTGTGTACGGGAAATACAGAATTGGAATCTTCTAAGCCCCTACTCAATTTTTTGTCAACCTTCATCAGTTTGCAACTTTGTTTCAAATGTTTCTGCTTAGAATCTTACTTAACATATACTGTTAGTTAACTCATCAGCCTTGAACTCAGAGCTGACACTGTAATTCTGCCAAAATGAAGTTTACACGACACGATTTTGTCACACAAATCTTCACATCAGACTGCTGGATACATCTATGAGCACTAGAGGACATGGTAGTGCACGCCTGTAGTCCCAACCCTTGGGAGGCTGAGGTAAGAAGATTGCTGGGAGTCAGGTCACCTCCAGTTCCCACCAACACACACACACACACACAGCCCGAAACACTAGAGAACATCCAGCGATATGTTAGGGGTCCATTTTAAATAGCAAAATCATCAAATCATCACTAAAGGGCACAATACCATAGAGAATGAAACACCAGGTAGTCCACAAGAAGTTGCTTGCTTACAGTTTAGAAGCTGAGCTATAAAAAGATCACTCTTAAGCCGGGCGGTGGTGGCGCACGCCTTTAATCCCAGCACTCGGGAGGCAGAGGCAGGCGGATCTCTGTGAGTTCGAGACCAGCCTGGTCTACAAGAGCTAGCTCCAGAACAGGCTCCAAAACCACAGAGAAACCCTGTCTCGAAAAACAAAAAAAAAACAAAAACAAACAAAAAAAAATCACTCTCAGCTAGAAACTGGAATTGGACAACTCAGATTTTGCTACTTACTCTGCACATATCTGAAAATAATTTTTTAAAAAAAGAGCTGAGAGTTTGGGTTAAAAATAAATTTTAATAAATAGATATGTTCACTAACAAAGAACCACAGATAAATGAGGATAACTAAATATTCACATAATAGACCAGGATAGAGATCTAAGTGTTCCACTGGGTTATAAGCCCAGGTGACTTCTATTTTTTCTTGCATATTTATATTTATATAACATGCATTATTTACTTAATAAAAAAATGTATATGCCCATCATGAAACACCCTTCTGTAACCCCAGAACCAGCCTGAACTACACAGCAAATCCTAGGCCAGCCATGCTGAACACTCAAATCTTGTCTCAAAAACAACAGCAACAACTAATACTTCTCTGCTAAGAAACAATACACAGTTTCAATGTACACACTTAAGAACCTTTAAATGACTGATGACCAAACCACCAAATGAACAGAAATAGTACTGTCAACAATCTAGCTGTGCTCTACTAACCTAGACATTTGACAGCTGCAGGACAACTGCAGAATAATTCTGTGAGGAGATTAGCAGGTATGAGGCACTAGGGTTCCTTCGCAGTGTGTCTCTCTCTGTATGTATACACACATACATACAAATAATAATAAACTTTAAACATGGCAAAGTTCCACAAAGTCCAATATAGGCAATAAATTGGGGGAAAAAAAACTATCAATTTTCTTTCATATGTTAAGAGTTTTTACAACTCAAAAAAGAAAAGGTCAATGCACACGGAGAGAACTGGGTGTGCTGGCACACACCTTTGATCAGGCAGATCCCCGACAAACACGGCCAGCCTGGTCTACAACATGAGTTATACGACAGCCAGGGCTACCCAGAGAAACCCTGTCTCAAAATTTAAAAAAGAGAGCGGGAGAGAATGAGAGAATGCAAGTTTACCAACAATGACTTTTTCTTGCTGTCCTAGAACTCACTCTGTAGACCAGGTTGGCCTTGAATTCAGAGCTCCACCTGCCTCTGCCTCCTGAGTGCTGAGATTACAGGCAGGCTCCACCACTGCCCAGCTCAACAATGGCTTCATAAATACACGTGAAAAGATGCTTAACATTCATTATAAATAAAATATGAATTAATGCCACATCGTAATGTCATTTTTCATCTACTAGATGGGCAAATAGTGAAAACAATTGTTAATACCTGTGGACAGTCAGATACTCATGAGAATCTGTTTGTAGTGTGTTATCTGGCACAACGCACACTTTCTGTCAAAAGGCTAAAATGTGTACCTTTGAACTTAGGAGTTTAACCTAGCCATAAACTGTCCCCTGTGCACAATCGCTGCTGCATACAGATGTGTTCCACCTTCTGACACTGTGAAATGATGTTATCAACTACAAAGTTCACACTGGAGAACCATGCAATTGAGTTTCAAACAAACAACAAGAAACCCTCATATTTTAGGTTAGTTCATAATTTCATGTTGGATCACAGTCACAGCTATCCTTGGCTGCATACAGCCTATGGGCTATGGCTTGGATATGTCTGAATGATAAAGTAGAATAATAGAAAATCATGGTGAATCTATATAATAACGTAATAATCACTGATACTTAGTTGCAAGAAAAAGTAAGTGGTAGCTTAACCCTTAATCCTAGTACTCTGGATGTCAGTGAGTTCAAGGCTAGCCTGGTCTTTATAGGGAGTTCTAGAACATCCAGAACTAAATAAAGAGACCCTGTGTCAAAACAAAAGAGGATATTAAATGGTAGTTCTAAATATGTCACAGGCTCTCAACTTATTACAGTCCTTGGAAGATTTCAGAATGATTAGAAAAGCCATGGCTTAGAATTAGCATTCACAATGGTCTTTTCTATTTAAAAGCTGTACTAAATTTATATACTACAATTTAGTAAAAGTATTGTACGTACTGAGGAAAGGAATGATTGCTAGGTCTAAACTGAAGCTCAAAGGTTGAAAAAATTGAAAAGTAGAACACTTTGGATCTTTTTAAAGACTGTACCACACTTACTTATTTTGTGGACATGGAGAAGACACATGCCATGGTACACCAGTGGACATCAGAGGACAACGTCCTCTCCTTCCACCATGTAGTCATCAGGCAACGAGCACCTCTATCTAATGGGGGAGTCACCTTAGCCAATCTCTAGACTTTAATCTTTGTTTCCTCCTCTGTAGTTCTCATTTAATTTAGGAACCATTTTTCTCTTCGGTGAAATGTTAGAAATAAACTGTTACCTCTTAACTATTCTTAGCATGTGGATAACAGGCTGATTACATTCACTTTAAATTTTTTTAAGATAAATAATTTTATTTCTATTTTTGTTTACATGTTTAAACTCACCTTAATTGTACAAAGACACCCCCCAGAAGACAGTCCCTTGTTAACTATTCCAACAGTTACCTCATAACATTACTGCACAGAGTATAAACCTTGCCACGTAAGCACCAATCACAGCTTACCTGCTGATGCTAAGATGGTGCAGTGCAAAGCATGCTTCAAGGCCTCTAGTCTTTCACTTTCATGGACTATTGTCTTGTAAGAGAGTTCATTGTACCTTTGGGCAGCTTCAATAAATTTTCTTCTGTAATCAAGGACACGTGCATAACATACCTGCACAGGGAAAACACTCCAATTAGGGTAAACTAGAAAGACAAAATATCATAGTTAGGTTTTCTACTGCTGTGACAAAACACCATGACCAAAAATCAAGCTGGGAAAGGGTTTACTTGGCTTCCACTTCCACATCAACATCCATCATTGTAGGAAGTCAGAACAGGATCTAAACAGGGCAGGGATCTGGAGGCAGGAGCTGGTGCAGAGGCCGTGGAGGGGTGCTGCTTACTGACATGCTTCCCCGTGGCTTGCTCATCCTGCTTTCTAATAGAACCCAGGTCCACCAGCCTAGGGATGGCACCACCGACAACGGGCTGGGTCCTTCCCCATTGATCACTAATTGAGAAAATGTCTTACAGCTGGATCTCATGGGGCATTTCCTTAGCTGAGGCTCCTTCCTCTCTGGTGACTCTAGCTTGTGTCAAGTTGACACAAAACCAGCCAGTACACACAGAGAAAAGAAGCAAAGAGAATTTCCAAAATATATAAATATCAACAGATGTTATGAAACATCTTGGTATGTAATTCATCGATATAAAATTAATTCCAAACTACTCATTTGTTACCTTATAATGTATTTGTAACTGTTCATTCGTGGATTCGTTCTGAAGCAGGGATGCTCGATTTATGTAAGCCTCAGCCTGAACAGGATCATCATCCTCCAGATACAGTCTAGCAATCTTCAGGTAAGTCTCCAGCTTGTAGTCTACATTGTATTGTCTAGGATAAATAAAACAAACAGACTGAGTATTTTGTCAAGAAAACTTTTAACAAATAATAAAATTCTTATTATATTTTGTTATAGAAAAAAGCTAAGATTCCCTGATCTTTTAAAATTTTATTCTCACTGGTCATATTACAGCTGCTTCTGACCCTCAGGTATCTCATAACACGAAGATCACAAAGACACAAGCGCCGAGTTTCAGCTTATCAGATACCCCTAGCGGAACTATATCCAGGCTCAGCCTGCCTAGAGAACAATCTAGCAATTATCCTTTGAACTCTTTAAATTTATATGCCCCTAATCCACTACACTTTACTTCCAGATACCAAATCCTAAAAAGACAATAAGGGATGTGTCTATGTATTTATTACAAGGAAACTAATTTGTAAAGTTACTCATAATTACTTACGTTAGGAAAAAATGGAAATCCCTGTATAGTACTTATAGGAATGAAGTGTGGTGTGTAAAAAGGTAGAAAATGTAATGATAATCATTAATAGGTGCTTACAGACACCATATTTTTTTTTAAGTTAAAAAGTGAGCTATGGCTGGGCATGGTGATGCATACCTTCCACCCCAGCACTCGGGAAGCTGAGGCAGGGAGAACTCTGTGAGTTCGAGACCAGCCTGGTCTACATACCAAGGCAAAGCTATATAGCAAGACCCTATGTCAAAAATACAAACTGTGAAATTCAATAGTATATTAAACATCATTAAAATATGAAATACACTTTCATACATACAACAACATGTAATCTCACTTAGAATAGTGCGAAGAAAAGACTTTCAGTTTCTTTCTTCCTCATTGCTTATATTCTATTCCAGGAATGAAGAATTGGAAACTTCACATAATTCAGAACTCATAATTAAAGATTCTCATAGAAAAGTAACCTTTTCTATTTGCAGCCAAAGAAGCAGTAATACCTTGTGACAAGGAAAAAAAAACTTAGAATTCACTAGGCTCCCCTGTGAAATTAATTCTTTACTTGGTTTGTTTGTGGGGGAGGGATAGATCACGGGAAGGATGACTATGAATTAAAATTGCTTGTTTAGCTTATTTATTATCAATAGTTTGTTTTCCCACTCACAACTCAAATTTATATGAACTGCTTGCTATAACACGTTAAACTTCTTGAATTTTTCAATTTTCTATCAGGTGATCTATTCATTACTTTAGAGGTCAGACTGAGTAACTCTTTAAAGAAAGAAGCTCCAATTTATCCAGTTATATTCCCGCGCCCCTCTCTTTCTCTCGCGGCTCCATTTATCCAGTTATATTCCCGCCCCCCTCTTTCTCTCTCAGCTCCATTTATCCAGTTATATTCCCGTCCTCTCTCTCACAGCTCCCACCATTACATTCAGCTTTCTGAGAGAAGCAATCAGAGTACTTGCACGAATTCCACCCTATCACCAGAACACACAGCCTGTGTGTTCTATGTTCCTCACATCCCTGGGACACATCTGCCCACCAGGGTACAACTGGCATTTCTGATTGTTACAAAGAGGCACGGCAGTGTTGATGCCCCGAGAAAGAGCCAGACATTGCTAACCTTGCCCAGGACAGCTCCTAGACAAAATGCCCCCTCCTACTAGATTCTTTTTATACACTGCTGTGAGACTCCTTTGCCAATTCCTCAATATCTTTGTTTTTTTGAGACAAGGTCTCTCTGTGTATCCCTCCCTGGCTGTCCTGGAACTCAGAGACCCGCTTGCCTCTACATCTGGAGTGCTGGGATTAAAGGCGTGTGCCACCATTCCTGGAGTTAATATCAAATCTTCGCTTTCCAATGGCTCATAACATAAAAACCTCTAACTTTCACTGTGGTCCCCTACAGGAATTGTTGCTGGGTTGAAAAGCCTACCAAAGAGTTGTCTACATTCCCTTTTCCAGGCAGGCTCCGGCTCTCGTAGGTTTCCCAATGCCTGGTGTAACCACACCTGCCGAGTGCTGACCACCAGCCACTGGTCCGTCCACTCAGCAGCAGCATGTGTCTGAATCCTGCTCTTTCTCTCATACGGCTTCTAGGGAGGAGCACACCCTCAACGGACAATCCTTCCCACTTGCTGCAATGCCCTCCAGCCAACTGCCTCTTGAGATGGGAGTGCTCCAGGCCTCAGTACTCATGGTCCTCTCCCTCCCTTGGAAAGGCATCAAACTAGACCAGTAGGCAATGGCTCCCAAACGTCTACTTGTAACCAAGCATGCTCTACTACCTCCAGACTAAAATATTCTACTCACTACTAGATATCTTAACCTGATTATCACAGTGCAAAATGTACACTTGAAATCTCCTTAAAATATACTCCCTAGAGCGCACAGCAACTCCATATTTCCAACTGCTCAGGTCAAAACAAAATCAGGACTTGACTGTTTTGTATTCTCCACATGGGAAATTACGAAGCCACAGGAAATCTGCAGACTACAGCATTTCTTAGGCCTCCTCCTCAGCTATGGGCATGCAGAAGCTTCCTAATTAACAGTGCTGCTTCTACTCCGCTGCCAACGGTTTACTCTCTACCCCGTAGTCAGTGGGTCATATGTCATATTATGTCACTTTTTGGCTCCAAATCATCCAATGGCCCACTCTCTTTTCTTTTTTTTTTTTTTGGAGGGAGGGTCTTACAATGAAGCCCTGGCTAGCCTGTAACTCACTGAGTAGACCAGGGTGGCCTCAAACTCACAGAGATCTGCCTGCCTCTGCCTCTTGAGTGCTAGGGTTAAAGGTATGCGCCACCACACCTGTCCCTATCATTTCTCTTTCAAAGTCCTACAAGGGCTTCAAGAACCACTCAGATCTGATCCCTAGTACTGACTTCATTCTCTTTCTCCATGTTCACTCTACCCACGCTGGCATTCTTATTCTTAAGAAAACACTACAAGTATGCTGATATCTTAAGGCCTTTGTGTCAACGACACAAGGTAACTTGTTATCCTCTGCCCTCAGACAGCTCACAGACACTCTCTGAGAAGCACTTACTATCATCTACCATGCTAAACATATTGTATCTCCTACAGCAGGAGTAGGAAAGTGTGTTAGTGAGTGCTTATACATGTCTATCCAAATCCACTATTTACTATACTTTTGTCCTGTTTCCAGAGGAATCCCCACCAACACTTGGGCTGCATTTCTCCAATCTTCTTCTTTCTCATAAATAGATGCAAGATGCTGTCTTATGGAAGCAACCTAGAATGACAGAGACAGATGTTACTCTAACAGTGCTCTCACCAATGGGTTAAGCTGGTAAGAAATTCACAGGTTTATGTAAATTCTCACTTTTTTTTTATAAGGCTTGCATTCACAGAATATCAAAACACTGAACTGAAACAACACATTTCTATAATGTGTATTTTTGGCAACATTTTGTTTCCAGTATTAAATTTTGCTTTTGTGTTTCTGAATACATGATATTAGAGTTTCCCTATGTTTTTAATCTTAACTTATAAATAATCTTACTAAGGAACAATGCAATAAACTTATAAATAATCTTACTAAGGAACAATGCAATAAAAGCCTGTAATCTGAGTTCGCTCCTCAGAATGCACATGCAGGCCGAAGAACAGAACTAACTCTGCAGAGCCATCCTCTGACCCCGACTGTGCCCAGTGGCATGTTTACACACCCACACACCACATCATAACAGAGAAAACTAAACAAAAACCTTATTTGATTTTACATTGTAAATGCTGTTTGACAGTTTTATATAAAATATGAAACTGAGGAATTATCTCCTTTAAGGAGTTAATAACATCAGATCATAAAAATTATTATCAAAATCTGCTGTTCTAACTCAACACGTCTGGTGCACATATGAAGTTACAGAGACCGAGGCAATGGCACAGCCTGCACAGGTTCAAACCAGACAGGACTCCAGCACCAAGAGGTGGAGCAGACACATGGTCCTACACTAATGCCCTGTGGCAAAGGGAAAACCAATCTCTCGGGGTCTATCAGGCCCCATACCCCACTCAATGGTATGTCTGTGGACTTTCTGTTTCAATTTTGCTTTTTTTGGAGCATTTAGTTTATCTTTATCTTATGTGCATTTGGTGTCTTGCCTGCATGTGGGACTAGGTAAGGGTATTGGACCCTGGAATTACAGACAGTTGTGAGCTGCCATGTGGATGCTGAGAATTGAACCCAAAGCCCTTTGGAAGAACAGTTATCTCTTAACTGCTGAGCCATCTCTCCAGCACCTGGCATTTTTTTGTCTTATTGATCTTTTGCTTGTTTATTTTGATTTTTGTTTCTGTGGCTTTATAGATTTTTGTTTGTTTCTTGTTTCGGTTTCTTGGAGGCTTTTACATTTTGTTTTTTTTTAAGACAGTAAGAACAAAAAGTTGGGTGGGTAGGGAAGTGGGGCACATCTGGGAGCAATTGGGCAAAAAGAAAACATAATCCAAATATATTGTATAATTTTTTTTTCAAAAAAAATTACCAGAAATTAGGAACTTTAAAACAAAACAACAGGGCTGGAGAGATGGCTCAGCAGTTAAGAGCATTGTCTGTTCTTCCAAAGATCCTGAGTTCAAATCCCAGCAACCACATGGTGGCTCACAACCATCTGTAATGAGGTCTGGTGCCCTCTTCTGGCCTGTAAACAGAATATTGTATACATAATAAATAAATAAATATTTAAAAAAACAAAACAAAACAACAACAAAATCTACAAGTCTAGACTTTTACCTGTTCCTCAAAGGAAATGACTCGAGGCTGGATCTTCTCCAAGGTGAAATGATAGATCTCCTTTGCTGTGCTATCTGGCAGGTTAGGGAGGTGTGTGCAGAAATCTGTCAGCAGTTGCCGTGAGATCACAAGACTGACATTCTCATTCACCACTTGTTAAAAAATAAGATGAGAAATATGAAACATAAATAATCGTAAGTTTCCATTAAGCAATTAAATTTTACTTAAAATTACCATTTAAAAACTCCATGAGGAACCGGGTGGTGGTGGTGCATGCCCTTAATCCTGGCACTTGGAAGGCAGAGACAGAGTTCTCTGTGAGTTCAAGGCCAGACTGGTCTACAAGAGTTAGTGCCAGGACAGGCTCCAAAGCTACAGAGAAATCCTGTCTCGAAAAACCAAAACTAAAACCACAACTTCACAAAGGCAGTTTTCAATATATTACTCAGAGATTTCGCATCTCATGCTACATAATTAGCTTCTTTATGCTGGAGTTTACTGATTATATATCTACTACAAGAAGGCAGGAAAAAACACAGTAACTTTTCTAAGAAACGGAAAAGATTGAGGAAAATTTATTTCTTGAAAACTTTACACTTTTTCTTCTCTTCTTTATTCTGTACAAAGGGAAAGCACAGAACCCTGTGCAAAACCTTAACTGGAGTTTCAATTTTGAAGACAATTCATTTGAAAAATCACCCATCTGTAAGTGGTTGAAGTGTGGAATAAGACACAAAGCACATTTTCTACTGGTGGTTAGAGCAGGCTGACGAGGCTCTGGAGACCCACTCACAACACAAGGCGGCAGGACAGGCCATTCTACTCACTCGCTTCCACAAACGCTTTCAAAGCTTCTAGTTGTTCTGTCCCAGACAACTGAATGGCTTTTTCCAGAATCTGACGATATCTAAAACGGTATCAAATACAAATAATAATGTTTAGTTTTAATGATCTAGAATTACTAACGAAGAGTCTCAATGAGTCTGGGATGGGCCTATGGACACACTCCTGCTGGAGATCGACTATATTAATTAAAGGATGAAGACCTACCCACTGTTGGCAGCACTATTCCCTAAGTATGGAATCCTGAACTACAGGAACTGGGAAAGCAGGCTGAGCACAATCTCCAAACACTTAATTTCTCTCACTCTAGGCTGTAATGTGCAGCAGCTTCAAGCTCCTGCTGCCTTGGACATGTCACCAGGAACTGGGAGCTGAGATAAACCCTTTCTCCGAAGTTGTTTCCGGGTACTTTATAGCAGCAATAAAAATGAAACAGACATATATTGTCAAATAATTAAATTCTTAAGTTTATTTATCCCTCTTATTGTCTGTTTCTGATTTTTTGAGTCAGAGTTTCACTGTAACGTGGGTCCAAGCCATCCTTGAATTCTCTATGTAGCCCAGATAACTAGGAATCCTTGATCCTCCTGTTTCTGCCTCCCAAATTCTAGGATTCTGGATGTGCCACCATTCCCTGGCCTATTTATTCATTTCTACCACTACTTATGACATTTGCTCAGTCTTCTCAATTTGCCCTACTTTCTTCCATTAATCTCTAGTTGGCAGTTTTCTTAACAGCACACTGAAAAAAAATCGCTATGTTTTAGCTTCCAGCCCATCACGAGAAACACTAAGCCTTGGAACTGGTGAAACAGCTCAACAGATAAAGGTGCTGTCTACCAGCTCCACATGACACCTGAGTTCCATCCCTGGGACCCACACTGGAAGGAGAGAACTGACTGCCAGAATTTGTTCTCAGACCATACGTACACACAAGGTAATAAACAAATGTGATCATAACAGTTGGGAGGGGGTTCAAGACAGGGTTAGTTCTCTTAGCACTGGCTGTCCTGAAACTCACTCTTCTGCCTGGCTCTGCCTCCCAAGTGCCGGAGGCACTACAACCAACCCAAAATCCTAACAATTTTTAAACACTAAACCCATAGTTCTCGGTGCTACTTATAGTTTCTAATACTGGGTACCAAACTTTTTTTTTTTAATTTTCAAACTCATCACAAGAGAAGTAAACTCATATAATTCTATGTTACTAAGTCCATACAACTGAATCTAACGTGCATTTTTCTTGAAAAGTTCTAACTGGAATTAGAACTAAAACGCTAATTTTGGGGCTGGAGAGACAGTTCAGCTATTAAAGGCTAGGCTCACTGCCAAAATTAAATACCAATTTTCTTTCAAGTGTCTTTTTTTTTTTTTTTTTTTTTTTTTTTTTTGAGACAGGGTTTCCTCCGTATAGTCCTGGCTGTACTGGAAATATCTTTGTAGATCACGCTGGCCTCAAACTCACAGATCCACCTGCCTCTGCCCACCGAGTGCTGGGATTAAAGGCATGTGCCAAACTGCCTGGCATCTTACACATTACTTTTAAAAGCATTAGTTAAAAACATTTTATTTTTGTTTTCTGAGCTAGGATCTCCTTTTATAGTCCAAGTTGGCCAGGGACTCATCATCACACTGGCTAACCTCAGAGAAATCCTCCTTCCTCAGTTTCCCCCGCATTTGAACTGTAGACATACCTGGCTAGTCAAATGTATTTACAAACCTAGTAACATTTTAATTACAAAAAGTGGTTCAGAATAAATCTTAGAAGAAAAACTTGCATAAAAAGGACCCGAACTCATTCAGATTGGTGACATATTTTGTAGGGACCATTTTCAAAGCTACCATCCAGTTTTGTTCCCAACTCATCCAAAATCCCCAGCCCTGGTCATGCAATGTTGCAAAGTTACAACACTGGAAGCAGATGTGTTAGCAGTGTACAGAGGATGGACAACGGTAAGCCTTTAGAGACAGTGCTACTTTCAGATTACCAAGTCTGACTCCGGAAGGGACTGGACTGGTGTTAGAAACAATGAAGTATTTCATTCTAGGTTTACACATACTCACACACATACATACAATTTAAAATTTTTCTATGCCTACATTTAAATATTTATTGATCTGAACATATTTTCAGATAGGTAATGCTTAATGATTTATCACTTAGTTTTTGATTGATTTATTTTCAAATTTAATTATATTTTATTAAATCAAGGTTATAGCTAAGTCTTACATTTACATTCTTCTAGAGTATTTTATACCAGCTAATATTCATAGATGAATACTTAAAGATAAATTTGAAGCCTAACCTAAAGTTAAATTTTTTTTGATGCCAGGTGTGGTAGCCCACGCCTTTAGTTCTAGTACTTATGGGGCAAAGCCAGGCAGATCTACATGAGGTCAAGGCCAGCTTGGTCTAAAAAGTCAAGTTCCAGGACAACCAGGGCTACACTGAGAAATCCTGTCTCCAAAAAACCAACCAACAAACAAAATTAGGATTTATTTACTTTTACTTTGTGTATGGGTGTTTTGCCTATATAGATGTTTGTGCAGAGCAAGCATGCAGTACCCACAGAAGCCAGAAGAGGGAATCAGACCTGGAACCGGAGTTACAGATGGTTGCTAGTCACCCTGTAGACAGGTACCGGGAAATGAACCTGGGTCTTTAGAAAGAGCAATCAGTGTTCTTAACTACTGAGCCATCTCTCTGGCCAATTACTAGCAATAGGAAGAGCACCCAAAAGCAAAAAAAAAGTTTATTTTTAATGTATTTAATTGCACTGAACAAAAGTGTTAGAACCTCTGGAACTGCAGTTACAGGTGCTGGGTGCTCTGGAAGAACATCCAGTGCTCTTAACCCCTGAGCCATCTCTCCATGCCTACAAATAAAAGTTTTAAACTGACCAAATTACATTAGAAATGTCCTGCTTAAACTAGGTATGCTGGCATGCCTATAACCCCAGCACTTGGAGGCAGGAGCAGCAGTAGGACTGTGAGTTCAAGGCCTCCATGGGTGCTGCATGTTCACCACGCACAGGAACCCTGTTGTCACATAATAGCCAGAAGCACAAAAGCAGAGTGGTGCACCCAGCCTGCAGCTCACTGTAGACACGGTGCACCCGGCCTGCAGATCACTGTAGACGCAGTGCACCCAGCCCTCAGTTCACTGTAGACGCGGTGCACCTGAGACGTGGGAGATCCTTTGTATATGTGCTGCTTTTATTGATTAATGAATAAAGCTGTTTCAGCCAATGGCTTAGCAGAGTAAAACTAGGCAGGAAATCCGAACAGAGATATAGAGAGAGAAAGAGTAGGTGGAGCCAAAGAGAAGCCATATAGCTGCTGAAGTGACTACATGTGACTTCAGAGTTCCTTTTTGTATGAGTATTCCTCCCCTTGGAGTCCCTCCCATTCTTGAAGTTCTTTCCCATTTTTTCTAAATTAAGCTGTTTACTTTGAAAAAAATAAAAAGTATATTTTCTGGGATTTTTCCTCCATATATAATGCTAATAACATTATCTATTTGCTACATAGTGTTTGCACACAAACAGCATTTATTCTGGACATGGGAATCAGTAAAACTGTCCTGGACAAGTAGCGGAGAACCAGAAACCTTGAGTTAGAAGAGGCTGTTGAGGTTACTGTCCCTCTGCCCTGCAGACACTCGTGCATATGCTCTGTCTTTCCTCTCTAATACAGAGTCTACCGTGCAATTTTACTTTTCTCTTCTGAAAGTCTTCTCAGTAAGCAAAGGCAACTAAGAGGTCTTCTGTTACTAACAACTTCTTATAAATGTTAGCTGGTCCTGGTAGGGCACATTTGTAAACCCAGCTTTGGGGAGCCTGAGGCAGAAGTATCAGGAAGGAGTTCAAGGTCAGCCTGAGCTAAAAGAAACCCTGCCTCAAAAGAACGAATAAACAGGACTGGAGAGATGGCTCAGAGGTTAAGGACGCTGACTGCTCTTCCAGAGGTCCTGAGTTCAATTCCCAGAAACCACATGGTGGCTCACAACCATCTGTAACGAGATCTGGTGCCTCATGGAGGCAGAACACTGTATTGTACACATAATAAATAAAACCTTAAAACAAAACAAAAAAAAAAAGTTTAATTTGCAAATAGCTCCCAGCCTCCGGAAATAGGATTGACTCAATCAAGACCCATGTCCTGATATTTGACCTCAAAAAAATTAACACTTAAGCCGGGCGGTGGTGGCGCACGCCTTTAATCCCAGCACTTGGGAGGCAGAGGGCAGAGGCAGGCGGATCTCTGTGAGTTCGAGACCAGCCTGGTCTACAAGAGCTAGTTCCAGGACAGGCTCCAAAACCACAGAGAAACCCTATCTCGAAAAAGCAAAAAAAAAAAAAAAAAATTAACACTTAAAAAAAACTATATTCTGGTTAGGGTACGGAACAAATGAACAGATAAACAATCTAATCTATGTCCAAATAAAAGTAAGCTATTGCTGGGCACTAGCAGACCAACTAAACCAGGTCCGGCGTGGGGATGGGAGTGAGTATGTAAGCAAGAGTCTTGGAAGTCACATCTAAATCAAATGTTGAAGACCAAGTAGGTTAGCCAACTGAGTTAAGACAGGTTATCACAACACTTTCCTTCATACACTCCCTCTCCAGTCCTTCTCTCTCCTCTATTTTTGACTTTTGGATGTTTTGAGATAGGGTCTCTTTTATATAGCCCTGACTGTCCTAGAACTCACAGAGATCAGCCTGCTTCCAGCCCCCAGGCACCGGAACCAAAGGAGTGCACCACTACCTGTGGCTTCTAAAGTTTTTCTTGAAAAGCAATTAATTTACTTTCATGTATGTGTTTTGCCTGGTGCCCTTTAGAAGTCGGAAAAGGGCCGGGCGGTGGTGGTACATACCTTTAATCCCAGCACTCGGAAGGCAGAGGCAGGCGGATCTCTGTGAGTTCGAGGCCAGCCTGGTCTACAAGAGCTAGTTCGCTAGTTCCAGGACAGGCTCCAAAGCTACAGAGAAACCCTGTCTCAAAAAACCAAAAAAAAAAAAAAAAAAAAAGTCGGAAAAGGATCCCCTGGAACTGGAGTTACAAAGGGTTCTGAGACAACATGTGGATACTGGGAACTGAACCCAGGTCTTCTGCAAGAACAGTAAGTGCACTTAACAGCTGAGCCACTGCTCCAGTCCCCTCTTCTAAAGCTTTGTAAGAGGTAATAAAAATGTATTTCTATGGGGCTGGAGAGATGGCTCAGAAGTTAAGAGCACTGCCTGTTCTTCCAAAGGTCCTGAGTTCAATTCCCAGCAACCACATGGTGGCTCACAACCATCTGAAATGAGATCTGATGCCCTCTTCTGGCTGCAGACACACAGACAGAATATTGTATACATAATAAATAAATAAATAAATAAATAAATAAATAAATAAATGTATTTCTATGAAAGGAAAAAGCAGCCTATATCTGTAACAACAAAAAAATGCTTTTTAGATGGCCAGTTTCTTATACTAAATTTGGATAACTGCTAATTCAATTGTCAGAAAGCATTTCTAATTAACAAGAAAAGCAATATAGTCTGATTGGTTAAAAGTGAGCTTTTGAGACAAACCTGGGTTCACATAGAAGTTACGTCCCCTTCTGGTTATTTACTGATTTAATCAACATTTCTTGAACAACATACTGTATGAGAACAGAGGGTATCAGTATTAGAAATCTTGTATTTCATATTTCCTTAAGGTAGAAACTTGTTTCTCAGTTCCCAATAAAAAAACCTGAAATGAACAGATGACATGTGTTTCATAAGTTCTGTGCCTGGCAGAGCTGTTTTGTTATGAGGGCAAACATCCTAACATTCTTACCCAGCTAGTACTGGGTAAATACCCAGGGGCAAGGCCAAGAATATTCTCAGAAAGCAGCACTGAGGGCTGGAGAGATGGCTCAGCTGTCAAGAGTGTTTACTGTTCTTCCAGTGGACCCGAATTCAATTCCCAGCACCCATGTCAGGTGGCTCATGACCACCTGTGACTCCAAGTCCAGGGGATGACTCCCTCTTCGGCACCCATGGGCACCTGCACTCAGATGGCATTCACTCTAACATACTCATAAATAAAAATAAACTAGATCGTAAGACAAGAAGGAAAGCAATACTGAGGGAGGGGCTAGCTAGTACTGCGTGAGTTACCACTTATCAAGTCAATTATTTCATTTCCTCTGAACAATAAACTCATGTGGTAAACCGCCACAGGCACAGCTTCCAGGATTCACACCACCCTTGTCCATTCCCTTACACTGTCACAGTGCTGCTAACGAGTTGGTGGTGCACTCCATTTCCTTCCCCTTGAATCTGGGCTGGTTCTGTTACTAGCTTTCATCAGGATACACAGTTGATGGGAGACTTCTCAGACCAGCCTTAAGCCCTGCAGCTTCCATTCTCAGGCAGTTACAACACTGAGTGGAAGCCAATGCTAAGCTATGGAATGAGAAGACCCAGCCAATAGCCACACATCTACACCAGCCCAGTCCTAACTCAACTGTTAACCAAGTTAATCTGCGTAACTGAACCAGGCAAGCAACACCCAGAATCCTGAGGGGGAAAGCACTTTTACACCACTAACCACATATCTATTAAGCAGCAACAGGCAAAAGAAACAACCCATCCGAGACATACTACTTTTCATCTCCAATTCAGAGCTAGAGGAAAATAGTAAGCCCAAGTTCCACAATTCTTTCCAGTTCGAAGAACTATACCTTATCTGATAACTAATAGCCTTACATTTTCTGAAATATAGTAAAAATGCAAACGAAATATGAGAGAATACACACGCTAGTTTTACTTTCATCTAAATCTAATATTAATACATGCAGAACAAACAAACGAGGAAGGCATAGCCCACTATTTCCAACTCCTGGAATAAGACCGTGTGCATTTACCAACTGCTTACCAATAGCAATTCTATGACATTTTGTATATTTCAAGACTGAATTCAGCTATTTAAGTGTGATAAGGACATAGACACACACTCATTATGAAATCAGATGAGACTAAGTCTCACCATTAAACTAACATTTTTTTTAAAGCAGAAAAATGAAGGATAAAGTAGTTAAGCCCAGGGTATAACTAAATTTAGCAGCATTTTAAAAGGCAGCACAACCGCCACGGAGCACGCATATATACATCGTTTCAAGGTACGGGCCTGAACAAGAGTATTCCATTAATTAGATCAACGTGCTCTCAATTGTCAACGTGTAAATATTAAGATCAATCGGAGACATACTTTCAGCAGAAAGAGCCGGGAGTGAGAAGGACTCGGGAGGCAGAGGCAGGAGGATCTCTGAGTTTGGAGCCACCATGGTCTATAGAGAGAGTTCCAGGACAGCCAGGGCCACACAGAAAAAAAACAAACAAACAAAAGGCTCAGCAAAAAGCTGTGAAATCTACAAAAAAAAGAACGACTGAAACTGTTCAACTCCTTGGGGGAAGCGACATGTCTCAAATGGTGACTTCGAGTGGACCTAAGCATTCTACGGTTTCCACAAAATCCCTCAGCGGCCTGTGGAAACATCACTGTTCTAGACATCCTAGGCCGGGGACGTTCTGTGTTCTCTTCTATAGAGCTGGTGACAGCTGAGAGCATCCGGAACACTAAGGACCCACACAAGCTATCAACTTGAGAAGTTCTGGACGGCGTGACAGCGGCCATACCTCCTCCGGCCCCATCCTCCTGGAAAGTCTTCTCTTAAAATCAAATCAAAACAAGACAAAAGCAACTCTGCCATCAAAGCCCAGGATAGAAATTTATCTCCACCAAGGCGAGGGCGGAGGAGGCAGCAAACCCAAGTCAAACCCAGGTGTTGGGCTCGCCAGGCACACACTAAGGAAGGAGGCCACCGCCGAGGGAGCCGTCATCTTTCCAGCCACGCTTCCAGAAGCCGAAGGAGCCCATAGAGGACGGTATGAAGGACGTAAGAAGCTGGCAGTCAGCCCGGGTCTTGGCGGACAGGACCCCAGCACCCCGTCCCTTGCACCGTCTGCAGCTCCCAGCATTTACCGCCACGGCCGACTGCAGGCCCGCCCCCCTGAGCCCTGGGGCCTACCACCTCGGCCCCACGCCGGAGAGCCTCCGTCACCCCGAGGCAGGTCAGTTCGTGGCTTCCCTCCTGCCTCTGAATTTCTAGGAAATACTCACTTGCCCGCCAAATCTTTATGAGAGCCACTCGAATTCATGAGTTGGGCCAAATCCTGGCGCACGGCCGCCGCCATCTTTCTTCCAGCTCAGCCCCGGCAGCGGGCGGGACCTTGCGCAGCCGAAAAGAAAACGAGTGTGGTCCTCCAGAGAGCGGCAGAGGGAACCCGAGGGGCCATAGAGTCGCGCCTTTACGGGCCAGAGCGCCGGGTCCCGGAGCCGGAACTATCTCCGCCCACGGGTTTGAGTGACACGAAACTCCCGCCCAGGCCTCTCCAGAGACCGGGCTCTCACGCTCCGACCTGGAATGGCGTGTACCTGGTGCAACCTCAATAAGGGCCCGGCTTGTCAAAACTACAGTGTTTCCCGTCAGTTCCAGGCGTAAGGATTCGTTCGCCCCATCTTCAAGACCTCTCTGAAACTACCTGTAGTAAAGAATGGGCTGTTTTTAGTTTTTATTTGCAGTTCTCTATAGTCCAACACTGAAAAAAATAAAAAAAAAACCCACAACCCCTCACCTCCAACACACACACATACAGGGAGGGAAAGAGAGAGAATGAAAGAGAATTTACCTGGAAGAGACTACACCATGATCAAGAAAGTGATCCTCTTAAGTCCAAATGATCAAAGACCTCAACATAAAGCCAGCCACACTGAACCTTATAGAAGAGAAGGTGGGAAGTACACTTGAACACATTGGCACAGGAGACCACTTTCTAAATATAACCCCAGCAGCACAGACACTGAGAGAAACAATTAATAAATGGGACGTCCTGAAACTGAAAAGCTTCTGTAAAGCAAAGGGTACGGTCAACAAGACAAAATGACAGCCTACAGAATGGGAAAAGATCTTCACTAACCCCACATCAGACAGAGGTCTGATCTCCAAAATGTTCAAAGAACTCAAGAAACTGGACACCAAAAGATCACATAATCCAATAAAAAAAAATGGAGTACAGACCTAAACAGAGAACTCTCAACAGAGGAATCTAAAATGGCTGAAAGACACATAAGGAAATGTTCGACATCCTTAGCTATCACAAAAATGCAAATAAAAATAACTCTGAGCCGGGCGGAGGTGGTGCACGCCTTTAATCCCAGCACTTGGGAGGCAGAGGGCAGAGGCAGGCGGATCTCTGTGAGTTCGAGACCAGCCTGGTCTACAAGAGCTAGTTCCAGGACAGGCTCCAAAACCACAGAGAAACCCTGTCTCGAAAAAAACAAAAAAACAAACAAACAAAAAAAAACTCTGAGATTCCATCTTACACCTCTAACAATGGCCAAGATCAAAAACACTGATGACAACTTGTGCTGGAGAGGTTGTGGGGAAAAGGAAACACTTCTGCATTGCTGGTGGGAATACAAGTTGGTACAGCCTCTTTGGATGTCGGTGTGGTGATTTCTCAGAAAATTAGGAAACAACCTTCCTCAAGACCCAGTAATACCACTTTTGGGTATATATCCAAAGGATGCTCAATCGTGCCACAAGGACATGTGCTCAACTATGTGCACAGCAGCTTTGTCATAGCCAGAACCTGGAAACGACCTAAATGCCCCTCGATCAAAGAATGGATAAGGAGAATGTGGTACATTTACACAACCGAGTACTACACAGCAGAAAAAAAGTAACGACATCTTGAATTTTGCAGGAAAATGGACAGAGCTAGAAAACATTATTTTGAGTGAGGTAACCCCGACACAGAAAGACAGTTATCACATGTACTCACTCATAGGTGGTTTTAAAGCATAAAGCAAAGAAAGTTAGCCTACAAACCACAATCCCAGAGAACTTAGACAACAATGAGGACACTAATAAGAGACACTTACATAGATATAACTTACATGGGAAGTAGAAAGTAGAAAAAGACAAGATCTCCCGAGTAAATTGGGAGCATGAGGACCTTGGGGAAGGGTTGAAGAGGGAAGGAGAGAGGCAGGGAGGGGAGCAGAGAAAAAGGTAGAGCTCAATAAATATCAATAAAAAAATAAGAAAGTGATCCCCCCAGGATAAGACTCCACTGTTTACTGTGCTGATGTCTGCATTTCCCCACCTGTGAGAAACTCAACTGCATTCTTGATAATAATAATAACAACAACAACAACAACAATAATAATAGACTGCTTCTGGCACATTCCCCTAAAAAAAAAAAAAGGCAGGCTGTAATATCAGCCTTCCAGAAGTGGAGGCAGGAGGATCAGGAGCTCAAGATTAGGTTCCCAAATTTAGCGAGTTGGAGGTCAGCTTGCAACACGAGAGACCCAAGTCTAAGATACAGTATAAATTTAATGTGCACACACATCCCTACGGATTGACTATGTATGTGTGTTCCCTTTCTCTATTACACTCTGTATCTTTTAAAAGTATTGGTCATAAATCCAACTTTGTTCGGAACAATGCTCTTTTTTCATCTATTGTCTTAAAGTAATTCTTAGTGATGCTGCCATTGCTTTGGAAACGGTTATTTGAATGACAAGTTATATGGCAGCTAAGCAGAGTAGTTGCAAGGTCAGCGGTTAGAGCACCTGCTGTTAACGATAAGTGGCAGACAATGAGGACACTCTGTGGTATTTTTGGAGCTTGAGTCTCTAAGATTAGCACATAATGTTTTAGTTAACTTTAGGTTTTTATTTCTAGGCCCTGTGAGAAAGGAGAGGCCCAAAATGGCCCCTATCACTCCTCTGTTGGCTTTTGTGGGGACCCTGCAGATTTTGGCATAACATTTTTCAGGGGGCTTAGGCCCACAAAAGGGTGGGTCAGATCTGTTGGCACAGGCCTCTCTTAAGATATGCCTAGAGAACTTAGTAGGGCCTGTCTGAAAATAGAAAGTAAACAGAAAACTGGGGCTATACTTTATACCTCAGTGGTAGAGCACCTGCCTACCACCTAAGAGGTCCTAGACTAAATTCCCAGTACAAGAATGAAGGTGAGGGGGCTGGAGAGATGGCTCAGAGGTTAAGGACGCTGACTGCTCTTCCAGAGGTCCTGAGTTCAATTCCCAGAAACCACATGGTGGCTTGCAACCATCTGTAATGAGATCTGGTGCCCTCTTCTGGCCTGCAGTCATTCATGGAGGGTGAATACTGTGTATATAATAAATAAATAAATCTTTGAAGAAAAAAAAAGAATGAAGGTGAGGAAAAACTGAAGGAAGAAGGAAGAAAGAGATGGACCCAGGGGATTAGGGATGCAGGAAATTGATTGTACAACCTGTCCATCTGACCACCTAAATGTCTGTGAGTCCTGTTTGCAGTAGAATAGCTTCTTTCCCTGAGAAAGAGACTTCAGCTTTGCACCCAGTGTTACCAAAAATAAAACTACAACAATTTAACGATTTTCAGTTGGATATACTTTGTTTTAGAATTAGGCACTTTTTAAAAAAATTGTTTTTATTGAACTATATATTTTTCTCCATTCCCCTCCCTTACTCTCTCCCCCCTTCAACCCTCTCTCATGGTCCCCATGCTCCCAATTTACTCAGGAGATCTTGTCTTTTTCTATTTCCCATAGTTTAGATCCATGTATGTTTCTCTTAGGGTTCTCTTTGTTGTCTAGGTTCTCTGGGATTGTGAATTGTAAGATGGTTTTTCTTTGCTTTATGTCTAAAAGCCATTTGTGAGTGAGTACACGTGATATTTGTCTTTCTGGGTCTGGTTTACCTCACTCAGGCTCTTTTCAATATAGAGTAAATGTTCCTAGGAGACAGACTATAGTATAGTACAGCTATAGAGACTGAAAACAAAGGAAAGAAACAAGGAAAAGTGAGCCTGCCATAGGGACTCATGCCTACAGTCCCAAAACTCAGATAGCCGAGACAAGGGGACTCACACAAGGCTAAGACTATCCTGAATTATAGACTAATCTGTGCCACAGACTGAGCTCCTGTCATAAAAGGGGAAAGGAAAGTGATCTGGCTATTTGAAAGTTATTTTCTTTGTAAGATAGGACCAAAATATAATTTGAAAAATCCTAGGTTACTTTAGGCTAATTTAGTATTGGTTTTGAGGGTTTTGTTTTGTTTTTTGTTTTTGAGAAAGTGTAAAAGGTAAAAAAAAAAAAGGTTTTACCAGCATGCTAATTGAAACTGTTTCCTTGAAATATCTCTTTAATCATGATTTCTCTGAAGGTGAAATAAATAGCTGGATGATACATGTTACTGTGAGTCATTCTATTTTTGAATTACAGTCCAGTCTTTAGGGGCAAGAGCGGGAGCAACGGGACTCTGTGATTTTTGTGTGACATGTTTACACTGGCGAGATGACTCGGTGGTTCACAGCACTTGCTTCTCTTGCAGAGAACCTGGGTTCAAGTCCCAGCACCCATGGTGGCTCACAACTGCCTGTGACTCCAGTTCCAGGGGATCCAGTACCATTTTGGCCTCCTCGAGCTCCCACACAGAAGTGGTATATATAAACTCACATAAACAAACACACAAACACATGAAATAAAAATGACATGTTTCAAAAGTAAGTTTTAAAATACAGGTTGAGGGGTTGGGGAAAAGGCTCAGTGTGTAAAGAGTTTAATGTACGAGAAGTCTGGATTCCTAGCACCCATGTAAAGTCAGTCTATGACAGGTAAGTCCTGAGGGCTTGCTGGACAACCAGTCTAGCTGAGAGAGATAGGGTGGATATGGGTGTAGGAAGGCCGCTGGTCTCCACGTGTGCATGCATGGGTGAGTGCACAGCCACACACTGGTAAAAAAGGACGATCATAAAAGCACAGTCTCACTCTCAGTGTTTCTAATTTACTACAGAGCTTAGCAATTTTTGCGTGATTAATTTTTGTTCCTTCTTGATAACTCTCACCTTTTCACCTAATCAAACCCTTTTTGGCATATCAGAATGGCCAGTACTGTTGCCCTTTGCATGCTGGGAGCATTCGTAAGTAAAATAAAGATGACTTGGGACTGGAGAGATGGCTCAGTGGTTAAGAGCATTGCGTGCTCTTCCAAAGGTCCTGAGTTCAATTCCCAGCAACCACATGGTGGCTCACAACCATCTGTAAAGAGGTCTGGTGCCCTCTTCTGGCCTTCAGGCATACACAAACAGCATATTGTATACATAATAAATAAATAAATAAATTTTTTTTTTTTAAAAGATGACTTGCCGGGCGGTGGTGGCGCATGCCTTTAATCCCAGCACTCGGGAGGCAGAGGCAGGCGGATCTCTGTGAGTTCGAGGCCAGCCTGGTCTACAAGAGCTAGATCCAGGACAGGCTCCAAAGCTACGGAGAAACCGTCTCGAAAAAAAAAAAAAAGGATGACTTGAGTGCAGGGACAGCGGCAGTGGAGCTGACAACCGGGACACTAAGTGACCGGCAGAAGCAGCATCCGCATTATCCGCATTGCCGATTCACGGAGCAGAGGAAGCAATGCTTCATTCCCTTGGCAACCCTGAAAAGAATGGCCAGGGAATTTATTATACTACTCAAAATAGTGCTCAGTTTAAAACTAGGCGTTGTTTGTTCGTGGAATTTTCCTTGTAACGTTTTCAGACTGTAATTAGCTGCAGGTAATTGAAATCTCCGATGGTAAAATCAGGAAGGCGTGGCACAAGCCTTAACTGTCCTACCTCAAACACACTTCCTTGACCTCATTGGGGTCAAGCGTGCGTGCGTGCGTGTGTGTGTGTGTGTGTGTAGTGGGTGTATATGGTGTTGGATGAATTTAAGAGCTGCTATAATTAAGTGCATGTTGAAGTTCCCTAGGGATTGAACAGCTGAGGGCTTTTCTGTGTTCGTTTTTACTATAATCTCTTTGACTACTTAGAAAGCTCTGTTTGCTTCCAGACAGTCCCTGACACCCAATATTCTTTCTCGATGGACTTGTTGAACCTGCCCTAGTTGGTTCCTTTCACGTCCACACTCCCTCCCTCCCCCTCTATCCCCACCATTCTTTAATAGTTTTCTCTGTGGTTAGCCCTTGCACCATATGGATCTCCTCTATAATAGGGTAAGGGCAGCAAACATCAACATTACAACCCGCAGATTTGGAGTTCCCAGAATCTATGGTTTCCCAGAGTTTTCTGGCTAAGGGTAGGTGCCACATCCATCAAACAATGTGGACAATGTTGTCAAAAGCAACAGTTCCACTGCATTGAATGTTTTCTATTTATTTCTATCCATTTGGTTCTTCCTTGAGGGTTCTGATGGTCATGGCTGAAGCAGAAGGTAAGACTTCAATCTGGGCTGTTAGAATTGCCATTGAGCCATCCAGTCACTGTTTGCCTGAGTGGCGCTATCCCCAGGAATTTTTTTAAAATTTTTATTTACTTATTAATGTATACAGTGTTCTGCCTGCAATCCAGAAAAGGGCACCAGATCCCATTACAGATGGTTGTGAGCCACCATGTGATTGCTGGGAATTGAACTCAGGACCTTTGGAAGAGCAGGCAGTGCTCTTAACCACTGACCCATCTATCCAGCCTGATTTTTTTTTTTTTTTAAGACAGACACGGAGGCTGATGGTGGAGGCTCGGGAAATGTGGCACAGATCTGGACACTGGTGTGTCTCAAACACTCGACTTTGATATCACTGGGGTCAGATGCGAGTGGTGTAGTAGTGAACGAGGCCAGATTCTCAATAGTGTTCCATCTAAGGCATTCCTGATCAGAAACGACATATCGCACATGCATGCATGCGTGTGTAATTGAAAGGGCACGCGCATGCATGTGTGCGCACTCACGTGGAGGCCAGAGGTCAATGCTGGTGTCTTCCTTCTGTCACTCTCCACCTTACTTTTTTCTTTTCTTTTCTTTCTTTTTTTTTTTTTTTTTTTTGGATTTTTGAGACAGGGTTTCTCTGTAGTTTTTGGTGCCTGTCCTGGAACTAACTCTTGTAGACCAGGCTGGCCTCGAACTCACAGAGATCCTCCTGCCTCTGCCTCCTAAGTGCTGGGATTAAAGGCGTGCGCCACCTCCGCCCGGATCCACCTTACTTTTTGAGACAGGGCCTGTCACTGAACCCAAGGTTCACCAAGTGGCTTGACTGTCTCTCTCTGTCCCCAAGGGACTGCGGATTTGAACTTAGGTCCTCATGTTCAAATGACAGGCACCTTACCCACTGAGCAATCTCCCTAGCACCAATATATATTCTTTTTTTTTTTTTTTTGAATTAGGATTTCATGTGGCCCAGACTGGTCTGGAATTTGTATATAGTTGAGGATGATCTTGGACTTTTCATCCTCCAGCCTCCACTCCCCAACTGCTGGAATTATATGCACATGACACTGTTCCTAGCTAGGCAATACATCGTGTGTGTGTGTGTCCACCCACCACTCCCCAGTACTGGGGTTGTACACAGTACCATGTTTACTGCCATGTTCAGTGTTTATAGGAGTGGGGCTGCTAGGAATGAGAAGTCAGGTCCTCACAGGTACCCAACAGGCACTTGACTAACTGAGCTATCTCCTGAGCCATAGGCAATGCATTCTCGCTTTTTATTTATTTGTATTTTATATACATTGGTATTTTGCCTGCCTGTATTAAAAAGATTAAAAAAAAAAAGAAAGAAAGGTGAAGTGGGTACCTTTTGGCAGGCCCTGCCAAGGTCTGCCACTAAGCAAATACTCCCTGTGCAACAGTTAGTGAAAGATACTTATTGGAGGAGGGGACAGGGAGAGAGCGAAAGGCCATGTCAGAGTGGGGATATGAGAGAGGCAGGCAGGCAGAGAGACAGACAGGGAAGAAACAAGACCAAGAAGACAGGCAAGGGACGAGCAAGAAGCAAGAGAGGAAAGAAGAGGCAAGAGAGCAAGCTGTGCCTGGCAGGCACGTTTAAGTGGTACACATGTCACATGGCTGAGGGCAGAAAGGCACCTGGCGACAGGTGATGCCATAACTTAACTGCTAGTACTCTTAACCACTAAACATCTCTCCAGCCCAGGAATGTATTCTTAGTGTCTACATTTAATGGTGGTAACCTAAAAACCATCTGAAAAAGTGGTCTTAAATGAGGCAATAATATATATATATATATATATATATATATATATATATTTTTTTTTTTGATTTTCGAGACAGGGTTTCTCTGTAGCTTTTGGTGCCTGTCCTGAAACTAGCTCTTGTAGACCAGGCTGACCTGGAACTCAAAGAGATTCGCCTTCTTCTGCCTCCTGAGTGCTGGAATTAAAGGCGTGTGCCACCACGGCCTGGCCAAAGGCAATAATTTTTATTAATTTGGTTTTGTTTATGCTTATCTTTGTTTTCTGTTGATTTTTGTTTCTGTTTGCTAAAAAAAAAAATCTTAAAGAAAAAAAATACCTAGGGGGAAAAAATCTCTAATCCAAATTTCTTCACATTTAGGATTATATGAACAACTGACATGTTCACTGTGGTCAAGATCCAGAATTGTAGAGATAGTTTAGTCTCTTTTCATCTTCACTTCAGATTCAACTGGTGGTAATTTGCCGAATAAGAGCTCAGCCACAGTCCCAGGGAATTCTTTCTTGATAGAAAGCCCCCACCCTGAGAGGGAGGTTGTCCAGCGGCCCTCACTGAGGTAGGGACAGTTTTACTAAGTATTTTATCATGAAGAGGACTGCACACTCGGAGGTAGAGCTAACTTAGGTTATGCAAAGCACCAGGCTCAGTCCCGGGGAGGCCAGAGAATGATTGCAGAGGAGGAAGCATTTCTTTCCCTAGGCTGCTGGACAACTTATTCCTCAGGCTGTATGCCTGAAAAAAAAAATACCACTGAGAGAGAGAAAGGGCAAGCTTGCGAATGCCTTGGGGCATCTTGTCAGTTTCAGCAGCTTCCTGAGACCCAAGAGTTTTATTTATTTCCTGAGATTTGTAAAAGTTTCATTTACTTTGTGAGTCTTAGGGAGCCTACCTTCAGGAAGTAATGTTTCAATTTGAATCAACTAGTCCCAACACGCGGTCTTGCTGTGAGGCCCCAGGCAGCCTCACATGATACTGGGCCTCGGACTCTAGACTTCCATAATTAACAGCATGTCCCAGCGAGGGTTCCTGTTACTGTGACGAAATACCATGACCAAAATCAAATCGAGTTGAGGAGCCAAGAATCTTGTGTGGCCCATCACTCTCGAAGGAAGTCAGGACAGAAACTCAAGCAGGGCAGGAACTGATGCAGAGACCATGGAGTGGTGCTGCTTACTGGCTTGTTGGGTCAGCTTGCTTGATTGCTTCCTTCCTTTTTTTTCCTTCATTATTAGAAACAGACTTCTCTATGTAACAGCCTTAGCTGTCCTGGAACTAGCTCTTGTAGACCAGGCTGGCCCTTGAACTTACGGAGATCCACCTGCCTCTGCCTACCACTGCCCGGCTCTCAGTCTGCTTTCTTAAGGAATCCAGGAATACCAGCCCAGGGATAGCCACACCCATAATGGACTGAACCTTCCCCCATAATCACTAATAAAGAAAATTCCACCAGCCTGGTCTACAAAAGCTAGTTCCAGGACATGCTCCAAAGCCACAGAGAAACCCTGTCTTGAAAAACCAAAAAAAAAAAAAAAAAAGAAAGAAAGAAAATTCCAGCTGGGCAGTGGTGGCACCTCCTTTTAATCCCAGGCTTTGGGAGGCAGAGGCAGGTTAATCTCTGTAAGTTTGAGGCCAGCCTGGTCTACAGAGTGAATTCCAGAACAAGCTCCAAGCTCCAAAGCTACAGAGAAACCCTGTCTCAAAAAAACAAAAAAGCAAAAAAACAAAGAAAGAAAGAAAGAAAAAGAAAATAAAAAAAAGAAAAAGAAAAATGGAAAAAAAAAAGAAAATGCCTTACAGCTGGATCTAATGGAGGCATTTTTCTCAGTTGAGGTTCCCCTTTCAGATGACTCTAGCTTGTGTCAAGTTGACATAAAATTGGCCAGCACAGCTGGTTTAGCATTCACTCTTCCTGATCCCCAACAGGATGTCCGTGAGAAGCGTGTTTGTGAAGGCTTGCGTGTCCACGCATCTGTCACCCTGACTAGTCAAGGGAATTTTCCCTCGTGCCTTTGGGTTTTGTAGCTTCCAGGGTTTCAGATGAGAAGTCACAGCCACCCAGCCCCAGTGCTGTCCTGTCTCTCACCAGCCCCTTTCCCTGTCTCACATAGCAGAAGCACCATCTGATTTCTAACATCGTAAAGCTCTTCTGTGTATAAAGACTTACCCAGGGCATGCTTTGCTGTGTCCTTTCTCACTCCTCCTGCCCGGAACACAGACAGATAGAAGTCTATATTTGAGGGACAAGCATTTGCTAGAAGCATTTGTTATGCCCTTGTCATGAGCCCCCAGAGACTACCAGTGTCGGGGTCTGATGCCCCAACATAAACTACTTTTCCCTCTCTGGCCCAGCGTGGAGGCGTGGGAAAAATTGAGACAGTTCACACAGCAATATCGGAAGGAAGTCTCAGGCTTCATTCACTCCTGAGAATCACCCACGTTTATTTTTCAAACACCTTTTATTCCCCAAGGTAAACTAAGGTGGAAAGTTCATTAACATTCTCTTGGGGGGGGGGGATGCTGGATTGTAGTCAAGTCCACAGCTAGCTTGGAACTCACACCTCAGGTGATCTAGAGCAGTACGATGAACCTTCGTTAGGTGGCGACAGCCTGTCTAGAGGGTGTGTGATTGCTTTGGATACCACCCATGGCTCGAGAACTTGGCTGTCACACCATATAGAAACATGGGCCTACATACCAGGAGTTCGAGTTTATATGCAAAAGCAAAGAACCTTTATTGCAAACTTGAGCTTGGGCCCTCCATCCATTCCCACACAGCGGTTGCATTAGGGAGAGCCCTGAGCTCAGCTATGGAACAATTTTTAAGAAGTAAAGGACGGGGGACGGGAATTCGGGATTCAGATGTGGGTCGAACTCCTAATGGGGCAGGAGTGGGGCAACAGAATTCTAGTCAAACAGGGATTAAAATATAAAATCAGAGTTACTTGGCGGGGCTGAAGAGATGACTCTGAACTTAAAAGTAAGCACTGGGACTGGAGAGATGGCTCAGAAGTTAGAAACACTGACTGCTCTTCAAATAGGACTTGAGTTCAATTCCCAGGGAGCACAGGGTGGCTCACAACCATCTATAATGAGACCTAATCCCCTCTGCCCTCTTCTGGCCTCTAGGTGTACACGCAGGCAAAACACTAAACATAAAAAGTAATTTTTTTTTTTTTTGTATTGCTCCTACGGTTCTGGACCTAAGTTTCATTCCCAGCAGCCATCAGGTGCCTTACACCTGCCCGTAGCTCCAGAATCAGGGAGCTATGATACCTTTGGCCTTTCTGGGCACCTGTATGCACCTGCACACAAATATATGTGTGCACATAATTGAAAGTAATAAAAATAAGTTTTACAGTAGTTTGGGGGCTGGTGAGATGGCTCACCAGATGAAGACAGGTGCTCACGCAATCACACTTAGTTTGTGGGACGAGAGAAAAGCAACGAGTGACCTTGGTTTATAAGCGTTGGTTTGCTGACACCTGCTCTTGAGGGGTCCCCTTTTCTAGAGAACGGTTCAAGAAGAACTAGGTGGTCAAGTCCACCAGTGTCAAAGGAGGAGAAATTGTCTGAGGATGTTTAAGTTGCTTTTGAAGAGGCTCATGAAAGAATACCCTGGGTCTGCAGCCAATGCGTGTACACTGAGTGTGAAGTTTAGTGTTTGGAGGGGCAGCCATAAACTACCAAGAACAAAGGCGAAAACTTTGAGGGTTGTTGACTGAGTTTTCTGTCCTGCCCAGTTCCCACAATCATTAAGTCCCCCCCAAAATCACACAGAGGTCTACATTAGTTATAAACCGATTGGCCCATTAGCTCAGGCTTCTTATTAAACTCTTATAACTTATATAGCCCATTATTAGCATTATTCTTGTCTATGCTAGCCATGTGGCTCAGTACCTTTTTCAGTGAGGCAGTCACATCTTACTTCTTCAATGGTGGGGTCAGGACTGCAGAGAAATGGGCTTTCCTCTTCCCAGAATTCTCCTGTTCTCATTGACCCACCTCTACTTCTAGTCTGGTTGTCCCACCTATACTTCCTGCCTGGCTACTGGCCAATCAGCATTTATTTAAAATATAATTGACAGAATACAGACCATTCTCCCACACCAGAGGGCAGTCTCATGAAGTGAAGAGCTGAACTGATGGCTCTTCTCTCTATGGTTCTTTCATTTCATTTCATTTCATTTCATTTTTTGAGCCGGGCTGGCCTCTAACTCCTGACTCTCCTATTTCTATTCCCCTCCGGTGCAATGACTGCAAGTGGACATGGCTATGGCCTTGCTGGTGCCTCTGCGATGACATCTTTTCTCTTCAGGAGTATTCTAGAAAAGCTAGCTAAGAAAATAGTACTTTACACAGCACGAGATCATCATGAAATATGTGAACTACTCTTGCTTGGACTTCCTATGACTACAGTTGGGAGCAGTCTAGTTACTGCCAGTACTAAGCTATGGTTATGCAGCAGAGAGCTTTGTCGGCAGCTTTGAGTTCACAGGTCCCAGGCCAGTATGCGAGCTCCAGAATTTCTATATGAGAGGGATACAGATTAGCAGTTTGATTGGATAAAGGGCCAATCCATCATGTGCGTAGCTATTTACATGGGGTTCAAGGGCCCCTTTTTATGGCCCAGAAGAGGCATTGTCATAATTATTGTATGCTAATGTGTGTCAGTCTCCTCCAATCGCAGTGGCAGTCTGTGCAGAGGTCTTCAGAGTTTTGCCTTGAAGCCCTTCGGGATCCTCCTCCTCTCTGCTAGAATCACACTTACACCCTTTGCCATGAAAGAATGTATTTCTTTCTACCTATTAATGTCAGCCTTCGACTGCATGACTCAGTCCGGTCAGGGCGTCCTGGGCAAAAGTGATAGTATGCTACTTGTTTGGGAGTGGTGTAAAAAAGACACCATGCTACCACTCACTTTTTTGTTCCCATAAACCACTAGGAAAAGAGCATCCCATGGCAGCAAATGCCCTATGTTAGGAATATTTCCTAACGTGAGCTCCCTGCCGATGCAAAATTCCCAAACCAAAACAAGCCAAATTAAGAAATATCCAGGCTTAATGGGAGTTCTGCACTCTCAGGTAGCCACGGAATCGCAACCCCCACCCCCAGGAAGAAAGGGAGACCATGTGTTCCTCTTTTGGGGGATCACTTAAATACCCTGGGGAGTGGTCCTGGCCTGTTGGGATTTGGAGTCCAGACCAGGCCTGGAGGCTGGGATAGATGAGAGGGGCTGGGGCCTACCTCTCAACTTGACACCCTATAGTTTAGACCCCAGGATTACGTACGGAGAAGAGAGAGGCACCTTGCCATAGGCCTGGGTTCCCGGGCTGGAAAACCTGACTGTTGTACTACTTTCCTTTCTGGTCTGTGATAAAATGCTGACCGGAAGCAACTTGGAGAGAAAACTGTTTATTTGACTTAGACAGCCAGGTAATGTTCTGTCATGTTGTATATTAACGTTAATATATATTAATTGTACACAACTTTAGACCTTCTGAAACACCACCACAGTTAAATGCTAACATTCTACCATCACTTCAGAAAGTTCCACACAACCCCTTTGGTAGAAATCAAACACCTTAATTCAGAATGCAGGCAGGGTGGCACAATTTCTAATCCCAGCACCCGGGAAGCAGAAGCAGGAAAACTTGCAAATTTAAAGCCAGCCTAGGTTACTTAAGAAGACTTTGTCTTGGGGCTGGAGAGATGGCTCAGTGGTTAAGAGCATTGCCTGCTCTTCCAAAAGTCCTGAGTTCAATTCCCGGCAAAACATGGTGGCTCACAATCATCTGTAATGAAGTCTGGTGCCCTCTTCTGGCCTGCAGACATACACACAGACAGAATATTGTATACATAATAAATAAATATTTTTTAAAAAAGAAGACTTTGTCTTAAACAAATAACAATTATTTCTCCACTGATATATATGGATATTGTTGTAGAATATTAAGATGTGTTACTTTTGTTTATGCTCTGGAACATTTGTTTAATGATGTAAAGATGGGTTTGATTAAATAAAATTCACCTACATTCAGGAGGCTGAGTCAGCAGCTAGCTGGCAGAAAGTTGTAGGGAGGGGCCAGGTGGAGAGGGGTTTGGGGCGAGAAGTATGGGAACTCCTTGGGAGATGTCAGGAGGCGAGCTAGGTGAGCTGCTTACTGTTCAGCCTCTCTGGAAGGCAGGATTCCACCTCAACCTTTGAATCTTTTTTTTTTTTTTTTTTTTTTTTGGTTTTTTGAGACAGGGTTTCTCTGTAGCTTTGGAGCCTGTCCTGGAACTAGCTCTATAGACCAGGCTGGTCTCGAACTTACAGAGATCCGCCTGCCTCTGCCTCCCAAGTGCTGGGATTAAAGGCGTGCGCCACCACCGCCCGGCCTCAACCTTTGAATCTTGAATTCTTTCAAGGGACAGAGATTTAGATAAATTCCCTTTGTAGCTTTGAAGGAGTCCGTGCCTTAGAGAATAGAACTTCCTCAGGCCGTGGCTCTTGAAGCCTAAACACTGCTAGTAGCGGAGGAATTGCTGACTAGGATAGCCGTAGCTTAAAGGGCAGCAATTAAAAAAAAGAGGACCACATATTGTTTGTTTGTATGTATGTATGTATTTTCGTTTTTTTGAGACAAAGTTTCACTCTGTAGCTCTGGCTGTTCTGGAACTCGCTCTGTAGACCAAGCTGGCCTCAAATTCACAGAGATCTGCCTGCCTCTGCCTCCTGAGTGCTGGGATTAAAGGCGTGTGCCACCACCACCTGGTACAGGATATTGTTTTAAATGACATAAAACGACTCATTTTAGCTGGGCAGAGGTGGCACACACTTTTAATCCCAGTACTCAGAAGGCAGAGGCCTGTGGATCTCTGCAAGTTCAATGCCAGCCTGGTCTACGGAGTGAGTTCCAGGACAGCCAAGGCTACACAGAGAAACCCTGTATTGAAAAAAATTATTAAATTTATGTCACATCGAACCAATATTTCCCACTAAATGAGTCTGTCATAAGCTTCCAGAAATCTTCAGAAAATGTGATGTTAAGGGATTTTGAGGTGTTGCATAAAAAGGCTGCTATGGTGAAGCTGAACTTGGGGGCACGTGCCTGCAAACCCAGCACCAGGGAGGCCCAGGCAGTTAAACAGCCATGAATTCAAGGCAAGCCTGGGGCTATATATATATATATATTTAAAGTATAAGTGGTGGAAGACAGCATCTTTCTGTTGACTGCCTCTCTAGAAACATCTCGGACAGAGGCAGGCACAAGCTAAGGAAATTCTGGATTATCTTTTGGACTGCCCATGGTAAGGGCGTTTTATTAACTCAGATATTTTGGGACTAGCATTGCATCTGATACAAAATAGGTACTCAGTAATATAATTTAGTTTTCTAATAACCCTACCTCTTACCTATATATTCCTATATATTTATTTTTTTTCATTTACTCATTCTATTTTCCTCAGAATCGCCATCTGTTGGATTTAGGCGTTTAGCTCCGTGGTAGCATACTTTCCAAGCACTTAATAAGCTGCAAGTTCAATCCTCAGCACCAGTGTTTTTTTTTTCTTTTTCAAGAAATTGAAGATTGCTAATAATATTTCCTCCAAGAATTGCAAAGCTATTGTACAAATAAAATGCAGTTGACCAGCAAAGTCACCAGTCCCAACGGTGGGCTGTGTGGTGGAGGAAATGAGTACATGGTTCACCTGCATGTTTTATTTGTGTTTAAGTAAACCACAAAAACTACAAAGAGAAAAATAATTGGAAAAACAAACCCCAGAAACCCAAGAACTGGGGGTGAAGACACTGAGACACCATGGATGGTGGTAGCTGCTTAATCTTCTCATGTTACCCGTGTGTCTCCTCCATACTGTTCCCCAGGTACTCATGTTACCCGTGTGTCTCCTCCATACTGTTTCCCAGGTACTCATGTTACCCGTGTGTCTCCTCCATACTGTTCCCCAGGTAGTCATGTTACCCGTGTGTCTCCTCCGTGCTGTTCCCAGGGACTCATGTTACCCGTGTGTCTCCTCCGTGCTGTTCCCAGGGACTCATGTTACCCGTGTGTCTCCTCCGTGCTGTTCCCAGGGACTCATGTTACCCGTGTGTCTCCATACTGTTCACTAGGTACTCATGTTACCCGTGTGTCTCCTCTGTGCTGTTCCCAGGGACTCATGTTACCTGTGTGTCTCCTCCATACTGTTCCCCAGGTACTCATGCTACCCATGTGCCTCCTCCATACTGTTCCCCAGGTACTCATGTTACCTGTGTGTCTCCTCCGTGCTGTTCCCAGGGACTCATGTTACCCGCGTGTCTCCATACTGTTCACTAGGTACTCTTGTGTTAGCCATGTGTCTTCCATAGTTCTTTAGTGATGCACCTCACAGTTGTACATTTACACAGTTGGGTTTTCCGTTATTTCATCTGGGTAGTTCTCATCTGGCAGAGTAGTTTACGAAATACCCTCAAGGCCTTTTTTATTTCTTGGATTCATACAAATACCCCAGGAAATGAAAGAAAAGATGATTTGTAGATTTTTTTTCTTTTACTCTTTGGGCCCCACCACCCAGTCCCCAAATAAATACACAAAGACTTATTCTTACTTATGAATGCCCAGTCTTCTTCCTCCATAGCTGGATATGTGACTGGCTCCTGTCATCGTCTTTTGTAGGTGGAGGCTGCTAATTTGTTTCCTGGCAGCCCAGACCCAAAATAATCACACAGAAACTATATTAATTAAAACACTCTGTGGCCTTTTAGTTCAGGCTTCTTATTAACCAACTCTTGCATATTAAATTATCCCATTTCCATTATTCTGTGTATTGTCATGAGGCTCGTGGTTTACCGGTTAAGGTTCTGGTGTCTGTCTCCTTTGGCAGCTACATGGCATCTCCCTGACTCCGCCTACTCTTGCCCTATATCTCTTCCAGCCTGGCTATACTCTGCCCTGCTATAGGCCGAAGTAGCTTCTTTATTAAGCAATGGTATTAAAACATATTCATAGCATACTGAAGGGAACCCCACATCACTCCTCTCCTCCTTTTCTTCTCTCCATCTCTCGCTCTCTCTCTCTTCCCCTCTTATTTATTCTCTCTGCCTGCCAGCCCTGCCTATTTTTCTCTCCTCTCTAGCTATTGGCTGTTCAGCTCTTTATTGGACCAATCAGGTGTTTTAGACAGGCAAAGTAACACAGCTTTACAGAGTTAAACAAATGCAACATAAGAGACTGCAATACATCTTTGCATCATTAAACAAATATTTGTCAGCATAAACTGATGTAACAGATCTTAAACTATATTCCTCAACGGCTGAATGCAAAGAATCCATATTAGTATAAGTATATATTAGTATAAGATGTGTACTGTACTACAAAACAAAACATCAAAAACTCCCATTCAAAATAAGTTTAACTCTGCATGCTCCTCTTTGGAGCTTTTTGGCGCCCCTTGCAAAATTCATGTCTAACACCCGGCAAGATTAGCACGTCGACTCCCCGCTCAGTCAGGCTCATCACGAAGCGGGGGCGTGCTCGAAACCGTACCTACTGTGGTCTTGTCACAAAGCCAGAAGCAGGAACCGACAGGGTGTTCCCCGCCTTTCCTTTGAGGGAGGCCCCGGGAGGAGTCACGTGGGCCCGGAGAGCGCTTCCCCAGCCTTGCGCGATGACGCGCCTCGGGTTGCCAAGGGGCGGGGCGGCGCGCGGAAGGGGCGGGGCGGAGGCTGCCGGCGGAGGCGGGGCGGCGCAGGGGCGGGCGGAGCGGGGCGGGGCGCCCGGCGTATTATGGGATGCGGCGGTGGAATGGCGCTGGGCGCGTGATTTTGAACAAACCCGGGTCTGTGTTTCGGAGGCGCCGCCGCCGCCGCGGCTGCTGGGAGCCCCGGGAGCGCGGCGCGAGGAGGAGGCGGCGGCGCCGCCGGCTCGGGTGAGTGTCAGCTCCGGAGACCCGGGCTGGGCGGCGGGGACCGGCGCCGGGCCCGCGGGGCGCTCGCACGGCCGGAGAGCGCCGGCCGGCTCCCGGGCAGCTGGGCCGGTGGGCCGCGGCGGGCGGAGGGTCGGCGGGGCGCGGCCACGAGCCTCTAGCGCCCGAGAGCGCGGCTGTCACTCGGCGGGGTCGGCGCCGCCCGCTCGGCGCTCGGGAGCAAGGGCCCGGCGGCTGTTGACAGGCTCTCGGCGCGGCCCGGGAAGCCGCCGGCGGCCCCGGGCTTCTGGGAACCGGTTTTGCTGCTGTGTCATTTCGTACCAGCGCCTCCTTTCGCTGCTGCCCGCCGCCGCGTTCTTCCTACGCCCCTTTGTATGGACTCCTCTGGGTGTGTGTCCGTTTCCCTCGCGAAGCCCACCAGCCAAATGTCATAATGTCCCCGCGGTGCACGGGGGAAGGGAGCGGGCTGGGACTCAGCCTGGCCAAGCAACGGTAAACAACCCGGCTGTTGGTGGGGGAATAAAGTTGAAAGATGAAGAAGCTGGGAACCCCTTACACGCTCAGCCTCTAGCGGGCTGTATATAAAACGCGCTGTGAGTGGGTGGGAGACAGCACTAGATTAAGCCCGAGCCTGCTGACTTTTATATGGAGTTGTCATTCAAACGAGGTAGGGAAATGGCTTCTGTTTCGACCTTATTCTTAGGTAACCCTAAGACAGTAAGCTAGCCCTATTCAGAATCCTGAGGTTCAGTTTGCTCATTTCTAATAGGTCTTTTAGACCTTATATTGTAGCTGAATGATAAAGAATACAGATTTTGAACTGGCAATTATTAAGGTTTTGTGAAATTAAACAGCTGATTTTTAGAGAATGCTGTCCTGTTAAGAAGTCTTGGCAGCTTATGTGTCTTTTTCTGAGATGATTAAGCATTACTTGTATCCTCTTTCTGCCACTTATTAAACTAAACGACGAGAGGGACTGGAAGGGGGGGATAGGTAATTCCGAAATCTTGATCTAAAGCAAGCTGCTGTATTCTCACCGCGTTGTACAAGCGTATCAGCAGCAGATGGTTTTTAATTTGGAAACTTAGATCCTAAAACCACTTGGCAAGAGATTCTAGCGAAGAGCTGTGTTTTCTGTATGTTAGAAGTTGATCATTCCTGTCTCCACAGTTGGAAACAATATATTTTAAATTTAGTGGCACTGGTACAATTTAAACTAACAACAGATTGACGTAATGGTGTTCATGGACAGAAATGCCCAAAGTTAGGTGGAGAGGAAAAATAGTTCAGAACTTTATTCTTAAAAATTAAAAAAAAAAAAGAAACCAAAAACACTATGTGTAGGGTAAGCGCCTGTAATTAAGGGTGCCTGAGAATCAGGCATGCACATGGAAATAGCTATACTGTCAAAGTATTCTGTGGGTGGAGTAGAATGCCAAAGTTGGTGAGTGACGTTAGAGGTGTCCAATGACTCTGGATGTACCCGAAACACGGTCTACCATCTCCAGTGTTTTTCTGGAAATGAGAGTTTGGGGTCTTTACTGTTCTTGTGTCAGATTCCGAATGACTTGCCCTCCTCCCAAGTATCTAGGACTTGGAATCCCGCAGTTTTCACGACTTCCCTTGGCGTTCCTGCGGGGCCCGCGGGAGCTGGGTGTCTGGTCCTGGGGTGATAGGTCTGGCCCGGCTCACCGGTGAGCGCTAGAACCTCCGGTGTGCGTTTGAAGGTTGGCGGGGCGGGCGGGAGGTTTCCCCGGATATGTGGGTGTGTGCTGCTCGGGAGGGCGGGCCGGGGCGGGAGCAGGAGGAAGGGGGTGGTGACTGGTGGCGGCGGCGGCTGCCGGGGCTCGGCTGTCGGGGAAGCTGCTGAGCTGTGATGGTGATGACGAGGTGAAAATGGCGGATCTTTCGAAATACAATCCCGGCCCCTGACATACCAGAGGCGGCGGCGGCGGCGACGTCGCCACCCCAGCTCCCTCCTGAGCCCCCGGGTACCCTGTAGTGCTCCATTTCGGGCAAACTGGAAAAGGAAGCAGCTGGATAGAGCTACCGTGCACAGGCAAAACAAGCACTTGCCCGGGCTCGGAATTGCCCGGGACCTTCTGGAGCCCGCTCCTCGGAGCCGGAGGGTGGAGAAAGCGGCAGCCTCTGGAGGTAGAGGAGAAGCGGGTTACCCGGGGGTTCTCTGTCTGCAGAGCTCTTTATTTGGGAGCTGGGGGAGGAAATGCGTCGCGGATCAAGAGTGACTTGTCCGGAGTGCAAAGAATCAGTAGCCTCATAATGACATCAACATTATTATTATTATTATTTTTTTTTTGAGTATCAAGGGCTGAGTTCGCTTACACCTAGGCTGCTGCTGAGGCCTAGAGGAACCGCTAGTATTTATCTTGATTTCCTGATAGAATACTTAAAATACCACTCGGTGGGGGTTGGCTGATGGTGTTCAGCAGTTTAGGGAGTTGTGCTTCTTTGGGGAGGTAGAGCATTGGCATTTTCTTCCACATTTAATGTTGGTGACAGAGCATAGTCTAACTTGTTGGAGTGTGGATCCTCACCTGTTTTTGAGCATATGGACCAGTGTTGTAGCAATCAAAAAAAATTTTATATGGCGCTGTCATCCTTAGGGTGGCACCTTTGAACCTGCCACTTGGCAAATAACCATCGATACTGTAATCATATTTTCTGCCCAGTTTTAAAGGGAATTTCTTCTTTGTCCCCATCTAATTTCATGAATTCAGAGAAGGAAGTTATGAAAGATTTTATAATAGACTGTATACTACAAGTGAAATTCCATTCGGGAGCGCTATTCTTTTGAGTTCACCCTCACTGTCAGATATGATGGCTTGGTGCAAGCATTGAGCGCATTGCTGATGGTTGACACCTGTTATAGTGCAGATGCAGCGTCTTGGTTCGGGTAACTAGAGCATTGGTTCCTTAGTTATAAGGCTTGATTGACCTTACTTTTGTCATCTGATGGTCCTACTATGTTAGACTGTGCTGTAGGGTCCTTAGGCAGCCTCCTTGCATACAGTAGGAATGATACTGAACTGTTAACAGGTTTTACAAAATTTTATACACCGGAGGCTTTAAAAAGGAGGCTTTTTTCTTCAGCTTAAGTGGTAGAAGGGTTGGGTCAGTGACCTTGCATTATGAGAGTAAACAGGTTAATATTTAAGAAACGCCTACTAGTATTTGTGAGTTGCAATAGATTTACTTTCTCAGGCTGTCTATGAAGTGATATGATAGTACTGTTTGTTAGCATATATATTGTGTATACACAGGGCAAATATTCTGTCTGAATGTGTGTAGTTTGGACTTTGACTTTGACTCACTACAAGAATGAGAAGTCAAAGAGTGTTTTATAGTAAATATCTGAACAGTACTTAGAAGATATAATGATTGTTGTTCATTAGAAGTATAATTTGAGGGGACAGTCAGATGGATCAGCTGGTAAAGGCACCGGCCATGCCAGCGATTCTGAAGCTGGGTTCAGTCCCCTGGGTCGCACATGGTGACAGGACACTACTGTCACAGGTTGTTCTGACGGACTCACGGAAAGTGTGTTTCCCTACAAAGTAGACAAATGTAAAAATATCAAAATTGTGGCTGAAAATGTAGCTCATCCATTAAGAGTGTGGGTGCTTGTCCAGAGTTCCCAGCACCCATGGGACAGGGCTTCATGCCTTTTAACTCTAGTTTTAGGGACTCTGATGCCCTTTTCTGGTCTCCTTGAGAATCTGCGCATATGCGCATATACACAAAACATAAAAATGAATCTTTTTTAAAAAGAAAACATTATAAATAAACACACATGATTTGATCTTGAATTATTCAGTAGAAATTTGTTTTTTAAATTATGCTGCAATTTTTTTGATCCACAGCAACTAGCTTACTTAAAGTAAGAATCTTTATACCATAAAATGCTTTGTCATTGGTTTTCTGTTTTATGATGTGTCTTGCTGTGTAGCCCAAGCTAACTTTTTGTGGGGGTGGATGTTTTGACTGCATGTCTGTCTGTGCACTGCATGCATGCAGTGTCCACAGGCCTTGAACCCTCTGCAGCTGGGAATGCAGACGGCTATGGACTGCTTCCGTGTGGGTACTGGGTCTCTTGGAATAGTACCTACTGCCCCTAACTGCTAACTAAGTCCATGCTCAGGCTACTTCTAACTACCAACTCTGTTGTCTTTTTTGTTGATTCTTAGTGATTATTTCCCCTCCCCATTTTTAGATAATCTTTTGTGTAGCTCGGCTGGCCTGAAATTCATAGTGGTACAGACTAGCCTCTAACTCAGACTGGTCCTTCTGCCTTACAGATATGAGCCACCATGCCTGGTTTGTAAAAACTTTAAACTACCTTCCTTCCTTCCTTCCTTCCTTCCTTCCTTCCTTCCTTCCTTCCTTTCTCCTCCTCCTCCCTTTTTTGGAGATGGGTTCTCTGTGTAGCCCTGACTGTCCTGAAAGTCACTATGTAGACCAGGCTGGCCTTGAACTCAAAGTGGTCCACCTGCTTCTGAGTGCTGGGTTTAAAGGTGTGTGCCATTACGACTATCTGTGATTACTTTTAAACATTTTTTCTTTTTTGAAATTATAATATAATTACATCATTTCCCCTTCTCTTTTTTCCCTCCAAAACCTCCTTTTTCATTAATTGTTGTTAAATAGGGGAGGGTGTGTGTGTGTGTGTGTGTATTTCTAAATACATAAGACAACCCACTCAGTCTATATAATTAAGTTTTTTTGTATGTGTATAGGTATATGTTTCAGGGCTGTCCTTTTGTTATTGGCTAAAACTGGTGTTCTCTTCCCTAGGGAAGACTATTTCCCAATCTCAACATTTCTTAGGGTAATTACTTTTTTTTTTTTTTTTTAGTTTTTTGAGAAGAGTTTCTCTATGTAACAGCCCTGGCTGTCCTGAAATTTTCTTTGTGGACTGGGAGTAATTACCTTTTAAAGCTCAATGTGTTGTTTTTTGTTTGTTCTGTTCTGTTTTATTCTTATTTTTCGAGACAGGGTTTCCCTCTGTAGCCTGGCTGTCCTGGAATGCCCTTTGTAGACCAGGCTGACCAGGCTGGCCTCGAACTCACAGAGATCTGTCTGTCTCTCCCTCCCAAATGCTGGAATTAAAGGTGTGCGCCACCAGCTGCCTGGCACTAAAGCTCAGTTTTTAGATCATTTTAGTGAGGAAAATTGCCTATTGGTAACTTAAGTGTGATAGAATGACTGAAAGAAACATTTGCCTCTGGAAAAAGTCAGGTGTCTGCTTTGTTTGGAGAGGAACAATACAGATGTTTTGCTTGGGTGCTTTTTTTTTTTTTTTTTTTTTTTTTTTTTTTTTTTTTTTTTTTGAGACAGGGTTCACTGCTTATTTGTCAAACAGGTTGACCATCCTTAATCTGGTCCAAAATGGTCACTCAAAAACTTTTACATTTTAGAACTTTTCGGATATTGATGTAGAATAACATTAGGAGGAAAAGCTATACATATATCCCCAGTGTGAAACTTGAGAGTATACTTCTGGTTCCAAGAGTTTTGAATAAGGGATAGTCAGCCTGTATTAGGATTTGTCTGTGAGCCCTATACTATGCTGGAATATGGGAAAACCTGATTTAAATGTTATTGCCCCAGAGGGCTTTTGGTTTAAGAATCATTGGAGGTAAAACTGAAACTATAGGCTGAAAGGGCCTTGCTGCAGTAGACTTTGAGTTGCATACAGCTTTTGAGTAGAATGGCAGCCTCACAAATATACCTAGGGACATAAGTCCCGTAATGTTTACATAAGATGTAGTGTACTTGAGACGGGACAAGTGAAAAAACACCATAGTTTACTCCAAGCTGGAGATTTGGGTTCTGCTGGTTGCAAAGGGATGGAGTAATTCACACATGATTCACATGTTATATGACAGATTAGTATTTCTGTGGAGGTATGTCAAAAATTTAAAATTAATTTACTGTTTTGTGTGTGAGCTCACATGCTGTGGCCCGTATATGGAGATCAGAGGACAACTTAAGAGAGTTGGTTCTCTTTCCACCATGTGGACCCATGGGTCAAACTCAGGTCATTAGGCATGGTAGTAAGCACCTTTATCAGCTAGCTGGGCTGCCTCTCCAGCCCCAGATTAAAAGAGTTTGTCTTATTTTTTTTTTCCGCATCACAGTTTGGCATGCTTTATTGAGAAATACAGAAAATTATGGGGCAAAAGGAAAAAACATAAAAATAGGAAATTAAGAAAAGATACATAATCAATGGCTGAAGAAATGAATATAATATAAAGGTGATGGTATTTAGCTGGGTTTGGTGGTGCTCACCTTTAAATTCATCACTCAGGAGAAAAAGACAAGTGGATTTCTGTGAGTTTGAAACCAATTTGGTCTAAAGAATAAGCTGTAGGCTAGATGGGGGCTACACAATGAGACTCCTATCTAGAATAATAACAGTTTTAAAAAGACATTTGAAAAAAATTATGTGGAAAATATTGACTAGTATTATTTTCATTTTTTATTTATTTAGGACAGTCATGACCTACCTTACTGGGTGTCAGTAAGGCTATGAACATGGGAATCCAAGCGGCTTAGGTTAGCATCTGTCTTGGTTTTGGGTCTGGTTGCTGTGTTAGGATACCTGAAGAAACCATTGACTGTGACTCACTATTCTAGGCTCCAGTCTGTTATTGCAGGATAGTGAAGGTGGTGGGACCCTGAAGCAGCCAGTCATATTCTCCAGTATTTGGGGATCACATCTCAAACTGCTTACATTAAGAGTCCCTGTTTCTAGCTGTCTTTCATGACTCAGAGCAGCTGTGGTTATGGGCACAAGACTGCTCCAGAAGGGGGACAATCCATCATGGTGAGGAAAGCAGGGCAGCAGGAGCCACACTGCATCAGCAGTCTGGAAGCAAAGGCAAGCTCTGATGGAATATTAAATCCATAAAAACAGAACTTAAAGGGAGAAGCTGCTTAGAGAAGCAAGCAGGGGATGTGGAGTTGGAGCGCACACGTGTCTTCGTAGTGACCTTGTAAGTGAGTGTGAGATTACCTGTGTGCTGATTTTGTGTCATCTTGACACAAGCAGGAGTCATCAGAGAGAAAGGAACCTCAGTTGAGGAAATGCCCCATGAGATCCAGCTGTAAGGCAATTTCTCAATTAGTGATCAGTGGGGGAGGGCCCAACCCTTGGTGGGTGGTGCCATCCCTGAAGTGGTGGTCCTGGGTTCTATAAGAAAGCAGGATGAGCAAGCCACATGGAACAAGCCAGTAATCAGCACTCCTTCGTGGCCTCTGCATCAGCTCCTGCCTCCAGGTTCTTGCCCTGTTCGAGTTCCTGTTCTGACTTCCTTCAGTGATGGACTAGGATCTGGAAATGTAAGCCAAGTAAATCCTTTCCTCCCCAGTGTGCTTTATGTCATGGTGTTTGTCGCAGCAATAGAAACCCTAACTAAGACAACATGGTAAGTGCTGAGTAGAGCCAAGATTGGAAAGTAGGTCTTCTGCGTGAAATTCTAATAAATAATTTGTTGTTTGAAATAAGGTCTTCCTACATAATCCATGCTGGTGTTGAACTCATGGTACTCCTGCCTCAACATTCAGGTGTGCTGTTTCTGTGCTCTATAATAAATTATTATTTTTCTGTGATCTATAATAAATTATTATTATTATTTTGGTTTTTCAAGATAGGGTTTCTCTGTGTAACAGCTAGTTGTCCTGGAACTAGCTCTTGTAGACCAGGCTGACCTTGAACTCACAAAGCTCTGCCTGCCTCTGCCTCCTGAGTGCTGAGATCAAAGGCATGCACCACTACCGCCTGGCAATAAATTATATGAAAATGTAAAAATGTAGCCTTTTATTTCCATATATATTATTTTAAAATTTTAGATACAGTTTACTTTTTCAATGCCAAATCTCTGCTGTGGACTTTTTACTGCAATAGTACTTTAACTGTCTGTTCATCATAATGTTGAGATGAGGCCACCACTCCTGGGGCGCAGCTATAGTTGTTCTGTTTGTCTGTTGAGCTTTATGCTCTTCAGGGCTGAATTTCCAAAACTTTCTCAAAAGTCACAAAACAGTGAATACCTATTAGTTAAACTACTGACAAAACTGTAAGTTAGTTGAAAGTTAAGGATACCTTGTAGGTTTTTAGATAGAAAGTATTTTCAGACAAGATTGTTGAAAAGTTTACTTGAACATAGTTTCTCATCTTGTTTAACATGACTTATAATGGTGTGGATTTCTTATTTCAAGTGCTGTACAGGCCCAGATTATTATAGAAACCCTACTTACCCAGACAACTATTTGCAGCCCTCAGTATAAATAATGGTAGAGCTCCTTATGGTACCTCTCCATGGCTGGTTTATTCATTTTTCACATTTCTACCGGGAGGCTGTTGTTAGCCAGCTCCATTGGCCTTAGGATAGGAAGGGATTTTGGTGAGGAAGATCAACAAGTCCCACCCCCTGTAACTCACATTCTAAAGAAATGGGAGGGTGATCCTGTCACAGACAAATAGACACAAACTTCTTGATGGCAGTAGATGCTATGATGACAGCCAGGTGTAGGATATGGTGCCTGGTGCTGCTGAAGGTGCTATTTAACAAAGGGCTTTGCGACACAGATAGAAATCACTAGACTTTTAGAATTGAGTGACTCTAGTTGGACTTAAAGCATTCAACCACTTTCAGCCGTGAGGGAGTAAAACATTGATTACTCCTAGGAGTACATTTTTGCCTTTAGATACTTAGAACATTCTTGTGATGAGCTGTGAAACTGATGGAGGCTTGGGGATCGTTCTTTATTTGTTTTGTTTTTTTTGTTTTTTGTTTTGTTTTTCGAGACAGGGTTTCCCTGTGTAACAGTCCTAGCTATTCTGGAATTAGTTCTTGTAGACCAGGCTGGCCTCGAACTCACAGGGATTCACCTGCCTCTGCCTCCCGAGTGCTGGGATTAAAGACGTGTGCTACCACTGCTCAGCCTTGGTGATCACTCTTAATGTTCTGGTTTCTTCCCTCCATACACTGGCTGGTGGTAACTCTTGTGTGGGTGAGCAAACTGAAATTCCTTAATTTCCTGGCCTGTGAAAATCCCCTTTTCTTGGAATAGACTTGAGCATTGCTGAAGACACATATGCTAGCACATAGCTTCCATTCCTAAGGGAAAAACTAGGGCGATGAGTCACGTCACTAAAGGGCCCTGCATCTGACCCTACTGAAACATGTAAGGATGAGAGGTGCCCCATAAGACTTGAGTGGTTTCTGAGCTATCCTGGTTCTACAGCCTTGTACAGTCCCATATCACTAACAGACTGACCACACCAATTAGATTGTTTCTTATTAGAAGTTTGAACTCCCAGCTCAAAAAGGCATACACAGGCTTCTAGTCCTATATATACTATGTATTGCATGTTCCCCTCCTCTCCCCTCCCTTCCTTTCTCTCTTCCTCCTCTGCTTATCCCACTCTGAAGCAGTCTTGCTATGTGACTCAGGCTAGCTTTGAAATTGCTTCAAAATGCCAGCCTGGACTACTATACCCAGTAAAACTTTCAATCATCATAGACGGGCAAAGCAAGATATTCCATAACAGAACCAGATTTAACCAATACCTAGCTAGCCACAAATCCAATGCTACACAAAGTACTAGAAGGAAAACTCTAACCCAGGAAGTTAGCTACATTCACAAAAATGTAGACAATAGATGATCTCACAGCAGCAAATCTCAAAGAAGGGAAAAACACACACAGTAACATCACTAACAACAAAAACTAAAATAACAGGAACTAGCAATCACTGGTCATTAATACCCCTTAATAAAAATGGACTTAACTCTGTAGGCTAACAGATTGGATATGAAAACAGAATCCATCCTTCTGCTGCACACAGAAAACATACCTCAACCTCAAAGATTGCCTCAGAGTAAAGGGTTGGGAAAAATTTTTCCGATCAAATGGACCTAAGAAATAAGCTGGTGTAGCTATCTTAAAAGCTAACAAAATAGACTTCAAACTAAAATCAATCAAAAGAGACAAAGACATTTCATATTAGTCACAGGAAAAATCCATCAAGAGGAAATCTCAATACTGAACATTATGCCCCAAATACAAGAGCACCCTCATATGAAAAAGAAACACTTCTAAAGCTTAAATCTCACATTAAACCTCATACACTAATAGTGGGAGACTTCAACGCCACAATCTTACCACTGGATAGGTCTGTCAGACAGAAAATTAGCAGTGAAATTGCCTCAAAATCAAACCCTTCTGCTTCCCAAGTATTGGGACTTCTAGCATGCACCACCATTCTTTGCTGCTCCAAGTCCCTAACAGGATGAATGTGGACTTAGGATTTTAATAGCAGAACTTTAAAGGATTGGACCACAACCATATTTAGGAACTTTAACACTGGCTCTCAGTGGTTGTTGGTTTGTTTTTATTCAGTAAGTTGCTTTCCTTTTCTCCTTGCTCGCCTGAGACCCAGCAGTCTTTCAGGTTCTGGGGTTAGAGGAGTAAGTATCCACTACGCCTGACTAAACATGAATAAGGGTATGGACTGTGCAAATAATAGTCAAAGTCAGCTTGACCTAACATTTTAGAACACTACCTTCAGTCTACAGAACATGCGTTCAAGTGCACAAGGTGAAGCATTCACCAAGATAGATGATAACTGATGCACAAGTCTCTTATTTCAAATTATGGAAATGCTAGAGTTTCTGCTTCAGACAATAGAAGAGTTAAGCTAGACATTGATATAAGACACATAGAAAATCTGCAAATGTTTAGGTATTGAATGCTGTCTATTATCTGTGTGTCAAAGATGAAATCACAAGGATTATTAGAAAATATTTTGAAGTGAATAAATGATAGTAAAAATTGACCTTAATGGAATGCATTTAAAGTAGCATTGGTATTCCTTGGTTTGTTTTTGTTAATTTGGGTTTTTATGTCTTAATGGCTTATTGAATATATAGAAGGCTTGAAAATCAGCCAACCTGCCTTTTAGAGATGTGGCTGCGGGAGCCAGTGTGGTCCACGGCTTGTCTGCACTGCACTGTCCCTTTGCTTTTTAGTGATGTTTTCTTGCCACTTTGGGGGAAGAAACGAAACAAAGCTGTGTCAGTGATCTGAACCACAGTTTGAAAAATTTCTGGAGAAGGACAAATAGCAGGTATAAAATTGCTCATATATTTTCTCCCCCAACCATCTAGAAATGTAACAAACAATAACAAGAACATCCTTAGGATGAGAGCCACGTAGAATAGCACTGTGGGCCAGGCTGGGCTTACTAAACCCTAACCCTTACTGCCATTTTAAGATTCTGGGCAAAGAAGGTCAGATTACACCCAAAGCACTCAGAAGGAAGAGAAAAGGGTAAGCATTTAAGATAGCATTTAACTAGGTTAAAAATGACAGCTGACATCTCTAACCAGATTAATGATGAAAAAGGGGAAAGAAAACATCAGTGGGAGGACTAGAGAGAGGACATCCCTACAGAGCCTACAGATGTTAAAGGGAAAGAATACTGTAGATAGCTTTAATTATATATAATTAAATACAATTATATAGTGCTAATAAACTTGGCAACTTCAAGAAAATAGACAAATTCCTTCAAAGACACAAACTATCAAATATCAAAGTGACTCATAAAGAGTTTATCAAAGATATTAAATTTTTTTGGTTTAAGAAAAACCCTTTTAATAAGCCAGGCACAGTGGTTCCTTTCTATAGAGGCTTGGCAAGTTGAAGCAGGATCACTTGAGGCCTGCCCGTGTGTATGTGAGACCTTGTCCCTAGAGCTGACACAAAAGAAAGCTTTCTATAAGCTATGAGAATCCACTGATGAATTCTCAGCAACATGTAAGGAGGAAATGGGTAATTCCGTGCAAGCTTTCCCTGGACAGAGAATGAGCTCCACTTCATTTTGGCAGCTAGCATTAATCCCAGGCAGATGCCACAAGAAAAGAAAGCACAGACTAATACCTATCGTGAATATAGACAAAATGCTTAGTAAAATATTGAGAGTAGAATCCAGTAGTTTATACACAGTGTGATACACTGAAGTCATGTTTGAGAATGTAGAACTGGATTGGTAATAAAAGTCAGTTTAACTTGTAGACTAAAGTAGAAAACCATCTGATTTTTTTGATAGTTATAGAAAAAGCAAGCATATGGCAGAATTAAATGTGTGTGTGTGTGTGTGTGTGCACGCACATGCGTGTGCACTTGCATGAGTGTGCTCGCCTGAAATTGAACATTGGGCCTTATACATCCCAGGCCAGTGTTGTTCCGGTGAGCTCAATTTCCACCCCTCAACCTTCTGTGACTGACTTGATATAGACATAGGTGCATTGATACAGTACCATGACCAAAGAGAAACTTAAAGAAGAATGTTTATTTTAGCTTACGGTTCCAGGTCAAAGTTCATTGTGACAAGGAATATATGCCCTAGGGGCAGGAAGCTAATTGAAGACATTTCCCTCTATGTAGAGGAAGTGCTGAGAATAAGCAGGAAGTTGATGAGGCTGTTAATCCTCAGAGTGCTCTCCCGCTGAGGTACTTCGTCCAGCAAGGTTGTACATAGAAAAGTTTCTATAACTTCTCCCAAACAGCCCAACAGCTGGGGATTCCTTCATACATGAGCCTGTGGGGGCCACTGCTCATCCAAGCCACCACCAGGTTATCCCTGAAATCACAGTCTGTCTGCCTCATTCTCTTAAATCCTTGGATTATACACAACCACCATTCTTGATGTCATTGAAATTTTTATAGATTTATTATTTTTACTCTATATATAGATGTCTTGCCTGTGTGTATGCCATGTACCCATATGTACAGTACTCTCAGTCCAGAAGAGGGCGTCAGATCCCATGGAACTGAGTTACAAATGGTTGTGAGCTGCCTTGTGGGTGCTGGATGTCCATTCCCGGTCTTCTGAAACAGCAGCCAATGCTTTTTAACTGGTGAGCCATTTCTCTAGGCCTAGGTTTGTTTGTTTGTTTGTTTGTTTGTTTGTTTGTTTGTTTAAAGAGTAGGCAAGATGGCTTCATAGATGATGGTGCTTTTGGCCAAGCTAATGATCTACATCTGTTCCTGCTGTTCACATAGTGGAAGGAGGAGAGGATCACTTTGTCCTCTGATCTCTATACTTGCACAGTGGTTCTTGTGCACTCACCTCATCGCTGCCACACAAATATAATAATAAAACGATCTTTTGAAAAAAATCAGAAAACAGAATAGAAGCTAACTTTTCAACTTGATAAAGGAAATCTGAGAAACCTACAGATGAGCAAGTGAGACTGGAAAACAGGCAAGTTTTCATTCCCTTAAGTGATCATTTTCTGTGATGTCACAGCAAACATTGTAAGGTAAAAGAAATAAAAGGTGTGCAGATTAGAAAGGAAGAACTACAGTTGTTACTTGCAGACAAGTTGAACATTTTAAGTAATGTACATTGAAAAGCTACTATAGTGAATAAGTGGGCTTGGGATGCAAGATACATGGACAGCATATATAAAAACAGTTGTTCCTCTGTATTCATGACAAGCATTTGGAAAGCAGGGAAAACCATTTATAGCACCTTAAAAACAGAGTACTGCTGGGCGGTGGTGGCGCACGCCTTTAATCCCAGCACTCAGGAGGCAGAGGCAGGCGAATCTCTGTGAGTTCAAGACCAGCCTGGTCTACAAGAGCTAGTTCCAGGACAGGCACTCAGGGCTAGATTAGAAAGCATGTATCGGATGTATGCACTTGAAGTACAGAACATGGCCGATGAGATCCCTGTTGGGAGACAACTCGGGGTCTTTGCTTTTGCATTTCTGTACAAGCTGCAAGGAAGTCTGCGACAGCTGTTGTTTCTTTCTATTAAATTAATTAATTAATTTAAAAAAGGTTTTTCAAGACAGGATTTCTCTCTGTAGCTTGAGAGTCTGTCCTGGCACTCACTCTGTAGACCAGGCTGGCCTCGAACTCACAGAGATCTGCCTGCCTCTGTCTGGGATTAAAGGCGTGCACCACCACCTCCCAGTTTTGTTCTTTTGGGACAGGGTTTCTCTGTGTAACAGTCCTGGCAATTGCTTTGTAGACCAGGCAGACCTTGAACTCATTCGTAGAGATCTGCCTCTGTCCCGAGTGCTGGGTTTAAAGGCCTGTGCTACCATTGCTCCAGCATGAGCTCTTGCTTTAAAAGATCTTTTTATGGTGGTGCATGCCTGTGATCTGAGCTATTGGGTGGCTGAGGCAGGCAGAGCGCAACTTTCAGGTTAGCCTGAGTGACTTAACCAAACCCTGTCCAAAATAAAATAGAGCTAGGAATGTAGCTCAGAGGCAGAACTTTTACCTGGCATGCACCTGAATCTGGGTTATGTGGGTGCTTATATAGCAAATGGCTTTGGATGGTACAGTAGCCCTCTCTGTAGCGAAGGGTAGCTTTGATTATTGTCCAACTTAAGAAAAACAGTCTCCCTCTTTCAGCAGTTGGGTGCCAACTCCCTCTATGTTGGGCGTCAGCCTGGGCAACCTCTTTGTCTTCTCTGTGGGACTTAGGGTCTAGAGGAACTGGCGGCCACATGATTCTCATGCTTTTCCTATTACTACTAAAAAACAAACTTTGTTTCATCCTCAGGACTTTGTGTTTTCTGCTTCTGAAGCAGTAACTGGTTACTTTGTTTCCTTGCTTATAAATAGTCTATTAAAAAATATCTCCCATCTCAGTTTGAGCCATGGCTCCTGGAAAGGAAGGGAAAAATGGGCCCTTGTGGGCTAGGCTAAAGAATGTGTCTGGTGGTGAATGATTTCGTCTGAGTTAGACAAGAGCAGCTTGGACGGGAGTGGCAACCCAGTGGATGGTGCTTAGTCACTGCACACTGAATTTCATGCCCCTAGCTGAGGAATGTAAGCCCACAGGACGACACGTTAGTCATTGTACACACTCAGATCCATGTGAGTTGAGGAGCCCTCAGAACTCGTTGTGTGGGGACTTCAGCGGGACGGCAGTGAGGACATGGAGTTTTGTGCTCATTGAAAATCACAAGAGTTGGGTTGGGTTGCAAGAATGAGTTCTTAGGATTGCAAGAAATGCCAACCTTTATTTATGAAAAAATGTGGAGTCCCTAGCTCCATCCATGTCATGATCCTAAGGAAAAGGGCGAATGGAGGCTGGGATGGAGTGTCCCTGTCCTTAAGAAAGATCAGAGTTCATACGGAAATGTCTGTGCTCTGTTTGCACATTGTAAAGAAGGAAAAACAAAACACGGTTGCACTACTCAGAGTTGGGGACCTTCTGTGCTAGATATCTGTGGCATACACAGATATATATAACTAGATATAGAATTGCTAGGTTTTTATTTTATAGATTTATTTATCTTTATGTGTATGAGTGTTTTGTCTACATGTATGTAATAGCATCATCTGCATACAGTGCCTAGTGTATATTCTACCACAGACAGCTATAACAATGTGACTATCTTTTCTTTTTTTCAATTACAACTATTTGTTTATTTTTTATTGATATTCATTGAGCTCTACATTTTTCTCTGCTCCCCTCCCTGCTTTTCTCCTCCCCTTCCAATCCTCCCCCAAGGTCCCCATGCTCCCAATTTACTCAGGAGATCTTGTCTTTTTCTACTTTCTACTTCCCATGTAGATTATATCTATGTAAGTCTCTCTTAGTGTCTGCATTGTTGTCTAAGTTCTCTGGGATTATGGTTTGTAGGCTGGCTTTCTTTGCTTTATGTTTGAAAACCACCTATGAGTGAGTACATGTGATAATTGTCTTTCTGTGTCTGGGTTATCTCACTCAAAATAATGTTTTCTAGCTCCGTCCATTTTCCTGCACAATTCAAGGTGTTATTTTTTTCTGCTGTCTAGTACTCCATTGTGTAAATGTACCACATTTTCCTTATCCATTCTTCGATCGAGGGGCATTTAGGTCATTTCCATGTTCTGGCTATGACAAAGCTGCTGTGCACATAGTTGAGCACATGTCCTTGTGGCACGATTGAGCATCCTTTGGATATATACCCAAAAGTGGTATTACTGGGTCTTTAGGAAGCTTGTTTCCTAATTTTCTGAGAAATTGCCACACTGACATCCAAAGGGGTTGTACTAGCTTGCATTCCCACCAGCAATGCAGAAATGTTCCCTTTTCCCCACAACCTCTCCAGCATAAGTTGTCATCAGTGTTTTTGATTTTGGCCATTCTTACAGGTGTAAGATGGAATCTCAGAGTTGTTTTTATTTGCATTTCTCTGACGATTAAGGATGATGAACATTTCCTTAAGTGTCTTTCAGCCATTTTGGATTCCTCTGTTGAGAGTTCTCTGTTTAGGTCTGTACTCTTTTTTTTTTTTTTTTTATTGGATTATGTGATCTTTTGGTGTCCAGTTTCTTGAGTTCTTTGTTTATTTTGGAGACCAGACCTCTGTCTGATGTGGGGTTAGTGAAAATCGTTTCCCCTTCTGTAGGCTGCCGTTTTGTCTTGTTTACCATGTCCTTTGCTTTATGGAAGCTTTTCAGTTTCAGGAGGTTCCATTTATTAATTGTTTCTCTCAGTGTCTGTGCTGCTGGGGTTATAGTTAGGAAGTGGTCTCCTGTGCCAATGCGGTCAAGTGTACTTCCCACTTTCTCTTCTATAAGGTTCAGTGTGGCTTGCTTTATGTTGAGGTATTTGATCCATTTGGACTTGAGTTTTGTGCATAGTGATAGATACGGATCTATTTTCATTCTTCTACGTGTTGATATCCAGTTATGCCAGCACCACTTGTTAAATATACTTTCTTTTTTCTATTTCATATTTTTTGCTTCTTTATCAAAGATGAGGTGTTTGAAGATGTGTGGATTGATATCCGGGTCTTCTATTGGGTTCCATTGGTCCTCCTGTCTGTTCTTATGCCTATACCAGGCTATTTTCAGTACTGTAGCTCTATAGTAGAGTTTGAAGTCAGGGATTGTGATGCCTCCAGAAGTTCTTTTATTGTATAGGACTGTTTAGGCTATCCTGGGTTTTTTGCTTTTCCATGTGAAGTTGAGTACTGTTCTTTCGAGGTCTTTGAAGAATTTTGCTGGGCATTGCGTTGAATCTGTAGATTGCTTTTGATAAGATTGCCATTTTTACTATGTTAAATCTACCCACCCAAGAGCATGGGAGATCTTCCACTTTCTGGTGTCTTCTTCATTTTTTTTCTTCAAAGATGTAAAGTTCTTGTCATACAAGTCTTCCACTTGTTTGGTTAGAGTTACTCCAAGATATTTTATGCTATTTGTGGCTACTGTGAAGGGTATTGATTCTCTGATTTCTTCCCCAACCCTTTTATCATCTGTGTGACTATCTTTTCATGTGTAATTGTGTGTGTGTGTGTAAGAATATGTGCAAGTGCATTTGAGTGACTTAATAGCAGGGACATGGTGACACATGCCTATAATCTCAGCAACACCAGCCTTAAGACCTTTTGGGGGGGGTGCTAGCTTTTAGGATTCTTACTAAGCTGAATGAGTTCTTTATATATGCTCGAAAACCATCAGTCCCAATAATACGTAGATGAAAATAATTACTATGGTTTGCAAACTTTGGGGAAAATGGAGAAGTGAGGCATGGCACATGAACTGGGTGCTGAACACAGCCAAAGCTATAAACACCCCATGGATACTGATAGGTTTACAGGCATTCACAGTACAAGCTCACAGAATTCCAACACCAGTGACATATGCTTCAGTGAAAATCCTAACCACACACAACAAAGGGCCCCTCCCATAGCCACACAGTCTCTACCACACCCACGAAGGGCCCCACCCATAGCCACACAGTCTCTACCACACCCACGAAGGGCCCCACCCACAGTCACACAGGCTCTTCATCCTACTACAGATGTGCTCATGACCTGGATGCTCCACCCCTACTGAACAAGGTAATCTGAGTGCCTGCATCCAACAGAACTATAAAAGTTTGACTCCTTCCTCAAAAGAAATGGAAAGACATAGCCATGAAACCTTGAACTTAATGTTTACAGCAGGGTTACCGTAGCAGTTTCAGACTGAGAAAGTGGACGGATACACAAAGTGTGGGAGAGCTGTGCAGTAGGATATACTTAACAGTCAGAAGGAAGAGCTGGTGCCGAGAGCAGCAGTGCGGATCCGTCTCAGAGTCATGCTGTGAGGAGGGCATGCGATACAACTGTGTGTGTGCACAGGTGTCTGCCACAGAAGGTCGACTCTCAGTAACTAGTTCAGCGGAGTTGTTCCGTTTTTCCTTTACATCAGTGGTTTTCAACCTTCCTGATGCTGTGACCCTTTAATACAGTTCCTCATGCTTTGATGACCCCCAACCATAAAACTATTTTTGTTGCTACTTTATAACTGTAATTTTGCGTCTGTTATGAATATTAATGTACATATCTGATATGCAAGATGCCTGATTTGAGACCATAGTGAACGGGCAATCTGACTCTCTAAGGGGTCCTGACCCACAGGTTGAGAAGCACTGCTTTACACATGCTAAGGTGGGGCTGGGAAGAGGGCTCAGCGGCTGAGGTTAAGAGTACCAGTTTTTCTTCCCGAGAACTGTAGTTCATTCTAATACCCTTGTGGGGTGGCCCACAGCAGCCTGTGATTCCCTCCAGGGGTCGGATATTCTGCCATCTAGTTGGTAGGTGGATTGCATATTTTACTTAAGCATTTTATGATTGTTTTTGTGGGACAGCGTCTTTCACTGAGGGACATCTGTACATGGTTTCCTGTACATGAAGTTCTAGTGTGAGCAAAAATACAAAGCTGTTGTGATAGACAACACTCATGTAGTGTGGGCTTTAAGGACAGGGAGTTGACTGTGAAGGCTTAGGCTTATTTTAGTCACCAGCGTTTATGATAGTATAATTTTGCAGTTAAAATGACTAACTTTGGAATCATACAAACCAGAGTTTGAATCCTGCCTCTACCATTCACTTTTGCCTTGGACAATTATTTAACCTTTCTACATTTTTTAATCTGTGAAATAGGGTAATGCTACATGAATCAGAGATTTGGGGAGGAAACTTGTGCCATCTTTGCCATAGTAAGTGCTCTATACTGATGGCTTATTTTGGCAGCAGTAATATTTGCCATGGCTACTAAATATAGTTTGTAGTTTGTATGTGTTTCTCTTTAGTGTAACACAGGCTGCCCTGGAATGTGCCGCAGTCCTACTCAGCTTCCCAGCGCTGAGATTACAGGCCATGTTCCTTGCCGGCTATATGTGCTACTCTTCATTTTTCAATGCTTGTTATATATTTTAAAGAAAATAAGATGGGTGTGGTGATGCCACCTGCAGTGCTAGCACTCAGGAAGCTGAAGGATTGAGCCAGTGGTGAGATGGCGTCATGCCTCCAAGAAGAAGAGGAAGAGTTGCTGGTGGGGTTCTAAAGGGTTTTGAAGTTCTCTGAGCAAACACTTGACTGCTGTCTAGTCTAGACATGCTGGACTGCTTTAATACATGCTGGTCACGGAATTCGCTCTTTTATTGGACACTCTAAAGATTTTTAGCTAAAAGCATTACATCTGATTTGTCCATAATCTGGACTTACTTTTTTCTCTTGATGGCGACTGCTGTATATATTTTCTTCTTTTTCTTTCTTTTCTTTCTTTCTTTCTTTTTTTTTTTTTTTGATTTTCGAGACAGGGTTTCTCTGTTGCTTTTGGTTCCTGTCCTGGAACTAGCTCTTGTAGACCAGGCTGGTCTCGAACTCACAGAGATCCGCCTGCCTCTGCCTCCTGAGTGCTGGGATTAAAGGCGTGCGCCACCACCGCCCGGCCTTATTTTTATTTCTTATGTATGTGTTGCCTGCATGTATATATGTGCGTCATGTGTGTGCCTGGTACTCGTGGAAGTCAGAAGAGGGCTTTGGCTCCTCAGGAACTGGAGTTCCAGAATGTTAGGAGCCACCATGTGAGTGCTGGAAACTGAGCACTGTGCTTTGCAAGAGCGACAGTTGCCCTTACTTGCTGAGCCAGATTTCTAGATGTGTAAATTCTTAACTAGTTCCCCTTTGACACTTTAAATGGCAGAGGATTTGAAAATCTTTCCAAAGAAAAGTTCCCTTAGTGTGAAGCTAATTGATTAGACTTGGGCCCCATAGTCTAGAAACTCCATTAACATTTAGTGGATGTTTCTAACAGTAGTGTCCTATGGAGGACCAAGGTAGACCATTGAAGATTTATAGATAATTCCATATCCTAGATTCTTAAAAGCTACGATTTGTGAAAATGGTGAAAATCTAGATAAATATCCAGAATGTTCTTTATTTAATTATTAATTTCAGCACTGTTGGTTTTGTTATTTACATTTTTCCTGAATGTATTTTTGAAAATCTGCTTTAAAACCTGGTAACAGTTTTTCCTCTTTTCTTCCAGCACCTGGGCATCTTCCTAGAAGCAGAGCGATCATGGAGGTGGTGCCGGCTGAGGTGAATAGCTTGCTTCCAGAGGAGATAATGGACACTGCTATAACTTTAGTGGATGAGGATAGTATTGAGGCTGTAATTGTGTCATCCCCAATTCCCATGGAGACAGAACTGGAAGAAATTGTCAACATAAATTCTACTGGTGACTCTACAGCCACGCCCATTTCCACGGAACCCATCACAGTGTACAGTAACCACACTAACCAAGTTGCAGTGAATACCACAGTTACTAAAGCAGATTCTAATACCACAGTGAAACCAGCATTTCCAAGTGGCCTTCAAAAACTTGGTGCTCAGACTCCTGTGACTATATCAGCCAATCAGATTATTCTAAACAAAGTATCACAGACATCTGATCTTAAACTTGGCAATCAGACCCTTAAACCAGATGGACAGAAGTTAATTTTAACAACTTTGGGCAAATCTGGTTCACCAATTGTTTTAGCACTACCCAATAGCCAACTACCCCAGGCTCAGAAAGTTACAGCTCAGGCCCAGCCAGGAGATGCTAAGTTGCCACCGCAGCAAATTAAAGTAGTTACCATTGGAGGGGGGCCAGAGGTGAAACCTGTCATTGGTGTCTCAGCATTGACCCCAGGAAGTCAACTGATTAATACTGCAACTCAGCCCTCTGTGTTACAGACCCAACAGTTAAAAACAGTACAGGTAAAAGCAACAAAGGGGGCATATTACTTAACGTGCATGTTAAAAAATTAAACTGACTCAAAGTTGTGTTTATAGGGTTGATAATTGCATAACTTCTAATGAATTCTTTTGAATGTTTTAAAGTAATTGTATGAATTTGTTTTGTTTTTAAATTTGGTATGTCCAATGCTCATGAAACTTTTTACCAGATAACTTCATAGCAAACTAAATTTTGGTTAAATTTCTGAATCGTTTATAGCTTTTTAAAGATTTTATGCATAGTGATAGTTTGCCTACAAGAATATTGTTTTGCCCAAAGATGCCCTACTTACTTACTGCAGAGCCATCAGGTAATCAACCTTTCTTTTTCTGGGTTAATTAATGACTAAAGGCTAAACTTTGCTGTTCTGAGAACCGTTGGGGCAGCGATAGCTGATGCTCACCAGCGTTTATCTTACTTGGAGCTTTTTTTGTCCATCTCCATCGTTCATGTTTGCAGAGTGAGGAGGACAGTGAATAGGATGGAGCAGAGCACTGGGGCTGTCTCCCCTGTGCCGTCCTGCTGACTGTGGAACTGGGGGTAGCTTCCTCTCTCAAGTTGTACCTTAGTTTAAGATGGCTACTTGGTCATATAACAAGACAAAACAAAGCAATATAGAATTGCACAGTTCTTATAGCGTTGAGGATCCTTCAGAATAGCACTTAATGTTATGAAAAATGCCCTCAAATACCTCAAATAGCAGATTACCAGGGCATACATGAAATGTTTTTCGAGTTTTTTTTTAATGTCCAAAAAAGCCTCTTTAGGATAGCAGAATGCTTAGAAATATAGTGATTCACTTATGAGAAGGAAAACACAGTACATTCCATGTTTGGAAGGTTGTCTTTTAAAAGAAACCAGGAGGCAATCATCTGTGGCTACACTTGGTAGGTAGAAGCAGGCAGATCTCTGTGAGTTCCAGGGCAGCCAGGAGTACACAAGGAAGCCCTGTCTTTGAAAAACCAAAAAAAAAAAACCAAAAAAAAAAAAAAAAAGAAAGACAAACAAGAAGGTATGAGCCAAAGTAGCAAAGGAAGGAGTGTAAGGAATTTGGGAGAGGTGTTTCCTTTTAGCTGATATTTACATTCAAGTTTTGGTTGTTGTGTTGGAAAAGAATTAGAAACGTTAATTCTCAGGAACTTTGCATTAAGAAGCTTAAACTTTTTCAAGTCTTGTAACTTGCTGTATCCTTTCTGCTGTTATTTAATAGTTCATGTTCTCCATCTTTGTTACCTCATGCTTTAATTAATTTATTTTTTTACTGAGGCGCTCTTGAATGAGATAGCCTAGCCTATCACTGTTAAGTATCCTGTCCTTAGTATTGAAGCCTGTTTTGATTGGCCTTGGCAGTGTGGATCACTATCATGGTCTCAAAGAACTAATGATAGAAATCAAAGTGATTTTTTCATTCATGAGAGCAGTGCATAGTTTCAATAAGTAATTTATTTCTATCCATTAATTTCCTACTCGTAATTTTCTAAGTATTGATAGTAAAAGACTCTGGCCTAACACTCACTTCTTTTTATTGTTGTTGGTTTTATAAAGACTGATTCCATTTGTTTTAAAAGTTATGTTTCTTAAAAGAATATATAACAGAGCTGGGCGTGGAGGAACGTGTCTTAATCCCTGCATTCAGGATGTAGAAACAGGCGGATCTCTGAGTCTGAGAACAGCCTGGTGGGCATAATGAGTTCCAGGACAGCGAGAAGGACGATAAAGTGAGACCCTGACTCAAAAACAAAAAACCAATAGATAAGTAAATTAATTAAATAATTGAAATAAACAGCAGAAAACCAAGGAAACATACTAGAATATTTTCTAAGTATCCAGCTGATTTCTGGTAGCTCAAATGTTTCTAACTCAGAAGCAACTTCTGAGACCCTAAAACACTTAAAAAAATACGTAACTACACACTTAGAGTTTTCTACATTAGTCCCCATAATACATATATTTCAAGGCCTATATGCATACAAATCTGATTTTCCCCCCATGTAGTCCGCAGCATTGTTTTGAGTTTAATTAGAGTACTGAGGTTGTTGAGCATGGACAGCAGGTGAGAGTGAAGACTCATGTTCAGAAATAGTGACGGTATTGACTGTAGCACGATGATGATGGGTGTGTAGACATACCCAATTCCAGGTAGCTAGCCGTTGTCCCGTGTGTGAGAACAGTAAGCAGCTAGTAGGTCTGGGACGGCATGATGCTGAGAGCTATTTGTATGAGTTATTTGACTTACTTTTCTACCTTATTTGTAAATTTTCTTCCTTTTTCATTTTGTATTAATCTACTAGTTTCATAAATTTATTGAAAATTTCTTTAAAAATTTAAGGTTTTCTTTTGTTTAAATTTTTTATTTATGTGAATGAATGTTTTGCTTAAATGTATGTATGTATGTATGTATGTATATATACCATTTGTGTACCTTGTTCCTGCAAATCCCAAAAGACGTCAGATCTTTTGAAACCCAAGTTGCAGATAGTTTTGAGCCTTTCTTAGGTGCTGGGAATGGAAGCCAGGTCCTCTGCAAGAGTAACAAGTGCTCCAAACCACTGGTGAGCTTTGTGTATGCCAGGCAAGCACTCCAGCAAATGAACCCAGGCCAGGCAGCATCCCCTTTCACTTTGATTCCTAAGCTACCTTACAACAAGAATGTAAATAAAATAAGCATAAAGTATCATTTTCAAGGGGCTGGAGAGATGGCTTAGCAGTTAAGAGCACTGGCTGCTCTTTCAGAGGTCCTAAGTTCAATTCCCAGCAACGACATGGTGACTCACAACCATCTGTAGTGATATCTGGTGCCCTCTTCTGGTGTACAGGCATACGTGTAGACAGAACACTGTATACATAATTAATAAATCAAGAATCATTTTCAGGAACATGCACAAAGTCCTGCATTCCATATCCAGAACATAAACCCAGGTGTGGTGGTGCATGTCTGTAATTCCTGAGCTTGGGGGTAGAGGCAGAAGGATAAGGACTTCAAGGCCAGCCTAGGCAATGTGAGGGCTTTTTTTTTTTTTTTTTAAATATTTATTTATTTATTATGTATACAATATTCTGTCTGTGTATATGTCTGCAGGCCAGAAGAGGGCACCAGACCCTATTACAGATGGTTGTGGTCCACCATGTGGTTGCTGGGAATTGAACTCAGGACCTTTGGAAGAGCAGGCAATGCTCTTAACCTCTGAGCCATCTCTCCAGCCCCAGGGCTTTTTTTTTTTTTTTTGAAAACTAATTATGGTTCCTTAATGGATCTGGAATTTGTTATTTTGAACAGTGCTCCACTAAAAGAATACAACCATAAGAGCAAGATGAGATCGTTCATTTGAATAATTAATGTAATTTTGGTTCCAGTGTTTGGATTTTTTTTCCTGTTTGGTAAGCATATAATATATAATGGTGAAAATCAGGAAAGGGTGGGGGAAGATACTTTCAAGTCTTACTTTTAATAGCTAAAGTTAGGTGTTTCTAAGACCGTCTACCTCTGTGGTTACTGATACTGTATCTATGTGAGATTCCACTTTGCTTTAGAGCTTTAGTAAGCTCTTAGGGAGTGCTTCCCTTCATGTTTCAGGACTACATCAGCTTCCCAGAGCACAGTGAATTTATGCAGCTGTGTCATGCAAGCTGGATGTATTGTTATACACTAATGGATGGACTCCTTTTTGTGAAAATACGATTTTCTCTCGGAGGTATTTGTGTCACTAATAAGTTATGAGTGCAAAAAAGTAACATTGTGAGTGTAAGATAGCATGCTGTTTGTAGTTTGAACACATAGAACTGATGCCTGGCTGTGATCAATACTGTTTCTGATGGATTGCTGTTGTTGGTCATGCGTACTCACTTTGTCACCTCCAGTAATAAATAGTACGTTAGGGCCCGTCAAAAGGTAAAATAGTTACTGTTCCTCACACACTAAACTTTGAGTTTATGCCAGGTAAGTTTCTGCTCTTTCCTTTTAGCAGCTATGCCTTTGCCTAAATTTTCCTGACAATTCCAGTATAAAAACGTCGGTCCTGGGCACACTGACTCACACCTGTGATCTCTCCTGGGAGTCCAAGGCCAGCCTGGTCTCATTAGTTAGCTTCACAAGAATGACCCTGTCTCAAAAAATAACTGTACCACATTGGTACCTCTATCTTTTTTGACTTGTGTGCCCATATTTTAACTTCATATTGGAGATGAATTAAATAATGTATGGATAGTCCCTTCCAGTAGTTTAAAGTACAATAAATACTATTTTAGTAACTATGTTTCAGAGCCTTTTACAAATCTTCTACAAAACTGTCTTTTGTAATTGACTTGAACTGGTTCAGTTCTTCTTTCACTCCTAGGGTGTGTGTAACGGAAAGTCTGGTAAACGTGGTGGCTTATGCCTGTAATCTCAGTACTTGGGAGGCTGAGGCGGGGAGAGTGCCATGAGTTCAAGGTCTGCCTGGGCTACATAGTGAGCTCCAGGCCAGCCTGAACTGATGCCTATCTCAAAAACAAAATGAGCAAAAAAGAGAAAGTGAAAAGAAAGAAAATGTAGTTGAAAATCTGTAATACGTAATAATTTACGTTTTGGATCATAGATGAATGTGGTCATGCATATGTGTGCAGTGGTACCTCATTGTTTGTATTGTACCTTTTGAATTCCGTCTTTTTGTTATTGAATAGCTTCCTTGGAAACTAACATTGTGCATAGTGTTTCACTATTAAACACTTTTATTATTAAACTTTACTATTTTGTTCACCATCTGCATGTTTCAGAGAGACTAGGGGTTTATCATGAAATTAGAGAAATTAGGACACATGAGCTTATAGCTATGATCATATTAATATTTTAGTGAATTTATTTGTTTTAAATGTTTTATACATTAATACATAGATAAATTTGGTAAATAACCTGACTTTATGTATTACTGTGTATGAATCTTGTCTAACTTTCCTTCGTAGATTTTTATGGAAACAGATGTCTTCATAGTTATCTATATGTTTCAGATTGCTAAGAAGCCTCGAACACCAACCTCTGGTCCAGTGATCACGAAGCTGATCTTTGCAAAACCAATTAATAGCAAAGCGGTCACAGGACAGACAACTCAAGTGTCACCACCAGTCATCACAGGTTATATTCCTTTATAGTCTATCAAACTATATGTATGTCTTTCTTTTAGATTTAGAGAAGCTCATTCTGCCACTTTAAAATGTTTTCCGTATAGCAATCAGCTTATTTATTAGTATTTTGTACTCTTTTTTTTTTATTAAAAATGGTTTTTCATACACTGTATTCTGATTACAGTTCTCCCCAACTCCTCCTGAATCCTCAGCCCTCCCAATTCCTCCCAGATGTTCCCCTCTCCCTTATTCCAGTTTTCTCTCTCTCTTTAGAAAAGTAGGCTAACAAAAAGCAAATAAACCAGAATGAAAAATAAAACAACAGAAAGCACAAGAAACACATACACAGATATATACACACAAGACAAAATCTATAAACACACAAGATGGGAAATTGTAACCCACTGCCTCTGCCTGAACCCCCTCCCCAGCCCCCACATGCAGTTCTTTGTGAACAGAAATTTGTCATGTTACCAAATGATAGTTACTTAAATAATAACAGAATTTAAGCTGTATTACATCTACAAGTACTCTCTAATGTGACCCAGTTCTTTATATTATATACTTTAAAACGTGTCATCACAAGGAACTATATCTGTTTTGTTATTTAACCTTCAAGTATTCTGTTAGGAATTGTGGTTCAGTTAGTAGAAAGGTTGGCTATGCCTAAAGACCTTGTGGTATCAATTCATGAAATACAGAACTAATACAAAACAGCGACAAAATCTCCAACAGTGCAGCTCTTCCTGATCAGCATGAATTAGTGCCATGGATGCTATTGTTGAGTCTTTGGGTCATTTATCATATGACACAAGCTAATCATGGTTTGCCTTGTAATTGCAGACAAAAGCAATAGAGATAGATACCTGTTGTGTTGCTAGAACTGTTGGTACTAAGCTCAGTTTGCAGAGATAATTTTGTCTTTTGTGGAGGAAGGGGTAGGATCTTGCTCTTTAGCCCTGGCTAGCCTGGCTAACTCTGTAGCCCAGGCTGGCTTCTGAATTCACAGTAGTCTTTCTCTCAAGGACTGAGGTTGTGAGTATTCACATCATGCCCAGCTTAGTTCCTTCTTTTATATAGTGCCTACATTTTTTTATATATCACATTTTAAGCTACAAAAGTAGTTGTCCTGTATTATAAGTAGTAGATTATATCATTTTTTATTGTAGCTAATGCTGTTTCAAAATGTTAAAGATTCTTTTTAAATGAGGGGGGTCTTTATTGAATTGATTTACCTATGTATAGTTGGTTTCTCAAAAAAAATTGATTTTGTCATATCCATGCTTAAAATATTTATTCTTGGCTTTGACTTATTCAAATGACAGTCTTTTCTTAGCCATTAGGATCTATTTATATCCTTTTTATTTTGCCTTCTAATAGCCCAAACCTATTTAACTTATCTTAAGCGATAGCAACTAGGTCATGCTCTCTTGGAACTGAGGGTCTTAGCAATGTTGCTCTTGCCTGGAGTGGCTTTCTTTGTCACCCTCGTGACTGCCTTGCTCCTCTCACCTCTTGGCCAATCTTAGACGTTATTGAAGTTTAATGAGGTGTCTTCATGTAATTTTTATATGTGTTCCGTCAGGATAGATTATTTCTGTCGTGTATTTACCTTACATTGCAGTTTGTTTTTTTTTTTTTTTGTTTTGTTTTTTTTTTTTTTTTTTTTTTTGGTTTTTCGAGACAGGGTTTCTCTGTGGTTTTGGAGCCTGTCCTGGAACTAGCTCTGTAGACCAGGCTGGACTTGAACTCACAGAGATTCGCCTGCCTCTGCCTCCCGAGTGCTGGGATTAAAGGCGTGCGCCACCAACGCCCGGCCAGTTTATTTGTTTTTGAGGGTCTCACCATGTAGCCCTGGCTGGCCTGGAACTCACTATGTAGAGCAGGCTGGCCTCAGACTCACCTCCCAAGTGTTGGGATTAAAGGTGTGCACCACCACACCTGGCATATGCTTAACTATTGTTTTTTAATGTTTTTATTGAGCTATACATTTTTCTCTGCTCCCCCCCCCCCACTTCTGCCCTCTTCCATGATCCCCATGCTTCCAATTTACTCAGGAGATCTTGTCTTTTTCTACTTCCCATGTAAATTAGATCTGTGTATGTCTCTCTGAGGGTCCTCTTTGTTGTCTTGGTTCTCTGGGGTTGTGAATTGTAGGCTTTTTTTTTTCTATGTGTAAAAGCCAGTTATGAGTGAGTACATATTATATTTGTCTTTCTGGGTCTGGTTACCTTACTCAGTGTTTTCTAGATCCATACAGATGCAAATTTCAAGATGTCATTTTTTTTAATCATTGTGTAGTAATCCATTGTATAAATGTAACACATTTTCTTTATCCATTCTTTGGTCAAGGGGCATTTCGGTTGTTTCCAGGTCCTGGTTATAATACATAATGATGCTATGAACATAGTTGAGCACATGTCCTTGTGGTACAATTGAGCATCCTTTGGGTATATACTCAAAAGTGGTATTGCTGGGTATTGAGGAAGGTTGTTTTTTAATTTTCTGAGAAATCGTTATACTGATGTTCAAAGCAGCTGTACCAGTTTGCACTCCCACCAGCAATGCAGGAATGTTCTCTTTATCCCACATCCTCTCCAGCATAAGTTGTCATCAGTGTTATTGATCTTATCTGTTCTTACAGATGTAAGATGGAATCTCAGAGTTGTTTTGATTTGCATTTCTCTGATGGCTAAGGATGTTGAGCATTTCCCTAAGTGTCTTTCAGCCATTTTAGATTCCTCTGTTGAGAGTTGTCTGTTTAGGTCTGTACCCCATTTTTTTTTAATTGGATTATTTGTTTTTTTGATGACTAGTTTCTTGAGTTCTTTGTATATTTTAGAGACCAGCTTTCTGTCTGATGTGGGATTGGTGAAGATCTTTTCCCATTCTGTAGGCTGCCATTTTGTCTTGTTGACCATGTTCTTTGCTTTACAGAAGCTTCTCAGTTCCAGGAGGTCCCATTTATTAATTGTTGCTCAGTGTCTGTGCTGCTGGGGTTATATTTAGGAAGTGGTCTCCTATACCAATGCATTCAAGTGTATTTCTCTTCTATGAGGTTCAGTTTGGTTGGTTTTGATCCATTTGGACTTGAGTTTTGTACATAGTGATAGATACGGATCTATTTTCATTCTACATATTGATATCCAGTTATGCCAGCACCATTTGTTAAATATGCTTTCTTTTTTCCATTTGATACTTTTTGCTTCTTTGTCAAAGTTAGGAGTTCATAGGTGTGTGAATGGATATCTGGGTCTTCTATTCGGTTCCATTGAGTCTCTTATCTGTTCTTATGCCAATACCAGGCTGTTTTCAGTACTGTAGCTCTGTAGTAGAGTTTGAAGTCAGGGATTGTGACGCCTCCAAAAGTTCTTTTATTGTACAGGATTGTTTTGGCTATCCTGGGTTATTTTGCTTTTCCATATGAAGTTGAGTACCATTCTTTTGAGGTCTTTGAAGAAATTTTGCTGGATTTTGATGGTCATTGCATTGAATCTGTAGATTGCTTTTGGTAACATTGCCACTTTTACTATGTTAATTCTACCTACCCAAGAGCATGGGAAATCTTTCCATTTTCTAATATCTTCATCAGTCTCTTTCTTCAAAGAGTTAAAGTTCTTGTCATACAGGTCTTCCACTTGTTTGGTTAGAGTTACTCTAAGATATTTTATGTTATTTGTGGCTATTGTGAAGGGTGATGTTTCTATAATTACTTTCTCAGCCTATTTATCATCTGTATAAATGAGGGCTACTGCTTTTTTTTTTTTTTTGAGTTACTCTTCTATCCTGCTACATTACTGAAGGTGTTATGAATTGTAGGAGTTCCTTGGTAGAATTATTGGGTTCACTTATGTAAACTATCATCAGCAAATAGTGAGAGTTTGACTTCTTTTCCAATTTGTACCCCCTTGATCTCCTTTTGGTGTCTTATTGTTCTAGCTAGAACTTCAAGAACTATATTGAATAGATACGGAGAGAGTGGACAGTCTTGTCTTGATTTCATTGGGATCGCTGGGAGTTTCTCATTTAGTTTGATGTTGGCGGTTGGCTTGTTGTATGTTATCTTTATTATGTTTAAGTATGTTCCTTGTATCCCTCTGCTCTTTTCAGGACCTTTGTCATGAAGGTATGTTGTATTTTATTGAAGCCTTTTTTAGCATCTAATGAGATGAGCATGTGGATTTTTTTTCCCAGTTAGTTGTTTATATGGTGGATTGCATTGATAGATTTTCGTATGTTAAACCATCCCTGCATCTCTGGGATGAAGCCTTCTTGGTCATGATGATGATTTTTCTGATGTGTTCTTGGAAACGGTTTGCCAGTACTTTACTGAGTATTTTTGTGTCAAAGTTGATGAGTGAGATTGATCTGTAGTTTTCTTTCTTGTTTTGGGTATCAGGGTAATTGTAGCCTTGTAAAAGGAATTTGGCAATGTTCCTTCTGTTTCTACTGTGTGGAATAATTTGAGGAGTATTGGTATTAGTTCTTTGAAAATCTTGTAGAATTCTGCGCTGAAACCATCTGGTACTGGACATTTTTGGTTGGGAGACTTGTTGACTGTTTTTCTTTAGAGGTTATAGGTCTATTTAATTTGCTTATCTGATCTTGATTTAATTTTGGTAAGTGATATTTATCCAGAAAGTTGTCCATTTCCATTTTCCAACTTTGTGCAGTACAGGTTTTCAAAATATGACCCGATGATTCTCTGGGTTTCCTTGAGTCTGTTCTTATGTCCCCCTTTGCATTCTGATTTTATTAGTTTGAATATTCTCTCTGTTCCTCTTGGTCTGTTTGGCTAAAGGTTTGTCTATTTCATTGATATTTCTCAAAGAATCAACTCTTTGTCTCATTGATTCTTTGTATTGTTTTCTTTGTTTCTGTTTTGTTGATTTCAGCTCTCAATTTGATTATTTCCTGCCATCTGGTCCTTCTGGGTGAGTTTGATTCTTTTTGTTCTGTTAACTCATTGGTGTGGGATTTCTCCAGCTTATTTATGTAGGCATTTAGTGCTATGAACTTTCTTCTTAACACTGCTTTCATTGTATCCCTAAATTTGAGTATGCTGTGTGGTCATTTTCATTGAATTATAGGAAGTTTTTAATTTATTTCTTCTTTGACCCATTGGTGATTCTGATGAGCACTGTTTTTATTTTCATGCGTTTGTGGGCTTTCTGGAATTAGTGTTGCTATTAAATTCTAATTTTAAGCCATGGTGATTCAATAAGATACAGAGGGTTATTCCAATTTTTTTTTTTAATCTCTTGATGTTTGCTTTGTTATCTAGTATGTGGTCAGTTTTTGAGCAGCTTTTGTGAGGTGCTGAGAAGGAATATCCTTTTATATTTGGATGGAATGTTTTGTAGATTTCTGTTAAGTCCATTTGAGTCTTAACGTCTGTTAGTTCCCTTATTTCTCTGTTAAATTTCTGTCTGGGAGACATATACTTAACTTTAGTTAAATTTTTTTTGTTTGTTTTGGTTTTTTTTACATTAACTTATAACTTGCCCCCTAGTTATACTCTATTTTTATACCTGGGTCCTTATTGGTCTCCCCTAATACAGTTAGGGTTTTCTTGATAGTATTTTTTCTTCCTTCCTTCCTTCCTTCCTTCCTTTCTTCCTTCCTTCCTTCCTTCCTTCCTTTTCTTTTTTCTTCCTTCCTTTTCTTTTTTCTTCTTTTTTTGAGAGAGGGTTTCTTTATATAACCATGTCTGTATTAGAACTAGCTCTATAGACCGTGCTGGGCTTGAATTCATAGAGATCCACCTGCTTCTGTCTTACAAGTGCTAGGATTAAAAATGTATACAACTACTTCCGGGAGATAGTAATTTTTTGTTCCTTTACCATTTAGTTCTTTAAGGATTACTTTATTTTAAAAAGTTTTCCCAGTGAGGGCCCAGTGAGATGGCTTAGAAGGTAAAGACACTTGCTGCCAAGCCCCAGAGCCTGAGATCAGTGTTGATGAAGGAGAGACCCAATCCTAAAAGTTGTTCTCGGACCTCAAAGTGTGCTGCACCATAGCACAATAAATACATATTAAAAATTTCCCATGTAAGTGGCTTGCTCAGTGGCATTGAGTACATTCACATTGTTGTACAATGTGTTGTCAGCCCTTTTCATCTCTAGAACTTTTCAACTTGGAAAACTCTAGACTCATTAAAAGTTATTCCTCATTCCTCCCCTGTCTCCACACCTGGCACCCAGCGTCCTGCTTCATGTAATTCTCAGTGTCCTGTGTGTCTGTCCAGATGAATCGTGTAGCATTGTTCTATCACTGGTGGTTTCATCTGCTAATGTCTTCAGGTCCATCTCTGTGACTGTGTTTAAATGACCTCTATTAGAAGGCAGAGCAGTACATTCTGTGTATCTACAAGATCACTCTCTTCTGTTCGCTGCGTTGTCACTGGAGCTGTTCTTCAATGAGTGCTATTGAGGGAGTATATATCTTAAGACTGTAGAGTAATATGAAACGCTGTTGGGAGATTGGGCTGTTAGTCATGGCTCTTGCGTTGATTTTCTCTATGATCTTGGGTAAATGTATTATTTGTTTATCTTGTGAGAGAGGCGTGTTCACATGTAGTCTTATTTAGCCTGGGTGGGGCTCAGCTCACTGTGTAGCTGAGGCTGACCTTGAACTGTTGGGATTATAGGTATATGATACTATACACCTAGTTTTGTTTGTTGTCTTTAAAATATGAGTGCCATCACCTCATGTGATTAATGAGATTAGAAGTCTGTATTATGAAAGCTTCTAAGATGCAGGGTATTTTCATGTTAGCATAGTTTATTGTTGTGTGAAATACTCACTAATGAATTGATCTCTCTTAGAATTTGGTCTTAACTGGGCATGGTGCCATATGTCTATATTCTCATTTGGAATGCTGAGCCAGGAGGATTACTGTGGGTTTGAGACCAGAGGGTTCCAGGACAACCTGGGTTACAGACAGACCCTGTCTCAAAAAACCCAAACAAATCAAAAACAAGCAAAAAAGTCTATAATTTACTTTCAAGGTAAAATTACATTGCTTGTATACTTCCTTGAATTTACAGAGTTTAAGATGAATAGGATTAAGGGTTAGATCAGAAAATCATAAATGCCCTGAATATGGTGGCTCATGCCTCTAATCCCAACATTTTAGAGGCTGAGACAGGAGGGTTGCTGAGTTCTAGGAAAGCCAGGACCCGACAGTATTAAATTGTCTCAAAAGAAAAGAAATGGCAGCATCTGGCATGATGACCAGTGGGCAGTGGCTCCTACCACCAAGTCTCACCACCTGGGTTTGATCCCTGAGGTCCTCGTGGTGGAAGGAGAGAGCTCACTCACGCACATCATGGCCTGTGAGCAACCAAAATCTTGTCACTAAATGAATTTTTTTTTTTTTTTTTTTTTTTTTTTAAGAAGAGGAAAGTTCTAGGAAGGTGAGCATCCAAACAGACTAGGCTCCCACAAAGCCAGAACATGCAATAGGAACAAAACCCAGTGCCATTGTCCTTGGCTTCTCAGTCAGCCCTCATTGTCAGCCATGTTCAGAGAGCTCGGTTTGATTGATCACATGCTCCATCAGTCCCAGTTCAGCTGGCCTTGATGAGCTCCCATTAGATCAGCCCCACTGTCTCAGTGGGTGGGTGCACCCCTCGCGGTCCTGACTTTCTTGCTCATGTTCTCCCTCCTTCTGCTTCTCATTTGGACCTTGGGAGCTCAGTCCAGTGCTTCAATGTGGGTCTCTGTCTCTATCCTCATCCATCGCCAGATGAAGGTTCTATGGACTGGAGAGGGAGGGGGAATGGGGGGAGGGGAAGGGAAATGGGAGGAGGGGAGGAGGTGGATATTTTTAATAATAATAATAAAAGGTAAACAAATATAAAAATAAAAAAAGAAGAGGTAAGTTATAAATGCTACCTTGAGAAAAATTTAGTGGATTCCTCAAAAAGAACAACTTGAATTTTGAAGTATATCACAAAATATTCAAATATTTGGGCAGAGTTTGCATCAAGCTGAATTTGCTCCTGTGCTGTATCGTGCAGGGTTTCAGAAGGAACCTCTCCCCGCCACAGCATCAACAGGTTGCTTGCTTTGTCTTCCTCAGAGGGTGGTTCTTCTTACCCTAGGAGAACATCAAGGCTTTATTGGCCAGTTAGGTGGCAATCCCAAACTGCCAACTAGGCACCAGGATTTAAACAGCCTGTGTTCTCTGCTTGATACTTAAGAACCAGAGTCATTTTGGGGTTTAAATTTGATGTCCACAGCCCTTGGGAGCCAGCATAGGCTATCTAGGCATATCTTAATTTTTTTACCTGGTGGAAAAAAATGAGGTGCTCAAGGCCATCCTTGTTTATACTGTGTAAGATTCTAGGCCAGCCTGGGCTACCCAAGAGCCTGTCTTCAACTCAAACTCTAAACTAGAAACCTGAAATTCCCTTTGTAGCTCAGGGTCTTTGTATGGGTTATTCCCCCACTTAATGTCCATTCAGGAATAGCACAGGAGTAGAAGAGATAGGATTCCCTCCTACCCCATCCTGCCCCTCATAGGACCTACACTGTAACACATGTACTGACCTTCCCCTTGAATTGCCTTGAGACCAAGTTCCTGGAAGGCTTGTTGGGAGGGAGGTGTACTTCCAGGGTCCTCAGAGAGATAGGTGAACAACACAGACCTTCACACTCACATTTTGTACACACATAAAATAATAAATCTTATTTTAAAAGCAAAATTATACACTTAATTTTTGTGTGGGGGTGTGTGTGCCCAGACATGCACACAAGGTGAGTACAAGTCTTTGTATACCTTAGAGTATGTTGGAGGTCACCATGTGGGATCAAGGACCTTTCTCAATGCTTGCTCCCCCAGGCTCAGCAGCAGGCACCTTACCATCAAGCATCTCACTAACCATAATAAACCTAAGAGAAAAAGTGAAGGAGTTACAGGTGGGGTTTCCAAAATCCAAATAGGGCTCCTGGAGATTATTCACAAAATGGAATAACTTTCCACTGAGGCAGAGGGATTCACCCCTTCCTCAAGCATGTGAGAGGTCATTATTCTCATAGCTCCCATTAAATATTGGGAACAGTAGCCAATAATGCAGGGTAAGTAGGCGCAGATGTAACTTGCTGATAGAACACTTGTCTGAAGTGCTAGACACAGGTTTGCTCTACAGGAACTCACATCTCTATCCCAGAAGGTAAAATCTGGGAACAGGAGCACTGAGAGGGCACTCATTGTTAATCCCTACCTGGGACTGAAGCTACTGCTGCTGAAGTAGTCTGACCATTTGGCTGTGCCCAAGCCCTGGCACCTCAACTGGCATGCCTGCCCAAGCTGGCCTCCTGGATACCCAGCTGCTGTCAGGGACTTCCACTCTACTTCCTAGTCCCTTCTGTTCCTGAGTGCACGGGGACAACCTCCAGATGGTGTAGAGAGGCCCAACATTACTCTCAGTGGCCTTGTTTCCAGGGGAACCCTGGCTCGCAACAGTCCTAGGAGAACACCCGGAGTTGATGTGTTAAGGGCCCGGGATCTGTGAATAGCACAGTGGACTGCAGGAAGAAGAAATTACACTTTCAGTTTTCTTCTTTCTCCACAGTTTGCTTTAAATTTTAAATTGTTACTGTGTCAGTAGTGTGGGTGTATGGAAATCAAGGACAACTTTCAGGATATGGTTTTTCTTTGCAAAATAAAATGAGGATTGACCTCAGGTCATCAGGTTTGTGTGGGAAGCACCTTTACCCACTGAGCCATCTTGCCAGCCCTTTCCAACATAATTTTTGCCCTTTTTAAAATGAGTTCACTTTAAGTGATTTTTTTTCCCTCTAGTATTAATTAACTATCTTTAAGAATTGAGATTGCCTATACAAGTGTTTTCTGAGGGCTGAAGAGGTAGCTCAGTGTACACTGCTCCAGTCTTGCTCTCAACATCCACATAGGATGTACCTCCAGCCTTCTGGCCTGGGGCATTCACTCTCCTGCACGAATGCATACTTAGACACACACAGATGGAGATGCGGCCTAGTGGCAGGTGTGTAGGAGTCTGCCTACATACCTGTATAGATTCAGTTTTTTATTTAAAGAAATTAACTTGATGAAATTTGATTACACTCTTAAATCAGCTTAAGCAGTCATTAGATCTTGACCAATCTTATTTCATAAACTCTCTATCCCTTTCATCCAGGTTTGTTTTAAAGCAATTTCAGATACTAAAGTTTTGACCTGTAAATATTTCAGCCTTACTCTATAGCATAAATAAGTATATTTATAAAACTAACCATAACAGTATCAGTACTCATAAAAAAACAGTGACCTTAATGTTATTTTCTAAGAACATAAAACACTACTGTCAATTTCAGTTTAACTGAAATCATTTTAATGTTAATATTTTTAAATAATTAGTGTTTTATTATTGATTATGCTGTTTTTAATTTTTTTATTAATGTATTTATTTATTAAAGATTTCTGCCTCTTCCCCGCCACCACCTCCCATTTCCCCCCCAAAAATTTTTTAAGTTCTATAAAGAAATTTTACCATATTTTTTATCATGCATATCAAAACTCATGCTGAACCATGAGTTCTGTATATCAAAGGAGGCTTTATTTTTGTACTTAACTTTTAGTCTTTGGTTACCAGTTAAACAAAAACTCACACAAGCCGGGTGGTAGTTATACAAGCCTTTAATCCCAGCACTCAGGAAGCAGAGACAGGCAGAACTGAGTTCTAGGCCAGCCTGGTCTACAGACTTGAGTTCCAGGACAGCCAGTGCTACAAAGAGAAACCCTGTCTCAAGAAAAAAACAAAGCAGAACCCAAAAACCTCACCCAAATGCTACAATACATACAATTGTTAAAAAATAATAAAAATAAGACCTTTTTAAAAAAACGAATGTTTCCCGAAAGATAATACCTATTTAATATGAAATATTAATACCTAAGACAATGGATATTTTTATGAAACTTCATTGCTATAATAACTTCATAATGATGGTTGTTGGAACTTTAGGCTCGTTCCTCAGGCATTTACTTTGCAAAGCACATACACAAAAAATTAAAAATTACCTTATTTTTTTATTAAAATATTTATTTATTATGTATACAATATTCTTCCTGCATGTATGACTGAAGGCCAGAAGAGGGCTCCAGACCTTATTACAGATGGTTGTGAGCCACCATGTGGTTGCTGGGAATTGAACTCAGGACCTTTGGAAGAGCAGGCAATGCTCTTAACCACTGAGCCATTTCTCCAGCCCTACCTTAGTTTTTAAGTTGGTTGATTGATGGAGTGGATGTGTGGAGGTCAGAAGACAACTTGTAGGGATTGATGTTCTGCTTTCCATGTGGGTCCCAGGAGTCAAACCCACTGGGCCATTTCACAGGTCCTAAAATGTTTTTAAATTAATAAATTAAGAAAACTTGATTCCCTTTTAGAAATGTTCCTGCTTTGAACTGCTCAGTTCCTTTGTGTAAAGGAGCCTCCTTGTTATCATCCCGTTAGCTTTTGCATCTTCTCTCTCCCTTGCTAGCTGAGGTTTGAGCCTAGTACCTGGGTTAGAGGGACTGTAGAGGGCGTTTCCGTGCTGTCTCCACTTCTTAAGTCCTTACACCTTCCCTCTTTGCCAGTGAGTTTGGTTACCCCACCCTCGGTGACTTCAGGCTCCTTTCTGTTGAGAGAGTGTTCTTAGTAGGAAATTTTTGTCAGAAGTTCTTTCATAGTGCTGGGCTTAATGACCCCCCCCCACTTCTGTGCATTTGATATGGTCAATTGGTTTTGTTTCTTCAACCTGGCAGCATGGGATAATCTTGATTCAGGATTCTCAGGAGAATCTTGATTTTTCTGCCAAAATAATCTCCAAATTGTTTCAAAGAAAAGTTTTTTTGTTTGTTATTCATACTTCAGAATTATCTGAATGTCCATTTGCAGTTCAGAGGATTCCCCTCATGGTCACTCCCACCTCAGACACAGCAGAGGAAAGGACTCTAGAAGGGCTTATTCATAGCTCAGTTGCCAGTGGTCATCACATGACCCCAATTAGCCCCAAGACTGGAAGGGTATCCAGCCAGAGTACAGTACTACCGTGTGCCCCGAATGGGGGAGCATCAGATTTCTTGTGAGCAGCAGTAGTGACTGTTCAAGAATGTAGAGATCTAGGGCTGGGGCTGACCATGGGTGAAGGTAGGTGAAGGAAAGAGTCAGACCTTAGAATTAGACATCTAGAATGGCTTTGTATTCTTTTCTTGCCCAGGATAAAACTCTCTGATATTTCACCTATTGAAATATGGCTTCCAGTTCCCTAAGTCATCCAGACCCCCTGCATTTCCCGGGGTTGTTCAGAGGAGTTATTGTGCAAGACAGCGTGAAGTGTGGCATCTGGCCCGAGCAGCTAGATGAAATTTTCTTTCCCTTCGGTGCCTCTAAAATGAGTGTTCGGGTTTGTCCATTCAATTATAGCTTTTATTTTATGTGTGTGTGGTCATATTTGTGTGGGTACCTTTAGAGGCCAGGAAAGGGCATTGGATCCCCTAGAGCTGAAGTTACAGTGAGTTCTGAGCCACCTGATGTGGGTGTTGGGCTCTGGCTTTGGTTCTGTGGAAGAGTAGCAAGTACTCTTAATCACTGAGCCATCTCTCTGGTCCCCGGTAACTGTTTTTATAAGTGTCTGTATGAGTTTTGTTTTTGTTTTTTGAGTCAAAGTCTGATGTATTCCTGGTTAGCCTATTGCTGTGTAGCTGAGAATGAACCTGGATCTTCAGGTCTTTACCTTCCAAGTGATGTCTCACTTGGTTGATGAGGTTCTAGGGAGAGATCCATGGCTTCTTGCATGCTAACCAGGCCCTCTACCAACAAAGCTGTGTCCCAGTAGAACTGTAGATTTAAATTTTCCCTGAAAAATTGTTCAAATAGGAAGTCAGCTGTAGTACACAAAAAGTACAGCTAGGAAGACAGCCGTGGAACAGGGAAATACAGCTAGGAAGACAGCCGTGGAACAGGGAAGCACAGCTAGGAAGACAGCCGTGGAACGGGGAAGCACAGCTAGGAAGACAGCCGTGGAACAGGGAAGTACAGCTAGGAAGACAGCCGTGGAACAGGGAAGCACAGCTAGGAAGACAGCCGTGGAACGGGGAAGCACAGCTAGGAAGACAGCCGTGGAACAGGGAAGCACAGCTAGGAAGACAGCCGTGGAACAGGGAAGTACAGAGGCTGAAGCAGACTCGGGGCAAAAGTCCTGAATTGTCCCAAGCTTACTCTGATAGAAATAGCTATGTTTCAGAGCATATTCTTGATAATTCTTAGGTTCACTATACTCCTTAGGGTCTAACTAATGTCTCTAAAGTCATGTATGTGACACTAAAGTCCTTGTATATGTAGGTTATCATCGTGTAAGGTTTTAAACTGTTACTAACAACAGTCAACCGGTGTGCTGCCTCTCATTTGCAGGTAGGGTTCTTTCACAGTCTACTCCTGGAACTCCATCAAAGACCATAACTATATCGGAAAGTGGCGTTATTGGATCAACTTTAAATTCTACAACACAGACACCAAATAAAATAGCCATCTCACCTTTGAAGTCACCAAATAAGGTAAAAAAGGAAATCAGCCACAAATGCCAAATACTGGGGTTGCTGCATTTGTTGTCTTCAAGTAACTTCAAATACTTTAGTTTTCATATATTCCCAAGCAGATAAAAGGCGCTCAGTGAATACACAATTAATTTAGTAATCAAATTGTTTTCTTTCTTTTATCGCTTGTTTGTTTAATACTGGATCTACTCTGTAGTGCTGGGTGACTGGCCTAGGACTCAAAATCCTTCTGCTTCTGCCTCCAAGGTGTGATTATAAGCATTGTGATGAAGGATTCATATTCCCCCTCTCTGAGCAACACCCTCAACCACAAACAAGAAGTTTTTGCTAGTAAAGATTTTATTTTAAACACTTGGTAACAGAGTAATCATTGGTGATTTTTATGGCCCATATGAATATACAGTTTTTTTTTTTAATGAAGTATTTGATGCACTTAGTTATTCTTCAGTTCGTATTTAACACACTTACACTTGGGTAATAATAAACACATGTAGTGGGTTTGCAGTTATAAAATGCTAAGCAGCCATTTCTTGATGGAAACGTGAGTTGTTGCTGGCTACCATTCAGCACTAGAAAAGAATATTAGATGTTGCCAAGCATATTGTCTATATACTTGAGGCTAAACTACATTTTATTGAAAGTATTTGAAAGCTTTTCATGATTTGTTTTTATTCTAAGGTGGTAAGTATCTAACTTACTTCCCTAAGACATATTAATGTCATTATACCAGTGTAGAAAAGCATACAAAGCAGGTTTATTTTAAAAAGTCACTTGGGTAGAAAACATTTTTTTCACTGTGAGATGCCACCCTATAACTCTGGAAAGACATTATCTTTTGTCCCTGACTTCTTCCTTGATTTGCAATTATTCATAAATTTAAAATATATATATATATTTATGTAATAAAATATAATATGTAAATATGATACCTCATACAACTTACTTAAGTAGGCATCCACGTGCAAATGAAATCAGCTTATTCATGCATATGAACACTGGGGCTAAAATACAAATAAGGGTTTAATTTTAAGGAGTAGAGGAAGAAAGAACTTTAGATGGAAACAGTGAAAGTTGTGTGCAGAATCTTAATGATTGCAGGCAGACTAATACGTGTATGTGTGTGTATGTGTGTGTGTGTATGACTAAGATTTATACAGCGTAGGCTATTCTTGTTTTATTTTGTCTTCAGAGTTTTTCTATGTAGCTTAGGATGGCCTTGAACTCAAGGCAATCCTTCTGCGTCAGCCTTCTGAGTGCTGGGATTACTGACATGTGCCACCACACCTGGCTTTGAAAGCTCTACTGGAAGAATTACTGTCTTCAGGGACTTGTGCTGTTTGCAGTGCGCCTCACCTTGTCTGCACATTAGAATCACGGGAAATTCTCATCCCAGAGTGTCTGATTTATTCTCTCTGGAGTTTGGTTTGATATCAAGATTTTGAAGCTGCCCTTGAGTGATTCAAATGGGCACTTAGACTGAGGGCCACTGTTCTGAATAATAAGAGGTTGCGTATTTATAAAGGAGACCTGCTGAGTTGTAGTAGACAGTTTGGTAGAAGATGTAGATCCTGAGGGAGATCAGTCAGAGTCGGGTTTGTCTGTGCTTCAGAAGCACCTAAGGGCCCTCTTTAAAAACAAAACAAAATAAAACAACCCAAAACTAATGTCTGACTTCCTTCCATATACTGTTTAAATTAGAATCTGTAGGCTAGGTTAGATATTTTCATTCCACGTTGTAGGTGGGAGTAGAGAATCACTGAGTGGAATTATGAAAAGTAGCTAACTGGCTTCCGGCAGGGCAGTTGTTGTCCTTATCTGCCGCTTCCCGCCCAGCCCAGTGGTGTGTGTCAGAGGGAGATGTGTCCTGGGCTCTTTCATTAAGTTCCTTTCTTTCTGTTGGCGGAGGCTGCTTATTCATTTTTTGGGGGGGACAACCTTGTTAACATTTCAGACAGATCTCATGTTCTTCTCCGTCTCTGAGATTAAATTACTGCTCTTATTGTAGAAATCTAGATGCCAGTACTTTCTCAACTCCCTTGAAAACTGCAGCTGTTTCTCACTGCAGGACAAATTTCTTCTGTTGTGTTTTTTTCAGTAATCGTGAAATTTCATATTTATTAGACATGCAAACATTGAGTTAATGAAATGTTCTGTTTTATTTATTTCTCCTTGCTTTAAGTCATTGAATCTCAACCTGTGGGTCTTGACCCCCCCCACATGTTTTGTACATCAGATATCTTACATATCAGATATTTGTCTTATGATTCCAGTTGTGAAATAGCAATGAAATACTTTTGTGGCTGGAGTTTTCACCGCGGGAGAAACTGTATTAAAGGGCCAAAGCATTGCCAAGGTTGAGAACCACTATTTTTTTATGTTTTACTTTTTGTTGTTGTTGTTGTTTTTCAAGGCAGGGTTTCTCTGTGTATCCATCCTGGCTGTTCTAGAACTCATTTTGTAGACAAGTTTTACCAATTTCATCCTGTTTTCTGTCCTTTAGTGTATCTTTTATTCTGAAATCATAGTATTCCTTTTAGAGTTATTTGTTACGTTATATTTCAATTTCCTAAATCCAGTGTTTTAACACACAAAACTAATTAGAAGAAGCAGCAGCAGAGATTAATTGCTGCAGTTCCAGTTGATGCATAAAATCCCTGATAATATCCATCTTCTACTTTGGTAAAAAGAAATTTGAGCCAGGCGGTGGTGGTGCACGTCTTTAATCCCAGCACTGGGAGACAGAGGCAGGTGGATCTGTGTGAGTTTGAGGCCAGCCTGATCTACAAAGTGAGTTCCAGGGCAATCAGGGCTACCACAGAGAAATCCTGTCTTGAAAAAAAGATAACAACAAAAAAAGAAATTTGAAGCTGCATAAATACGATACTCATAATTTGAAAAGGAAGAAAAATGTTAGATTCCATGTACCAGCGCAGTGTTGAATGGTAATAGTTACTTTTGATACTTGATCAATTCTGCAGATCTGAGTTAATGCCCAGCAAGAAAACGAAATAAGGAATTAAGATGAATATGAAAACATATCACAGTTTTCTCATTTACAATCATGCAATTACAAAACACAAAGACCACAGCTGAACTATTAGAATTAAAGTTTAAGTTTAGCAAGATGACCAGTGTGTGCTGTTTCTTTCAGGACTTGGAATGTGTTCAGTGGATGCGGTGCTTGCCTAGTGTACCTGAACCCTGGGTTCAGTCTGCAGTAGGGAATAAAACGGGGCATGGTGACACACACCTGTAATCTCAGTGGAGGCTGCTGGCCTAGAAGCTGGAGGTCAACCCAAGCCTCAATTTGACACCAGCTTGGGGTCATGTCTTTAAAAAAAAAGTTCGTGTGTGCCTGCACACACCCCTCCCCGATGTGAGCTCATTATGTATACTTTGGTACTGGGAATTAAACCAAAGGCACACATGTTCTGAGCCCATGTTATATCACTGACCACTATGCTCCAGCTTCATATAACCAATGCTTTATAGTTTTTATTGTAGAACGCTCTCACTTTTCAGGCTAAATATATGCATCAGTATTGGGGGTTTGTTTCGGTGGCCAGTGTAAATGCGATGGCTTTCCTGACTTGAGTCTCGGACACTTGCTACTGTTGGCCTTTTATCTGTTGACAGTGCGTCCTGAAACCCTTGATTTCTTACTTAGTGTTAGTTAGGTGAGCCAAAGAGCGTGTCATCTACCGATAGTGACAATTTGACTTCCTCTTTCCCGGTGTGTATAGTGTTTCTCTTCCCTGTCGTTTTACTTGGCACTTCATTGAGTAAAATAGTGGCAGTGAACATTTTCTTGTTTGAGATTCTTAGAAAGAAAGTTCCCGGTTCTTCTTTATCAATAGCAGAACTAGCTCTTGGAATTTGGACATGGCTCTATATGTTTAAGTAAGTTCTGTTTCCTGAAATCTCTATTCCAAAGGGTTACTAAATTTACAACGTTCTTTTTTGTGTGTCTGTTGAGATGATCACATGGTTGGTTGCAATACAGTTACTGATTTGTATGTTTTTGTAGTTTCTGTCTTACTTTGTAGTTCAGGCTGTTCGGGAGTTCTCTGTGTTGCCCAGATTAGCATTAACCCATGGCGGTCCTCTTCTCTGCCTGAGTGCTGCAGGTAATAATTCTGGGGAGTTTTGTTGTTAGTGTTGGAGTTGTTGTTTCATGTCCTGGGGACCTAACTTAGGGCTTTACACTTGCTAGGCAAACACTGTGTTAATGACCTATACCCCTTGCTCAGTGGGCTCGTAGTTTTGTTGAGGATTTTTGCATCTATGTTTGTCAAAGATACTTGCTTATAGGTTTTTTTTTTTTGTATTCTTACTTGCTTTTGGTGTTGGAATAATACTGGCCACATAGAATACCTTTGGAAGAATTCCTTTATTTTATAATTATTATTTATTATATTTATTATTCCATTATTATTCCTATATTATTTTTTGTACTAATTTAAGCAAAATTGGTGTGTGCTGCAAATGTTTTAGTTGAATTTTACAGGGAAGCTATCTGACCCTGCCCCTAACTTTGGGAGCAGGGAAGAAAGGATTTGGTACTGATGGGGAAACTGATTTAGTTTTCTTGCTTGTTATTGTTCTCTTCAGGTTTTCTGTTTTTTTCAGGATCCAGGCATAGTAATTTACTTGTATTCAGGATTCTGTGTTGATTGACAGTTTTTGTGGAGTTGTACATGGTCATTCCTAATGATCCCTGTATTCTTTAGATGACAGTTGTAATCTCTCCCTTTTTACTATGATTTTTTTTTTTTGAGATAGTATCTTATTAAGTAACCCAGGCTGGCTTCATGTTTTCTCTAATATCCAGGTTAACCTGGAGTTGGCAGTTCTCTTGCCTTGATGTTGTTTTCCTGATAAACTGCTCTGAGACTAGTAAACTAGTAAGAGTAGATGGGGCCAGGCTGGCCTCGAACTCACAGAGGTCCGTCTGCCTCTGCATCCTGAATGTGGGATTAAAGGCTTTTTTTTTTTTTTTTGCTGGTGTTTTAATTTTTATTGTAGTATATTTAGTGTGTGCACTTCTGTGTGTGTTGGAGTGTGCATGGAAGTCAGAGGACAGTTTGCTGGAAGCTTCACATATGTTCAGCAAGTTCTTGACCATTGAACTATGTCCCTATACCTGATATGATGATCTTTCTTTTTTTTTTTTTTTTTTTAATTTATTTATTATGTATACAATATTCTGTCTGTGTATATGCCCACAGGCCAGAAGAGGGCATCAGACCCCATTACAGATGGTTGTGAGCCACCATGTGGTTGCTGGGAATTGAACTCAGGACCTTTGGAAGAGCAGGCAATGCTCTTAACCTCTGAGCCATCTCTCCAGCCCCCTGATATGACGATCTTGAAACAAAAATTTTTAAACTGAGACTAAGAATTCAGCAGTTTAGGGCTGGAGAGATGGCTCAGCTCAGGGGTTAAGAGTGCAGGCTGCTCTTCCAGAGGTCCTGAGTTCAATTACCAGCAACCACATGATGGTTCGCAACCACCTATAATGAGATCTGGCTCCCTCTTCTGGCCTGTAGGCAAACATCCAGACAGAATGCTGTATACATAATAAATAAATAAATCTTTAAAAAAAAAATCAGAAGTTTAGATGCATATTAAGAACAAGGATCCTTCCTTCCTGAATTTCCTGTCATTAGACCCACATTTAAGAAAATCCAACAGTAAATTCTTGAGGCGAAAGGTAAAGTAAGAAACATGGAGAAAAGGACAATAAAAGTAAGTTTTTTGTAGATGTGGCAAAATTAACATCATATTAATGTTTATGTGTACGCATGTCAGGATCAAGTCTAGGTCCTGTGCATGCTAGGCAAGTAAGAACTGTACCGCTGAGCAACTTTCCCAGAGCTCATAAAATATGTAGCCTCAAAGAAGGCAAAAGAGAGAGAGAGAAAAACAAAAAAAGGTTAAATGATCTGATTCGAGATTACAGTGACTTTTAAATATGTGTGCATGTACAAAATGTAAACAGACGTGGGCCAGCAAGATGACTTCGTGGGTTAAAGTGCTGGCTGTACAGGTATTGCAACCTGAGTTGATCACCAGGGAGAGAACTGACTTGTACCCCCGACCTCTGACTTCCACATCCACGTGTATCCGTGTACACTTAGACATACACATCATACCCACACATATATAATAATAATAAATAGTTATTTTTAAAATGTAGACAGATTTGTGTACTGATGTAAAATGTAGTCAGAACTGACTTATTCAGTTTAAAACCAGTTACGTAAGACTTGTAAGAGTGGTAGCTTCAAGCTTAAGATAAAGAAAAGTTTAATATTTAAAAATTCTAAGTTTTTGTCTTTAAGATTTTATGTGTCTGAGAGCTTTGCCTTCCTGTATGTCTGTGCACTGTGTGTATTTCTGGTAACCATAGAAGCCAGAAGAGGCCCGCAGATTCCCTGGAACTGGCCCTATAAAGGAAGGTCGTGAGCTAGCTTCTCTGCAAGAAGAGCAAGTGCTCATAACTACCGAACTATCTCTTTAGTTACCCTACCCCGTTTTTAAGCCTCTCCATTGCTAAATAAGCATTCTACTTCCGAGCTCTGCCCTGAGTCCCTATGAGACAGAAAAAGTGTGAATAAGTGAATTAGATTCTTTACCATATGGTGGTTGTCTGGGTGAGGGCTTCTGTAGACTAAGTGGGGAATTTATGTAATACCTTAGGAAATAATAGATTACAAGAGATCAAACTATATTTTATTTATCTATTATTTCTAGTAGGGTTTGACTGTGTCACCCACAGCGGCCTTGACAAACTCACCTCTGGCCTCAGCCTCTGCATTGCTGAGATTGCCAAGTGTCCATCCTGCATACCAGTTCACCTTTGCTTGTGTTGACAGTGCGTGTTAAACATGAGTCACGTAAACTCAGGGCATCTCATGAGACTAGTTTTATGGACTGCTTCCTGGGAAGTGTCAGCTTACTGTCTAGGAGAGAAAATTATTGAAATGATTTGTAAAATTTTAGTCAGATTTGTTATACCTAACAGTTAGTTTGTCTAGAGTCTAGATAACCTTTAACTGGAATGACTTTGAACAGTATTTGGCACTGTAGGTTTGTGTGGCCAGGTGGTGGGGGTTGTGGTCTTCCAGAATCAACTAAACTTGATATGGGGACAGAATGACCTTCTTTAGAATATGTTCAATGAAAAACAATATAGTTAGTTTATTTGGTAAAAACATCTATATTTTCTTCTTAATTCTGAGAGTAAAAAATTAAATCTTTCTCATAAATTTTATCTACTATCAACAAAATTGTGTGCATTCTTACATGTTTTTATTTTAAAATCTTTTATTTTTGAGATTATATTTTTTTATCCTTTTCTCCCTCCCCATTCCCTTCCAGATCTCCTCCCTACTTTTGTTATTCTCCTGTTTTTAAAGATTTTTTAAAAAATTTTAAGTTGTGTATGTGTGTGTGGTTTTGTGCGTATGAGTGCAGGTGCCCATGGAGTCTAGAAGAGTGCATCAGATCCCTGGAAATTGAGTTGCAGTTGATGCTGGAGACCAAACTCTGGTTCTCTGGAGAGTGCTGACCCCTGAGCCATATTCTCTCCAGCTCCAGCTGAATTTTTTTTTTTCTTTTCTTTCTGGACAAGTTGTAGTTGCAGCTTACGAGCACATTCTGTATAAGTTAACAGATTAATGGTAGGCATGTTGTTCTGTCTTATTTGACAGGCAGTGAAGTCGGCTGTGCAGACCATCACTGTTGGAGGGATGAGCACATCACAGTTTAAGACCATCATTCCTCTGGCAACTGCGCCCAATGTCCAGCAGATCCAAGTGCCTGGAAGCAAGTTTCATTATGTCCGGCTTGTTACAGCCACAACAGCCAGTAGCTCAGCCCAGCCAGCTAATCAGAATCCCAGTGTAAACACTCAGCCTCTTCAGCAAGGTTTGGTTTTTTTTTTTTTTTTTTTTTTTGGTTTTTTCGAGACAGGGTTTCTCTGTGGTTTTGGAGCCTGTCCTGGAACTAGCTCTTGTAGACCAGGCTGGTCTCGAACTCACAGAGATCCGCCTGCCTCTGCCTCCCAAGTGCTGGGATTAAAGGCGTGCGCCACCACCGCCCGGCTTCAGCAAGGTTTGTGACCATGTTTCTTTTAACAGCAATGAATGCTTTTAACATCATTAAAGAACATTGCTTCTGTTTTTTAAGTCTGGCATTTCCTCTGAGAGTGTGAATGAGCAGTGATTACAGAAGACAACAAAGAGTATGATTGTATGTATCTGCTACTTCATTCTGTAGCATACAGAAGTTAGCTGCTGTAAACACCAGAGATTCATGAGTATTACTTAATCAGCTATCTTACTGCCAGCTTAAACCCCTATTATGTCAGTGGGATAGCTTTATGTAGTTTCTAAACAATACAGCTCTTTGCTAAAGCTTGGGTCAGTTGAAATGACTAGCAGTCAGTGTATAAATAAGAATGTAACAGTTAGTTTAATCTTTTTTGAATTGTACTTACTTTAAGGTTATAATTGGTACTCTACCAATCAGTTGGTAGGGTGCTTGCGTTCCTTGCACAGAGCCATAGGTTTGCTCCTCAGTACCACACACTGGGTGTGGCTGTGCACAACTTGTGAACCCAGGGCGTGTGAGGTGACACAGAAGGTCAAGGTCCTCATTTATAGGCAATTACAAGGTCAGCCTGCAGTAAGACTCTGCCAGCAAACTTGATATATGTGCAAACACATGTAACTGTTCTCAAATTTGGCTACTTTTTAAAAGTTGAGCAGAATGAAAGGTTCAGTATACCTTATAGCTTAGAGCCTATTTTTCTTTGGAAAACTGCTTTATGTTTCAACAATGTCAAACTAAAGAAATGAGTATGTGGTTAACTGGTGGATTTCTCACCTACTGTGTAAGGAAGGCCTTCAGCTTAATCCCCAATATCACAAAACCAAATGCAGAAATAAATGGAAGAATCACATACCAGAGAGTTATTTTTAGTTCCCTTTGGAGGGTGGTGGGTCAAGTGTCATGCACTTGTGTGGAGGTTCTCTTGTGGAAGCTGGTTCTCTCCTTCTGTTTTTTTGGTTCCCAGGGATCAAACTCGGGTCTTCAAGCTTGGTAGGAAGCACCTTTATCCATTGAGCCATCTCACTGGCCCCATCTAGCCTTCCTCTTCTTTTATTTCCTTCTTTTACTTTTTATGTATGAATGCTCTGCTATATGTATGCCTGCATGCCGGAAAAGGGCATCAAATCCTGTACAGATGGTTGTGAGCCACCAATTGAACTCAGGACCTCTGGAAGAGCAGCTAGCTAGTGCTCTTAAATGCTGTTGGGAATATTACTTTAAGGTGTGTTAACTTTTGTTTATGCTGCATTTGTTTAACTCTGTGAAGCTGTGATTCTTTGCTTGTCTAAAACACCTGATGGTCTAACAAAGCGCTGAATGGCTGATAGCAAGGCAGGATAGGCTGGCAGGCAGAGAGTGTAAATAGGAACACGAGGAAGAAGAGGGGCAAGAGAACAAGAGGACATCGAGTCACCCAGCTACAAAGCCAGTCATGGAGTAAGAAGGAATGTATACAGAAATAAGAAAGGAAAAAGCCCAGAGGCAAAAGGTAATTGGGATAGTTTAAGAAAAGCTGCCAAGAAACAAGCCAAGCTAAAGCTGGGCATTCATAAGTAAGGATAAGTCTCCGTGCGTGATTTATTTGGGAGCTGGGTGGTGGGCCCCCCAAAACGACAAAAAAGTAAAACATCACATAATATTTTTGTGTTCCATGTTGGAGCCAATTGTTCTCTTATTTATTTATTTATTTATTTTTAAATAGAAATCAAACTATTGTTTTTTCATTTTACATACCAGTCCAGTTCCCATTCCGCCCCTACTCTCATTCCTTCACTCCCCTCCCCCCATTCCACCCCCATCCACTCCTCAGAGAAGGTAAGGCACATTGCTTTGAGGAAGGACCAAGGCCCTCTCTACTATATCTAAGCTGAGCAAGGAATCCATCCAAAGAGAATATGTTCCATAAAGCCAGTACAAGCAATAGGGATAAATCCTGATGCCACTGCTAGTGGCCCCGCAGTCTGCCCCAACCATACAACTGTCACCCACATTCAGAGGGACTAGTTTGGATCTATATGCTTTTTCCTTCCCTGTCCAGCTGGAGCTGGTGAGCTCCCATTAGCTCAGGTCGACTGTTTCAGTGGGTGTCCCCATCATGACCTTGACCTCTTTGCTCATATTCTCACGACCTTGACCTCTTTGCTCATATTCTCACTCCTACCATTAAGCTATAGCTGTCGTAATTAGCAACTGCAGTTCTGCTGCTACTGGCAGCTGTTCCTTAGCTGCAGCGAGTAAATTCTGTTCCCTCAGGCACCAACTCTTTCAAAGTTACCAAGGAAACTTATCTAAGTCTCTGTCCCTCTAAAGAACTCAACTCACACTTGGCCTCACCCCTCCTTAAAAATCCTTCATCTGGCTCCTCCCTACAACTTCATGTCATTTAGTTGCTGACTCAGCCTCCTGACCGCAGGTGAATTTTATTTAATCAAGCACATTTTTGTATTATTAAGCATATGTTCCAGAGCATAAACAAAGGTAATGCACCTTAAAATAATATTCTACAACACTGCCAAGCCATCTCTCCAGCTCCTATCATAACATTCTTAATGAAAGGAAAATGAAACTTCCATATCATGAGCTAAAGGAGTCAAATTTTGTATTCTCAGTACATAAACTTCATAGGGACAGATCCAGTCTCCATGTATCCACGGTGATATAAAGCACTTGCTAGCTGCTCTCAGTGTTTCACGGGTGTTTGAATGTGTGTAGTGTGCATGATTCCACTCCCAGTGTAACACATACGCAGTGATCTGTTCATTGGTAGAGTAAAACTGGTGACCTGAAGATGCAGGAAGGGAGAGGAGTGAACTTGGACCTCCCACAAGTCTTTCTGCATTTCTGTGTTCCATTTCTTGTCCTTTTGTCCTTAGAGTCTCTGCTCTGACTCCTGCTTCTAAACTTCTTTACCTCCTCCACCCTCTTCCAGCCCATTCACATGCATGTACTGTGTATATAGGTGTATATGTGCACCTATAGTTTTCTTTTCTGTTTGTCCTTTCCATAAAAGATCTACATATTTGTGTTATGTATTCTTTTGTAGGAATAGCAAGCTGAAGTTCCAGTTTTATTAGATGAGCTAAGAAGGTGCTCTAGTTCATTAGATAATTACTGTAAATGTGGGTGCCAGAGTTTTCCAGGGGAACGTGTACAACACATACTTGTGCAGGGAAGGAGGTGAGGACAACCCATGCTGATGTGACTGGGCAGGTTGCAACCTTTCAGTATTATTTTTCTGAGCACCAGGGAATTCCTCTGTCCATGCCCCCAGGAGGTGACCATCCTCTCTCTCCAAAGAGCAGGAGCTAGGGATCAGGTGTATATTTGGACTTTCTTTTTCAACCAGTGTTGCTACTGCTAGTCTGTAATGGCTCTCTAACTTATTCATCTTTTGGTGTAAGTGAGAGAATCAGACTCAGAAAAAACTTCAAATCCAATGTCACTGCACTGTGTTTTATTCACTGTTCTAAAATACTGTGACAAGACACCATGGCCATGGTGACTGTTCTAAAGGGAAATATGTAATTGGGGCTGGCTTGTAGTTTCAGAGGGCTAGTCCATTATCATCAGGGTGGGGAGCATGACAGCAGGTGTGGCAGGCATGGTGCTGGAGAAGTAGTTAAGGACTACATCATTTCAAAGAGTTCCACCTCCTGGTGGCTAAGCATTCAAATATATGAGCTGTGGGGTCATTCTTATTCAAACCACTATGTACTGCTATGCACTTTTTGTATTATAACTTTGTTGAAATATTTTATATACATCTTCAAATTCACTCTTATTTTATCTTTGTGCATGCCTGCACGTGTAAGTTCAGGCATGTGTTTATCATAGTGCACATCTGGAGGTCAGAAGACAGCCTCGGTTTCATTTCTCACCTTGATGAGAGCTCTGTTGTTTATTACTCGGTGCAATAGGCTGGCTGGCTCCTTTAGCTTCTGGGATTCCCGTCTCACCTCCCATCTCACTACAGGAGTGCCGGAATTAGGGCCCTCTACAGCATCTGGCTTTCTGTGGGTCTGCGCTGTTCATGCTTAAGAGGCAAGTTCTTAGCCCCACTGAGCCAGCATCTCCCAGCCCAGACAGAGCTGTGCGCTCATCCCACTGATGGCATCTGTGCTTCCACTAGTGTGTCCTCCCAGTCAGAGTGTCCTCTAGAGCTGTCGTTTAGGGCCATCAGTGTCTCTGCCTTTTAGCTGTTAGCCTGCCAGTCTCCACCAACAATTTAAGAAGAAAGAATTGCATTGATATCGTGGTGGCCTTTTTATACAAAGAAGGCTTTTTCATTTTTTGTTTAGAACAGTTTTTTCCCAATACTGTCCTTGCTTGAGGTCAGGCTCTGAGCCTTATTCTTGCATAAATGAAACCGCAGGTGATAGACACCCTTCCTCTCTTCCTGCTCCCACCCCCTTGAAGGCTATGGAAATGGCAGTAAGCACTTTTCATCGTTACACCTAGTTGGCTCTGGGCCAAGTTCTTTAGCCTGTTGCCAACCTGTTTCCTGAGTTTATCCATCATCTGCACATCAGGTTTCTATCCTCTGCAAGACAGCTCACCTTAAGGTTTTAGTTCTAACAGCCATCCTGGCAATGACTGGCCTTCTCTTCCCTCATACCTACTCTTCCTAGTGCTGGGGGTGGAGGTTGTGATTTCCTTTCACCCCTAACAGGTTTCTGGCATGCACTCTGTCACTCACCCCTGTGCTGGCACCCAACCACTCCTTCATACATGCACTCTGTCACTCTCCCCTGAGCTGGTACCCACGCCTTCATGCATGCACTCTCCTGCTTTGTCTTGTTTCTTGCAATTTGAGTTGGATTGTTTTCTTTTTTATACACTGCTACCAAATAAAATTTCCTTTGTGCTGTTTTAATAATATTTAGGTACCTTATACTCCCCAGAAACTTCTCATTGGCTTTAGAATTAAAAATACAGACTAAGAGTGGGCATGTTGGTTCATGTCTCTAATTCCCAGCACTGGGGTAGGCAGAGGTAGGCAGATCTCTGTGAGTTCAAGGCTAGCCTTGTCTATATAGCAAGTTCCAGGCCAGCCAGAGTGGTATAGTGAGATCCTGTCTCAAACATTTAAATTAAATTAAATTTAAGAAAACAAGCCCTTTCCGGGTAATAGTAGCGCACACCTTTAATTCCAGCACTAGGGAAGTAGAAGCTTGTGGATCTTTGTGAGTTCGATACCAGTCTGATCTACATAACAAGGTCCAGGACAGCCATAACTACATAGAGAAACCTTCTCTCAAAAACAAACAAACAAACAAACAAAACAAAAAAAACGAAACAAAACAATCAAAAAACAGGATAAATATACACCTAATACCTTAATGTTCAAGGTTCCTCAGGAACCTGCCTTGTGTTCTGTTTGTCTTACTTCAAGCCTAATGTCTGTTTAGACTGTTGTATTTCCTGACCGCTTGCGTGTGCTTTGCAGCTGACACATTCCCGTGTTGCCTCCACCCTTGCCTCACGGCTGGGCTCTCGTGGTGTCCTCCCCACACTCTCTCTGCATTCTCATTTTTCTGCCAACAAGTGGATATTTCCTTTTCTTTGAAATCTCAAGGCAGTTTATCTTCTTAGTAGTATTTTTTACTTACCTCCCTCCCTCCCTCCCTCCCTCCCTCCCTCCCTCCCTCCCTCCCTCCCTCCCTCCCTCCCTCCCTTCCTTCCTTTCTTTTTGTGCCTGTCCTGGAACAAGCTCTTGTAGACCAGGCTGGCCTTGAACTCACAGAGATCCGCCTGTCTCTACTTCCCGAGTGCTGGGATTAAAGGCGTGCGCCACCACTGCCCAGCTATTTCTTAAAATTTGAATATAATTGCATCATTTTATTGCTTTCTTTTCCTCCCTCCATCCCTTCCCATGCATCCCCTCTTGCTGTCTCTCAAATTCATTGGCTCTGTTTCTTTAAATGTTGTTATGCGCACACACACACACACACACACCCCACAGTCACGACTATAACCTGCTTAGTTCCTATAAAGTATGATTATGATTTCAGCTTTTCTGTGGGCCTGAGAGATGACTCAACAGAACAGGCAGTGCACGCTGCTCTTGCAGAGGATCTGGGTTCAGTTTCCAGCACCTGTAGGCAGCTCAGCAATTGTCTGTAACTCCATTTTCATGGGATTTGACAAACTACTTGGATCCTCACAGGCACCAGACATGTATGTGCTACACAGACATAAAGGCAAGCCAGCAGAATGCTGATACACATAAAATAAATCTAAATAATAGTTTTTCTTTTATTTGGGTACTTACCCAATCAGTTCAACAATATAATCTTAAGAACAAATGCTTTATATTTTAGTTCCTGGGGAGCACTGACCAGAATATCATTTATATTTATCAGTGGTTATAGCAATAGCAATGGTAATGGACATTTATTGGGCACTTGCTATTTGGTGGAAATTAATTTAGTCCACTTTAATGATCCTTATATCCTGTCTGGATATTCACTATTCAAATTGCAGGCAAAGAGACTATGTAGTTAAAAGTGGAGAACCAGAGGGTTCTCTGACTTTAAAACTTAGTCTTTTTAAAATTATTAGTGTGTGTGTATGCATTCATGCGAGTGTGTGTGCATGTATTTGAGTGTATTTGTGTATGTATGCATGTGTATATGCATGAGCGTGCATATGTGTATATATGAGTGAGTGTTCCTGTATGTTATGTGTGCCTATATGCTTATGCGCGTGTAGGTGTGTGTGTGCATGTGTGTACATAGCATGTATGTTTGTGTTCATGAGTGTGTGCTGTGTGCACATGTGTATGTGTCAGAGTTGTAGTAGTTGGTTCTTTCGCTCTACCATATGGGTCCCAGGGATTGAATCCAATCTTTACCTGCTGAGCCATCTTGTCAGCTCAAGAACTCAGATTCTTAATTAATAAAAAAAATCAGCAAGAAAAAAAAACAGCAAAAAAAAAAAAAATTTACTCATGGTTCATATAAAACCATGAGTTAAAACTTAAAAAAAAAAAAAAAAGAACTCAGATTCTTAATCCTTTTGCCCTGCTGTCGATTTTAAATATTGAGTTGTACAAGATGATCTTTTCTCTAGCTTGGACTCAGAAATGAGGAATGGTAGTGCAGAAAGGTGTCCTCAGCTGAAATGGCAGATCATTTGTTTGTGCATGCGCCTTCTGAGCACAGGCTGAAGGAATGGATTCCAGCCGCTTTGAACCTGCAGAGGGTCCCTTTGCTGGGTCATTACTCACCTTAGATTTAAATTTGCTGGGCAGGGTAAGCAATTTTGAAAGGTTTATTTTGTTTTTGTTTGAGACTAGGTCACTCTGTGTAACCCTGGCTGGCCTATAACTCATGATGTAGACTAGGCTAGCCTCCAATTCAGAGATCCACCTGCCTCTGCCTCCAAAGAAAGGTAACTATCTTGATTAAAGATTGCTCAAAATGAGAATGAAGTAAAATGCTTTACACTGTTTCTTCAGCGTGTCTTGAAGGGTTAATGTTCTTAAGTGCTTTCTGTAAATAAATTGTTCTTTTTCTCTTCCCCTTTAAAAAGCAAAGCCAGTGGTTGTTAATACAACCCCCGTACGGATGTCGGTTCCATTTGTCCCAACTCAGGCCGTTAAACAAGTGAGTATTACACAGTTTCTCTGTTTCCCAAAGGGCAATTTTCTTTTTAAGTTCAAAGTTAGGATTGAATTATAAGCAGCTGGACATAGTGGCCCATACTTTTAATCCCAGCACTCAGGAGGCAGAGGTAGGAGGATCTCTGCCTGTTCAATGCTAACCTGATCTACAAAATGAGTTCCAAGACAGCCAGGCTACACAGAGAAAAAAAATTATGTTTAAGAGATTTATACTGAATTAAGCACCTTAGTTGATTAATTATTTAGTCACAAATTTTTTAACTTTCTTTTTTATTGTTTAGGTGGTTCCAAAACCAATCAATTCAACTTCACAAATTGTAACTACTAGCCAGCCACAGCAACGGCTTATCATGCCTGCCACACCCCTGCCTCAGATCCAGCCCAACCTCACTAACCTGCCACCAGGAACCGTGCTGGCCCCTGCTCCAGGGACAGGGAACGTGGGCTATGCAGTGCTTCCAGCTCAGTATGTTACTCAGGTACGTGGGCATGAAGGACCGATGATTCGGAGCTGCTCTGTGGTATTACAGTGTCTAGCTCTACTGTGTTCTAAGGTTAATAGAAGCAGCTCTCTCCAAAGCTTGAAATAGTAACCAACATTTAAGTTTATTTCTTTGTTTAGAATTTAGAAATACAGGATAAATAAGATTTAAAAGCTGGGTAATTTGGAATAGATTGGTAAAAGGACAAGACTATAGATAAGGGCTTTGCCCTGGGAAGGTAGTGGCACATACCTTGAGTCAGGTGAATCTCTGAGTTCAAGGCCAGCCTGGTCTCTATAGCAAGTTCCAATACAGCTAGAGCTGCTAACAGAAAAACCCTGTCTGAGAAAACAAAAACAAGCCGGGCGGTGGTGGCGCACGCCTTTAATCCCAGCACTCGGGAGGCAGAGGCAGGCGGATCTCTGTGAGTTCGAGACCAGCCTGGTCTACAAGAGCTAGTTCCAGGACAGGCTCCAAAACCACAGAGAAACCTTGTCTCGAAAAACCAAAAAAAAAAAAAAAAAAAAAAAAAAAAAAAAAAAGAAAACAAAAACAAACAAAGTTGATATTAAAAATCAGAATCCCAGTGAGTTTTAGGAGAACCTGTGCCCACATGAATGTTCATCTGTACGCACTAATACGACACCACTGGCTTGTGCTTAAAATAGCTGTGAGTTACATTACTTGGGGACTCTTTGAGACATGCAGCTTAGGTTGGCTTGGAATTCACCATGCCTCCTTCCGAGTGCTGGGAGGATGGGCATGAGCACACACACACACACACACAGAGAGAGAGAGAGAGAGAGAGAGAGAGAGAGAGAGAGAGAGAGGGAGGGATTGTGTGTGCATATGGTATGCATGTGCATGTATGAGGGGCACATGTCTGTCGGTGAGTATGCACTTTACATGAGTGTGCTCACTTGAGCCACCACAGCTGCTGGGCATTTACCTGAGTGCTGGGGGTCCAAACTCCAATACGCTTTTTGTTCGGAATCTCCAAATGGGGGTGGGGCACGTTCCAGACCCCACCTTCCGTACACCTAGCAGCAGCTTCCTGAAGCTGCCTCATTCCAGACTCCACCCCTGAGAGAAGTCTGCCTTTGGTGGCTCCTCCCCTGGAGATGCATGGGACCACGCCTACTGGCTGTTTATAACCTGGCTCTTAGTTCTGCCATGCATTCTCTTTTCCTGCCTTGCTGAGAATCTCCTGGGGGTGCTCTACTTTGCATTGCCCTGTTTATTTAATCTGGATTTACTAATTTGGTTTGATTTGGTTTATTGCATTGGTGGCAGCAGAGGAACTCAGCAACTGGGTATTTAATACCTCACACTTTTCTTTGTTTATTTTGTTTTTGAGACAGAGTTTGTCTTTGTTAGGGTTTCTATTGCTGTGAAGAGACATCAGGACCATGGCAACTCTTTTTTTTTTTTTGGTTTTTCGAGACAGGGTTTCTCTGTGGTTTTTTTTTTTTTTTTTTTTTGGTTTTTCGAGACAGGGTTTCTCTGTGGTTTTGGAGCCTGTCCTGGAACTAGCTCTTGTAGACCAGGCTGGTCTCGAACTCACAGAGATCCGCCTGCCTCTGCCTCCCGAGTGCTGGGATTAAAGGCGTGCGCCACCACCGCCCGGCTTTCTCTGTGGTTTTGGAGCCTGTCCTGGAACTAGCTCTTGTAGACCAGGCTGGTCTCGAACTCACAGAGATCCACCTGCCTCTGCCTCCCAAGTGCTGGGATTAAAGGCGTGCACCACCACCGCCCGGCCCATGGCAACTCTTGTAAAAGAAAACATTTAATTGGGTGGCTTACAGTTCAGAGATTCGGTCCATTATTGTCGTGGTGGGACATGGCAGCATACAGGCAGCCGTGCTGGAGACAGAACTGAAATTCCTACATCTTGATCCAGAGGCAACAGAAGTACACTGAGGGAAGCTTGAGCAAAAAAGACCTCAAATTCCACCCCTGCTGGGCAATGGTGGTAGATCCCAGCACTGGGGAAGTAGAAGCAGGTAGATCTTTGTGAGTTTGTGGCTGGCCTGATCCACAGAGCAAGTTCCAGGACAGGCAAGGCTGTTACAAGGAGACGTCTTGTCTCAAAAAACAAAGCAAAACAAACAAAAACCCACCCCCTTAGTGACATACTTTCTCTAAGCCATACCTCCTAATAATACCGCTCCCTACGAGTTTATGTGGACAAATTATATTCAGACTACCACAGAATTTTTTGGTGTAGCCCTGGCTGACCTGGAATTTGCTCTTGTAGACCAGGCTGGCCTGGAATTCAACAGAGATCCTCCTGCCTCTGCTTCCCAAGTACTGGGATTAAAGGTGAGCACCAGGGCCGGGCGGTGGTGGCGCATGCCTTTAATCCCAGCACTAGGGAGGCAGAGGCAGGCGGATCTCTGTGAGTTTGAGGCCAGCCTGGTCTACAAAGGGAGTTCCAAGACAGGCTCCAAAGCTACAAAGAAACCCTGTCTCGAAAATCCAAAATAAATAAATAAATAAATAAAGGTGAGCACCACCACTGCCTGGCTTGATCTTCTCTGTTGTATGGCAAATCCCTTTTTTACTATTTGTAATGTGGTAAATAACATAGCACCTCTCTTACAGGTGGGCATACTGTAACAATGCTGTGAAACAGTCATGCTGTAATAGCACTGTGAAACAGTCACACTGTAACAGGCAGCACTGTGAAACAGTCACGCTGTAACAGGCAGCGCTGAGAAGCAGTCACGCTGTAACAGGCAGCGCTGCGAAACAGTCACGCTGTAACAGGCAGCGCTGAGAAGCAGTCACACTGTAACAGGCAGCACTGTGAAGCAGTCACGCTGTAACAGGCAGCGCTGAGAAGCAGTCACACTGTAACAGGCAGCGCTGTGAAACAGTTATGCTGTAACAGGCAGCGCTGAGAAGCAGTCACACTGTAACAGGCAGCGCTGTGAAACAGTTACGCTGTAACAGGCAGCGCTGAGAAGCAGTCACACTGTAACAGGCAGCACTGTGAAGCAGTCACGCTGTAACAGGCAGCGCTGAGAAGCAGTCACACTGTAACAGGCAGAGCTGTGAAACAGTTACGCTGTAACAGGCAGCGCTAAGAAGTCATGCCGTTTCACTGGTGTTGACTGAGGGCTATGGAAACCCACTAGGAGGTTTATATGAAATTCCCCACTGTTTGTCCTGTGCTTCTTACTCATTATGTCTGAGAGTGCTATCCATTTTTGCAAATATTATATGAATTTATTTCTTATAGTTACAGCAGTCTTCGTATGTGTCTATAGCAAGCAGCTCTAATTTTACTGGAACATCTGGTATCCAGACACAGGCAAGACTTCCATTCAATGGGTGAGTATTTTTAAAATATATAAATCAAATTAGGTCAGTTTAAGTACAGCATTAAATAGATTTATTCCAAATACATTGCATTTGGTTTTCCCTTTAAAGCCGTGTATTTGTCTAAAGTGCTGTGTTCTGAAATACTTCAAATGGACAAGTTTGGAGACCATCAGTGAGGGACTGCCTCTCACTCTGAACATTGTAAAATGATGTTAACTGTTGTTTTTCACTGTCATTGCTTAGCTGTTGGTTGCTGCCTTTGCTCTACCAGCTTGTGAGCAGTGTGGAGTGAGTTAGAGGGTGCGTGCCAGTCTGTCCCTGCTACTTGTCCTTTCACACACCAACCTCTCCTTCCTGCCTGCCTTTACAAGTAAACCCTAAGAGTTTTCGAGCTGTTTTCTACTTCTGTTCTTTTAGAGGGAACAGTGTGTATGATGTAGTCTTCAACAGCTTCTGATAATATTTTTTTAAAATATAAATGGAATAATCTAGCAAAATTGTGCTAGAAATGGATGCATCTATTAGTTTTACTTTAGAAGGAATTTGTAGATTGAAATTGTTTCTAGTTTTAGCAATTATTTTAGTTAATTGAAATTATTTTTTTGTGTGTGTCTGGATAGCATAATACCATCAGAGTCTGCCAGTCGGCCCAGAAAACCCTGTAACTGTACAAAGTCCCTGTGCCTGAAATTGTGAGTAGTTTGTTGCTCTTTGCTTATTTGATACACCTAAGAATGTTGTTAGAATTAAATGCCGCTAGTTGGGCATGCTAGTACAAGCACATAATCTAGCACTTGGAAATGGAGTCAGAAGGGTCCTCAGCTACAGAGTGAGCTTGAGGCTAGCCTGAACTACATGGAACCTACAAGTAGCTAGATGATAGATAGATAGAGAGATCTAGTTAAAAATTCCTAACAGACAAATTTTATTAAATCTTAACAATTTAAATAAACCTAAATGTGAATGGTTGAACATACATTGTACTTTAAAAACCATCCTTTCATTGGTTTAGAAGAAATTAATCCAGGCATGGTAGCCTATGCCTATAATCTTGTCACTAAGGAGATTGGGGCAGGAGGATCGACAGGAGTTCAATATCATCATGGATTATCTATGGTAGTGGGTTTAGGACAGCCTAGACCACAGTGTAAGATCCTGTCTGTAAAAACAACAAACAAAAACAGAAGAAACTAATTTTAGTCCTCTATACACCAGTAGGGCTTGGGGACCCAACACAATGAGACGTAGGTTATGTGTCATTATTAACAAGTTTGACCTTGTTTATGATCTTATGTGGTCCCCCAAGCGAGTCCTTGAATGCAGGGCTGGAGAGCTGGCTCAGGAGTTAAGAACACTAGTTGTTCTTACAGAGAACAACCACTTGGGGTTCAATTCCCAACACCCAATGTTGCTCACAGTCACCTGTAACTTCCATCCTGGGGCATCCAGTGCCCTCTTCTGACCTCCATGGGCTCCAGGCACGTACATACATGCAGCAAAAACACTCATACACATTAAAAACCAATTAGAAAAAGTTGATTGGATGATTAATTTTCTCATTAGGATTAAACTAAAATATTTGACATGGAAAAGCTCAGTCCTTTTGGAGATTGGGATTCTAAGCAGCACTGTTCCAGCCTCTGGGGTCTGTAGTAAGAATGAAGGCTGGCCCTTTTCTCAGGATTTTGAAATAACTCACTTCAGGGCACATCAAATTACATAGCTCTTGTGTTGGCATCTGTTAGTTTGACTGAGTTTTTAGGATAAAATTCCAGAGTTTGTGACTTGCTTAGATGTTGAGCTCTGATGCATGATTGGCAGTCTGAATGCGCTGCTGTTAGTTAACTGTTTCAGGAGCTCCGAGCATGTTCCTAGAATGTACTGCATTTATCACAGGTGGAGAGGTGCACGCATACGTAATCAGATCAGTGCTATTTTATTTAAAATGACTTTTTAATTTTATCTGATTTTTATCTTCAGATACTGTGATTGTTTTGCAAATGGTGAGTTTTGCAACAACTGCAATTGTACCAATTGTTACAACAATTTGGAACATGAAAATGAAAGACAAAAAGCAATAAAGGTGATTTTTTTTCTCATTTAACTTAGAAAAATCTCTTTGTGCCTATTTCTAAAGAACTTTGTTGCTTTATAAAGATAAATATTAATTCTATACCTTTGAAGTATTTAAATTGAATCTATAATTTAACCTCAGTTGGTGTTTGATTTGCTCCAAAAGGCATGCCTTGATAGAAATCCAGAAGCCTTTAAGCCGAAGATAGGGAAAGGCAAAGAGGGGGAGTCGGATCGGCGGCACAGCAAAGGGTGTAACTGCAAACGGTCAGGATGTCTTAAGAACTACTGTGAGTGCTACGAGGTAAGCCGTGGCTGTGGGCAGGATTGCACCGTGCTGCTTCAATTGAAAAGACGCAGTTAGTGCAGGGGCACCTTTCAAGCCAGGTTTGAGAAAGCTGTTCCTACCATGTGGTGGTGGTGCATGCCTTTAATCCCAGCACAGGGGGCAGAGGCAGGCAAATCTCTGAGAGTTCAAGGACAGCCAAGGCTGTTCCACAAAGAAACCACTTCTCAAAAAACCAAAAGAGAGAGAGAGAAGAACCATTCCTTAGACTCATCATTCCATATGGGTCACTTTCATTAGCTGGGCTACTCAAAGGTCATTCCTTGGACTTGTGTAAATCAGAATACTAGTGTGCTAATTTTTCCCTTAAAATAGTAACATAGCCACAGAATAACGACAGCAGAGCTGCTAGGCCACGGCACAATAGTACCCAACTAGCTCCATGGGCTCTTTAGACGTGCATCCTGGAGTAACCTGAAGGAAAAGGTTGTCTCTCCTAGCCTGGCAGTAGTCCCCTAGGAGGGCTGCTCTGCAGGAGGAACCCCGACTGCTCTAGTTGAGGCACTGTCTGCTCAGTCACCAGATCCTCTCCCACTGCTTCTTGACACTCGGCCAGCTGGGTTTGTTCCTGGACCTGCTGTTTTCTCTGGAGAATCACATGTAAAATCACCTGCTTCTTGCTTCAGACAAGGTCATAAACTTACTATTTTTTTATTTTCAAAGCTTAAATGTAACAATCTCCCCTTGCCTGATATTAACCCTTTGTGTTGATTCATTCCTATAGTTAGATCGTCTATACTTTCATTCTTTCAAATGCCATTTTCAGAGAGGAACTTCCCCCACCCCCAGTTTTGACAGAAAGCCACTTGGCAGACAGTACTGCTAATGGGTCCCCTCTCCTGCGCTCCTGCTGCTGTGTATACTGAAGGTCTGGATTTTCGGGGTTAGTTGTTTAGTGTGTGTGTTTGTGTTTGAGACTGGGTCTCACGAAGCCTAGGTTGGCCTTGAATCACTAGCTAGCTCAAGTTGGCCTTGAATTACTAATCCTTCTGCTCTGTTTTCCAAGTGCTAGGATTATAGTTGTCGGCCATCACACTTAGCTTCAGTCTGTGTTTTCATGTAAATATACTTTATATTTGTACACAGGAGAGCATACTAGTTTATGGATTTAGATTATTGAAGGGCTTGGGAATCTGATTCAGTAGAAGAAACTGCGTGTGGCCTCCTTTCTCCCTTTTTCCTTTGGAGATGAGATCTCACACTTGTAACCTAGCCTGGCCTCAAATTCATGACAATTTTTTTGCCTCATCTGATCAAGCTTAGGCATGAAATCCCTTTAATGTGAAACCCTGAGTTTCTCTGCATAACTGTGAGGTCACTGGTGTGTTAATGGTGATTTGATTGAGGTTGGATTCTTAGCAATCTTTTAAAAATACTTTCATATCTTATTTATATTCATTCTGATGAAAGTGTTAGTCCTATCTGGGTGAGACTCTGTAGTCAGAGTCAAAGAGCTGCAAGACCTCGAGACAAGCACTGTTGTCAACTAATCCTGATTTATCCGCAGGCGCAACCTTTGTTAGCAGACATGCTTCTATGTAAGCTCACCTCTGTTGACAAGACAATGCTATTACTTTTCTGCTGCGGACTTACTTACAAATAATATTTTCTGTTTTTGATTTGGAAACTTTTGTAAATCTTTCAGGCAAAAATAATGTGTTCCTCAATCTGTAAATGCATTGGCTGTAAGAATTTTGAAGAAAGCCCAGAACGGAAGACCTTGATGCACTTAGCAGATGCAGCTGAAGTAAGGGTCCAGCAACAGACAGCAGCCAAGACCAAGCTATCCTCTCAAATCTCAGACTTGCTGACCAGGCCAACCCCCGCTCTGAACAGTGGAGGAGGAAAGTGAGTCAATACTTCTCAAAGCCTTTTTATCTCTTTCTCAGATGTTCACTTTTAGTAAGGCTTCTTTTTAGGGAGACAGGGTTAAATTCAGACTCTACACTGTTGCCAACCTGAATTTTCCATTTTCCCTCCACCTTACCTACCTTTTAAGTTAGTCGAAGGAAAACCACTCTCAGATTCTGTGCTTTCTACAACACACAGAAGTTCTTTGGTTTGCTATGAATAGTAACTGGATTTCTTCCTACCAACTTGAGGTAAGTATGCAATGTGAGAAACTCCTGAGAAAGCAGGGCTTCATTTTTCCAGTGCTGCTTCTCATTTCTTTTTTTTTTTTTTTTGATTTTTCGAGACAGAGTTTCTCTGTGGTTTTGGAGCCTGTCCTGGAACTAGCTCTTGTAGACCAGGCTGGTCTCAAACTCACAGAGATCCGCCTGCCTCTGCCTCCCGAGTGCTGGGATTAAAGGCGTGCGCCACCACCGCCCGGCTGCTTCTCATTTCTTGTGCTCTTGGCTAGACTGTGAGACTATGTTCTGACTTTTCCTCCTGCTAGTGGACTCTGAATTGCCCTCTGTAGTCCACTCCCCTATTTCTGCTTTTCTGAACTACTGTGCTCGGTTGTGGAGCAGCTTGTCCTAAGTCAGACAGTAGGTACAATCTTGGCTGCTTTTACTGCTCAGGAGCTGAGGCAGGAATCATTTAGAGTTCCAGGGAAGCCTGTGCAATAGAGCACCCCATCTCAAATCAAAATAAAAAATAAACAGCTGAGCATGGTGGCACACACCTTTAATCCCAGCACTCAGGAAGCAGAGATAGGTGGATTCCAGCCTGGTCTACAGAACAAGTTCCAAGACAGCCAGGGCTACACAAAGAAACCCTTTCTTGAAAAACCAATAAATAAGTAAAATCAAATTAATTAATAAAGTAAAAATAAAGGTATTGTATACAAAGTACATAACATAATTACCTGAAAAGAATATATGCCAAAGTGTTTAAAAATAAATAATAAAGGATAAAAATGGGTAGACCTGTATTTCTATCTGAGTCGCTTAGTAGTCTGGGGAACACCTGTGTCTCTTGTCCAGGCTTCCGGGTAATTGCATGAAGAGCTGCTTTGCCGGCAGTAGTTTTCAAGGTCTGCTTCTAACACGTTGATTTGGACTTGGATTTATATTAGACAGTGTATTAGAGATTAATTTAAGAAATTAAGAGGATGAACCTTGCAAATGATCTATTGTAGCAATCAGCATGTAGGTCATGACCTCTTTGAGGCTTGAATGGCCTTTTCACAGGGGTCACCTAAGACCACCCTAAATATCAGATAGTTACATTATAATTCATGACAGTAGCAAAATTACAGTTATGAAGTAGCAATGAAAATAATTTTATGGTTGGAGAATCTCTACAACATGAGGAACTGTGTTAGAGAGTCTTAGCGTTAGGAAGATTGAGAATATTAAATGCTGATGTTGAAGAAAGGTACAATATTTGTAACTTTTTTGGTATAAAGTAGTTTGGTTATTAGGTTTTTTTTTCCCCCTTTTGTTTTAATTTTTAGAGACAGGATCTTACTATGCAGCCCGTACTGGCCTTGAATTCACACTCCTTCCGGCTTAGTCTGGGTTACACAACTGTGCTGACACACCCAACTCACCTATGCGTTTACACAACTCGGTGTGTGAGTGTGATTTTGAGGAGGTCAAAGGAAGCTGTGTGGAGTAGGTTCTCTCTTCATGCCTCTTGTGTCCAGGGACGGAACTCTGGTTGTCACACTGGACATCACGATAGCCTCTTAGAACGGAAATAGCATTTACAAAATTTTCTTGACTTAAGTGTGTTAAAAAGGGGCAGATACCTAATTAGGGTTATGATATAGATTCTATATAACATTTTAATGATTCTTAAAGATTACTAAATCTAATCTCTGGATATTAAAGATATTACTACAGTAAACCCCCCCATGTTCATAATGTAAGTGTAAACACAAGGTTATACACTGTAGGGCTGGGGGTACAGCTCAGTGGTAGAGCATTTGTATGTATGAGGAGGTCTTGGGTTTAACCCCCTGAAACACACACACACACACACAGTGCACATGTAATTAAAGCTATGTTTTTAAAACAATTGCTTAAGGCGGGGGAGATAGCTCAGTAAAGATGTACCTGAATTAGATCACCAGAACCCACATTTAAACAAAAAACTGGACATTTTATTGGGTGGTGGTAGCACACACCTTAAAAACCTAGCACTCGGAGGTAATGGCAGATGGATCTCTGAGTTCCAGGCCAACCTGGTCTACAGAGTGAATTACAGGTCAGCCAGGGCTACACAGAGAAACCCTGTTCTTGAAAAACCAAAAACAAAACAAGGCTGGCGTGGTGATGTATACTGCTAACTCAGTACTCTGACAAGTAGGTAGGAGAATCCCTGCTGCTCACTGACCAACAAGTATAACCTACTTGGTGAGTTTCAGGCTAGTTGAGTCCTCAAAAGACCCTAGGTAGACTACCCAAGGAATAACGCAGGTTGTCTCCTCTTGCCTCTGTGTGCACATGTATTCATACATGCATGCACACACTCAGTGCACATGGACATACACTAAGAGAAAGATGAGACTGAAAACTTATACCAGTATGCTCAGTTGATGTCATACCTGAGTTTGTTTTGTTTTTTTGAGACAGAGTTTCTCTGTATAATAATAGTCCTGGCTGTCCTGGAACTCGCTCTGTAGACCAAGCTGGCCTCAAACTTGAAGAGATCTGCCTGCCTCTGTCTCCCAAGTGCTGGTAGTAGATGTGTGTGCCACACATTTTTGCTCTTTGTTTTTAACAGCTAACATAAGAGAGTATAGTAGAACTTTGTTTCAGCAGTTCTTTGAGTTCCTAGCAATGGCCGTGGAATCCCTTTGTGTGTCAGGAAAGAGGACAGAAATCAGAACAGCTCTCGCGGAGCGTTTGCACGCTGGGAAGATGTGAGTGGCGAGACACCCAGTGTAGGTGCACACTGCATCATTTCTTTAGCCAGATAACACGTCTGGGAAGTAAATCATATGTTTTAGGTTAAACATATTTCCTGCTAAATATTTATTGTTAGATGTGCTTGCTGAGACCAAACCTGTATCTTAATTTCTTGAGACTGTTTGACTCACAGACCGATGTCCCTTATGCTAGTGCAGCATGAAGATGCCAGTAGAAACCGATCAACTTCATGATCATCTGTGTTTCTCTCTCACAATCATTTCAGATTGCCATTTACGTTTGTAACTAAGGAAGTAGCTGAAGCCACGTGTAATTGCCTTCTTGCCCAGGCAGAGCAGGCAGACAAGAAGGGGAAATCAAAGGCAGCGGCAGAACGGATGATACTTGAGGAATTTGGACGGTGTTTGATGAGCGTCATCAACTCTGCAGGAAAAGCAAAAAGTGACCCTTGTGCCATGCACTGCTAACTCTTGCACAAAAGACGGACATGGAACTATACAGAAAATTTAAGGTGCCAGGACACTTGATTTTCTAGAAGATGACAATTGCTGTATTTTAATTCAGCCTTTGTTTTAAGAGACCAGAAACTATACTATTGAATGAGAAGAAATTTTAAATGAAGAAATTGGTACATTTTAAATCTTAGTTAATTCTGCCTGTGTCCCTTCAAATTTTTTCTTTAAAATTTTTTCCTTTATTGTATTATAAATTTTTTTAATTTGCTTGGGTTTCTTAAGAATTAGATGTTCTGTCCTGATTCTATTGACAAAGTACATTCATAAATTATTGTAATACCATTTATGATGTATGGTGTTGTATGACTTTGTTCAGTAGAAAGAGCCAAGGCAGCAGGGGTATTTTCCATTCTTTGGCTCCAGATCCAGAATCTTCACAGGTAGAATGTCCACATAACCAGATTCTTAATGAAACATATAACATTTTGTCTAGAAAAACACCATCCTTTTAAGGAAAAATCAGCCTTTTTGGGAGGGTTCTTTAATACTATCTTTTGTCTTTGGGAAATTAGAAGGGGAAACAATCCCAATCATACTTTCCAGTTATGAAGTTTGTATTTTCTTTAAAGAAAGCAAAATATCAAGGGACAGTGATTTTCAGAGGATGGGCAGTGTCTTTATGATAAGGAATGGCTAACGTGTTCTGGGATGTCTTCATCCCTTTGAAGTGGTGGTTTGTTTTGTAAAAATTGTCAAAGTCTTTATGGATAACTACTAAAATGAGAGATTGTGTGAATTGAAGTAAACATTTTATGTCAAGATAATATAGGACTCATAAGTATCAAGTAGAGAATGGACTTGGATGGAGAAGCAAGGGTACAAAGCTGTGAGATTATGTACGATTAAGTTTTTATCCACACAGTTCTCTGTAGACTTTGGAACTAAGTTTGAATCAGTGTGTGTTACCTGATTTAGTGGAGTGGGCCTCCTAGCAGCTTTCACAATTGAAGTGAGCTATCTTTTTATAAAGGTAGTTTAATACAGCTTTGTTTTTAGCCAGTGATTTGGTAAGCTGAGGTGTGTGTGTTCTCATAATTGCAAAAATAACCTGAATAATTTTTAGTAATTAAAAACTGTATAATCTTAAGAGCCTAATGTAATAGGACTCTTGAGTGTTTGAAAATGGGAAAAACTATGTTGGAATTGAGGCATTTTGTATGGTACCTTAATCCTCGGTAACTATTAGCATATGCTTATAACCCTGCCTACAAGGATTCTATAGTTGTATGTAGTGTGTATATATGTTCATATGAACATGAAAGATATAGGCAATAGAAATTAATGCAAAGAGGATTCCGTTATTCATTAAAGTATCCTCTTTTAAATTGTGGATTTATAAATTATAGTGCAGTAACTTTAAATGTAGATAATGCAGACATTCTTAGCACCTCAGTCTAGTGTGTCGAAGTAAACTTTGTATAAATGTAAATTAGTCTAAAAGGACAAAATAATATCTAATCAAGTTATTTTTCAAAAGACTGCAATAAGTTTTTGGTTTAAACCTAAACTTTGTTCATTTTGTATATATTATGTGTTAATTTTAATTGCACCATTGTGATGTGTATTTATATACAGTGTGCACAAAATGTTTGTGAATTTTTGATTATGATTGTAGATTATGTATGATGGCATTGCTTAAGAATGTTTTGCTTGTAAAACTTTGAAGGTGCAATCAAATGCTACTAGTCTGACTTTTCAGAACCTCTCTAAAGTATCGAGCCCTTTCTTTCTGTCTGGTCCTCACTAAGCAACCTTTTGTATTAGGCATTTGCATCAAATCCTGAACAAAATTAATAGCCACATTAATTTACCAATTTTAAAAGATTACTTGGGGAGGGTTCGGTATATAATTTTTAAGCCCTATTACATCCCAAAGTAGAAAGATTATATTTACTAGAGCTATTCAAAAAGTACACTTTTCTATATTGTAAAAACAGGGCAGAAGAATAAATCATACAGAAAATAAACATTTATACTATTCTGTAAGAAAAAAAGGTTTTGCATTTTTTCTTCAGTTCAATAATACCAATTTTAACCATTTACCATGCAATAAGCCTTTTTAGTTACCTGATTTTCAAGTACATTTGACATTACTTGTAAAAAAACTTGAAGGCTCTCATCTTTGCACAGTTCATTAGCATGAGTCGCACTGAAATGAGAATATGCATGTGATTTCCCACGTCTATGGCAGAAATGCGTCTGCTCTGTTAGTTCTGTGGTGCTGAGGTCGTAGAAGCAGCATGTAGATCTTGTCCTGGAGATGGAAGCTTGGTATTGTAGGCACTGAAGTCAGAGCCCTGGCTGAGGGAGGAGGATGCGCTGGCTTAGTGACCTCAGTTTTTGGTACTTCATAACTGACATTTTGCAATCTTATGTAAAATGTGAATAAAAAATAGCTTCAGAAAGTTTTCCAGTTTTTTCTGTAATGCAGATTAGAAAAAGAATACTCACCACATCATTGAAGCCTACTTAGGCCCCTCAGCTCCACCTCAGGGCAAATCTTAAACATTCTGGTTTGTTGTTGTACTGTGGGAGATGAAGTCTGGGCCTTGGTAGGCCAAGCTAGCACTCTGTTACTGGGCTGCAGCCACGGCCCTATCCTAAGCACCGTATGTAGTGTTATTATTTATTCATTAGCTTGCTTCTGTCAGGGATTGAACTTAAGATCTCATGCATGTTGGTCAAGTGTTCTGCTACAGAACTACATCCCCAGTTGTGAAGCTATTTACCTTCTAGTTCTTTAGTTTCTGTTTAATTCGTCATATGTGAGGGTTTTTGGTTCTCTCCCTCCTACCCTCCCTCCCTTCCACTTCCTCTTCCTCCATCCCACCCTCCCTCCCCCTCCCCCTCCCCCCCCTTCCGTCTCCGTATTTATTCTAGGCTGGCCTCAAATTCATGACAGTCTTTCTGCCTCAACTTTCCAGGATTCTGGGAGAAATTACTGATGTGAGTCATTCACCTGGTTTTTTTGTTTGGTTGATTTGGAAATTTTGAGGCATTGTCTCATTGTAGCTCAGGCAGGCTCCAGCAAGTAAGGGTTGTGCTGAACCCCTGGTCCTCCTCTCTCCCACCTCCCAGTCTGTGACATGTGTGCCACCACACTCAGTGTGTTGTATGGGGTGCTTTTTTGTTTGTTTTGTTTTCAAAGATTTATTTTTGTGTGTATGTGGCTGGGGAATGTGGGGTGAAATACGTGAATGGGTACGAGTGCCCTCAGAGCAGCGTTGTCAGGTTCCCTGAAGCTGGAGTTGGGGTGGCACCAAACCTCAAGTCTTCTGTCAGAGCAGTAGGTGCTCCTAACTACTGAGTGTTCTCTCTGGCTCTAGCTGTGTGTGGTTCTTTGGTTTGTTTTTGTTTTCAAGTGGATTTTAAAGCCTTGATTCAATCCAGGGCCTTCCACATGCTAAGCAAGCATGTTACCTTCTGAGGTAGGCTCCAAGATCTACCATTTGAATTTTTTTTTTTTTTTTTTTTTTGAGACATGATCTCACTTTCCTACAGGTAGCTCAACTGTGTAGACTGGACTGGCCTCAGACCCCCAGACCTTTGCCTGCCTCTGCCCTGCAATTTTGAGGACTAACGATGCTCGCAAAGGCTTTTAATACTTCTTAAATGATAAAGCTTTATGGTAACATTTAAGACATTCTTAATTGCTAAATATTAAGTATATTCAGGATGTTATTATAAGATCACTACAAGTTGTAATTCTATAATAAGGAAATAAAAGCTGACTGTATATAAAAAGAAAACATCATACCAAGATTAAGAGTGAGCCAGTATTTTTTTAATCAGTGTAGTTCACTGAGTTAATATATATCAATGACCATGCATCCTAAAAGTCGCAGGAAGTGATGGTGAGTGAATATAGAAAAAATCCAAGTGAGTGTTACAGCACGTGAATTATATTTCATAAAATTTTTTGCCAAAAATGTAGAAAAATGAGTACCCATTTATAATAAACAACAACTATTTAGCAAACTAAGGATAACCAAATAGAGTATTTACAGAATGCCACAGTGACCTACACTCATGGTGAAGTCAAGGAGTTTTCCCTATGTGACTGGGAACAAGACATTGCTATTCATTACTTCCTGAAGGCCCTTTGTTTAATAAGGCAGGGGTAGAAGCAGGCCCACAGACAAAATGAGTAAGAAGCCTGTGGTTAGATTATGGGCTTGCTTGCACAGAACAACGAGTTTAATGAAAGCTACTACTGAATTTAGCAAGTATACAAGAGACAATTGTATTTCTATAAACTGGAAATAAGCATTATGAAATGGGAGTTTTAAACAGGTATGGTGGTACATGGCTTTAATCCCAGCACTCGGGAGGCAGAGGCAGGTGCATCTCTTTGAGTTCAAGGCCAGCCTGATCTACAGATCGAGTTTTAGGACAACCAGAGGTACACAGAGAAACCCTGTCTTGAAAAAAGAAAATAATAAAAAAGAGAAAGAAATGGACGTTTTAAAATTATCATAATATTGATAATTTAAAAATATCAAAAATATGAAATATGTGTGTGCAATACAGTCTATGCTGAAAATTAGAAAACATTGATTTAACAAAGGAAAGATTTGTCATGCCTTATACAATTTAGTGTTATACCAGTTCTCAAATTTATCTATAGACTGAGTAGAACTATGATCAAGTCCCTGTAGGAGTTATGTAGTTATTAGCAAGTAGTTGGAAAGGAAAAACCCAGTGCCCAAAACAGGGCCAGAAGAGTTGGTTTGCAGGGCCACTGAGCTATCTCCCAATTGATTCCTCACTTCTTAGCTGTGCTTTAAGCTCTACAATCATTTATGTCTTTACCTATAAAAGATAAATAATACATGTTTCGTAGCTGGTCAGAAATTCATAGGCCTGGAGGTCACAGAGGATGGACCTCTCCCTCACAATTAGCAACGTGTAAAACTGGATCGAAACTGCAGGCTCTGATGAAACACCATGACCCAGAGAAAGTTGGGAGGAAAGGGTTTATTTGGCTTACACTTGCACATGGTGGTCCATCATTGGAGGAAGTCAGGACAGGAACTCAGGCAGAGCAGGAACTGGAGGCAGGCACTGATAATAGAGGCCATGGAGGACTGCTGTTTATTGTCTTGCTCAGCCTGCTTTCTATGGAACCTAGGTCCACTAGTCACGTGATAACCCACCTACTATGGACTGGAACCTCTCATGTCAATCACTAATTAAGAGAATGTCCTACAGGCTTGCCTATAGCCCAGTCTTCTGGAGGCATTTTTTCTGTTGAGGCTCCCTCCTCTCTGATGATTCTATTTTGTGTCAAGTTGACATAACCAGCACTTAGTAGGGTCTATCTACATAGCCCTGGCTATCCTGGAACTCACTTTGTAGACCAGGCTGGCCTTGAACTTAAGATCCACCCGCCTGTCTTCTAAATGCTGGGACAAAAGGCATACACCGCTATGCCTGGTATACTCATCGTCCCCACCCCTTTTAAAAGTTACTCCAAGTGGGCCTGTCAATCACCTGAGGAGGAACAAAAATAAACTATCTGTTGTAGAAACTTTTTATAAAAGTGTTCCTAAAAATGTAGGCTGCTAAAATAATCTCTTACCAGTGTCCACTCTCACCCCTTTGAGTGTTTATGCCAGTGGTCCCTTGGGCCGTGGTTTACTCTCCTTTGAGCGTTTATGCCAGTGGTCCCTTGGGCCGTGGTTCATTCTCCTTTGAGTATGTACTTCATTATACACTGTTGAACCCCTTTATCTTCAGCAGTTTGCTCTTGAGTCTCATCTCAATTCCTAAATTGGCAATTGCAAGAAATGAAGAGCTGAGATCCGAAGGAGAGCCAAATGACACAAAGTTGGTTGGAGGATACGATAACATAATTTGTATAACTCTCCTGGGATATTTTGGATCTTGATAAGTTGAAGCTAGTGTTGACTTTACATAAAAGCTAGGAAATAGCCAGTTGGTCGCACGTAAGGAAATAAATATATGTGGTTTTTCAAGAAATTTCAAGGTAGTTAGAAATGCTCCGATCCTGCATATAATGGTACCAGCATCTAATTCCAGCACTCAGGAGGCTGAAATGTCAATCAAGAGATCTAGGTCATCCTCAGCTATATTGGGAGCTTAAGGCCAACAATAACAGCAACAAACACCAAAACCAAACAAACTGAAGTCCCAGTGGTGGGGGAGGGGGAACCTCACCTGTCTTAGACACTCCACAAGGCTGACTCAATTTCCAAGATTGTTGAGGGATGGAATGTTATAGGTCCAGAGCCAAATTATCTTGTGCTATTTTTAGTAAGAGTCAAGAAAGCTGCTTCCCAAAGCAGCACACAGATCTGGTCTAACACAACACACATCCTAACTAGCATGGAGAAGCTTGAGATTGTCGGGGGTGGGGGGTGGACCAGGGAAATGGGGAGTCAGAAACAGATTCAAGTGGGAATTGTTTAGAAGAAAGATAACATTTGGGACTTGATTGTCATTTGTGTTTGTTGTCACATTGACACATCTAGAATTATCCAGGGATGGGCCTGAGTATGTCTGTGAAGGATTACAGAGACCGGTAAGACTCATCTACTGTGGGAAGGGAATCCTCAACAGTATAAACGTGGACACCGACACCGTAAGCTGATCATATTAAAAACGTGCTGTGCATACACCCAGTGCTGGGAGGTAGGTAAAGGTGGAACTTGAGGGCTCTCTGGCTTGCCAGCTTGGCCTAATTCGTCGATCTTCAGTGACAAAAAAAAAAAAAAAAAACACGTTTGGGACACGGTGTAGGGTCTCGGTCTGCGAAAGCCAATGCAGGAATGTTTAAGGCCAACTTGGGCTGCATGTATATTTTCGGGTCTGCTTGATCTACACAGGGGACATCATCCAGAAACGCAAAAGGTCCTACTTTTCTCCTCGGTATGCCTTCAACAAGGTATGAATGACTTTCAGAAACCGGGGTTCACATTATGGATCCCAACTCGGAAATTTCCTACCACACCTCTGAAAGGCTGGGATTACTGGCGCTCACAACCACGCCAGCCGCCTACAGCCTCACTTCAAATTTAAAAAAAAGGGTAAACGAAAGTCTTTGGAGGAACCTCACTCAGACCGGTCAACACTGCGCGCTAGACAGGTCTCTAGATGCTGCCGCGCCCCGCCCCACTTCCGGTTGTGCACACCCACCGGTGCCACGCTCAGTGCCACCGCCCCAACCCTTTCAGTCCCGCAGCCGTGCAGTGGTTCGGTGGCTGCGTTTCTTTCCTTCGGAGGCCCGAGGACCGGTCGCGATGTTCCATGCGGACTCGCCGAGGCCGTGATCCTCTGCAGTACAACTTCCGGCCACCCTGCCCTGTGGAGCTCCCGCGAGACCTCGCGCTGGGGTAAACTCGGTTCCACCCGAGTGCTTTGCGGGTGGACCGGAAGGGCGGGCTTTGGATGCGCGGACCTCCAATCCTGCCTCCCGTAGGCGCCGCGCTCGACCGTCTAGTCAATCGCAGGCCACATCGTGTCGCAGCAGCCAATCGGAGAGGCCTGGAGCCTCTCAGATGTGCGGTGGGCCATTGCCTTTCCCTGCTCTGAAGTTCTTTTGTTAGAGCTCTGTGGCTTCTGTGCCGAGTTCGTTTGCTCCGTGCAATCCGGCGCCATCGCGTTTTGGGCGAGCGCTGTATAATGGATAGTAGAGAGGCGGGAATCGACCCGACGCCGAGCTGGCTTTGGCGATGGTGGTGCGCGCTCCGGAGGACCGATTGGAGAACGACACCAGGAGACAGGTAGGGACAGGGCGCGATGTCGGCTGAATGTTGCAAACCAAGCTGGGACAAAAGATTTAAACCCTTGCCTCGTGCCTTCTTTTGTAGCTCACTGATTCGGAGGTGACGCAAGAGCTTCTGGTGTGACTTGGCTCAATGCATGTGATGCCACAGGAGCTTGACCAAGGATGTCCCGGAATCTTAATTTAGCGAATCTTTTTCTGAAGACGTTTTGCCTCGATGAGGGAGTTAGTTCATGAAAGAAGGTAAGGTCTCGTGGGCCCTTGAGTCCTCTAGTGCGATGGCAGCTGCCCAGCAGCGGAGACATGAGAGAAGGGGCAGGCGGAGCATTGTTCGGGTTTGGGAATGGGGCATCGTGGATAGCTTTCAGGGTTGAGAAGATCTTAGAAGAAAACAAGTCAAGTTACTCTTATTTACACTTTACAGAACGAAAAAACCGGCCAGCTGAAGGCGTAGTTTTATTTTTTCAAGATCTGTAGCGTATTCTTTACCTCTTTTCTGAATAATGGTGTAGGCCAGCTATAGAAGCATGTAAAGGTTTCATTTCTTTATATCCTTCAAATGATACTAATTTTCAAGTCAAACTGGATCCCCACTCCCGGCCGACTTTTGATTGAAGTCAGCAAATCATCGAGGCATTGTTCACCCAGCCACACTGGCCTCGAACTCATAGAGATCCGCCTGCCTCAATCTTCCAATTGCGGGGACTGAAGGTGAGCGCCACCATTGCCCGGCTCTTTTAATTTTAAAAGAAACCTTGGGGACACCGGCTGCTGGGGGAGGACATGGTGCATCACTTACTTGAGAGCTGAGATCAGGGCTTTGTGCCAGTTCTCTTGAGTGAGTTGTTTCACCTCACAGTTAAATCTACAGTTCGGTGCAGAAGTATAGCCTCAAAGAAGCAGCTTCCAGCACATCTGAGATTCAGTCCCGGGTCTTGTGCGCGCTTTCGGCTGCTCCATCAACCTGTACTTGTTTTTAGAATATTTACAGTTCTCTGATAATTTCTGAATGGGTCTCCCAAAAGGCTGGGAATAGAGGTTCAGGTCAGTTTTAGAAGTTTTACGTCTCCTCTAAAGACACCTTTATTCCTTTTAAGACAGGGCCTCGTGTAGCCCAGGCTACCATTAGACTTGTATGTAGCCTAAGATGGCTGCCCACCTCCTGAGTGGTGTGCTCCAGCTAAGCCCGGGTAATGTGGTTGTAGAGGTTGCTAGGGTGCCATGCACTCTGGGCAAGCGTCTACCAACTGCGCTTTACCTCTACCCTAGGAAACTCCCTACCCTTTCGTCCCAGAAGCAGCTTTGTGCCCTGTGCCCTATAGATCACCTGTTCTGTGTGTTGGAGATGGGGTAATAAACCAGTGCACAGGATTTTTGTGGCTGGCTTTTTCTGTAAAACAGCTTTGGAAGATGATCTTTTTATTGCCTGGGTGTAACCTTGTATGTGTAAGACATCAGTTGCCGGGAGTTTACATGGTTGGTTTTTATTTTTTGAGTGTTTATTAATAGTGATGCCTAGAGTGTGGACAGGTGTGGGGTACATTTGTTTCTCTAGATTGTATTAGTGGAATTGCTTTGCAAATTCCTGTCCCCACTTGGCTACCAGCTGAGGGTAAAAGTTCCATTTTGGTCACATGTTTATAGGTAGCTTGTAGTGAGCTCCTTCCCTGAAGGTTGTGGAAAGAAACCTATGGGAAGAGGCAGAGGCAGGTGAATCAAGTTCAGGCCAGCCAGCAGCAGACAGCCTGTCTCAGGCACACTAGGATGAGTTTCTTTGCTTGGCACACGTGCTTCTATCATAATCTTTGTTTCCAGGGAAATCTTCATGTAGTCGGAGGGAAAGCATTTGGCCACCTGGCACTGCACAAAACTTTGCCTTCAGTTTGTAGCTCAGTGAACAAAAGCCAGGCTCAAAAAGCCAGGATGAGCAAGACGGCTCTGGTCAGAGCATGGGCACAGGCCTGGTGGCACAAATCAGTTCCAGAACCCATGTAAAGGAGGGAGGGGAGGACTAGCTGGACTGCAGCTCACAGATAACGAATAACAAGGAGACATAGTAATTATGAAATCTCGGGTGATGGCTTAGGCTTGTTTTTAGCTAGCTCTTATAACTTAAATTAACCCATTTCTATTAATCTACTTTCTGTCTCCTAGCTTTATTACCTTTACTCTGTACGCTGCCTGTATTGCTTCCTCTGAGTCTTGTTGTCTCCTTGAGACTCCGCCCTTCCCAGTGTTCTCTCTGGGTGGTGGGGTTGGAGTGGACTTCAGAACATGCAGAATTTCAGGCTAGTCTGGGCTACACAATTAAACTTTGTCTCAAAAATAATGCATAACTGCTTATGTTACCGGCGAGACAGCTCAGTGGTTAAGAGCAGTTGCTGGTCTTGTAAAGGGCCCAGGTTTGTTTCCAGCATCCATGTTGCCATAACTTCGGTTCCAGGGGACCTGGCCTCTGGGCATCAGGCATGCGGGTGGTACATAGACAGGCACAGATAAAATGACTATACATAAACATAAAATACACAGATTATAATTGAAGAAAGCTATGTGAAATGTTTAGTACTTGAATACCTTCGTTAAAAGTATTAAGAGAACATGAGGTACTGATGAGCACTCTGACACTACCATAGCAGAGGGTTTCCATTGCTGTGAAGAGACACCATGACCACTGCAGCTCTTAGGAAAGAAACCATTTAATTGGAGCTCGGGGAGCCAGGCGGGAAGGCCTAGTGCTGGAGCGGTTGCTGAGAGCTTTACATCCTGATGTGCCAGCAGAGACCAGGGGCGATACTGCACGTACTTTTGAAAAGCCTAAGTTTGCTGCCGCAGCACCTCTTCCAACAAGGCTACATAACCTTTTAATCTTCCCTCACAGCTCAGCTGAGGGCAATGCATGCAGATAGATGAGCCTGTGGGGGCTAATCCTCCCCACAGAGGAGTATAACCTAGGATAGGAAAAGGGAGGGGATTCAGCTGAGCAGAAAGCCAGGTTAGCATCTCCAGTGCTTAACTGGACTCCTGCTGCTGTGGATTTTCTAGTACAGGTAAGGGGTTCCTGATAGCCTGACACACTGCTACTGTGCCTCGTCTTATCTGAATTTTGACTGTGTTTTTGTAATTACTAATTACAAATGAGGAATTGCAAAACACATGTAATTATGTCATAGGCTCAGAGGTGTCTGTTCCAGATATTAGAACACTTGCAGATTTATATCAAAGGTTTTGGTCTCTACTGTTTCCTCTAGTAGCTTCATATCCGATGATTAAACCTTTCACTGCTGTTCACATAATGAGCCGCTGTGATTACCAAGGAATTAATGAGGATATGTAAGCTCTGCTAAAGGTGCTCTTGAAACAGGCATTGCTTCTTACTCAGTGATTGAAAAGAAAATTTCTTTTTCAGGGATCGTGTTAAGGGTGGTATCTGGAAGAGATGTGTGGCGTTGGAAGGTGATATGAAATACACAGGAAAGGTATAATAATAATCTGTTTTCTGTATTAAATATTCTGGGAGATACACCCTGACCTGAAATGAATTATGAAGTAAAACTGGAATTCTAAAGGCTTTGGCGAAATCTTACTTTCCTATTTTTGAAATGGTAAAAAAAAAATTATTCCATTTATTTACTGTGTACATGCTGATGTGTGGAGGTTAGAGAACAGCTTGAGTTTGTTTTCTGTGACCTTGGTCTCAGGTACCCTACTCAGGTCACCTGTCTAGTGACAGGTGTTTCACCTGCGTGTATGTCTGCGCCGTGTGCATGCATGCGTGCTTGCGGAGGCTAAGAGGACATCAGATCCCCAGCAGCTGCAAACAGTTGTGGAGCTGCTATGTGGGTGGCAGGAGCGGAACCCCGGTCCTCTGGCTGAGACTTGGACTAGCTCTGCTTCCTATAGAAGCTGCGGCTTGTGCTTTCATGCAGCAATGTTTCCCACAGTGGCCCTATGGGGCACCACCAACTTTGTTGGAGGATTTTAGTGCTGTGCCTGCTGAGCCTCTGCTCTGTGGTCCTTCAGATTCCTGGCTAGTTCCGCTAGCGCCTTCCATGCTCTGTGTTCTGTAACTCAGATAGTCACGAGGTGTTCTGCTTCTGATCTTTCTCTAGAAAGTATTAGATCTAGGGTTTCTGGTTACCAATTTTAGATAGTCCCAAGTCTTCTGAGGTTATATTTCCCTTTTTGAATATGAATTGAGCCTTTTAGTTAAAATCGTTTTGGTTTAAAGTAACAGATATTCTCTGTCAGGTACCCAGGGCTAGGTATTCTCACGGGCCTGTTGATTGTCTGAAGTCCTGACAGTTTGTTGTTTTTGTTTATTTTTAGAGACAGGGTTTCTTTGTGTAGCTCTGGAGCCTGTCCTGGAACTTGCTCTGTAGACCAGGTTAGCTTCAAACTCAGAGATCCTCCTGCCTCTGCCTCCCGAGTGCTGGGATTGAAGGTGTGCACCTCCACCGTCTGGCTCAGTTATACAAATATTTAACATTACTGAAGTATGTTCACGTTTCCCTCAAAGCTGCTGTGTGCAATGTGGTACTTGTTCTTCTTGTTGCTTATTTGTCCCTTTGTGAGCTCTGAGCAAGGTGGACGGTCAGGGAATCAGAATATTCCTCTTCTGTAGAACGCTGTGTCAGTGAGGGTTCTTCAAGGAACAGAAGTGATGACATAAAGAGGGTTGGTTCTAGAGGACGTCAGGGACTGTGGTCTAACTACCCAAACAGTGGCGAGGCCAGGAATCTGGGTGTCTCAGCAGCTCCAGTGTGGCGGGGAAACTTTAGAAGTAGGTTCTGAGACCAGCAAGAGGTGGGGCAAGCTGGTGGGAGCAAGGGCCTCTGTGTGGCCTTCCCACCCAGAAGAACTCTCAGGTGTGCCCAGCTGCTGGGTTTTAGTTGGTCCTGGACTAGTCAGGTTGCAACCCAAGACAGCTGGCACAAGTACACCACTCTTCCTTGGACACAGAGCCAGGCGATGGTGGCGCACGCCTTCAATCCCAGCACTCGGGAGGCAGAGGCAAGCGAATCTCTTTGAGTTCGAGACCAGCCCGGTCTACAAGAGCTAGTTCCAGGACAGGCTCCAAAGCCACAGAGAAACCCTGTCTCGAAAAACAAAAAAAAAAAAAAAAAAAAAGACTTGACTTTGAAGTTGTGGCATAATGTTGTCACCTTCAAAGTTGATGCTTGAGTTGCTAAAAACAAACACACATGATTCTTAACGGTTTAAGTAAGTTGGATTATATTCATAGCTATTCTCAGCCGCATGGGGGTTGCAGGGTGGGCTACATCTGCTAGGAAGATCTTAGTTCTTGACGGTTGGAAACCTTTAAAAATATTGCACACATTTAAAGGGGTTGAAGAGATGGACCAGCTGCTCTTTGGGAGACCTGGTTCCAGCTCTTGGCACTGACATGACAGTTTACAACCATCTGTGTGCAACTCTAATCCCAGGGGATCTAAAGCCATCTCTTCAGGCACCGGGCATGCACATGGTACACATGCAAGCCACTCTTACCTATAATAAATAGACTTAAGAAAATGTATCACACTTAAAACACAGAGTAAGTGGTATGATGAGGTGTGTTTTCCCATATAAGGCTTGCTTGGTGATGAGAAAACACCACTTAGGAGACAGGAGATTGTCTGAACAAAATAAATATAATAATACATTTGAAATTTTTATGAATTTTTTCTGACATGTTTATGTTAGATAATTGGTACTTATTTATAAAACCATGTATTTACATTTTAAAGGGCTCAGGCAACAAGAAGGAAACATTTCTCAGTAGAGCTTTAGAAAAGCAAATACAGATGGTAGTGGTTAGGGTTCTCCGCTGCTGTTCACATCCTAACTTGTGTGATTAATGTATGTGAGGACATTGCAAAGTCATGATTTAAATAACAGTGTAACTTCTGCATTGATTTGTCTGTTGATGTGTGGGTTTTTTTTTTTTTGTAGGAAAAAAAAGGATGTTTTGCTTAAGAGTGTGCCATTTGCAAATTTATTCAATAATTTGAAGATTTATATAAGGGAAGGGATTTTAAGATGTTATTTATTTAAAGTTAGGAACTTGTAAGTTATTAGGTTGCTTTAGTCTCTTAATTCTGCCTCAGCCTTTCAGCTACCTGGGATTTCCCTAGACTCTCTCTGATATGTAGAAACTGTGAGGGGACACAACCAGCAGGTAGGACATCTGACTGGTGATCAGTGTAACCAAACCTTGGGCTGTGTAAGGGCTAGTAACTGTCCTGCCCTGGTGTCATCCATACCTGGGCACTTTATATGTGGAAGAAAACTTACTTCCAGGCCACAGCTCTGGGATCGGAGTAGGAACCACCGCTGGGATGGTAGTAGAGGGACTGTCCTCTTTGATCTCTTAGCGACAGTTTGCTAATGGCCATGCAGGACCAGATGGACTGGTGTTTTACAAAATGGGTGAGGGGAGTAGCTAGACCTGCTAACTGCTGAAGGGAAACTCTGTCTCTCCCTAAATGAAGAATGTCACTTCTGTGGAAACAAGTCAGGAGTAATCAGACGTGGCCTAGTAGTTAAAGGGACAACTTGCAAAGGGGGACAAGAGCAAGCTATTTGGTGTTTGATGCTCTGGCTCCTTCCACTAAGAATCCTTTCCCGATGCCACTCCTGTTTCCATATGTAAGAAAATTACATTTCTTAGAAGAGTTCAGAGGGCACAAAGGGGGTGAGAAAACTAAGATCAATTGGGAATCAAAACTATAAAATCTGTGAAACAGCTGGTTTGAAATAAAAATAAAACTTTGTTTCTGCTTGTGAAGGAAAAGTAAAAAGACCTGTGCTAAACGGCCTGTAAATGTTGCAGGACAAAGCCTGTAGACCAGAGCCCACGCCCTTGGAGATTCTTACCCAAGACCCTGTCGAATAAATACTTATTCGCTCATTCTGCAGGGCCTGTTCAGAAAGAGGTGTTTCTCCTCCTGCTCTAAGAAAATGCTCTTCACACAAGCCTGATGGCCTGAACTAATTCCTGGAGCCCACGTGGTGGAAGAGAGCGGACTCCTGAAAGTTATCTTCAGATCACATATACACAATAAGAAAATAAATGTAAATTTTAAAAATCAAAATAGTAATCAAAACATTAGAATGCTGTTTTACTGAAATGTAGACGTGATGCAAGTGATTATGGAACATCTGGATGCTTTGTATAGTTTTGTACAAAACTTTACTCTTTTCCGAAATGAGAAAAGGATTAAAATTGTCAAAGGAATTGAACTCTGTAAATCTTTTTCTTTTGCAAAGAAAGAGTTATTTGTAGTGGTATTTTGCAGTGCCCTCAGATCAGATAGAGCTGGAGTTAGAGTGGTGAGCTGCCTGGGGTGGGTGCTGTAAGCTGAACTCTCTGGAAGAGCGAGTACTGAGTCATCTCTCCCGCCCAACTTTTTGTGGCTATGAATGAAATCTTTTGCATTCTAGAGAAAAAGCAAGAGTAAGATGTGCCATGTTGGAATATCATGACTGCCAATCAAAATGAATTGTTGTCCCGATAGAGGGCTAGCCCACTAGTTACTAGTCAGAAGTGTCCTTGTTTAAACATTTCAGAAGTTGTGTCAAATGAGGGTAGCTGCCCAATAAAAGCCAGTTTGTTCTTGCAGATCCGATTGTGTCGCTGTCTGGTCTGTGCTTCATTTGTAGTATACAATAAACATTCTTTTAACTGTTCTGACTTGGTGAGTTCTTTTACTGCCTGCTACTCCAAACCACAACATTGGGTGGAACAGTTCATGGCCTGTGGTCAGGGCAACCCTGATGGTGTTGAAAGGTTCCCCAGCTGTTCAATTACCATCACTAGTAGTCTCTGGGAGTGTTATTCCTGATACCCTTTGGCAGGCAGCTCATTCAGGGCAAATCTGCACATTGGCTCCTCTTTTTTTAGGCTTTTCTGGAGTTGGCAGCCACTGAGAAGCAAGATCTGTTTACCCTACTGAGGCTGTGCCTAAAAGTCTCCAAACCTGTCACTTCTTGTCATACCTTTTATGTCTCCCAGCCTGCATTCTGAGAGTGATTTCCTGAGGATTTCATGACATCTGATCCAGTAGCTGTGAAATTATAGGTTTCTTGCCATTTAGCTGTTGGCCCTTGTCAGGAATCTTCAGTAAGATGTACCTCTCCTTTAGAGAGTTGTACCATGGATATGGTTTGGACCCTTACTGTATAGGAGATATTAGGGTCACATTTCCCCTTTTATCACCAGGGGTCTTAGTCTATTGCTGTAGACTCATTGGGATGTTAGTTTCCTTAAAATGCCACAGTGCAAACTTAAGTCTTAGGTCTCTGATTATTTTATTAACATGCTGCTTGCTTATGTTCCTTAACTCACGGAGGGTGCTGTAAAAATTGTCTTTTGTTTTTTTGAGAGAATCTCAGCCCAGGCTGGCCTCAAACTGGTCTTTTGTGCCCCTTCCTCCCATGTGCTGGCATACAGGCATGTGCCACCATGCCCATCTCTTACATTAAGACTCCTGTTTTCCCTTCATTGCACCGCTGAATTACTCCTTATTTTGCAAAACTGAAACCCTAGGGTTCAACAAAACCAGTTTTAGAATTTGTGCTAAAGTAACTGCAGGAAGCTTCCAAAGGTGTCATCTTTTTGGTCACACTTGGTTGCTTGAGGTAAAGGTGCATAATGAACCCTGCACCAGTCTTGCCAGGTAGATAGAAACCAAAAATCTGAGGGATTTTCTTTCAGGACCAGGACAGCTATGGACAATCCAGTCAAACCTGGAAAGAGTACTAACTGTAGGCAAACCCTCTTAACTCCACATCTTGTCTGTGGACCTACACTGAGATTCCTGCTGTCAACATCAGGGATGCTCAGTGAAAATCTCCAAACCTGAAAACCAGGCAGTCTTCACCGACATCCTAGCTTGTCCAAACCCCACTAATTAAACGGGCTCAATCCTAAAAACATGCAGACTACATGTTCAGTGGGGATCGAGGTTAGGACCCCACTCAACCTCATCTGGGCTCAAACCTTGTATATTCTCCCTTTAGCCCTTTAGCCGCCGTGAGCAGACATTCTCACGGTGTTGAAATCCTGAGGACCCCATATGCTTCCTTTGATAGACGTGGGCCTATCTTTACCCACAGGACACATGTGGCCGGGCACCTGTCCTTCCTGGCACCCTTGGGTACCCATCTGAATGGAAGCTGAACCTTTTTTTTTTTTTTTAGGTTTTTTTCGAGACAGGGTTTCTCTGTGGCTTTGGAGCCTGTCCTGGAACTAGCTCTGTAGACCAGGCTGGTCTCGAACTCACAGAGATCTGCCTGCCTCTGCCTCCTGAGTGCTGGGATTAAAGGCGTGTGCCACCATCGCCTGGCATGAACCTATTTTATTGTTGGGACCTCAACCTTAATGTAGGCACAAAAGTGGGCTTGTGAACGCCACTATTACTGCCCCAAATGTCCCGAGGACTTAGAAATACTCTACCCCAAGAACTTTTAGCGATATAGTGAATTCACTTGAAAGCAACAGTTAAATTTCACAACTTAACTGCCGGGTCCCTACCCCATAGAGGAAGAATATTGTTCATTTATCAGCCAATCTTGATGAATACATTTGATGTCTTGGAATTTCAGAGAAATGCTCAGTGGGCTTTAAAGTGTCTGGCCAAGGCCGTCCTAGGTACCTTTCTGTCTAGGACCACTTATGGCTGTTGACATCTTAGATTTGGTCCTTATCTATTTTTATCTTTAAGTTAACATATAAAATAATAGGTTTTATTTTGGTGTTTTCAGGTTCTTATTCATCTCTACAATTCAGCAAATTTAGGCTGATTTTCAATATGGATTCCAGCCAATATCCTCAAAGAATGGATAACCAGTAGGCCCTTTAGAAGAGGCCACCAGGACTTCTTGACAGCCATTCTTTTTACTTTGCCCTAATGTTATTATCTTTTTTATGTTTTTTAAATTAATTTTTTATTGAGGTCTACATTTTTCTCTGCTCTCCTTCCCCCTTCAGCCCTCTCCCATGGTCCCCATGCTCCCAATTTACTCAGGAGATCTTGTCTTTTCTACTTCCCATGTAGATTAGATCCATGTATGTCTCTCTTGGGGTCCTCATTGTTGTATAGGTTCTCTTGACAACCAACCATTCTTAACTGTCCCTTCATGACTGCTCTGTCATCCCTTGACACATCAACAGGAAGGGCAGCATTAAGATTTCATGCAGGGGCTGGAGGTATGGCCCGAGGGCTAAGAACTAATAAAGTTCTTTCGGTTCCCAGCACCCACAAGGACACCACTGGCCTCTAAGGGTGCCTATATTCAATGTCCACCCCCCATATACACGTAATTAAAAATAAATCTTTGAAAAGAAATAAAAAAGATTGCATGCTGGTTGGAGCTCCAGAAGAGACCTCCTAAACTGCCACCACTGGCCTAGAACAGGCCTAGGTGTGTAGGACGTGACAGCAATGCCACAGAGTCCAGCCCTTGTCCAGGGAACATGAACCAGTCAGACTTGCTCTATTTGCATCCCAGGATCCCAAAAGAGCTGTGTGCAACAGGTGTTTCTGCCACCGCTCCCTGGGTGAGTTTTACTGCCTGTGACTCCACATATCGCATGTGTTTGGTTACCTCTATTCTTTCAGCTTCAAAGAGTCTGGGAATGAACTTTCTTTCAGAAAGCTTCATTTTCATTTGATCCAGAATAAGCTTGCTAAGTAGTTCACTAAAAGTAGGCTTGTGAATGATACAAGTTTCATAGGTGCAGGCGGTCCTTTGCAAGCTCTGATTCTACACGAGTATCACTTCAATGCCAGCTACTGGGGAAACTAAGACAGGTTATCAACTTCATGGCCAGCTCGGACAGCTTAGTGAAAATCTGTCTCAATAAAAATGAGAGTTGCAGACACCTGTTGGTGGCATGCACTTACCTAGTTTGTGCCTTGTTTCTCCTTTTCATCCCACCTGTCCCACCCTGTTTGATTGTGCCACCCACGCCGGGTGGGCCTGCCCTTTAACTCACCCTGGAAGTCAGTGTCTATGAACCTATCACTGTCCCTCTAAGCTGGAGTTACAAGTGCTGGCTGCTACCCTGTTATGCAGGTCCTGTCCTCATGCTGGGGTGGGGAGGTGGGGCAGGCTACCATTTTCTCATACAGTAACCTTGCTTTTTTAAATGAAATACATATATAGCACACTGAGGGTGAATTAAAAACATTTTCACTTTCCAGTACTTAGGAGTACTGGCTTGTGGCTGAGGATCGAACTACGGAAATGCTCTTAGAAGTATATCCTCGGCTGTAGAGACAAGGCGTCACCATATAATTCAGGCGGGTCTCACACAGTCTTCCTGCTTCTGCCTCAAAGTCCAGCTTTCTTATAGCTTGTGTTCAGTAATCCCAGGCAGAGGCAGGTGGATCTTTCTGAGTTTGAGGTCAGCCTTGGATTTACAGAGCGGGTTCCAGGACATCTAGGGCTGTTACACAAAAAAAACCCTATCTCAAAAAACAAAAAATAAAACAACAACAAAAATATTACTTTAAGAAGGCAAAGGAAAGTGTTACAGAAGAGTTGGTGTGGTCAATAGGTGTGACATAGAGTTAGGGGCTCAGTCCAGGTACTAATACTTTGTAGTTTCCTCCCTAAGTGAAAAGTACAACGAGACGACACCGTTAGGATTGGGAGCTCTAAGGAAGGTAGTAATATCCCTTCATTTGAAGTGTTTGGGACCATATGAACCCAGCCTCGTTTGGTTAAAAATTACAGAAATATGCTGGAATTAGCTTAAGTAGGGAGATAGGGCTCATTAACTATTAGATTAATAGGGAATTCCAGCACCCAGTTTCTCTTTTATGTGTTTTATGCGTTAAGTGCCCCTATGTATGACTGTGCCCCACGTGCATGCAGATACTGCTAGAGGCCAGAAGAGGCTGTAGGATCCTCCAACTGCAGTTACAAATGGTTGTGCATCGCCATGTGGGTGCTGGGAAATAAACCCACATCTGCTGCAAAAGCAGCAAGTGCCCTTAACTGCTAAGCCATCTCTCCAGGCTTTGCTATCATTATTATATTTTGCTTTCCTTTTCGAAATAGGCTTTCTTGCAGCACAGGGTGCCTGGCTTGAACTTACTATGTAGCCTAGAATACCTCCGGAGTGTGGTATTACAGGAGCGGGCTATGAGGCCCAGCTCAGCACCCATTTCATTCTTCTCTTTGCACTACAGTCCGGCTTTTTCTACACTTTTCAATAACTAGACAGACACACACACACACGGCAGCTTTCTACATGTTTCAGTAACTAGTCTATATCCCTGATTGAAAACCACACACACACAGCACCTTCGGATTTTCAATTAGGATTCTAAGTGGCCCACGGCAAGTGGCGAGTGCTAACAGGTCTGAATGCCATGGATATTGAAATATTAAGGAGACTAACTGCATTGGATATAACTCACTCACAGGATCTAAGACTCTGGAGTACAAGTAACAGTCTTTGGGTGTGTGCGACAAATTCACATAAATTCTCAAAAGGCAAACGCAGGTCGCATGCCTTTAATCCCAGCACTCGCGAGGTAGAGGCAGGAGGATCTTTCTGTGTTCGAGGCCAGCCTGCTCTACCTACAGAGTCCCAGGACAGCCGGGCTACACAGAGAAAACCCTGTCTCGAAAAACAAAAACAATAAAACAAAAAGACAAACGTAGACCCAACAGTGCGCCAAGCCAGAAAGAACTCCTGTCTCTAAAAACAAAAACTTAACAAAAACAACAAAACAAAAAGACAAACGTAGACCCAACAGGGCCCTCGCCCAGCTGTCAATCGTCGGGGGAAGGGGAGTGTCGCCTGCGGCTGCTGACGCTTCAAAGGAGAGCTACGTGGCGTCTCCGCGGTCACCGCGGGTCTTCTCTGACGGAGACGCCCAGCGGGCCTTCCCCTTGATCCACCGCCAAGCGGCCACAGCCCTGCACTGCGCGCCTCCTCCAAAATCACGGCCGACTCCCTACCTCCAGCTCCACTGGCCTTCCGGGGCCGCAGCTCCCGGAAGTGCCGACCCGCTGGGGGGCGGGGGGGAGGAGCGAACGGCTGCTCCCGGAAGTGCCGGCCGGCGGGGTAGGCGTGACGAGTCGCCGCACCCGGAAGTGCCGGCCCGCAGGCGGGGCTGCGGCTGCCACGTTGGAGCGGAGCGTGGAGGTGGCCCTGGGCCTCGGAGGAGGGGCGGCGGCGGCGGATCCGGGGAGAGTCCGACGTTCGCCGGCTGACGCAGGACAGGTCGCGGAGGTCTGCCAGGTGTGTCTGCCGTTCGGTTCCTGCCCCTCGCCAGGTTCGGTGTCCGCTGCCGAGGCCCGAGGCCCGCTCTCCGCTGACGGCGCGCCCCTGTCTCGTTTCGGCCCCGCCGGGACAACGCCTGGAGTCGCCGCCGCCGGGTGATCGCGCCCGTCATCCTCCGCCAACGTTTCCAGGCTGCCTTGCTCCGGAGTGTGTTTGAGGTTAGGACCCTCCAAGACCCTGTGCACAAAGAGGTGCGATCCCCGAGGGCGTGGAAGGGAAACGGACTTCAGGATTATTTCTTTCACTTCAGTTCGGTAGAGATTTTTTTTTATATATAAATTGTGTTTGAACTCTTGCCAAATTTAAGGAGTTACTGACTACTGACTACGATTGTATTCTTTAGCGTCAGCAGTCGCCAGTCACAGCCTATACTTCAGACGTGTAGGATTTTTCTGCTGTTGTTACAGTAAATTAAATTGTAAAAGAATTGCCTGGACTTGTGGGCGCATAAACTTTTTTGGAGGGGAGCTTGTAGAACTAATTCTGCAGGTTTTTTTTGAAGTTGCAAGAGTGTTTTGATAGGTTCTCCAAATTGTTTAACTGACGAAAGCTGGCACTCGGTTCTTTTGTTTACAATTGTAACTGTTAAAGGGATCATTAGAAGCTTACTCTTTCCCTTAAATCCTGATTATTCAGGAGTTGGCTGTGTACTGCCCTTTTGAGTAGTTCTGCCCTTGTTTCTCTAACCCTTAATTAAAGCTCCCAGAAAGGTTTTTAGGAACGAGAACTTTTTGGATAATTAATTGCTGCCCGATTGTGAATATGTTACACGCGTATGGAGTTTGGAAATGTGAGGTTTGAGATGAGTTTTGGATTTTTCTGATTAATTTTCTGTGAACAGGTTCTTTCTTGAACTATGTACAAGTAGAAAGACGTTTGTAAACTGTAAAGCGCAGTGACTATTGCTCTTTTGGCATTTCTGTTCCCCTTTGAAAGTTTTGGGCTGTCTTCCTGGAAGAACGTGTTTCCACTGTAAGCACATGCCTGGGTAGAATTTTCTGTATGATTTCATGGGGTTTGAGAATCCCACATTAAACACTTGTAAAGCGATACTGCTATGTTAAGTTCTTTTTGTTTCTTCCTCTCTTCTTCCCTCCATCCTTCATTGAGATTGGGTCTATTGTGGCTCAGAAAGGCTCAAACTCACCAAATAGCCAAGAATGACCTTGAATTCTGACCCTCCTAAGCTTACCTCCCCAGTTCTGGGATTCTGGCATGTACCACCACATCTGAATTGTAGGTTAACTTCACCTCAGGTTTTAATCTTGTAGATGAGTGTGTTATCATCTAGCTCAGCAACCAAGGCATGGTTAATTTTTGACTTTGGTTGAATGAGGTGAGCCTGGGACAGTTGATAATGCCGAATGACTCTCGGAGAACCAATATTTCTCTTCTCAGTGAGATATTTAGCTCACATGCACTTTTACTAAAGTGCCAGTATGGGATTTGTATTCCTCTTTAAGAGTCAAAGGTGCCGAGGCCAGGACCTCTGACTTTGCTTTCCTGAGGTGTGGCATGGCTCTAGGGTGTTGCGAGGTTGCTACCTTTGACAGGATAGTTCTGTTGGGTGTTCATATTCCTTCATAAAGCTTGCAATTTGAAAGTCAGTTTCGGTCTGCAGAGATGGCTCATCAGTTAGGAGCCCATATTGCTCTTCCTGGTACTCACATCTAGTGGCTCACAATCATCCAAAATTCCAGCTCCATGGAATCCGACTCCTCTGTACCTAGACCTACACGACCCAAACACACGTTCATATAATTTTAAAAATTATAAAGAGCATCAGTAAAAAGAAAATTTTCACTTAAAAATAAGTTCTTAGCTGGGCAGTGGTGGCGCACGCCTTTAATCCCAGCACTCGGGAGGCAGAGGCAGGCGGATCTCTAAGTTCGAGGCCAGCCTGGTCTACAAAGGGAGTTCCAGGACAGGCTTCAAAGCTACAGAAAAACCCTGTCTCGAAAAACAAAAACAAAACAAAACAAAAAAAATAAGTTCTTGTCTGGAACATTCCTCAGATGTTAGGTTTTCGTCTCTGTTTTTTATTGAGGCACATGATGACATTCAGGATGAAACCCAGGGCCTTGGAGATTCTGCATTGCGATGTATGTGATGTGATCTGTACCCCCAACTCTTGAAACAGGAGCTTATCCTTGTAGCCCAGGCTGGCCTGAAACTGCTGGTCCCCTGCCTCTTAATTGCCGTAGATTAAATACCTCTTTGTGCCAACTTGCTAGCACTTAGATGTAGTTTTGAAGACTTTGGGATAGACCTTTGTGGGAGAGGAGCAAAAACACATCTGTGCAGTGAAGTGAGATTTAGAGCTGAGACTTAGGCTGACGTTTAAGCGTAGGGTGTGTGTTCCAGGCCTCAGTTTACCTGCTGTGCTGTAGGTCCTGTCTTGTAGGTAATAGATACAACCAAGTCGCTGTCCTCAAAGTGTTCATTTCCTGTTTTTATTTTGACGGTGTTCTGGGTAAATGGTCCTGACTGCAACAATAATGTACGTGACTACAGTCACATAATACTGAAAATCCACACGAAGCTATTAAGATAAGTTGTAACCGAGAAGTATAGATGGCTTCATTTAATCCCTCATATTCTAAGGAAGTCATTTCTAATTAAATAAACGAATGTCTCTAAGAGAGGGAAATGCTCATATGTTCAGTGAGACTGTATTTTCGTGGCATTCTTATAGATTATGGTAGTCTTGTTTAATTTGATTCAGAACTCGCTGCCTAGTTCTAGGCCATATTGTAACATAGGGTTTTCTTTCCCTAGCTGGCCCCGAGACTTCATTCTGTGTAGGCAGTAACAGGAACTACGTTTACTGGACCCTTGAGCTGGGCACGTGGAGGAATGCTTTGAGCTCCTACTCAGCTGTTTCGTGGCCCTGGCTATCTCCGTGTTATACATTAACTAATGTTGGAGATTAGGTGGCCCTTGTACCTTTGCTGTCAGGGAACTGTAATTCCACTCAGAATTTTTTTCTTTTTTTTCTTTTTTCTTTTTTTCTTTGGGTTTTAAGGCATTTGGTTTTTAAGACAGGGTCCCTCTCTTGTAACTTTAACTTTGGAGCCTGTTCTGCAACTCACTTTATACACTAGCCTGGCGTTGGAACTCACGGAGATCTGTCTGCCTCTGCCTCCCAGGTGCTGGGATTATATTTTTTGGGGGGTAAGGTTGTTCGAAGCAGGGTTTCTCTGTGTAGTTTTGACTGTCCTGGAACTCACTTTGTAGGCCAAGCTGGCCTCGAACTCACAGAGATCTACCTGTCTCTGCCTGGGATTAACCCCAGCTTTAAAAAAATATATATAGCTATTTATTTGTTTTTCTTTTTAGAAATCACTCTGAAATTAACCCCTTCCCCACCTTGCTAGTATTTTTTCCCTTTTTTTTAAACATGAAAAGATTCTCTAAGCAGTTAAAAATTTACAAAACAAAAATTGTATCCAACTCTAGCCGCTGTAGCTTATCTAGGTCTCGGCACATTTGTTTCCCTTTAACTATAACATTCAAAATCGAAACGAAACTGTGTATGTTTTCTACATACCGCATATGGATCACATGCATGCAGAGACTCTTGGAGGCCAGAATGTCTTCGGGAACTTAGGTTGCAGACAGTTGTGAGCTGCTCTGTGGCTGCTGGGAACTAAACCTGGGTCTTCTGCATGAGCAGTAAGCACTTTGAATCACTGAGCCATGTGTCTAGACCCACCCTAAGCAATTTTGAATCCCAAAAGAATAAGCCTTAATACCTGATTAAAAATTGACATGATACATAAAGCAGTTAGTAAAATGGCAAATTTGAAAACATAAATCGTATATGCACCAGCTGTGGTATAATGGTTCATGCTCTGGACTCTGAATCCAGTGATCCGAGTTTGCGTCTCCGTGGGACCTGTTCCTTGAGGAAGAGACCTAGTCAGTCATCCTCATCAACTCAGACCATGAAGTCCAACATAAATGTGCTGTTCATGCAGGCTTCAGCTCTGCCGGGTTTCATGCATGTTTCTCTTTGTTTTCTTCAATGGGTTATAATAAAGTATCTAGTTAAAATAGGATGATATTGTGTTCTAAAATCCCTGAAGTGTGACCCTGCTGAAGTGAACAGTCATGAGCTTATTGAGATCCATGTGAATTGGATTTTCATAAATGAACAGTAACTGAATTTTCTATTAAAGATTAAATCAGTTGGCTGAGAGGAGGAAGAGGGCTCATGATAAAATAGGTCCTTTTTTTTTTCTCTTACAAAATCAGAATCTTTTTTCACCTTTAATGATCTTAGATAGTAATCTTATTTTAAAACCTGGTCTCCTGGTTCAATTCTCACCAGTCACATGGCAGCTCAGAACTATCTGTAACTCCTGTTCCAGGGGATCTGTCACTCTCACAACAACATACATGCAGGCAAAACACCAGTGTGCATAAAATGCAAATAAATAAATTATTAAAAAAAAAAGGCTGGGTCTCACTGTGTAGCCTGCTTGGCTTGGAACTTACTGTATAGGCCAAACTGGTCTCAGCCTAGCAGAGTTCCATCTGCCTCTGCCTCTAGCTCTAAAATTAAAGGTACCTGCCACCACGTCCAGCCCTCCCTCCCCCTTTCTTTGATATGGAGAAGTGAAGCCAGGGCTTTCTCAGGCTAGCCATTGGTAGGTACTCTTTCAGTGAGCTGATTCCCCCCTCCTTGCCTGTGTGTGTAAGTAGGTGTGCTGGCTGTGTGTGTGTGTGTGTGTGTGTGTGTGTACATATGTGTGTAGGAATGGAGGTTAGAGGTCAACCTGGGAATCGCTGATTGGCTAGACCGACTCTGTAAGCCACTCGGCTCTTCCTGTTTCATGCTGAATGTTAGGATTATAAGAATGCAGTCTCTTTTTCCTTTCTGTTTTGAGACAGGGTCTCACCAGGTTGCCCAGACTGGTCTTGAACTCATTCTGTAGCCCAGGATAGACGGGTCTGTGATTCATTCTTCCCTCCTTTTTCTTCCTGAAAAGCTAGGATTACAGCACAAGTAACAAAACACTCATTCCTGTGTGTGTGAGTGTGTGAGTGTGTGTGTGTGTGTGTGTGAGAGAGAGAGAGAGAGAGAGAGAGAGAGAGAGTGTGTGTGCAGGTGTGCAAGTGGAGTCAGCTGTGTGTATCGTGTATGTCACAAGATTATGCTCGGGTTGTCGGGTTTGGCATCAGCCACCTTTATCCAATGAGCTATCTTGCCATCCCTTTCTTAGTATTTTTTTTTAATCTAATATTTTTCTTAATTATTGTTGTTGATTTGAAACAGGGTCCCATGTTCTAGTCTAGCCAGGAAGTCAGGAAGTAGCTGAAACAGGGAATGTCCCTGAACTTCTGCTTGTTCCACTTCCTCTGGAGTGCTAAGGCTATAGGACCCTGTGTGCTGCCACCCATGCCATGTGTATGGGGTTGATCCCAGGGTGCCTGGCATGCTAGCTTGGCACTCTGCCCTCCCAGCTATATCCCGTTGATGATGATAGAGACAAGAACTTGAATTTGGGAGTTAAACTGAGTTCAGTCTTGGCGGTCTCTGATTTGCACAAATTGTCATGTGTAGAATCTTGAAGTGGAGACTATTTGAATGTGCACAGTTCACATCGGAAGCCCTTCTCTGGAAAGTGATGAAAGGAGCTTGATCCTCTGAAGAGGCGTCAGGATGCTGGCAGGTGTTGTGGAGCGTTGATTGCGTGGCAGTGAAACCAGAGGGTCTGCCGAGGAAGGATATGATTGTAAAAGTTCCGGATACAGGAATTTGATTATTCAAGCAGGCAGCAAAGAAGTGCAGAGTAGAAGATGTGAGTCTGTAGATTTCTGCATCTGTAATCTCGGAGAGTAAAGTCAGTCAGGAGAAATCTAAGCACATTCAGCAGTACAAAGGTAAACACTGAGAGATAATGCTGTTGACTTTAACCGGGAGTGCAGAGCAGCGCGATCGTGTGAGCCGGAAGTGGGGAGGGCTCAGTAGTTAGAGCACTGCTGCTTTTCCAGCACTACAGCCACCTCCACCTCCAGGACCAGTGGGTCTTACACTGCCTTCTGGCCTCTCTGGGCACAGACACGTGCAGGCAGAGCACCCACACACAGAAGAATAAATGTAGAAAAGATTATATGTGCTAACTTCATTTGTGCAGCTAGCAGTTGGCGAATAAAAAAACCTGGGGATTGATGTCATTAAATAAATTTTTTTAAAAATTTCAAAGGTAGAACCAAAAATGTGCTGAAATGAAAATGAAGATCTCAATTACCAGAGAAATAATAACTACACAAAAAGAAAATGAACAATAGCAGAATATAAATTACAAAACCAGATAGCAGAGCTGGTCACAATGGCCTGCATTTACAATCCCCGTGCTTGAGACAAGGGGGATCCCTGGGTTCACCAGCCACACAGCTGAGCTGTATTGGCAAGATCTAGCTGATTGAGAGACCCTGCCGTAAAAAAGAAGGTAGGTAGCTTCTGGGATAGATTACTGGCGTGCGCACACATACATACATACATACATATATACATATGCATATACACAAACACATATGCATGCTCACATTTTATATATACAAATATATAATATATACATATACACACAATATGTGTATAATGTGTGTGTGTTTGTCTGTATCTCAGAATATGATGGACTAAGACCAACCACATCTCTGGTATCTATAACTTTTTTTTCCCCCCGAGACAGGATTTATCTCTGCGCAGCCCTGGCTGTCCTGGAGCTCACTCTGTAGACCAGGCTGGCTTCACACTCAGAGACCCGCCTGCCTCTGCCTCCCGAGTGCTGGGATTAAAGGCTGGTATCTATAACTTTTAAATGATTTAAGTTAGTCAAACAAAAAACTTCTGATCAGTTCAGCATGCACAGTCTAAGTTATTTTACTATTTCCAGAACAGTTACTGAAATCAGAGTGGTTTAAAGGTACACTGTAAATGTACATGTAAAGGAATCTTTTGTTTGTTGTTTTTGAGACAGGGTCTGTCCTAGAGCTCTCCGTGTGGGCCAGTCTGGCCTCAAACTTAGAACTCCATCAGCCTTTGACCCCCGAGTGCTGGGACTAAAGGCAGCACATGGCACACAGCTGTGAAGGTTTAAACCCCGGAAAACTAGGTGCCATATTACATCCCTGTGTTCCCAGCACTTGGAGGCAGAGACAGAGGATTAGTGGAGCTCAGGAGTTCAGTAACCTGGGCCGCACAGTGAATCTCAATCTCAGACAACAACACAATGAGATACTGATCTCAGTATGAGACGTACTTATGTACGTGATGAAGCTGTTAAGGCCAGGTCAGTGTGAATGTGTGCTCAATAGATGTGTGATAAGAAAGTCACCTTCATGAAGCTGAGGACGTCCCAAGAGGAACAGACACTTCCGGTAGGAGGCTGTTGAGGAGAGACCAAAAAGACACTATACGGATATGAAAGACAGTGAGATACGGACATGACAGATGGTCAGTTTAGACAAGAAAGTGTTGATTAAGGTGTCACTGTGGACCCTGAAAAGCGGATCATACCACAAAAAGTCATTGTATAGGTTCCATGTGTACAGGGAAAAAGGGAGAGGGAGAGGACAGGATACAGATTTTAGTGTAGGGAAACTACTTTGTAGAATGCTATAGTGGTAGATATACCTAATTAGACACTTGCCAGAACCCTGATATAAACTGTGAACCGGATAATGGCTCATGGATTGAAATACGTAAGCCGGGCAGTGGTGGCACACACCTTTAGTCTTAGTATTTGGGAGGTGGAGGCAGGTGGATCTCAGTGAGTTCAAGGCCAGCCTGGTCTACAGAGTGAGTTCTAAGGCAGCCAGGACTGTTGCACAGAGAAACCTTGTCTCAAAAAAAAGCATATTGAATGACTTAGGGGGAAAGGGACAGTTGTGGTAACAGTACTTTTTAATGCAGTCTCTCTTTTAAACAAACCTAAAGCTGCTCTAAAGCATAAAGCCTCTGTTTTTTTTTTTTTTTTAAGAGTATTATTACCGGATTTTGTTTTTGTTGTTGTTTTGGGAGACACTGTCTCACTCTGTAGCCCTGACTGGCTTGGAGCTTGATATATAGACCAGGCTGGCCTTGAACAACCCCCACAACATCTCTCTCTGGTGCTGGAATTAAAAGCATGTACTACCACGCCCAGCTATTTATTATTTGTTAGTTTATAGGTGTGTGTGTGTGTGTGTATGCCTAAATGTATATGTATTATTATGCGCTCAATGAGGTCAGAAGAATAAGCTGGGCCCCTGGAACTGGACTTGGAGGTGGTTGTGAGCCTCTGCATGAACAGCCAGTGCTCTTAACCACTGAGCCATCTCTTCAGCCCCATAAAGATTATTTTTGAAAAGTCAAAATTATCTAAGCATAGTCAGAAGATTAAATTTGACAGCCTAACTTTTTATAATTAGGGCTTGGGTAATGGAAGGCCTTGGTTCAATCTCTAGCACAAAAAGAAAAGGAAAATCAAAAAAGAAATAGAAAAATGGGCAAATGTGTATGAATCACAATCACATATCATTCATAGAGACATGCAGAGCAGAAGTATACAGAGCTAACTTTTTTATCTCTTAAATTGGTAAAAATCTAAAATGTGGCTTTTCACTCCAGTCAGGCTGAAGAGCAGGGGGTGGTCATGTTACTTAGAGTGTAAAAGGATTCAGTTGCCACAGAAAGCAACTGGTGGTATCTGTAAAAGTTAAAATGGAGCATGTCTTTTCTATTTTTAGTTGTGTATAGGTGTGTGTGTATCTGTGTAGGTGTGTGCATGTGAGCGCGGGTAGCCAGAAGAGGGCTTTGGGTGCCCTAGAGCTAGAGTTAGGTGTTTGAGAGCTGCCCAGTATGGGTGCTGGGAACCAGATTTGTCCTCTTAACCGCTAACCCATCTCTCCAGTCCTGGCATTTATCTTTTAACCTAGCAATTTAACTTCTAGATATTTATGACCGTTCTTACCATAAATGAAATAACATGTACATATGGCTATTTGAGCCTTGTGAAAATAATGAACAGGTGTTCTGAATAATTAAATCATGGTATAGCTTACAATAAAAATTCCCTGAAAAATTATTCATGAAAAAAGTAACAGAGACATGGAAAATATAGCACAATATCCTGTGGGTTTTTTTTGTGTTGTTGTTGTTGTTGTTATTTTAAATGACAGTAACTTTAATGAGAGTAAACAAGAGGCATATGGCTTTATATCTTGAAGTGACCAATTTTCTAAAACTTTCTTCTTTAATCTTAAATCTACAGTATATCTGTTTAATTTTAAGATTAGTATTATTTTCTTTTGACAGTTTTCCTATTTATTATTCTTTGTGTGTGTGTGTGGGGGGGGTTATTTTGCCTGCATCTGTATCTGTGCACTCATGTGTGCTTGATGCCCATAGAGGGCGGAAGAAGGTGTTAGAGATGATTGCTAGCTGCTGTGTGGTCCTCCAGAGGAAGCACAGTCGGTGCATTGAAGCGCTGAGCCATCTCTCCAGCTGTTCTCTCTTTAGGCAGGATCTTACACCATCCGTGTTCGACTCTCACTCCTCCTGCTTCGGTGGGAATTACAGGTGTGCACTATCTTACCTGCTCTAAAGTTACTGAATTTATTTTTTTGAGGCAGGCTCTCACTCTGTAACAAAGGCTGTCTTGGATTCACTGTGTGGTCCTTGATGGCCGTGAGGCCTTGAGTGCTGTGATTCTCCTTCAGCTGCTGAGTGCTGGGATTGAAGGCATACACTACCACATTTGACTATGGAAAGTTTTTTATAATTGCCTAATCCTACCGCAGCAAGATCTGTCATGTTTACTGTGTTGTTTTCCTTCCTCCTGGGAGGTTCTCTCCTACCAGGGCACATATAACTCTGCTTCAGTGCTAATTTATGTTCTTTTTTTTTTTCTTTTTCCTTTTTAAGTTTGAGACAGGGTTTCTCTGTGTAATAGTCCTGGTTTTCCTAGAACTCACTACAGACCAGGCTGGCCTCCAACTCCCAGAGAGCTGCCTGCCTCTGCCTATCGAGTGCTGGGATTAAAGGTGTTTGCCACCACTACCCGGCACTTAGATTTTTCTTGTGGGGTATTTTACAGGATGATTTTTTAGCTAAAGGACTGTGTGTTGAACATCCCTAATTGAAGCATCTGGAGACTTTCCTATTGGAAGCATTTTAAACTTTGTATCTAGGCATGCTCAGTCAGTAAGGTCTAGAAAATATTCTGGTATCAGAAACTCTGAAATCTGAAACATGTCTGGTCCCCGTCTTTTCAGATAATGGACATTCATCTATATATCCATAAAGAATTAGAATAATAGAAATTTGTTCCAAAATAGTCCCTTGGTTGATGTCTAATATTGAACATTTCCAAAAAACAATGCATTTGTAGTATTGGTACTTGGGTATTATTAATATTTTAGTGATTTGTTCAGTATGTCTCTATTTTTTGATATTCTGTGGTACGTACTCAGTATTTCTCTGTGAAATGTTTATTTTAGCAGAATGAAGTTAAAGGAAATAGATCGTACAGCAATGCAGGCATGGAGCCCTGCCCAGAACCACCCCATTTACCTCGCCACAGGTAAGTTCAAAAGAGAAGACAGTGTGATTAGTCTAATTCCTTGTCTGCTTTCTTCATTAGTGCAATCTTCATCTTCTCTGAAAGGTTTCTCATTCTCCAGCTAGATACCTCCTTTCTTCCCTGTCACTTTTTCTGGTGACCTTCCTGTGTTTGCAGTGCGTACTTCATGGCGTTGGTCATGGGTTACATACATAGTATCCTTCCCAGTACCCAGGACTCAGGTTTATCTTTAGCCCTACAGAAGTTGGAACAGCAAATGACATAACAAAGAATTTCAGTGAATTATGAGCAAACTTAACAGAGGCACTTTTTAAATAGAGCTTTGTATACTTAAAACATGGGGCTGTTTCTCCAGAGAGATTCTAAGATATGTACAGCCTTTAAAACCTTACCTGTCACTACCCACTCTTAGAGACGGCATCTCCCAGCCCTGTGCCAGGATCTCATTGCTGTAGGAACTTTGACATGCTCAGTGGCATGCGTGCTGAGGTTTCAGCCACAGATGTATTCATGACAAGCATGCTTTTAGTTTCTCTTTCATGCCACTTTCTAAGACTTTGTTTTGCAGATGTAGTTATCATGCATATATTTTCTGTAGGAACGTCTGCTCAGCAGTTGGATGCAACATTTAGTACCAGTGCTTCCCTGGAGATATTTGAGTTTGACCTTTCGGACCCATCCTTGGATATGAAGTCCTGTGCTACTTTCTCCTCCTCTCACAGGTATGAGATTCAGCCTGGAGGTCACATTTTATTTAAGTATGTGTTGTGGTAGGTGGCTTTATTTTCTTTTCTTTTTCATTTTGAGGCAGGGTCTTGTGTAACCCAGGCTGACCTGGAACTCATTAGTAGGCAAGGATGCCCTGGACTTCTGCTCCTCCTGCCTCTGGTCGTGAGTCTAGTGTTATGGGCAAATCACCACCCCTGCTAGTTATGCTGTGCCTGGGACTGAACCCAGGACTTCGTGCATGCTGGGCAAGCACTCTACCAAGTGAGCTTCACCCGGCCCTGTGCTCTACCTCTGGCTGTAATAATTATTAGAGACTTTAAGGAATAATGTCGGTGACATGAAAAACTTATGAAAAATTGTACAAGTACATTTTTATGGAAGTAAAATATTTATATATCTATGTGTGTATGTATGTCCTGTTGAATGTTTCACTGATGTTTTATGTAGAATGGCCGTAAGATTCCAGTTTCTAACATCCTTCTTTTTTTTTGTCTCTTTTATTTTATAAAATACAGATATGAATAAAGAAGGGAGTATATGAATATTTTTGTACACACACATAATTTTTTTTTTTAAAGACAGGATCTCTACTTAGAAATTTTTAATAATGACTCCCTTAACACTTTTACTGTTCCTGTCCCATAGGCTATATTTTCATGAATACTCTTTAGTCAAATAGAATGCTTATTTTCTTGCTTTTTTTTTCTTTCGAGACAGGGTTTCTCTATGTCATCTTGGCTGTCCTGAACTCACTCTGTAGGCTGGCCTCAAATTCATAGAGTACCAGGGGCTGGAGAAATGGCTCAGCGGTTAAGAGCACTGACTGCTCTTCCAGAGGACCTGGGTTCAATTCCCAGCACCCACATGGCAGCTCACAACTGTCTGAAAATCCAGTTTCAGGGGCTCTGACACTTTCACACCAATGCACATAAAATAAAGATGAATAAATCATTAAAAAAATTAAAAATAATTCATAGAGTTCCTCCTGCCTTTGCCTCCCAAGTGCTGGCATTAAAGGCATGTGCTACCACTGGCTGACCCAATGTTTTATTTTCTTTTTTTTTTTTTGGTTTTTCGAGCCAGGGTTTCTCTGTGGCTTTGGAGCCTGTCCTGGAACTAGCTCTGTAGACCAGGCTGGTCTCGAACTCACAGAGATCCGCCTGCCTCTGCCTCCCGAGTGCTGGGATTAAAGGCGTGCGCCACCACGCCCGGCCCAATGTTTTATTTTCCATGAAAGCAGTTGATTAGCTCTTTGTTGTGCAGGTAAATAAATTTTGGAAATATTAAGTAACTTGCCCAGGGTTGCAGAAATGATAAAGTCATTGTAGTAAAGCCATTTTTAAAAAAAGATTTGTGTATGTATTATACATACAGTGTTTTGTCTGCATGTATCCCTGTAGGCTAGAAGAGGGCACCAGATATCATTACACTGGTTGTGAGTCACTATGTGGTTGCTAAGAATTGAATTCAGAACCACTGGAAGAACAGTCAGTGCTGTTAACCATAAGCCATCTCTCCAGCCCAATAAAGTCTTTTTTAAGTTCAAGTAAACTTTCTATACTGTATCACTCTGCAGAGTCTTCATTGTTTAGAGATATGGAAATCAAATACAAATATATAAGTAGACATTAAAATTTTATTTTACTAGGAGTATAGTCAGCAGGAGTCAAAGAGAAACTACAATTTATATTACATAGATATAGACAAAAATGTGATTTAATATATTAAGACACTTATTTGTTTCTAAGAATGGGTTATTTATTTTCTCCTTAAGGTACCACAAGTTGATCTGGGGACCTCATAAGATGGATTCCAAAGGAGATATTTCTGGAGTTCTGATTGCAGGCGGAGAAAATGGAAACATTATTCTTTATGATCCTTCTAAAATCATAGCTGGAGACAAGGAGGTTGTGATTGCCCAGAAGGACAAGCATACTGGGCCAGTGAGAGCCTTGGATGTAAACATTTTCCAGGTTTGACTTTGGTTGACATTCATTCTTGGTTCTTAGAATATTTGTTCTTCATTTGAAATAACTACTGACTTCAGTATTAGGAATGAAAGGGGAAGACTGCAGTTCAGACTTCAGGTCAGGAGCTGGACATAGGCATGGTGCACACGCTTGTTACCTCAGCACTTGGGAGGTGCAGGAAAAATTTGGATCAGGAGTTTGAGGCTAGCCCCAAACTACATGGTAAATTCAAAGCCAGCCTATGCTACACGAGACTGTCTCAGACAACAACAGAAGCCCAGGGGGGTTGGAGGTAACTCAGTTGGTACAGTGCCTGCATTATGAGCACTCGGGTAGGATTTGCTGAAGGAGAGCAGTAACTGGCGACTGCTTTTGTTCCAGAGATGCAAAACCACAAACATCGGGCCCTATGTGGCTAATGTGCTTAATTCTTTAACAGTTTAACCTCGGAACTGCTCTCTTTTGTAACATATTGCTTTAAAATAGTCTCATTGTCAGGAGACATATTTCATTTGGAAAGTTATAATGTTTCTTTTTAACTTTGATGAAGAATTTTGGATAATTAGGAAGCCACACATAAGATTGTTTTGAATCATAGGAAAACTGTATGTATTAAAGTGAACATTTTAGTTTTAGTTATTCTGGGTTTTTAGTTATTTGTTATTTGACTATTGTTTCTTTTTGCAGACCAATTTGGTAGCTTCTGGTGCTAATGAATCTGAAATCTACATTTGGGATTTAAACAATTTTGCAACTCCAATGACACCAGGGGCCAAAACACAGGTATAACATTAATTGTTGATCAGTGTAAGCAAAGAAATCAAGCCAGTCTTTTAAACGTATTCATGATGGTTTTAAGTATTTGAATGCAAACTAGTACTTAAATATCATTAAATTCCTTGTGGCATAGTAAAGTACTGATAAATATGTTTCTCTTGTAAGGTGGAGGCAGGAGGATTGCCTTGAGTTTGAAGTCCTCAGGAATATAGAATGAGACTTTATCTAAACTAAAGTGTTGCTGGGTATGGTAGCACAGGCCTTTAACCCTAACACTCAGCAGGAAGAGGCAGGCAGATCTCTGGGAGTTCAAGGCCAGCCTGGTCTACAGAGTGAGTTCCAGAGCAGCTAGGGCTACATAGTGAGACCCTGTCTCAAAAAATAAAACAACTACAGTCTTTCTACAAGGTATCTTAATGTGTAGATGCCCACTTTTACTGGCTGTTGGAACTGCTCCTGCCGTTTTGAAGTCTTGAAAGGTAGCTTTAATGATATAGTCTGCTACTTATAAAGGCGTTTCCCCCAGTAGTCCAGCCTCGCATTTTTGTCCTTTCTGATTCTAGGTCACATTCATTAGCCATCCATATTGTAGTTTGTGGTCTATCTTTTTTTTTTTTTTTTTTAAAATACATTTATTTATTATGTATACAATATTCTGTCTGTGTGTATGCCTGCAGGCCAGAAGAGGGCACCAGACCCCATTACTGATGGTTGTGAGCCACCATGTGGTTGCTGGGAATTGAACTCAGAACCTTTGGAAGAGCAGGCAACGCTCTTAACCTCTGAGCCATCTCTCCAGCCCTGTGGTCTATCTTTTAACAGCTGCAAATAAAGAAATGGCTTAGTTTATAGCAAGAATCAGCAAATACTTGTTGGACGAGACAATATTAAACAACACAAAGTAGTTGGAGCTGTGCAGATCTGTATTTTAAACAATGCCTGGCTGTGGATCTAATTTCTAAGTAATGGATTTTATTTTTTTTAAAGATTTATTTATGCACACCTGCAGGCCAGAAGAGGGCACCAGATCTTATTACAGATGGTTGTGAGCCACTACTTGGTTGCTGGGAATTGAACTCAAGACCTTTAGACAAGCGGGAGGTGCTCTTAACCACTGAGCCATCTCTCCAGCCCAGTAATAGATTTCAAAAAAAGAAAAAAGAAAAGCTAAAGGGTCAGGCAGGCATGATGGTCCACCTTTAACCCCTGAACTCAGGAAGTAGAGGCTGGTGGATCTCTGTGAGTTCCAGGCTGGCCAGAGGTACATACTTGAGACCTGTCTGTCTCAAGAAAAAATAAAGACAGAAAAAATTATAAATGAAGAATAAGAATTTATGATTAAATTTAATTTTTAGTTTTTTGAGACAGGGTCTTACTATGTAGCTCTCTCTGGCTGTCCTGAAACTCAAGGCTGGCCTTGAACTCAGAAATTGACCTGTCTCCAGAGTGCTGGGACTAAAGGTGTGTGCTACCACACTTGGCTTTATAATTAAATTTGAATATTGTAATGTCCTAGTCTGTTGCTGGGGTTAGACACTGCCCAAAACCAATTTGGGAAAGAAAGGATTTATGTCACTTACAGGTCCCGATCAAAGTCCGTCATCTCTGGAGGTCAAGTGGCTTGGTCAATTACTTTCCTTCTATAGCCTAGACCCACGTGTCCAGGGAGGTACGTCCCCCTGTGGCCTGGGCACCCCACATCAGTCAGCAGCCAGAAAGTGTACAGATACACCCTCAGAGCCAGCTGATAGAGGTAGTTCTCCAGTTTTGGCTCTTCCCAGCGACTTCAGACTGTCAGTTTGACAAAACCAACAGCACAGCATGGAGATGGTTTTTAATGGTCTGTTCCTTAACAGCCGCCAGAAGACATCAGCTGCATTGCATGGAACAGGCAAGTCCAGCATATTTTAGCATCAGCAAGTCCCAGTGGCCGGGCAACTGTGTGGGATCTTAGGAAAAATGAGCCGATCATCAAAGTCAGTGATCACAGTAACAGAGTAAGTATAGGGTTGACTTGTGATGGACATGAGTGCTTCTGCTGTGTACCCTGGGGCTTGTTTCAAGAAATCAAGGCTTTGTAAAATTAAAATTGTCTTTTTATCAATGACTTAATAGTGGGATGAATGCCCCCTTCCCCTTAGTGACAGTAATTAAATACCCAGTAAACCATGTTGGGTATGTTTTTTTATTATTTATTTATTTTATTTTATTTTATTTCATTATTTTGATTTTTCGAGACAGAATTTCTCTGTGTAGATTTGGAGCCTGCCCTGGAACTCACTCTGTAGACCAGGCTGGCCTCGAACTCACAGAGCTCTGCCTGGCTCTGCCTCCAAAGATTAAATGTGTGCTCCTCCACCTCCTGGCTTGTTTTTTATTTTTTTAAGCACTTTATTTTGTAATTTTATGTGCATGTGTGTGTACATGTGGGTGCATATGTGCCATGAAGCACATGTTGTGTTCAGAGGACAACTTTTGGAATCAGGTGGGTCTCAGAGATCAAACTCAGGTTGAAGTGGACTTAGTGAGAGGCACATTTGCCCAGTGAGCCATTTTGGTGGCCTAATTTTCTCTCTCTCTCTCTCTCTCTCTCTCTCTCTCTCTCTCTCTGCTTTCCCTCCCTCCCTCTCTTTTTCTTTCTTTCTTAAAACTTAAAAAATACTTATATCACACTTATTTTTTTTTGTTTGTTTGTTTTTCTGTTTTTGGCGATTATTTGAGCATTCACGCTCCATTGTGCACGTTTGTGCTGGTTCAAGGACAATTTGCATGACTTAGTTTTCTCCTTCTTTCATAAGGGTCCCAGAGATTATACTGAGGTCTTCAGGTTGATAGTAAGTGCCTTTATGTGCTGAGCCATGGTGCCCACCCTGGTTAGAGATTTTCTAAAATGAGAGTGCCTAAGTCAGAATGTGTATATCATTTAAAAACACCACGGAACTGTTGAAAAGAGCCTTCCTCCAGATTACCATAGTGTCAGTGGACCAGAAATTTTAAAACCCAAGTTCCAGTGGGACAAAGCATGCAAAAATAGTTTTAGTCATTATGTAGACTGTATTAGAAATGAGTCATTGTACTATATTATAATATATATTATAAATACTAGAATGGTCATTCCCAATAATAGTAATGTCTCATTGTCTCTGGAAACTTTAGATGGCTAAGATATTTTTTGTTTTTTTTTTTCTTTTTTTGAGGAAAGGTAGAAGGCTTTAGTTTTTAGTTGAGAATCTTATTTTTAGTTTTGAAAGTCTTATATTTTAAGTTTGTATAAATTATTCTTAGTTACAGTATTGATAGTGGAATTCATTTTAGAATTATTTTGACTCTGAATTGCTTTATGTGTATCAAGTAGATAAATAAGAAATATCAAATGCTTAAAACTGTTTAGTAACATTTAAAAGGTTCAGAACTAATCTCAGCCGATGCATTTTCCTGTTTATTTTAGTGGTGACATAGCCCTCAAATTTTAGGTCTGATTCTCATAATGTAACATGATTGCTAAGATGTGGCCTTCCCTGTCTGCAGATGCACTGCTCTGGGCTGGCGTGGCACCCAGACGTTGCTACGCAGATGGTCCTGGCCTCTGAGGACGATCGATTACCCGTGGTCCAGATGTGGGACCTTCGATTTGCCGCCTCTCCTATCCGGGTTCTGGAAAATCATGCCAGGTACCATACTACTGTTTCAAGGAACTTCGTTTCTTTATTTTTAAATCCTAAAATGTAATTACTACTTTTTATTTTAAACAGTAGTCGGGATTTTTACTCTAAAATGGTAGATAGATCATATCATGCTAACATGAATCCTTTGTTAAAGTATTCTTCACCACTTTCTTTAAAACAATTAAGCCAAGCATAGAAATGTGTGTCTATAATCCCAGCACTTGGCAGTTCAAGGCCATCTTCAGCTACATAGTGCATTCAGGAAATTAAAATCACCTAAAATAGTGGGTAAAAATTGGAGTCTATTAAATCTTGACATTGATTATACAATTAGATCCATATTAGTCATCATACTTAAGAAAATTTGATGCCATATAGCAACAGTTTAGAAACTGGTTTTATTCTATTTTACTTTAAAAGCAAATATTTTTGAGAAATTAGGTGATCTGCTTTCAGTTTGCAGTAATATATTGAGTAGATATTTTGAAAAATGGGAATTTTCTCATGTCTTAGTGTCTTTGTATTTCATTAATTTGGCAAATTTCCTATCAGTAATACCTATTTAGTAGCAAATTTAAGTAAATTAGTTCAATGTGTTTAAATAAGAAAATCCCTTTTAATATTATACTAGTTTCTAGCCAGGTGGTGGTGGCACACATCTTTAATCCCAGCACTCAGGAGGCAGAGGCAGGAGGATAGCCGGGTCTACAGAGAGAGTCCCAGGACAGCTAGGACTTTAACACAGAGAAACGTGTCTCAAAAAACCAACCAACCAAACAAACAAACAAAGAAAATGTACTAGTTTCTAAGTAGGACTTCCTGTTTAGTGACATGTGACTGAACTTTTAAGTCCTTTCCCCCCTTCTCCTATCTGAAGTTTGTGAAGTTTCTGAAGTTTGTGGTCTGTCTGTAAGTTGCTCATAAAGGAGAAGAATTTGGCCAGAACCAATTTCTCCTTAAATGTTATATTTTAGTCTAGTTTTTAGTAGAAAAAAAGATGCTTTTGAGGAGCCTTAATATTTTTCTTATTTTATTTAAGGTTGAGTGTATTAATGTATACAGTAAAACACACAAAATTCTCACCTGTTTTAATTGCTTTCTTATCGCTGGGAAAATACACACAACCAAGGCAACTTATAAAAGAAAGCATTTAGTTGGGGGCTTGTTCAGTTTCAGAGGCAAGTCCATGACGATCATGGTGAGGAGCATGGCAGCAGGTATGGTGCTGGAGCAGGGGCTGAGCGCTCACACCTGATCCTTAGACAACAGACTGGGCCTGACCTCAAAGCCTGTCCCAGTGATAAACCTTCTCCAACAAGGCAGCACGTCCTAATCCTTCCCAGATGGTTCCAGCAGTTGGGGACCTTTTATTCAGACATGAGCCTATGGGGGCCATTCTCATCCAAACCACTACACTAACTGCAGGGAACTTGCATTGTAGAAGGAATAAAGATAACTCTTCCATAACAGACAGTGTGCAACCATTGTACATGGCACCTTAATCAATCCTCATAACAGAATAACTGGAGAAACTGCCATTGCATGTCTTACAGGCCAGAAATTGAAGGTTAAACTTGTCCAAAGTCAGCCCAAACACTGATCTCAGAGTTTTTACCACAGAGCTTGGGAATGGACCATCATAATTTAGCAAAGCACAGTGCTAGATGACAGAAACAATCTTAGTTGGCAGTTTTCTTGTTCTTGTAAGTGGTAGATTACTTGATTATTTGGTCTCCTCCAGCCTTATAATTCTATGTTTCTTTAAAATCTGACCTTATATATTAATAATAGCATAATATATAATTTATTGAGCTGGAGAGATAACTCAGTAGTTAAGAACACTTGTTGCTCTTCCAGAGGACCTGAGTTTATTTCCCAGCACCCAAATAGCAGCTCACAATCTGTAACTCTAGCTCCAGGGGAGTCTGATGCCCCTGCACTCTCATGCACAGGCACGTGTGCACACACACACACACACATAATTTAAAAACATTTTTTTCTAAATGAACAAACTTTGGCTATTAGTTGTTGTATTGTTGCTGTGTCAAAGATCAAACTTAGGGCCTTGTATATACTAAGCAAGAGTTTACCACTGAGCAAAATACTCAGGCCTCTAATTATATGGTCTTAAGAAATACCCAAACTTAATTCTGCTTTCTCATAGAATCTCTGAGTAGGTATGATTATAGAAAAGACAAAATGATTAATGCTCACTTTCTCTAAATAATTGAGTACAGAAGATTGTTGAAGAAGCTGCGGGCCTCTTCCCACAGCCCGGCTCCCGGCCGCCTGGCTAGCTTATGCCCCAAAAATAACAACACAGAAACTGTATTCTTTTTTTTTTAAATATATCTATTTATTTATTTATTTATTTATTTATTTATTTATTTATTTGTTTATTTATTAAGTATACAATATTCTGTCTGCATATATGCCTGCAGGCCAGAAGAGGGCACCAGATCTCATTACAGATGGTTGTGAGCCACCATGTGGTTGCTGGGAATTGAACTCAGGACCTTTGGAAGAGCAGACAATGCTCTTAACCGCTGAGCCATCTCGCCAGCCTCCAAACTGTATTCTTTTAAACACTGCCTGGCCCATTTCTATTAATGTGTGTAGCACCTTGAGGTGCGCTTACCAGGAAGAGTCTAGCCTACGTCCATCCTGGGTCGGAGACTTCATCACGTCTGCCCTGGGGAGCAGAGCTATGGCGTCTCAGCTCACTTCCCTTCTTCCCAGCATTCTGTTCTGTTTACTCCACCCACCTATGTTCTAACCTACCAGGGCCAAGCAGTTTCTTTATTAATTAACCAATGACCTTCCTCCATCAGAAGATTGTGTGTGCTAGGGGAGGTGCAGGCATGTTTGTGGCAGCCAGAAGTCATGCCTAATGGCTTTCTGAGCATTCCTCAGCCATGCAGTTTTTAGACACTGTACCTGGAGTCCCCATTGGATCTTTAGCTGTTAGGTGAGCTCTGTGGGTCTGCCTTTCTCCATCCCCAGATGGGATTACAAATGTGTGCTCCCATTCCTGGCTTTGTATGCATGTGAGTGTGGGTGTGGGGCATGGACCCGCTCCATATACTGTGGAGGTCAGCATAGCATGTGGTGGTCAGTGTCGCCTCTCACGGAACCCAGGGATTGAACCTAGGTCATAGACCTTTACCTGCTGAGCCATCTCAGTGGTCTGTCTTAGACATGTATATGGCAAGCACCTCACTACTGAGCCGTCTTCCTATCCCAAGGATTACACTGTGCATAGCCCAAGGATACACTGTATTTCCGTTATATTGACATAAAAATATCCCTTTAATATAGTGATCTATAAAACCATGTTTCTAGACTTTAGAGCTTAATATTTCTTTAAAAAATATCTAAATTTTTCTTTTCATTATACTCAATAAAGACTACTTCCTGGTAACAGAAGCCAAAAACAGGACTGCGGATGGAGGCTGGCAGGAGAGCGCTGGCCTCCCACGTATGAGGCTTAGTTTGATTTTTTTTTTTTGAGACAAGATTTGTCTGTATGTAGACCAAGTTGGACTGAAACTCCCAGAGATCCATTTGGTCCTGTCATATGAGTCTGGGATTAAAGGTTTGCACTGCCCGCATCACCCAGCTCTATGAGGGGTTTTTATCCATGGGCTTTCTCATAAAACCTGGCCTGGGACCGAGTACTCCACAGCCCCTGTTGTTGGGCACTCACTCTCGTTTCTGCCCCTCTGCACTGTGCATGGTGTTGAACAGTCTTGTGTCTTTGTAGCACACATGTTCCTGAATTATTGTATGGTGTTGAACAGCCTGTGTCTTTGTAGCACACATGTTCCTGAATTACTGTATGGTGTTGAACAGCCTGTGTCTTTGTAGCACACATGTTCCTGAATTACTGTATGGTGTTGAACAGCCTGTGTCTTTGTAGCACACATGTTCCTGAATTATTGTATGGTGTTGAACAGCCTGTGTCTTTGTAGCACACATGTTACTGAATTACTGTGAGTCATACTCAGACCTGCTGTCTGGGCATCTCCTGGGCCTGCACAGCAGTGATTGGAAATTTGTTTTCCTCAAGATTGAACATTTCAGCGAGGTGGTGACGCACGCCTTTAACCCCAGTACTTGAGAGGCAGAGGCAGGTGAATCTCTGTGAGTTCGAGGCCAGTCTGGTCTACAAGAGCTAGTTCCAAGACAGGCTCCAAAGCTACAGAGAAACCCTGTCTTGGGATTGAGCATTTTCTCATCATTTTGTGGTCTCCCACCAGTCTGCTCTTCTTTTTTAAGCTAACAGTTTGAACTAGTAAGCAGACTAGTATGCGACTGTATCTTGTTCTCACTTGTTCCTCTCTCCCACTGTGTTTTTATAGGGGAATTTTGGCAATTGCTTGGAGCATGGCTGATCCTGAGTTGTTACTAAGCTGTGGAAAAGATGCTAAGATTCTGTGCTCCAACCCTAACACTGGAGAGGTAGGACAAGGAACACTTCAACTTTTCAGCACTCTTGACACTTTATTTCCATTTTATCAGCCATTTCCATATGGTTTTAAGCCCACAATTGTAATTTAATTAAGCCCACTGGAGGAGGCTCTGAGATGCTAACCCATCAGATCTCTGTCTGGAACATTCTCCGGCTCATGTCCTTTAATGTTTAAAATTAGTCTTTCTCTGTTGGGACATAGTCTAGCTACAGCCTTTTAAAAAATGATTTATTTTTATTATATGTGCATTGGTGTTTTGCCTGCATGTGTGCCTGTGTGAGGGTGTTGGACCTGGGGTTACAAACAGTTGTGGCTGCCATGTTGGAGCTGGGAACTGAACCCAGGTCATCTGGAAGAGCAGCCAGTGCGCTCATCTGCTGAGCCATCTCTCCAGACCCTAGTTACAGCCTTATACCCTTTGCCTTTCCTCTATTAAAGTGTATTATTGCAGGTGCTTTTGTAGGTGTTTTGATGCTAGGCGTGTGGCTCAGAAGTCAAGAAGTTGCTTGTTAGCTTGTGAAAGTCCTAGGCTTCATTTCCAGCCCCGTTAAAAACAAACAAACAAAACCCCACAGTCTTCCAGCTGGCAAGATGGCTCAGCAGTAAAGTCTGGGAACCTGAGTTTGATTCCTGGAACCCACATGAACAGGATGCAGTGGCTCCTGCAGTGAGACTGGAAGCAGGACCGCCTAGATGCTCATGAGTCAGCCATGGCAGAGACAGTAAGGTGGAACTGACTCGTGAAAGTTGTCTCTGCGTGTGTACTGTAACATATGCTGCCACACTTACCATCACACACATACAGAGGAATAAATGAAAAGACAAAAAATGTTTTAATAGGTTTTGTTCTTTTAGCTGTTGAACATTGAACTTAGGGCCTCAAGTACAGTAATTCTGATAGCTTTATTTTCAATTTCGTGTGTGTGTGCATATGTTCATGTCAAAGTGCATGAGCACTTAGTGCTTATGATCTGGCTGAGAAATCGATAGTGTGTTAGTTGTGTCTCTGCGTGTTTTCTGAGATGGAGTCTCATTGACGTCCCTGAGTGGCTGGTCAGCTAATGCAGTAGTCCTCCTGCCTCTGGCTCCCCAGCTGTATGTCTGTAGCGAGCACCAGACCTGACTGTCCCTGTGGCTGCAGGGACCTGACCAGCAGGCCTCACGCTTGCGCAGCACACATTTTACACATGGCGCTGTCTCCCTGGCCCTGTAAGAGCATTTGTAAAGTTTTCTCGTGTTCTCTTCCTTCTGTAGGAAACTTAGAGGAGCTTTTGTTAGGATTCTTCAATAAGAAGAATGAGATAGGCATGTTTGCTTTTGTGGCTAAAAGCCGGATTTGTCACTGAGTTCTTTCTAACTTTGGTTTAAAGTTTGGTTTTCAAATGACCTAATTATAGTTCTTTGGATCTTGCCATGCCTAAGCAGTTGAACACAGTAGCGCTAGAATTTGGTAAAATGTTCTGGCCTTTCCAGCTTGTCTCCTCCTGCCATTTTAGGAAAAGAAATACTGACTAGCATTCCTGTTACAGTGGACCATCCCGGGGACACTGCACCGTAGCAGTGGGCCATCCCGGGGACTGACACCGCACTGTGGTGGTGGACTGTCCCGGGGACCACTACACTTTAAGAAGAACTCGCCATTGGTTTTCTTAGCTAAAGCCTTTTCTAAAGTAAATGTTCAGCTGTTCTTACTGCCAACATTACTTATTTTGGTTATGTTCTGGCTGCACCTTTTTCTAACTTGTGTTTATTTTGTTGGACTAGGTATTGTATGAACTTCCCACCAACACACAGTGGTGCTTTGATATCCAGTGGTGTCCTCGAAATCCTGCTGTCCTGTCAGCTGCTTCCTTTGATGGACGGATCAGTGTTTATTCTATCATGGGAGGGAGCATAGACGGTTTAAGGCAAAAACAAGTTGACAAGGTAATAGGAGTATTCAGGCTTTTATAACTGAGAAAAATAACCGCCTTGTATAATTACTTTTACAGTGCTGCTCTGCTGGATAATTGACACTTCTATGTATGATTTGAAAAATTGTTACTTAGTTTATGTAGGTGGCTAACTCATACTTCTTTGAAAATAGCTTTCATCATCTTTTGGGAATCTCGATCCCTTCGGCACAGGACAGCCCCTTCCTCCGTTACAAATCCCACAGCAGACCGTCACTCAGCACAGCATAGTGCTCCCCCTGAAGAAGCCACCCAAGTGGGTCCGAAGGCCTGTCGGTGCTTCCTTCTCAGTAGGTGGATTTCGTTTTTATGGTTCAGTGTGGCATATTAGCCGAGACATTGTGGGGCAGCACAGAGGACATTGCGTCCAGGGAGGCTTGTGAAAACTGAAAAGAACTGTTGGAGGTGTGGGAGGTGTGTCAGAGATCTCCATACAGTTCTTTATTTTGGCAGGCTTATAGTACGTTCACTTTGGGGGCACGGTTTAGTGACTGATGAGTTTGTTTCTTCTCACAGTTTGGAGGGAAACTGGTGACTTTTGAGCATGCTAAAGTGCAGCCTCAGCAGGGAGCAGAGCCGCAGCAGCAGCGGCAGCACGTGTTCATCAGCCAGGTGGTGACGGAGAAGGACTTCCTGAGCCGCTCGGAGCAGCTGCAGCAGGTTGTGCAGTCCCAGAGTTTCACCAGTTACTGCCAGAGGAAGATCGATGCGTCTCAGACTGAGTTTGAGAAGAACGTGTGGTCCTTCTTGAAGGTGAAGTTGGGTTTATTAATTTCTGTTTCTGCATGTCTTCATGCATGCTCCTTTTACAGCGAGCATATTCACCTGCTCAGCCATCCCTCTGGCCCTAAGGTTGGTTTTATTTCATTACTGATAACTGTTCCTATGATAATCTAAGTCTGTCTTCCTTCTGAAGACATAGTATGACTTCAGAAATGCATGACGAAATTCAAGAAACCCAAGCTGGGCACAGTAACAGACCCCTGTAATGCCAACACTCAGGGATCTGAGCTGAGGCCAAACTGATCTTATAAAGAGAGCACAGCCTAATCTCTCACACCATTATAAGCTAAATAGTGTGAAGATACATTTAAGGGGGAGAGACACTATTCAACAGATTTTTACAATTAGAACACGAAAGCTGCTGTAATAAAAACATAAACTATTTGGTGTCTGTAGCCAGTCTGGTTAGTGGACATGGGAAGAGAGGAATGAGAGGGAGAGGTTAGATTCTTTTTTCGTCCTGCTGCTACAGAAGAGTCAAGGGAAAAAAACGTCTTTTGACTAATTCTCTTCACAGCAGACTGTTTTGCTTTCATAGATGTTTCTTGATACCAAATTTTCCAAGAAAAAACAATCTTGAATACAATAAGGTTAAATTTTATAATTGCAGAAATTATAATTTGTTAGGTAGAGGTAAATTTTGTTTCTGTTTGAAACGGGGCCTCTCACCTTGTGGTTCTTGCTCACGTGAAATGCGCTCTGTTGACTGGCAGGCCTCGGATCCACTGTCCGCCTTCCTTGTGCTGCGACGAAGGTGTGTGCCGCCTCACCCAGCTTCGGTGTGAAATTTTAAAACTGATTTGGGATATTGAATACTGTATACACTGTTTTACTTTCTCATAGAAGCTTTGAACATGAATTACTTTGTATTTAACACAATTCTAGTTAAAAACAAGCCCATTTATCCTGAATGGTATGTTACTCACTTGCCTGCTCTTAGGAACCAACTCCTCTATCCGTGCAACAGGATGGTCTGTAATCCCAGCAGCTGAGCAGTAGAGGAACTTAAAAGCTTATCATTGCTACAGAGAGAGTTTAAATTTGAGACTTGGGCTGTGTGAGACCCTAGTCTCAAACAAGCAAAAAACTAGTTTTTAAAAATGTTATTTGGAAAGCCAGGTAGTAGTGACTCACTTTAATCCCAGCACTTGAGAGGCAGAGGCAGGTGGATCTCTCAGTACTAGGCCAGTCTGGTCTTAGGAGCAAGTTCTAGATCGACCAAGGCCTCTCTAATGAGACTGTGTCTCAAATAAACCACCCTAGTACAGGAGAGATGGCTCCCTAGTTAAAGGTATATGCTGCTTTTCTAGACCTAAGTGGGGTCCCAGCACCCATGTTGGGGAGCTCAGAACCACCTGTATCTCCAGCTGTAGGAACTAGGTGCCGCCCTCTGACCTCTGCCAGCACTGTAGTCAGTGTGCACAAACCAGCGCTCACGCATATACACGCTTGCATATCTAAAAAGCCAGTTGTGAAAGCTAAGTTCTTTTTGCACAGTGAATTTTCAGGATTTTTATAGACTTTAGATTTTTTTTAGTAATTTGATTTAGAATTTAGTCAATTCTTATAAAAACTAGGTTTTAAGTGCAGGTCTTTATTTGAAGCTCATGTCTCTTTTCACAGGTAAACTTTGAGGACGACTCTCGTGGGAAATACCTCGAGCTTCTCGGCTACAGAAGAGAAGATCTGGGGAAGAAGGTAAGCTCACACAGACGATCCTGTGCTGTGGTGGGCTGTCTGTTTATAGAGTTGTCACAGGTGTTCTCAGATCAGTCACAGACATTTCATAACTGGTACCTGTCACCAGCGTTTTCAATGTGAAACTCCACTTCGGCCAGAACCACCTTTAATCCAGCCACTGTCAGGGATAGTTTGTCACACACCGGGGTGTTTATTAAGGTGTGTCACAGTGGCCTGGCAGCGGAAGGGTGGCGGGGACTGGCTTAAGGGAAGAACACTGTCAGGACAACCGCGCTCTTCCAGCCTCGCTAGACTGATGTCTTAGCCTGAAACTTTTGTTTTTGAGACAGAGTTTCTCTGTTTAGTCCTGGCTGACGTAGATCAATTTGTACACCAGGTTGACCTCAAACTCAGAGATCTGCCTTTTCTTTTTCCTGAGTGCTGGGATTGAAGGCGTGTGCCAGGTCACCACTGCCCAGCTAGCATGAAATTCTTAAATGGCTTATTGTTGACCAGTAACAGGTATCTGGAGCAGGATGAATTTTTGTCACTAAGTAAACAAGGTCTAAGTAGTTTGCTTCGTAGTTTAACTTTTGAAAGAAAGAATTCCCTTTTTGAAAGAGAAAACCACATTAGCATTTTGTAGTCTTCATGTGTCAGTGTTGACATCAGCGTCAGTAGCAGTAAAAACGGTGGAAGCCTCTAGAACGCTGTCCTGTTCTCAGACCCTTCACCTCTGTTGATGGAAACTAAAGCTTTCTGTAGCATTTCACAGCTGCCTGAATGGCGCGGGCTGCTTCTGGTGCTGTTGAGGTGTGTGCACCTCTGAGGGCAGCCACACTGCTAGTGTCTTCGCTTACTCCTTTAAAGTGTTAGGGTTTATTTGATTTCCTTATTAGCCATAACTCCTTGATGCTCTGATTTTTCTAAGTTTTCAGAAGAAAACTTAAAGTTTTGCTTGTATGTCTGAAAGCAAAACAATTAGGAAATACAATCATTATCAAAATACTTCTAAAACAATTCATTCTATATTGAGTACCTGATAAAAAGTACTTGTAAGCCAGGTGTGCAAGTCTTTAACCCTAGCACTCAGGAGGCAGAGCCAATAAATCACCATGAGTTCCAGGCCAGCCAGGGTGACATAGTGAGGTCCGGTCTTAGAAAACAAAACAATAAGAAAAAAAATTAACAAGCAAACAAGCAATGATTTATAGTTATTAAAACAACAAGGTCCAAGAACATGTTTCTTTCAAGGTTGATTGTAGGTTAGACAGCAGAGCTAAAGATCAGCTGGACAGTAGAATCCCCTGTAAATGGAGCTAGAACCAGTGAGAACCAGCTGTGTACAGGTGTCTTGCTCTTCCTAAACATACTTCCCCTGATAGGAACTTTTGTGGGGTCTGGCTGAGAATGGAGTAAAGCCGGACCTTGCTGTGCACCTGAATAGAATTGTGTTTAGTAGGTGGTTGTTGTTTTCCTTTCAGATTGCTTTGGCCTTGAACAAAGTGGATGGATCCGATGTGGTAAGAAGGCCTTTAAACAGCTTTCTCCTGAGAGTTTGGTTAGATCCTCACAAGAAGGGTAGTTTGAGAAGCTGATCTGTTTTGTGCCTACTGATTTAGAAAATACCAGTTCCAAGTATTTTAGTAAGTTTATAATTCTCATCTTAAGTTTAGCTGGTAAAGCATGTCTTTTGGTATATTTGAACTTCTTAAAAGGGAAAACTGAACCAATGTCTGCTCAGATAAGGTAAATTGCTTGTATGTCATGTGACATTTGGTAGCCAAAAGAGAAGGTAGTGGTAGTGATCGTTCCTGCTTTCCTTTTAATGTTGTTTCTGGGATAAACTTGCCAGGTTGCTGCTCACGATCAAGCTCTGGATGTGGTTGGTTGGGTCTTTGTCTCTCTTGTTACTAATAACCTTTTAATGCTGCTTTCTTCACCTCCCTCTGTGATTGTTTTATGTACCAAAGGCTCTTAAAGACCCTGACCAAGTAGCACAGAGTGATGGGGAGGAGAGCCCCGCTGCTGGAGAGCAGCTCTTGGGAGAGGTACTTATTTTTATTATATTGGACAATTATGTGATAATTGTGTATCTCACGTGAAAATATGGACTTTTTTGACTACTTGTTGTCAATTATGTTTGAATGTATTTTTTCTCAGGTGTTTTAAGGGTAAGAGTCTATTTATCTTGCCTAACAACAGTATCTCTGCACGCTAGTTCTTTGGCCCAGATTCTTATTACTATGTCTTAAAATTAGTGGTAGTGAGATTTCCTTAGTTGGGTCAGATGGCTGCCAGTATGCTAAACTGACAGAGATTTTACTCAGAAATGCAGTTGCTGTGCATGTCAAGTTAATGCTTTTTTTCTTGACACTTTGATTTGTATAGCCCGCTCTCAGTGAGATGCTTCAAAATTGGTCCTGAACTGGGATACAGCAAAGAATATTTTATAAAACTAAGCTAATTGTGATGACTTAACTATTAGTGTGTCCTTAGCTGTGCTTGGTAATTTCTATAACTAATTGAAAAGAGACCTTGAATACAGAGCTGTGTCATTAATTTATTTCCTTGTGACTCTCTCTTTCTCCCCCCAACTAACAACTAATTCCATAGTTTACTTTTCTTGCTTTCTATTTTATTTCATCTTGGAAAATTAATCAAGTTCTTATGTCTTATCCAACCTTTGACTTTTCCTTTGCCTTTTATGGTAGGGGACTATCTTGACTATGGAATGCTTATAAATAATTCATAAACATATTGGGCTGCTGTAAAGTGATTATGAAATATATTTTCTATTAAAATCAATCTCCCAGAATTTAATAAGGAAATAGAGAACACTGTAAAAAGCTTGCTAAAATTTTGAACTAGTTTTGGAGATACCTAGGAAAATTATAGATACCTGCAAGGGTATTCATTTCTGTATATTAACTATGTACCAACCATCAAATTAAAGTCTATTTGTTCATGTACTCATGAAATAATAGGTGATAAAATACTTAGCCAAACAATAGTCATTGCATATTGTGAAGGCTTGAAACAAACTATGTGTAAGGGGAGAAAATCTTCCCTTTAGTCTTGATGATACTGTTAAATAAAAAAATAATAAGAAAGGCAGCTCCTCTGGCGCAAGAAATCCAGTTAGGTCAAATCAAACCAAATCAAAATGCCCATTGTTTTATTAAGTAAGACGCTCTTGAGTGACTGAGCGCATGGCGGGGAGACAGGAAAGCAGGGAGCACTTACAGACCTGAAAACCACATGTTTCTCCTCTGGGAATCCTACTTAAATACCCTGTGGGAATGGTCAGGACCTGGCATGCTGGGATTTGGAGTCCAGACCAAAGCAACTCCCAGGCCAGGGAGGCTGGTATGGATGCCAGGGGCTGGGGGCTACGCTCCCAACTTAACAGATACTATTTGCTTTTCAGATATGGTACCTTGTACATCCAAGGTTTTCAGTACGTAAGAAATTAAGCATTTGGGGCCCTACTTGTCTCTCAGGAGTTCATAAGTAAAGGTGTGTTAACTGTATGTAGAAAGCACGTTTGAAATGGGAAGATTGTGCTGTTTGTGTCGTCCTAGGGGTTGAGCCCAGGGCCTCACGCACCCCAGGTCCGTGTATCCATACCCGATGTGCGACTCTAGCCTGAAAGTGTCATTCTGTAAATTTAGTAAACAGAGGTAGTGAGGATGGGTGAGGAATGTGAATGCCAGCACTTTCCTAAGGGGAGAAGGAATAGGGTAAAGTGTTAACCAAGTCTAGATGAGCCAGTGCTGTTCTCTGCACAGAATGACTCAGCTTTCACAGTCAGATGTGTGGGCAGAACAAATGTCTGCATGAACGTTTGAGTTCATATCGGATAACTTTGTTTTCATTTCAGAAGAAAGGCTTGGGATGTCTGTACAGAGTATTTATAAAGCTGATTATCCTTAATCTGGAAATCTAAGAAGTTTTGAATTTCAGATCATTTTGTATACTAGACTTTTTCTTTGGGAGCCACCAGCCAGCTCCCAAATCATGACACAGAGACTTCTTACTAGTTACGAATGCTCCGCCTAGCTTGCTAGCTCTTTTACCTTCAATTCACCTGTTTCTCTTTAGCGGCCTTCTGCCTCAGGGCTTATACTTCTGTTTCCTTCTGTACGTCTTCTACTGCTCCTCACGTCTGACTGGCGTCTTGTTCTGGATGTGGGCCTCTTTTTCTCCCCTGTTCTCTTCTTTCCTTGAGCCTAGACTTATCCTCCTGTTTCTTGTCTCTGACAGCCCCATTTATCCTTTCTCTGCCTCCCTATTGGCTGTTCAGCTCTTTATTAAACAGGTGCCTTATGTTGTCAAGGTAAAACAGCAACACATCTTCTCATAATTAAACAAATGCAGTGTAAACAGATGTAACACACTTTTACATAGGGTAATATTCAGCAGCATATACAGATGTGACACTCTTTACATCGTTAAACAGTTAAAGTAATATTCCACAGCAATTTTGTATTTAGATTTTGAATTGAGTCACTCAGTTTGTAACTTTTGTTGTTGTTGTGTGTGTGTGTATTGTCAGACTATGTGCTGTTCAGTATATAACTAATTGAAAGGAAAATGAAATGTATGATTTAATTTGGTTTATTCAAAAACATTCAGATGGTTAAAACAGTGTTTATACTGCTTTGTTGTTGTTCTTTGTGGCATTGGAGACCAACCCTACTTGCGAGAGACATGTACTCTGTAACTGAGCCATACAAAACTCTAGGCTTGCTGTACTTTTGTACTGAGGACACCAAGGGATTTGTTTTTGTGATTCAGCTTGGACAGAAAGATTTTATAGCCAAACCTATACACTGTAATTAAAAATATGTATATTTTGCATTTTGAAGCCACTCAAAGTTGGACGATCTGAAAAATGTTCCTTACTTTTGACAGCAACTTTTCAGGTCTCTGTGACGAGTGTGGACATTTGATTTGGTGTTTCAGATGACTGGGTTTTATTTATGTCTCATGGGAATTAATGCTTTAGAAGTCCAAGATTCTAGTCTACACATAGTTTGGGAACGTTTTGAAACAGCTTGGTGTATCATTGTCTCAGTAGATGAATAATCATATATTTTTTTGACAGTAAATTATTTCAGTTTCATTTTGGCTAAATTGCTGCCTTTTTCATCTCTTTAGCAAATTAAAGAGGAAAAACAGGAGTCTGATTTTCTGCCTTCAGCTGGAGGGACGTTTAACATCTCTGTCAGTGGAGGTAAGTGCTGTTGGCTTTGACTGAAATCTCTTGTAGCCATAAGGAGTCAGCGAAAACAATGCACTGTTGCTTTTTGCTTTTACAAGAGGTCTCTGTAGATGAGTGGTTTTGAGCTTCCAAGACCTGGGAGCTAAGTTATGTGTCAGTAGACATAACTAGAAAGGTGGCATCATGCTGGGCAGGGGTAAGAGAGAACTTTCGTCACTTATGGTCTAACCAGTGTCTTGAAAAGGCTGATGAGTTCTGACACACCTAAGTGATCTTTACTAATACAAAATAAGTTACTCTATATACATTCTGATCCATTTCCATAGCTTCTGTAAATAGTGACAGTTTATTTTAAAAAATTTCATCTGTTAGTAATAAAAAATTAGCATTGTGTTCTCCATTTGCCTGTGTATAAAACCTGGTGTGCACAGTTTTCTAGTAATTGTTTTTAGTAGCAGACTCTATTTAACTTGGATGTTGTGTTTCTTTGTTGCAGATATTGATGGATTAATTACTCGGGCTTTGCTGACGGGCAATTTTGAGAGTGCGGTTGATCTTTGTTTACATGATAACCGAATGGCTGATGCTATTATATTAGCCATAGCAGGTGGACAAGAACTCTTGGCTCAAACACAAAAAAAATACTTTGCAAAATCTCAAAGCAAAATTACCAGGGTATGTTACTTTTTAAAGTAAATAGTAGCAGAGAAACACATACACTCATATACATATATACTTTAAAAATGTTTTCTTTTAGCCAGGTGTGGTGGAACACACCTTTAATCCCCACACTGAGGAGACAGAGGCAGGTGGGTCTCTGGGTTAGAGGACAGTCAGAGACACACAAACCCTGTCTTCAAACCCTGCCCCCCGCAAAAAAAAAATATTTTTCAGATGGTGGATCTTGTTATTAGCTCAGGCTTTCCTCAAATCTTCAGTTCTTCTGCCCTAACCTCATAAGCATTAGAATTACACACTTTTTATCATTCTGATTATGGAGGTAGTATCCTAGTGTTATAGATAATTAAGATACAAAAATTAGCAAAGAATTAAATTTTTCACCCAGAAGTAGTTGTTTGTGCTTTGATGTGATAAAATTCCAGTATTTTGATTCCCTTCCAGAGGTTTAGTCTCAAAAACCTCAAGGTAAAAGTTTTAGTTGTGTCTTAACCGTGTTACGAAGTTCATGTCCGTCTTTCCAGGCCTTTCTGTAGACAGTCAAGATCACATGTACATGTGTGTGTCATTCTCCTTGTAGACACTATCATGGTGCAAGCTTCTTCGTCGTTAAGGACTATTAGAAAGATTCGTAGTTATTCTACAATATTATGATCAGGATGTATTATGTCACTTTACGATTGTTTGGGCTCGTTTTAATGCTTTCCTCATAGACAAACAACATTGTTTTATATGGTGATTGAAACCTTTGTTTTGCCTAAAGATTTGAACAGAGTTTTGATCATTCGGTTACTAGAATTTCTGGCATGGAGGGTCTGAACATTTTCAAGCTTAATGCTGTTTTTCATATTTTAAGAAAATTGTTTTGGAAGCTTTTTGTTTTTTGAGACAGGGTTTCTCTGTGTTAACAGCCTTAACTGTCCTGGAATATGCCACATAGACCAGGCTGGCCTTGAAAGCAGAGATCCTCCTGCCCCAGCTTCCCATGATTAAAGGCCTTGGCCAGCACACCCACCCTGGAAGTTATTTTTCATGGATTATCTCAGTACTGAACCCCAGTGGTGGTTGTCCCCGGTTTCCAAGCTTTGCCTGTGCGCCTCTGTGCTGTCACACTGGCTGCCTTTCAGTTTTGTGTTCCATGCTGTCCTCCTAAGGCTTGAATGCTTTGTAGTTTTTTTAAAAATGACACATGCATGCACATGTGCCACGGCATGAAGTGATTCTCTTCTACCAGGTAGGTCACCAGCCTTGGTCCTCAGGCTTGGCAGCAGACACCCTTTCCCTGCTTTGCCATCTCACTGGCCGCTAGAATGCGTTTTAACTTTCTTTATAAAGTTCATTCCTGCTTGTCCTTCAAATAAAGTCCCTGAACAATTGGACCTAGGAGCATCTTCCTGTTACAATGTTTTGCTAGTATCCTATACTTTTCCCTGACGCCCTTTGTAAAATACATTGATGCCATTTTCTTTTTGAAGGAAAAATAGCATCTGCTATTTGGTTCAAGAATGTTTTTTGCTGGGCAGTGGTGGCACACGCCTTTAATCCCAGCACTTGGGAGGCAGAGGCAGGCGGATCTCTGTGAGTTCGAGACCAGCCTGGTCTACAAGAGCTAGTTCCAGGACAGGCTCCAAAGCCACAGAGAAACCCTGTCTCGAAAAAGAAAAAAAAAATGTTTTTCACTTTACGGCTGTTCGATTTGTCATTAAATCTAAGTAGTTGTGAAAGATCAAGATTGGTAGGTATGGGACCTGATGGCAGTGCTTGCCCTGTGTTAGGTGACAGCGTGCATGCATGACGATTAGACAGTTTGGTCTCGTATAGTAAAGACATCATTATCTGCTTCCCTTTTCAAGCTCATCACTGCTGTGGTGATGAAGAACTGGAAGGAGATTGTTGAGTCCTGTGATCTGAAAAACTGGAGAGAGGCCCTCGCTGCAGTGTTGACTTATGCTAAACCGGATGAATTCTCAGCCCTGTGTGGTAAGAAGCCCCACATGTAACTGTTACATAGGTGGCAGGGTGCGTGGCACAGTTAAGGAGTTTTGCTAGAAATCTTTGCATGTCTAATCTCAAGTAAGAATTATAAAATACAAAGATGGGCTGTGCCTGCTGCTAACTGCTCAGTTGTTTAGCATATTCAAGGCTGTGAATTTGATTCTCAGTAAGAAGAGACAGACAAGATAGACAGAAGAAGGGAGAACAGATAGAAAATGTGTCATTTAGAGATCATATGTTCAGTGATAGTGGTTTTGGGTAGACCAGAATATAAATTTTGCCTCTGCTACTTACAAGCTGTGTGGCCCAGAAAAGATTATTTTCTAAGACTCATTTTTTCATCTGTAATTAGCACATATGCAGTTCTCAATAAATGTTAGTTGGGATCAATTAGTAATGGTAACAGTTAGGTAAGATTGATCATTAGAGGCCAGGGCTAACTTCATGCCTTAGGAAACAAGCTTGCTTGTTGGCGTGGATGTTCACTATATTTTTCTGGATTTTTGTATTTGTAGTACATTTGTAGTGTATTTAGCCACCACTGACGATGTATTCTATATGTGCTATTCAAATTTTCCCCCTTATTGTTTCTTCTGATGTTCTTGATGGAAATCAGTTCTGTAGTTAGAGGTAGAATCTTATATAGTGTATGATATGCTGTCCACCTCCGTTTATTTAACAACCAAATAGTCACTGAGCATTTAGAGTACTTGTGTCTTTTTTCTGGTTCTTACTGATTGTAAAATTTCGTCCATGCCTCTGGAAATGCCACGGAGCTGCTTGCAACCTCATACACAGTGAAGTGGGTGCCATCTTACTTTGTTCTCTTGATTGACAGATCTCTTGGGAGCCAGGCTTGAGAGTGAAAGAGACAGCCTCCTGCAGGCTCAGGCGTGCCTCTGCTATATTTGTGCGGGGAATGTAGAGAAATTGGTTGCTTGTTGGACAAAAGCTCAAGATGGTAGCAATCCCTTGTCTCTCCAGGTTAGTATTTCTGAACAACAGTGCTGACATTTCAGTGTCTTCTCACCCACTTAGGATTACGTTGGACATGCTTCTGTCCAAGAACCTGTTGCTTTCGTCGTTTAGGAGTTCTTTGGTTGGATCATCGTGTGTTTATTGTTATCTTTAAAGAAGCCAGGTGTGACGTGATGGCTCGTAAGATGTAGCAGCTGTCAGGTCCCATCACGTTCTGCAGTCACTGGGGCCGGGAGGTAGCAGAGCATTGAAAGTAGCTCAGAGTTTAGCTGCTTTCTCTCAGACTCCTTCTCCCTCTGGCAGAGAGCAATAGTGAGGCCTGGGAAACAGGAGGCATCCCAGTATCGAGGAGAACATTTATGATCAGAGATCATGAAGTACAGAATGCAGGAACTCAGGTTAGAATCATTACATAGATTAGAAAGGCAAACTGTGGGGACCATGTAGCTTCAACTTTTCCCTAAACAGTTAGTGGGTGAAGTCTTTGGATATTTCAATATAGTAGTTTTTCTCTCTGGATAAACATTTTATCCATAGAGTCAGTGTTTTAAAGATCATTCTTTTGAGACTAAAAGTCAGGTTAAGGGCTGGAGAGATGGCTCAGAGGTTAAGAGCACTGGCTGCTCTTCCAGAGGTTCTGAGTTCAATTCCCAACAACCACATGGTGGCTCACAACCATCTGTAATGAGGTCTGGCGCCCTCTTCTGACATTCGGGCATACATGGCAGAATTTTGTATACATAAGAAATAAATAAATCTTTAAAAAAAAATAAAATAAAATAAAAAAATAAAAGTCAGGTTAAAAAAGCAAGCTTTTCCTTTCAAGTGTTCCCGAGAAGAAAGTGGATTTCACCTGCACACTCCCTCCTCCCATCACAAGGCTCACTCCCCAAGAACAGCTCCACTGCTTTGTCACTGCGTGTATCAGTCAGCTCTGCATTATTGTCATGAAATGGCTGGACAAATTAGCTTTTACCAAAAAAGGGTTTTATTTGGGCTCATGGTTTGGAAATTCTAAGGTTGGGTGGCCCATGGCCTCGGGCTCTGGCAAGGGCAGCATAGGAGCTCATGACGGAGCCGCAGAGAGCAGAAGAGCAACAGAAGGCAACCTTGGCGACAGTCTGTCTCCTCCAGGGGTGCCCATAGTGACCTAAGGCCCCGCCAGTCTTGGGGGGAATGTTAAACTTGAGCAAGCAGTGAGCCCCTGTGGTGGTCATGTGCCTCTGCCGTGAGTGTGTGTGGTAGTGTGTTGTTGCAGGAACTGTGGTGTGCCTCTGCAGTGAGAGTGTGTGGTAGTGTGTTGTTGCAGGAACTGTGGTGTGCCTCTGCAGTGAGTGTGTGTGGTAGTGTGTTGTTGCAGGAACTGTGGTGTGCCTCTGCAGTGAGTGTGTGTGGTAGTGTGTTGTTGCAGGAGCCGTGGTGTGCCATGTTTGCGCATAGCTCCTCTTCTGCTGCTGGGTACCTGCCCAGCACATCAGTTTGGATAATTGTCTGAGATCAGTGGTCAAATGTCTGGCAGGCTGAGGATGCTTAGGACATAATAACCTATGAGTCCTCCATGGGGATCAGGCATCCTCCTCCTCCCTGTTTGCTGTCCATGGGATACAAGCTTCCTCCTCCTCACTGGCCGTCACCTAGATGGTGCTCAGCTATCCCATGCTTTTCAAGTAGGATGTGGACAGGCACTGTCCACTGGGTGTGTTTGGAAATCTGTTCTTTGGAATCTCTGATTGTCTTATTCTATAATTTAGGATCTGATTGAGAAAGTTGTCATCCTCCGAAAAGCTGTGCAGCTCACCCACGCCATGGATACGAATACTGTAGGGGCTCTTCTGGCTGAGAAGATGAGTCAGTATGCCAATTTGTTGGCGGCCCAGGGTAGCATTGCCACAGCCTTGGCGTTTCTGCCTGATAACACCAACCAGGTAATTAAATTCATCTTGGTTTGGTTTAGTTTTTCAAGATAGGGCCCTGGCTATCATGCAACTCACTTTAAACCAGGCTGGCCTCAAATTCAGAGATTCCCTGCCTCTGCCTCCCTACTTCTGGGATTGTGCCACCACACCTGGCTCATTTTTTTTTTTAAAGAATCTCATATACATAGTCACTATGTATAGTTAATATTTGTAAATCTGTTTATTTGTGAATCTTTGTGAGGTCCAGGTTTGAACTTAATGCCTTTTCCTGTTAATTATTTTAAGAATGTCTCTTAATTAATCAGTTGGACCTTTTCCATCACTAGCTGCAGCAGTTGCTTCTCTTTGGAGAGCTTTCATTCAGTTGTGTTTTGTAAGGTAGCCCTGTGATTGTGTACTGTTATTGTGCCATAAAACGACCAAAGAGCAACGATGGTGTGGCATTGAACTGGTGTCCTAACCAAGGGTACCCATAGTGCCAAACCCACCTCAGTGTCTCAGGAGTAGAATGTAGACTCTCGTACTCAGAGCATGCTGTCATACAACTGGATGGATTAACAGTTTCATTTTCTTCCATTGCTTCTACAGCCAAATATCGTGCAGCTGCGTGACAGACTCTGCAGAGCCCAAGGGAAGCCTGCGCCAGGACAGGAATCATCTAAAAGTCCTTATGAGAGGCAGCCACTGTCCAAGGGCAGACCTGGACCAAGTGCTGGCCACCCACAGATGCCCAGAGTTCAGACCCAGCAATATTATCCCCATGTGAGTGATAGGGTTCAGATGATGTGGGAACCTGTGTGCGTCTGTTCTAATGGATGGTTTGAACTGCTCACTAAAAGACATAGCGAAGCCAGGCAGGGCATCTTGTGTCACAGTTACACTCCTGTGCACCTCAGGCGGGTGTTCATGCTCCTCAGAGTCACCTCCTTCATGCAGCTGTCATGTGTTTGTTTAAATTAGTTTTGATCCAGTCCCTCTTCCCTTGTGCCCATCTGCTCTCTAAATGTCTGCTGGACTTAAAGCCTGTAGGTAAAGTGGTGAGGCTGGATAACTCTTTCAACGACTTGATTAACTTTAGGCAGTCTTTTTTGACAGTTCTTTTTTTCCATCGCCAGTTTAAGTTTGCTGTGTGCTCTGTATCCACACAGTCAAGAGTGCGGCAGACAAACATACACCACAGAGAACTAAGGACTGGCTCTGCTGTACATACGAGTACTAATTTTGGCTAGCCTTATGTTTGTGGCACAAAATGTGATTATATTGTTTTTCAGATTTTTTATAAACTATATTTACAGACCAACAGATAATGTTTTTTGTTTTGTTTTGCTTTTTCCTTTCTTTGACAGGGTTTCACTATGTAGTCCTGGCCAGCCTGGAACTTACTATGTATATTAGACTGGTCTTGAACTTACAAAGATTTGCCTGCTTCTGCCTCCAGAGTCTTAGGGTTAAAAGTGTGTGGCACAAGACCCTGCCCTACCTTCATATTATTAAATGGAAGATTATATATATATCAAATAGTCTTGATTGATAGCAAAGTTGGTGATGGGGTCAATAATTTTTAATTATAGGAAAAGTAAATCTAATTTATTTTTTGGACTTTGAATCAGTCCTTAATCAGAATTGATTAAGAATAGAACTTAATCAGATTATATTTGAATATAGCTTTACTATCTAGAACTCTAAGTTTCTTTCTTTTTTTCTTATTCATTTGACAAATTATTGCAACTCTTCTGTGAGTGCCTGGCATATTCTTTCTGTAGGGATTATCCAGATAAACAAAATACACAGTTTCTCTGCTTTCCTGGACATTGTGCTTATAAAGCCTGGGATGTAAATGGGGGGTGAGATGTTGGCCAAAGAAGTGGAGAGGTAGAGGTAGGATTTCAAATGACCTAGCAGACGTCAAGGCACAGAAATGTCATTTCTCAGCACTGCATGGCTGCTTGAAGCTAAACTAGGATTAGAATTTTCAGTCTTGTATTTGGATTTGTAGTTTCTTCTCTTTTTTTTCAAGACAGGGTTACTCTGTAGCTTTGAAGCCTGTCCTGAACCTAGCTCTTGTAGACCAGGCTGGCCTTGAACTCACAGAGATCCACCTGCCTCTGCCTCCCGAGTGCTGGGATTAAAGGCGTGCACCACCACCGCCCAACTGACTAAATTTCTTAAGATACTAAATAAAGCAAGACTTACTCTACACTGGGAGAAAAGAACAGTTATTCTTTCTGTCTTTAGGTTTTTCTTTCTGGGAAATGGTAAAGCCTTTTAAAGACTGTTGAACTTTCTTGGGTATGCAGATACACCACTTTAATCTTTTCACTCTCTTGGGAGGCAGATGCAGGTGGATTTCTGAGTCGGAGGCCAGCCTGGTTCCATAGCAAATCCCAGGCCAGCCAGGGCTACGCATCATGATTCAGTCTCAAAAGAAAACAACCCCCGACAAAATCACAAAATAATCTGCTTTGCTTTTACTAATATTATCTTTTAAGAAAAACAAGTAAATTCAATCACAAAAAACAGGGATTTTCTTGCTGAGTTGGGAGGACAGTGGCGTAGAGTTTTAAAGTCATTTTGCAAGTGGGAAAAGGGAAGAAACGGAAGGAAAGGGAGCTGGATCAGTAGCGGGTACGTTTTAACTCCTTTTGGCCAGTCCAGCTTCACTTTGCTTTATTTTATATGTGTGTGTGTACTGGAGTTCTGTAAAGATTTGCATACCAGAAAGGATTTTCTGACTTACGAGGATTTTAGGAACCTTTTGAGCGTAGCAGTGTGGTACAATAGAAGATACACTGCCTGGAAACTGAAGGTCAGTTTACTCTTAGCTCCATCACCCGTGAGCTGTGTGGACCTTAACAATCACCTTTAAATAAAGGCTGGGCTTAGATGAGTAATCTTTAATAGCCAGCTTGGGTATGCTTTGATTATATGATTTTGAATCTCCAGACAGAAGGAAGTATCTAATTTCTTGTGAAGTGGCCAGATACAGCATGCTGCAGATCACTAGGACCTGGAAATGGTTTTACTCGTTAGCCCACAACACCGTCTTTTTCTATCTAAAGGATCGTTCTTCCCTACTTATTCTTTCTATTATTTATTTTTATGTGTTGTGGGTGTTTTGCCTGCATCTCCTGGGACTGGAGTTACAGACAGTTGTGATCTGTCCTGTGGGTGTTGGGAATCGAGCCTAGTCCTCTGGAAGAGCAGCCAGTGCTCTTACCAGCTGAGCCGCCTCTCCAGCCCTCCTCATGTACTCTGGAATGGGCTTGTTCTTGCGCTTTGATTGAAGCCTTCATGCAGAGCCCTTGCTGCCTCTCACCTGCTGCTCTGTTGGTTTCCTGTGCAGCTGGCTGGCCCTGGACACAGTTGCTGGACCACGTGAACTCTTCCACTTTTGCTTTTTGCCACTTTTGCTTTTTGCTTTGTGTCTTGCTTTTAAGACCTTTTGAGTTGTTTGTTTCTTCTTTTAATGTTTTTACCTTTTATTTTCTGTGATTGGTATTTCTTTGTTCAATTCAGGTTAGAGTTGCCCCTACTGTCACTACCTGGAGTAACAAAACTCCTACTGCCCTTCCCAGGCATCCACCTGCAGCCTCTCCCTCTGACACACAGGTATATCCTTCATTATTCCTCCTTGAGCATGATCTGCTCACTTAAATATATAACAATATATATAACTATTACCTAATTATATATATATGATTATATATTCTCTGCCCAGCTTCCTCCTTCCTCTCTGGTCCCTTACTCTGCATCCATCTGCTGCTCTTTGCATTTTATTGCATTTGGGATGCAAGTGGCAATTTTTAGGAAAATTAATTTGTTTTCTTATTCTTTCTCTTCTTTTGCAGTTCTAAATTTACTTGAGCTAGAAATATCTCAACAAAGGTTCAAATAATGGTTTAAATTGGATTTTACTGGGGGCTGGAGAGATGGCTCAGTGGTTAAGAGCACTGACTGCTCTTCCAGAGGACCAGGGTTCAATTCCCAGCACCCACATGGCAGCTCACAACTGTCTGAAGATCCAGTTGCAGGGGATCTGACACCTTCACACCAGTGCACATAAAATAAAGTTAAATAAAGCATAAAAAATATTTAAAAAAATACTTTATTTAAAAAAATTGGATTTTACTGAAGATGTTTCTCTCTCTTGTTCTTTTTTGTAAACATTGTAGAAATCGAAAACTGAAAATCCCCTTTATCATACTTACTTACAGAGTTTGGAGAAGTAAGCGGGAATTGGTGGAGATGGAAATTCTGGTGCTCTACCGCAGTGTTAGCACAGTGTTATCATGCTGCCCTACTGTGGTGTTAGCACAGTGTTATCATTGCTGCCCTGCTGTGGTGTTAGCACAGTGTTACCATGCTGCCCTACCGCGGCGTTAGCACAGTGTTACCACAGTGTTACCTACCCTGTTATGGGCTGTTAGCCTTTGCCATTCACTGCAGTTTCTTTGGACCTTTAAATCACTCAGAATGCATCACCTAGAAAATGGGGTGTCCTCAGGAAAGTAGTATATGCAAAATGCAATTTAACATATTAAAATTGATAAAAAAAATAAACACAAATTCCATTTCAGAGATTACAAGGCCCTTTGGTGATGTTCTTGGTCCCAAATGTAATCTTCCTTTTCACTCTCTTCTTATTTCCTAGGGAGAAAACCCTCCACCTCCAGGTTTCATAATGCATGGCAATGTTAATCCAAATACTGCTGCCCCGATGCCTACATCTCCAGGCCATATGCACAGCCAGCTACCACCTTATCCACAGCCACAGCGTAAGTAATGGACCCTTGGCGTCTTCACAGTGGCCTGTCCTCCCAACAAAGCCATGGTCAAATCAGCTCTCAGAGAATAAATAAGGGGGCTAGGATGTAGCTCAGTGCAGAGTGCTCAGTGTTCAGTCTCCAGTGCCAGGAGAGAGAGAGTCAGTCCAGAGTCTGTCTTTCACCCCGTTCAGAACAGTGCTCCATTCCTCCGTCATGCTAAAGAAGAGAACTGTGTGTCATGTGGGGGCGGAGCTGTAGAAATTATCAGTACATACCCTGTTCTTCAGACAACATGACAGAAACCACAGCTTTGGGAAGTTGGTTCATGCATTTGTTATTTTCTTTTTCCACTTTATTATTATCGTTGGCTTTATTTAGTGTAAATTTTTAAAAAATAAATTAGGTTCATAGCAAGATTGATCAGAAAGTCCAGAGTCCCTCCATGTGCTCCTTGCACACCCCCTTGGCACCGCTCCACATGTGTTCTGCAGTAGTGACCCGATGCTGCGGCTCTAGCATGCCGAATCCCAGTCTGTGAACGTATGTTCTTGGTTTATGTTCTGTGAACCTGACAGAGAGCAGCTGCATTTGAGAAAAACAAATTACAACCAGGTGTGGTGGCAGAGTGTCTTTAATCCCAGCACTCAGGTGACAGAGGCAGGCAAATCTCTGAATTTGAGGCCAGCCTGGTCTGCATAGTTCCAGGACAGCCAGGGCTATAGAGAGAGACCTTACCTCAAAAGAAAAACAAATCAACCAACCCAAAAAACTACTGTTTCATAACTAAGAATAAAGAACCCAAGTAAAAACCTTAAGGATAAAATTATTAAACAACTATTAAAAATTAAGAACAAAAGGCCCAACCAAGAGGTGGTGGAACACGCCTTTAGTCCCAGCACTCGGGAGGCAGAGGCAGGTGGATCTCTGTGAGTTCAAGGCTGACCTGGTCTACAAGAGCTAGTTCCAGGACAGGTTTCAAAGCTACAGAGAAACACCCCCCCCCAAAAAAAAAAACCACACACACACACACAGCATCAACAAAAACAACATAAGGCCTAAATAAAGACCTCAGGAGACAATTGTAAGATTAAACAACTGGAAAAACCAAGATGCTCCACATAAGAACTTATCCTTGCAAGGCCTTCTGAGCTGTGGGGTTCTTTTTTTTTTTTTTTTTTTTTGTCATGGGAAACATGTTTATTTTGAAATTATTTTAGTTTAGAAATACAAAACCTCTTGGGGAGGGAAAAAGGAAAGGAAAACACAAAGTATACAGGCAACTTTTTACTTCATAAGCTTCTCACACCCTCATTTGCTCCTAGTTCCCGCGAAGAGAAAGCATTCAGCCACCCACAATAATGTTATTAATAGGGATATGGATCAGTTTCACAAAGAATCCAATGAATCCCATGATAGCAAATCCTATGGCTGTGGCCATGGCAATCTTCTGGAATTCTTTTCTGTCGGGCTTGGTGCATCTTTTAACCAGCCGAATTGAGTCCTTTACGAACTGCCGACTTGGCTCAACAAACTGCATTACCTGATCCATGACTGATTGCGGGACGGCGGCTTGAGGAGGCAAAGACACGTAGCTTAGGAGAGGACTGCTGTGGGGTTCTTCACAAAAGTATCCATTTGACTCCTTTCCATGTAGTGCTTAGTGATGCTGTTTCCAGAGGGCAGATGCACCAGGTGTGCACTGCAGAGACCCCTCCCTGCCCTGCCTGCCCTGCCCCTGCACAGTGTGGTGCTGTTGGGCTCTCCCAGGACAGCTGAAGGTTGAAGTCTTGAGCTGCCAACAAGTTCTTGAAACTATAGGGTTTTCAAGAAAAGGACATGCTCTGAGCACAGAAGTCCTGAGTGACTCTGTCTTGTGATTATTCACTGTCTCTGCAAGTCTTCACAGGGCAGGAAGTCTCAGGAAAGGGTCAGTTTTAACAGCTCTTTGGATCTTAGTCCAAAATGTCTATCACCAGCAGCATTCTAGGGATGGTGTTTTTCCTGTTATTGTTTTTCTTTTTGAAGTGCTAGAGATGGAAGCCAGGGCTTTGCCCACGCTAAGCAAGTGTTCTGTCACTGAGCTACATCCCCAGTCCCAAGTGTTAGGTTTTGGTAATATTGTTTAAACAGTAATGACTAAAATCATTCCGACTTCTGTCAGAACAAACGTGTAACTAATTAAAATCTCTGTTTCTTCTCCTGATGTAGCTTACCAGCCAGCCCAGCAGTATTCCTTCGGAACAGGGGGGTCAGCAGCTTACCGACCTCAGCAGCCTGTTGCTCCTCCTGCTTCTAATGCTTACCCTAACACCCCATACATATCCCCTGCCGCTCCTTATTCCGGGCAGCCTCAGATGTACACAGCGCAACAAACCTCCTCACCTACCTCCAACTCTGCTGCTTCTTTCCCCCCTCCCCCTTCCTCTGGAGCATCCTTCCAGCATGGCGGACCAGGAGCTCCACCATCATCTTCAGCTTATGCACTGCCTCCTGGAACAACAGGTACACCGCCTGCTGCCAGTGAGCTGCCTGCATCCCAAAGAACAGGTCTGCGCTTGGAAGGGGTTTGCTTGGGCCTCGGGTTTCAGAGCACGTGGGTGGGTGGAGGGCATCGTTTCCAAGGGGCTGTGAACTGAGTAATGCGAGGGGTTGCTTGAGTGTTTATAACAAGTTCTCAAACTCCTGTGAGTCTCCATAATGAGCGTCAGTTGCTAGATGAGGAAGCCCTTAGCCTAGAGCTCATGGTGCTAAGGGCTATAACCTGCTGCCAACTCACTGTGAAAGGAAGGGAATTAGTGGGTGAGAGGAACAGTGGTTGAGATTGGGCTCAGCTGGTCCTGTTCCATGAAATGCAGAAACGCAGGATGGGCATCTGGGATTAAACATGGGCCTCCCATGCTAGCGGAGTGCTCGACCGCTACGCTATAGCTCGGGCCCTTATGGTTTACTTGAGCTGAAGTGAGCTCAGTTATCTTAAAATGTCCTTGATTTTAAAAATGATTTGTGGGCTTCAGACTGGCCCAGTGGGTAAAGTGTCAGGTTTTGCAAGCCTGACAGTTTGGTCCCAGCAGGGCCCCATGGTAGAAGGGCAGAAGTGACCCCCGGAGGTTGTCCTCTGCCCTCCACACACACAAAGAAAACTCAAAGTAAGGCCTCTGTGCATGTCGGCATTTGAGAGTAGTTTCCTTCCCAGGTTATAATGGGCATTCACACCAGTGGGGCAAAGCTTGAACTTGGTTAGTCCCTATTCCTAAAGCTGTGCTGGCAGAGTCTGTTGTTCTGTGTTTTGCTGGTTTTAATGCTAAGAGTAACTCACATTGGTAGAAGTTTATCGTAAGTCTGTGGTAGAGCATTCTTTTCAAGTAAACACAATAAATGTGGATATAAATTTTTTTTTTTTTTTTGGTTTTTCGAGACAGGGTTTCTCTGTGGCTTTGGAGCCTGTCCTGGAACTAGCTCTTGTAGACCAGGCTGGTCTCGAACTCACAGAGATCCGCCTGCCTCTGCCTCCCGAGTGCTGGGATTAAAGGCGTGCGCCACCACCGCCCGGCGATATAAAATATTTTTAAATTTTCCTGCTTCTAGAGTCTTAGGCATGGTAGAGCCCAGAATTATGAATATACCTCCTTTTCCCTTCTCTAATATGTAATATTAGCATGCAGAGAAGGAAAGTGACTGTAAGCACTGTAGACACCTCAGTTGTCTTCCCTTTATCCGTGGACGCTCGCCCAGCACCACCTCCCCCTCCCATATGTGCACACAGTTGAGAATAGTAAGAGGTTAGCAGTGACCGGGACTGAGCAGCACACTGGGGAACTTGCCCACAGCGGCACTACAGGCACTCTGCTGGCTGGAAGGGCAGCGGGACGCCTCGGGCATGCCAGACATAGGGACAGCTTGCGCTCTTCGGCCTTGAAGTGAGGCGAGAGCTGAACAACATCAGATTGTGTCAGGCTGCTCAGTGATCTTCATCCTAGAGCCTTCGTTGTTTAGTTTACAATGATCACTTCCAAATCCTTATTATCTTTCTTAACTACAAATAGGGAGCCGGCCACACATGTTTCAGTGATGCGCTGCAGACACGGCAGTTTGACCGTTTAGAAATGAGCCCCAGCTCGTAGTAGAGTTCCAGAACCACCCTGGAAACCTGGATCAGCCACTATTTGGAGCAGTGGATATGATCCTTACTAAAGGGTAGAGTGGGTTCACGTGAATCCTCTTTAGAGCAGTGTGGGAAACAGAAGAGCGTTAAATGTCTTGGACAGCATCTAGCATTTGCTATGTTTTGTATTTAGGTCCTCACAACCCCAAGAAACAGAAATCTTAGTCTGTTAAAATTGTAGCTGAGGAGACAGGAGCTTTTTAGGAGTTGTGAGCAGTCTCGGGAGTGTGCGCGCTGGTCTCCGTTAGCGGGGTTCTGTGTCGTCACAGCCTGTGCTGGAGGTCTCTTGGTGATAGATGCTTCCCAGTGGATTTATAGAAATTCCCCAAACCACTGCTGGGGCATCTGTCACTTTATAACAGGAGATGAATATTTGCACAGCATTGTTCTCGTCGAGCAAAAGTGCATTTTGTCATGAGGTAGTGGGTGCTGTACAGTTGCTCTAACCTGGCTGAGACAGAATGACTAATGGGGAAAACAGCCAAACTAACGCTCCCTGATACTCAGCATGAACGTGTATGCCCGCTGCCTGTTAGCCTGCATGTGACCTTCCTTTACATCTCTGGTGCAGTCGCCTCACCATGTCCATTTCGGATTCCCTACAGTTTTTGTTGAAGTTATTATGAATAGACATCTTGTTGTGTTGTAGTGTGTCTTGAACCGTGGGTTTGTTGGGGATTTAAAGATTCCAGTTGGCCAGTGGGTAATTCCTTTTGGATCCTGCAGACTTCCGAGCTTTCTGTTAATATATGAGTGTGTATGCCAGAGGCTCAGAGGAATGGGTGCTGCTGCTAGGGAAGGGGGGGGGGGAAGAAGGTGGAGGGGGCAGGACTGGACAGGGCTGAGCACTAATGAAGGAGAAGGCTTCACAGTACTCCCACACTGACTCAGAATGGAGTATAATAAAGGGGTTCTTTATTAGAAGGGACTCACAGATCATAGTCCTCTACACAAACGTGGACAGGAACCAAATCCAGCATCCAGGCTAGAGAGGTGAGAGAGCAGGCCTGTGCACCTATTTGGTACCCAAGGCCACGCCCAACCTGGTCAAGCCTCTCAAAGGCCATTGGCTGAAGGAGGATCCCCATCAGACTAGGGCCATGATAAAAAGCGCTGGCTGTGCAAGCCCTGCAGCCTCGGTTCTCCAGAACCCTTGTGAAGCTGAGCGTGATGGGCCGGCTGCCTGGATGAGACTCAGTGACAAAGACAAGAGAGACCCTGCTTCAGCACTTCCGCAGGTCTCCTGACTGCCACATGTGAGCTGTGGCATACCCACATGCACGCACGCACGCACATGTATGCATGCACACTGAATACCACATTTTTACAAAAGAATATAAATAAGCCAAAATTATGTATTAAATTGAGAAAATGACATGGTTTATTGAAACTAAACATGTTTAAACATTGCATGATTTGATGGTAGGCAGAGTCAATGAGCGTATAATTGGAGAAGGCTTGATGATTGTACAAGTTTTCCCTATTCGGCAAACCATGTGTTTTGGTTCCTCATTCAAGCTACCAACTGGCTGCTCTCTTGGGAGTCTTGACTCTGATTTGGTTCAGATTCACTGCTAACTTTGAATTTGACTTCATTCTGACCTTAGTATCATCACTAAGGGATCATGTGAAAGTCCTCTGCAGACTTCTCTCTGCTGCTACTTGGTGAAAGCCGAGTGTCCCATGCTTCAGTCCCCAGGCTTTTTCTTGGGAGAGTCTTTGTTCCCTGTCCCTTCCTGTCAGCAGGGTGAGGAGAGGGCATATTGCAGGCACTCTCCCTGAAGAAGCTTAAAGCCAACCTGTTTCCAGTACTTGCAGGTGTCATCTGTGATGTCGCCAGCCCAGATGCTGAGGTCTGGAGGTGGAGCCCGGCTAGTCTCCTTACAGAGCACACAGCGACCCTCCAGACATTGGCTAGCTGTAGTGTGAGTGTATTATGTCTTCTGTGGGCAGTGAGGCTGTATGGTATAAAGTTATCACGTAAACACAGGCAGCATGGATCACTCTTTTCTTCAGTTAAACCCTAGATGAAGAGATTGGCTTGCACTTAGAAGCCATATTGTAAGGAGAACATGTCAGGGAATGCCGGAGTCATCTTCCGAGCAGTGGCTCTTAGGCTGTGGTACCCTCTCCTGCCTCTCGCTTTCTCCAGGCTGTGTGTCTTGGGTGGAGCTCAAGCCCAGTTGAGTTCATCTTCTTTTGTCTCTTCCCTTGTCAAGTGAAGCGGGTGGGTTATGAAAGACTGTGTGCTGACAAACGTAGCCACTTTCATGCTTCTGATCTGTGGTAGGCTGGCCACAGAGTGTAGTCAGCCTGTTTGCTTCTCTCCACTGCTGGAGACTTGACAACAGTGCTGGCATCACCTAGGGACTCACTGGAAGGATGACATTAGGCCCTGTCTGAACATTACACTCTGTGGTTAAACAAGGTTCTCAGTCAGCTTAGGGTCACAGCTCTGAATGCTGCCAGCATGGAAACACTTGGTGCCGTGTGGTGTGAACAGGTGTCATCTGGGGTGCTGTGCTCGTAGGACATCCTGAGCTTCGTGTGGTGTGAGCAGGTGTCATCTGGGGTGCTGTCCCCGTAGGACATCCTGAGCTTCGTTTGTCAAACAGAGAAGCTGTCAAGACAAAGACTAGGGAACATTGGTCTCTAAGTGAAGGGTAAACCTGTCTTAGAAGAGATAGCATAGTCAGAGGAGAAAATGCTGTTTAAGAGTTCATTGTATTTGATACAACTTTAAGGAATTTACCCAAAGAAACTGATAACTTTCTTAACTGAACAGAAGACATTTCACATAACTTGATTTAAAAGTGAGTCTTAGGGCAAATGTGGTAGTGCCTGTGTGTGATCCCAGCACTTGCAAGGCTAAGGCAGGAGGATTATGAGTTTGAAGCTAGCCTAGACTACATAGTGAGCAACCTGGGCTACATCGTGAGCAGTCTAGGCTCTCTAGATAGAGACCTTATAGTAACTAAATTTTAAAAATTGTAAAGCAAGTTTTGTTCCTTTGAGGTTCATTTGCTTTTTCTGGGCGCTGTTAAGCAGGGAAGGAAAAATATAATGTGATTGTTTGAGCTTAGAATGTCTTTCATAATACTGTCTAAGTGACTTTTACATTTTATCTACAGAAAATCAATCTTTCCAAGACCAGGCATCTGTATTGGAAGGTGAATTGGTTGTAAAACATACATTTGAAATACTTTAATCATTAAATGCAGCTAATGAATGGACATTAACAATAATGCATGTGAATGTGCCCTAAATCTGATTGGTATCATTTTTATTTGGCTTCTTAATTGAATCAAATTTTAGAGTGATTGAATGTGTGTGATAACTTGGAGCTTTAAATCATAGAAGCTGTGTATCTTACATGAACATAATGACAGGGTTGCTGTATCCAGGTAAGGATATGAGGTGATGGGAGAGATTGGAATGATTCCTCTGTGTGGTGGTATGTTACACATGGCTCAACAGCCTGAGACCAGCTCCTAAGTGTTCAAAGCCTATTCAGCCTCCTGTCTCAGGTGAATTTGTAGGAAGTGAGTTCTATTTAAAAAGCAAAGCAGCTAAGTCCGTTATGTTTAGGAAGAGAGCTGACCCTGTTTGGTAATGTTAAGCATGAACCAGTTTCTTTTGTTTGCTAAGCAGTTTTGTTGTGATTTAATATGTGTATCAGCTTAGCAAACAAGGGGGAAATCTGAAGAGAGCACACTGGAAACAGGCAGGCAGCACTTCCCATCGCCATGTGTTCACTCACATAGCTGTGCTCGAGCAGCCGGCCGCTTCCATAGTGAGTAAAGTGACCGCGTCAGAACTGGGCAGTTGTTGGTGTCAGCGTGCTCTGTAAGGTACTGGTACCAAAACACCGAGCTCTCCCCATGGCCATTTGTACTTTGAGATGCCAGGGTGCTGGGTTTCCAGTTTCTGATGAAACTTTCTGTAGTGTCTATAGTTTCTTAAGACAGGAAATTATGAGAATTACTCCTATTGTATAGTTGAGCTCTGTTTTTTTTTGGGGGGGGGGTGTTTGTCTTGTGGTCCTGGGCATGGGACCTGTTCTGGGCAAGCATTCTGTCGTTGAGCTGCTATCTGGCCTGGGCTCCTGAGTCTTATTTAATAGAACTGTGTTTAGCATCTATGATGTGCTTGCTGAATTGTATTTCCCTTTATTCTTTGTATGTTTAGGGTGATAGAACACCTTACAGAAGTACACTTGCCGATCTGTGCCTGTTATCTGGAGAGAAGGGTGGACTGGCTTTGGAGGCTGCCTGTCAGTTTAGACACAGGACTTCAGCCTCATCTTGGGACAGTCCCTTCCCTCTGAGTAGCACAGCTGTCAGATAGCATGCCTACTAAGGCATGCCCTGAGTGAGCTGATTGCTCGAGCCTGTATGGCTCGCAGACTTTATCCCCTCACAGTTGGGGGAAATGTTGAAGTGTGAGATGAGCCACTTTCTTCCTTTCAGGGTTCTGGAGGAAAATGACTTCTGTTGTCTGTTCTAGGTCCTCAGAATGGTTGGAATGACCCTCCAGCTTTGAACAGAGTATCTAAGAAGAAGAAGGTAATGGAAAAATCCCTCTACCCAGTGGATGTCTTTGCTGTTAGTCATCTGTAGCCATGTAGAGCACACCACGCTTAACTGATCCTTCTCAAGGCAAAGCTTGCAGATTAATGCGTGTACAACTCATTGCACCAGGATTTCCTCTAATCGGGTGACAGAAAGGCAATGACAGTCTGCTGCTAAAGCTTTACCCTGTGCTGAGGGTGGCCTACACCTCCATCCCAGGCTCGGGGACCTGGGAGGCCGAGGCAGGGAATGACTTAGGAGCTGGGACTTAGCTTGGGCTGAGCTTACATCCCTTCTCTCACTGTGTGCTTGGCAGCCAAGACACTTCCTGCATGTTCCATGTCCACACTCCCTCTCTGCACAGTGCACCTAGCTAGCTACCTAGGGCCTCCATTTTCAACTCCCACGCTGAACAGTGGAATACTTTCTCCTCTCCTTAAAGACCACCAGACATACTTTGCTATGTTCAAATGCAAGGGTAGAAAGGCTGATCTGGCCTGAGCTAGGTTTGGACGCGTGCAATAAAGCACAACTGTGTCTGCAAGGCAACTCTTAGGAAGAATTTCCTGCTGTGTCTACACACGGTTTAGCCTGCATGTGATTAAAACCAGAGGTATTGTGAGGTAGACCTAAGCAGTGGATAAATAGTTTTATAAATTATTTTATCAGTTAAAGTAGAGAACAAAAACTATACTTCTTAGTAGCCTGCCTTTAGACATCTTAACAAGAAACCTCAAACAACAACAGCAACACACCTAGGACCACCGAGCAACCTCATTCATGTGCTCAGTTTTGACAGTGGGTTTCAAATCCGAACCTTTCTCCTTTTTTTGCTTTGAATAAAGTCTCTTTACCACTTTTGCAAATCTATGCTGACCCTTATTTCAGTCCTCTGAAGAAGAGACCACGAACCAGTAAACAAACACAACCCAGATCCCAACTACAGGTCACAGTCTGAGGCCAGTCTTATCTGGACCCTGTAGTGAGACCCCATCAGCTGACCTCTCCCACCTGTGACCAACCTCAGTAAAACCTTTTTCTGGTGACGGCTATAATGGAAAGCCCCCTTAAAAGGCAGGGTGTCACTCTCCTGCAGGCCTCAAGCAGCAGGAAACAGGATTTCACACTTTGCTCCTAATTGTTTCAGTTCTAGCAGTGATCATGGTTGTATTTTGTAACCAGTGTAATTTATAATTACATTTTAGGTTTTCTTTTGCAATGTTTTAATGATTGTGTTTTGTCTCATATTTGGCTGTGTGGGGGTATCAAATCCCTTAGAACTGGAGTTACAGACAGTTGTAAGTTGCCATGTGGATGCTGGGAATTGAATCTGTGTCCTCTGGAAGAGCAACCACTGTTCCTAACCCCCGAGCCATCTCCCCATCCCCTCGTAATATTTTTTAAATATTTAATATTTAAATATTTCTTATTTTTTTCCCATGTGCTCACACATGCTTTGTGTGTGTGTGTGTCATGCACTCTTGTGAACATGCCACAATGTGTGTTTGTAAGTCAGAAGACAGTTTGCAGAGTTAGTTCTTTCCTTCCACCATTTAAGTCCCAGAGTTTGATTCAGGGCCTTAGACTTGGTGGAAGTTGCCCTTACCCACTGAGCCATTTCGCTGTCCCTGTCACAATATTAAATGAAGAAATGCCTGTACTTAGCATTGTTTATATGTCAATAATTATTACACAGTGTCAATAATTTGAACACAATATGGTAATTTTCTTCTCCCTTCTTTGAAGCTATATATATTGAAATTGAAATTCTTGGTGATTTCTTTCCTTCAAGTATAATACTGAAAGGTTAGAACATAAAATTGGGAGACATTAAGTTAGTAAGGAAGCCCCAACAAAAGGTAATAATAACCAGAAACTTAATCTGCTATTTTTAGTGCCAAATAATAGCTACTTAGTGATCTATGAAATTGAACTGACACCCTTTTGTCATTTAATATGTGCACATGCACACATGCAACATATGAGCACACATGTATGACACATTGGTTCCTGTACTGCTACATGGAATGCCATGGCCTCTGTGACTGTTACTGTGAGTCTGTGTGAGATGACAGAGAAATGACCCTTGGTGTATTCCTCACCCATGTTAGCCATATAGATCTACACTGATGTTTGCCTCTGGGATGCTGCATAAGATTCCATTTGAAAAAGGGTTCCATTGCAATGAAAATTTAACCATGAGTACTCTAAGACCTTTAGTTTTATTAGCTAAGTGTTGGCAGAGGTCCAGTCCCAAAGAAACACACGGAGGCCTACATTAATTATAAACTGGTTGGCCCATTAGCTCAGGCTTCTTATTAATTCTTACATCTTAAATTAGCCCATAATTCTTGTCTGTGTTAGCCACGTGACTTGGTACTTTTATCAGTGAGGCATTCTCATCTCGCTTCCTTTGCGGCTGGGTCACGACTACAGACTAACTCTTTCCTCTTCCCAGAATTCTTCTGTTCTGGTTGCCTTGCCTGTACCTCCTGCTTGGCTACTGGCCAATCGGCATTTTATTAAAATACAAGTGACAGATCTTTCCAGGGTACAAGACCATTGTCCCACAGCTGCTAAGGAAATGTTTTTCTTCTTATTCCTAGTTTTGGTGTTTTAATTTTTCCCCTCATCTTTTAAAAGATGCCTGAGAACTTCATGCCTCCTGTTCCCATTACATCACCAATCATGAACCCTGCTGGTGACCCCCAGTCACAGATGCTGCAGCAGCAACCTTCAGCTCCTGGGCCACTGTCAGGCCAGGCCTCCTTCCCACAGCCGCACCTTGCAGGTGGCCAGCCCTTCCATGGTGTACAGCAACCTCTTGGTCAAACAGGCATGCCCCCATCTTTCTCAAAGCCCAACATTGAAGGGGCGCCGGGAGCTCCTATTGGGAACACCATCCAGGTAACATAAATCTGGCATAGGAAGATGGCTCACTTCAGTACGTTTTTATTATATGTAAACTTACACAATTCTAGTTTCAAAATAGCAACCCCATTTTAGGAGGTTGATTGTGCATATGTATATTATTTTTCAATTACTTGGTTATATGGAAGCTTTTGAGACAAGAATCATACATTTTGGGAGTGCATGTTTACTATGTCTCAGTAATTATAGTATTTTAATCTGGTCAGTACACAATTTAAGTTTGGTTGAGTATTTATTGCATCTGAAGTTGCTAAGTAAAAGCTATTTTATAGCTTTTTCTTTTTAAAATGTTAAATAAAAATATTATGAGTTACATTATTTAATGTGTTTGTTTAAAACCTACTAAGCTAAACTGGGTGTGGTGACACACACACTTTTAATCCTAGCAATCAGGCAGAGGCCAGCAGATCTCTGAGTTCCGGGACAGCCAGGGCTACACAGAGAAACTCTTTCTTGAGGAAAAAACAAAACAAAACTTAAAAAAAACCCACAAACAACAACAAAAAACCTACTCAGCTAGCTGTACCTCCAGAGGGCGACACTTTCATACTTTAGCTGGCTATATCTCTAGAGGGAGACACTTTCTAGCTGACTGTACCTCTAAAGGGCCACACTTTCATACTTTAGCTGGCTGGACCTCTAGAGGGCGTCACTTTCATACTTTAGCTGCCTGTACCTCTAAAAGGCCACACTTTCATACTTTAGCTGGCTGTGCCTCTAGAGGGCGTCACTTTCATACTTTAGCTGGCAGAGTCCCAGAAGTTAAAAACACTTAACACCTTTCACAGTGATACTTAGAAGGACAAAGATGTTTTAACCTGCACATAAAAATGTGAAGAGCTTGGGTCAGTATTCAGTATGAGGAAATGGAACAAAGTCCTGCCTGAGAGGAAGGCTGTAGGTGGTTGTGGAGAGATCATCCTGACTAAAGAAGTTCTCAGTGCTGCAAGTTGCATCATCTGAGTTGGTTCTTACCCTGTCTTCAAAAACCAGAAAAGGAGTAAAAGGACAGAAGAAGGCTAGGGTAAACAATAAGGTTATGTATGTAACTAGTCAGCTACTCAGGCTGCGTGTGTGTGTCTGGTGTGTTAGAGAGAGAGGTAGGAATTGATCCCAGGGCCTCACATTCATTGAAAAAGCTTCCTACCATTTAGCTAGAGCCCCAGTCCATATAAAATCCAAGCTGCTCAAGGAGCGCTAGCACTCATAATGGTATCTTATCTTGGGTAATTTCACACATTAAGTCTTCATTGTATTTTTCTGTCTGTTAGGTGATTGGTCCTCTCTTTCACATAGAATCAGGATTTTGTATATGAAATACTTTATGGTCATTTCTGATTGTTTTTGTAATACTAATTCTTACAGCACGTTCAGGCTCTGCCAACAGAAAAAATTACCAAGAAACCTATTCCAGATGAGCACCTCATTCTGAAGACCACGTTTGAAGATCTTATCCAGCGCTGCCTGTCTTCAGCCACAGATCCCGTATGTATTTTCCCCTGAGTTTATTTAGTTCTAAGTATCACCTGGGCTGGAGAGTTGGGTCAGCAGTGAAGAGCACTGTTGCTTTTGCAGAGGACCTGGGTTCATTTCCAGCACCACATAGCAGCCACCCACTGTCTGTAATCCTACTCCCAGGGAATCTGACACCCTCTTCTGGCCTCTGAAGGCGGTACACACATGTGGTGCACACACATGCAGGCAAAACGTTAATACACATAAAAGTAGTAAAATAAAAATCTCTTTAATCTTTTTTATAAAGTCCCTTGTTCCAGGTCCTACAGGTTGTGTGTCAGAGCTAATAAGGCTTGCACTTAGTTTACTCGGTGGCATAGTGAACATTTGACCTTCATGGCAGCCTTATGATTGGTAGAGTCTTCGTTCACAGATGAGAAAGTTAAGGGGAAGACCTGCTGAGTAGTTTATTAGACACAGTATCTATTGTGCAGCACATTTAGTGTGCAGTGCTGCTCTGTTGGCTTCATCTCCTCTGCTGAGACGCAGACTGGGCATCCCTGCCTACACACACCCCGGCACTGTGCTTGCTGCCCCTTCTGACCACCCAGCTCCTCTAAGCCAAATTTAGACCTCTGCTCACACGTCAGAGCTTCAGGACTTTCTCTACTCCCCCAACACTGCCAATCTCCTGTCCTGTTCATTTTGGACCATCTAGTGTAAAAATACTGTGATTATTATTTTTCCCATTTATTAGAATCAAAAATCTGGGGGCTGGAGAGATAGCTCAGAGGTTAAGAGCACTGGCTGCTCTTCCATAGGTCCTGAGTTCAATTCCCAGCAACCACATGGTGGCTCACAACCATTTATAATGAGATCTTGTGCCCTCTTCTGGCATGGAGGAATATTGTATACATAATAAGTAAATAAATCTTTTAAATTTTTTTTTTTATCTGTAAGACTTTGTCTCCAGTATAGGACATAGTAGACTTTCAATAAGAATGATGTGATTTTTTCTAAGGCTAGTTGGTGTGTTTATTTTTAAAACCTTTCATTTTAGTGTTTGGAAAGGTTTCCACTATGCACTTGAGTATGTGGATTGAAGCAGGGTGTGACTCTTAATTTATGGGTCTGTCTCACCACTTAACTCTTAGTCATCTGTTTTGGAGGGAGGAGGTCTGGGGATCCACATCCCCCGGGGGGACGGGGCACATGCTAGGGGAGTGCTCTCTCTATGACACCCCCGGGGGACGGGGCACATAGTAGGGGGGTGCTCTCTCTATGACACCGGGGGGACGGGGCACATGCTAGGGGAGTGTTCTTGCTGTGACACTCACCCCATCTTACTGCCAGAGATGCTTCCTTTGTCTTTTCTGGTGCCTTAGAGGCCTGGAAAGAGGCAGATTAAACAGAGCAGATGTTGGGAAGTGTGTAAATGGGATTCCACAGTTTCCCTGTTTTCTTCTTACATCGTCTCCAGTCACTTTCCTCTTCCATGGCACTGATCCTTAGCTGTCACTGAAGGTCTTTGAACGTGTCACTTCTTGTCAAGCAATTTCACGATCCACGTGAAGCTTTCTTAAACCCCATTTTGTGCTTTGAAAGAGAGTCCTCTCCTCCCTGCCTTCAGTAGAGAACTAATGTCCATTCCAGCCACTTGTTCGAGCTTGTGGTCATGGTGGCTCCATTGCATTGTTGACATCGAAAGGTTCAAGTGTAATGCCTGTTCTTCTCTTCTGCAGCAAACCAAGAGGAAGCTAGATGATGCCAGCAAACGCCTGGAGTTTCTGTACGACAAACTTAGGGAACAGACAGTAAGTTATTTCTGGGACAAAGTGAGCCCTCTAGCAAAGACCAGAAACACAAACTGGACTGCGTGGCCCAGGGTAGCTGGCCTGCTGCTCATTTCATGGCCATGTGTCAGAAACCAGAGACAAGGCAGGGACTCTCGTCCATCTCTCAGGAGTCACAGCCTGGCCAGGGGGTGTTCTGTGACGGAAGAGGGTCCGCAGCAAGGAGACCGCTTGAACTCACCTGCTGCTCCATGACAGAGGGTCCGCAGCAAGGAGACCGCTTGAACTCACCTGCTGCTCCATTTGAGAGTTTAATAATGACAGAGCGGAAAAAAAAAAAAAAAAAAAAAAAAATAATGACAGAGCGGAGGGACAAATGGCGCACCTGACGGTGTTGTAATCCTGTTTGTCACACTCGTGAGAACCAGAGCAGAGCAAGCTGATCTAGTAGGAAGGGTCGTGTCTCTGACTGATCCTAAGGAGAGTCTGCTAAAGTAAGGGGTGTACTGAGTGACACCACGACAGAGAGCTGGACTTGGATTTTAAGAGGTGGCGGGCAAGCCAGTGTGGTGGGTGCAGGAGAGTCAGGAGTACATCCTCAGCTACATAGTTCAGTGTTAGCAGAACATATCGTTAGACACAGAGAGGAAGAAGACACAGCCAGGTAAACTTGAGAAAGTAGGGAAGGTCACTTGAGCCCAGGACTGAAACCAGACTGTATAATGTAGCAAGATCTAGTTGCAAAGAAAAAAAGTAAAAAAACAAAAATTTAAATGCCAGAAGAGACTGATGCATGTGTAGTCAGTGACTTTGCAGGAGCCATCTTACCATGGTTCTACTTTAAAATGTAACATTTACTTGGTCTAACATGTTTGCTTGCTTTATAAATATTCCAGAAATGCTAGCTAGTTTTACATTCTTGTTTCAGGCTGTGTGTCAGTCTCTGGAGTTAATGCTCTTGGGGTCTCATAGGACAGCCCCTCATGCAGTCCCTTTATTTCAGCTCTCCCCAGCCATCATCAACGGTCTGCACAGCATTGCCAGGAGCATTGAGACGAGGAACTACTCGGAAGGGTTGAGCGTCCACACGCACATCGTCAGCACCAGCAACTTCAGTGAGACGTCCGCATTCATGCCCGTCCTCAAGGTTGTACTCAGTCAGGCCAGTAAGCTGGGCGTCTGAGACAGCAGCCCAGCCCATTGCCATCACCGCTTCTCCAAAGATAGCCATGCTAAAGACTGGACCAACCCCTCATTAGCATGTTTCTGTGCAGCCACTCAGGAGCCTTGACGTTATTTCTGCAGGTACACTCACCCTAGAACTGCTTGACCCCTGGTGCTTTCTTCCATTCAACCCTCTTGCCCACTATGATTTCCTGTTCTGCGAATAGTGTCCGCCCTGGACTGCACACAGCGGCTTCCTGAGGACTCTGACAGAGTGGGTTTAAATCTTTGGTGTACTTTTTAGAAAAACTGCATCTGGCTGTGTATAAAATGGACCTAAAACTAAATTTCTCTCATGTCTTCCCTACTTTCTCCATCAATCAGATTAAAGTGTGTAATCCTATCTTACATGTTTGTGGTTTTTTTATTTCTTTACATTTTTATTATATTTTCTTTATGGGTATACCACTGTGTATATGTGGAAGTCAGGGCTGTAGGGACCAGTTCTCTCCTTCCTCCATGTAGCTCCCAGGGATGTTACTCAAGGTGTCAGGGTTGGCCTTTGCCCACTGAGCCATCTCCCAACCCTGTGAGCGGGGCTGTACTTCTGTGATGGAGCACTCGTTGGCATATATAAGATCCCGGGTCCCATTCCTATCACTGTAGAGCAGTGACTCTCAACCTTCCTAATGCTGTGACCTTTTAATACAGTTCCGTATGTTATGCTGACCCCAACCATAAAATTATTTTGTTGCTACTTTATAACTATAATTTGGTTCTGTTATGAATCACAATGTAAATATCTGATATGCAGGATATTCAAAATGCAGCAACCATGAAAGGGTCATTCACCCCCCAAAGGGGTTTCAGCCCTGATGCTGAGCATCGCTGCTATAGGGGGGAAATGCACTTTAGCCTGGCCCAAGCATGTAGGTACATAGGTATTGGCAGATGCCAATGCAGCGTGGACCATTAGCTTTCAGTATAAACAGGAGGGCACTGGGCACTGCATATCTGCAGCACACATTATTAGTGCTCTGCTTGGCTTCAAGATTGAATTGTCTCGTTTCATAAGTAGAGGTTTGCTCCCCTGTATAGGTAGTAAGTTACCTATAATCTTAAAGCTAAGTTCAGAAAGAAAACGTTTGTTACAGTCAGGCTCCTTAATAAAAGGTACATATTTTCCAGTCATGTTTTCTGTCAGGTGACTTTCATCTACTGTTACGTATAACAGTGTGACAAGCAAAAAATCATTGATTCCCATTGTATCTGGAGGAGGACTGAACACTAATAATTTTCATTTATGCCATATTTTCTAAGCAGGTTAGAAAACCAGGAAATGCATAGTGAGACTGCTGTGTGGGTTGATGGGCTGTTTGAGGGAGCTGAGCGTTGGTCCAGTGGGCTCTCACAGCCTGCATGAAGCAGCTTGCAAGAGCTGCTCAGTTCCCTTTGTAGACGCCCCTCTGCCCACATACACACTTAAAGATAGTTAACTTTGGGGGGGGGGGGCAGGTGGCGAACGCCTTTAATCCCAGCACTTGGGAGGCAGAGGCAGAGGGATCTCTGTGATTTTCAGGCCAGCCTGGTCTAAGAGTTCCAGGACAGACTCAAACTACACAGAGAAGAAACCCTATCTCCAAAAAACAAAAATAAAGCTCAACTTCGTAGTTGGAAAAGCACAGTGCTAGCATCAAAGTGTCAGGAGGCTCGACGTCAAAACTGCAGCATGCACGAATCACTCCTGTGATTCGGCAGATGGTCTCAGCTCCAGTAACTGGGGCAACCCCTTGGCCTTCTGGACGGACCCTGAGCTGCAATGTGAGCTCAAGTCCCCAACCGAAGGTGAAGGAATTGTCTTCACTCATGGCCTTCTCACTATTAGGGTGTATTTTCCCTGGCGTGAGAATGCCATAGCTGGAGAGAGAGACGCGAAGGCGAGACACATGATAGGTAGCAGTGCGGCTGTGACCCAGTGCCAACAATTCCACATGTGTGGGTACAAAGCCCTGGCCCCATGATGGAGGAGTTATTTTCAACTAATAAAGAAAACTGCCTTAGCCCATTTGATAGGCCAAACCTTAGGTGGGTGGAGTAAACAGAAGAGAATGCTGGGAGAAAGAAGCCGAGTCAGGAGTCGCCATGATTCTCCCACTCCAGACAGACGCAGGTTAAGATCTCCCTGGTAAGCCAGCTCGTGGTACTACACAGAATATTAGAAATGGGTTAGATCAATATGTAAGAGCTAGCCAATAAGAGGCCGGAACTAATGGGCCAGGCAGTGTTTAAAAGAATACAGTTTCCGTGTAATTATTTCGGGGCATAAGCTAGCCATGCGGGCGGCCGGGTGCCGGGACGCCGCCGCTCATATTACAACAGCCCCACTGGCATCAGAGGAGCTAGACTCTTTTCAATGCAACATTGATTTCCCCCACTGTAGGGTGTTGGGGATGTTTCATATCAACAGATGGAGGTGAGCTCAGCTAAACCCCAATCAGTTTTTTTTTTCCTCCAAAGTATAAAGATTATGGGAAGAGGAGTTTGTTATTCGAGGATAAACTGGATTTTGTAAATGGTTCTATTTTAATATATGGCTCTATAGCTCAGGATTTTTGGTTTAATGCTAACCCTGCTTAAAGGTCGGTGATGGCCGAGCTATATGGGGATAACACCTGTAATCCCAGCACTCAGACAGCTGAGGCAGGAGGATAATAAGATCAGTCTGGACTATATGTACCTCAGGTTGGTACAGGTGGTTGCTGTTTACTCTTGGAAAGATAGGGTTCCCTCTTACACATTTATCCTTCACGTACAGGCAACAGCTACTGTTTGGTGATCGCAGATATGTTCAGTTTTCTTGTGTTATGCTTTTATTTTTAAGTGCAATTCTAAAACAAAGATTATAAGAATCTGGTCAGTAGGGCTAGGTTTTGACAAAGAGATGCATCAGGACACACTCTGCCTTTGCTTTTTAAGGTTTACTTGCTTAAAAGATTTATTTATTTTTATGTTATGTGCATGAGTGTTTCATGTTTCATTTGCATGCATGTCGGTGCCACTTGTATTCCTGGTGCCCACAGAGGCCAGAAGAAGGCATCAGATCCCCTGGAACTGGAGTTACAAGCAGTTGTGAGCTGCCATGTGGGTGCTCAGAACTGAACCCGGGTCCTCAGAGCTCTTAACCACTGAGCCATCTTCCAGCTCCCATCTCTACCCTTCTTTGTATGAAATGTACCTACCCTTCAGCGCTGCTCAAGAATAGCCTTGTGGGATGAGCCGTATAGCTAATGGGGCTGTTAACCATTGGAGTATGGGAGCAGGCACAGGTTGGGAGCCTTAGAAGTCATTTAGAGTCAGTAAATCCCCTGGTGCCCTAGAGGGTGCCCCCTGCAGACCACAACAGGAAGAAGTTAGGAGCCCCAGGGTTCTGGACTGGAGAGAAGCTGTAGGTGATGGTCTAGCCTAGTTGGTCCCAGCTGCAGGAAGTGTGTCTTCAGGAGGACTCTAATCTGGGAGTCTTAGGTTGCTTTACCACTGATAGAACATGTCATTTTGCTCTGCCTCTGTTTCCCTGGCTGTAAGACAAGTGGGGAGAGTCTCACTCAGGGCCCTGGAGTCTATGATCCATCTACAAGCCTTCTGAGGGGATGGAAAATGAACTTGGATGAGCAGCAAGATTTGAAGAAAGAACAGAAACAACTATCGGAAATTTTTCCCCTTGAGAGTTCCTTTGCTTTCCAGTCTGGAGAAGATGGGAAATGAACGGTTAGCACAGAAGAGATGGTTTATGATGTCTAAGTAGTGAGCCTCCTCCTTGGCCATGTGCATATACCACCCCCAGCCCTTCTGTGCACCCGTTTCTCACCAGCAAAGGGCTACCTCTGAGTGCCAGCTGCCTACTTTCCCTTTGGTGCTGCAAATCTGGGTCACCGTTTTGACATTCCTGAACTCTGTTTACAGATCCCTACCCCCTGCTGGAGAACAGCAGAACCTTAGCCTTTTAAGGGCAGCCCATGGCAACTGACAAAGCAGGAAGGAAAAGAGAGCATTGGAACAGAAACAGTAACAGCTGATGCTGAGAAACCCACAGGAACTTGTCTGTCTGCCCTTGGGACTGAAGCAACCGTCCAGAGAGAAAAGGAGATGGGTGTTAGTGAGGGCAGGGGAACCAGAGGGCAGGAAAAGTTCTTTCCATACTGTCTTCTCTCACAGGAGCTATTTCTGAGAGCTGTGGTGGCAGCAGGTGAAGAAATAAGAAGGAGGGGTTTGGTTCAGTTTGTAAACCGTTTTAGCTTTGTGTTGAGCAGTGGGAGCACTTTTATCGGTCTTAAATGTACCTTGACTAGTCTCATAAAGAGATGCTACCTCTGTATCATTGTCAGTGGGATACACTGCCCATCCTGACTGATTGCCTGCCTGCTCTTCCGTGCTGAGTTCTCTGAGCCCAAACCCACATATGCTGCTTGTAGACTGAGCCAAATGCATGGCTTCTGGAAGAGTCACAACAAATATATAGTATAAAAATAGTAATTTGAACTCAAGATTAGCTGGCACGGGGGTGCATGTCCATTCAGGTCGTAGGCTATGTTGTTTACACTGAAGCTGAATGGCCAATAGCTAGACAGTGGATTTAGGCAGGATTTCCAGGAAAAAGTGAGTCTGGGCACTGAGGGAGACCCAAAGAGACACAAGGAAATTGGACATACAGTGGCAAAGTTAGCTACTGGGCAAGAAACTGCCCTTGCCTCAATTGCTGGCAGTATGCTGTCCAAATCAGACAAGCAAGACACAAAGTAAATGCTGGACTTTGCCAAGACAAGGTAGGACAGCCCTTCAGAATATCCCGCTTCACAGAACAGTGTGTCAGATATTCTAGGCCTGTAGGCCAAAGATGGATGCCCCAAGGTTGCAGAGGAAATATGGGTGACTGGTTAGGCAGCCGGCTGTCCATCATTTCTACTTAGGCAATATATCCTCAGGTCTTTGACGGGGCTGAAGATTAAATATAGTTTTACAGTTTTCCTTGTCGCCAAATCCAAAAAAGAAACTCAAAAAAGAGATGTGAACTGTATAAGGTTGAGAGACATAAAAGCTTAAATGGTTTATCTAAGAAAATGTTTTGAGATCTAAAAAACTATTTTAGGTTGGTAATGCAAGTTATGATAGAAAGTGGTTTGGGTGTAAAACTTTGAACTCACAGAGATAGGATAAATGATGGAGTAATTTCTCCAAATTTACCAAATACAAATGGACTGGACATTGTAAATGTAATTCTTACCTGATAACTGTTCTTATTATGTATAGTTTTACTGCGTTAGAGTTAAACCTTTCCTTTTTTATTTAGACAGAAAGGGGGAAATGTTGTGGAATACTTGTTTGCACTGTATGAAGATATGGTTGGTTTAATAAAAAGCTGAATGGCCATTTAGTTATGCAGGGAGATAGGTGGGACTTCCCAGACAGAGAGGAACTCGGGATGAATCTAGGCACACAAGGGAGACAGACGCCAAGAAGAAATACAGAATGAAAGGCAAAAGGCCGCATGAAAAAATGTAGATTAATAGAGACAGCTTAATTTAGGTTATAAGAGCTAGTGGGATAAGCCTAAGCTAAGGCTGACCTAATTTGTTTTGTTTTTGAGATGGGTTTTTCTGTGTATCTCTGGCTATCTGGAAATTGTCAGGCCCCGGAGTTTGCTCTATATAACCATAAATTCCTCTTGTTCTAACCGCTTAGGGTGATAGATGTAATTCTTAGATCTGAGAGATCCCTCTAGCCAGCTAACATTGGCAAAAAGGCTGACAGGGACCAGGCTCTGCATCTTTTGCAGTTTACGCTGGTCTCCATGGCTACCTTGAACTGTTCCCAGGCACCACAGCTCCAGCGGGCTGAGAGAGTACCCGTCCCTGAATTCCTCCCTTTTACATTTATCCATCACAAACCTGTAGTCTAATTAATCACACAGAAATGTCTCACATGAAATCCCCCTTTTTCCTTCTTAGAATTTAAAGCTTTCCAAATAAACCTTGTCACCCTTTAGAGCTTCCCATGGTAGTTTTTGCTAGCCTCGCCCACCTTGACCCATAAAGGAAGCTGACAGTTACTGCTTTGTGCAGCTCTTATCTGTTTCATAATTCTGAGAAATTCAAACTTTGTAATTTTTGCTATCGCCAGAGAATTACTGATTGTGTGTGTATATGTATAAACTGGAAACAATAAAGAAACTGAATCAGAAAAGCATGGAGTGAGAGAGTCCTTTGCTGGCTGCTGCTTCCTCCCTGAAGCCTGAGAGGGCATTGGAGCTGGCCCCCAAAGGCTCTCATTACCTCCCCCTTTCTCCTTCCCTTCCTTGCTCCCTTTCTACTTCCTCCTCCTTTCCCTCCTCCCTCTACTTAGAATGGGTCTAGGCCATGCTAGGCAAATACTTTAATACCCAACTGTGTCCCCAGCCCTCTTTTCTGCTTTTGAAATTTGTTCTATTTTTTAAGTTAAATTTTTAACATTAGCTGATGTGGAATGCCCTTCATGTTACTTTTATTGGTTGATGAATAAAACTGTTTGGGCCAATGGTTTAGCAGAGTAAGCCAGGCAGGAAATGAGAACAGAAACAGAGAGGGAGAGTAGGTGGAGTCGAAGAGGTGCCATGTAGCTGCCGAAGGAGAAAGCCGCCAACCACCAGCCTCCAGCCAGAACCTTACTGGTAGGCCACAGCCTCAAGGTGATTCACAGATTAATAGAAATGGGTTAATTTAAGATATAAGAGTTAGCTAGATATAGGCATAAGCCATTGGCCCAACAGTGTTGTAGTTAATATAGTTTCTGTGTGATTATTATTATTGAGGTCTGGATGGCCAGGAAACGAGCAAGCAGTCTCCATTTACAAAATAGCACCCAAAGTGGGGCACAAGCCCACAACCCTGAGATTAAGAGTCTCATGCGCTACCAACGGAACTAGAAGGCTTAGTCTCCACTTACAATAGCACATTTAACAACAGGTGTGTAGCTTTTTCATGCATGCTGGGTTTGGGTTGATTCTGCCCTTCACTGTGCTCTGTCTTCTATCTTACCCTTCCACCTACAGTATTTCCCCCTCCATTTTCATAGCACGTGTGTTCTTTTACCCTCCTCACCTCACCTCTCCCTTATAGCCTCTGACTGCCTTTCTATTTCAGAACTCTACCCACACTTGCTCCCATGTGGGTGCAACTGAACAAAAACTAGGGTTGGCACACTAGAGAGAACACACGGCACACAGGTCTCCAAGTGCGGCACCATCTCAGGTTGCACATAAAACACCAATTTCTGAGATAGGCTGGCAATTCCACAGAGACCCCCCAACATTGACCTGTCTCAATGCCTATACCATACTGGGTGACACTGAAAATCTGAGAGGCTGTGTCCCCCCGAGTCACAGAATTCTCAGGTTTGCTAATTCAGAGTGGGTAGGACTGACTTCCCATCCAGGTCTGTGGCGACGCTTGGTGGTTTTCGTGAGACTAGCGCCTGTGGTCAAATGCCCACTCCCTCAGTCGGCGCCTACAAGTGGGACTCATTGTGTCTTTCAACTCAGGCATGAGTCTTCTTCATTCTCCTCTGTGAAGCCTGAATTTCCGTATTAAAATATCTTGGTATTCTTTGACTTGTGTATATCTCTACAAGCTTATCTGTTAGGGGAGTGCATATGTGTGGGGACTGTGTGTGTACCTGTGTAAGTGTTCGTAGAGAGACCAGCTGCCTTGGGTGCAGCTCCTCAGGCACTGCCCACCTTTTTTTTTGTGTTTTCCTGAGATTGGTTCTTTCTCAGTGTAGTGAACACCTGCCTCTGCTTCTGCCTCCCAGCACCCCAACTTTGTTAGGTGAGTTCTGGGGATCAACTCAAGTCCCTGTGCTTATAAGGCAAACACTTTGCCCACTAAGCTGTCTCCCCAGCCCCCCAAAGATCTTGGCAAATGGGCTGTGGAGATGGCTAAGTGGGCATAGTGCTTGCTGTACAAATGTCAGCACCTCCGTTAAGATCTCTGGGACTACACAAGAGTGTATAACAAGAAAGTTAAGCAGTGAACTCTAACAGCTCATATTGCTTTCTGTGGATTGCCTGTATATATGACTGGTGTCTAATAATGCATGTGCACCCCCCCCCATATGCACACATATGCACACACAGCCTGGAACTGAGGCTGCTGCCTGGTAGCAGAGCACATCTATAGCATGTAAAAGCCTTGCTTCACCCTGGGGTGGGGAGCCTGATATGGGTCAGAACTTCTTGTCTTGGTCATACAAGTGGCCAGTCTTGGTGCCAAGATAGGGAATGGGAGACTGTTGTTTTGTTTTTGGCACAGTGGCTGCACCATCATCCACCGCTGTTTTAGCCAGCAATCGCCACTCTGCAGTTACCAGCCTGCTTCTCTGGCAGCTGCCTGGCTGCTCAGGCCACAGCCTGGTGGGAATTCTGTTCCTGCAGGCACTGGCTCTGCTGCTGCTGCTGCTAAAGGTAGATTTAACTAAATCTCTATTGTTCTATTTATAAATAAGACTCAAGACTCAAAGGCTGGGGTGAAAACCTGCTGGCTCAGAGAGGCTGAGTAGCATCTAGCTAACCTTCACTCCTTGTTGGCATCTCCCCAAAAACCCATCCTTCAACTCCACCAAAACAGAAAAAACAAAACAAACAAACAAACAAAAAAACCACCACACTACTCAAAACCCTCCCTATTACTTCTGGTGTACCTATCTCTGTGGTTACAGTCTGTCAACTAGCTGCTAACTGAGTCTCATGACTCAAGGTTAATTTTATTTAGTTAATGCAAATGCAGACTTGGGGTTCACAGTGACTAAATATCCCCCCCCCCAAAAAAAGGAGACCATTCCTTCTTCATCCTCATACCCACTGGATCTGGCATGAAAACAGTTGTTCGGTACATGCCGAACAACCGAATGGTGAAAGTGAGAACAGGAAGCCCTTTGCAGTAATCTCAAGGGAGGCTTTATGTCAGGTGGGTGGTCCACCCAGAGAGAAAAGATAGTGTGAAGTGGACGGCCACAGGGCTTATGGGGGTCTGGTGGGGGTGTAGTCAGCAGAGAGGAAGAAAGACCCACAGATGCATCCATACTCTAGGGTGTCATGCTCCATTGTCTCACTGGTTGTTATGTGGGGCAACATTATTCTGGTTCCAGACAATATTCCTCTCATTCTATACAGTCAGCTGCAGCAGAAGCACCAGGAGCCAGGGCTCCACCAGCCTCAGATCTGGCCTTGGTTCTAAATTAGGCACTATTTTATCAGGCTGATGGGACCCACCCATCAGCTGGTTATCACTAAGAGGCTGGTGTGTAGCCCTCTCAGGTGTTTAGTTCTTGGTGGGTTTTTTGTGTGGTTCCCCCCCTCCCCTGCCCTGCCATTAAGGAGTCCTGGATTCTCAGTAACTAGTCATCAAAACATCAGCTTTAAACCAAAACAAAACACCTGGGTGGTGGTGGTGGCTGTTCTCGATTTTAAATCCCAGCATTTGGGAGTCAGAGGCAGGCAGATCTCTGAGTTCAAGGCCAGCCTAGTCTATACAGTGAGTTCCAGGATAGCCAAGGATACACGCACAGAGAAACCCTGTCTCGAAAAACCAAATCAAAACAAAACAATATGACACTCTTTCAAACTCAGATGCAAAGAATTAAAAAACTGGAAAAAGAATAGTTCTGTTTTTTTCTCAAAAGGAAATTTATGCTGAGATGGGTTTAAAAACAAACAAGCAAGGGACTGGAGAGATGGCTCAGCTGTGGTGATATTTTGTTTGTGCTCTAACAAATAAAGCTTGCCTGAAGATCAGAGGGCAGAGCTAGCCACTAGTTAACCACAGAGGCCAGACAGTGGTGGCACACACCTTTCATCCCAGCAGTAGGGAGGTAGAGACAGGAATATAAGGTGGGTGGAGACAGGATCTTGCCCACTCAGTCTGAGTGAGGATTTGTAGAGACAGGAGCTCAGCCCCTTTGGTCTGAGAATTCAGTAGAGTTAAGAAGACTCTCTAGTGGCTGGCTCCTTTACTTCCCTGATCTTTAAGCATTCACCTGATATCCGACTCCAGGTTTTTAATTATTATTAAAACCAATTAGAACTCGGCTACACTCAGGAGTTAAGAGGACTGACTCCCTCCCAGAGGTTCTAAATTCAATTCCCAGCATTTGGCTCACAACCATTTATAATGAGAATTGGTGCCCTCTTCTGGGAAGCAGGCATACATGCATGCAGGACACTGTATACGTGATAAATTTTTAAAAAACAAACAAGAACGACAACCAAACAAAAATAAAGCAATCAAGTTGGAAGTATAACACAGAGCCCACCCCCCCCATCTGTCCCCCTGTGGTGGCACTTGCTGGAGCACCAGCTCACCCTCTGTGCTTCTGCAGCTCCCAGCCTCTGGGCAGCTAGAGATCTGCGTTGGAGGGGAGAAACAGGAGGGATTTTCATAAGTAAGTTTTCTTTGAAACGTACTCCCTGATCGGTTCCTCGGGGCAGCTTTAAGTTACTGTTCTGTCTGGCAGGAAACAGTAATCTGTCGGTGGGAATTCGCCTAAACAGAACTGCGAAGTGGAGGTGCGGCGCTGCCTGCCAGCTCCCTCCTCCAATCAGTTGTATCCCTCTAAGGTATTCTATTCACTGGGCGCCTCTTGTGTGCTTACATCATCCTTGGCCGCCGGGCCAAGGAGTTTTACATATAAACAGTATGATTTAAGAGTATTTTGGTGGCTCTGGCCACAAGTTAAGTACAAGCTAAGGCTAGAATTATTCTACAGAGATGGCCTGTGGTTTCAGAAAAAGGGGAGTGGGGTTCCCAATAAGGTATTGTCTAGAACTGGGTATTTGGGGGAATCTGGAGAAAAACGCGCATACCACGACAAGAGTGCTGTGATATGTCCACCTGCCCAGGGAACCTCATCCCATGCATCACCCAGGCCACAACTGCCGATTTCAGTTCCTGGTCTGCCCCAGAGGTCGGGCAGGGAGGCCAAGGGCCGCCTTTCCCTTTCAGACTCTCTGTAGGCGATCCTGATAGGTCCCTGTTGTGCAGGTTTTCCTTCTCCTATTCCTCCTGTACGGTGCTCCCGACCCTCCCAACGACTCCCTGTCCCTCTGCGCGCCGCTCCTCTCCCGCCCCTGCCACCCCTCGTCCTCCACCCAGTTGACAGTGCTGGCCGGTGACAGGCCAGCAACAGATGCCAACCGCTAAGATCTGCACCCTCGGGCCACTCTGAAGAACAGAGCATTCTAGAAGACAGCAGAGACGTGAAGTGTGGTGTGTCCACTCAGGACCGCTGCCAGGTCATGCCAGCCTCGGCCGCCAACCGGGCCATGGAGGAAATCCGTGCAAGGCTCGAGGAATCCGCCTGCAGCGGTGGCCCGGAGCAGCTTGGGCCTGCTCGGGAAGCGGCTGAGCATCATCAGGTGCCGCGCACTGCGGGCCCCAGTCTGCGCTCTATGCGCTAGAATCCAGTTCGCGAGCTTCGGGCAAGGGGCTAGAGGTTGAGGAAACACACGCAGAGACTGACCGACACACGGACCTCCAATCACTGGTACAAAAGCCCTCCTTTAATAGCACCATGGAGGCTTAAATACACAGCCGTCAATGGCCTACAGGTGAAAATCCCATCCTCAGATCCTCTAGGCAAGGCACAGCTTTTAGTAACTCCAATCAGAAGGCTCTAGACAGGGAAGAGCAGCTGAAGGCCAGGACTCAATTGGTCCCAACAGTCAGGAGGAACCTGATCCTGATGTGCCTGCAGCACTTAGGGGCTGTATACTCCCTGATGTTCCTCCCTGAGGCCAAGCCACTCACTCTGCTGAGGGGTAGGTCCCGCGGGCGGCCTCTGTGCCCGCAGGCTGCAGGAGCCGGAGGGGCGCGGGGCGCGAGGTCGCCTCTCTGCAGCAGAGCGCCCCGCTGTTTCTCAAGCGAGTGCTGACCCCAAAGTGTGCAGTTCTCCGTCCGTAGGGGCGGGCAGGTATTTCTGTCCGCAGCCGGCTGACGGAAAGCCGAGGCACCAGGAGTCCCCTGTGCTGTCACATATTGCCACAGTTGCCCAACTTGGCGCGCGGAGGAGGGACTGGGAATGCGAGGCGAAGCTAGAGATTTGGCTTTTATGAGCGAGGTATATCGCCTTTGAGAGTCCCTGGGGTTCCATCTGCCGCCCTCCAGCGTCTAGGTCTCCCGAATCACAGTCCTTGAGGCCGAGTTAAGAAAAGAAGCAGGCTCGAAAAACCAAAAAAAAAAAAAAAAGAAGGCAGGGAGCTGCCTGAGGTGAGTAGGGTGTCTATTACAGGCTTGAGCCCTAAAGTTTGGAAAAAACCCACCTCCCTTTCTGCTTCGCCGATGTCCCCCACCGCCGCACCTGTTCCACGGTCCTCTATGTCCAGTTACAGGGTAACAGAAGTTTCCCGACCGTGGCTTGAAGTGTGGCTATGCAGAGTCCTTTCCAGACCCACCCCCATCCCCACCAGCCAGTGTGGCTCTCCATTTCCCGCTTGGGAGTGCACCTGTGGCTCCTTCCTTATACCCCTAAGGGAGGGAGCCCTCTGCTGACTTTGATCCCCGAGGTGCCAGGAACTTGGTGCCTGCCCTGCTGTAACATGAACGGGGGCCAGGCCTGCTTGTTTGGGTTCCTGTCCCGCCTGGTACCCCACAACTGTTTAGCTCCAAAGAAAATCACACATAGGTCTCCATAAATTATAAACTGATTGGCCCATTAGCTCTAGTCTCTCACTGGCTAACTCTCATATCTTGATTAACCCATTTTTCTGATCTATGTTAGCCATGTGGCTCAGTACCTTTTTCAGTGAGGCAGATCACATCCTGTTGCTTCAGTGGTCTGGGCAGGAGTGGGAGGAATCAACTTCCTCCTTCCCAGAATTCTCCTGTTCTCCTTACATTATTTCTACTTCCTGTCTGGTTTTCCCACCTATATTTCCTGCCTGGCCAATCAGCGTTTACTTAAAACATGATTGACAGAATGCAGACAATTCTCCCGCAGCACCCTGCAAGCTACGTTGACCTGCTGTCCCATCTAGGAGACTTTTCTGGCCTCAAATGACTGGCTTTGGCTTCTGTCGCTCGGAGACAAAAGGCACAGACACGGACAGGTTGGGCTGGGAATCTAAAGAGGTCATCTGAGATGCCGTAATAAAAGTCCCGTTAGCTCTAGTTTCGGAGATCTCGGAGAACAGAGAAACACAATCTGCTTTTATTTCCAGAGGGGGATAGGGAGGAAGGCAGCGCAAAGACTGCTTCCTAGGAATCTTTTTTGATGTAGGCAGTGCTGTATATTACCATATGGGTGGTAGGGCCATTTTGACCCTGAGTGCCGAGTTGTACCGGGAAGCTCTGCACACCTGACTCTTGGCAGCAAACCCACGTGGGTAACTCTGGGGGATAAGGCTCAGAGAAAGAACTCTCTGTGGTGAGGGATGGTGAAGGAGGCCTGGGTCTTTACAAATCCCTAAAGCCGTGGGTGCTGGTGGAGCACACCTTTAATCCCAGCACTCAAGGTCACGGCAGACTCTTCTGTAATGAAGACGTGAGAGTTGCAGAGTGGGAGCCAGGGCAGGAGTCCTTGCACTGCTGATTAGCTCAGATTTAGACTCATATTCTTTTTTTTTTTTTTTTTTTTTTTTTGAGTCAGGGTTTCTCTGTGGTTTTGGAGCCTGTCCTGGAACTAGCTCTTGTAGACCAGGCTGGTCTCGAACTCACAGAGATCCGCCTGCCTCTGCCTCCCGAGTGCTGGGATTAAAGGCGTGCGCCACCACTGCCCGGCTAGACTCATATTCTTACAATCGTAAGCCTCAGTGGCATTGTCTGAAGCAAAACAAGGATACTGCATACTGAATTGGCCGAGGGGCATATGCCCCAACATTGCCAAGGACAGCCACTGAAGCCTGCTTACTATTTTTATCTCCCAGGAGATGGGCCCTGGGCAAGAGGGGACCCTGAATAATTGTAAATCAGAGAGAGACATGACTTTAAAGTTTCTGTCCAGCCCGGTTCTGGAGCAAAGAAACACACAGAGGCTTGTGTTAATTATAAACTGTTTGGCCTATTAGCTCAGGTTTTTTATTGACTAGCTCTTACAACTTAAATTAACCCATAATTCTTACCTATGTTTAGCTGCATGGCTCAGTACCTTTTCTCAGGTATTCTCATTTTGTTTCCTCTGCATCTGACCGATGACTGCATCTCTGCCTTTGCTCGTCCCAGAATCCTTTGCTCTTCCCAGAATCCTCCTAGTCTAGTTGCCCTGCGTATACTTCTTGCAGGTCTACTGGCCAATCAGCGTTTCAATAAACCAATACAAGTGGCAGTCTTTACAGTGTACAAGAGCATTATCCCACAGAAGATGGGTCCTCCTCCATCCTCCTCTTTTACTCCCAAGTGCCCAGATCACTGACACCAGAAGGCTCTGTGGGCCCACAGCTGCAGGCTTCTTTCTGGAGATGCCCCAGATGTTTAGTGCCAGCTACAGCCCCCAGGCCTCAGGAGCCTCATGGGATCTGTGATCACCACTAGAGAGCTTTGCGGGCCAGTTCTTTCGTTTTCAGCATCTCTCCAGGTACCTCTTCCACACACACCAAGACTGACGCTCCTGGACTTCGAGTTCCGCCACTGCTAGCCATTCAGAAGAAGCTGAACTTGAGTGGGATTGTCCACTTTTCCCTGTTAGTGCCTTTTTCTCTCTTGTCTCCCTCTACGACCCTTCTGATTCCTGAAGCTTATTTTAGACCAGGTCAGGCTCCTGCCTTTCTTATAACAAAAGGCTGCTGAAGTCTTTCATCCTGCAGCAGTCCTGATGTTTAATTCATGGGCTAGAAAATTAATTTCATTCTTGTGAACAAAGACAGTGGGAGAAACCAAGAGACCCTGTGCACAGCCCTGGGAGTTCAGTGCCCCTGTCATGTGTTCTGGTGACAGCAAGGTATTCTGGAGGGAGGGCCTCCTTCAAACCTGAGAAGGTCTCAGCCCCACTTTTGTCAGTGGTGAATGAAACCCAACGTACAGCCTCAGAAACAAATTTTATTATAAGAATTTGGCCGTCTCTCTAGCCCCACTGTCTTTTTTTTTAATTACTTGTTTTAATTCTTTAAATTATAATTATTTCATTTCTTCTCCAGGAACCTCTCGCCTAGGCACATTTAACAGTTTTTCTGCAGTTATTACAAAGACTATTCCTGCAAGATGACAAGGAAGGCTTCTTTAATTTTTTTTTCTTTATTCTTCTCTCATATGGTACATTCTGGCCACAGCCTTCCCTCCTTTTCTTTCCTTCCCATCCTCCCATGCCCTCCACCTCAGCTCCACTGCTCCTCTGAAAAGAGCAGGTCTCCCATCAACCAGCACCCTTCTACAGTTTTGAGTGTGTCTGCCTGTGTGTGGGCTCATGCACACAAGTGCAGTGCCCTCAGCTGCCAGAAGGGGGTATCTGATCTCTTGGAACTGGAGCTACAGGAGGTTGTGAGCTGCTTGACTTAGGTGCTGGGAACTAAGTTCTTCATAAGAGTAACGAGTGCTCTTAACCACTGAGAGATCTCTCCGGCTCATATAAAAAGATCTCTAATTGCAGCAATTAGAGATCCTGAGGAGAGGTCAGGGGCTGGAGGTGTGGGTCAGTGGCCAGGTGTTTGCCTGGCATGAAGCTGAGGTTTTGATGCCAGCACAAGAAAAAAAAGTTTGAGAAAGTGTACTTCCAGATGACCCTGCAGCCTCACAGAAGTGCCTTTGTCCTATGGAGGAAGGGGGACCTGTCCCTCTTCAAGTCCTGTTTGATCGTCATAGGACTCTTTCCTGGTCCCCTCAGTTCCCCTTGTAGGACTGGGTGGAGCGTCTTTCATAAGCCAGGGTCTGGCTGGCACGGAACTGGGTTAGCATGGGTCATTCCACCTAAGGAGGCCTGACTACTGTCTCAGTAAGCCACCATGTGGCTTTGAAACAGTTGAAATTGATAGTTGTGGGGTAGAAACATCAGGGTGCCAGGAGAGGCATGGTGTCCATGGAGGCCTAACACCTTTCCACGGTGTCTGTTCATGGCAGAAGGAGTTATGGATCCTAAGGTTCTCTGGGCTTCTCTCTTGAGGGTATGGACGCCGTTCCATAAGGACACCACTTGGCGATTGGGTCCTGAAGGCTGTACCTTCTCAGCCACCATACCAGCAATTCAAGATCCCGCTCCCCACAGAGGCGCATTCTCCTCAGGCTGCTGGCTTTCGTGGCTGACCGTTTCTCTCATCTTTTGGTGACAGAATCTGTCACCAAACTGCAACCAGACTTCTGGTCTTTACCTTCATATTTTCTTTAAATCTCCAGTTCTCTTTCCCCTCTGCTCAGCAATTTTTTATTAATTTTCTGAGCATATCACAATGCATATAATATATCTTGATCATATTCACCCCTATCACTCACCCCACTTTATTATTTATTATTTTTTTATTTTTAACTTACTGAGTCCAATTTGTACTCTGTGTATTCATGGATGAGGGAGTATCTACTGAAGTGTGGACCAAAGTCTCCACACCTTTAAAGAAAATTGATTCTCCCTCCCCGTGGATGTCACCAACTGTCAATAGCTCCCCTGCTAGGGCAGGGAGCTTGGGAGGCCCTCCCTGCCTCCTGGTGGAATGTTAACCTGAGCTGGCTGGTACAGTGTTTCTGTCATGTCTAGGGACACTTTTCTTCTGCCTCTCCCTGACCTCTGACCCTCCAAGACCTCCGACTCTTGCAATCTTTCTGCCCTCTTTCACTACGCGCTTAGCAGTTTCTTTTGTTGCTTGTTTTGGATGCCATCCAGGAAGGTGCTATGAACAGAGCAAAAACAGGACCTTCTGGCCAGAGTCTGGAAAGCCATTTCTGAGAGTGCAGAGGTGTTGAACAAGACCCATGATGTAGCCATTGTGTGAAATCCTTCCATCCGCCATGCATGGAAATGACCTCCCTAATGTAAGTGCCAAACAGTTATTGTGTTGGGTGGATGCTGGGTCTCCCGTCAACAAGGTCCTAATGGTGCCTCTGCCATTTCTCTGATAGAAAACTCCTCTGGCAATGAACTCGACAAGAACAGAGAGTGAAGCTCAAGTTTAACTTTCTCTTCTTCCTCCGCTACTGTCCAGTGCACAAAGGTTTTAGCATTCGAGACTGGCTCTGACCGCATAGCCCAGAATGGAACTATATAGCCTAAACTGGCTTAGAATTTGGAGCAATCCTCCTGCTTCAGCTTCATGAGTGCAGGCATATTACAGGTGTTATACAGACCTTGTGTTATACATACCTCAGAAGAGCAGCTCCGCTCCCCAGTGACTGTTTTCAAGGCAGTTGGAACATGGAATATGCTCTTCATCTTTCACAGTTTCCCGCAGAGAATCAGACCTACATTCCAGAATTCACCCGCTCCCCTAAAGTGTGTCTTTTTTCCAGACAGTTCTTCAAAGCCTGTGACTCCTGTGAGTGTCCCCAAGAAGTTTGCTTGGCCACATGGACGATGCTCTGGAATGAACATGTATGCACTCTGTAGTTCAGGCTGACCTGCATAGCCCAGGCTGACCTGCGCTCATGAGATCCTGGTCCTCAGCCTCCTGGGTTGTGGAAGTGTCTGAAACATGAGCTTTGGGGACACAGTCGAGCCATAGCTTCATCCTAGAGAACAATTCCTTTCCATGTTGAATTTCATCTTTTATTGGAAAGCAATCAAGCTTCTCCAGCCACTCTGGTATCCTTTGAAATCCTGAAGCTAATTCCGCTCTCCTTGAGGGAGCCGTTTAGGCCGCTCACTCAGCGACATGCATGAAAAGACAGGTGGAGAGCACGGTGAGCACAGGTGGGCTCTGTGTCAGGGAAAAACAACCTACAGTTTTTTTTTGTTTGTTTGTTTTTGTTTTTTTGTTGTTGTTGTTGTTTTGGATTTTCGAGACAGGGTTCCTCGGTAGCTTTTGGTTCCTGTCCTGGAACTAGCTCTTCTAGACCAGGCTGGCCTCGAACTCACAGAGATCCACCTGCCTCTGCCTCCCGAGTGCTGGGATTAAAGGCGTGCGCCACCACCACCCGGCCATGACCTACAGTTTTAAGAGCAAAGCAGCCCCCTTGGGCCCCATCACCCTTCCTGACTGTGGCCTCCTAGGGTGGTCAGATGTGTCTCCATTCTAAAGGTCAGAGAGATTTTGGACTCTGTTGAGTAGCAAAGGTGCTAATTCACTTCCCAAGTTCCTCCCTGGGCCAGAGACATCTCTCACAGAGACTCACTGGGTTTATGAAAACGATGAAGTATTTTCAAGTGCAGATGGGAATCTTTGGACCCCGTGGTACTGATGATCAGTATCATGCTGGTGTGCGCTGTGCTCAAAGCATCCTTTTGGGCTATTCTTCTCTACACCGGCATGGACACAAGCAGACTGAGAGGCTGTGAACATCTAACTACATTTCATTTCCCACACGTTTGTGGTCGTGGGCTCAGCATGGGCCATGCTGTGAGTGCCCACATCGCGGTCGTTTGTGCCCATAGAAACTTTCAGTTGGGGGTGGCAGTTATAACCTAGTATAATGAGCCAGAACAGGAATGGGCTGGGGTACAGGGACAGCTAGAGGAGGGACATACATGGTCGAGGTCCCCTGTGTGGTGGGGACCTTGCATTAAGTTGATTTTGAAGAGGTGAGTGAGGGTGTTGGGGTAGAAAGTGATGGAAAAGGCATTCACCCAGGGGACATAAGACACAAGCAAGGCCTGGGATGTATAGCTGAGGGGACAGTGGTGCTGGAGATGATCGCAGGCCCTCACGTGTTTCCCGTGTACCAGGTGTGTCACCAAGTGCCTTCTGGACTATGACTCTCTAAGTCTACCCAGTAACAGCCCTATTTGGGATCTGAACTTCAGCCTGAACGAGACTTTGGAAATAAAGCTGTTTTATTGCTAACTCACAGGAGAAATCACCTGGTTAATTTCCTGGATGGCACAATCTAATCTAAACCATGTTTCCTGTCTACTGTGAGTGTTCATCGTGGAGACCTGGGCACACCCTCACGGAACACTCCATGCTGGTACATTTTTGCAGGGTTGCCTTCCTATGGTCTGAACATTTCTGAACGCTGAAGCACGCCGGACTCCTGGGTTTTCCTAAGGGATTGTGGACATGTCATGGGAGGAACTAGTGGCAGGGAGGGTGGTGCTTCTCATGGCCACAGAGCCAGAAAGGGGCAGTGAGAGTTTGCATGAGGAGCTTCTGATGCCTGAAGGGGGCCAGGCACCCTTAGGTGATGCTTTCCCACAGGCTCTGGTGTCCTGCAAAGGAGTGACTGACTCTGGAGGGAGGAGGGTGTGGCTGAGCCCTGCTGACTCTCCCATCACTACTGTCTTGGTGACAGTAAGAAAGATATGGGTACCACTTTCCCCACATGGCCAGTTTGGGGATGGAGGTCCCACTATCCTCTCTTTGGGGGTGGCTCAGTTATTTCAGGGAATGAAGAAGATTCTACCTCCACTATCTGTTTTTCCCTGGGAAAAGCACACCCACACCTACAACACACACACACACACACACACACACATTCTCTTATATAACCATGTTGAATTCTTTCTGCATATTTTAAATTACTTTTGAGGCATATCCAGGTGACTCCTGCTGCGGGAAAGCCCTGTGCCAACACAGCTGAATCTGTGCTGTGCCAAGCTGTGCCCAGTGGGATGCAGAAGCACAAGCTAATGCTCACGGTCCTCTATTGATTTCATTTCCATCCTAAAACGTCGAGTCTCTTGTAAAGTGCTGGCATGTGAGTCTGGGAAAACCTTGCTAACTTGGCTCGCATGGGTTCCCTGACTAATCTATGTGGGTACAGTGGCATCTTGCTAATTAATTGACCCTCAGTTCTGTTAAAGCACTGAGCAGCAGACTGGGGGGAATCTCAGTGATGCTCCTCGTTCCACTTGGCCATTGAACTGAGGACCAAAGACGGTGGTTAGGACTGGAACCTGGAGACCTTGCTCTGGGCTCCGCAGATCCTCAGAGCAGGGTACCTTACACATTTTCCAGTCATCATTCCTTTACCCAAGCAACTGTTACATAGCCCCAAGGACATAGGTACATAAAACAGCTAAACAGATCAATCACTTTCTGGTAATAAATCATAAGAAAATGTAAACAATCCTTTTTTACAATATAATTTTACTGTTTGTTAAACAAATTTGTATACTAATGACATGGACGGGCTTGTTTTTGCATAAAGAGCTGAATCTTGGCTCAGTGTTAGATGCTGGATGGGAGCATCGCCCACTTTTCAGAGTGTGTCATAGCTGATTTTACAATCCTCGATGCCGAGAATGCCATTCCCCATAAATACACAATTCAAAGTGGCAGGGATATACTGAGGACCATTTTGGAAACTGCTAGTAATTCTGCTCTAACCCCAGAAAACAACTTGTAGGATTCTGTTCTCTGTTTCCACCAAGTGGATCCCAGAGTTAAACTCAGTTTGCCCTTGTCCACTGAGCTCTCTCATCGGCTCTCACAGAGCAATTTTTAAAACCAAACATTCTAGTGCAATACCCACAATGCCTCCTATGTTGCTTCTGCTGCCAAGCAACCCCCCTCAGATAACTGAAATCTCACTGTGTGTATCTTTCTCCCGATGTTGGCCATGTCCTCCCACTAATCAGACCTCTGTTGCTATGGAAACACTTTTGCTAGTCTCAGCCCCTGGGGTGTAAGACTTCTGAGTGAAGTCTGAACTATGGAAGAGGGCAGGTAGGAGCCATGGGGAGGTGCTGAGGAGAAACGGTGTCACGTGATCTGTGAAGGAAGTGCAGTAAGTCCACAGAGAACGGAGGGACTCCTGAGACCACGTGGTGGTGGCAACCCCTCCGCTGGTCTGACAAGGATATCAACCAAAACATGGCATCACAAATTACAACAAGACTAGGCATAAACCCTCATATCAAGACTGGATGGGGCAACCCAATAGGAGGAAGGGGGTCCCAAAAGCTGGCAAAAGAGCCAAAGATAGCCCTTGCTCCCACTGTTAGGAGCCCCCCACTCCAAACACCAAGCCAACAACCATAACATAGAAATAGAAGACCTAGGTCAGACCCAAACAAGGCTCTGTGATGGTCAGTTCGTCTCTGTAAGCCTCTATGAGCCCAGGTTAATTGTCCTTGTGGGGTCCTTGACTCTGGCCTCAACAGTCCTTCCTCCTTCCTCCCTCTCTTCCTTGGGATTCCCTGAGCTCCACCTAACGTTTGCCCGTGGGTCTCTGCGTCTGTTCCCGTTAGTTCCTGGATGAAGCCTCTCTGCTGATGCTCATTCTAGGCTCCTGTCCACAAGCAGAACAGAGCATCGTTAGGAATCATCGCATTAACTTTTCCCCACAGTCGTCTTTGGTTCTACACTAGGTCTCAGGGTTATCCAGCCTCGAGGTCCTGGCCCTACAGGCTGTGCTGGGCATGGGCTCCTTCTGGTGTGGGTCTCAAGCTGGAACAGTCATTGGTTGGCCACACCAGATTTCATCACTACGCCAGCCCATCTTGCAGGCAGGACAAACTGTAGGTCTAAGGTTTGGAGGCTGGGTTGGAGTCCCAGTCCCACGACTGGGGGTCCCGCCGCTCATGACAGGAGACTGTCATCGCAGGCTCTGTGCTCCACGACTGGGGGTCTTTGCTAGGGTCACCCTCGTAGATTTCAGGAAGTTTCCATTGCAAAAGGTTTCTACTTTGCCTCTGAAATGTTCCTGACTCCAGTTGTCTCTTCCAGTACGTGCTCCCTCCATCCCTTACTCCTGCCCTCTCCCCCCCACATCGGATCCCTCTGTTTCTAAGATGGCTCACCTGTTAAGGCTAGGCTTACAACTAAAAACACAAGGTTCGTTTATTTTTTGTTACATGTGTGTGGTGTTTCGCCTGCGTCTGTTTTGGGGTGCCATGCACGTACAGTGCCCGTGTAGGCCAGAAGAAGGCATTAGATCTGTAGCTGGAGTGGCAGTTGTGAACCACCTGACATGGGTGCTGAGAACCAAACTCTGGTCCTTTGGAAGAGCAGGAAGTGCTCCCAGTCTTGAGCCAGCTCTCCAGCCCTAGGAACTACTTTTCAGTAAGGCTGTGGCGATCCTGTGTGAACATGTGTTGGCGGAGTCTTGTCGTGATGGCTACTGTCAACAAGTCGTGCATAGGACCACCTCCTCCGTACTCCACTTTATTTACTTTTGGTTGGAGTCAGGTTTACACAACCGCTCCACTTTTATTCTGGTAGCTTCTGTATTCATTATGACATTTTTATTTATTTATTTTTTTAATTTTAAAAAATATTTATTTATTTATTTATTACGTATACAATATTCTGTCTGTGTGTATGCCTGAAGGCCAGAAGAGGGCACCAGACCCCATTACAGATGGTTGTGAGCCACCATGTGGTTGCTGGGAATTGAACTCAGGACCTTTGGAAGAGCAGGCAATGCTCTTAACCTCTGAGCTATCTCTCCAGCCCTATGACATTTTTATATACACATAATGTACTTGCATCATATTTTCCCAGGTTGCCCTCGCTCCTACTTCTTCAGATCTCCTGAACTAGTACCCTTCTATTACCTCCTTCTCTCTCTTTCATTTATCCAGTGAGTTCCCTAAGGCTGCTTATGGGAGCCTTAGCAAAGGGTTGCTTATAGGAACGTGGGAACCTATCAGTGGTCACTCTGCTATTCCGCTCTCGGAGGGGTAATTCAAGGTCTCCCCATAGGCCAAGATGAAAGAAACACAACCTTTGCCCATCTTCCCTTGCGGTGTTAGGAGAAAGGGACACTGCCATTAACGGCTCTTTGCATGGCTGCCCGTATCACATCTGACCCTTTCTGATGTCCTTGATCTGGGTGAGTTCCATCCATCCTTTGTGGGTTTTGTTTCACATCCATGTGGGGATTTGATAGCTATGATATCAGTGTCTTCTCTGAAATGGAAGCGGAACCCTGTTCCAACACCTTCGTCACCAAAGCAACAGAGAGAAATGCAAAGCAGTGCTTCCGTTAGCCGTGACTGCCTAGCACCCCAAACACAGAGGCTTCAAACTGGGGACACCATTCATCCCTTGTGGTTCTATGGGCTGCCCGATGACTTCTTTGCTGATTGTTACACATACAAGTGGTTTTTATTTCCTTGTTTTTCCTCGACAGTGCTAAGATACTTGAAGTCACAGCCAGCCATGTGGAGGCAGGGTTGTACTGAGCAGAACTGGGAAGAGGAAACACCAACCTGGAAGTCAAGAGGCGGGTTTGTAGTCCAACAGTGCGCCAATCCACACCACAGGTACTCGTGGGCAAGAAGAAATCAGTGAATGGCGGCGTTTGGAAGAGCCTCTTTCGCTTCAGGTATCTAGCAATTCGTGAAGCTGGTAGCCATTGATGGCTACAGTGTCTCCCTTCTCACACCGCAAGGGAAGATGGGCAAAGGTGTGTTTCCTTCATCTCGGCCTATGGGGAGACCTTGAATTACCCCTCCGAGAGCTTTAAAATATTTTCAACGAAGCAGAGGAATAGCAGAGTGACCATTTGTAGTCTGCTCTCGCTGCTGTTTCATGGTTTAGTCTGATGCCTGCAAAAGTCTAGGCCCTGCATATTCTTTAGCTAATTAAGTTGACCTTACGTCTATTCTATAACACGTTTCAAATATTTATTTGTTTAAATTTTAGATTATATTTGTTATTTTGTGTCCCTCCTCTCCTCTAGCATGGATATCACCTCAACTTGAGTTCAGTTCCATCAGCTGTGATGTGCTTCTGGATGGCGGTGTTGACAAGTCCCCTTAACCAGAAGCCATGGTAGAAACCAGAAATGAGCAGAAATACAAGCGTGGACATATTCTTTGTTTTTCAACTGCACACAGCACAACGTTGAATAAGTGGCAGGCATATTTGACAAATGGGAATACAGTTCATCTGAGAGCTTGGGAGCCTAAACATCATGTAGCTTACAGGAAAATTTATGAGAATATTAGACTGTGCAGTCACCAGAAAACAGGGCACCAGGAACTCAGGCTGGATTGATGAGCTTCCTCCCGAGTTGGAGCTGTGCTCACTGAGCAAGACTTCTCTAGTCAAAGTGATGCAGGGGAGGAATGTTGGTGAAGAACAGAAAGAGTGAAAAGAATTGATACCTAGAAGACCAAGGGGACAGATTTAGACCTGCAGGGCAGGACCAGTTGCACTGTATAGTCAAGGAACTATGGCCTCATTCATACCATAGCAACATAAACACAGACACTTGGGGAAGACTCAGCCTCCATGATGGTAACAAGAGCAAACTCCCCAAAGCCACGAAATGCCATTACACTGGTGAAGTCATCTGAAATAGAAAATCAAGTCTGGTAAGGCTTTTGAGAAAGCCATATTTCCGTACTGGCTTAAATCAATACAAATAACTCTGGGAAACAACATGTCAAAGTGTGAAGAGCCATGATACACCACATCCTTTGTCCTGGAGAACATTGGACACTGTTTCCTGGAGAAGTAAATCAACCCAAAAATATGGGCTGGAGAGATGGCTCGGTGGCTAAGAGCTCTGACTGCTCTTCCAGAGGACACGGGTTCAATTCCTAGCACCCACATCATAGCTCACAATCGATTGAGATTCCAGGGTAACCGGTTCCCTCTTCTGAACCCTTCCCAGGCAGTTGGTCCAAAATGCAGGCTCCTGGCCCTGTGCTGAATGCCTCCTCAGTGGGCCAGGCCTGGCTGTGCTCTGGGGAAGGGTTGATGTGGAGAGCAAGCAGGAATGAAGACTGAGGTGAACGTGCATGCTTCATTGGGTGGTTGTGGTGTGGATCCGTGTTGGGCCTGGCTTCTGCCATTTAACCTATGCAGAGACTGAATTTGTGACTGGAGTACAGCTGCACTTAGCATCTGTAATCACTTCATTTAGGCTGAAAGGGTCTCTCTAACAGTTTCCTGTGTGGTGCAGAGGGTGCCTGTCTGGGAGATCTCTTTGGAGAATAACTGTGGTAGAGAGTTCATAGGGTGTCCCCTCCTATGGTCCAAGATCTGTTTCCTTCTCCGAATGCTGGACTGGATGACTTTTAATATATATCTTATTTAGGACAGTGATGTTTGGAGCTGTGGGATTTAAAAGAGGCACACTCAACTCCATCTCAAAAAAAAAAAAAAAAAAGAAAGAAAAAGAAAGAAAGAAAAGAAAAAGCAAAGAAACAGGAGAAGAAAGAGACAAACCCTGGAGGCATTTCAGTCTGACCCAGGGAAGTGACAGCTCGCATCTTGCAAAGCCTGGGGTGATATTGTGTGAGGAGTGGACCTTGTGGTCATGTTTTACCTGCTGGGAAGGAATGGGGAGTAGCTAGGCTTGTTGGACCTTTTATCTGTGTGGCTGCCAATCTCAGAGGTCTGAGTTTTTCCTTACTCACTCTGTCTTGGTGCGTAGAGTGTGCAGAATCCCAGACCATGGCTCTGAACCCTAGACTTCATCCGCAAGAGCAGTGGGAGGCTCTGGGATTCAAACAAAAACGGTTCCCCTTCTAGGATATTCCGATCAGGGCCCTACTCACCCAGACAGAAAGATATTGTCCACCGAGGCCACTGTGGTGGTGGCTTTTCCAGGGGTCAGCTAATGCTCTGGCCTGCAGTGGCAGGGGCACACAAGCTGCAGAGGTCACCTCCGTCCCAGGGTGATGCCCTCTTCAGGTGTCTGCTTTGCTCCCAGACCCCATGGGCTTCTACAAGCTGCCTTGGCCCAGCTGTGTCTATGCCAGGCCTCACCCCGGCAGCTGCGTTCTGCACCTTGGATTCCTGACAAAAGCAGAATAATTTCTGTTTGCCGTTCCAGCCAGATGGTTACTAGGACGTCACCAGGGGGCGTCCTGCTGGGCACCGTAGGCCCCCACTCCCATTTCTGTTCTGGAAAATGATAGACTGTGTTGGTCCACTATGCATCACAGTATGAAAATTAAAACAAAGAGAACTGAAAAGTGTCAAGCCAGCAAAAGTGTGGGGCTGGTTGGTGGGTCGGGGAACTTCCGTGCACCTCAAGCAGGGGGGTTGGGCATGCTTGACCCTGGCTGCTTTGGGTGGGAGCCTTCTCCAAGCAGCAGCCGCCCAGAAGTGAGGGCTGTTGTGTTATGAGAACCCCGTTTTCTGTCAGTGCACAGCGGTGTCGAGCTGAGGTCTCAGTGTGACCCTTGAAGGTAGATTAGTAAGAGAGGCATAAACAGGTTTCTGAATATGTGCTTCATCCCCGGAAACACTCAGAGCAGTTCAAAGGGACTGCCAGCACCAGGCTTCTCAAAGACTTAAAAAAAAATCAATTCTTCAGTAATTTCACGTATGAATACAGTATATTTAGATTATATCCACACCTGCTCCCTCCAATTCTTCACAGACTCCCGCAGCCCACGCTCAGATTCCTATATCTCTGTCCCAGCTTCATCTCCCAGCTTCCTCCGCTTCCTCTAATCCACTGGGGCCAATCAGTGCTACCCGTATGCACATGCGTGTAAGGTGCCATCTGCTGGAGCATGGAAAACCCACCAGGGGCCATACCTCTGAAATCTGACTTACCCTCCCAAGGTAGCCATAAACTTCCAGTTTGCTGTCATTTGGGGATGGGATCTCATGAACCCTCTCCTCTCCACCCCGGAGTGTTGACCGACTTGTATCTTGCACCAGCTTACACGGAAAGCTAATGGAAGATGTGGGGCGGCTAGGAAGATAAATTACACAGGTTTTGCTGGTGCCACCTTTATATCAGGGTGTGAAGTCGTCCCTCATACTCTGTAGAGAAGTGGGGGAGGGGAGAGATTTCCTTGAGTTTCATCTGCTTTTAGGCAAGGAGGAGGAAGAGAGAACTTTTTTTGTGTAGCTCGATTAATAAAAACCCAGAGACAGATATTGGGGTTCAACCTGAAGACCAGAAAAGTAAAACAGCCGTCCTCTGGCTCTTACCTCTACCTCTGTCCGAAATGGTGATCCCGCCTCCAGGAATCCTCTAAATAAGATCGTGTCTGAGAGTTGTCTCCTCCTGTCTTATATTCCTCTCTAATTCTGGGATTAAAGGTGTGCATAACTATTACCTGGTTTCTATGGCAAAGTAGTGTGGCTACTGAGATTAAAGGTGTGTGTCGCCACTGCCTGGTCTGTAAGGCTGACCAGGGTGACTGTTTCACTCTCTGATCTTCAGCAAGCTTTATTTATTAAAATACAAATGAAACATCACTACATACTTGTATTGGCATTTGCCCTCAGCAGATCATTGCCCTGATATGAAAGCAGTGTGGGCTAATGACGTGTTCTCTTACCTCCTGTGTTCAATAAGGTGGCAATGTGTTTGAAACACTTTTATTAAACATGTTCCTTTCACCTCCTGTCAATTCCAAAAAATGCTTGCTAACCCACTGACAAAATGCCAAACAATTCTGTGTGGGATGTTCATCATGGTGCTGGATATTCTTGGCGTGGGGTCAAACCCAAAGCCAATGGTTGTTGATTGATTTATTTCTTTTCAGAGAGAGATTGAGAGAGAGAGAGATTGAGAGAGAGAGAGAACTTGCTCTGTAGACCATGCTGGTCTCAAACTCAGTGATCCCCTGCCTCTGCCTCCCAAGTGTTTAGGACTAAGGCCTGCACTCTTTCTTCTTTTTAATTTTTTTTTTTAAAGCACAAGAGATGGAATGAAGCTAGGTTGTGGCAGACGCTAGGCGAACTCTCTGTCCCTGAGCTGATCTCCAGCTGCCCTTGTTTGGTTTTCACCTTTTATTTTGAGAAACATTCTCACCAAGTTGTCCAGGCACCTCCCACAAATCAACTAGTCAGGTGCCCACTAAATAACTGGACCCACAGCTGTGATCAAAGCTCCAACACGTGCACCTGCTGAGGCACACTTCCGAACATAGCAGAGGTTTGCACAGCCCCTCTGGTGTTCTAGCACGCATCTTTTGACCACACCCTCTCACTGAAGTCTAGTGGGGAATTTTCTACTTGCAGCATTCCGGTATTCAAAATGTTTCAGAATGGAAAGGATTTTGTTTTTCAAAGCCTTGGGATTTGGGCTGTTTGCCCTGGGCATTGTGTGAACACCTTTACTAGCTGTCTGACATCTTCAAGGGTGGAACAGGGCCAGCCCTTGGCAGTTGCTTTAAAGTACTATTAACCCCTCCTTCCCCAGTTGTTTAGTTTGGTCCACTAGTCACACATGTTGTCAGTTAGGGCTGACCACCATCTTGTGACAATTAAGGGTTTCTTAACTCAGCTGTTAAAAATAGTATATATATATGTGTGTGTGTGTGCACGCATGCATAAGAGAGAACGTGTGAGTGTGTGTGAGAGAGGAGAGAACATGTGTGAGTGTGTGTGAGAGAGAACATGTATGTGTGTGAGAGAGAGGAGAGAACATGTGTGTGTGTGTCTGTGAGTTTATGTGGAGTTCAGAGGACAATCTATGGGGGTAAGTTCTCTTTTTCCAACACCGGGGTCCCAGCGATCAAACTCAGTTGGTCAGTATGGTCACAAATGTCTTTGCCCCGTCTGTCTGCTGAACCATGTTACTCTTAAGACAAAATTCTAACAACCTCTTCCCATCCAGTCATCTTTTGTATACACATGTTGGGGGCTGTGGACCCAGACCCCGAATTTCCTGTAAACAACTTGTTTGCTTGCAGTTGCTCTGAGCAAAACAACTTTTGCAGCTGCTCTGAGCAGGAGACCTTCAGGAGTTCCTGATGGCAGGGGAGTGGTTTCTGGTGGGTTTGGCTGGGGCGTGGCTATCAGTTAAGGATCCTTATATAAGCGGCTCCGAATTCTTGGGGAATTCAAGGGTGACCCATGTCTCTGTCTCTGTGTGTCTGTGTGTTTCAATCTCCAACCTCTTGCCTGGCTACAGGCGTAGTGCTGTAGTGCAGGAGCTACGGGCTGTAGTACACGTAGTAGCATGGGCGCTACATGTTTTGATCAGATCTGTTTCCCCATTTCCTGTTCTTCAATTTCTCCCATCTCCTACCACCCCCCCCATGCGCCAACTTCATGTGTATTCTTTTTTTTTTTTTTTTAAATTTATTTTATTTATTTATTATGTATACAATACTCTGTCTGTGTGTATGCCTACAGGCCGGAAGAGGGCACCAGACCTCTTTACAGATGGTTGTGAGCCACCATGTGGTTGCCGGGAATTGAACTCAGGACCTTTGGAAGAGCAGGCAACGCTCTTAACCGCTGAGCCATCTCTCCAGCCCATGTGTATTCTTTTTAAAAAATGCTGATGTCACTTCATGCTGCCTGCATATGTGCAGGTGTTGGGCCAGGCACCTTGTGTTATTTGCGTGTGTGTAGGCATAGGACCAGCCATCCCATGCTGCCGCCTGCATGTATGTAGGTATAAGGCCAGCCATCTTGTTTTGCCTGCATGTGTGTAGGCATAGAGCCATCTACTGGAGCATGTGTAGCCTCTCAGGGGCCACATCCCCAAAGAAAACCAACCATCTCTCTCCCAGAAGACATCAACTGCTAACAGCTCCTCAGCTAAGGGGAGCCCATTGTTTTGTACAATTGATATATCCTAGTAAATAAATAAACAATAAAAACATAAAAATGTGCATTTTAACAGAGAAATTATAGTGTGATCATAGGTCACAAAATAATGTATGTAGAGGAATAGAAGGAAGCTTGCTGAGCAAAGGTGAGACCAGTCTTAGAGGCAGCCAGGGCCGACTGTCTGCTGTAATGGGGAATGGAAGGTTGCCCAGGCGCAGATGCCCACAGAGAAGAGATGGGATCGCCTTGGGGAAGTTCTGGGTTTTCAGGTGAGTGTTCCTGGGAGATGTGGACAGAGATGCATTCACATGACGTCATAGGAGACATGTGTTCAGCACAATTAGGAGAATGTGGACCCAGAGAGCGTCTATTGGTTACTACATGCATAACTGAATTCAGAAGGTTTTAGTAATAAAAAGAAACCCCCTCAGTCCAGTGACCAAGACTTTGTGGAAATCATTTTGATGTTGAGAGAACCATTTACCTAGTACCTAGGAGGGAATCTTGAACCTTGACTTGAGGTCTAGCAGGAACTCTGTAGCGCTCTTCCATGACAGGGGTGAGCATACAGAGCCCTGCCTGGGTCACAGGCTGTCTTTCCTAGCTAGCCGTTACTTGAATCATTGGCATCAGCACTACCTGCGAGTCTGTTACACATGCAAGCATGACTGAACACCTGTGATCCCACACTCTGGAGACTGAGTTCCACACAGGACATAGTGAGAGAGACCCTGTCAAAACAAAACAAACTAAACCAACATCCAAGCCAAACTAAACCAACTGTGTTAGGCAACATTGTCAGGATACAGGTATGTTATAAAACGCAGTTTATTGGATCAGCTGACATGACCTGGGGAGTCCAGCAATGACTGACTGCCTACTATAGAGACTGAGAGCTCATTGCTGCTCAGCCCACAGAGACAATGCCTCTGCAGCCTCAGAGAAGATCCCTGTGTGGTCCCTGGTACTTAGACCTCACTAGGAAGCTGGAGAAGCAGGGGTTTGATGTCCACAGAGGTCTGGAGCAACAGCGAGGGCCACCCTCGCTCTTTAGTGCAGGCTGGCAGACGGCACTGAGTTATCCTCAGACCTCTTTGTATGTGGGCATCTATCAGAGGGTGCTGCCCACTTTGAGGTTAATCCTCTCAGGAGATGCCCTCACAGACACACTCAGAGATATGTCTCCTAGGCATTCCAAATCCTGTCCAGATGACAACCAAGATTAACCATCACAGCAAACAAGCAAGCCATACCAGACGTTAGTGCCTCCATCTCAGACCCGCTGAAACAGAATCACTGGGGTGGGGCCAGCATCTGCATTGACCAATGTCCTGGTGGCATATATGGTGTGAGCGCTGTGACCCTAAATGCTACTGCTCTTTAATCAAATGTTTTCACTTTATTTATTAAATTACATCACATGAATTGTTGTTTTGGACTGGGGAGATGGCATGTGCGTGCATGCACACATACACACACACACACACGCACACACACACAGACACACACAGACACACTCACACACACTACTAGCCAGCCTGGTTCTGACTGGGTGTTTCCTTGCTGTAGCAAATCTCTGTGTTTTGTAGGCTGCTTAGTGACAGAGCTGCCTCTACCCACTAGAGGCCAGTATCGTCCTTCAGTTTCTGCTGTGACACCCAACGATGTAAAGACATTCCCAGAGGTACAGTCCTGCGGCGTGGCAGAGAGGGAAACCTGGCCTGTACCTGAGAACCACGGGCTTAAAATGAGGGGATGGTCTTCCCTGATAAGGCAGGCATAGCTACATTCCAGGGTCACCGTCTCACTTCTCAGGGGTGGCTTGAAATGTGTGTGTATTTTGTCTTTTCATCTTTACAACAAACCCAGGGAACAGTACGATTCCTCATTTATGAACGGAGAGCCAAATTTTAGAGAACTCTCAGGTGAATTGTTTAACAGGAATGTTCAGATCGGAGTCCCTCTTAATCATTATGCCCTAAATCAGAGGACAACATACATATATGTACTGCTTTTCATATGTGTGTGTGCACGTGTATGTGTGTGGGTACATGCACGTTTGTGTGTGGGGGGGTGTAGAGGTCAATGTCTGGTCTTGTCCTCAATCTCTCCACCTTATTTTTTGAGCGAAGGTCTGTCACTGGTCTGGATGCCCTGAGTCAGCTAAAATGGCTGGCCCGAGAGTTCCAGAGTTTGTCCTGGCTTTTACATTGGTCCTCAGGTATGAGGTCAGACTTCATGCTTGCTTGTGTGGCAAGCATTGTAGCAGCTGAGTCACCTCTGGTTCTGACTTGTGTTTTCTCTATCTGTGCCTCCATCTATGGGCATGCATGCCTCCCTCTGTCTCCCCAGTTATCAGGAGATAACTGGAGAAACAGCCAACAATAGGCCAGTGCCCAGATCTGATTTCGCAAGCCCTTGAGTTAGCTCGCTGGAAAAACCAATATCAAAGAGGGATGTTTCTTTGATGCTCCCAGGGACCTTACCGTGTTCCCAGGCATCCTCACCCTCTGTCTCTCCTGCTTCTCCCCAAGTCCTTGTATAAGACAGTTCCCTGTGGTGGCTGCACATGGCCTGATATCAAAGGCTCTGTCATGAGGTGCCTGGGGGTAGCTCAGACCATCAAAGGCATCTGGGTGGGGAGCCAGGAGAATGGAAAAGGGACCTGGACAGAGTTCACACCAATCAGCCATTTAGCGTTTACCCAGCTGGAAGCATCCGCCGTGGGTTGCCAGAGCAGCAGCCCACCTCAGCCTTGCTGTTTGAACACTGGATACTGAGTTCAACTGAGCAGCTGGGACATGTGCTCTTCTAAAAATGCCACATCTGGGCCAGGGTTTCCCAGCACCTGCCCAAGTCCCATTTAAGATCTCGGGACCATGATAGACCGCCAGGATCTAGACCTTTTCTGCTAGTCTGCAAGGGCTTGTAGCTGGGTATTTGAGCCCCGGTTCCCTCACTCAGAGATCCTGTTATTTATTTAAAGTCTCTGGGCTTCAGTTTTGCACATCTGTAAAGCAGGAATCGTGGTATCCACCTCACAAGAGTGAGGCTGTGTTTGGTAAAGTGGCAGGCAGTCCCCAGCGGCTCTGACCCGTGGCATGGCTCCCAGCCTCCTTCCCCGTGCTCTGAGGCTGCAGACTTGTCCCACCTGCTCACGGACACTTGGTTTGCGCCTACCTCTGGTGACGTGAATAGTAATACTGTGAACATGGATGCACAAAATACGTTGAACCCCACGTCTTTGGGGGTGCAGACCTAGATGTGGGGTTGCTGGATCCGATGGCGACTCCAGTGTTACCGTGTTGAAGACCCACCATACATTTCCACGCCAGCGGCTCAACTTCACATTCCCACAAGCAGTGCATGAGGCTTCTTGCCCTTCATATCCATGACAATGTTCTCAATTTTCTGCCTTTTTGATAGCTGCCATCCAAGTGGGTCTGAAGGGGCCATAAAATACACATCTATACATAAACAGGACCCTCTTTTCCAGCCTCAGGGTGCTTGCTGTAGTCACCAGTAATTCTGCTGGAATGTTGCCTCCTCTTCCTCCCACCTGCTGGGGTCCCTTCTCATCCCTATGGTATTGACTTAAGCTGCACAGCCTGCACAGCTGCCTTTGGAGCCCCAAAGCTAGCCCCCTTTGTATCTCTTGTACACTGTTTGTTTCAATTTCTCTGCTGCACTTGACGTAGCTTGAAATAAGTCGGCAAGTGGTTTAATTTTTAAGATGCTGTCAGCTCCGGGTAGAGGGATCCTCCATAATCATGTACCCGCCACAAAAACCCGAGACCTAAGCTCAATGACTGGAACATAATGGGAGCTCAGGAAATGGTCTCAGGAACTTGGGTACTCTGGTTTCTGGAAACGGACACAGAACAACGGCCATGGTGTTGTCAGCGAGGGAACAGATTACAAGCTGGGATTTACAAGAGGGAAAAGCAGGACTTGGACCGTGTGCCTGTGTTCTGATGGAGATCACACACCCGTGTTCTGATGGGGACCGTGTGCCTGTGTTCTGATGGGGACCGTGTGCCTGTGTTCTGATGGAGATCACACACCCGTGTTCTGATGGGGACCGTGTGTCTGTGTTCTGATGGGGACCGTGTGCCTGTGTTCTGATGGAGATCACACACCCGTGTTCTGATGGGGACCTTGTGTCTGTGTTCTGATGGGGACCGCGTGCCTGTGTTCTGATGGAGATCGCATGCCTGTATTCTGACGGGGACTGTGTGCCTGTGTTCTGATGGAGATCGCATGCCTGTGTTCTGATGGAGATCGCGTGCCTGTGTTCTGATGGAGATCGCATGCCTGTGTTCTGATGGGGACCGTGTGCCTGTGTTCTGATGGGGACCGTGTGCCTGTGTTCTGATGGGGACCACATGCCTGTGTTCTGAGCTGCGTGGGAGAAAATGCACCAAGGCTTCATCTGCTGGACAGAAGGCGGTGCAGTGGAGCAGCCAGCATGAGCCTTCCTGCCTTGGGCTGGGCCAGCTCTCTCACTTGCTGTCTCCTTCACCTGTAAGACAGAGATCATAATGTCGCCCCTCCTTAGCCCTCCAGCAAGTATCCAAGGAGTGGCTATGTAAATCATGTGGAGTTGGAACACAGCAAGCTGTCAGCTGATCTGAGCAATGATTGTTCCATTCTGATGTTAGAGAGACAGATCAAGACCCGAGACTTCTGCCCATTGCTCCTGCCTGACTCTTGAGGCACTGTCCTTCTTCTCTCTGGTGGGTCCAGAAGGATTAGATCTAACTTTGATTATTTTTAGCAGACCCTTTTCTATTGCACGGGGAGTTACTGCGACCACATTGCTATTATTGCACCAAACAGGAGGAGTCAGAGTAGATGAGGACTCTGCCTCCTGCTTTAGAACCTCTTTTTGTTCTGTTCTGTTTGTTTGTTTTTCAAGACAGGGTTTCTCTGTAGCTTTTTGGAACCTGTCCTGGAACTCACTCTGTAGACCAGGCTGGCCTTGAACTCAGAGAGATCCACCTGCCTCTGCCTCCTGCGTGCTGGGAATAAAGGTGTGCACCACACCACCTGGCTAAGTTCTTAAAGTCATGCCTTAGCTCTTATCTTGTCCTTAGCAGCTAGAGCTGAGGCTTGGGGCCCGAGCAGAGTGAAGGAGCTTTTCCTTCTCCAGGTCCTGCCTGGGTTTTGGTGGATTTAGACCTAGGTCTTAGATCATGGAGGCCTGTCTCAGCAGCTGTGAAAGACTCGCGGTCCTGTGGTCCGGAGGTAGCCGACACCTGGTTGATGCTTACACTAGTGGTGTCCTGGGCCAACAACTGACTTTGTTTTGTGACAATAGTCTTTCATTTTACACCAGCCGGGAAACATCAGTTAAAAATAAAACCTGATAGGATTAAAGTAACAATTTAAAAGCAATGTCTTTATTGGATTATGATTCTCATGTTCACTTATCTGAAGACTATCACTTTATGGTACATCCACGTAACTCAGCACCATCACTAAAGTCAGTATAGAGCAACCTGGTCACCTCTTACCTCCCAAACCCAATACTGGTACTCTCCAGCTTTCCCCGCCACCTACAGGCCTGCCCTCATGCCAACACTAGTCTACTTTTTAGCCCTCAGATGGGAAACTCTTCTGTAATCAGAATTTAAATCTTCCTTTCCTGAAGGAACGTTCCTGCATAATAAGGCCTGTGCTGGCTATCTGCATAATGTATGATCCCCAAATGTATTGATTTAAAAGGCATTTTCTTTCTCACAGTTTGGGGTGCGGGGCAGGGATCCGGGAACAGCTCAGCCCATGGTTCTGCCTTGGGATCTCGTGTGGATCTGGACTGTGATGCTGTCTGCAGGCTTGCCCAGGGAACGACCTGCCTCCATGGCCGTTCACGTGTCTGTTGTGGGATGCAGCAGCTACGGACTGTGTGGCAGGTGCCTCAGCTCCCCTGTTGCTAGAGGAGACCTCGGTTTCTTGCTGCATTGGCCTGTCTAGTGTGGCAGCTTATTTCATCGTAACTGACTCATGAGATAACTATGCTTACAAATCATTTGTCATGTAACCACAGAGCTGGCATTCCTTCATACCCCTATCCTCTTCTGTCCAGAAATTAACTATTGAAGGGGACATAGGCTGTGAGTGAACACTTGTCATCGTTGGGTCGTGACCAAATAGTTGCTCCCCTCTCAAGAGGGTCTATAGGAATAAGCATCAGAAATCATATCACCTGGAGCATGAAAGGGAGTCTATAGACTCTGGCGGTTCAGAGGAACATGCGGAGACTCCCAGGATGGAGGGCATCTTCAGGCTGCCAGGCCACAACCCAGACCTCAAGGCAGTCATTCTTCTTGCTCCTGTGGTCCCATCACCTTTGGGCCTTGTCTTCATTCTCTGCGTGCTTGGTGATGTGTGACGCGCGACAAAAGCCCACCTTGGACTTTGACCCAGAAAAAGGCAGATTTGGCCCAGTTGTTTATTCTCACGGTCAAGAGGACAGGGTTTTGCTTAGCCACACATGGTTGTATATAAGTCCCAGGAAACCAACAATCGACCCTGCCCAGTGCAGGTGCTGACTGGAACCCATGGCAGTGCCTTGTGCACGGACAGTCAAGTGGTGCAAACAACCCTCACGTGTTTGGAGATTCCTCCCAGGACAAGATGATGCCGTAGTCTTCAATACGGGCCTCAGTGAGAAACAGGGATTGGAACGACATTACCCCGGCCCCCTATGTCTTTCATGGACTCTTGGAATTAATGGTATTGTATCCAAGGTCTGGAATCTTAGTTTATTGCCGAGTAGAGTCACAGTGAGATTTTCCATTCTAGATCTTATCTCCCAATGACTTGAAGAATTCACAGTAGAGACACCAAGGCCGAAGATGACATGAGAAGCGACTTTCCGTCCCTGGGCGCATGGCCAAGGTTACACTCTAATAGCAGAGGAAAGCAAAGATGTCTGTTTCCTTCCTTTTCTGTGACTCGTGGGCAGGCTGCTGTTTGCTTTTTGCTTTTAACCTCTCAAGTAAAGAATGAATTGTCAAGTTCATAAAAGCCACTTGTATCCGGGAACGCATCCGTCTTGGGGCTGAGGATAAATCTTGCTTTCTGAACTGGATAAATGTAGATTGAGATCAAGATCAGTCAAGCATTCAAGTTTTGTAAGACGTAACATTGTAAGACGTAACGTTACCATTAAACATGTACATTGACCGTAATTCTCCCACACAAGGGCTACACAGACTGCCCATTCTGCCTGGGGACTAGTCACAGCCACTGTGGGGATTGACACACAGCCCAGTGGTTCTTTCCGGGTGGCCCTGCAGTGCTAAGTGCATGGACCATCTTCCTGCAGCCTGGCTTAGGACTTTCTCTTCCCAGACGTAGAAGTGAAGCTTCCTCACTTTATAACAGCAAGGCATAAAGGATTAAAGATAACACTTACTGGATGCTTTCCAAAAGCAATCAGTTGTGTCATGGTCAGGAACTTCATTCTTGGCTCAGAAAGACTTGAATTTGACTTTTAGCAAACATGTTCCAGCTTCAGGACTGTGGGAACCAAAAGTCATACCTGTGAGTCTTTGTTTTCTCTTCTATGAAATGGCACTAGTAATAATATGAAGCCTGTAGACTTGCTTAACATGATCGAGATAACTCAGGTAAAATAGTTAACACCAGTGGACATATTGTTTTAACATCATGGCTTTCCAGGTGGGATAGAGGGCTCCTGGAGACCAGCTAGCAATACGAGGGGAGCGAAAAGATGAGCTGATTCTTCTCTTCCCTTGCCCTCGGCCCAATGCTCAGCTCAAACCCTCTCAGGCTTCCCCAGAGTTTTCAGATTTAACCTCCTGGAGCTTTAGATATAATAATTGTGTCTTGGGGACTTTGTGCCTCAGGCTGGAAGGAGACTTCTTCATCCAGAGTCCATGGGAAGATACCTTGAAGCCTCAACATTAGTCCTATATCATTTTACACTTTAGCTTCACAGAAGCCCATGAGCTCGTGGTTACAGGGACCCCATTTTACAGACAAGGAAATTAGTGGGGTTGTTTCTTTATTTTGAGACAAAGTCTCAAGTAGCCCAAGCTAGCCTCAAATTCACGGTGTAGTTGAGGATGACTTTGAATTCCTGATCCTCCTGCCTCCACCTCCTTAGTGCTGGGATTAGAGGCATGCATTGGCACAGGTTGTTTCTGTGGTGCTGGATGTGGAACTCATATGGGCTAGGCAGGTAGTCACAAATTGCTTCATATTCCTGTCCTTCCCAAGGCTGTGACCCTTTAAAACGGTTCCTCAGGTTGTGGTGACCCCAACCATAAAATTATTTTTATTGATACTTTATAACTAATTTTGGTTCTGTTTTGAATTTTAATATTAATATATTTGGTGATAGAGGTTTGCTGACAGGGTTGTGACCCACAGATTGAGAACTGCTGCCCTAAATGATACTTAATAAGGTTAAAAAAAAAAACCCCTCAATGTCTAGAGGTAAAGTGTGTGATATCCAGGATGGGCAAATGCAGGTCCTCTTACTCCGAAGTTATTGAGCTCACAAAACCCAGTCTTTCGATTGCCCTGCAAAATCACGGTGGGCGGTCTGTTGGCTCTGGAGTCCAGGACTGGGGACGTCACTCCGACAGATGCTAGCTGTGAATCACACATCCTCTCTAGTTAGTTCCTCTGCAAAAAAATAAGAGTGCCTTCATTGCCAGGGTTGTTACATAATCACCGAAGGTTGCTGGGAGCTGGAAAAAACTTAAGACGCTGTTGGCTTCGCTGGAGCTTTGTCCTTCAGGGCAATTCCAGCCCTAGACCCTCGCCATCACCTTGGACATTTTCTGAGCTGCTGGAATTTTGCTTTGACAAGAGATCTTTGTTTTTCAAATTCCTCATCTGATCTAGGCTGCTTGGGTCGGAACAACTGTTTTCCAAATGTCTACCCATGTTTGCACACAGACGACTCTGGGCCTGGCTGATTTTCGCTCATCGGGAAGGAATGATGGTTTAAAATCCAGGAAAACAAAATCAACCTAGGGGCCTCCTCGTGGCCTCAGACACACCTGCTGTGGTCACCTCGGAAGTGAGTCCCCTATCCCTCTAAAAATCTGACCCGTGTGGTTCTCTAACTGCCTTCATGGATAAGAATTCACTCCCCCATTTTAGGTCTCTCTACAGTTGGATTGTTCATAAAGAAAACCGGGGGCCACACAATGGCTCAGTTAGGAAAACACAGTCGCCGGGAGGGGCATTACTCCTAATCTAACACAGCCAGGATTTACTACCAGGGTGCCCAGAATACACCAAGGCGCAGCCAGTGGCCTCTGGGCTCCATTTCTTTTGCTTGCCCTATGCAGCATAAACTCTGTGCCTTTGGAGTTCAGTCATGTCTTATTGCTGTGTTGGGCTTTGTTTATGCCATAGATTAGAATCTCATTGACTGAGGTCTGAGATGTCACTCAGGACTTATGATTTTCATTTATTTTGCTTAAGAAGTTTATTGTATTTTGCTTCCAATTACACATTCATGTAGTAATAAAACAACTCGATTATTGGAATGCTTTCTCAAGAAAAATGACTTGTAGTTGAGAGCCTAAACTCAGTGAAGTTTTTTGTTTATAACTCAACATTTGAAAACCTGTGTTTCCATAACAAAATATTGCAGAACAGAGAATGTGGCTTTAAAGAAAGTACATGGTAGGGGAAGGACCCAGACATAGAACAAATCCTTGGCTCAGCCCTTGCTGACTGTGGGCCTTTATAGAAATCTTCGGTTCTTTGCCTACAAAGGGGACACAATCCCATCACCCTCACAGACAGTCACTGGATGGGGCGGGTGAAGTAGCCAGTGAAAACTGCGAACCAGCCCATGGTAGCCCATGCCTATTGGCCTCGCACTTGGGAAGCTGAGGCAGGAGGATTTGAGTTCAAATCAGGACAAAATTTTAAAAAGTGCGCGTAGGAGCATCTGGTAAATGTGATTATTCACATATCTTGTATGAGAATCAGTCTGCTACCACTCATTTCTATGTTCTAGCACATTCATTTCTATGTTCTAGCACACTCATTCCTATGTTATAGCACATTCATTTCCATGTTCTAGCACACTCATTTCTATGTTTTAGCACACTAATTTCTATGTTTTAGCACACTCATTTCTATGCTCTAGTGTACTCATTTCTTGTTCTAGCACACTCATTTCTATGTTCTAGCACACTCATTCCTATGTTCTAGCATACTCATTTCTTGTTCTAGCACACTCATTCCTATGTTCTAGCACACTCATTTCTATGCTCTAGTGTACTCATTTCTTGTTCTAGCACACTCATTTCTATGTTCTAGCACACTCATTCCTATGTTCTAGCATACTCATTTCTGTGTTCTAGCACACTCATTTCTATGCTCTAGCACACTCAGAGCTTCTGGGGTTCCATAACAAGGTCACTTAGACCCAGGTGAAAGTTATTTATGTGGTTGGCATAGAGCTGATTTCCATGATGATATGTGGTGCTCCAGTGGGAGCACAGTTTAAATCATGTAACCTGTGAACAGTCTGGTAAGGTCTGACAGTGTAAGGATCACTCCCAAACCCTGCCTGGGGCAGTCAGTGGTTTGTTTTCCCTTGACTGTAGGCAGAGACTGCTCATTTGTTCCCAGCTGCCCAGACTCAAAATAATTACACAGAAACAATATTAATTTCTACACTGCTTGGCCAGTAGCTTAGGCATATTCCTGGATAACTCTTACATCTTAAATTAACCCATTTCTATTATTCTGTGTATTACCATGAGGCTCATAGTTTCCTGGTAAAGTTCTAGCATCTCTCTCCTTCGGCAGCTATACGGCGTTTCTTTGACTCCACCTACTCTCTCTTTACATCTCTGTTCAGATTTTTTGCCTTGGGTTACTCTGTTAAGCCATTGGCCCAAAGTTACTTCTTTATTAACCAATGGCAATAAAACATATTCACAGCATACAGAGGGGAATCTTGTATCACTTGGTCTCCTCCTGGACTCTTTTAAATGTTTTTTTACATTATTTATGTGTATGAGCACTTGTGTTCATGCCAAAGTGAGTATGTGGAGGTCAGAGAACAACATATGAGAGTCTGTTCTCTCCTTCTTTCATGTGGACCCCAGGGATCATAATTGGGTCATCAGATTTGGTGGCAAATGCCTGTACCCATTGAGCTATCTCACTGGATCTTAACTGTACTTCTTTAAAAAATTAGTGCTGTTCTCCAAATTTGCAGTGTATTTATAACTACTTTAAGTCTACTTCCCCCTGTGTCTGTGTGTGTGTGCAAGCTCATCTGTGTGTACACGTGGGTGGCTGACGGAGGGCAAAATGTTGGTGTCTTCCTCAGTTGCTCACCATATATTTTTCACTAAATCTGGCTCATGGATTTGGCTAGAACAGCCGTCACACCCAAAGGGCCTTCTTGTCTGACTCCCCAGCCCTTGGATGACAGGCTCCTGCCAGGTGTACATCTTTTCTGTGGGTGCTGAGGAGCTGAACTCGGGTCTTCATGCACGCGTGGGAAATTCTTTACAGACTGCACTTGTGTGCCTCAGTTAGGTTTCTTTTTTTTCCATTCCTCCTTCCCTCTCTTCTTCCCTCCTTTCCTCCTTCTCTCTCCCTTTTTCTCTTCCTCCTCCTCCTTCTTGACAGGGTTTCTCTGTGTAGCTCTGACTCTCCTAGAACTCACTCTGTAGACCAGACTGGCCTCAAACTTCTAGATCCACCTGCCTCTGTCCCCTGAGTGCTGGGATTAAAGGTGTGGGTCACCATGCTGGGTGGATATCTTTCTTCGTTCAGGTTGGTTAGGTTTTGGTAAAACTTCTGTTCGTTAGGCTCCTGTAAAACTGTTTCTTTAGAGGACAGGCCTTATTAAGGGGAATGGAGAACCTGGCTGGATTTTTATTTTAAAAAAAGAAAGCAAACTATCTTTTTCCATTATACATACCAATCCAAGTTCCCACTCCCTCCTCTCCTCCCAGCCCCTCCACTTACCCTCACCCCCACCCACATCCAATCCTCAGAAAGGGTAAAGCACATTGCTTGGAGAAGGTCCAAGGCCCTCCCCTCCCTACTATATCTAGGCTGAGCAAGTTATTCATTCAAAGAGAACAGTTTCCCAAAAAGCCAGTACAAGCAGGAGGGATAAATCCTGGTGCCACTGCCAGTGGCCCCTCAGTCTGCCCCAGCCATGCAACTGTCACCCACATTCAGAGGGACTAGTTTGGTTCTATGCTGGTTCCTTCCCTGTCCGGCTGGAGTTGGTGAGCTCCCATTAGCTCAGGTAGACTGTTTCAGTGGGTGTCCCCATCATGACCTTGACCTCTTTGCTCATATTTTCACTCCTCCCACTCTTCAGCTGGACTTTGGGAGCTCAGCCTAGTCCTCCAATGCAGGTCTCTGCCTCTGTTTCCATCAGTTGCTGAATGAAGGTTCTATTGTGACATTTAAGATATTCATCAGTCTGACTACAGGGCAAGGCCAGTTCGGGCCCCCTCTTCTCTATTGCTTAGGGTCTTAGCTGGGGTCATCTTTGTGGATTCCTGGGAATTTCTCTAGCACCACCAGGTGTCTTGCTAAGCCCATAATGGCTCCCTTGATCAGGATATCTCTTTCCTTGCTCTCATCTCTGTCCTTCTTCCATCTCGACTATCCCATTCCCTCAAATTCTCCTCACCCCTCTCCTTCTCTCCTCCTCTTCCCCTTCTGCCCTCTCTTCTCCTCCCACCCCTATGTTCCCAATTTTGTCTGGTGATCTTGTCTATTTTGATTTTCCAGGTGGATCTATATATGTTTTTCTTAGGGTTCACCTTGTTACTTAGTTTCCCTAGGATCATGAACTATAGGCTCAATATTCTTTGTTTATAACTAGTGTCCACTTATGAGTGAGTACATACCATATTCATCTTTTTGGGTCTGGGTTACCTCACTCAGGATGGTGTTTTCTATGTCCATCCATTTGCATGCAAAATTCAAGATGTCATTGGTTTTTTTTTTTTTTTTTTTTTTTTTTTCCTCTGAGTAGTACTCTAATGTGTAAATGTGCCACATTTTCTTTATCCATTCTTTGGTTGAGGGGCATCTAGGCTGTTTTCAGGTTCTGGCTATTACAAATAATGCTGCTATGAACATAGTTGAACAAATGCCTTTGTAGTATGATTGAGCATCCTTTGCATATATGCCCAAGAGTGGTATTGCTGGGTCCTGAGGAAGGTTGATTTTCAATTTTCTGAGAAACCACCATACTGATTTCCAAAGTGGTTGTACAGGTTTGTATTCCCACCAGCAATGGATGAGTGTTCCCCTTACTCCACATCATCTCCAGCATAAGCTATTATGGGTGTTTTTGATCTTAGACATTCAGACAGGTGTAAGATGGAATCTCAGAATTGTTTTCCTGGCTGGATTTGAAAAGGACTGATTTCATCTACTCCTCAAGAAGTCCAAGGCTGTTTTCCTGAGATTTTCATGCTGAGAACTTGACAAGACCCTGCAGGTGAAATACATGGACAAGCTGGGCTTTCCTAGAGCTGGACACCCTTGTGGATTGAGCTTTTATTGTCCACCATTGTGGCCATCATCCATCACTTAGAGCATAGTGCTTTTTCTCCTGACTCCAGACACAGGCCTCTGCCCCTGAACTATGAGCTTCTGCACTGTGTCCATCTTGCTGGTTTATAGGACTGCAGTATGACCTTAAGGCTTCAATAGGTGTAAGAATTTCTCATCTTTAGTTTGTTTGGCTGTTATTTACTGTGAAGGTGGAAGATAACTTCTAAAAATTCTGGGCCAGAATGCAGAAATTATAGTGTGATTTGGGAATGGACCAAAGTTTACATTTAAATACACCAAGGAAATCACATAATCTTGACCTTTGAACTTTGGTATGAATATAATCATTCCAACAATAATAGCATAATAAGAAATAATTAATGCTGGGTGGTGATGGTGCACATCTTTAATCCTAGTGCTTGGGAGGCAGAGGCAGGCAGATTTCTGTGAGTTCGTGGCCAGCCTGGTCTACAGAGTGAGTTCCAGGACTGGCTCCAAAGCTACACAGAGAAACCCTGTCTCGAATAACCATACAAACAAACAACCCTGAAACAAACAAAGTAAAACAATTAGTGCTAATTGCATGTAAGTGCTATACATTACCCTACCCTGCAGCGAGTCCCTGTCCTCATGATACATATGTTACAGAGGGGGAAAGCACTAGTGGACATGCAGACAAATAAATAAACAAATGTATCCAGATGAAGAAGGACACGAAAAATTTAAGGACAGCAATGTGACTTAGCAGGGAGGTGGCTTCTGTAGAGAAGACCTGGCCGAGGGCGCCCTCAGGAACAGAGAAGAGCATTGGAGGAGCAGCAGGGATGTAGCTCAGTGGGTAGAGTGCTTGCCTAACATGCAGAAAGCACTGGCCATGAACTTTAGTGCCGGATAAACCAGGCTTGTTAGCGCACACCTGTTGTTCAGTGCTTGGGAGGTGAATGGGGAAGCAGGAATCCAGGCTCTTCCTCAGATGCATAGTGCAATAGATCTGAACTCCCAGAGTCACGGCTACATGAGATCCTGTCTCAAAAAAAAAAAAAAATAAAAATAAAAGGATTAAAAAAAAAAGAAAAAGAACATTCTAGTAGCTATAGCCAGAAGGAAGAGTTAAAGCAGAGTCTGGTATGGCCAGCCCATGTATGGGGGAGGATGGTTATAAAGGAGCCGGAGAGGGGGTCAGGGGCCACACCCCCAGAACACTGTCAGGAAGTTTAGACTTCGGTCTGAATGTCCTGGGAAGACCTGAGAAGGGAGTGATAGGTCCATGGCTTTCGTTGGCATGAGTGAGACTCAGACCACAGTCATAGGAGCCTGGAGATTTTGAGCTACATTCAGGGCCACAGACTATGTCTAGGGCATAGACTTCTGTGGGGTTGCGCACCAAGGAGGGAGCCCATGGGCCGGGACCCTCAGTGCAACTCATGCTGTCGAAAGCAGCTTGCAGTGGCAGCTAGGTAGGCAAATACCAGAACACCGCAGCAGGCTCCAGGGGCCCGAACTCCTTCAGCGGCTCGCAGACCTGAGCTTGCAGATTCTCTTCAGGTTTGCCGCCTTCCCTGACCACAAGCACAAGCTCCACGTGGATAACGACCATCAGCACACCAGCAACAGCCTGTGGCGCTCCTTTCCAGACAGGTGGGTGTGTTTCCTTCAGACAGTGTGAGGGACTGACCAGACTCCTGAGACGCTTAACTTCCTGGGTGACTAAGGAAGGCCCACCCCTGTCTTTCTCCACCACGTCTCGCTTCCTGGGAACACTGGGAAGAGGTGGCAAGGGCAGGAGTGTTGTGTCCTTGGACAGTTCCTTTGTCCTCTGTTCAGCATGGGGCTGATTAATGTAAGCATCGCGCCTCTCTTTCTGACCCCTTCAGGCACAGAAGGAGACACCGATGAAGTGGGGGTGACAGTCGGAAGAGTGGGCGGCCCCCAAAGCTGCGGGAGAGACGTTTTCCGTGTGTGACATTTTCTGTTTTTACCTGCAAAAGTCAACTACCAATCCTACCGATACAAAGGTTCGCTTTCAAGTTGAAAGTAAAATTATCACACCCCCTAAGATGTCTCTCTCCCTTCAGCGTTGGAAATCTAGGTCAGTGAAAATAGGTGAGATAAAATCGACCAACCAGCTGTCGCCGGAGAATGGAAGTGTGACAGCTGCCGCAGAGCTGACAAAAGAGAATGAGCCCACGACGGCACACTGCCCCAGCGTCTAGGGGGGCTTTTCCAAGTAGGGCGGAGAGCTTTCTCTTTCCCTTAAATAAAAACCTCTTTAAGAATTATATATATATTTTGATTGTATTCATCCCTCCCCACACCTCCTCCCAGGTCCACCCCTTCCTTACCCACCCAACTTTGCGTCCCCCCTTTTTCACTTTTAAACCATCAGGTCTGATTTGTGTTACCTGTATCCTCTTGGGTGTGTGCAGTCACTGGAGTGTGGCCGACCCACCAGAGACCACAGCCTTAAAGAGAAGCAGCTTTCTCGTTAGTAGCCGCTTCCATTACCAATAGCTCCTCCGCTAGGAGTAGGGTCCTTTGTGTTGGTCGCCATTTACGGCAAGAATAAGCCTCTCTAATGAGGGTTGAACTTGCACTTATGGTTGGGTGTAATCATAAACCGTAGGAGGTTTAATGCCAGGCCCATTCAGCGAATGATTGTGCTAAGTTCTCTTCTAGGGTCTGTCATCTGTCTAACTGCAGGTTCTTGGCTCTGGTGATGGTGCTGGGGGCTCATCTTGGGAGTGGGCTGTAAATCCAAGCAGAGATGGTGGCTTCCTCCCATGACATTCAGACCACTGTTGTCCCAATGTGCACGCCTTGCCAGAGCAGTCACATTTGTCGTTCTTGGGGAGACTGATGAGTACGTTTCTCCACCAGTGGAATGCATAGCACCTTCTAGAATGAGGAAAGACAGCCAGTAGGGATGACTCTTCTAGGTCAGGACCAGCTTGGTCTCTCCATGTCCTGTGACTTAAGTGTATGAAATCTTTGGCAATAAGGATTTTCCTGAAGGGTGACCAAGCAAATATTGAATAGACCCCTGTAATGTGTTGGGGGTCTATGAGAGCTCAGTAGTCAAAAACTCCAAAGGAGAAGTAACTTGTTTCTGGCAGCAGGATTTATTTTTAATATATGTGTGTGTGTATTTTAGGTAGCTTCTACAGTAGATTTCCATGTGACTTTCTGAAAGGTGTTTAGTGTTGGTTATGTTACCCTCATCTTTCCCCCTCTGTCCTGCCACATCCCCCACACCCATTCAGGTCTTAATGCCCCACTGCCCCCCCCTCCCTGTCATAACATAGTGTTCTAGGTCTCCTTCTTTGAAAGCTCCCTCTCACAACCCCTTACTAACTTCCTGCCCGCTGTGAGTGTTCCAAATGAAACACACATATCTAGAGAGCCAAACTAACTCCAGAAATGAGGAAAAACACATGGCATTGGTCTTTCTGGGTCTGAGTTATCTCAGTCAAAGTGATGGTTTCCAGCCCCACCCACTTACTTGAAAGTTTCATAATTTTATTTTTCAAATCAGCTAAATAATACGGAATTGTGTGAATGTACTACATTCATCACGCGACAGACATCCAGGCCGTTTCCAACATCTGGCTACTGTGAGTGGAGCAGCCGTGGACACGGATGAGTAGCTCTCGCTGTAGGGGGTGCAGAGTCCTGTGGGTTTATGCCCAGGAGTGAGCGAGCTGATCATGAGGTTAGATTTATTTACAGAAGAAACTTGACAAGTTTTCATTCCCGCCATCAGTGAATAAATGTTCTACTTTCCCCACATCCGTGTGTGTGTGTTTGTGTGTGTGTGTATCTTCTAGACATTCTGACTGGACTAAGATGAAATTTCAAAGTAGTTTAATTTACATTTTCCCAAAGGCCAAGGATGTTGAACATTAAAAACAAACAAACAACTGTTTCTCAACTATCTGTATTTCACCTTTTTGAGAACTTTCAGTTTAGTTCTGTGCTGAAAAGAGTTCCATGTTTGTAAACTGAGTTGTCTTCTTGATGTTTAGTGTCTTTACTTCTTTGACTGTTCTAGGTACTAACCGCCTGCCAGAATGAACAGCTCAAGAGTCTCGCATTCTCAAGGCTGCTGCTTCCCTTGAACGACAGCGTCCTTTACTGTATAGTAGCGTTTAGTTTTATGATGTCCTATGTATTAATTATCAGATTTGATGCCTACACCACGGGCTACTGCTCAGAAACCCCTTTTCTGTGCAGAGAAGCTCAAGTCTACTTCCTATTTCTCTCTCAGACTCAGGATATTAGATCTCACATTGAGATTCTGGATGCATCTGGGGTTGATTTTCATCACGGTGAGAGACAGGAATCTAATTTCATTCTACACATAACTATTCAGTTTGGACAGCACCGTTTGCTGAAGATGTTGTCTTGTTTCCAGTGTCTATTGTTGGCCTTTTTGTCAATTATCATGTGGCTGCTGGAGTGTGGGCTTGTAGCTGGGTCCTCAATTCCTCTCTTTTGATCAGTGTATCTGTTTTTATGCAGTTACTATATTCTTTTTATGACTTGACATTTGGGATAGTGAAGCCCCCAGCAGTAATTTTTATTGCTCAGATTGTTTTAGTTTTCCTGGATCCTTTGTGTTTTCATATGCAGCTGAAAATTGTGTTGTTTTTAAGTTCTCTGAAGAATTGCATTAGAATTTTGATGGGGATTATATTGATTCTTAGACCATTTGCACAACATTAATCCTACTAACCCAGGCAGGAAGGGGGGCTTCTTGCTGTCTTTGATTTTTTTCATTGTCTTAAGGTTTTTATCATGTAAGTCTTTTCCTTCCCTGATCTGATTTAGTCCAATGTTTTTGAGGCTATTTTGGGTGGTATTGGTTCTCTGATTTCTTTCTTTACATCTTCTCATTGTTAATAGCAAGGCTACTGCATGTTACTTTTATGTTCTGCTTCACTGTAGAACATGTTTATCAGTCTTAGGAGGTTTCTGGTGTCCTTGGGGTCCTTTATGTTTAGAGTATTATCATCTTCAGATAGAATATTTTGACTTCTTCCTTTCCTATTAGTATCCCCTTGATCTCCTTCACTTAGTGCTCTAGCTAAGACTTGAACAGGAGGGGGAAGTAAATACACCTGTTTTGCTTTTGCTTTTAGTGGAAACACCTTACATTTGGTCTGCTTAGTAAGATACTATTTGTGGCTTGGTATGTGAACGTTTTTATGCTGAGATGGGTCTCCTGTATTGCTAGTCTCTCCAGGACTTTTATCATGAAGGGATGCTGGACTAGTCTCTCCAGGACTTTTATCATGAAGGGATGCTGGATTTTTTTTTTTTTTTATTTATCATGAAGAAGATTTTTAAGGGAGCTGCAGGTAGTTAACCCCTCTAACCCTGCACTGTCTTACCAATCCCTCCTGCCAGAATCACAGAGAACTACAGTTCGGTTCCTGAGCTGCCAGACTCAGCCCTTTTTAACAACGGAAGGAATGAAGCCCAAATGCCAAGCGTGGCTTTGCTGGCTTCTTTTCCCAGCTAGTCCCCTACACTGTTTACAGCTGTCGAGGAAGACTGTTGCAATGCAGTCTTTGACAGTTTTTTCTGTTCCTGCCACCTGCCATTGGGCTGAGCGGCATGCTGTTACAGCTTGTCCCTATTCCCTTGCTGTCCTCACAGACACTCTCGGTGGCTGCTTTCTAGGTTTCCCAGCCTGCGGGCGAGCCTGCATTGGGGAGGATTTCTCCCCTCGCTGCTTCCATCTGCATTTTTCCTAAATCAAATCTCATTGTGGGAGCCGGGCGGTGGTGGCGCACGCCTTTAATCCCAGCACTCAGGAGGCAGAGGCAGGCGGATCTCTGTGAGTTCGAGACCAGCCTGGTCTACAGAGCTAGTTCCAGGACAGGCTCCAAAGCCACAGAGAAACCCTGTCTCGAAAAACCAAAAAAAAAAAAAAAAAAAAAAATCTCATTGTGGTATTTTTATTCCTATTTCTAGGCTCTGTCGACCCATCTATGGAACTTCCCTGTCCTCAGTGAGGCCTGCTGCACCTCCCAATTTAGAACCAGCTCAAAATGCTATTAACCAAATGTGTAACCCTTGAATCTGCCAATAATGAAGATGCTCAATGAAACTGGGTCGCCCAGACACAGGGGCTTCCCATTAGCGGCCTCAGCCTCTCCCCCTTAGCCGCCACCCTCCTTATCAGCTGTTCTATGCCAGCAGCTCCTGTTCATCACAGCTCAGACTTTTCAATTATCCTGCCCCAGTTCCTCCTGGTGCAGCCTCGGGTCCCCTCCCAGGAGTGTTCCTGGATGCTGTTTCTGTGCCTCTTAAGCTACAAAGGTCTGGTATCTGTGGTGTCACGAAATGAACAGATTTAACTGACAGCAAAACTGACTAAACTTCACATGACATACGGACATTTCTAACCTTGCATTAGAAAATTATTTTAAAAGCTAGAAATGTTTGCTTGGTTTCATCCATGTTCCAAGGAATCACTCATTGTTTTTGTGTAAATCCACTGTGAGTCCCCTTTGAGGGCACAGAAACCACTCTGGGCTTCTGAGGAACACAGGGAACTGTGAAAGAAACAGCCCTTGTCACAGGGGCTTACAATCCAACCGCACTGACTAGACTTGTGTACAGTAAGGACAGTCTCCTGCCAGACAGTGTGGACTTAAATTATTCAGAGGCTTCCCACTGTCTGTTCTGGCTGCAGAAATATGAATAAAGCTGGGGTGTCTGGAGAAAGCCTAATGCTGCCCACAGGTTTTGAAAGGGCCCTTTGAAAGATCAAAAGGATTTATCTAAGCAGAGAAAGGGGGGAGGTGAGGGAGACACTGGGCAGAGAGGGACCGCCATGTGTGGTGTGGAGTGACAGTGTCCTTACAACACCATCCGACTGAAGAAATAGATTGACAGGCTTCAGTGTGGTCCAGATCTAATACTCAGCATGACATTGGTGCATATGCATGTATGTGTACATATGTATGCAAGTGGCACACGTGTGTGTACAGGGTGCCAAAGGATAACATCTGTAGTCTTCTGTAATTGCTGTCCAACCTATTTTTAAGGACAAATTCCCTAACTGAACCGGTTGCTCACCCATTCAGCTAGATTGGGTGACCAGCATGTCCCCAGCAGGGATCCTATATCTCTACCTCCTCAGGGTTGGGGTTACAAGCATGTGGGTGGTGTGCTGAGTTTTTATGTGGGTGCAGGGGATCTGAACTCAGGTCTGCTTGATTTCTTGGCAAAACTTTACTGAATGAGCCATCTCCCAGCCCCAACTAAACACCAGGTTTCTTCCAGGTGAATCTTGAAAGATGTGTAGGATTTCTCTAGATAGGAAAAGCAGGGAATGCAAGGCTGAGAGAGGAGACTGTCCTCACTTGCTGTGTGGCAGTGGCTTAGAGCACGTCTTAGTGAGGAGACAGATGGCTGTCTCATGCTGCTGCAGACCCAACACTCCAGGGGGTGTTGCTGGATCTTGAACTCACTGTGTTCAAAACCAAAGTCAGAGCCCTAAAATCTTTTTCTCCTGTTTCCCACCAGAAATGGAACTGTCACCATGGTTTCACCATCCCTATAACCATCCCTAGACAGTCTCTTGTCCCCTCCTTGTTCCTACTGTGCCCAGTTGTCATCTCTAGTTCCCGCCACAGTCCCAGGCTGGGATGTGGCTCAGAGATAGACTGCTTGCCTGGCATGCATCAGGCCCTGCATGGAGTCCCTGCTTTGAGAGCCAAAGGCCTCCCTAATGGGTGTTCTTGCCTCAGTACTCATTGGTGCCATGTTGCAACTTAGGAGAATGACTGAGAATTAAACCCTTCTCTAGCAAAAGAAACCAAGAGTTTCAGTTGTTGTGGCTAGAAGTCTATGCATGTTCAGGCGTTTGCATATCAGTTTTCTGTTTTCATTGCAATTCTGTGTACTTCAGGTCAGTGGAGGTGCTAACCCGGAGTTCATGGCTCAGTCGTCCATATGATGCCCACATTTCAGGTGCCAGGTGGAAAAACTCCAGAACAATGATGGAGTCTCTAGTCCGCCCATGCTTCTAACTAGTCAGCCACAAACCCAGGACATCTGCAGCCTTCATTCATAATCGACTGCCTGGTTCAGAACTCAGGAAGGTGCTTTGTTTCATACAAAGGCTACATCTCAGGCAATGAAATCATCTCAGCAGGTCTGGAAGAATCCAGGGCTCAGAGCTGCCACACCTTGTCCCTGTGGGGTGGAGGAGCATCACCTTCCCTGCACAGCAAAGCGGTCACCAGCCCGTAGGCTTTACCAAGCTGTCATTCCAGAGATTTGATCACCCTTTGTTGTTTAGGCACTGCTGATGGCATGGCGTGTCAGGTGACCCACTTCAGTGCAGTCTCCTCCTCTCCCAGCGCCAACCTTCCAGTCATCTGGCTTGTCTTTCTGGAGATCTATCCCCATCTTGAGGTTCTAGGGGTCCACTTGAGTCACCTCTTTAGCATGACAAAGACTGGCCTAGCAATTAAGCCATGCCAGGCTCCTCAAAGCTCTGAGCTGAGAACCAGGGACAAAGGCCACATTTGTTCTTTATCCTCATCTTTGTCTGCATCCTGCACCATCTTGCCTTAGCATCTTTGTCTTTGTCCTGCACCATCTTGCCTTAGCTCTGCGCTGCAGACACGTGACCTAAGTCCTTTTACTTCCAAGACCTTTGACTCTGCTGACTTCACCAGCTCTCCCTCACTCTCATCCCCAGCTCCTCCCAACCCAAGGAGTGCTGGGTGAGATAGGCTTAGCATCTGTCTGTCTGTCCTTCTGTGTCCCTGCTGATAGCCCCTGCATGCTCACTTCTCTGCCTCGTGGCTCCAATCTCAGTCCTCACTGTGTTTGTATTTTATCTCATTCCCTTTGTGCTTGTTTTTATCTTCCGCGCAATAGAGATTCCCTGAAGACAGAATCTTGATTGTGCCGATCTTGTCTGCCAGCATAAACCCAAACACAAACGTTTTTCACACTGAAAGCGACCGTGGGGGAGATAAGAACGACAGGGCCAGCTCTTCCAAGGTAAAGATCACTGATGGCTGCAGAACTCAGTTTTTGGGGGAGCAGCAGCAGGCTGGGCAGGTTGTCACATAATAAGAGAGAACATGGCAGATGCTTGGGTAACGCGAGCGCTGGAAGGATGTCGGCAGCGTGCCCGTGCATGGCGCTGATGAAAAGACGGTGGCAGGAGACTGTAGGAAAGTCGCCGCAGGAGCCTTGGCAGAAAGGATCCTTTGAAGTTTTTCTCCTTAGGTTTCACTTTCATTTTGAAGTCATTTCTGTTTCAAACTTGGGCTTTGACACTTGGAGAAATGTGAAACCCTCATGGAGAACAGCTGTATCTCTTGCTCCTAGACTAACGTCTCATTTGCGTGTTCTTCTTCCCTCATCCGTGCGCACACACAGTCATCTGTATTTTCTGAAATCTTTTGAGAGTTTATTAAGCATCACGCTATTTTATTCCTAAGAATCTCAGAGTGCGTTTCCTGCTAAACCACTTAGCATAGACATGGCTCTTATCAAATCCGGCAATGTAAGGATCAGAGTCCAAGGCCAGTACCCAATTTAGGGCTACACATTATAGTGAGTTGTGTTGTCTCTCTATGATCTGGAACAGCTTCTAAGCCTTTTCTTTAATCTTACGAGGTTGATATCTTTGAAATGGACTGGCCAAGGTCATTTTCTGTGTAGAATGGCTCAGGTAGGGCTTGCTCGTTTCTCCTTATTGTTGAACTCTGAGTGTGCATTTGGGACAGGTGTACTACTCTCGCGATCTCATGCTCTTCTCTGCATGCAGCAAGAGGTGCATGATTCCACGCTGGCACGTCTTGGTGGCATGAACTTCGATTGCCTGGTAAAGGTGGTCTCTGCCAAATTTCTCTGCCTAAAGATGCCTAAGTTTTTCCTTTTGTGGTGGATGGTGGATTATGCAAAGCCTCAATGTTTGCTGTACTGTGAGATCCTGTAAATATTTTATGTTCATCACATTTTTACCCAATAGTTTTAGCTTACGTCATGGCAATGCCCATGACAAATGTGAAATAAGGATTTGTAGCTGGCATTTCTTCTGCATCTGTTGCTTGGCATTCTCCTGTAAGGAAGACTGTTTGCATCTTTTGTTGTTGTTGCTCCTTTTGGACCTGTGGATTCTTTATTGGATGAATCACACCTAACGGCTGTTGTTATTTGTTTTAATGGTCCAGATACCTTAGTTTATTCAGTTTGAGGCATTGCAGATAGACTCATACCACACTTCTGGCCTAATCCATCCAGACTATTCTTTTTTTCTTTTCTTTGTAGTGCTGAGGATTAAACCCAGGGCCTTGTGCCTTGTCGGAGAGCCCTTTATCTCAGGGCTCCATCCCTAGCCCTTTACTCTGCCCTGTCATAGGCCCAAAGCAGCTTCTTTATTAACTAATGGTAATAAAATACATTCACAGCATACAGAGGGGAATCCCACACATGCATACAAGTGTTCAGCTCACTTTATCCGCTCATATAATCCGGGATCCCTGCTCAGGGAATGGTGCCGCCCACAGTGGGGTACGGCCTTCCACCTCAGTTAATGTAATCAAGATAATCCCTAAGAGACATCCTCACAAGTCCCCCTAATTTAGACAACTCCTCACTGAGACTCCTTTAGGGTGATTCTAGATTATGTCAAGTTGACAAGTGAAACTAGGCATCGTAGCCATTTTTTCTCACTAAATTTTTTACCAATAAAGCAAAGGAGATCTAGCTCAGGAGTCTAGAATAACAACCAGCTCTCTGGCCAACAATTCCTCCCAACTTGAACATGGAAATTTTCACTGAAGAACTATCAGAGACATTTTTATTGATTTTTTTATTCTTTGGAATTTTCACATATATTTACACTATATCTTGACTCTCTGCACCCAGCCAGTCCTTCTCTCGACTCATCTCACATCCCTCTTACATCTGCCTCCAAACTTGGTCTCCTCTTCTTCATAACTTGATTAAGTCCAATTAATGTTGGCCATACACATTTGAGTGTGGCATCTTCCGCTAAGGCTCGAGCAACCTGTCAGAAGCCACTCCCCAGGGTAAAGTGACTCTCCCACCTCCAGCAGCCACCAACAGCCAAGAGCTCCTCCGCCAGAGTTGAGGCTTTCTGAGTCCTTCCTCTATCCACCCAAGCCACTTTTAAAACAAACATTTTAAATGTTTTTTGTGGGGCTGGAAGGTGGCCCAGTGTGTAAGATGCCTGTGTGCAAACATGAGGACCTAAGTTTGGATCCCCAGAACCCACTTTAAAAACTAGGCCCAGAGGCACACACCTGTGACCCCAGCACTGGGGGAGGGGGAAGAACCCAGGTGTGTGCCTGAAGCTCACTACCCAGTGGAGTAGCAGGATTGATGAGCTCCAGCCTCAGGAAGACACCCTGTCTCAAAAATAAAAAGGTGGAGGGTGATTGAGGAAAGACACCGTGATGGTTTGAAAGAAAATGGCCCCCAAACAGACTGGCACTGGTAGGGGGTGTGGCCTGGTTGGAGGAAGTGTGTCACTATGGAGGTGGGCTTTGAGGCCTCACCTATGCTTAAGCCATACCCAGTGAGACAGACCACTTCCTGTTGCCTGTGCAAGACTTAGAATTCTCAGCTCCCTCTCCAGCACCGTGTCTGCTGGCATGCCACCATGGTGATAATGGGTTGAACCTCTAAAACTGTAAGCTCAATTCAATGTTTCCCTTTATAAGAGCTGCCATGGCCGTGGTGTTTCTTCATAGCAGTAGAAACCCTAAGACAGCAGCTGAGGTCAGCCTCTGGTTCCACGTGCATATTCATACACTTATATAGATTAACAAGTACACCCCGTCCAACAACATGCTGGTAAAAAGTATCCACCAGGTGTGGTGGTTACTACCTTTAATTCTAGGAAACCGAGGCAGGTACATTTCTGTAAGTTTGTGGCCAACCTGGGCAATATAGTGAGTTCAAGGCCAGCTTGGGCTAAATAGTGAGACCTTAAAGAAGAGTGTAAATGATGGGGGCTGGAGAGATGGTCAGAGTTTAAGAGAACAGACTCCTCTTCCAGAGGTCCTGAGTTCAATTCCCAGCAACCACATGGTGGCTCACAACCATCTGTAATGAGATCTGGTGCCCTCTTCTGGTGTGCAGGCACACATGCAGATGGAACACTGTGTGCATAATAAATAAATAAATGTAAAATAAAGCGTAAATGATGCAGCATCCCTTTACCCTTGGCAGACTTTAAATTCTACCTTTTAAACCCCCTAGGTTGTCTTTTACACTCCCGTCCAGTGTCTCAAACCTGCTGTAGGCACAGGAGCCTATTAAGACAAGCACTAGCAGGTGACAGCTGGCCCACTCAGAGCCACCCCATGCCGGGTGGTGGACATGTGTGCCAGGCCCTGTTGGAGATTTCCTGGACTAGTTTTACAGATTGTACGCATCATCTGTATGTGAATTAGTGCTGGCCTAGCATCTGCAGTGGGGAAAGCATTGAAAGTTCTCCACGGTCTAAACAGTGCTGCGTTGGCGTGTGAGCTGGACCGGATTAAGTTCACACCCCTGAGACTGATTTCCAGTGACTTACAGCTCCCAGGAGGCGTGCACCATGCCTTTTCCTATTTGACCCCTTGGCAGATGATGCCTTTACACTCAGAGTGCAGCCACGCTCATGCACACAAACCCTCCCTCTCCCAAACCCCCCGTCTCAGCAGAGATTTTGACATGTTGGGTCTAGTTCTCTTTTCAGAACTTACTGTAAGCACAGACAGGTTATGAATAAAAGCGGAATTCCCTTTGGCTGGGTTTTGAGCCCACCTGGAAAGTTCTTTTGGACTTTTAAGTACCCAGAAAATTGACTTAGAGAATAGAACAGCCGCACTGTGTCTGCTCAGGAGCAGACATCTGTTTCCACGGGAGTCAGAGAACCCCAAGCAATGATTTGTTTTCATCCTTTGGAAACAGGCAAGCTCAGAGCTGTGTGCAGCCAGCAGCCTTCCTCTTGCTCAGCAGGGGAAATGACAAGGTCTTACAACACCCACTGATGGTTGGATGTGTTTCCCTTGGAGGCAGGGTCTCCCTGCAGCCCAGGTTGGCCTCAAGCAAATGGTATTTCCATGTCAACCTCCCAAGTGCTGGGACTTCAGGGGTGTGCCAGCATGCCTGGCAGGAATTTGTTTTGATCATGAAATAAAGGAGGAGGAAAGCAGTTTCAGAGGGTAGGCTGCTTCGGGGCACGGTGCACTGCAGCTTTTGAGGTCTGTTGCCTTTGCTCAAGTCTCCTGTGGCTGTGAAGGGTGACACATGAGGAAGAATCTCTGGGAGGTCAGCTTGGTTCATGGGGGACCTTGCTTATGGACATTAACCGTGATAGGCAGTACAGTCATGCAGGCTAGGACAGCGCCCTGCACACTAGCTGACATGACGGTCATCAATGCTAGGAGAGCAGACACAGGAGAGGCACGAAGATGTTAACTGGTGGGATCACCTCGCTGGCTGAGTCTCAGTGCTTCATGCTGACTCCACAGGACAGGGCCCACCACAGAGCAGGGCTATTCTTTCATATACTTTTTAAAATTTTGTTTTAATTTTGAAAACTTCAGGCCCAGGAAAGTTTCAAGGAAGGTATAATGAACCACTCTATAACTATGTTTATTAGCTTTTAAGCTTTGGTTGAATTTTGAATGTTTGGTGTGTGTGTGCGATTGTATGTATAGACAGACATTTTCTAAGAGAGTTGAAAGACTTCATTAATAAAACCTGCCACCATCACTGTACCCTCTTGATTTTCTCAGTTCCTAGTTCTGTCCCGCTCACTCACCTGCTTTTGCCACAGTTATTTCTTGGGGTCTTAGAACCAACGTCACTCCTTCAACTTTGCAATAGTTTTTCAGGAATGACCAATGAATGTCTGGAGGTGCCCATTCACAATGTTAGTGGGGGTTCCACATTAAGACTGGGTTGTCAGAGCCTACCATTAAATATAAACTCCAAACTGTAATTTTAATAGTTTAGTTGCTAGTTTAGAATGTGTATGAATTTAGGCTTTCAGCACTGTGACTGACTCACCATTGTGTCAGGGTGTGCACCCAAGACAGGCACAGATGGAATACATGGGCATGAGAGTCAGGGCATCAGTGGGAGTTGGTCGGCTCTGTGACTCTCTACTCTGTTCAGTTCTGTTCTACGCTGTGACATGAAGAGGATGTTTTAGCCTGGAGCTGTCAGCACTGTATAAACATGAGCAGGAGGAAAGTTCATGACGACACTATGGGACTCTGGCTTCTGTCCCCATTGTCTCTGCATCCTGAGATTCAGTTTGCTCATCTTGATCTTCTCATGCATCCCCAGCTTTCCTTTCAACCGTCTCTAATGCACACAACAACTATACCTAAGCACACTCGGCACACATACACAGTGACGCTACCCAAACACACCCTCGGCACACATACACAGTGACTGTGCCCAAATACCCTCGGCACACATACACAGTGACTGTGCCCAAGCACCCTCGGTACACACACCTTTTCGCCAGTCACGGATGCTGTCCCCAGGTAAGTACTTTCTCCTCCACCAGCTGCTTCCTGTTGTTTCCAGATCAGACTGAAATGCAGGTTAAGTGGGGAGAGAGACCCGTGGGTCAAGCACGTGACTCTTGGTTTCTTTTTTCTGCTCTATTATTGGCTCTGCTTGTTCTTTGAGTCCCTTTCACTGGTCTCAGCTTCACAGTGACGATCGCGGCAAGAGCAAAGGTATCCCTTGAAGTATTTTTGGCTCAGCTATGTGCTTATTTGGAACGGGACCCAAAGCCTTCCTTCATCCCATTCTTACAGAACTAAGCTTCTGTAAGGAAGCTGTCCAGCAAGAGGAATGAAAAAGGATACCTCCGTTCTGACCTGTCGGCATCATGCCCTTGGTTTGCTGTGTTTCATTTTGTTTTGCTTCTGGATTATGCCTGGTTGGGGGAGAGGAATGTATCTAGCCCTTTGGAATGTCCCACTTTGGGTTTGCTCAGAAATTGCATACGTTAAAGAACTGTTACACTCTTTTAAAAGGGTCGAGTGGTCTCTGTAGATGATTCTCCCCTACATTTGATGAGTAAGGGGCATATCTTAGAAGTGTGAACTGAGGACTTAATTCTAACCATTCTGACAACTAGATGAACTTGAGGAAATATTATCTAAGCCTTAATTTTCGTAGTTGTGAACAGGGAGCACTGTGTTCTTCCTTCCTAGGTCATGTTCATATGGACCCTGTGGTAAGCTAAAAACTTTCCTTTCCTCACTGTTGGGACTGTCTGAGTCCTGGATCCAGCTGCTTTTCCCCATTAGTGATTTGAGCTTCTGAGAGCGCGGTCAAAGTTGTTTACCAAACCTGCTTCCTGAGCACGCATTGCCCTGGCCTTGATCAAGGATCAGGCGATGAGGTCTTCACTTGTTGACCCACCTGGCTGTGTTAGGTATAAAACCTCTGTGGTGTTGTTCAATAAAGGGCTTCTTCTACCCGCAGCTAGAGGGGTGGATGCGTGTTCAATCCTGATGTCCTTCGCTCCGTTTCGGTTCCAGGCCGTGCAGGAACTGTGTGATTATAAATAATAAACTGTGTTGTCATGGTGTACACTGCCACTTAGGTATCATCAGGGGGAGTCACCTGGTGCATTCTGTCTGATACCCCGGATTCCCCACAGAGCTGAAGTTGCAGCCCCTTTCCTGCTGTGACACCCAGTTGGAGCAGTCCTTCAACAAAACCATGTGTGTCTCGGCCTTTTTTAGAGAGTTGGAGAAGGAGCTTGGTGGTTTTCACTCTCTTGCTCTCCTGTGCTCTCTTAGTTGGGCCTTGTGGAGGTCATTCAAGTCGGGAAGGGAGGCAGAAAGATCCAGGGGGAGGGTTGACATTCCTTCATACTTTAGGGTACCACCCTCCTGATCTCTCTTTCCCCAGTGTAAATTGCCCCCTGGGACTTGAGAATCTCACCAGTGCCTTGTGTTTCAAGTCTTCCCCTAGTTCCCAGAATGGACCTGACCAGCGTGCGTCATCCAATATTTAATTAAAACTCGCTTCAGATTTGGCTCGAAACGGCGGTAGTGGTCGTACCCTCACCTGGTGGGATTAGCACATCCTTTCCCTTTAGCTAGGCAATGCCACGTACAGTGTTCATGTTAGCTGGGGTCTGCAACACTGGCCACTCCAAAAGCATTTGTATATAGGCTTGTTGCCCCAAAAACAATGGAGTTAGGAGGAGGACAACTTTGGGGCCATGCCATGCTCAGGTCTTTGGGATAACGTGAGGAGTCAGAGGTTACTCAAGACCATCTCAGCCAGGCTGAGGTCTGATGGGGGCCTCTCAGTACAGAATCTGTACAGGCTGAACCTGGGAACGGACACCGTGCCTTTGTCCGACCCAAGCATCCTTGCACAAAGGAAGTGTGGCATAGACTGTACTCGTGAGCAGAGGAGACGGCCCTGATCCGCGGCCATGCTCCCACTTGCCCGCTAACAATTAGTTACACTGTCTCTGTTTACCATAAAATGGGGTAACAGTAGTACTTACTCCACACAATTTTGTGAAGGGAAAGTTTGAGAAATGGTTGGTGGATAGTCAGAGCTCCCCCCCCACCCTCCCCTGCACATTAGCCCTGCTGACCTGCTGGCATGGATGCAGAACTGTGTTTTTCTCTCTGCTTCCATGGCTGTACTGTAAGGTCTCTGCTCTTTCAGGCAAACATATCCAATACCACGAGCCAAAAGTGTTAGAGCAGAGTTCTCAATTAGCGAGGAAGAGATTTCCTGATTTTGAGTTTTCACCATGAAAGGAAAACAAAAAATCAGGGCTGGAGATACAGCTTTCTGGAGCATACCGAGAGGCACAGGAAACAGAATCACCCACAGCCCTTACATCAACACGGTCACTGTTAACACTCTGACGTCTCTACGTTCAGGCATATATTTGGTGGATTCAGCATGACGGCAGTCACACTGCAGATGGGATTTTATGTCCTGCCTTTAACTTCAGATTGTATCATAGACACCATTGTCAAAGCCTACAGGCAAAGCCTTCAGCTGAGGGTGCCATAGTTTATTTAACCAATGCTGTGCTGTGGTTAGACATGTATATCAATTCCTATTCTATGATATAAATGGTGTCGCTATACAATGAGCAATGCTTGGGGCAATCAGCACTTGCCTTGATGTCCAGAGCCCAGCTGAGAAGGCAAGGGCTCTTCTGTTTTATTAACAAGAACTGAGCTGAAACAATAATAGTCCGGGGTTCTAGCACCATAAAAATGGGAGACTACCCCAATCTTTCCCCTTCAAAAGTGCTAGAGTCTGACTCCTTATGGGTGGTTCTGTCCCATGTCCACATGTCCACAAGATCCAGGGCATTTCTAAATGCAGACTGAAGAACAAAGACTGTTTTGGAAAGTTCCTGAACAATTATCTGGGAATGTCTCTTTCATCACCAGGTCAGTGACCATCAAAGAGGGCTCAGATATCAGAAATCACCTGCTCATTTCATCTTTTCTTGGGGTTTCTTAAGCTTCTGCCGGGAACCAGTGCTGTGGGGATGGCCCTAAAAATTAGCCTGTCTTCCCAGATGTGCAGAAGGGCAGGGAACCCACAGATAGTGAGAGAGAAGCTGCGATCCAGGGCAAGCCTGAGGGAGCACTGAGGAGCAGCTTCTAATTCTCACTGCAGGTAACTGAAGGCCTCATGGAAGGAACTGGCCTTTGAGTCAAGACCCAAACAATGAGGAAGTGGTTAGGAGGATAGGTAAGCCAGAAAGGTTTTTAAGATGTCAAAAGCACCATCATGGAATATTTAAACACACACACACGCACACACACACAGACACACACACAGATACATGCACACATGCACACACAGACACACACAGCACAGCCCATGAGGAAAGTAATAAACTGATGTGATTAGCAAGCTGGAGCCTGAAGTCCCCGAAGCTCCTATTTTTTTGCTCAGTAATCCTTCACTCATACCTGCCTGACTGGAAGATACAAAAGCCCATGGGGCAAGCATTCCTGTCCTCTGGTAATTATCCAACTGACAGAGCACAGAGACCCACGGCCCCAGATAAGCCTTTTAGCAGCTAACTGAATGAAGAAACCACCCGTGGTACACAAACACATGCTGAAGTTCGGATCTTCTCCTGTTCACGGAACCCGTTCTCCCAGTTGTCCTGGGCAGGCCATGTGGACCAGGCAGGTTCCACAGGAATTGAAATCATTGCATGCTGGGGGTGAGCTACAGATGAGGACCTGGGTCTGTCATGTCAGCCCTCAGTCCTTGTTGCCCAGGTGGCAGATCGCTGCACACTGGGACGTAGTCCGGGCCTTTAGAGGGACAGACCTTACAGAGTTCCCGCCCTGCGGAACTCCCGTCTGCTCTCTGTGGGCAACAGTTCTCGATCCACACTGGAATGCTCCAGCCCTGCACCTTCTTCACAGCCCCGCCAGACTAGGGGCTGCACGTATCCCCCTGGCCTGAGCACTACAACTGTTGAGTTAACCTGGAAGCGAGTCATAGACAAGGTTGAGAAAGGTCTATCAGTTAGAGAATGTGTTTGGGAGTTTATTTCTCCTGCAATGAAAGGCATTCGTCAGCAGTTACATTGCTGTAATCACGGTACTGGATTTGAGGCAGGAAAGTCATGAAGGGGTAAGGTAGGGGCAGGGGCAGGGTAGGGGCAGGGGCAGGGTAGGGGGAGACCAGGGCAGGTCAGGGTAGGGGCAGGATAGGAGCAGGGCAGGATAGGGGGAGACCAGGGCAGGGCAGGATAGGGGCAGGGCAGGGGAGGTTGACTGATTCTAGAAACAGCTGTCCAAGTGGGCAAGAAGTGGCATGCACCAGCTCAGTAGAAAACGGGGTCCTTGTCCTTCAACCCAACAGTATTTACCACGTGACATCTGCTCTCTGCGATTTCATGGTCCGTGTTGTCCACTAAGTGCTTTGGTGGAGACAGAGACACACTCTGTCTTCTCAGGACACACACATTCTGTCCACCTTACTCTTGTTCACCTTATCTGCTCTAAAGGGAAAAGGGAAACATTCTTTTGACTGCTACATTGTGCCTTTAAATAAAATCCCGATTTTGTTTCTAAGGCAGGAAAGGGAGTGGGGTATGCCCCCAGCAAGAGCTACCCAGTTGCTCTCCTTTAAGTCCAGCGACTTGCTACATGTTGTCCAGTCATGTAACATCATGTAGCAACTGGAATGCCATCTTGGTCTTGAGACAGAGGTGAAGATTAAAACCAACACACTGTTAACACACTGTTTCTCTCGCTGTTTGCTTATCCCTCCGTTCCCAATTAGGGGGAGAAATTCCTTCAGGGTTCATAAGTGCACACCACCACACACATTTCTGAAGTCATCGGGGAGCGTGTCAATCCAGACACATGGGAGCTTGGCCTTGCCTCAGTGCCCTGGTGATGAGATCAATTAAGAAAACGGATGGGATGATGCAGAGCAGAAAATCACCTCTGTTTTAACACCCCAGGAAGAGATGAGAGTGTCGACAGTGCCGTTCTGGATGAAAGCTGTCGCGGCCCCCCTTGTCCAGCAAGGATGACGCGGCCACCGGAGCTCTTCTCACTGCAGTTTTATTCAGGACCTTTTGACAATTGTAAAATCTCTCTCTCTCTCCTTTCCTCTCTCCTCAGGCAAAACCTCCCAGCCCTTAAGTAGGCATGGGCAACCAACCCCAGATTGCCAGGTGGGCACTGCCCATAGGTCCATGCATACGCAAGCAGCTGACAGTCATTGCGTGATAATAGCATAAGTCAGGCTTTAGCCATAGGAGTTGATTATCACAGAGAGCACTCGCTTTCGGGATCGCGGAGGGCGGGAGCCAGCACCATCAGGTGCGACTCCACGCAGCTCTCTACACATAGCCATCAGGTGTGACTCCACACGGCTCTCTACAGAAAGCCAGCGGAGGGGCTTCGTCCTGAGACATCAGCTAGCTCCCGTGGGCCAGTAGCATCCTAACTTAGTCCCAAGAGAGGCCTACCTTCCAATGACGTGCTCCTGTTTTCTTTGTTTTTTTAAAACCCAGTTTAGGTGCTGAGGAGATGGCTCAGTGTGTGAAACTGTTTACTATACAAGCCTGAGGACCCGAGTTCAAATATCCAGCATCCATGTAAAAAAAACCAGGCATGACTGCACATGCCTATAATCCGGCATGGGGCAGAGACAGGTGGCTCCCAGGAGCTTGCTGACTACCTAGGCAAAATGGTGGCCTTCCAACTCAGGGGCCGGCTTCATCTCAGGCAACAAGATGAGAGCAATAGAGGAGAAGGAGGAAAAGAACCGATGTCCTGCTCTGGGCTCCACATGGAGAGCATGTTTGTACCTCAACTCTCTCTCTCTCTCTCTCTCTCTCTCTCTCTCTCTCTCTCTCTCACACACACACACACACACACACACAGAGTCCCATACACCTTTACCCCACACGTGCCTACGCACGTTCCTCTGTTATCAGTGTCCTTCAGCAGTACACTTGTCCTAACCCATGAATGTCTCCTTGCTGTCACTCTCAGAAGCCACAGCTCACATCTGGGTTCAGTCTCGGTGTTGTGTTCTATGGGTCTGGTCACATGTAAAATGACCAGGACTGTTGGGGATCATAGAGTATTTCACTCCCCCGATGGCAGCTTTCGCTCCACCCCTCATACCCACACATGCTTGCAAACATGCATTTCTTGTCTCCACATTTCAGGCTTTGCCAGAATGTCACACAGCCGGACTCCTATGGGGCACAGCCTTTTCTGGTCACCCTCCTTGAGGGATTACCATGCATTTAGATCTCCACATCTCTTCATCACTAGCTTAACACGTCTTAGCATGAAATAATGATCCAGTACTGGTTTGGGTATGCCTCAGTTTACTTAGACTGTCACAAAGGGCATCTTGGTGGCAATTATTAATAAAGTTACCATAAATACTCACACACAAGGGTTTTTATTTTTGTGAACGTACATTTTAGACTCACTTGAGTAAATATGTTGAGAACCACTATGGCTGGGTTATATGGTAAGATAATTTTTAGTTTTAGGAAAAACAGTCAAACTGTCTTCCAAAGTGTCTGCATTGTTTTGTGCTCCTGCTGGCAGTGAGTGAGACTTTCTTTTGTCCCACATCTATAGAAAATGTTCTGGGTTTTCAGTTGGAGTTATATTGACTGGATCAAACAGGAAGAAGTGGTGTCTGGGACACACTGAACCTACACTCCCATAAGCACAGGACATCATCATTTATTTATTTATTTAACTCTTTGATTTTTTTCATCAGAGTTTTGTAGTTTCCCTCACATGGTATGTGTGTGTGTGTGTGTGCATGTGTGTATACAAAGCACATTTTATTTTATAAAAATATTTTATAAAATTCCTAGTCAATGGTTTTATTTCTAGGAGACTAATGCTTCAGTAGTATTGTATTTTTAATTTTAAATCCCACTTGTTTATTGCTGGTGTATAGAAAACTGGTTGAATTTTGTGCACGGACCGTGTACTGACAGCCTTCCTGCTGTAAAGCCTGCTTTTAAGTTCTGGCACGGCTGTTCTTCTTCTCTTAGATTCTGCACAAAGATAATCACGCCATCTGTGAATAACAACGAGGTCTATCTCAGTCAGTATACATTTCTTTATCTGGTCTTATTCCATAGCTAGGACTTCCAGTATGGTATTCAAAACATGTGCAGAGAAGGGACACCCATCTTGCTTCTGGTCTTAGTGGGAACTTCCCATTTTTAGGACACTGACCAAGTAAAGGAGGCTTCTCTGTCTTCCCAGTTTACTGGGTGTTTAGCTTCATCAGATACCTCTCTCTCTCTCTCTCTCTCTCTCTCTCTCTCTCTCTCTCTCTCTCTGTCTGTCTCTCTCTCTCTCATTTTTTTGTTTTGTTTTGTTTTTTGAGGCAGAGTTTTTCTTTGTAGCCCTGGCTATCCTGTAATTCACTCTGTAGATCATGCTAGCATCAAACTCACAGAGATCCGCCTGCCTCTGTCTCCCAAGTGCTGGGATTAAAGGCATGTGCCACCACCACCTGGCTTGTTTTCATTTCTTAATAAGATTGTATAATTGTCTTTGCCTGTTTCTGGTTTATGCAATTGATTTTCCAATATGGAGTCAGGTTTGTGTATTTAAAATGCGCCCCACTTGGTCAGAGCATATATTTTTTTAGACAATGATGTCAACTTATATTTTGTTGAGACTTATGGCATTTATGTTCATGAGAGATAGTTTTCTGTATCTTTTTGTAATATTTTAAATGGCTTTGGTATTATGGTGATGTTGTAGAATATTAGTTTAAGATGTGTTACGTTTGTTTATGCTGTGGAACATTTAATGATGCAAAGATGTATTACATTCTTTTATGTTGCATTTGTTTAGCTCTGTGAAGCTGTGTTACTTTGCCTGTCTAAAACACCTGATTGGTCTAATAAAGAGCCGAATGGCCAATAGCTAGGCAGGAGAAGGGATAAGCAGGGCTGGCAGGCAGCGAGAACAAATAGAAGAGGTCTGGGGGAGAAAAGATAGACAAGGACAAAACAAGACAAGGAAGTAGAGAAGACATCAGGGTCTAGCAACGCAGCTACACAGCAAGTCAAGGAGGAAGAACTAAAGAAAGGTGTATAGAGTAGAGGAAGATAAAAGCCCACAGGCAAAAGGTAGAAGGAATAAGTTAAGAAAAGCAGACTAGAAATAAGCCAAGCTAAGGCAGGGCATTCATTAGGAATAATAAAACTCTGTGTATATTTATTCAGGAGCTGGGGGCGGGCCCCCAAAAGAGTAAAGAGTGAAAACAACCACGTGGTAATAACATCACATAGAATAAGTTTGGATGTATTCCCTCAGTTGTTATCTCCTGAAAGATACTGGCATAAACAGAGATTTAGGATCATTTGGCAGAATCCTCTAATAAACCTGTCTTGACCTGGTCTTTTTTATTTTGGAAAATTATTGTCAGTCCTATCTTTTTTAGTAGATGTAATTCTACTCAGAATGCCCGTTTCTTCTTCTGTGAGTTTGGGAGATCGTACCTTATGATCTTTTTAATGTCCATGGCATCTTTAGAGAGAGCACCTCTTAGACTAATGATTTCTGATGATAATACTGCATTTGTTCATGAGGCTAATGATTTTATAGATCTTTGTTCAATAAACAAGCTTTGGATTTCATTAATAATCTCTATTGATTTCTAGTTTGCAATTTCATTTGGTGTTATAGGTTGGTCTCTATTTTATTGATTTTAAAGATTTATTTTTATGATTTTAAATTTGTGTGTGTGTGTGTGTGTGTGTGTGTGCACTCACATGCACTCACACATACAGGAGTCTGTAGAAGCCAGAAGTGTTGAATGCTCCTGAAATTAGTTAATGACGATTGTGAAGTCACCTGCTGCAGTAAGCTCTCTTAACTGCCGAGCCATCATCTCTCTAGCACCCCTGTCTGTCTGTCTGTCTGTCTGTCTGTATGTATGTATGTATTCTGTTTGCTCTTGAGACAAGGTTTTGCTGTATAGTCCAGGTGGGCTGGAATTTAAGATCCCACTCCCTCAGCTTCCAGAATGCTGGAATTACAGACATGCGTCACTGTGTCTGGTCTTTCATGATTCGAATATCTTATGATTACATCGTCTTTCTTTGAATAGCAGGTATGTTACCCTTAAAAAATAAATTTAGCGGTTGCCCTAAAGCTTATAATATATGAAGCTTATAATGTCTAATTCGAGTTCACTTTGAAATGATTCTATATTACCTCACATCTAGCGTTCCGTATTCAATGAAGACATTTGAATTCCTCCCCTGTCCCTTATGCCTCTGTTTTACTCATTTCCCTTATCCGTAAGCACACAGAAGGACTCTTTCTCTCTAAATATACATTTATAGATCTACATATGTAGATAAGGATACATGTAGACACTCTTCTGTGTTGTAGTAAGAGTGGCGGGGCTGCATCCCGCCACCCCGTTAGCTTTACCCGGAAACTGTATTCTTTTAAACACTGCCTGGCCCATTAGTTTTAGTCTCTTATTGGCTAGCTCTTACATATTGATCTAACCCATTTTTAATATTTTGTGTAGCACCACGAGCTGACTTACCAAGAAAGATCTTAACCTGCGTCTGTCTGGAGTGAGAGAATCATGGCGACTCCTTGACTCAGCTTCTTTTTTCCAGCATTCTGTTCTGTTTACTCCACCCACCTAAGGGTTGGCCTATCAAATGGGCCTAGGCAGTTTTTTTTATTAATTAACCAATAAAAACAACAGATTAATACAAGACCCACCTCCATCACTTCTGCTCTTATTACTTTGAACATTTATGGTTTTTTTATTTTTTTCAGTTACTCCTCCTTCTTTGGTGTTTTTTCTTTCTTTCTGCACATTGCATTTCTGACCTGCATCGTTCACTTCCACTTTGTGGACTTCTTTTCATGTTTTGTGAAATGCAGACACAGGCAACAGACCCCATAAGTTTTCTAGGTCTGAGAATGTTTTTTTCCCCACTCTTCAGAGATAATTTCATTTAATGCTTTCTCCTTTTAAAACGTCAAGACCTTCAGCCTACTGTCTTCTTGCTTGCTCAGTGATGTTTTTATCATAGCCTCTGTATTGGTAAAAAGGCTTGCATTCTTCCCTTCCAGACTATGTCAGTATTTTTCTGTGTCTTTGATTTCTTTTGTTGCCCAGCACATAGGATTGTTTGTTTCGGTCTGTTCTTCTCCCCACCCCCATTTACCTGTTTTGTATTCTCTGAGCTTCCTGGAAAGTCTGCCGTTGTTGCTTTAGCCATCTCTCTTGCCTCCCTCCTGTCTTCTATTGTTCTGCTACCCCAACATCTTGTTAAGGCTTGTAGAGTTGACTCCTGGCTCTTGAAGACTCTTCCCAGCTGTGTTTACAAATTCTAAAAGCCCATCGCGGATCTTTGCCTCTGCTGTAGTATCATTTCCGGGTTTTGTGGGCCGGCAAGGCTGCGACCACAATTACTGATTTTCTGCATATATTCTCACTGGGTGCCTGTTTCATGGGGAGAGCACCTAGCTAGTCACATACTTGCTTCCAGTCCCCTGCCTGATAACTCTGAGATCTCTGCTGCAGCTCCTTCTGATACATGCTCTGCCTCTGCACACTGCTTTTGTCTTCAGTATGCCTTGTGCTTTTTCTTTTGCTCTCTAGACACAATATACTGGGTAGAGTTTGTGCATAGGCTTGGCTTTTGGGGGTGTGGAAGTGAGGAGTCAGGGAAGGGGAGTCCCCTGTAGTTCTAAGGCCTCCGTCTTAGGGCACCTAGGCCCTTGCATTGAGAATGTCACAGTGTTCCTCCGTCTTTTAGGTCTTCTTTTAGAACAAATGTTCCCTCGTCACGTGTGGAAGGCTATATCTGTCTTGAGCTGCATATTTTCCTGTACCCGTGCCAATGTTCTGAGAAAGCACCAGCATGTCCTCTATAGCTAGTTTCTCTTTCTGGTGGACATTGTTAAAGAACAGAATGAGCTGGTGCATTTAAGAAATGGCTCCCTCCAGAGGCTGAGTTCAGCAAGTGCAGGGTCAGCAAGGCTCTGCACCTGGTTCTCCGCGTTTCTATTATAGCTTGCAGCTTAATGTTTTTATGGGACTCCTGAGTGTGTGACCGAGCAGTCTCTGATTCTTGCACCTGCTCTTGGGGTTCCATTCCTTCTGTTGGTTTGCCTTGTCCAACTTCGACGTGATGGTTTTGTTTAGTGTTTGGTTATGTTTGGTCATTATCTCTCAGAAGCCTGTTCAGATCTGAAGGGGAGGCCGGTTGGGACTGGAGGGAGTAGAGGGAGGGGAACCATAGTCAGGATGTATTACATGAGAAAAGAATCTCTTTTCAAGAAAACAAAAAAAGAAAAAATGGCCCCCTTTTCCTCCCTCTACATTTAAGTACAAGGGAAGCACGCACGCTCGTGTGTGTGTGTGTGTGTGTGTGTGTCTATGGTTCTACTGTGGAAACCTACTCAAACTCCTGGACTTAAAAGTCACAAAAGCATCAGAGCCACTTAGGACAAGGTCACCTGGGAGTATCAGCTCCCACATATGTGCCCATCCATCTTAACTCATCAGTTAAGCTCAGGTTTCCCTGCATCAGCACCAGGTCCTGTAGAGGCAATTGTTTCTTGTGTTGTAATTTCTGGTGTTTTCCAGCTGTCTTCCGGTGCAGGTACAGGAGTTTGCCCTGCGACTTTGTTTATTTCACTGCTCTAAGAATTGCTGAATTTTCAGCCTGTTCAGTTTTTTACTTTAAAACTCCACATTTGCCCAGAACTTAAGTATATCCTTATATTTTGAGCATGATCTACTCAGGGTGGAGCAGTCCGGCCATCTGGTATACCCCGGGCAGAGCAGTCAGGCCATCTGTGCCAATCCATCCTCGCCAGCATTGTCTTCCACTTTGGGGATTTCTGTGGGGAAGATGAATCGTTTGGAGATTCATAACCATCCTGGCCCCATATTTCTTGGGCAACCCCTCTGCCTTTAATTTTGATTCTGTGGAGGGCTGTTAAGAAATCTGCCTCTTCTGAGGCCATTTACCATGGATCCTTCCCTGCCAATTGTTAGATTGATAGACCATTTCTTATTCAGACATTAGTGGTTTTGAATGGCTGAACATATTCAGGACTTTGGTTGGTTATTTGTATTGTGTGGAAACTATAGAAATGATCTCCAAAGGAGGTCAAGTGATGATATGCAGACACTGAATGTGTGCTTGAGTCTTAGGGGTGATGTGAAGACTACAGATGTCTCCATGACCAACTCCCAAAGTCAGCCCCTCTTGGCTTAGCACACTGCCTGTTTCATTTGGGTTCTGGACTGTTCCTGAATTATGGAAAACCAAATTTGGTTCAATTATAGCAGAACCAGTTCCTTGCCATCCCACCTGTGAACCTACTGTTTGATAACAGATACCACGCACTATGCGGTACTTTGTCAGGTAATTTCTTATCCTCACTCTGTTTCCTTCACATGTTACTTCTTTAACTCACTGAACACTTATTATACTGAGTGTTCATTATACCCCAGTCATTGGTGAAGATGCTGGGGACTGAACAGTGAACCAGAGAGCAATATTTAGGAAGCCATTTGGTCCTTCTTTCTAGAGCTTCTCAACTTGGATCTGGGATGCAAGAGGAGGATGCTCCACCAGGAGTCTGTCAACCACTGGTTGAGTTTCTCTGCTCATCTCATTGTTTGGTCTCTCCCATAATTCTATCCCTGCAGCAAATCTGTTTTTCGTGATCTGTCCTAGATGTCTGTCTGTCCCCTTGTCTCTGCAGCTTTCATTTGCTCCTTTGCTTCCCCTGCCAGTCAGCTTTGCTCTTCACCGTGCGCTCTTCTCTGCATGAGGACCTTTCCCCTAACTCACAGTGTGCTCTGTCCCATGCTTCCCTTCCTTCCCAGCTTTATTAGAGAAAAACCCACTTGTCACGTCCCTTAGCAGACCAGTGTGTCCGGTAGGAAGACAGAGAGTTTCCGTTTATCACCCTTTTGTAGGCTCTCCTCACTTCACCATCTTGCTTTGATTTAATCTTTCTGAATATCCCTATGAAAATAACTATTTCTTCTTGGTCTCGTGTTCCCTCTGATGGAAGCAGCCTGTCTTTGGTTTCCAGCCCTGGATCCCAGACCGTTCCCACTCCACTTAACTTCATTTCTCTGCATCTTAGCTCTACAAAAATGTTGAAAATAAAGTAATTCTGTTTCTTTGAGTATTTCCCCTGCACCCAGATAGAGTCACCAAAGATGAAAATTCTGAACAAATTCAGCTCCACAGACTTAATAAGAAATCAACTCTCCAAGTGTATCCCGTGTCTCATTATTCCTTTCTGCTGGAAGTGGGCGGAAGGGATGAACCAAACTCTCACTGCTATCACTCAGCTCTGGGTCCTTTGAAGGAGATTTTGATTGCTGAATCATCTGGGTGCAGGACAGAGATAAATGGGGACACAGCTGACAGTCTCAATACAAAAGTTTACCTCTTAGTGGATCAAAATTCAGGAAGAAGTCAGTGTGGTTGGCAGACAATTCAAGGGCTTGTTTTGACTTTAAAAATATTTCCAACTCAAAATGTCACTTGTCTCTCTCTCTGTGTAAGGGTAATTTCCCTACTTGAGTGTTGGGAGACTGTGTGTGTGTGTGTGTGCGTGCATTTGTGCATGTGTGTGCATGTATGTATGGGTGTGTGTCCATCTGTGTGCATGTGTGCACATGTGTATGTGTACATGCATGTGTGTTTGTGTTTGAGTGTGTGTATAAGTGTGTGCATGTGTACAACAACTGCATTAGTACTCACTTTTCTTTCCCCACATTGTTCATGTCTGTGTACAGGAAATTCCTCTGGAAGAATGAGAAAGTGCTTTCTCCCACAGTGTGGGAGACCTTCTCCAGCAGGAGTCAGGGAGTGCAGGCGCTGCTGTCTGCGGGTGCGACCCCACCTTGACTGTTGATAACAGTGAGGGACTCGCTGGGCATCCTGATTCACTTTAGTAGACAATGACAGCCTCATTTGTTAACTGTGTATTTACATTTGTTTTTTACACAAATTATTTCTGATCCTTTTGATAATTTTGCCATGCAGATGATGATACTTGGATTCTGGACCTGAATTTTAAATACCCTAGCTCTCCATTGCTCTGATTAACCAAGTCAAAAGAATAAGTGATTGTTTTCACAAGCTATTCTCTTTCCAATAAATACTTTCCAGACTTAAGAGGGATTACTATTCTAATCTAATGCAAAATCCTTCCAGGCAGGTATACGGTTTTAGCTCCAAGCCATGAGCAGCATTAGTTATCCCTTATTTCTTCTCTAAGACATTGGATGTGGGTGGGTGAAGTGGTTCAGTGGGTAAATAAGTTTGCTGTTGAGCTTGGGTTTGCTCCCGGGCACCTGCATGGTGGGAGGAGAGACCTGACTCCCAAGAGGTAAACACTGTCACTATAAAAGAAGAACAAAAAGAGATCAAGGTCAATTACTCTTATTCTTGAGAATACCTTATTTTTCAGGCTGCGATTGTGTGAATGAGTGGCAGGGATTACAGAATGAACCAGCTAACTAGGGGCTGATCTGCATTAGATGCTGCCGTTGCTCTAACTAGTGTGGGTGCTCCACAAGCTTCAGTGGGTGCCCCACAAGCTTCAGGGGGTGCCCCACAAACTTCAGTGGGTGCTCCACAAGCTTCAGAGGGTGCTCCACAAGCTTCAGTGGGTGCCCCACAAGCTTCAGGGGGTGCCCCACAAGCTTCAGGGGGTGCCCCACAAGCTTCAGGGGGTGCCCCACAAGCTTCAGGGGGTGCCCCACAAGCTTCAGGGGGTGCCCTACAAGCTTCAGTGGGTGCCCCACAAGCTTCAGGGGGTGCCCCACAAGCTTCAGAGGGTGCTCCACAAGCTTCAGTGGGTGCCCCACAAGCTTCAGGGGGTGCTCTACAAGCTTCAGAGGGTGCTCCACAAGCTTCAGTGGGTGCCCCACAAGCTTCAGGGGGTGCTCTACAAGCTTCAGAGGGTGCTCCACAAGCTTCAGTGGTTGGCTGATGTTCCCAGGTGTGGAGTCCAGGGTGCCAGAGCAGTTTTCTAAATTCTCAGCCCCCTCCCCCCCCGGATTTCAACCCTCCGAGCTCAGGCTGCACCTGAGGCTACCCCCCTTTGCTCTTGCTGCCCCAGCTACCCCGGTTTGTCTCCCTGTTTATTGGAAGAGTGTGGGCTTCTTTGCTAGCCTGTCCAGAATCAACCTTGGCCACGGAGTTTTGGTCTGAATCTTGGGATCACGGTTCTCAGCCTACTTGCCTCCTTCCCAGTAATAAAAGACCTGTGCTTTGGACCAGTAGAGAATTCTGGGTAAAGAGGATCTCCTGACTCTTCCTTAAGGACCTAAAACTTTTTTTTCACCTCTTTCAACAGTGTTGGCTTATTGCCTTTCTGGGTATGATTTTTTATACCCCCTTCTCTAAATCTGATTTATTTTAATTGCTTATCTAAATCGATATTCTTTTGTCTTATTCCAAAGGCCAGGTTTTCTATTTTATCTGGGTAGCCTAGGATTTTTGCCTTGCAGGAGACAGCTCTGGGGGAAAAGGCAGGAGATCGCGCTGGCCCCCTGACACAATTGACCACCCCTGCAGGTCTATGCAGCAAAGGGCAGGTCTGGTCTCACACCTGTTCCCAGGTTTTTCTCTCATGATCATGAAGTGGGGGTCAATAGGTAGGAGTTTAGCTTAATGCACACTCTACTTCTGGGCAAAGGTAGGAAGGACGCAGAATCCAGTCTACTGGTCTGCCTGAGATCCTGTCTCAAGCAACCCGAACTCTATGTGCAATAACAGTTAATGCTCCACACTTTATGAAAAATCCAGCTGATACACAGCCAGGAGGGGCATAAGAGAGAAGCTTTGTCTAAACAAAAAGTGCCTGAAATCACAGTGCCTGCATCTAAGAGATGAACTGGGTCACCACAAAGTAGTTTGCCTCACAACTTCTTAGTTTTTCCAAGAAATGATTTACGAGGTTAATGTCTTTTGCGACAGCTAGTTTTTCGAAAGAATGACTCTGGGCTCCCTTTTAAAATGGAAAGGGTGTGATTCATTGGTACTTGTGAAGTTAAGTACACTTCTCTCTTACTGACACAATGGCTGAAAGCCACGTATTGTGGAGACCCATTGCTGGTTGACAGTTGAAGTGAAAATATTGTCTTCAAAATGAGTTTGTTGATAGCTGTTCAATACCCCAAATGAATATTTAGATTAGCCACCTGTGGGCTGTCATGTCAGAGCTTCGGGAGTATTCCCCTCCCTGACACAATATTTTCTAATTACTTGGTCCCATTTTATTCTCTTCTATCCAATCAAATGTGTTAAGGGAGGATTGGGTTGACCTGTACGGAGTTTTCTTGGGCACACAATTTATACAGGAATGCTGGAAAAGCTAATCCCTGTCTGAGAATGCCTGGGCAGACCCGCCAGTCATTTTCTTTATCTCTTTATTCATACAAAAATGTCCCCAAACAAGGAGGAGCCCTCAACCTGGAGACTGTGCTGTGACATGCTTTCTGAGAGCTATCAGGAGCACATTCTCAGAGCACACTACTTAGCTGTCACAGAATCACTAAAGCCAATCTTAGAATTGCTGCCTGGTGCCACATGTTCTTTCCAGGTCCCTGGAGGTATTCTGAAGGCCAGACTCACAGCAAGTCTAGGTGAGAACATGAACTAATGTGACACGGGAAATCAAAGCGCCAAGACAATTTTAAATGGTGTGAAGCACAGACAGAATTATCGTCTGGATTGGCCTCGAGATATTAGCTCACTTAATCCGTCCGCAGGGGGAGGCGACTGCAGAAGTGTAAGATATGAGAAGGAAAATGCCCATGCGTCCATTCTCTCTCTGAGATTCTGTTTCCACAGTGACAAGTGACGATGGAGTTAGTAGCTCCCTTCCAAAATAGATGAATGAGTTACTTACTACAGGTGAGCTTACTGAGGAGGCAAACATGGAATATCCGTGCTTTTAATTGCGTACACAGCATTGTAGTGTAGCCCTTCCACATATGAAGAGTTTACGTCCTAAAAGGTTATTTGTATGGCTTTTTATTTAAGACCAAATCTTACTGCATGGCCCAAGCTGGACTTGAACTCATAATCCTTCTGACTCAGCCTGCCCGGTTCTAGGATTATAGGCATGCACGCCACACCCAGCTGCCATTTCTGTCCTTTTAAAGGCATAACTCTTCCTCTTCTTTAAAAGTTTATTTGTTTATGTATTTATGTAGGGGGCTGGAAACATGAGTGTGCCAACAAAGGCCAGAGGCACTGAATCCCTCTGGGTCTGCAGCTACAGGTGGTTGTGAGGCATCCAACATGGGTCCTGGGAACCAAACTTGTTTCCTCTGCAAGAGCAGTACATGCTCTTAACTGTTGAGCCATATTCTCAGCCCCTAGTTTACATTTCTTAGAAATCACCCCCAAATGACTAAGATTCACTTAAGTTACTGATGTCTGGACTCATTTTCATAGCTACAGGCAGCAGTGCTCCCAAGAAAGCTTTAAACTAGGAACACACTTCTTTGTCTTCTGCTGCATGCCTTCCTCACTGTGACTTCTGCTGTCTATAGCTCCTTGTTACTGGAGCCCAAAGCCTAGGCTCTGACAGTCCTAACAAGCTGGCCTTGGCCACTGGCCTTCAGTATGCCAATTTAAAAAGGCAATTAATAATGAGAAGCAGAAAAGGGAGATTTACTCCTTGTGACCACAATGGGAAGAAGAACAAAGAGCTTCAGTATCAGCGTCCCCAGCAGGGGTATTGGCACGACATTTTGGATTAAACAGAGGGCAAGAGGAATGACGGCTAAGCAGTCCTGGTATGGTCCTGACCAAACTGCCCTACTGTCTTGGAACCTGCCTCCTGACCTATGGTGGTCAGCACTTTGTAAAATCCCTTCCTGAGAGACAGGTTCTTCCCCAGGTGGGCGCCAGACCTTAACTCTTTCTCTTTCCAAGTACGAGACTCCCGAGGAAACCCCAAGTCCTTGGGAATTTCCAATTACTGTCTCTCCAGTCTGATGGCTGAAGAAAGAGACAAGGGCATCTCTTTGAATACCTTTACTCCTACAGGGATGGTGACACCTTCTCTCAACCGTTTGCTGCTCTGGTGTTCTGATGGCCTGAATGTGCAGCTCTCAGCCCTCGGAACTACCCTGGCTTCTATCTGATTTGTCATCCACAGGCTCTGTCTTACCTTCCCTCCTGAACTCCTGGCCTTTATCAGCACTAAAGAGGTTAGACCACGATCACTCATTGCTGCTAACCTTTAGCTGCGACCCCACAAGTTGCCCTTTTCATTTTTCCATTTCCACTCTTTGCTTCTAAATCATCACTCACTCTTTGGACTTAATTTCTCCCCAATTTTGCCACAGGCTCCTTCTAACATTTAGTATTGTCCCCTGACTTGCGAATTTGAAAAAAAATCTCTACTTTTTTCCCAATTCTAAGCATGTGCTTCTTTTTAGCAGTGTTTTAGCAGACATTCATTTTTATACTCTTCAAACTGACAATGCACTGATGCTCATGAAATATCCCAGGCTGTGTACAAATCCTGCTCTCATATCCCCGAGTAACCAGCAGTGTGTGGTTACTAACACTATCTGCCACAGTGGGCAGTGTGGGTCTCCTAAACTCTCTTTTGTTTGTACCTGTGACCATCTCTTTATAAGCAGAGGCATTTCTGTACTAAGAGGGAAACATAGAGGGAGACAAGAGATGGTCCCCGTGATCTTATACCGTGACTGGTAAGTAAAGACATAAATGAAGACCAGTCAGAGACCCCACCACCATCCTCTCTACACATGAAAGTGTTGCTGGAAGTCTTAGAGAGCCCCACATTGGGTGCCCTATAATAGGAAGGAAACTGGGGTGCCCCTTTGAGTTCTTAGTCATCTTAATAAATAATTTGGCCAGACTTTGAGAGAGAAGGACAATGGCATTCACGCTATGAATGCTGGCAGCAGATGGAGGGAGGGAGACGGAGGAAAGGAACATAGAAAGATGTGTCCTTTGAGCCAGGCTGGCATATTCAGAAGCAGATGTCAGCAAGCAGCAGCATGACTTAGCAGCAGGCGGGCTTAGCTGCATGGTGGCAGCTCTGTGAGTGAGTGCACAGAGGGCAGGGTTCCGGGAAGGAAACCTTATCTCATTAAGCAGATAATTATTCTTGCCATCTCTTTCACATGGCTTGAGGTGATCCAGCCGTCTTAAAGGGTTGTCTTTTGGCCATGTGATTAGCAGGCCCATCTGAATTGACTCTTAATGGAGGACACAGCCATATATAATGTTCTAATCTCTGTAGCAGTTCAGGAGGTCATGTCTTCAGCCACAACCAGAGGTAGATTCCATTAGGGAAGGTCCATCCTGGAAGATCTTTAAGGTGCCTGTTACATTGATCTCTTAATCGGGGGTGGAGGGACCCTCACATCATTTAGGGGATGGGCTGAAATTGGGAAATAGATATAATCCATCTCTATCACGGAGTTTGTTGTCGGAAGCCATCTGGACCCAAAATAACCATACAGAAACTGTATTATTTAAAACATTGCTTAGCCAGTCACTTAAGTGTATAGCTAGCTAGCTCTTATATCTTAAATCAACTCATTTCTATTAATCTGTGTATTGTCACATGTTTGTGGCCTACCAATAAGGTTCTGTCCAGTGTCTGGTTTCTGTCTCCTGCGGCAGCTACATGGCTTCTCTCTGACTCTACCTTCTTTCCTCCTTTATCTGCTTGGAATTCCTTCCTTGCTCTATTCTGCTAAGCCACTGGCTGAAACAGCTTTACTCATTAAATCAACGGTATTCACAGCATACAAAGAGGAATCCCACATCAGGAGTTTATGTCTTGATTGGATTCTCAATGACACCCACATAGAGAGCTCCGTGGGTCATGACCCCTTTGGGAGGGTTGCATTACCAGATAGATATGTGCATTATGATTCATGACACTGGAAAAATCACAGTTATGGAAGTAGCAATGAAAATAATTTTATGGTTGGGGTCATTACAGCATGAGGAGCTATGTTAAAGGGCCACAACATTAGGAAGGCTGAGAACCACTGGTCTAGGCGGAAGAGCTCTTTAAGGAGGAGGGAGAACAAGGAACTAAGTCAGAGCCCTCTTCTGGCCTTCAGCAAGGACTGCCCTAGAACCGTGGCTTTTGGAGACCTTGCCTTAAGCTGCTTACATAGTTTTTATCTTCTGTTCTCATCAAAAGTGACTCTCTGTGATGATTTCATCAGAAGCTGAGGCACTCCCTGCCAGCAAGGACCAAGGTGGATGGAAGTCCTGGCAGTTTTATGGAAAGGACATCCCTCTGTCTGTGCTTCTCTTCAGGACCTGAGTCCATCCTGACTCAACTCTTGTCTGTGTGCATGTGAGGTCTGTGGAGTGAGCCCAGGGCCTCGCTTGTGCTAGGCGAGTATTCTACCACTAAGCTACAGTGCCAGCCCCACCAATAATATCCACTTTTGTCTGTGTTTTGAAGTCCTGTGGTGTGGGTCTTGCATGTTTCTTACTTGGTTTGTTTCCAAACAATGTAAAATCATTGTTGTCGTTGTCCACAGGGGTCACAGTTCTTCTGACACACACTGGAAAGATATTCAGACATCTGGCCTGGCCTCCCTCGGCAGCCTTGGTTAACACAGAACTGTCAAGTGGCCCAGGAAGTTTCAGAGCACCATGGGAGCCACAGCCTGCAGAGACTGTCTTCTGAGTGGTTGGCCAGTGTGATGCCTACAGGAGGAGGAAGGCCCAATAGAGGCCCACTGTCTGGATAGCTAACACAACCCAGCCTTGAGAGCAGAAGTTCACCCTCTTCTCTCTCCTTGACTTTAAAACATGTTTTCATGGGTTCATAAAATTTGAAAATTTAAAAGGAACATGGGCATTCTCCTTCTTAGGGAAAGATGCCTTATTGCAGTGTTCTAAGAGTTGACGTCTTAGCCGAAATGCTACATTTCCTAAGATCAGAAAGGATCCCGTGAGATGAAAGAGAGACCAGAGCGACCTCCATCCACCTAGCAGGGATGAGCTGTATCAAAGGTTCCCTCAGATCAGGCACTGAGTGCGCTCCTCTTTCCACGCCTGCTTCCTATAACACGAGCAGCACGCACTGATAAGGAGCCAGGGCTGAGATAACGCAATTTGCCAGAGCATGCATCTACTCAACAGAACGATGGAGCTGGCTGCCTTCCAGCTCTCCTGAACTGCTTTTAGCTGCCTTCCATGATAGAGAAAGTCAGAAGCATTACCGTCAAGAGATTGGAAGAAGCAGTGTGTGTGGGGGGGAGGGGTTGTGTGTGTTTGTGTGCATCTGTATCTCTCTCTATGTGTGTGTGTGTGAGAGTATGTGTCTGACTGTTGTTTTTGTGTGTATCTATGTGTCTCTGGATGTGTGTGTATGTGTGTGTGTGTTTCTATCTGTGTGTCTGTACCTCTCTTTCTCTGGTGTGTATGTGTATGTCTGACTGAAAGTCTATCTGTCTGTGTGTCTCTGGATGTGTGTGTGTATGTGTGGGCATGCATGTGTGTGTCTGTGTTAGTGGACAGAACTTGAAGACTTGTTTATTTCATCAAAAAATGCACACATAGATATTTTTTTTGAGATTATAATACGATATAGCACTTCTTCCTTTTCTCCTTCCCCATATACCCTCCCTGCTCTCCTTCAAATTCATTCCCTCTCCCTCTTTCCCTCTTTCCCTCTCTCCCTCTCTCCCTCTCTCCCTCTCTCCCTCCCTCCCTCCCTCCCTCCCTCCCTCCCTCTCTCTCTCTCTTGCATGTGTATAGGTACAACACATAGACTTTTAAGTTCTGCTCAGTTAGGGACTTGGAGTTTGTGATGACAAAATGTTCAGCTAAAGGAGCAGCTAGGTCACACCCTGACTGGCTATGGTTAACTTTAGGGCAAGTGTGTAATATTGAGCTCTCAGAATCCCAGCTGGTGGGGAGGGGATTTTTGGACACTAAAGGCCAAGTGTTTCCAGAGAGAAATAGGAAGTAGGAAGCCCTCTGACATGGGTGCTCAGGCAGAGGAGGGTCTTTTTTTTCCTCATAAGAGGATATTAGAAAGGAGGATCTTAAAATTATACTCTATTTAATAGACACTTTCTTCCTCTTAGCCCTTCAGGCCTTCATACCAAGAGAGAGGGCAATGGGAGAGGAGAATATGAGTCAAATCACTCATGGGCATATTGAAGTGGGGCCAGGCTGTGTTTGAAGCAGGGCTGAGTCACTTGAAGTCAGACTTTTCACTGAATTGCTGGCAGCATGTTTGCACCCCCACTTCCTCTATTTCTGTGGGTGACCAGGAGGGACAATGCCTCGTGTATAAATAAGCAAAACATGTGTGCAGAATTTCCCTCAGCAGATCACCTAGAAGAGCTTACTCTCAAAACCCACAGACTTCTCCTTAGTGGAATGTAAGTCGCATGTCACAGTGGTAAGCTCGGGTGTATTGCTTCTGTAACACAGACGTACTGACGTCCAGAGAGTGACTGTATACAAACACCAGACTGTTCTTGGTATCTGATAAACCTGCACCCCACCCGATTTGCACAGTGCAGACTCCTGGGTTCTGCCTCTGTGTTGTCTTATAGCTACAGAATTGGAGCTGACAATGCTGCTCTCAGCCTGGAGCGCATTTCTTTCCTGCTGGCAACACAGAGAATTCCACCTCTCTCCTTTCTGCTCCTCTACTTCACCCTATTGTCGACTTACTTTACTTTTATGTTTTATACTTCACTGCAGTTCTGAGTTATTCAGAATAAGAAGTTATGAATGGTCCCCTTCTTGAAACTTGTCAATAGCTTCCCCTAGGGAAAGGTTACAATCAATACATCCACGATGTGGCTACAATCACTTTACCCTTAGGCCCCTCTACCCCATTCTTTCTGTTCTTGTTGCTCTTCGTGGCTTCTTGTGACAATGAGGCTTTGCTCACACTAATTCACGGGCTGAGCCGCTGCTCCTTGGTGCCATCCTTTGACCAGTGGCAGCAGCAGCACCTGGGATTCTGCTGGAAGTGTAGCATCCTGGCCCCGGCCAGGCCTGGTGACCTCGATGTGTCATGATTTGAGAAGCTAGGATAACCTGGTCACACTTTCACATAATCCATTCTTATTCTTCAAAACTCACCTCAGAAAAGGGGTCAGATGCTTCTAAAACGTGTTTCAAAGACTTGTATGTGGGTAGGGCAGGACTTTCAAGGGTATCTTCTTGCAGCTGCACACATGTGTGAGGCAGTTTCTTCATAGACTTCAAAAACAATCTGTTACAGCACAGCGGCTCCAGAAACAGATGTGAGACTCCAGCTGTGCCTGAAACTCAGAAGGCTGGTGTTCAAGACATGGCGGTGCACACCTGCACTCTCAGACATGGCAGTGCACACCTGCACTCTCAGACCTGGCGGTGCACACCTGCACTCTCAGACCTGGTGGTGCACACCTGCACTCTCAGACCTGGTGGTGCACACCTGCATTTCAGACATGAGGGTGCAGGCCTGCACTCTCAGCACTTAGGAGATGGAGGCAAGGGAATCAAGAGTTCAAGGTCAGCTTCAGCTGCCTAGTGGGTTTGAGGCTAGCTTGGCTACAGGTGACCCTGCCTCAAATAAGTAAGTATCAACGACAACAAAAATATAACTCAAAAGTGAGTTTATAAAACATTTCATAGAGATTTTTTTAAATCAACTATAGAAAAGTATAATTTTCGAGGAACTCTACCTCAAAAAAAGTATAATTTTCTTTCATAAAATAAAGATTGTTTCAATAGGTGGTTGATTTAATATTCATACATCTTATATTATTAACACTATATTTTATATTAACATATGACATTAAATGCATAATTTTTTATTTAATATTTAATGGGTTACTGACAATTTTCTGGGTTAAACTTCCTACAAAGGCACACAGCTATATCAAAGGCTGTATAACCCACACAAACAAAAGCACTGTGGAGTCCTCAGTACTTTAACATGTTAAAGGGTCTTGAGATGAAAAGTTTGAGATCCATTTTCCTGGGATTAATTAAGTGTCCCTCCTCGACAGGCCTGCAGTGTCACAGGACTGTCTTTCTTTAATGATTATCACTTTATGATATACAGATGTATCGTCTAAGAACAAGTATATGATACACATACGTGTGTGGGGAACAGCTATGTCCTGTTCATCTTCTTGCTTGTTGAACTTAACAAAGTCCCTCAACCCTCGAACACTATGAAGCATGTTTACTATGCAGTCTACAGAAAGCAGTAGTCAGTCCAGGTAGATGATGTGTGTATCATGACGTGCAGACCCTACCAGCAACAGTCCTCTGTTTGCTCTGGCCCTCTGGGTTTGCTCAGTAGCTGGCTGTTGTAGCTCCGGGAGGTGTATGGAGGGCCAGTGAGCACACTGCCCATCTTTCTTTCTCCAACACTGGTAGATGAGGGCTAGGGAGATCCTGAGAGGAAACGGGGAAGCTGAGACCTCAACCTAACGCTTCCAGGTTCTTGTCACCTTTGGAAAAATAATTCGGAGATGAGGCAGAGGAAAGAGAAGCAAGAAAGTGTGGTTTATTAGGGGAAGTAGACAGTCAAGGCAGAGATGGTGAAATGGGCACAGTGGTACATGACTGTAATCCAGGCACTCGGGAGGCTGAGGCATGAAGATTACCCTGGGTATAAGACCATCCTGGGCTGCATAGCAAGACTCTGTCTCGGAGAGAGAGGGGGGGAGGGGAAGGGGAAGGAGGAGAGGGAGGAGGAGAAGGAGAAGGAGAAGGAGAAGGAGAAGGAGAAGGAGAAGGAGAAGGAGAAGGAGAAGAAGAAGAAGAAGAAGAAGAAGAAGAAGAAGAAGAAGAAGAAGAAGAAGAAGAAGAAGAAGAAGAAGAAGAAGGGCCTTTTTAAGATTCATGTTTTACAGATGTTTTTTGCGAATTTTCTGCTAATTCTAGGGGACATTGTGTGGGTTATCTGTGGTTTTGCTTTGTTTTTTTTTGTGGGGGGCAGGTGATTTAACAAGAATTAATACTTTTTCCTATCATGATACAGGATAGAAGGTAAGAAATGTTGCTCATAGTTGAGGCTGCTTTTCTTTCACAGTGAAGACCATGGTTTGCTGACCCCACGGATGTAGGCACAGTGGTGTGTAGGCTGTGTTCTCACCTTCTTTCTTCTTTTCAACAAATCTCTTCTTGCTCCATGGTCCATCCCTACCTCAACATTACTCTTCCACAGGGCTGGTTGTGTCTTCTAAGGGGTGGTGCCCCTCACAGGTATGAAGAGAGGCCAACAAGAGCATAGACAATGAGGTGGATCTCTTGCCTGTCATTGGCTGGTCTTGACCAAACACAAAACCCGCCACGCTACAATTCTGTCAGTTTGATACACCAAGTGCTTCCCTTTGGACATGCTGTAAGTCCCCTGCGGGAAATGGTAGTATTTCAAAGTGACAAGTAGCACAGCCCACTTTTTGGTGAATCTCACCACAGAAGCCCATCGTGGTCCAGAAGAAACAAAGGAAAACCCAAGTTACAGCATGCTGAAGAAAGGTAGGTGCTGGGAGGAGCCTACACAGGGTATCAACCAGTAGTATCGCCTCTTGCACTGCCTGCACAGTGTTTCCACCACTGGTATTGCCACTTACTTTATCTGCACAGTGTTTCCACCAATGGCACTGCCTCTTACTTTACTTACAGCATTTCCACTAATTAGGCATTGTCTCTTACTTTACCAATGAAGATTTCCTTCTCTGACACATGAGGTACCTTGGTCAATGCTAACTAAGCTGTTTACAGGGTGGTTTCCTCTAACTAAGCTGTCTACAGGGTGGTTTCCTCTAACTAAGCTGTCTACAGAATGCTTTCTCATTACAGCACTTTGTATGTTACTGGGCTTCCCCTAGGCTGAGGAATAAAATGCACATGCAAACCCAGCACCTGCATGTTCTTGATCTGCACACACATTGAACAAACTCAGATCTCTGATTTTCACATTCTTCACAGATTAAGAAAACTGAGTTCAAAGGGGACAGAGAAAAGAGAGTAAGAGGGAACACTGGTGAACGGAAGTGGCAGCTTAATTGTGGATGTGCTATTAAGGGTCAAGGATTTGCTAAGTAGGGGCTGGAGAGATGGCTCAGTGGTGAGGAGCACGTTCAGTGTGGACTCAATGCCAACCACTCTCCAGGGATCATCCAAGCCGTCAGTACTAGATTGGGACTAAAGTATCTCCCTTCCTGTATCAGGAGCCTGGTTCTCTGTCTTCCCATCATGCAGGGGACACTGTCAGACTACCCAGGTTCTGTTGTGTGAGTCAATCTGATAAATCTCCTTTTATAATATAGATACATTCTAATGGTATGTAATATTCTGCTCCTCTAGAGAATCCTGTCTAGCTATTCAGCTTTAGATTTCCATCTGAAGAAGATCAAGATCTTGATTATTAGGGCATAAAAGTGAACAATAATATTAATATTATATATAATACACATATTCAATATAATCGATATAATATTAATATATGTTTAATATGTATACACATATATAGCTATGGGGGCAGGGTCTACATAGCTTAGACTGGTCTCTCAGACTTACCGTGCAGTCCACACTGACTTGAACTTGTGACCCTCCTACCTCAGTCTCCTGAGTGCTAGGATTACAGGTGTGCTCCAACATCCCTGCCCATAAACACTGATTTTTGTAAGTTTCTGTGACTGAGCCTGTCAACAGTCAATCAGTAGGAAAACCTTCGGGTCTTGGCACAGCCACAATGAAGTTCAGAACATGTGACGTCACAACAGAGAGCGGACCTGGCAGTGAGGACTCCTGCAGTTTGGAAGGACGGCACAGCTTGAACACAGGAATGGAGCCCATGTGACATGTGTGAAGGGTGTGCCTTCTACATACGGCACAAAGTGGCCATGTTAGAATGGCCTGTTGACTTGTGTCCCCGATGAGAACAATGGCCCATCCACCTAATCCTTTCAGCTGGAGTGGGCTGGGTGGCCCTGAAGGGACCTCTAAATGACTGCATTGCCTCTTTCCCCTCAGAACCTGGTTGGCTGCTTATCAATGTTAGACTGACAGAGTTGGTTGGCAGTTGTCCATCCAGAACAAGATCTTCACAGAATAATCAAGGGAACACACACACACACACACACACACACACACACACACACACTTATCTAATGTCGCTATAATTATTTCTCCATTTTTTTTTACTGACAAAAAAATTGGGGGTGGCAGTCTCATTTTAAAAAAGGATCACACTTTAAATTGAATTAAATTTTTCCTGTGAATCCTAAAACAAAGAAAATCACAGTTAAATAAGAGTACCATCATCAAAGAAAACAGTAGTTCTGCTACAAATGCGTTCCCTCAAGTAGCTAATCTCTCTGACAATGTCATAAGAGTCATAGCTTTTGCCCCCCAGGAAAATGGAAACCCACAAATGAATCACATTCAATTTCATGGGTCCCAGATTAAGGAAAGCAGTTATGTCTTCTCCTGCAGCAATCAGTTTATCTCAGGAAGGGAGAGTGAACCAGATGGGGTCCTAAGTGTGACAGCCACTGGAAATGCAGCCACTTGGTTTTAAAAGATAACTTTGCAAATGATTTTTGCTTAGTTCAGTAATCCTGTGCTACAACCACTAGCAGCTGGGCTATTGGCTATTGTCCATATAGTTTATTGAGTACAAATGGTGACTAATAAGGGGGGAGAGAAACAGAAAGGAGAAACAGACAGAAAAGCCAGGATGGTCCTGGAGGGCACGTGACCTGACAAATGGTTCCTCAGCCTTAGTTCTGCCTGATGCAGTTTAACCAGGCAGATCAAACCAAAATGAGAGAGAGAACACAGGGGCGCCATTTCCCCATGGCTCAGCAAGGTTCTGACTGATGGTTTTGGGGTGCTGTGGTTCATCATCTTCCCTTCCTCCGCTGGAAGACCAGGACTGTGCCTCTAGAGATCCCATCAACAGGATTCCTTCCATGGGGATGTTAACTTTGTATAAATGATGTCAAAGACTCAGTAGGGTCAAGGCTGGGTCCAGAGCTTTCAGGGGATATTTTGAACACAGTAATCATTCCTGCTTTTGCTTAAAGACACCACACATGAAAGACAAAGCCCTTAATGGGAGGACGGGAGGAAGTGGAAATAAATAAATAAGACAAAGCCTCTTTCTTTCCTTCTCTTTTTCCTTCCTTCCTTCTTTCCTTCCTTCCTTCCTTCCTTCCTTCCATCCATCCTTTCTTTTTTCTTTTGGTTTTTTGAGATAGGGTTTCTCTGTGTAACAATCTTAGCTGTCCTGGAACTAGCTCTTACAGACCAGGTTGGCCTCAAACTCATGGTCTAAACCACTCCAGAGCAGCTCCTCTGATTTCTGTTTCTTTGAGACAGCTGGTCTGGTCTCAGAGTTCTCTTTGCAGTCCGGCTTGTCTAAGAGAGACTCTCAGTTTTTATTGCTTACTCTGGCTAGGAGGGGCCTAGTGAATCGGGTCAGTTTCAGGAACCTTCTGAAGCCGTTTTGAGTTGTTTGCCTCCCTGCTTAAGGAGCTTCCTGCAGGATGGTGTAGTGAGCTGCAGGCTGTGTTCCTGCCCGGCTCCCGCATGTTTTCTTTATTAATTAACTAATGAAAGCAACAGATAGAAAGAAGACACTCCCACATCAGGATGGGACATTTTAATCTGGTAGGAAACTATCATCAACAGTCACCTAAGAGGCCAGCTCAGAGGGAGTTGCCTGGGAGTGCCCCTAGGATGAGCGTCCATGGAGGAAGCAATGGGACCAGGAAGGGACATGAGAAGAAGCTAGTCTCTGTGTAGTGTCCATAGCAGAACCGACCCAGACCACAGGGACTTGGTCCAGGCAGTGGTCTACTGCTTCTGTTAGTCACTGTGGTGGTTATCTGCGGAGGGACTGTCCCTGGCGCAGTTTGATTCTCGGCCAGTGGCAGCAGTGCCAGCAGCTGAGAGATAAGGGGCTTTCATTCTAAGAAGGGATCCGTGTGGGGTACGACAGTGTCCTTAGAGATTCTCCTAAAAAAAATCTTGATTCAACTGGCTTAAACAAAGGAAAGGATCTGGGATACAGCAGCCCCAGACTCGTTAGCACAAGGGCTCTATGACATTTTCAAGGCCCTTCCAACTTTCTGGATGCTTCTGGTCAGAGCCACAGATGCTGGAACAAGGGGTCACTGTATGAAACAAGGAACCATGTCTGTCCCTGTGACTTTCATGTTGTAGAAAGGGTTCCTCATATCCATCTTTTTTGTCGTGATAATATGTGTCACGATATTTACCATTTTAACTATTCCTAAGTGTACAAGTTTGTGGCTTTAAGAACATTCACAATGCTATATAGCCATCTGTTCTAGTCTTTTTGTTTTGTTTTTTGTCAATTTGATCCATACCTAGACATCCCTGGGAATAGGGACTCTCAATGGAGGAACTGACTCCACCAGATTGGCTTGTGGGTGTGCCTGTAGGGGCGTTTTGTTGATTAATGACTGATGTGGGAGAACCCCAACCATTGTGGATGGTACCTCCCCGGGTAGGTGGTTCTAGGTTATTAGAGAAAGTAGCTGAGCAAGCCATGGGGAGCAAGCCAGTCAGCAGCACTCTTCCACGGTCTCTGCTGCAGTTCCTGCCTTGAGTTCCTACCTTGGCTTTCCTCCACGATAGACTGAAAGCTGTAATATAAAATAAGTTGCTTTGTGGTCATGGTGTTTATTGCAGTAATAGAAAAGACACTAGGGTGTCATCATCAAATCACCCAAACCTTTATCATTCTCGCCCCCAAAAGTCCTGGTAATTACTAAACAGTCCTGTGTCTTCTCTTCCTCCCCCTCGTCACTTCTGCCCGAACCCTGAGTAGTATCCCACTTTATGGACAGATAACCCTTTGTCTGTGCATCCATCTATTGATGAACACGTGGGTTGTTTGTACACGTTGGCTACTATGAATTACACTGCTATGAATTAGCGGCAAACACATTTCTATTCGGGTCTCTGCTTTGCTATACACCAGAAGTACTGAGCCACATCATCACTTGACATTGGACTTTTCGAGAAAGTGCCAGCTTTTCCCTTTTTATTTCCTTTTTCTTTTCGCCATGGCTGCCCCGTTTACCATCCCCACATTCCAGTATCTGGGTCCGCACTGTAATTTCTCTGGGCTTTCTCTGCATTTGTTATTTCCTTTTGAAGAGCAGTCATCCTTTCCTACCCTGTTAGTCACTGCGGTGCCACATGCCCATTCCAGAAATAATTATTGACGAGGTAGATTTGATCACAATCAGCTTTGAGCCAATGAGCTGACCTAGATAGGATCAGCATTCCCCAGCACACAGCTACGAGGAGGACAAAAGCAGTCCCTGCCTGGACAAAAGCAGTGCCTGTCAGAAAGCAGGACCATATAGGCCTCCATGTTTACAACGTAGGAAGGCCTTCAAAATAGAAACGCTTACCAGAGGTTCTGACTCAGTGGGTCTGCGCCATGTGTTTCCAGTGTTCATCTCTTTAAAACGTTCTCCAGTTGCTTTTAACATGAAGTGAGGGCTAAGAGCATTGATCTCTGCGCGAGACTTTGCATTAACGCAGCAGGTAGGAATTCTGAGAGACTGGTACATTACAGAGCACCTTTCCTGGCCTGTGGGGACTGAGGAAGCCCCTAAGAAAAAGACATAACTAGGCCGATACTTGCACGAGTCAGCCACACAGGCATAAGGAAGCATGGACAAACAGACTCACAGAGCTGGGGGGATGTGGTTCATCCAAGAGTGGGGTAGTAGCTCAGTTCACCTAGACTTTGTCTTGTGTCTGACCACGAGAAAACAGAATTTTCACTTCTGTATGAACACTTACAGTGCATGGGCGAGTGGGTCACCCCTGAGTAAGTTTCCCTCCCTCCTGTGGCCTCAGTGGGTAGCTGTGCTCTGAACCACTATGACCTTGAGTATGTCCAGTGTGTCTCCGGACCACTGTGATCTGAGTATGTCCAGTGTCTGTCTGGACCACTGTGATCTGAGTATGTCCAGTGTCTCTCTGGACCACTGTGATCTGAGTATCCAGTGTGTCTCTGGACCACTGTGATCTGAGTATGTCCATTGTGTCTCTGGACCACTGTGATCTGAGTATGTCCAGTGTGTCTCTGGACCACTGTGATCTGAGTATTTCCAATGTCTCTCTAGACCACTGTGATCTGAGTACGTCCAGTGTCTGTCTGGACCACTGTGATCTGAGTATGTCCAGTGTCTCTCTGGACCCCTGCATCACGCTTGCAAAGGAGAGACGATAAAACAGCTTTGTGGGCTGTTGTGGAATTCAGATGGGAAAGTGTGTGTGCCTGGCACACATAAATATGCAGACATGTTCCAAATGTCTACTCCTGTCGCCTCCTCTGTCTGGAGCACCCCTTAACTCTAGGCACCTGTGTCAATACCCCTAACCCTTGTCAATGTGGCCCACTTGGGATCCCTGGCTAAATACACAAACGGCCTCTCTGACTTCTGGCCTAAGCCCTCGTGTACTACTTGCTGGCAGGCAGCAGCTCTTGCCCATGCCCACTAACAGTGTCTCCATTCTGGTATCTTCTTCCACTCCATCTCTTCTCTCCGACATCAGGTCTTTAAAAAACAAATCTTATCACTTGTCTTTTGAAATAGACCTAGAATTTAGCCACTCCCGGACATCCTTACTGCCACAGTCCCTTTGAGACCTTTTCCTCTTGGTCCCCCACCCCCACCACTTGTCTCCTTCCACCGCCCTCTCCTGTGGCTACCTGAAGTCTCCTGAGCCTTTGTGTGTGCTTCCCCGGCCATACTTAGATAAATGGGTAGCGCCTCACTTTCTTTAGGTCTTCACTGAGAAGTCATGGTGAAAGTTAGGCCTTCCCAGATCTCTTATTTCACAGTACTTGCCCTTAATATACCCTATTGTCCTTTGTTGGTTTTCTTGCATGGATGACTAATGTACTCTATGCTCCATCTATACTGTTCAGCCTTTGCCTTTCTTATCAGAATGTATCAGCCGTACAGGCTGCCTATGTTCCACACAGGAAGTGATTTTTATCTGTTGACTTCACTGGAGTCTCAGTACTAAGGGAAGAACCTGGCATAGGGCCGGCACTTAATAAATCTGTTAGTTCAGCATTTTACAGATGAGAAAGCAGGGGCTTGACACAATGAAATATTCTACTCGGGGTCACATAGCTCGGAAGTAGCCAAGTTGAGTAGTTAAATGCTCTGTGATGTTCTATAAAATTCAAAAACCCATTAAGCAAAAAGCCAGACATTACCAACGGCCCCTCTCCAACCTTCCTCCCTGCCACTGACTGAAGAAAGGAGTTTTAAATGAGCAGGGTTTCCACGCTGGAGGCCTTCTGGAGATTGTCTGTGGGAAGCTGGCCAGGGCATCAGACCATTTAGACTGAGCGTTGTTGAGGAAGGAAGCCAATGAGTCATCTTGTGTTGGGCTTGTCCTTGGACACAGAGGCCCACGCCTGTAATGAAAGGCAGACCAGCTGCGCTTGGCCCGTGCTATGTTGGGGAGGCTTCTTGTCCACAGGGGACAGAATTGTGGAGTCTGGAATGGTCAGGGGGAGTAACGGTTTAGGGTATAAAAACCCAACCCCCCGGGGGCTGGAGAGATGGCTCAGTGGTTAAGAGCATTGCCTGCTCTTCCAAAGGTCCTGAGTTCAATTCCCAGCAACCACATGGTGGCTCACAACCATCTGTAAAGAGGTCTGGCGCCCTCTTCTGGCCTTCAGGCATACAGACAGAATATTGTATACATAATAAATAAATAAATATTAAAAAAAAAAAAACCCAACCCCCGATCACCCACTTGGACTCGCACTGGCCCCTGATGCTCCCCCTTCCATCCACACCATTGTGCACATAGAAGCCTCGCAGGGAACCCGGATGGACACTGTTTGCAATTGCACCTGCTGTGCTTGGGATGAAAAGGATCTAGGCTTTGCTCTTAGGTTGGTTTCGTATTGCTTCATTTTGGTAAGGAACATCTTTGTCAGAGAAAGGGGATTAGGCTGAATGTGATCACGTTAGCCAGTGAAGCCAACCACGTTTTTCTCTTGTGCTTGGGAAAGCCATGTTGGGGGCCCTTTCTCTGCACAAGATGTTGATCGCCTTGGCCGATTAGAGCTTTGGGAACTGGAGCCGTATAGTTAGTTCCTTGGGCAGCTTACAAGGAGAAGGCAGAGGGCTCTGAGTAGAGGTTGAATCCTGCAGGCTGCAGCCAAACTTCGATGCATTCTCAGAGGGTTGGAGCCAGGGAGGCAGGGCAGCTCTCTAAGGTGTGAGGTCCTGACTGTTGGCACATCTGTTGTGCTGGGTGGTTTTCTGTCAACTAGAGTCACAAGCTAGAGTCATCAGAAGAAGGAAGAGGGAACCACAGCAGAGGAAAGGCTGCCTTGAGATCCAGCTACAAGGCATTTTCTCATTTAGTGATCAATGGGGGAGGGCCCAGCCCATGGTGGGTGGTGCCATCCCCTGGGCTGGTCCTGGGTCCTATAAGAATGTGGGCTGAGCAAGCCATGGGAAGCAAGTCAGTAAGCAGCTCCCCTCCATGGCCTCTGCACCAGCTCCTGCCTCCAGGTTCCAACCCTGTTATAGTTCCTGTCCTGACTTCCTTTGGTGATGAACAGCAATGCTGAAGTATAAGTCTAATAAACCCTTTCCTCCCCAACTTGCTTTATGGTCATGGTGTTTTCATCACAGCAGTAGAAACCCTAGCTAAGACACCTGTCCTGGATCTACTGTGAGTGTTGAGCGAGAGAGGTCAGTGGCACAATAGTCTACAGTTCAGCAAGGTATTGACTTAGAACAGGCCTAGAGGAGAAAGCTTTGAAAGTCTTGTGCTTTAACACAGAGAGGGCAGGGATAGTGAGGAGGCGGCCAGTGTGGGTCACAATGCCTTCTGTTAGTGATGTCCAATGGCTCTTCCTGCTGGCACTGGTACTTCTTCCACTTTTCTTTCAGGGTCTTTTTTTTTTTTTTCCCTAACATGATCTCTCTCTGTTGCCCAGGTCAACCTCAAACTCAGAATCTTCCCTCATCCTCCTGAGTGCAGGAATTATGGGTGTATCACCACATCCAAGTCAGTCTCTTACTATTGAATGAACTTCCAGAGGCATCACCATCCCTGACATCAAGCTCGATTATACAGCTACAATAATGAAAACAGCCTGGTATTGGCTTAAAAATACACAGGTTGACCAATGGAATTGAATTGAAGACCTGGATATTAATCCACGCACCTATGAACACCTGATTTTTTGACAAAGAAGCTAAAATTATACAATGGAATAAAGAAAGCATATTCAACAAGTGGCGCTGGCATAACTGGATGTTAACATGTAGAAAAATGCAGATAGATCCATATCTAGCCCCATGCACAAAACTTAAGTCCAAATGGATTAAAGACTTCAATATAAATTCGACCACACTCAACCTGATAGAAGAGAAAATGTGAAGTAGCTTTCAATACATGGCCACAGGAGACTACTTCCTAAATATAACATCAGTAACACAGACATTGAGGGCAACAATAAATAAACGGGACCTCCTGAAACTCAGAAGCTTCTGTAAAGCAAAGGACATGGTCAACAAGACAAAAAGTCAGACTACTGAATGGTAAAATATCTTCACCAACCCCACATCAGAAAGAGGGCTGATCTCCAAAATATATAAAGAACTCAAGAAATTAAACATTAAAATACCAAATAATCCAATTTAATCTAAACAGATCTAAACAGAGAATTCTCAACAGAAGAATCTCAAATGGCCAAAAGACACTTAAGGAAATGTTCAACATCCTTAGTCATCAGGAAAATGCAAATCAAAACGACTCTGAGATATCATCTTACACCTGTCAGAATGGCTAAGATTAAAAACACCAGTGACAGTTTATGCTGGAGAAGATGTGAAGTAAGGGGAACACTCATCCATTGCTGGTGGGAATGCAAACTTGTTCAACCACTCTGGAAATCAGTATGGTAGTTTTTCAGAAAATTGTAAATCAACCTTCCTCAGGACCCAGCAATACCACTCTTGGGCATATACACAAAGGATGCTCAATCATACTACAAGGACATGTGCTCAACTATGTTCATAGCAGCTTTATTTGTAATAAATATAGGCTTAAACGCACTATTTTTTGAGACAGCATCTTGTTCTATAGGCCAGGACAGCCTTGAACTCTTGATCTTCCTGCCCCAGCCTCCTGAGAGCTGGGCTCACAGCCTGCCCTACCACACTAAGGTTGTTTATATTTTAAGCTGATTTGGAGTGTAGCATCTGATGGATAGAAAACACCTGTAGTGGAGACTCATACTTTTTTTTTTTATAGGATCATGCATCTAAAATTGTTTAAGAAATACTGGCTCTTTCTTGAAATTATTTGAGTGAGCCTCAGGATCAGATTGACAGATGGAGGTGTGTCCAGGAGCTAGCTCAGACCATGATAACAGGATAAATGTACCTCAGAGTTGCGTGGGGTTAGCTGCCATATTGTTGGCTCTTTGACATGGAAATTCTTCCAAAGTATACTGGAAGGCTGACCACTTCCTGCAGCATTCTGTTCGCCTCATTTCTCAGAACTGGGCTGCTTGCCTCACTTTTGTAGCCTTGTGATGTTGTCTTGTGACCCCACCTCGTGCCCCACAGATCCGGTGCCTGGTGATAGCGTGCTGTTCTTCCTCATAGGTACCACAAGATCAGTGTGGTGCTCGTGTGTTTTGTGCTCCTTGCACTGGTGCCCTGGTACTTCTGGGGAGAGACTCTGTGGAACTCCTACCTCCTGGCTTCCATTCTCTGATACACCATTGCCCTCAACAGTACTTGGCTGGTCAACAGCGCTGTCCACATGTATAACCAGTGGCTCTATGGCAAGCGTATCAGCCCTCGGCAGAACCCACTCATCACTCAGGGGGCCATTGGTGAGTGGGGTGTTGAGAGCCAATGGGGAAATGGCAGTCAAGCTGTTATTGACTTTGAGGGAGGAAAGGTTTTATGGCTATAAGAAAGAGAGTAGAGGGGTGTGGAGAAATTAAACTTTGGCCTTGTCATCCTAGCTCTTAAACAGGTTGTGTGAGTTCTCTGCTGTATGGTTTTCTTACCTGTTAGATGGGAAATAGCAATGTCTCCTCATGAGCGTACACACTGCTCCGTGTCACTCTGGAGCACAGAAGACAATCCATAAATGGTACGACAGTCACTTTCATCACGGAAATTTCCCACAGGAGAAGCAGCGATTGCTTTTCTCTCAAACAGTCCTGACTGCTCTAGGCTGGTCTATCTAATCATTTGTCAGGAAAAAAAAGTCTTCAGGCAGGTGATGGCGAAAAAGGGAGCTTATGGGATCACAAGTGGCTAAAAGTAAGGCCAATGCAGAATCCAAGTTAGGTTACATCCTGGGTCCTCCATTTGCTCTCTGGGTAGGGTACTATCTAACTCCTCAGACAACAAGTAGCCCTTCCCTCCTCCCTGGGTCACTGGAGGGTGAGGTGAGTTAATACACAGTTTTTAGCATAAAATAGGCCGTCTGTGGCACTGCCTTCTGGGCCGACTTCATGGTCTTAAGTGAGTTACTTTGGGACTGAACAGCTGTGGAACCAGGTGAGAAAGAAACCTCAGTCAACAGTAGGGAGGGTGAGAGATATTGAAACACACACACACACACACACACACACCCCACCAGATAAAAGAAATCCATTAAAAACACACAATATGTTGTTGACACTATAATCACCATATTTGTCAACAACGTATTGTGTTCTTAAAATTGTTTGTAGTGGCTTTTTTTTAAGCTTCTACCATGAAAACTAAGTATGGAGGTAATGTATAGGCTAATCAGCTCGGTTTGGTCTTTCTACAATGCACATATATTTTCAACATATGTTGTTATATGTGATACTTACGTTTTTGCTATTTAAAAAATTAATAGAAGAAAGACAAAGAAAATTGAATGAGCGAAGCTCTCAGGTCGTGAAGATGACTCTTTGGGAGCCGCATGGAGAAGAGCTCAGCGGGAGACAGGACAATGTTCAGAGGATTGGATCTATAAAGGTTCGGGTCTGCAACTCCCTCACCTCTCTGAACATTTTCACATTTCCCACCCGAGCTTGAAGGAAGTCTTCCTGTGCTCATTCCCGCCCACAGAGACTACTTTCCTTTTATGAACACGTGTCAAAATAATGACCTATTGTCAGCCTCATGGCATTTACTTCAAGAAAGGAGGCCCTGAGGGAGCAGCAACCTTTCTGCCCTCCATACTGGAAAGCTGATCTTGCTGTGGCTGAACAACTGTTGGTATTTTCTGTTCAACTTAGCCTGTCTAGCAACAAAGTGAATGTTTCCGGGGCTGGAGCCAAGCCCTTTGCCCGAATGCACAGTCTGAAGCAGCCTTATACAAGGTAGACCCTAAACACTGATAGAACTCCTCAGCAGGCATCTGTGTTTGAGGCTGCTCAGTTAACATTCAGGAAACAGAGCCAGTCTAGATGTCCATCAGCAGATGGATAAAGAAATGGTTAAAGATTTATCCTTGGTACATGAACTGGCTTTTTGGAACCCATTCCCTATGAAGGGATACCTTGCTCTGTCTAGATACTGGGGGGGGGGGGGCTTGGTCCTGCCTCAAAGCGATGACTCCCCAAGAAAAGCCTTACCCTCCCTGAGGAGTGGATGGGGTGTGGAGTAGGGAGAAGGTGGGGGGAGCAGGAGGAGAGGAGGGGAGGGAGGAGAAACTGGGATTGGTATGTAAAGTTAAAAAAAAGATTGTTTAAAAAAAAGAAAAAAAAAAGGAATGTGGCCCGTATGCACAGTGAGATTTTATGCAACGGCAAGGCAAGGTACACACACAGTCACTTCTGTGCTCACACAGTAATTAAGCATAACTTTAAAATGTTTGTAAAAGGCGTGTATTCACTGCTCAGCCCACGCTATAAATCAATGCCTATTTAGATGTTTGATTTCCTCTTTGCTGTTGCCATTTGAAAGGTGTATAACTCAGACATGCCAGGCATCAAATTAAACACAAATTAAGCCTTCATTCTACTGTTTATACACCTAATTTGTATTCTAATTGATCTCAGCCACTGATGCATGTTACTTTAGCTACTTCTACTAAATAAGTGTATTAATTTTCCACACCAGGCCACCACCACTTAATAACCAACGGTTCATCTGGAACTCTGTGTCTACTAATGTGTCATGTGCATGTGGCCATCGTTGATTTCGCCGCAAAATATAAAGTGATCATTATGTAGCATCTAGATTAGAACAGTTTTGTATGTTACTTTGCCTTGTAAAGAGCGTGTTGAATCTATGGGACAGCATGCCTGTTGTGTTAGATGTGAGGGCGAAAGGAAGGCTCTGTCATGTTGGCATCAGGGAAGGTTCAAGACAACATCAGGAAAGATATGCGGCAATGCAAAGTGTCTTGCCACAGTGTGGGATGCAGCATGGAGCCCAAGAGATGGCAGCAGAGAGGAGTGGCGGCGCGGCTCAGACACAGCTGCCAATGGGGTGCAGAGAGAGGGGTCACAGGCCGGAAGCCTCCAGGCCTGATTTTGGTGTTTCACTAGTTGGAATCTGTCATTCCGGAATTCTCTCTGTGTGAAGAGCAGCTGTGCGTGTTGGTCCGTGTTCAGCACAGCGACGAAGTACCCAGGCGCACAGCTTAAAGGAGCCCTTTCTATTTTGACTCGCAATTCCCAACAGCGGAAAGTCAACAAGTGTCGGGGTGGAGCTGAGTCAGGGCATCTGATGGGATACCTGCATCAGAGGCGTGTCCCCAGGGACCGACATCCTCCAGTCAGGCCCCACCTCCTTATTTACATACTCTATCAGTTTCAGAATCCACTGAGGAGGTTGAAGCCCTGTGGTCCACTCACTTTTTCAAACCCACTGACTGGCCACCCAACCTTTACCACAAGAGCTTTTGGGGTGCACGTCACCCCCAAACCATAACACTGTGTCACCCAGCAGATTCTTTTTTGTTCCTATCCCGGGTTCACTTGGGAGCTAGGACGGCAGGACTAGTGAGGAGGGAGGTCGAAGCTCATGAACAGGTAGCTTTGTTTGGGGTTTTCGTGTGTGGTTTCTTTCTTTATTTCAGTCCTGTCCCCAGCTGTATCCTCATTGGCTGATGATGGGAAATTGAAGGAAGCACACATCCCACTCTAAACTCTGTGATCCTTTAAGTTTCAAAATTTCCAGGAGTCAATCAAACTCCTTTCCTCTGCGTCACAGAAGTGTTATAAATGAACTGGAACCTCTTCCTTCCATGCTCTCTCTGCCCTTCCCCTGCGGACCTCCGTGCCTGAGGCCCCACCCCAGCCCCACCCCTGGGAATATCCCTGATTTCTAAATGTGTAACATCAGACTTCCTCTTGGGAGGAAGTCCTGGTCTCGGGCACCTGTGAGCACAGCAAACCTGGCGGGGAAGAAACTGGGTGGCTCTGCCACAGCCTTCAGCCGTCTTTCTTCCTCTTACCCTCCTCAGTATCTCTGACTCCGTGTGTGGAAGGGCAGCCAGCCATGCCTTGATGGTGACTGTCTCACAGGATTTTGAAGTTCTTAGGAAGACCTTGGCCCGTGTTGAAGGAGGGGCCTCTTGTTGGTTCCCTGCTGCCCAGAACCGAAATAATCACACAGAAACCTTATTATTTAAATCACTGCTTGGCCCATTAGCTCTAGCTTCTTATTGGCTAACTCTTACATCTTAATTTAACCCATCTCCATTAATCTGTGCATTGCCACAAGGTCATAGACTACCAACAAAGTTTCAACACATCTGTTCTGGCTGCAGCTCCATGGCTTCTCTCTGACTCTGCCTCCTTTCTCCCAGCATTCAGTTTAATTTTCCGCGCCAACCGAAGTCCTGACCTATCAATAGGCCAAGGCAGTTTCTTTATTCACCAGTGGTATTCACAGCATACAGAGGGGAATCCCACGTCAGGCCTAAGAAAGGGCACCTTTCCTTTCAGCCCCTGACCTGTGTTTTTGAGAAAGCAAGCCTTGGGTTACTTGTCCATGTCATTCACAACTTGGGGTCTATATTACAGTTCCTATCCTTCTATTTCCTCACCTCTATGAGGCAACATGAAAATGTGGTTATTGGCAGAATCATCAGAAGTTGCTTTTCTGCCTGTGCCACCCACGGATAAAGCAGCAGGGCTGGACCTGAATGAGGTGTAGTTATGTACTTTTATTACCGAATTTTAGGTTCACAGCCCTGGTCTCGGGGATCTTTGTGTAGATGGGGAGTGTCTCCCAGCTGGGGTAAAGGAACAGGAAAGTCTCCCATCAGCTCCTTGGCTCTGTAGTTGCTGCTTACAAATGCAAGAGCAGCGCCGCCAGACTTGATGGAGCTCCCTTCACTTCCGCCTCAGAACTAAAGGGCACTTACGCGTCTAGCATCCGAAAGTGCTTCTTCCAGAGGTGCCAAGCAGTGAGTGCATCCATTTGCACAGTCCTCTGCAGTTCCTGTGACTGAGGGGCTTATAGCAGGGTCAAGCACAATCCTAGAATTCAGATCTTAGAGTGTACACATTTCTGTTACAACTAATAATGGGAGGGGGCAGCCTCAACATGGGTGGTTTGATCTTGAGATGATACATGATATTGAGGCACTATCTAAAAATCAAGGACCTTGATTCTTGTTTCTATATGTAAAGACAGGGGTCTAGGTCAGCCTTAAGATACTGAAGACAAAACGGCACTTAATTTTTTTCTAGATTTATTTATTTTATTCATGTGTTTTGCTTGCCCATATGCATGAGTGTGTACCATGTGTGTGTGCCAGGTGTGAGCCTGTGCCTTCAGAAGCCAGAAGAAGGCATTGAGTTCCCTGGAACTGGAGTTAGAGAGGGTCGTGAGTCATCACAGGAGTGCCAGGAACCAAACCTGAGTCTTCTGCAAGACAACAAGTGCTCTTAACTGCTGAGCCATCTCTCCAGCCCTTCAACAGGTCATTTCAATGTGGTTTTGTTTGTAGTACGGTTCCTAAGTCTGGCCCACATGGGCATTCTTAAATTGTTGGGTGCAAATTTAACTTAAGGAAAACCACACATTTATAATAAATAAGTTAGAGTCAACAATTGTTTAGGCTTCTTTTCAGCTCACAAACTATGGGGGAAATATCCAAGATAATCAACTTATAAAAGGGAAATATTAGCCGGGCGGTGGTGGCGCACGCCTTTAATCCCAGCACTCGGGAGGCAGAGGCAGGCGGATCTCTGTGAGTTCGAGGCCAGCCTGGTCTACAAGAGCTAGTTCCAGGACAGGAACCAAAAGCTACAGAGAAACCCTGACTCGAAAATCAAAAAAAAAAAAAAAAAAAAAAAAGGAAATATTAATTAGGGCTAATAACTTTCTTGGTCACAACCCAGGACTGATTGGTCCTGATGTCCTGGGCCTTTGATGACACATCCTGGCGAGAATAAATGGAAGAGAAAAGGCATCTCATAGCCAAGATGCAGAAGAATACAAAAGGGCTGGGTTCCCACTGTCCCCTCAAGAGCATATTCTCCTTGACCAGAGACCTCCCACTGGCCCTACTCCTAAAGATCCCATCCTCATCTGATTTGAACCACAAACTGCCCTCACAGCAGCCTGACTGCTTGGAACTCTTCACAGAGGCCTGGAGGAAGCTTCCCTGCAACTGCAGCTGCCTAGCCCCTGCTCCAGAAGGTGCTATTCAAGCTGCTGGTTTTTCAAACAGTTTGTACAGACTTCTTTCCATCACATCTCAGTGATTCCATCACGGGCATCTCAGTGAGCTCCGTTTCCATCCAGGCTAGAGAGGGAGCACTTCCTGCAATCAGCACAGTCTTTCATTTATAGGGAGGACTCTGCTGCAATCTGTTCAGGTCATCGCAGCCCTTCTGTATGAAAGTCTGTGTCATGATTGGGGCAAACACTCTCGCTTGGCCTCCTCCTGATTATAAAAGCAGTCATTTCTAGTCACTTCTTGAGTCAGCACAGACACCTTCCTGGGATGTCCCCTAGTGCTGCAATACTAAACCTGATGATTTGCTTCCCTCAAGTGGCTTTTCTAGACTATTTTTTTTTTGTCTTTATCATTAGTAGAGTGAGCCCAGGTGGGATGCTGCTGGAGAATTGTCTGTATTCTGTCAATCATGTTGTAAATAAACGCTGATTGGCCAGGGAGAAAGTATAGGTGGGAAAACCAGACAGGAAGTAGAAATGATGTAATGAGAACAGGAGAATTCTGGGAAGGAGGAAGTTGATTCCTCCCACTCCTGCCCAGACCACCAAAGCAGCAGGATGTGATCAGTGCCACTGAAAAAGGTACTGAGCCACATGGCTAACATAGATCAAAAAATGGGTTAATCAAGATGTGAGAGTTAGCCAGTGAGAGGTTAGAGCTAATGGGCCAATCAGCTTATAACTTACAAAGATCTTTGTGTGATTTTTCTCTGGGACTAAACAGCTGGGGGTACCTGGTGGGAGGACAAAAACCCCAACAACAAGCAGGCTTGGCCCCTGTTCATGTTACAGGAATACATAGAGGAGACAGTGGAGGCAGCGGGACCAAAGGTGACAGTCACACCAGCTGTGAGAGACAGCTGCAGAGGTCCTGAGAATTACCAGGACCCGGGCACAGGTGTGGAAATGACAAAGGCTGTGAGCAGCCGAAGACAAGAAACTGTGGACCTTAAACACTGGAAGAATTCCAGGGACCTGTACGCTGTAGGGACCAAGGATTCCAATACCCTGAGCCTGTGGCAGCCGAGGGCCCTGTGTTTGAGGATGTCCAGGAGCTAGACCCCTAGCAGGCCTTGCCTGCTGCTGGAACCCCATGGTACTGGAGCTGCTAAGTACTAAGGCTGTTGATGGTCATGATCCAGAGAGCAATGAGTTTCCATCCTGAGTATCTAGAACAACAGCTTTTAAAACCCAAAACAGCAGGCCCCTGCCTCAGATTGGAGCTGTGAACTCCTGAGTCTGGCAGTCCAGGGTCTAGGCATTGGGCACTCAAGGACCTGGTGCTGCTGACACTAAGAGCTCCTCTTAATCTACTCATGTCCAGGTAGGGCAAAAGGGTCCCAGCCAGCTGATTACTAAAATTTCAGATCAAGGTACAGCATCTTATGTCTGTCTGTCTCTCAAAGCCTCCCATCTGTCACACAGTGTAGAATTCACACTGTTCATCTTTGACAATCACTAGTTACTCAAAAAAGTTCTGAACTATTTCAGCATTGCCTAAAAGCCCAAGCCAGTGCAAAATCTCCTGTCAAGGAGAACTCAGCTGCTGTGTGCGAAGAGACATCAAAGGCACAAATCACATGCTTCCGAGATACAGTGGTGGACTAGGGATTCCAAACAGAGAGCAGAGCACGCCAGCAAGGAGGGTGGCGGAGAAGCAACACCAAACCCAGCAGAATAACACTGGACATCTGCTGCACAGCTGGCATTTGGGACACACTGTGGTAGAACTGGTGCTCCCCAGAGTGTGGGCAGTCCTGGCTCTGAGCTGTGGTTGCAATCCACATGGTCACTCTCAGGCTGGCTCTGCCTGCTACCTGCTGCTTTCCCAGCAAGCATACCATGTTCCTGGCATCATTGACCATCTAGGGTCTCTGCTGTTTTGGTTCATCCTTCTAATGCCATGCATTGCTCTTTCAGAGACTGCCCATAGGGACTCTGAACCTATCATATTCTGTCTGAGCTCCCAGGCTTTTCTGTGAACTCTCAGTGGATCCCTCCATGATCCTCTGCATTCGACATGCCTCCTTCAAAACCAACATCTCACAGATAGCAAAACGTTTACTGTTTCTGTGGATTTCTGAATACCTTGTTGGCACACATGAAAATACAATTCTCTAAGCACCCACCCTGGGGCTCTTTTCCTAAATCTCTGCCCTGAGAAGTATTTGAAGTAAGTATCCTTATCTATGAGCTTCTGGTGGCTGTGAGCTACCCCATACCCAGATCCTTCTGGATATCCATCTCTTCCATTATCCTAAAGAAAGTGCTTGGCTTTTCAGTCACACCCTACCTGGATAAAGCCATATACACGCCCCCTTTCTGGTCAATAGCAAACCTTTCAACTCTTTCTGCTTGGCTCTTTTGAATTCCGGATTCTGACTGTGGTGGTGGCTAAGATTCAGTAACCATTACATCACAGCCCCAGGGCTGTCTTTGTTGTCCTTTGCCATAGTCTGACAAGGATGGCCTTCATCCACTTTCCCGAGTCCTGAGTTCCACCTGTTCTGTCCATATGCCTGCTGGCACCCTGGTTTTCTGAACCCCAACTACAGCCTCTCATTAAGCTCCACTTAGAGAATGTTCAGCTGCTTCCAGCTTACTCCTTCAAATGTTTTCAAATTCTACCTATAAATCATTTTAAAGGCTTTTCCATATTATTAGGTAGAGAAAAATGGCCATATGCTGGCTTCTCAATACAAATTTTCTAAACATTCCTCAGTCCAGTCAAACTGACAAACAAAAGTAACCAACACAGCAAACTTAGGAAATACTAGTTTCTGTTTTTCCACCCAAGCAAAAAATAGGGCCATAAACCAGTGTCATTTCCCACTCCCACCCCCATGTCCACACCCTTGTGCTTTTATGTCTACAAAAGAAAAACTGGACGAGACTTGGGGCCAGAGCGCTGTGCCGTGAACTGGCCCTGTGGTGAAGACCTTCTTATATAATCCCCTCGTGTCAAGACAGGATCATGAAGTTGATTGATGGTTAAGACACGACATTTTGATGACCAGATAATTGTTGCTGTTTGTTATTTTATTCTTTTGGCTCTTTGTTCTTTTCTCTTTTGGGGGCCTGCCACCCAGCTTCCAAATAAAGCACACACATGGAGTCTTAGTCTTACTTATGAATGCCTAGCCTCAGCTTGGCTTGTTTCTAGCCAGCTTTTCTTAAATTATCTCAGCTACCTTTTGCCTGTGAGCTTTTTCCTTTCCTTACTTCTGTATATCTTACTTTCGCTTTTACTCCATGCTGGCTGGGTAGCTGGTCCCCGATGTCCTCCTGTCCTTGTTCTCTTTTGCTCCTCCTCCTTCCTCTTCTATTTGTCCTCTCTGCCTGCCAGCCTGGCCAGTCCTTTCTCCTGCCTAGCTATTGGCCATTCGGCTCTTTATTAGGCCATCAGGTGTTTTTTAGACAGGCAAAGTAACACAGTTTCACAGAGTTAAACAAATGCACCATAAAAGACCGCAACCCATTTTTGCATCGTTAAACAATAGTTCCACACCATAAACAAATGTAACACATCTTAAAACATCCTATAACAGATATTATGAATAATATGACTTCTTAGTTTTTGTGTTGCATCTTTTAAAAGTTTTTCTGCTTTTTTTTTTTAAAGGGTAGAATGATCATCAATGGGTCCAGGAAGCTACAATATGATGTAATGACTTGCTTCAAAATAAGGTCGGTGGCCAACATGTGCTGTGATGATTTGGCTGCCAAAGTTTGTTGCTCTCTGTTGAAACGTCACTGAGTGTGCACAGCAACTTGGTGACTTGATTAAAAAAAACTCCCAACGTATTTGTCTTGGCTAATCTGGTGATAAAACAAAATATCCTTTTTTTTTTATTGAAAAAAAAATTTTCTGCCTCCTCCCCGCCTCCCATTTCCCTCCCCCTCCTCCCAAACAAAATATCTTTTGTTGTGACATCAGGTCTGCTGCTTTCCCACGTAATTTAAATTTGTCACACACACACGTGCGCGCGCGCACACACAGAGCCGCTTATAGAGGTACAATAGCATAACTGATCTTCTGAAGAATGCAGATTGAGCTCTGTGGTCTCAGTCTCACCTTAGTTTCCAGCTCTCAACAAATCAGTGTTACTGCACTTGGGGATTATTTTAATTCCAGGCCATTTATTATAGCACACATTAAGCATTTATTTTTCATTAAAAAAAAAGAGAGAGAAATCAAATGAAAACATAGCCAACTTGAAAAATCACTAGTAGAACCTCTGGTGGCTAGTATTTCAGATCTCAGAAATTCTGCTCACCGCATTACTTTTAAGGGGGAAATTGACCATAAAAGAAGGAGAGAGAAGAAAGGAAGAGAGAGAGAAAAGAGAAAGAGAGAGGGAGGGAGGGAAGGAAAGAAGAAAGAAGACTTCATTTGAAAGATGTTCTTTCCCTAACTACGCACAACACTAATCACATTTGGCTCAATTTTCTAAATATGACTACATCTATGAAACAATACACTGAGAATTTATCACTCCTGTTGAAGAGCCATGTAGAACATGAAGTTCTTACTGGTGTTGTCCTAGCCCACACAACAGGGCCTCAGAGTCAGAGGTCCTTGTTACATATTTACTAGATGAATGGATGGATGATGAATGGATGGGTGGATGGGTGGATGGGTGGATGGAAGGGTGGATGGATGGATGGATGGATGGATGGATGGATGAATGGGTGGATGGATGGGTGGATGATGGATGAATGTGTGGATGATGGCTAGATGGATGGATGAAGGGATGGGTGGATGGATGAAGGGATGGGCAAATGGATGAAGGGGTAGGTAAATGGATGAAGGGATGGGCGGATGGATGAAGGCATGGATGAAGGGATGGGTAGATGGATGGGTGTATGAAGGGATGGATGGATGGATGGGTGGATGAAGAGCTGGGCAGATGGATTAAGGGCTGGGCAGATGGATGAAGGGATGGATGGATGACAGGTAGACACATACGGTAATGTAGAAGGACACTGTTTAGCAATGCTTTGTCACATCTTTTGTTTCATGGAATGAGAAATCTGGGGTCTTGGTGGTACAGACCTGTAACCCCAGTTACTTGGGAAGCTGAAGCAGGAGGATTACAAGTTCAAGGTCTTCCTGGGTTACATGGAGAGTTCAAAACCAGCCTGGGCAACTTAGTGTGTGACCCTATCTCAAAATAAGAAAGAGAAATCAGGGACTCTGAGCTGGAGAGATGACTCAGAAGTTAAGAGCACTGGCTGCCCCTCCAGAGGCCTCAGTTTGATTCCCCAGCACCCATGTGGCAGCTCACAAGCATCTGGGATTCCAGTTCTGGAAGATCTAATGTCCTTCTCTGTATATGAGAGGCAAACCACTCATATACATAAAAAAAACAACGAATCCTTAAAATATACCTTTAAAAGCTCAAGTACTAGAAATTTAGCTCAAGAGTATTTGCTTAGCATGAGTGAGGTCCTGGCTTTAATTTTCAATACAGTAGAAAACAAATGCTAAGCCCTAGAAGACAGGACCCCAGGCTTGTCTTGTGCACAGGTGTGTTCCAAGTTCCTAAGTGAGAGCCGACTGACTATACAAAGACTCTCGAAATTTTTGTTTGAGCTTTTGTTATTTGTGAATACAGGTAGACCGTACTTACAGAGACCTACTGACCCAGAATCCAAATTTATGAAAGTAAATACATATGAAGAAAATTATAGCACTTGCTATAGGTTTTCTTTCACAGAAAGCCTGCCTTTAAGGGGCAGTGTGCTGTGAATGCAAGAGACCCCTGTCTACCAAGATCACAGCTCCAGATGGCTAGGGTTAGAGCCTTATAGGCCACCATAAGCCACCAGAACAGGACTATATCCCAAATAAAGGCCACTAGGAGAGAGTCACAGAGCGGATGCATTTCCTCTACGTTCTCACGCTGAGATCCCAGCACACTAATATCCCAGGATGCAACTGCATCTGGAGAGCCAGCCTTAAAAGGGTGTTTCAGATAAAAGGAAGTGACTGAAGTAAGCTCTTGTCAGCCTGAGCGGAGGAAGACCCAGGGCATCACAAGAAGACAGACGTCTGTTAGTAAAAACGGGGCCTCAGAAGAAATCAGATCTGCAGAACCTCCAGATCTGCTTGGGCCTCCAGAACCAGGAGACATAGATCCCCAGGGCGCTGCGGGGTCTGTGGTACACATTCCTGCAGGCATATATATACATGGGGGAAACCTTTTTAGGCTTCCTTCTACTGTTCGACAGACTAAAGTTACAGCGCAAAGGTTTTCAAACCCCAGATGAACAGAAGACAAAGAAGAGATGCCCCCTCCCAGTCCTCACCCCAGGCAGCTCAGCTGAGGCTTTCCGGACACCCTTAGGACAGAGCTGCCTGGCCAACCCACACTCTCCAGCCTCCCAACAGAAAACAACACGAATCCATGCTTTGTTTTTCTTTGTGGCGAGAGTAGAAGTATGCACAAAGTGACTGTTACTTTGACCCTTTTCAGGCTCTGGCCACCATCTAAGTACAGTCGGGCCATCTGGACCGGACGTGACAATTGCTTTTGTGAACACTGAAGAAAAGTAAGCAACTTAAAAAAGCCCTGAGCCTTCACTTAAGGAACTGGTTTAGCACGTGTGAAGCCCTGTGTTCAAAATAGTGCATGCCTGTAATTGTTGCACCCAGGAGCTGGAAGCAGGAGGATCCTAAGTCCAAGGTCATGCTTGGCTACAAACACTGAAAGGAGGACCTGGCTGTAGACTTTGTGAGTGAATGCGTGTTGGGAGAAGGGAGCCGGCCACTGTTACAGATGGAGAGCATCCTTCCACCACTGATACAGATGAAGAGCATCCTTCCACCACTGATACAGATGGAGAGCATCCTTCCACCACTGATACAGATGGAGAGCATCCTTCCACCACTGATACAGATGGAGAGCATCCTTCCACCACTGATACAGATGGAGAGCATCCTTCCACCACTGATACAGATGGAGAACATCCTTCCACCACTGATGCAGATGGAGAGCATCCTTCCACCACTGATACAGATGGAGAGCATCCTTCCACCAAGAGTAAACCAAACAGCAGCAGCAGCAGCAGCAGCAGCAGACCAATTTAATACATTACTTCCCTTTAATAAAAGTGCAAATCAAACCTCTCACTAAATAAAATCATGTTAGGAGAGAAGCCCTCCGTCAGCCCCATTCTGCTTGGGCAGCCCTATATCGAACTGTACCAGCTGAGTGCAGCTGGTATCATTAAAAAATTATCGTAACTGCTCGCTGCCAGAAGTCATTTGCCCAGCATTGCCCACTCTTCAGCACCAGAACTAATGCTTCCTGTGGCTGTGGATGTCTGGGAAATAGCATTCCAGGATACAGGTCTGCAGACAGCCGGGGAGAGTGAGCTGACGGAAGTGGATGGAACACTCTAGGAAAGGGTAAGACCTGGGAGTAGGGACGTGGGCAGAGATGCACAGGGCTGTAAGGGCATCCTGAGGGGCTCAGACCAGACCAGTACCCCTAGAAGTGGGCAGAGTGGGTAGAATGTGGACGACTTGGTGGGCAGGTGACCGATACAAGGAGTGCCTGTGTTCTTGTTCGGCTCCCCATGGCCTCCTACACCAGGGTTTAAGATTCAGGAAAGCAGAAGTGCACATACATGCATGTGTGGGGTAGGCTGCACACTCGCACACGTGTGGGGTAGTCTGCACACTCACGCACATGTGGGGTAGGTTGCACACTCATGCACGTGTGGGGTAGGCTGCACACTCGTGCACATGTGGGGTAGGTTGTGAGAGAGCATCGCACTTCTCAGTGCCTTTGCAATTCCATTCCTCCTCTTCCCTGTTTGTCTCCTGGTCACTTTCTTCATCCTCCTCCATTCTCTTCCCCCTCCTTCCTCTCCCCTCCTTCCCTCTCTTCCCTTTTTCCATTCCCCCTTATTCTCTTCAGGCTCTGGTTTCCTCTCCTTTTCTCACCCCATGTTTCTCCCCAGTCCTCCCCAGTATCCTGTCATTAGGACCTGAGAACCTTGCCTTGGGGGTGGGAAGCTGAGGAGGGGGTGGGGAGCTGCGGAGGGGGTGGGAAGCTGAGGAGGGGGTGGGAAGCTGAGGAGGGGGTGGGGAGCTGAGGAGGGGGTGGGGAGCTGCGGAGGGGGTGGGGAGCTGCGGAGGGGGTGGGGAGCTGAGGAGGGGGTGGGAAGGAGTCTCATAGAAGCTACACACTGTCTGTGAGGCACACAGCTGGAGAGAAGAATGTGGGGGAAGAGACATTTTCCCCACTTCCTGTCTTCAAGCATCTTGCTTTCCTCTCAGAGACTATGAACTGGCTGCACTTGGGTTGCCCACCCCTCATCCCCCTCCCCCGACTTCTCTGCTGCCCAGGGGGCTGAGCCCCTCATTGTACCATGGGCTGAGAACAAAGAACAGGGAGTTTCTGTGGGCAGAGGTGGGAGAGGGGTGAGCACTTAGCCCCCTCCCTCAGGTGTGGTCACAATGCTGTTCCGTGGGACACAGGAGGGCTGGCACCCTCGTTGCTAGTCCTTTAGATCTTCTCTCTGCCCCATCCAGTGTTTGAGAGCAGCCCTCAAGACAGCATAGAGTGGTGCCTCGGGTCTTCTTTCAAGGAAGAACCCGGGGCTGGTCTGCAAGGCTGCCTGCTTGCCTGTGTGTCTGCCTGCCTGCCTGCAGTTCAATCCTCCAGCTCGGTCCATTGTTCTTCTTGCTACTGCCTTGCCCCACTCTTGGCCTGGCCATTTCCTCCTGAGCAGTCTCCCGCATAACCAGCCCTCTCTGTTTCCAGCTCCTCTGGGATGTCTAGACTCGGGTGAGATCTGAGCGGTACTCAGGGAGCGTGCTCTGCTCCCTGGCTTCTTTCTAAGTCAAATCTGCATTAAAGACGGAAAGTTTTTCTCCTTTCCTACTTTATCTTTCTCAAGCCTTGCCCACAATAAATCTAACACCTGCTTCATGGTAACTCCAAGAGCATGGCTTTTTTTTTTTTTTTTTCAGGAGAATCTTGCAGCCTGACTGACTAGCAGCCAGAATGCTTCTTTATTTATTAGTAATTTAGTAAGTAGGGATACATTCATGTTGTTCCAAAACATAGATCATACCATTTTTTTTTTGCTTTTGGACGTGTATTTCACTTCCTTTTTCTCATCTTTTAGTCATCATTAATAAACTATGACAGAACAGAGTTATCATTTCCAATCATTTTCCCTCAAGTTTTGTCATCATTGATAAACAGAGTTATCATTGTTACTCATTAACCTTATAACCCAACAGCTTTGTTCTGAGGATATTTTTGGACACTCTAACCATTAAGACTTAATAATACACTGCTTGGGATATGACAATATCCCCACCTGGCTTGAAGATTCTGTTTTGGTCTAGTGTCCTTGAAGCAACCAGTGCTTCAAACTTGAGAACAGGCTGTCCTATGCCTCTAGGTTTTTAAAGAGCATGGCTTTTTAAAAGTGAAATCTTTTCTTGATCTGTTGCCGGTTTCATACACGCAAACACTGTGTCTTGACGATATCTCCCACCCAGCTTCCCTCTCCATTTTGCTGGTGCCAACTGGTCATCCTGTCCCCTTCATGTGCTGTCCATTTGTTTGTTTGCTTGCTTGCTTATTGCAACCCACTGAGTCCAATTAACGCTGGCTGCTGGAATGTTGGCCCATCTTGTTGACTTGACCTTGAGGCTCATGAGTACTAACTCTGCGCACTGACCTTCTATCAGGTTCCTGGCAGAAGCAGGTGGAAGCGGACTTAATAACATTTCTTATGGGTGGTGGTGTTAGCTGCTGTGCCCATGCCTGTAGACAAAGAGACCAACGTCCTCCGGGTTCACCATCCACATCTGGGCCCCTCTCTCCTCACCCTGCACCCCGGAAACTAAGGAGCCAGGTCAAGTCTGCAGGAGGAGAAGCTACTGGACTGTGGGCAGTGAGCAGTCCTGGAAAGGAGAAACTCAGGTCTGTGGCTCTCTCAACAGGACCTGAGAAAAGCCATTTGATGCAAATCCACTGGAAGAATCTGTCCAAAGTCATCGAAGTGTGGAGGCAAGAGTCACACAAGGAAGCTCCTAAGTTTGTTATCAGTCCTGGTGCCCAGATGACTGAGGATTGAACCTGGAGACAGCTGTTTGGCTTTTCCACACGTGATCCACATAATGGAGGAGAGATGATGAAGTGGGCACCATTCTGATGGCTTAAGTTTAGGATTCGTGTGTGTATGGATGTGTGTGTGAGATTCATGTGCTTTCTCATTCTGTCATGTGTCACATAATATGAAAAACAAAATTAACTTCTTTTATAAAAAGAAAAGGGGAAGAGAGCCTGAGCTCCCTGCCAGCATTTTCTAGGGCTGTTGTAATTTCAAAGACATTATTCTGCTAATAAAATACGTTTATTATAGGACCACACATTTTCTTTAGGGTTCAGAAAATCTGGTCCAGTTTGTCATGCAGTGTTTTCTAGACAGAAGTAAAGGCAAGGAGAGGGGAATGGTGGCTGGAGTATCTCTCAGCATCCAAACTACTGATTCAGTTCTGTCTTCTCACTTAGCTAGTGTCTCCCTACTCAAATGTTTAGATGGGTGGTGGTTTATTGCCTTGAGGTAGGGGAGGATGGAAACATAAGGAAATGCCCAGAGGGTGGAAAACTTCCCTGGCTCTTGGCCTTAAAGCAAATGCCAATCCTCAGGCACTGAAGTCCCAGGCAGTGCTTCAAGAGCATTCCCCTGGATCCTGCTCTCCGCCAGTGGACTGGGGGGCCGCTCTGACAGTGTGGAGATGGTCAGTTTCCCAAACAGGTCCCATTGTTGCTACTTTGCACAATTTTGTCCTGGAATAGAGCAACATTTTAGGAATTCTTCAGGCTCCGGGTCTGACCCAAGTGATCTTGATCATCTTCCTACCCCAGTCCCTTCCTCTAGGTCCTGGGTCTGATCTACCAGTTGGGAAGAACCAGCAACCCTTCTCGTCATGACTCCCCACACGTAACTCTTTTCTCCTTCCCTCCCTCCCTCCCTCCCTCCCTCCCTCCCTCCCTTCTTTCCTCCTTCTCTTCTCACTCTTGTTTTCCTCCTCCCCTTAACTAGTTAGGTCTATCTCCCAAGTCTATCTCCATTGCTTTCCCCAAATCCCCATTGGAAACTAACTTTTCCGTTTTAACCTCCCCAGGTACAGGCTTCTCCCCTCCATCAATCCATACCCACTAGGTCCAGAGAAGAGGTCACTGTCGTCCTATTGGCCTCTTTGCACTGATGTCCAAACCATTATCCCACATGCTAAAGCTTCCTCTCCTTTGACACCCCTACCCCACGTTCACACAGCCACACTCTCCTTCCTCGTCCACCGTGTTATAGGACACACCCTTCCTGCCAAGTGCGCTCGCACCTTACCTAGCTTCTCTCACTTCAGCCTTCAGATCATTTTGTCTACTTGTGCAACTTAATCATACCGGTTAGAGTTTGTTTGGGTGTCCATGAAACACTCAGATAAAAGGCTCAAATAATACATGTGTGGGGTCTCCCATATAGTTTAGAAGCGAGGTGGATCAGGGGTTCCACACTTCCCAGAGCAGAGTCACCATCAGGTTTCCAAGTCTTCAAACACAGGCTTGTGGGAGACAGTTTGTATTCAAACCACAACACCTGCTCACATCTGTTCTTCCGCCGCATGGAGCCACCCACCAGGCCTCTTACCCCTCATCTCCTGCTGTAAGATGGCGTACAGTTTTGTACTAGAAGCAGACAGGGTAGGCCTAGGTATACCAAGGGCTTACTGAGGAAGATGCCGTGAAGATGAAGGGCAGGGGCAACCACAGAGAACATCTGAGCCGTGGTGCAATTAGGACCTGCAGATGGCTTGTGGGAAAGCAGGATTCAGAAGACAAGCTGCACTCGTGTTTGGTTCTGAGAAAAATCTCCACTCCGTCATTAGAGATTTCTGAGCCTGAATTGCTCATTAGCCAAAAACTGTGTTGCACAAAAATAATGGCCCAGATCCAAGTGCCTCTCTTGGTTTAACTTCCTGCCCCTGAATCCCCCATCGTGTTTGTCTGTATTCTGGGTAATCCATAAACTTCTTCTAAAGTCTCAACCAGGCTCTTCCTTGCCTGGCTCCCTGCGTGACCTTGACTGTTTCTGTCTCCTCCTGATCCTTGCTTCAGTAGAGCCCATTTGTTCCTGCTTCTCAGCTGACCCAGGAAGAGGAAGTGAGACAGCACAGCGGGGTCAGGAGGGAGCAGCATTCGTGTGACATACATCACAAGCCCTCAATAAATGCGCATAGGATGGGCTTGTGTTTTGTTCCCACTAGGCTGTGAGTCCTCAGAGGATGAGATCTGCGTCCTGGCAGTTACATGTTCTGCCTAATTCCTCACAAGGATCGCTACTAAGATGCCGGGCTAGGAAAGCTGATCTCCTGATTTCTTCTGTCCTAGAAACAGTGTGTTTGGAGGTTCTTCATTTGAAACATAATAGAAAGCCTGTCATACAATAGATAATAAATGTTGGTTTAATCGAGGTGGGTGGAAAGCTGTTTCCTTCTCAACTGTCAGAGACGCGGTGACAGTAGTAGAGGGAAGGAGAGAGAGGGAGGGATGGAGAGAGAGACAGGGAAGGAGAGAGAGGGAGGGATGGAGAGAGAGGGAGGGAAGGAGAGAGAGACAAGACAAGAGAGAGAGAGACAGGGAAGGAGAGAGACAGGGCTGGAGAGAGAGGGAGGGATGGAGAGTGAGACAGGGAAGGAGAGAGAGACAAGACAAGAGAGAGAGAGACAGGGAAGGAGAGAGACAGGGCTGGAGAGAGAGGGAGGGATGGAGAGAGAGACAGGGAAGGAGAGAGAGACAAGACAAGAGAGAGAGAGAGACAGGGAAGGAGAGAGAGGGAGGGATGGAGAGAGAGGGAGGGATGGAGAGAGAGACAGGGAAGGAGAGAGAGGGAGGTATGGAGAGAGAGACAGGGAAGGAGAGAGACTGGGAAGGAGAGCCCTGAGCTCATTTGGGGTGGGGTTTTCATAGTAACAGAAGTTGGGATGAGGGATTTCTAAGGTTCAGGACCCCTGATTGGCTGACATTTGTCTAGGGGTGTAGCACAACTAATAAAATCCCAAACACAGAAATTGGGGTTCAGCCTGAAGGTCAGAAAAGCAAAACAGTCAGCCACTGGCTCTTACCTCGCCCTCATTCCGAAATGGTGATCCTGCCTCCAGGAATCTCAGAATGAGACTGTGTGAGAGTTGTCTCCTCCTATTTCATAATTCTCTCTAGTGCTGGGATTAAAGGCATACAACCACTAACACTTGGTTTCTATGGCAAACTAGTGTGGCTACTAAGATTAAAGGTGTGTGTCACCACTGCCTGGTCTGTAAGGCTGTCCAGGGTGACTGTTTTACTCTCTGATCTTCAGGCAAACTTTATTTATTAAAAGACAAATAAAATGCCATTACATGGGGGTGCTCTGGTGAAAGTGGATGGGTGTGTGCTGGGCTAAGGGACATCGGGTGATCCTTGGATGGTCCTGGGTCTCTGTGGAGCTGTCGTGGCTGGGCCCTACAAACAGTAGTTAACTCACAATTTTTCCTTTGCAGAACTGAAAATCTGGGCAGTTTTTGTGACTCACACTCTTATTAGGGTATTAGTTGAAATTCATTTATAAACGTCTTTGGAGGTGGCCAATCCTACCCAATATGAATTTTGTGAGGAGGTATGCCAGTTAGCACCCAGCCTGCATATGAAATAGCAGGCTAATTTTTCTAGTACCCCCTCTTCAGATCACTAATGTTTCGTATTAGTGAAAACAAAAGCAGTGTGAAGGTGCAGAGAAAGGCGTCACCGTGCGGCCATGCTGCCGTCGGGGACCAGGGAACCACAGAAGAGCCGTGCTCTACAGGTTTCCTTGACAACTGTTCCCATAGAAGCAGTGTTCAAAGATAGACAAGGCAACTGGAAAGATTAATGGATGATCATGTCTCAGTATCTAGAATGGCATCATTTGACAACATTTGGCACCTACTTTTAAATTGGGGTAATTGGGTGTTTTAAGCTGCTATTTAGTGGAGTTTCCCCTTCATCTTTCCAAAATAAGAATTTCCCTTTAAAAATGGATAATAACCAGTTAAATTGCTGCCTTGGTGGGAAAAATCTATCCTATGTAGTCACTCTCATTTAAAACTAACAGGCCCACCAAAAGGGCAGCAAGCAGATAAGCCTTGCACCATTTGAGTCCTGAAGGAGTCTAGTTCTCAGATTTAACCTCAGCGTTGTTAAAGATCTCCTTTGTGGGGGTGAGATGTGGACCTCAGTGATCTTGGTACCTCTCCTCTTGGCTGCAGAACACAGGCATCTCAGGCAGCAATCCCCGGTGTGAAGAGATCTGTGTGCAAAGAGTGGAAAATTTGAGAAAAGGGGGAAAGGGGGGGGAGAGAAGTAGAGTCAGAAGCAGCAAGGACACGGAGGATAAGCAACACAAAGAAACCCAACAGATCAGAATAAAAGAATCCTTTGAAGTATTAAAATGGTACTACTAAGCCAATGCTGGTTGCCTGCATACGAAGAGACCAGAAATGTAATTATCCCAACCCTGAGAAGTAAATACAGAAAATCAGATGCCAGAGGGAAGTTTAGCAAAATAAAGACAAATTAATAGACCACCTTAAGAAATTGCCTTTCTCCTTTCTTGTTTGCTTACTGGTATTTGAGATGCTTTTCCCCAAATGTACAATTATCTCAGCAGAATGAAGGGAGAAATGAAGCCGCAGCGTGCGCACACTCCTGTGAGGAAAGGTGCTGCAAACCCAGGGCCGAAGGCCAGTTTCCAGGCCTGAACTCTGTCAGGCACATGTGCAACTCCTGGGGCCCCGGGGTGGGGGTGGGGGTTGGGGGGGATGGGGGTGGGGGGGTGGAATGCCACAAATTCAACAGGTCTCTCTCTGTAAGGCTGGGTGCACAGACAACTCTGGAGCTGTGTCATCTTAAGGGAAACAAGCACCTTGTCCCTCGGATGGCAAGAAAACAATGGCAGCAAATCCACGGGAGGTCAGGCTCTTTGCATCACAGGGAGAAATGGAATGGCCAGCATGGTGTGGCGTTTGAAGTCAGAGATATGTCTACTCCACTGGCTGTCCAGCCATTGTATGTCGTCATCTCTACCAGACGCGAGGGTTGAGACAGACTGGCCCTCCAATTCTGAGAGGGAGCATTCCAGCTGTAAGCCGGGTCTTGTAGTTCAATCACTTCCCACAATTATCGATTCCTCTCAAAGAGAAAGAATCAGCTTTGGTTAACTGAGTAGCACAGCTCCAGCCTAAGCATCACCACAGCCTGCTGATCTTCCAATGCTACCGTTAGAGGTGCTGGTTTGTTGGCGCCGCTACTAATTGTAACATTTTAAAGCCTGAACTGTAAGCTTGGCCCCCTTGATCAGTCTGTAGCCAGCAGGCTGGCTAATTATAGTTCACTTTGTGGTCTATGCTTTAGACTCAGCCTAGGGCAAGGTAGACATCAGCTCTACAGCTCCTGGAAGCCCCTCACCTCGTTACAGTAGACCCCCATTAAGAAAAGTTGGGCAGACAGAGCCACCCCTCAGGGCTACATCACTGAGGGGGAGACGGGAGCGGGAGCAAACAAACACCTGGCTGAACTTTCTTGGCAAGGCAGTAGGAACAGAATGTTCCAGAAACATAAAAAGAAGTCTAGAAGTGGGAAGATGGGAAGGGTCTTGGAGTCCTTATAAAGTTTCCACCCTTTTTGGTATGTGTGCGTGCGTGCGTGCGTGCGTGTGTGTGTGTGTGTGTGTGCACGCGTGCGCACGCGCACATAGAGTCTCATTCTGTAATCCAGGCTGGGTCTGGTGCTCACAGGCGCCCTCCTATGTCAGCTTCTAAGTGCCAGGACTTACAGGTCACCATGCCTGGCATGGATGTCTTGACTGTATTTTTAGGGGACAGTAGGCGATAGAGGATCAACCTCTCCACTGTGTCTTTGGTATGCTGACTGTAAATGCCTGTTCATTGCCCTGGTGTATGTGAACAGTTTGCACCCTTTCCCCAGAGCTGTACTGGAACCTTCTACACCAGTCTTACTCTTTAACAGGGGTGGCAGGACATAAAATAGGCTTCGGGTCTAAGCCACTCTTAAAGAACCTAATGAAAGAGATACATTTCACACATGTACTCTCCTTTTGTGGCTAGCCCAGGCTAGCCTGGACCTCAGTACATAGTCTAGGTTGCCCCTGAACTCTCGGTGATTGTCCTATCTCGGTCTCCTGAGGTTGAGATCACAGGTGTGCTTGACCACATCTGGCTTCCTTCTCCTCCTCTCCCGTCAGTGTGAGCCCTCAGTGCGCGCCAGACAAGCCTCTACCTAGCTGCACAGGATCCTTAAGTGTGTGGAGTCTGGAGCCCGGATCCACTTCAGAGCCTTGACGCTTGTTCCCCTGTGAGAACTTGAGCAGGCTGCTTAGCTTCCCTGCTTTCATTTCCTCATATGTAAAATGGAGCCAACAAGAGTGTCCTATGGGGTTTTTGGAGATGGAAGGTTGCTCCAGGGCTGGCAGCTTATGACTTAGAAGAGTGCCTGACACATGGTGAGTTGTCATTGTCGTGGAGATAACACCAGTTATTTTTAAGAAGACTGAAATCGCAGGGGTTGCCTTCTGGCAGATAAATAGGTAAAAGCATAAAGCACTAAATACAGGCACGCCGTAGTGAGTTAAGAAAGACTTCCACTGACACTGATAAAAACACCAGAGTAAGTCGTCTCTGGAATGGGATTTAACACTTCCTGATTTGTAGATTTGAATATTAATCTGCCCAGAAGTATCAATTAGATGAACACTTAATTTAGATTAGATTATTAAAGTAATAACTTCATAACAGAGGATTTGAAGAAAAAAAACAGAAACCAAGTTGCTCATTCCTCAGCCATTAAAAATAATTACTACTGGGGCCGGAGAGATGGCTCAGCAGATAAGAGCACTGGCTGCTCTTCCAGAGGACCTGGGTTCAATTCCCAGCACCCACAGGGTGGCTCTGTCTGTAGCTCCAATCCCAGGGGATCTGACACCCTCACACAGATATACATGCAGGCAAAACATGAACGCACATAAAATAAAAAAATAAAAGGTGTCTTCTAACCTCTATATTCATGCTGTGGCATGCCCTACACACACACACAAACAAAAGAATGTACACATAGAGAGAAGAATGTACACACACTAATAATAATAATAAATGCATATTTAAAAATAGTTATTACTAACATTTTGCTACACAATCTTGCATGTGCTATGCCACTCTCCTGCATACTTTCCCCAGTGTGTACACACACACATGTGTGTGTGAATATGTGCTTATTTTTTCAAAATCAAGAACATTCAAGAAATTCATATATACTAACTTCCATAGCTGCCACACGAAGTCCCTCAAACTAGGACACTTAGAACAATAATGTATTATCTCCCAGTGCTGGAGCTAAAAGCCTAGAAATGCGATCCAAACAAGACCTGGTTCCTGAGGACGGGCCCTTTCCTGCCTCTTGGCTTCTGGCATTCCTTAGTGTTTCTGGCTTGCTACAATGTAACTCCCAACCTGTCTGCGTGTTCACCTGGCCTTTCCCTGTGTGTCTCTATTATGTATCCAGAGGACATGTGAGGCTGTCGGTCATCTGATGTCATTGCCCCCTCCCGGTGCAGCGGTGCAGCGTGCTCTCTTCTTAGCAGGCTCATCTGCATGTGCTCCAGATAAATCCGGTTATCCAGGAGCTCACTCAGCCGACAGTGCAGAAGGTAGTGAGATATCTGACTTCGGTCATGTAACAAGCTGTATGTCTTTCCATCCCCACAGTTGCCCAGAGGGCAGTACTGGAATCCCCTCTTCAGTCTGGCCTCTAGCCCAGGCAGTTTAGCCCAGCTACCTGCCACACCTCACTCTCTTGCGCATCTGTTTATTGACTCGGGTAGATGAGGCACCCTGGGGTGAAATTTGGTGCTTCTGCTGTTATCCAAGACCCCTGAGAGGAAATTGGCATTTCTAGAGTCATAGAACCTGTAGCTTGAACTCCACCAATGCACAGTATTACAGGTAGCCTGAGATCAGTTGCCATGGTAACCACAGTCCTTGTAAGGTCACTCTCCCCAAACTGCTGCCCTTGAATAGATTCGTGTCTCCTTGTTCATGGGCCCAGAGTGCGTTTTCATTTTCCGTGTTTGTTTATTGTCCGACTGCCCACCAGGCCGTCTCCGTCCACCTACAGTGTAAACCTATTTCAAGACACCTTCATCTGACCCTGGTGATGGACTAGCCCAGGATCCTCCCAGCTGACCACAGAGAAATGATCTAACATAGGACTTCTGGGAAAGCTGTGGTCCTCTCCGCCACTTCTCAGTCACAACAACCCCGGGCTCCTTCTGCAGTGAGCCGCCTCTCAGAGCTGGCACATGCCGTTGGAGAGCTCGCTGGTTCCACAGAGAATGCAGTCTCTTCACTGCATTCTGGGCCATGGATGTCTGTCCTCTGCTACTCGGGTAAATGATGGTGGTGTCACTTTTCTCAAAAGAAGAATGTGTTTGAGGGCTCCCGCAGATCCGGGGTACCTGCTGAAGGTCTCCTGTCCCCTCTACTTCAGAACTACTGTCTGGTTAGCTTACAAGGGCTACTTCACATAACTTAGTAACTTTCCTCACATTTTGATATCTTTAGGTGATTTCCCACCATGAATTAACTGAAATAAAAGCCCTCATTCATTAAATAAAAAATATGTTACATACCAACATGGTAGCCATTCCTTCAAGCCCAGTAGGGTTTGAAGGCCTTCAAATAGCCCACAGTTAGTACCAAGGCAGGAAAAAGAGCAAACAACTGAAGGAAAAATGGAAGACAGGGCTTGGATGATAGCTTAGTGGGTAAAACTGGTACCATGCAAATGAGAGTCCACCCCAACCCTGTAAAGCCCAGATATGTAGCGCCTGCATCTAAGGCTGAAGTTCCGGCAAGGAGAGGGAGAAGAGAAGCCTCAGAGTTCCCAGGCCAGCTGGCCTGCTGCGTGCAGCAGCGAACTATGAAAAATCCTCAGAAAAGTTAGATACCAGAGTGTGTCCTCTGATGTCCACATTCTGGCTGTGGCTCACACGTTCTCTCTCTCTCTCTCTCTCTCTCTCTCTCTCTCTCTCTCTCTCTCTCTCTCTCTCTCTCGGTGCTAGATGGTAAAACCACATCAGGCTGCCCCTGGACGTCACCTGTCCCGTATGCCAGCCTGAGAGAGGATTTTAATAAAGCAAGCCACACCCTCACGCGGATTTGTCTTTGTTTTGTTTTCTTCTGTTGTTTTGCTAATAGAATCAACAGAATAAATCAACTATGTGAAATTAACACCTAGAGCAATGTACATTTTATAAAGGCAAACAATGAATCTGCTGGGTTAGAAAACCCACAGCTGCTCACGAAACACAATTAAGTCTGTCTACTCCCGCGACACGTGGAGGTCCGTTGGGGAGGATGGCAGTGGGAGCTGACCAGCAGCCAGCGGACCACGTCCTGGTGAGATGTGGCTGAGGATATTCACAGCAGCTTCTGTCTTCTTGAGAGAGTTCAGAATTTGATGCTTCTCCTTAGCTCTGTCAACAGCCAAATTGGCATGGAAAGAAAGATAGCAGAATTACCCAGACTCCAAAAGCAAATTTCCACAACCTCCGATTCCAATTTCTTTACTGAAGAGACTCTGCCTGCCTGCAAAATGCTGTCGTCCTGAATTTTGAATACTTAAATATTTTTGGCCCACCAAGGACCAAGTTTTTCACAATTTTGTCCTTGCAGCATTTTAAATCGCCACATGTCTAAATGTTCTTAAGCTGGGTTCCTGTACTTTTTAAAAGTGTGTGTGTGTGTGTGTGTGTGTGTGTGTGTGTGTGAGAGAGAGAGAGAGAGAGAGAGAGAGAGAGAGAGAGAGAGAGGTGTTTGCTGTGTGGTATGTGTATGTATGTTGTGTATGTGTATGAGATAGGTATGTGAGAGGTGTGTGCATGTGTATGATGGGTGTGTGATGTGTTTGCTGTGTTTGTGAGCTGTATGCAGTGTGTGTGTATGATGGGTGTGTGTGTGATGTGTTTGCCATGTGTGTGAGGTGTATGTGTGTACATGTGTATAATGGGTGTGTGTGTGATGTGTTTGCTGTGTGTGAGAGATGTATGTGGTGTGTGTGTGTAACAAACTTCCTCAAAGCTTGGTAGCCTAAGACAGAGGCCACATTTGACTGTTCTGTGGACCAGGACTCGGCACTTCACTAGGGAATTCCTATGGTCTATGTCACAAGGGTTAAGTCATTAATAGAAATCAGCTGGTGACTGATGGCACTTGAGTGACATGTGTGGTTCCCTGATGACCAGAGAGCCGGCCCCTTTCTCTCTGGAGAGGTCTCTCTAGCAGGGTAGACTGCCTCTTGCCTGGAGGCTCTGGGCTCCAGGCCAGCATTCCAGTAAGCAGGGGCAGGTAGAAGCTGCTGTTCTTTATTGCCCAAGCCAGGCCCCAGCATAGTCACTCCCTCTGCATCCTCCTGGTCAAAACAGTTCGAGAGCCCCTAGGATAAATACACCTCCCACCTCAAATAAAACATGTAAGAGAACATGCAGGCCTGGGCACGTAGTTCAGTGGCGAGGAGGTCCTGGATTCAACTCCCCAACAGCAGAAACAAAAAGAAGGCACCTGCATCCTCTTTGAATTTTGTATAGTATATACCAACAGTTCTCACCCTGGGGCTTGTGACCCCTTTGGGATTAGCCCTAAAAACTTTCGTGCACTTGCGTGTCTTTGGTGGTTTTATTTGGGTCCCCACGGCTGCTCTGTGTTTACAGTGAGCCACAGAGACTCCTAACTGTTCACTGTGCTGAGAATAAGCGACTGGGAGGTGCTTGGCCCTAAACAGGCTGCCTATCACCCCTCAGAGGCCCATGCACATCGCAGAATACATTTTCAGGGCTAAAAAAAAAATCCAAAAGCTGTACCATGGATTCAGACTCCCACTCCCTGGCCTTCTGTCTCACTCACTTACCCCTTTCTCTGAGTAGATGCTGCTTTGTTATTTTTATAGCTTATATTAAAATATGAATAGATGCGCGTATGTATATGCACATGTATTTTTCCTACTTGCCCCATTCTTACGCAAAGGTCAGTGTCTTTCTAACTTCCAACTCTAGTGAACATATTCCTAAACTTGCTATGTAGCCCCAGTTGGCCTCAAACTCTTTGAACATATTCCTAAACTTGCTATGTAGCCCCAGTTGGCCTCAAACTCTTGGCTGTCCTCCTGTCTCAGCCTCCCAAGTCCTAGGATTACAGGCATGAGCTAGCATACTCAATGGGTGTTTGTCAGTCCCTAGTGTAGACTGGGGGGGGGGCGCTCCCGAGTATGTACCGAGGGCTGAGGCGTGTTATCATCACGGAGCCAGGGGGGAGGTGGGTGGGGAGGCGCGTGGGGAGGTAATGGTGTCACAGAGAACTCTGGCATGCTGCTGAAGTCTGAGAGCTCTAATCCTCTCATTAACAGAAAGGAAGGGAAGTGGGTGGGCACCCGGAGGAACATTGCCTTCTTTCTAATTCTGCCCAAGAGCGGTTCTGCCTGTTTAGATGCCTTTACTACGAACTGAACTGTTGTGTAACTCTGAATCGCTCTACTGCGCTCGGCTTTACTCTTCCAACCGTAGGCTGGGATCTGCAGGAACGAATCCAGCCAGGAAGTAAGCGCGAGTCGGGAACTGGTTAGGGTTATTGATAGCACTGTGGTTTAACACAGAACGTTTTATTTCACGATCGAGTCTTCAAAATTCTCAAACATATCATTACACCCACACCGAGAACACAAAGAAACAGCTTCTCTTGGAGCTAAGGGTTTGAAGGAGAGACAGCGTGCAGGGAACAGAAGCAATGGGCACACTTTCAAAGTGCTAAGTGAACCGTTTCCAGAACTCAATAGAAGATCTCAGGCGTGAGCCCGTCTCACGTCTCTCTGTTCTTTCCTTTAGAAGCCACCCAGGCGTTTGCTGAGTCTGTCCCAGGAGCTGCCACCCAGCCCTATGTATGTCCAGTGACCTCACCCATCATCATCGGTGTCTGGACAGATTCTTCTGGGATTCAGAAATCCGCTATGCAACACCGTGTGTTTTGAACCCTTTTAAGCTTGACAAATACGAGCAATCATGTCCTGCCTCCAGAACCTTCCTCTTAAGGCTTCTTCTGCCATCTGTGGATGTTTGCAGATCTCCTGTCTGTTTTCACTTCTTCTTTTCTTCCTCTTCCTCTTTGTTTGTTTGTTTTTCAAGACAGGGATTCTCTGTGTGGCCCTGTCTGCTCTGAAACTCAGGATGTAGATCAGGCTGACCTCAGGCTCACCTGTCTCTGCCTCCCAAGTGCTGGGATTAAAGAACTGCACCACCATGCCCGGGACTTCTTCCTTTCTTAGGTGACCTGAGTGTTCTTGCTCTTGCAGTCTTACCAAACAAGGAACACTGATCTCTTCTTTCCCTGTTTGCAATAAATAACATTTCTATCACACCCAGTCAGGATCCTCCCTTATCTGTTAATGATTCTTTTGCCATCATACATGTTTGTTAATAAAATTTAAAATTTAGAATCATGTTGCATTTGTAGAAAAGTCACACAAATAGGACAGCAGCTTCATGCCCCAATCCAGTTTCCCTATTGTTCATACCTGATGTTAATATGGCAGGTATAATCGCAAAAGTGAGTTCAATCATTATTAATTGAAATCCATAGCTGGCTTGGATCGCCTTCGAATGCAGTCTCCTGTCTAAGATACCGCACGTGTTTGTATTTCTGGAGATTCTTCTTGACTTAAATAGTCTAGAATTGACTTTTTATATTAGAACCATCTGGCCATTGCCAGAAGCTTCATAATAATATAAAAATATGATATTCATTATTACTTTAGCATGAATATATGTAAAATGATCATTGGTTTGAAAGCACATAATACGTATTGTTTACTCCCTTTGACGTAGATACTATTATTTAAGCAACACAACAATAGGCATTAACTGTGCCAGTCAGTAATAATTAATAGTAGGATTAATTAAGCTAATAATATATTTAAAAATCTCAATGTTTTCAAATGCACTCTTTTTTTTGCAACAGTATTTCTCTCTGCTTCTGTTTTGGGTCTCCTTTGTACTTATTCTCCTATTCTCATGGAAGACCTGGCAGCTGAATGGCAGAAAGCTAAACTGTGGGAGGTCCATGGAGGATATTTTAAGGAGCATGCTGGCCACCTGTGGGGAACATGGATCAATAATTCAGACTGCTTCTGAGGAGGACCACTTGGGGAAACTAGAAAACAGCATTTAGGGTTTTTTTTTCTTCAAAAGGAACTTTAAAGGTGTTTATAGAAACAGTACCCCGTGTACACACTTTTGTATACTATTGCAAATGTTCTCAGAGCAACCTCATTAGGCATCTTCCTACCCACAAGCCAACTTCAGACCCTGACTTCAGACCCTGTTGGTGTTGAAGGCACCGTGGTTCCTTCAGCCCTGACGGTAGAACCCTGTGGTTCCTTCAGCCCTGACGGTAGAACCCTGTGGTTCCTTCAGCCCTGACGGTAGAACCCTGTGGTTCCTTCAGCCCTGACGGTAGAACCCTGAGCCTTCAGGTGTTGGCCCCTGGGAAAAGGGCTCACTGCTCCAGAGCCCTGTGCCAAGAATAACTTTCTTCTCTTGGGCAAGGAGGCCTTTCTGGAAACTTCTAGACCTTAGATGCAGATTGAGACAGTCTTTGGGGGCTTTATCCCTTTCTCTGCTGCCTAGAACTGTGGAAACCCTCTTAGAACTGTAGGGAACTAGGCAAGAAGAATGCCAGCAAGCAGGAATGGCAGCCGAAAGTGGAAGAGTATGGTAAAGGCTCAGTCAGCCAAGCCTAGGTCTGCCCTACCTTAGGCCTCCACGGTATGGGAAGTAATGACCCGTGTTATTTTAAGTGCTCATTATTGATTGCCGGAGTTTTCTGTTCTTACAGCAGAAGGCAATCTAAGTAACATGCCTAGCTCTGTGCGATTAGGTTCAGTCCTTTGGCCTCCACTGGCACCCGTGCGAGCTTAAGTGTTGGTTTTCCCGAGGCTCCAGGGTGGTTCTCAGAGTCACCTGAACGCTGAAGTCACCCGACAGCACTAAGAACGTCATCCTGGTCTTCACCCTGCACTTCTGACACAGCTGGCCTAACGGGGCTCTGCAGCATAAGTTTTTTTTTTTTTTTTTTTTAAAGCAACTAGGCAATTTAAACCTGAGACCCATTGACCTCTAAGCCCCAAAGGACACAGAAGGTGCATTTGGGGACACGGCTGTGGTGTCTTGCTGTCACCCCACCTGCTGTTCTTAGGCTTCCTCAATTACTAAGTGAACCATGCATTCTTGTTTACCTACAAAATGCCAGCTTGTAACTGTGATTGAAAACCCTTTACTCTAAAGATGTCCTTATTTAGGTGACAGGAGGACCCCCAGAGCCCGCATCAGGATCTTCATGCCATCATTCCCTAGCCTCAGGATGGCGTGTACCCAGGATCCGTTCAGTTTGCCAAGGTTTTCCGTAAGTGCTGGGATCTCAACCGTGGAGGCTTGATTTGAAAGCAGCTGCTGCTTTGGATGAGCCTCAGCCGTCTCGTAGAAAGCTGTCTTTCCCAGCTACTGGTGTCCTGACTTTTTACTGGAGTGTTTGTATTCCCGCCTAAAGGAAAGGGGGTGTTCTAAAAGACGCCCCTGGTTTGTCACCCCAGGAGTCCCGGCAATCCAACCTGCTGCTGCCCTCAGAGCTAGGGGACAAAGCCCTCTGCAGAGCTGGAGGAGGGAATGACTGACAGCGCTGGGGTGATGCTCGAACCTCTGAAGGGCATCAAATGCAGGGAAGTGCAGGGCCTAGAAAGCAGCACCCGAGGGAGAGACATCCCACTGCCTTGCCACAAGGCGATGCAGGTAATGGCAGCTTCTGCGGGCTTAATACGGTGCCATGCAAGCAGCCAAAGTGTGGGCAGTAGATGGAAGCTGAGCCACCTACTAGACAGGCCAAGATCAGAGAGATGGGTGCATCTTTGGATGACTATAAAGTCTTGGGGTACTGCTCATTGGCCTCCAGGAAGCTGTGATGAAGAGGCCTAAATAAAATGGAAATATCAATGTTTCCCTCATTCACTCGCTCTCTTTGGAGTTTAGATGTTTAGATGTCAGATGCTAGAAAGATTATTCTTTTAGAGGGCAAAATTAAAATCTCTTAGAATTAGCTAGAAACCTTGATCAGTCATTAAAGGCACTTAAGTGGGAGGCCACAGGATGGCTCAGTGGTTATGAGCATTGATTGCTCTTCCAGAAGACGGGCACCCATTTGGTGCCTCACCACTGTCTGTATCGCCAGCCCCAGAGGATCCGCTCCCTTCCCTGTCATTCTCCAGCACCGTGTGCACACAGACACACCCACAGGCAGAGCATCCATACAGAGACTTAAATGTCAGAGAGCTTAGGAGTTCACATTGGGACTGGAAACTGGAGGTTCAAGTTTCTGGCTCTTATCCAGAGACAAGAGCTTTCCTGTCCCTCTAGGGAAAAAATCGGAAGCAACTAGGGGCTGTGTCCATCAGGCCAAAGTCAGGTGGCTTAACGCTATCTCCACGGTTAGAGTCTCGTAATTCTGATATTAGGCCAGGGATAGGTAGGTGCTATCTAGAGCTGCTTCGTGTACCATCTGCTGGGACACTTGACTTTCAAGCTGACTAGGGGTCAGGGTCTTGATTCTTTTCCATGATAAAAAATGGCTGCTTAGGCTCTGTCACAGCATGGGGAGCAGATTCTGAGAACAGAAAGAGAACTTTATGTGTGCTTTATAGCCAGGGCCCAGGAGAGGCCCGCAGCAATCGAGGCTTTATAGCCCAGGCCTGGGAGAGGCACACAATCGAGGCTTGAACATCATGTTCACTGTCTTTATATCTCTCTCAGACCATGTGCAGAGAGGCAGGAAAACCCGGCCTTTCGTGGAGAACGTGCACTCTCTTCATTGTACCACGTGGATCATGGAAGAGGTTAAAAGTAGAACGTCAAGCCAGGCATGGTGAAAGCCTTTATTCCCAGCACCCAGAAGCAGAAACAAGTAAAATCTCTAAATCCAAGGTCAGCCTGATCTACAGAGCAAGTTCCAGGATAGCCCGGGCTGCCCAGAGAAACCCAGTCTTGAGAAAAACAAAACAAAAAAGTAGAATATCATGACAGATGACCACTTTAAGGCTGTTAACAAGATGGTGTCTGTCCTTGCAGGGAGGAAGGAGAAATGAGCTTGGGGAGTTTGTTCCTGGCAATCCATTGATGAAGAACATTTCATTATCATCACTACCACCGGTCATTGTCCACCTGCTCCTACTGAGTCTGCACAGCCAGGACAACAACAAAAGTGCACGCATAGGTGCACATACACCTACAAATGTGCAAATAAGAAAAGCGAATTAAAAGATTGATGTGGCAATTTTAACCTGGAGAGAGCAGGCCTTTCATTACATCTGAAATGGTCTAATGGAACTTAAATTAATATAAACTCATGCAAACATGCTGTTGACACGCATCATTTTGTGGATACAAGCTTGAGTCACCTTCTTATGATGATCAACTTCTTATCATGTATGTCTGTTGGGTCACTAGTGGTTTAACCCCCTCAGGGAAAGATGGAGCGGGGGTACACATACGATTCTGTTTCTCAGACTCCCTCGGCCCAGGGTGTAGACTCTGGTCTAGAGGACCAAAGAGAGAGTACATAAAATTCTTGGACAGCGGATATGCAGGCACGTGGTGATCTTTTTAAAGGCAGTCAAGAGCAACACTGCCTGCCACAGTGGCCCCAGAAACCCACAAAGACAGATGTGTTTCTTACTCACGATCCTCCTTAATTTGTTGTTCCTGTTTCTCTCCAAGCCTGGTAGATTTTGATTTCCCAGACCCTTCTAACAATTGCTCAAGGAGAAGCAAGGTTGAGTTCCATTGGTTGAAGCACAGATGGATAAGGGTGCTGTCTCATCCAAAGTGGACAGTAGTGAGCAGTCACAGCACATGCAGGACAGGGAACTGCACACACACACACACACACACACACACACACACGTATGTGCTAAGTTTGTGGGTATGTGAAGGACGACGCAACCACTTCCTGCTGAATGTCTAGCAAAGACACAGTAGAAAGGTGAGGTTAGCTAGATAGCTGAAAAGGAAAACTATCTACTGAAAACAGAAGGAAACTAGATCCTGACTGGGCAGTCTACATGTGTTTAGTTATCTGGCAGTACAGTTGTTCAGTTTACCTGATGCATGAGGGACTGGCACAGGGTCTGGAAGGCCTATGGCTGCTACATTCTAACGATGTTGGAGGCCCAGGAGTCTTAATCCATTTTCTGCTGCTGTAGCAGAATGTCTGAGGCTGGGTAAAGAACAGATGTTTATATGGCTCACAGCTCGGAAGTAGTAGTCCAAGAACATGGTGCCAGCCTCCAGTGGGGCCTTCCTGCTGCAGGGGTACACAGTGAGGACATCACAGACAAAGCCTTCCTGCTGCATTGCCACTGGTGAAGAACGTCACAGGGCTAGAGAGAGGAGCATACAAGTTCCCTTTTCCACAGGTCCCACTCTCCAGACATCTAATCCTATTTCCCAAAAGCCTCTTGTCTAGTTTCCCAGCACATGAAGTCTGGAGGACTGTCCCAAGCCGTGCCCTAGAACACAGACTTTGAACTTATTGGTGGGTCCAATGGAATAAAAGATGCTGGCATTCAGGGAGAACCATTTGGCAAGGGATGCATGCAAGCATGTAAATCTGGTGGTCACAGGTAAAGCATTTGGGGCCCTGGATAACACAGAAGCATGCTGATGATAACACGGAAGCATGCTGATGATAACACGGAAGCATGCTGATGATAACACGGAAGCATGCTGATGATAACACGAAAGCATGCTGATGATAACACGGAAGCATGGAGATGGTAACACGGAAGCATGCAGATGGTAACACGGAAGCATGCAGATGGTAACACCGAAGCATGCTGATGGCGGTAGAAAGGTAGATATGGGAAGAACCAATGTTCAAAAAGGAAATAATTTGCAAACTGATAGCTCCCTTGTTTAAAACACCCACAGAACTGACTTTCAGCAGACATCTACACAAGGTCTCTGTGTTTATAAATACACTGTATTTACATGCAGTGGAAAGAAAGACTGTAACACATGCTAACGTAAAGTAATTCTCAACTATTTGACAGGAGAACTTGCTCTATACATTAGCGAAACACAGGGTAAACAGTCAGAAAATACATGTATGCATGTGTGTGTAAGCATGTGTGCTTGTATAGCATTTGTGTATGTATGTGTGCATGTATATGTATGACATGCATCTGTATATGTGCAAGTATGAATATGTGTGTACATGAATGCACATATTTTTAATTCAGCAAAAAACTTAAACTTCAAAGGATTTGTCAGATCCCTTTGAGGAATCAGACTGCTTCCTGGGACTCTGTTTTTGTTGCAGTTGGAACTGGTGATGGATCCAAGGGATACTGATTCTCTGGATGTGTCTGTGAAAAATAATCCTGGTATTTCCCAGGACAGTGACATCTTGGAGACTCCTTCAGAACAAGCGAAAGCAGCCGTGTGATTTGCAGTTTTCCTTCCATAAACCAGTCAGCTACTTTGAAATTTAATTTGAAACTTGAACCTCTCCACTGTCACCCACAAAACTCAACCCCAGACTATCTGCTTGGTATATCCTGTCAGAGTTAGCCCCTGGTTCTCCTGTGAAGAGATAGGCTGGTCATTGTCTGTTTCCCAGTCTCCCTTCTCACCCTTTGCTAAATCAACAGGCAACAAACAGGCTCTGGAGTCCTGCACCACCACACTGGGCCAGATCCAAGACTGCCCTACACGGTTTTCTTCCTCAGGAGTTAGGAATTAGGACTCAATGATGCCAACAAGCTGTTTAGTGTTGGGTCTAAAGATTGGGGGAACTGGTGGCCATTTGAGGGAAGTAAATACAGAAAGTAAACATAGAAAGTGGGGTTTGTACGCAGCAAGAGTACAGATGAAGGACAGACGGAGGGTGCATTCACTCAGAAGGAACAAGGAGATGGAGAGGGGAGAGAGACATCCAGAGGAGGAGGGGGAGACTCCTGGCTTAACTACCTGGTTGCTATGGTATTTCTCCTTCCAGCTCCTGGATCTGATGAAGCCAGGTGTACCGCCTTCCTTGGGGTCTAGCCATTTCCTGCAGACTTGTAACACCCCTGTCTGTCCCTCAAAAGGAATTAGTATTTTTTGTACCAAACTTTCCCCAATCAACATTCTGTGGTATTTAATCCATGTGCTGTCTTAACACTAATCATACACACCATAGCTGTTACTTCCTGGGTGGCTCTGAGCTTCCTTGAGAGTTAGAAGTTTGCCTGCTTGTCTTTCGAATCGTAGCACTTAGACCAGGGACTGGCATACAGCAGACACTCAAATTATTTAGAAAGTACTTTTTGAGTTAGGAGCCAACCTTCCACATCCTGTATTGATCCTGGCTTGGTTTGACTCTGTTTTCGCATTGAGCTTTGACAACATATACATCACACACAAGCTATGGCCTCTGGCCCTTCAGAGCCTCTGAGTGCTGTAACAGGAGCTGGTAAATGCCCAACTCCTGGGGTGGAAGGAGCCATGGGAGGTCATTGATGTCTGGAACCGTGACATCATTTGTCATCAAGCATTCACCAACTGCTTTTATTTAAAAATATCTAACTTCACATGCATGAAATGTGTAGCAATTCTCGTGGAGATATTAAAAAGAAAAAATTCATCCAGATGTCATTCCTACAATAGAGCCTGTGTCCAAAGCCCCCCTTAGCCCCTGATCATATGTATCCATACCATTTACAGGGCAGGAATCATCCTTCTGATAAAAATGTATTTCGTGTAAGAATTATAGTTTGAGTATTTTTTTTCTGTTGCTGTCTATACTTTCTAAGTTTTAATAATAGCTAGTGGTATCTTAACTAATTAAAAATACATTAAATTCTTAAATTTTCCTACTATTGATATTCAGATTGCTTCACTTCCTCCTCTGTTCCGCTCACCCCCCCCCCCACTTCTCTCTCTTCCATTTCCTCTCTGTCTCTTCCTCCTTTCCATTCGTTGTTGATGTGGTTTCTTTGGAATCTATCACATAATTTCTTCTCTTCTTTTATTTTGACTCTTATAGAATATTTCTGCCCAGATCCCTGTGGCTGGCGTAAGGCTCAACTTTTGTTCCACAATGGACGTTTGCTGAGAATCTAGTACTCTGGCTGCTAATTAATGCAGCCACAATGGTGCACTGTCCTCCCTTCCTGTCTCCTTCCTGCCGGCATGCCAGAGGGTGTCATGCAGGTACGGGGGAGGCTGTCGTCAAAAGTCTTACTCAGCTGTGGTCCCTGCATGTGGTACTACTGACTGGGCAGGGAAGTGTTTCTAGTGCAATAGTGGCAACTCTGTTATAGGGGACCTGACTGCTCTGTAGTTGGAGCTGAGGCCGCTCCATAGGATGGAGTCCATGTCTGGTACTGTGAACCTGGTTAAAAGCTCATGTTTGGGTAGGGTGGGGTAAGATAACCTGCCACTGCCGTTCTGCTAAATGGGTAGAATGTGCCCATCCCACTGTCATGGGAATGATTATATTTATATCCCTAGGTCAGCGCTACTGTTAGCTTTGGTCAGAGACTCTCCTCTTTGGCAGTGGATAATAGCAACTGCAGAGGCTCAGAACTCATCAAAGTAATGGAAATAGATGATTGAGTGCTTGGCCAAGAATGGGAGCCCCATCCAAGGCTCAGAGACTGTCCTGGAAAGTGGGCCAGAAAAAAAAATACAAGAGCCAGAGTGGAGTGAAGCAGAGCACGTGTCAGAACAGGACACGACTGTCACCCTCTGGATCTCACAGAAGCTGGCGTGACTAATACAAGATCCATGCAAGACTGGGCCTGTCAGCATCCAGCCACAGCAGGGGTGCGTGTCCATGAGGCTCCCAAGGAGGAACCGTAGGCTGATAATGGTAGGTAGTGGAGCGAGCTCACGAGGGTCCACCGCACCCCGAGTGTCGACAGGAAGTCAATGGTTGCTGCAGGAAGTAACAGACATTTTCTCCAGCGCTAAAAGCCCCACGCTGCTCCAAATGACCCCTCACCCAGGACTCTGTAGGCAACCTAGTGAAATGCACTGGGCCATCCAAAGTAATTAAATAAAAAATAAATAGATAAATGGAAGTAGGAGAATTAGGAGGAGGAAGGAGACTAGAGGAAGCAAGACACAAACAGTAGAGTGTCATGGGTACACACGATAAGGATGCGTTAAATGTATGTATGAAAATGCCATCATGAAACACTGATAGTCCATGCATGCTAATAAAAATCAAGTATTAAAAAAGAATTCTCTTCCTGGCAATAGACAGATGATAGCAGACAAATTAGAATAAGCCTTGTCAAAGTGTTACCACAGAGAGAAAAACAATGGGCAGTGAAGCCAGACTCCCTTGTCTTGGAGCTGGTTTTTTAGGCTGTATTTCCTAGAGAAGGATGTCATGTTCTTTGCCCACAGCAATGCATGGGCATTCCGACTTCTTCGTGGGCTCTCTGCCCCCAGTGCTATTACCAAAGGCATTCAAAGGCAGGGGCGTGCGACTCATAATAATACTAGTAACAACGACCACTTGTTTTCTGAATTTTGTCATAGAGTAGAATGCAACCCTCTCAGTGAACATGTGAGGCCACTACTTTTATTGCCAGCCCCACTTCTCACAACTGAGGCTCAGAGGTGTAAGAATAACTTGCCAGGCTCACACAAGTCACAGAATTGACCGAGGGAGAAGCTGGGTGCTGGCTCACACTTGTAACCCCCATCCTTGGGAGGCTACGGCAGGAGGATCATGAGTTCAAGGGTGGTCTGGGCTACCCAGAAGTTCTAGAGGCAGGCTAGGAACTCACCCAGTTTAGCTGCATAAATGCCATCTCTCCTAGGTCACTACATGCCAATAGGATAATCCTTAGCGAACCGAACTTCCCTCTCCAGGGAAAGGGGTGCAGCTGGATTCTGCGGTTTATACATGCAAAGTCTTTGCTCCGGTGGGGCCATAGGAGAGCATTGCCTTGTTGTGGAAGCCTTCAGACCGTGTCTCATCTCTTCCGTGTGTCCCTTCTCATTTGTCAACCATCACGGTCAGGCATAACCCTCTCTCTGTTCTCAGACAGCATTGGGCTGATGACTCAAGCCTCTTTTGATAAGGACGCTCTTCTGGGGGTGTACGTGAGAAGAAATACATTCTTTAGTCTTTATTATTCATTGAAATGATCTTCCTAGAAGGTAGGTTTTGTCCTCCTTGGATATTTTGATCGCAAGTCAAAACAGAAGATGTGGTACTGCACACCTAAATGTGTTGGTGGCCATGACCTCTGTCTCTTCCATCGCGTGGTGTGCTCACACGTTTCCTCTGTGAGGAATTATTAGCGATGAACTTGAACCCAAATACAGAGACGTTGTCTTTGGCTGGGCTCCCAAGAAGCAGCCCCTGAATAGGGGTCATGAGCAAGTGTTTTCCTGAGGAAGTGCTCCCGGAGAAGCTAGGGAAGCCACACAAGGAAAGGGGGGACTCCACAGGAGGGTACGTGAAACTTCTGTTCCTGCCTGACCCCTGGGAGCGCAGGAGTGTTAATTATATACCAGAATTGATCTCGGCAAGTCAGTGAGCTGAACCTTGGTACTTTCCAGCCAGGCAGGCACTGGCTGTCAGGATCAACCCTCCCTCCCCGCCCCGCACATCTGGCTCTCTAGACTTGAATAAACTGAGCAGCTGCTGGGAAGTCCTCTGGAGAAGATTATAGGTATGGACTGCTAGAGAAAAAGTAGGCAGAAGTGGGCTGGGCATACAGAACACACGGAGGCATCCTGTTCGTATTGGCAGGCAAACCGCAGCCCACTGGTTAAAAGCACCAAAACACCGTCAGTGGGAGCTGATCTGAATTTACATCTCAGCTCGGATATCCCAGATACACAACCTGGCCATCTAAGACTTGGTTTCCTTAATCAGATGAGAACAAAAACTTCTAAGTGAGGGGGGAGACTTGAGATCAGTAGCTGGAAGAATTATTTTGATGACAGTCACAGCAGGTTTTCAATCTCTGTTAGTTAGCTTTCACTTCTAATTCAACACAAAGGTAAACTGTGAAATGTTCGCAGCCCAGGAGGACCACATGCCTTTATTCTGAAAAGTCTTACCACCTTTCCCCCTTCTTTGTCTTTTTGTTTTCTGGGGGCAGAGTTTCTCTGTGTAGCCCTGGCTGTCCTGGAACTAACTCTGTAGACCAGGCTGGCATCGAACTCACAGAGATCCACCTGCCTCTGCCTCCCGAGTGCTGGGATTAAAGGTGTGCGCTACCGCCTCCTCGATACTGTTTTTTAAGTTCTGTTGATGCTACTGCAGCTACAGATAATTTTTTAAAGTCCACACTTGTAGTAAGACCAGGAAGCCATGTAATCTTCATCTCCTCTGGCTCTGTTTCGAAGCCTTACCTTAGAGAAGCCATAGGCCCAGCACTCAGCAGCAGCTTCTCTGAAGTTCTTGTTCACCAGTGTTTTCTATTTTTAACTTTTTAGGATGGATATCTTTAACAGATTCTTTTTTTCTTAAGGAAGAGAACATAATGAGCCCCTGGAGAGTCATATATAAAAAAAATCCGAGTTTCAACAATTCTCAGTTCTCAGCCAGCCTTCTTTCATCTATACCCCAGGCTTGCCGCCCTCCTGTTATCCGAAGCAAATATTGGATACTGTAACCATTCCATCCATGAATATTTCACTACGTACTTCCAAAAGATAAGAACACTTTTGAGTTTAATTTTAAAATTAGCATAGGCTAAGACTGCTCTTGTCTTTTCTAAGGCGTTGAGTTCATGTCTGTGAATTTTCGTAGATTTGTGTAAGCGTCCTTATGATCTCAGTGCAGAACAGTCACGTCACCCCACGGGAGGCTTCACTCACGGCGACAATGCCATCCATCATCAGACCTTTTCAAAGAGCAGCAACCAGTAAGTCTTCAAGGACAAATGTGACTCTGTCTCTTTACAACCATGAGTGGCCCCAGCATGTCACAGTCTAATCCACACTGTCCCTTTTACAAAGGAAAGGCTCCTGTCTGGGCACTCGAGAACGTCCTACACAGAATGTGTTCTCAGCCATCTCTGCCCTTGGTTCTGTAAGAGATCCGCATGAACACAGCATACCTCTGTCCCCCAGTGCTGGGGACACAGCCCAGGGTTTATCCACGCTAGGCCAGCTGCCTACCACGACAGCATTTTGTTTGGTTTCACTTTGGGGAGAGTGCCTCTTGCCGTTACGCAGGCTGGTCTTGAACTTGAGACCCTCCTAATTCAGCCTCCCTAGTTGATGGGATCATAGGTCTACGACACTGTACCCAGCCAAAATGAAGCTTCCCATAATTTGTTTAATCTCTTCTGCGTATAATCAATCGCCTTTCTGTCTAATTGCAGCTCTCTCCTTGCTAGACGCTTTCTGATGCCCTGAGTTTTCATATAGTACAATAGCCATGCTAACATGACTTTAAACATTTAGGGGGTGAGGTGTTTTAAGATGGCTTTGTTTTTGTTTGTTTTTTGTTTTTAATGATGTAAGATTTTATCTCAACTCAATACTGGTTTTATTTCTTAAGACATTAGTGTTGAAGGGGAGGTTAAGTCTTTAGCCAAACCAAAGATCATATACCTGTGATCTCAACATTTTGGAGGATGAGGCAAAAGGAGCTTGAGTTCAAGACCAGACTTGGCTACATAGTGATATCCTGTCCAGAAGAAGAAGAGGAAGGAGACCAGGAGGAAGGAGAAGAAGAAGAAGAGGAAGGTGAAGAAGGAGAAGAGGAAAATCTGGCAAAGGAGGAGAGGAGGCATGGAGGAGGGAATGGAGGAGCATGAGTTGCCCACTGGGCTCACCTTACTTTGCAGATGAGAAAGTTATGAGTTTTACAAAACACAAGCAGTGGGAGAAGCCCTGGTGCAACCTGACTCTGACAGATCGCAAAGGGAAGTTTCTGTTGGAGGACTCTTCCCATCATGCCAAGGGCCAGGGCAGTGTTAAGATATTCCCATCACCCCTGCCCCCTCAAGAGCTCGCCTATCAACTGGCAGTGAGCTTTTGTCCTCAGGGTCTCAGGAAAGCTAATTCGCCTCTGTGTCCACAGACAGCCTTCTCTAGATGCTCCGTGAAGCAAGCATGGTGTGTTCCTACCTGGTCCTCATGGGCCCATGGATATGCCTGCAACAAGGGAACCACCTTCCAGCAACAGCAGGAATGAAGGAAAGGGCTCCCCTAAAGCCAGCTGAGGGCGGCTATTTAGCGATCTCTTATATCAACATGCCTGGAAGCAGTGCGGTTTGGTTCAGCCACTCTGCAGAATTTCCATCTTCACCTTGTAACCAGTCTCCAGTCCTGAAGACCATTCAGACCTCACCCACTGCCACCCTCCCACCCCTCTGCCCTCCCCTCATACAGCTCTGAACAGACTCCCAGAAGGGACAGAAAGGTGGCCCCAGTGTGCTCTTTAGTGGCTCATCCAAGTGCAAGCCCCCACCGCTGGCTTCTTGTTGTTCACAGGACAGAACGAAGCCATGCCCCGTCCCCACCCGGTGCAGGAAGGACTGAGGACATCAACAGATAGCAACAGGAGTGGCGGGGAGCAGTCCAGACTTTGAGTGCTGAAGCTGGCCACATCACCTCCTGAGCCAAAGCCAGGTTTGTTGGCAAGAGAAAAAGAGTGGAGAATTGCGGAGATGGGTCTTGAGTGGGCAGCTGAGAGCATCTCCCATGCCAGGAGACTCAGAATGCGCCAACTGTTATGAGATGTTCAGCATTTTCATGGCATGGTGGCTACAAACACGGGGGCTGGAGAGAGCCAGCTAAGGTGTGGTGCCAGCTCCTCTCCTACGGCTGAACTATCACCCCAAATTCAAATGATGAAGCCCAATCCCAGTAGCTCATAATGTAGCTGTTCAGAGACGGGGGCCCATAAAGAGGTGACTGAGTTAAAATAAGGCTACTAGGGTTGACCCTCAGCAAACCTGAGCGTTCTCATGAGACTATCACGACAGGGGCCCATGAGCGCAGATAAATGACTGTGCAAACAGACAGGCAGAGACGAGCCAGCTGCCCACCAAGGAGGGAGGCCCTAGTTGAAGCTGCTCCTTTTGTCGCCCTAAACTGAAACCTCCAAACTCTAGTGCTGTGGGAAGATTGAGTCTTTGTTTTAGGCATTGTAAAGACCCCAGAATCCTACACAACCACTTACTTAGCCCAATCTTTGCCCTTAGACTTCACTAACTATTCTGTGCCCTTGTTTTCTTCTCAATGAAAGGGGCTAGAGCCGGGTGGTGGCAGTGCACACCTTCAATCCCAACACTCAGGAGGCAGAGGCAGGCAGATCTCTGTGAGTTCGAGACCAGTCTGGAAAGGGGATAGCTACATTGCCTGCTCAGCAGGATCACGTAAGAACTAAGTGAGTTATCAATACAAAGAACTGAGCACACAGCACAGTAACCTGTATGTGGGTGGTTGTTCAGTGTATGTGTGTAGTTACATGTAAATGTGTAATCTTGGCATATCTATTGTTCATTGTCACCCTTTCATTAACCAACAATGATATGAGCCAAATAATCTGATATGAGCCAAGCAGAGGATTAGATGTGGATAAAACCCTGAGCAAGCCAGATTGGTGTCGTGTGGTCTTACTGAGCTTGCATTCTGGTGGGAGAAAGCAGCAATAGCTAAGTAAAAGGAAATGTGTAATAGCTGTAATTACTGCTTGTGCTGAATACTGTGAAGGAGCTACACAGGGATGAGAGAGAACAGAAGGCAAAGGGAGTCTGCCCAGGGAAAGCCCAGGGCAGAATCCCCCAACAGTGAGAACAGCTGGTGAAAAGGGGAGGAAAGAGTTTGGCCTGAGCTGGGGTGGAGCTGAAGGCCAGGGCTGCTGGAACACGGTGAGCGGTAAGCGATGTGAGCAATGGGGCTGCAGCCTGGATAAGACTGAAGACCCATCCTGGCTCCAGACCACACAGCAGCGCAGAGGAAGGGGGAGGTGTTGGAGTTTTGTCTCAGCGCAGAGCAGAGCCACTTAAGAAAAATGTGTCTGTTTGATCTGCTTGTTTTTTAACCATCCTGGCTGCTGAGTGGGGAATGCATTGGAGAGGGAGGAGAATAAACACAAGGAGACAGGCTATAAATAATCACAGGTTGAAGAAAGGGGATGGTAAAAGAAGAGAGATCCGGAGGGAGAGCCGAGAGTGTGTGTGCATGTGTGCATGCATTCATGTGTGTTGCATGCGTGTGCATGTGTGTGTGTGTGTGTGCATGTTTGTAAAGTGCTAGCCTCATGCTCCAGTATCATGTAGTTTCCGTGGAGGACTGCAGGCTGTCTTTTCTCATCGGCTAGGGCTGCCCTCACTTCTCACCCCACCCATGGGGTGTCGAGATGCACACCTCACCTCTGGAGAGTGCTTTGATAGGTGGTAGGGCCCAGGTCTGTTGTACAGGGAGTTTGCAAAGAGGTCGGGGAGAGGCAACATCCCTGACCAAGGGATGGGCGGGTGCTTGCCCATCATTGCCAAAAGAAGGTGAGCAGGCACTGGTTGGAGACCCATTCACGTTGCCTGTGGGTGGAGCTTCCTCTGGAAGAAGCACAGAGTCTCATAGACTGAGACGCTCCTCTACCTCGGCTTTGCCTTCTCGTCTCCACCCCTACATACACTACTGTAATGTGGGTACCTGGTTAGTCTAGGTACAGTAAATGCATTCATGATGATACCTTATACTGTGTCAGCCAAGAAGCATCGGTATTTGCAGCTCATGATTTCCCTTCTTTGGTGGAGGAGACTTATCTCTCTGTCAAGGGCAAGGGTAAACTCCGAGGAGCAAATGGGGTAAGAATTTCATGAAGTAGAGACGTTCAAACAGTAGCTCATATGTAAAGGATGGAAATTGGACAGCAGTGTTCTTGCGGAAGTAAGTTCCTCTGTGTTCACTGCCAACTTCGGAGCTGAGGGAGAGTAGGGGTGTTTCTCCACCCAGCAAGGACAGTGTGGTTAAAGCACCACAGGCTAACTCTGGTCAAAAGAAGGTCACAGGGAGCCTTGCCAATTATCGCTAAAAAGACCTGAGCCCCTCTGCCAACAAGGGCCCAGGCTGGTTGCCTGGCAACCAGAACCCATTCTCCCTGTCCAGTGTTGGAAGCTTGAATTCATCAACCAAGCTTGATGTTCTTGATGTCATTTCCAATCAGGATTCATTTGGGCACCTCTATTGGGGAAGGACGTGGGAAATCTCAACCTGGAAAGGTAGTCCGTGAGAGCTGGAAGAATGTCTTAGGTCCCTTTCACAGCCGCGAGCCAGAGACTGGCTCACCCAAGGTGACATGGCCAGCCGACAACACAAGAACCCTCCTGTACTCCGTGTACTACCAGGAGGCTGTATGTCATCCCTTTCCTGGACCCCTACAGGGACCGCCTAACCCAGTGCTCAAGGGTCTGGCTGGCCTATTATAGATCATGCAAAATGTCCCCGTGAAGCTTATGTATTTACACCCAATCTGGCCAATTCACCATAAATCAGGAGTCATGCTGAACCCGTGGGAAACATCATGCAAGCCGAAGATGAAGGCGCTTGCTTTTCTCATGTATTGTATCCATAGTGACAAAAACTGCTGCCGGGAGGCAGCCAAGAGGAGGTCCAGGTTGCATCCCTCAGGGAAATGATGAGTCAGCCTGCCTTTGCAAGGTTAAAGGTTCTTGGTTGAAAGGGGTCACCCGAGGGAGAGTGCAGGGGCTCGGATCTGCGAAGACCGCATCCCAGATTGCAGGTGGTGGTGCTCAATGCCCACCTTTTAGTTAGTGCCTTAAAAAAAAAAAAAGCCACAGGCGAGGAAGGTACTGATGTGTGTGTGTGTGTGTGTGTGTGTGTGTGTGTGTGTGTTCACAGGGCTGAGCTGCTGCATGGCAAACTTGGCAGTCAGGGTCTGAGACTGCAAGGCGGGGTTTGGGGGGAACGGGACTGATTTTCAGGAACCTGTTCTTTAAAAGCAAACATCAATGTTTATTGTTATTTTTGTTGGGGGGAGGAGAAGACCCTAAGCGCACTTAGGATTCGGGGAGCATGGTGCCCACCTTCCTAGCCACCCTCCACAGGTCACCATGGAGCCAGAAGAGGTGTGAGTATCCTTCAAGGACAAAGGAGTGGGGAGGGAAAACAAACAGCTTGTGGCAGGTGCTAAAAATCAGGCTTTGTGAGTCAGGAGGCAGCCTTAGCTTTTTGAGAGTCAAGGGGACGGTTTGCAGCTCAGTAAGCAGCGACTGAGTCCCTGTGTTCAGTGTAAGGAGCTGGAGAAGGCAGAGACTCCCTCTTCACAGCCTGCTCTGAGCTCTGACTGCAGGCATCTTTTTTAAGGTGCGCGTTCCTCTTCCTGTGACTTGGTTCTCTGCATCTCGCTTCCATTTTCACCACTTTCCCGCCTGCCACCACCCCAAAGCGGGCACAGGGACGTGGGTTGAGTGTGGAGTACTAGCAAGTTATAGAATATTATTAAGCTAGTACAAAAATATTTAGCTTAACTCCCTTACCGAGACCTGTATTACTCATGATACCAAAGACATTACACGAAAATAACTATTCAAGTACTCTAATTGGTTTGTAAAAGATCCCATTCAGTTCATGTGCTTTCTTAATTTCCCCAATCAATGGTTTATCTTTGCATAAATACAGCTTTAAGGGTTTAGACTCCACAATTTATTAGCATAGCCTTAGAGTCTATTGTTTAGACTTCTTCCTCGTTGCCAGGTAGCAGACAGTGCCTGTGTCTTCGTGAGGCCACGCGGCCCATCTCATTGACACAATGGGCTCATGAGCCTGAACCCACTGTTGGGAGCATGCTCTCTCAGGCGGCAATCATCTCAAATTCATATCTGTGTCTCTGCCATCTCGCAATGGGCAATTACCACTGGAGGAGGAATTTAAAATCTCATAGCAAGATGCCTATAAAACTTAAATAGGGCTGACCCTTTGAGGGTGGAAAGAGAAGACTGGAAACAGGGTGATGAGGTAAGTTCAGATGTGTGTCCATGTGTGTGTGTGGGGGGGGGCACTAAGAGCAGAGCGAGACTCGGAAATGACCAGATTGTGCCGAACAACTGGACTGTTTTTAGTTTATTTCATCCTGTTTTTGAGACAAGATTTCATGTAGTCATGGGGCCTTGAACTCATGTAGGTAAGGATGGCCCTGAGCCTCTGATTCTCCTCCCACCACCACCCCCATGATAACAGGTGTGTGCTGTCCTGCTGGGCTTCCATGGTGCTGAGGATGAACCCAGTGTTTGGTGAGCATTAATTGAATACTCCACTGACTGAGTCACATCCCAGACCATCCGCTAGATCATCATTTTGTAGCCTGTGGTAAGAATGAAGGTTTGGAGGACAATAAAGAATCATTTTCATACACAGTTTTGGAAATAAAATTCTCATAAAGGCCAAATGTGTACTCTTTACAATGACTTTTTCCTATATTAACCCAATTGTGTATTGTGTGTGTGTGTGCACTCACGTACACATATGTGTGTCTGTCTGGTGCTGGGGGCTAAACCCAGGACCTCACTCATGGTAGGCAAGTATGTTTCCAGTCAGCCATTCCCTCATCACATGACCTGACTTTAAATCTTAAGAAGGAAAAGGATTTACTTATTTGCAAATCTTAAAACCAGAAAAATAATGTGGGCTTCAGGTACAATGTCACTTAATTTGATCACAATTCAATCTTTATTCCTCTTTGATATCTTGGTTTTCTTCCTCCTCCATATACAGGTGTCCGCTTAAACCTGTACACACACACACACACACACCATTTCCCAGGCAAACATGAACAAACACCTATTCACCATATAGACGGTACCAAAAACAGATCAAAGAAACTATTCCTTCCAAGTCCTAATTGACAAAGCAATGGCTTTATGGGTTCACGTTTAGGAATACCAGAAAGGGTGAGTCCACAGAAACCACGCTGCTGAGAAGTTTCACCTCGCCACAGATTCCCCCCTCCACCCCACATAGACCCCAGCAGTATAGTATAATCAGCACCACCTCAGGAGACCACCCACAGCAAAGGCAGGATTCCAGCTGGGGTAGAAGGCAGAAGGGAGTCTGTGGCTGAAACTGTAGAAGAATCTGGTGACCTTTCCCCCACTCCAGCCAGAGGTTTGTAGGCCTGATTCTGTTAGGGTCGCCTTCAGGTAACCACAGCGGCTCTGATTACATCATACCAGTAAGATAGCAGCTCTGAACTTTCTTTCTGAGACAAGTCTCCCACTATGTATCCCAGGCTGGCCTTGAACCCATGGTCCTCCCACCTAACATCCTAAATGCTGAAGATTTCAGGCACAGTTACATCTAGCTACCAACAAAATACAAGGGTATTTTATTGCTTCTTCAACCATTAACAAAAAGTCTAAAATTTCCCTTATTGAACCCATTTAAGTCTCGTTGTCTCTCTCGTAACTGAAGAGAGGACTGAGCTGACTGGTCGGGCAGCTGAAGCTGTTCCCTTGGCCAGCATCAGTCTACTCAAACTGTGTGACGGCTACACAGTGGGCGTGAGCTCTGAGGAGGCAAACGTTCGCTGCAGAGAGCAGAATCAATGCTAAGGACACAGAAGGGATGTTATGAAAAAAGAATACGTGGGACAACCCGCCTGCCTTTGTCAACACCAGCCAAACAGAACCATACGGTTGGAGAGAACCCAAACGTGAGGCCCAGGTAAGTCGGCATTAAAACCGATGTCACCAGTTTGACAAGGAAAAGCAGTCGGAGGTGGTCGGGTGGGTACACGTCTATAATCTCAGCTGCTCAGGGGGCTGAGGCCGGGGGAAAGGGTGTGGATCTAAGGCCAGTTTGGGCAACGCACTGAGAATATTTATGCAGTTAAACATGGGATATAATTACCAACCAAACCGTGAGGAGATCAGTAAGGGAGGCTGTTGCCTTCACATCTGTTTTTAAAATTATGACTAGATCAGAGAATTAAAAGTTAAAAGTAAAGGAAGAAAAGCATTCATGTACACAGGGTGAAAACATTAGGAAAAATTAATAATGTCTGAATAGCTTTGGGTGAAAAGATACTTTTCCAGTAATCCAGGAAATGCCGATGATTTTGTTTTTTTAAAAAAGAGAAATACCTGACCTAAAATTCAAACTATCTTACTTTAAAAATCATCAAAAACCAAAGTGAGAATAGAAGAGATAAACTTGAATGTATTTGTTATATAGCAGAAAAGGAAGGTTATCCCCAGTCACCAGGAAAAGAGCAGAGAAATGAGAGAAGCGTCATGTTGACTATTTTTAAATCTTTTAAAATAATAAGAATCAATCTTGGGATGTACAGACACTAAAATCTTTAAACATCACTACAATCTTTAGAAAGTTGCCTGGAAATATCTGTGAACACTAAAACTGTACACCTCACATTTTGGAATCTCTTTTTCTTTTCTTTTGTTCTTTTTTTCTTTTTGCTTTTTTTTTACTAGACCAAGTTTTTTGTAGTACAGGATGGTCGTGAACTTCTGAATCTCCCCCCTCCACCTCCCAATACTGGGATTGTAGGTGTGCACCACCATGACCAGTTTGTGGTACTGTTGATAAAACACAAAGTGTAAGCTAGGCAAGCACTCTGCTAACTGAGCCATACCCCAGCCCCACATCTAGGAGTCTGTTTCAATGTTGAAAGCACAGGTACTTGGGCCGGGCGGTGGTGGCGCATGCCTTTTATCCCAGCACTTGGGCAGCAGAGGCAGGCAAATCTCTTAGAGTTTGAGGACAGCCTGGTCTACAACAGTTAGTTCCAGGACAGGCTCAAAAAGCTACAGAGAAACCCTGTCTCAAAAGGAAAAATAAAAAAAGCACACACGCTTAAGTATATTTATCCTACATGTTGTAAATTGTGAGAAGAAAAAGGAAACAATCTAAATGTTTTACGAAAAGGTTATGGTAAAATGAAGTGTGATACGTTCAAACTGGGGACTCTCTGTGAGATTCTGAAATGGGACAGCTCAGCTTGTTTATTTGAAAGTGAGAGTCGTGTCTACTTTTGTTTGGTTTATGGAAAGGCCAACTACGGAAAAACACAGCTAATACTGTGTTCACTAGTAAAAGGCTGATGCTTTCTATTAAGATCAAGAGAGAAGAAAAATGTTCATTTTGGTCACGTCATTCAATTTTATGTTCGATGTTCAAAGTAGAACAAGAAAAAGAAACCAACACATCCACTCTGGAAAGGAGGACAGGAAGCTGTAACTATCCGCAGAAGAAAATCCTAAGGAACACACACACCACACACGATGAGTTCAGCCAAGCGTGGGTTACAAGGTCAGTGTGCAAAATAAACTGTCCTTCTCCTTGGCAACAAAAGACAAACTAAAATAAGAACTAAAAAAAAATCATGTATAATAGTACCCAAAAAATGTAAAATATTTTGGAATAAATTCAGCAAAAGAAGAATCCATACTTTAGAAACGATAAAAGTATTGTTGAAGTAAATTAAAGAAAACTTAATTAAGGGCTGGAGAGATTGCACAGTAGGTAGAGCACTGACTGCTCTCCTGGAAAACCCAGGTTTGATTCCCAGCACCCACATGGTGGCTCATGGCTGTCTGCAACTCCAACTCCAGGGCACCCAATTCTCTTTTCTGGCCTCCAAAGGCACCAGGCACACATGTGGTGCACAGATATACATGCAGGTAAAACACCAGCCCACATAAAATAAATTCAAATTTTAAAAATATAAAACTTAAGTAAATGAGAAGGTATCACTTTTTCATGCATTTGAAGAATAGACAATAAGATGACAATATTCTCCCAATTGTTATGCATATTCTATGCAAACCAAATAAAAATAGCAACTGGCTTTGCAGAAATGAACAAGTTAATCTAATTACTCACATGCAAATGAGAGTGCCTGAGAATAACCAAAACTACTTCAAAAGTGGGGACTCGAGGTGGAGGCTGGCTGAACCTGGAATAGCAGCACGGTGTAATTTGTAGTGAGCAAAAATGGATTGGCTTAGGCCTCTGTGAGCTGCAAAGTCCAAGACCAAAGGATTGGCATCTGAGAAGCCCTTTTCAGAATGCTGCAGCAACAGCACTAATCCACTCTCAGGGTCAAACGGTTTGGAGCCTAATTATGTCTATTGTGACCTACTTCCCAAGTTTGCAACATATGGTCTTTGGGGGAGACATTCGAACCAAAGCAGAAGACTCATACGTCCTGATTTCAAACCCAGCCATAGTAATTAAGACAGTGTGGTACTGACATAAGGTAGACACATGGATCGATGGGCGAGAATTAAGAGGCCAGAAATAAACTCCTACATTTGCAGTCAATTGATTTTCAATAAGGGTGCAAAGACTGTTCAGTGGGAGGGAAATAGTGTTTTCAACAAATGACACTGGGCCAGCTGGATAGCCGCATGCTAAAGATGACGTTGGACCCCTTCCTCATGCATAAAATAAGGCAAAGACTCAAATGTAGTAGCTTAAGCTATGAAAGTCTTGGAAGAAAATATAGCAGTATATTTTGTAACCTTGGGTTAGGCAAAGTCATCTTAAACATGACATCAAAAGCAGTAACAACAAACAAAAGTGGACAACAAGAACTTATAAAAATTAAAGATGCTGGTTTTATAGGATGTTGGGGCGAGGATAAAAAGACAGGTGATGGCACAAAGAACTGTCATGAATCAATATCTAATGGTCAAGAGTCCCAATTTAAAAATGGGCCAAGATCAGGATAGCTCCCAAGAAGATATACAAATGGCCAATAACAACGTGAAAAGGTTTTCATAGTCATGTGTGGGAGTGTCATATCAATCTGTTGCTTTCATTGGTTAATTAATAAAGAAACTGCTTGGCCTGATAGGTTAGAACATAGGTGGGTGGAGTAAACAGAACAGAATGCTGGGAAGAAGGGAAGTTAGGCAGACGCCATGCCTCTCTCCTCTCCAGAGAGACACGATGAAGCTCTGACCCAAGATGGACGTAGGCTAGAATCTTCTTGGTAAGCTACTGCCTCTTGGCGCTACACAGATTATTAGAAATGGGTTAGTCGAGATGTGAGAGTTAGCCAAGAAGAGGCTAGATATAATGGGCCAAGCAGTCTTTAAAAGAATACAATTTCCATGTTATTATTTCGGGGCATAAGCTAGCCAGGCAGCCGGGAGCTGGGTGGCAGGAATGCAGCCCGCAGCTCCTTCTACAGTCATGACCATCAGGAAAGAAACATAAAACCACAAGGAGACAACATTTGAATTGTTAGGATGGGGCTTTAATTTTTTGATAATTTACTTATGTGTATGAACATTTTGTTTGCATGTATGTCTGTGTACCACGTGTGTGTCTGGTGCCCAAGGAGGCCAGAAGAGGGCAGTGGATCCCCTGGAGTGATAGACAGTTGTGAGCCACCATGTTGGTGTGCTAGGACTTGAACCCGGATCCTCTGGAAAAGCAGCTGGTGCTCTTAGCTATTGATCCATCTCTCCAGCTTGGATGAACTGTGTTTTTAAATAGACAATCACAAGTGTTGGTGAGGATGTGGAGAAATTAAAAATTCTCATAATTCCTAGTGCTATTGTAAGATGGTATAGCCATGTTGGAAAAGACATAGGCAGTTTCTCCAGAAATTAAATGTGGAATCACTGTAGAAACAGCATGTCCCTAAAAGAAATGAATACACCTACCCACAAAAGAACATGAACATTATTACGTACAATAGCATTATTCAACTCACCGAGAGATGGAAACAACCCAAGGAGTCATCAAAAGATGACTGGGAATGTCGGGAAGATGACTCAGTGAGTGAACGCTTGCCACACAAATGTGAGGACCCAAGCTCAGATCACCAATAGCCATGCAAACCTTCAGGCGACCCCCAGAACAGCACAGGAGTGAAAGAACCAGTGAGACTTTTTCCTTCCTTTCTTTCTCTTTCTTTCTTTCTTTCTTTCTTTCTTTCTTTCTTTCTTTCTTTCTTTCTTTCTTTCTCTTTCCTTCTTTTTCTTTGACAAAGGAGCACTGTGTAGCCCAGCCCAGTCTCAAACTTGTGAAGCACCAGAGTTAGTCTCCCAAGTGTCAGGACTACAGATGTGCACAACCAAGCATAACTGGCCAGTGAGTTTGAAGGACAGAAAGGTGGAGTAGGAGGCCAGCAGCACTCAGCAGGACCCAGTGCCTGCAAGGTCATTCTTTGGGGCTCTTCAAGGAAGTGTTTCGCCGGAGGAGATATGGAGCTCAGACTTCTAGCACTCGAAACCTGCACTTTTGAGAAATTTCCCATGCAGGAAAGGGGAGAGATGAAACAGGAGTGTGAGCCACACCAGGGGTATGGTAGGCAGTTTTAGAGCAGAGGAAATGGGATTTGTAAACTGAGGATGTAAGAATCTTGTGTTTGGATGAGGAAAGATTAGAAATCAATAAGAGAGAAGTGGGAGAGGAGAGTAGCAAGTGGTAGGCTTGGATGTAAAGTCGGGGCCCTCATCTTTGAAAAGTGGGAAAGGGTAGAAAAAAACCATAAGGAGGGAGGACTGCAGGAAAGAAGAAGTTATTTGGGGTTGAGAGAAGGTGAGAATATTTTCAGTGAGCCTGCATTCAGAGCTGATACGTAAACTGTTTAGCAGCCAATGGCAGAAAGAAGAACCCGCATCAGACTCCTGGCAGGATTCAGGAGGTTTCTACTTGATCACTGCCAGGTCTTTAGTTGCTGGTGAGGCCTCAGGGCAGATAGAGATGGAGTACTTGTGTAGCAGGACACAGAGTAAGAAAACGAAACCCTACCACTGAAATGTCTCCTGGTTAGAACTTTGAAAAAGTCTGAATAAGAATTAATTAAATTCCTCAAAAGCAACCATTTCTGATGAAAAGAATACCACACCATAAACTTATTCATCTTTAGCTCTCTGCTTTAGAGTGGTTTTTAAAAAAGCAAGTCAATAATGAATGCCTTACATAAATGAAACACATGAAGCTAAAAGGTCCAAAGAAAGCATTGATTGAAATGAAAACCCTTCACACTTTCTTGGCGTGTGTTCTTTGCAGCAGCAGCTGACTCTTAGCGAACATGGCCTATGGCGCTACAGTGAACTCCACAGCCTGGAATCCATTCTTTGGCTGAGGCTATCCCTAGGAATGCCAGTCGTCAATGCTGTGCAACTCGGCCTCTCCCACCGGAGCAGAGCAGCAATGAGCACTCGGGGGAATATGGGATAGTGTGTGGGGATTCCCAGGTGATGCCTGGCACACAATGTGGAGACTGTTACCATGGCAATCACATCAGCCCTAGTCACATGTCTGCCTCTGAAGGAAGACAATGCTGTCCTTGTCAAAACCCCATTTTTGGAAACACTGGGAGAACTATACCAGTGTGAGGGCCTGGTACACTTAGCCAGCCACATGGGTACACTCATTAACAGTCAAATTCTTTCCCACTGACTCTGTTCAGAGCTGGCCTGTAAACTCTTTCCTATCTCCTGATTAGTGAAGGCATTAGGGCCTCTTCTTTTGGGGGCCACTCTCAAGAACTAAATGAGTCTGTGGTTACATTAGTCAAAAATGCAGACATTTCAGTAATTAATATATCTGGTACAGGCTAATAACAAAAATCCCCTCCAATGGGAAAGGGGGTAATCTAGGCGCCCCTACGTTCCTCCCAGCCTGGCGCTTCTCCCCTTCTTAGGCTGGCCAGCTCCCCCAAGAAGAAGTAGAGAAAGAAAGCTAAGGAAATGGAATGGTTTCCGAGGGCTTGCAGGCAGGATGCTTTTGCCCACCGCCACGCTTCCACACTCTCCTGGTATTTTCACAGGCTTGTCAGAACTTGGCTTCTCGCCAGTGCCAATTGGGTGGGTGCTGACCATCCAGTTCTTCCTTTAGTACAGGAAGATCACGTTACCCTCCCACTGATGGCTTTAGCTTCCAGTTCTGGACCTGCAGAAATAAATCCCTTGTCTCTTTCTGCTGAGGTTGCTTGCCCTTTCTAGGCAGTCACTGAGTGGGATCCCAGTCCCACCCCCTGGTGCTTTCTCAGGCTTGACTTCTGTGGCACTAAATTGCTGCTCCTCCCATTGATAGGAAGGCTTTTTTTTTTTTTGTCAGTTTTGGTTTCTCAAACCTGAGCCACACCTCAGTCTGGCAGTCTGTGGCACTCCTTAGAGTACAAGGGACACCCACTTGGCTGTGTGAGACGTCTCTCCCACCAGAGAGAAACACTGTCTTGGCTTCCCTGCTGTGGGTACGAAGAAGCCTTGGCACCATGTCTACAGAAACTCTCCCTAATGCTCAACCGCCCTGCCAGCATCTATACGTAAGGTAATCGGAATCCTGCCTGGTGAAGGATAGCACACCATTTGGTTAGAGTGTTGACAACTATGATCAGCGAAGGAGCCTCGCAGAGTGAGAGGAAATGGATGGCTTTCGCTTAGTGTCCTCTCCCAGAGCATCCCACCCTCCTCCTAGCACAGCCTCAGTTTCCTTCTCTTCCTCTTTTCCTCCTCCTCCTCCTCCTCCTCCTCTTCCTCCTTCTGCTTTTTCTTTCTCTTCTTCTTCCTCCTCCTCCTTCTGTTGTCATTTTGTTGGTTGCTGTTAGTGAGACAGGATCATTTTTTGAGACAGAGAACCTAAGTTATCTTAAATAGTCCAGGCTAGCCTCACAGTGTGGGCAATCCTCCTGCCTCAGCTTCCCAGGTGCTATGATTACAGGTGTGTGTCATTATATCCAGCTAAGGTTTTCTTTAACAAGCAGATCAAATGGCATTCCCGGGAACTTTGTGCGGTAGCTGAGTTCCCAGCTGCTGGAGAAGAGCTGACAGTTTTGTTATGCAGGGGTTTTTATCATAATGGAATTCATTGCAATTTCACCAACAGCCTGGATCTCCAGAGTCTCTCGGAGACTTTATGAGCTGTGTGAGTCTGATGTTTCCGATAAATAAGGGGAGCGATTTGAATCGTAAACAACAACAAACCGGCTGCCCTAAAGAAAGAAAATGCACAAGAATGTAGAGTCCCTTTGTAGTTCTAAGTGTTCTGCCATGACTTCTGCTAGGAGGCACTTATATCAGAAAATCCAGCGCCCCTACTCAGTTGCGTGAACCGCTGTGCAAGTCGCCAGAGGTCAGACGGCACGCCTCTAGAGCAAGATGGTGCTAAAATCACAGTGCCTTTTCATGGTCCTACAGAATAGTGTCCCTGAATACTGATCCCCACGGTCCCGATAAAGTCTGTGGTAAGCACGCACCAGCAAACAGGCCTAAAGCCTCCTTCCTGCCACACTTGATCTCTAACTGTGTGCTTACTCACAGCATGAAGCGGTTTAGAATTCCATCAATAGGTCTCTTGAAGGTACAAGATAAATCTTACAAGAATTAAAAGATAACCGGTTCTCAAAAGGTAGCTATTTATGTATTTATTTATTTATCTTTGAGATAAACTCTTACTATGGAGCCCAGGCCAACCTTGCAATCCTCCTGTTTTCGCCTTATGAATGCTGCTATTAAGTTATGGGCTACCATGCCCTGACTTAGCCATATATGGATTTAATGTCTAATACCATATCATAACAGACAACAGATTTTTAATGGGTGGGATATCAATTAAAGAAATAGAAAAGCACAGACAAGCTTGTAATTTGTCTCCAGCTCTCTTGAACTGTAGAACATGGAACAGAAGTACTGTACGTGAGTTTAGAATCTGCTTTTAGTGCCGAGCTCTTCTCCGTAGCCAGCACTTTAACATGTCGCTCCAGACTGTCAGTATCACTGCGAGGACCGTGATTCCCTTCACTCTGTGGCTTGATCTGTATGGACAGTTTGGAGATGAAGGCGGCAGTCGTGAAGACTGCTGATAACTGGCCCTGAGCCCACTATCTTCCCAAACTCAAGCTGGCTTCTAAAGTGAAAGTGGGCAGGGCTCTAAGTGAAATGAAAAGTAAACGTGAGCCAAGCTTTGTCAATTCTTCTACCAATAACCAAGGAAGGAACTTTACCCTTCTACCGAGAACCAAGGAAGGAACTTTACCCTTCTACCGAGAACCAAGGAAGGAACTTTACCCTTCTACCGAGAACCAAGGAAGGAACTTTCACAGATTGGAGGCTTCCTCGTTCCCAAAAACAGGCTGTGCCCCTCACAGTCATATCAAAAACTACATCTGGTTCTTCATCAGAAACATCCTGGGGCTGGAGAGGTGGCTCCGTGGTTAGGAGCACTTGCTGCTCTTGTGGAGGGCAGGTGTTCACCTCTCAGCACCCACATAATGGCTCACCATCATCCACGTCTCTACTTCCAGGGGATCCAACACCCTCTTCTGACTTTCTTGGGCACCAGGCATTAATGTAATATACAGGCAAAATACTTATATCCATACAATAAAAGAAATAAATCTAAAGAAACAAACACCTGTGTCTTATCCAGTCATGGTAGCACACATTTATGACATGTGCTTATGATCCCAGATACTGGGAAAGCTGAGGCAAGCGGACTGCAAGCTGAGGCCTGCGAAACCCAGTGTGTGCCCCTGGGAGAGTGATTTCCTCCTCCTGGAGGGAGAGGGAAGTTCATAGTCAGAAGGTAAACAACACTTACAGCCGAGAAAGCCATAACTGGATTCTCAAACTGGAGGGACAGGGAAGTTCACAAGAGTCTGAAAGTAAACACAACTTACAACTGTGAGAAAGCTGTAACAAGAGTCACGGCGCCATCCCCAAGGAATAACAATGTAATAACAAGAAATAGCAGTAGCTGAGAAGGGGGAACCACTCTCTGTCCAGGGAGTCCTGCAGACTTCCTTCTCTGCATACTTCTTGTCTCCTGACTAATAAGAATGAGAAAGCAAAAGGAGTGAGTGGAACAAGGGTTTATTAAGCCAAAGAGACAAAGAAAGCTGCAGATAGGTCACAATGCAGCAGCAGGAAGACTGGAAAATGTCCACCACCAAAACCAGGAACTCCATGGCAGCATGAGAAGGAGAAAAACAATTATATCCTCTTTCATAACCCCTGTCCATTACCCGCATTTCCTCCTTGGTGGTGGATAAATGCATAAAATATATTCAATACTGAAAATGTAAGTTTTAACATAAACCTGTACAGCCTTTATTTTGAATGTCTATCCTGTTCTATATACGTTTATTAAGATGTATAGAGTTTGTATCTGGCTAATTTTGGTGTGGTCTTTTTGTTTATTTGAAAGTTTTTTTGTTTTTTTTTTTTAAATGTTCATTTGAAAAGAGAAAGTGCTTGCCATCGAAGAGGCTGGGTCTAGGGGCTTTTAGTAAGTTTAGGAAGGCCCTGACTGGCTAGCTGTATGTATGAAAAATAAGTGAAAGGCAGAAACCAATCAGAGGGAAGCCTACCGAACTGAGAAGGGTTCTCAGTTAAACCCTCATCTCAGTCCCCTCCCCACTTTGAGAATATTTCATGGCTATGTAGGTAACGTGAGGGAGCTGTGGTATAACCGGAGGTTTTCATGTTTTGCTTCTGGTCACTGGTTCCCATTGCAGCCTGGGGTCTCCTGTTGCAATCAAAATGCAGTGTCTGTGTTGACCACGCTGGAATGGATCTTTTGGTGATGCAACTGCCTTTGAGTAGTTCTTGCCTCTGTAAGCAATTTCTCACCCATGCTCTGTAAGTAACCCGAAGAAAAACTCAGTTTTACCAAACTCAACTTAGAGTCCTTGCTTCAGCTGCTTAGTGAACTGTTTTTCGCCCCTATCAGCCACACAACAGGGCTGGTAGTTACTTTTCACCTTGTTGCAACAAAATAGGAGACAAAGTAGCTTAAGGAAGAGAAGGTTGACTGTGTTTCAGGGTTCCAGGGCAGAGCCGATCACCTGAGGAGTTGTGACAGCAGGAACAGGAGCTTGAGCTAGACAGCTTCATCGCATGGGAGGTTGGGAAATAGAAGGGGATAAATGATAGTGCCCCGCTCACTCTTTCTCCTTCTATTCGAATCAGGACTCCAGCCTATGGAATGGAGCCACGTTCAGTCAATCAACTTAATCCAGAGACTTCCCACAGACATATCTGGAGAGTAAGCTAGTCTAGGAAATCTCTCACAGGCATGCCCAGAGGTTGGTCTCATAGGTAACTCTAGATTCTTTGGGATTGACAAGCAATAGTAACCACCACACAAACCCTCTCCAAAGACAAAAACAAAGCTGGCCAGAATCCTACCACTCAGGAGATGGAGGCAGGAGTTCAAGGCCAGCCTTACTACATAAGACAGTGAGTCCTAGCCCAGTCTACGTTGTGAGAGACTTTGTCTCAAACACCACACACACACACACACACACACACACAGAAGAATAAATTAAAGGAGACTGGAGAGAAGTCTCAGTAGTTAAGAGTATGTGCTGCTCTAGTAGAGAATCCAAGTTCAGTCCCTGGCACCCACATCGGGTGGTTCACGAGCCATCCAATAACTCTAGTTCCCAGAGGTTTGCCCGGACGCCTCTGGACTCCAAAGGCACCTGCACTCAAGTGCACACACCCAAACAGTGGCACTCTAGTATACACAAAACCGAACAGTTTTTTAGAAGATGAGGTCAGAAAGAAGTCTAGCTAGAGTACTTGTCCAGTCACTTAGAAAGGAGAGGGGCAGAAGCACCTGAAACCTCAGTGCTTGGGAGACTGAGGAGGGAGAGAAACCTCAAGGATGCTAAAAACCTGCTCTCCAGGGCCATCTTGCTCTTTCTCCTCTCTCGTCTTCCTCAGTCAGTCATAAAAATGTACCCAGCAGCATTTGAATAACTTTCCCCACCCCAACCCACCATGGTCATGACCCCTAGGCAGCAACATGAGTCAATGATTTTTTTTATGCATATCCTATATACTCGTGATCAAAAATGCAGTCTCAATGGCCTCCCGCAGAAGGGCCCCTCTGCTGTCAACATGCCAGCCTGGGCAACACAGGCTACCTCTGTCTCAAACAAACAAGGAGACAGGGAGTAGGGGGTAGAATTTTCAGAGCTGGGGTTCATGGTGGGGCCTCAGGCAATTCTTAACTTTGGGGGACTCACAGGAGTCTGAAGAAACCACAGACAAGTCTTCAGAAAAACTCCAGCACCGTTGACTCTACGCCAGAATTAACTTTTGCTTTGCTGCCTTAATTGACGAAATAATAGCCCCATTCCTTAATGTATGCTAAACAGAAAGTCATGCACAAGTCCTCAAAAACCTAACAGCCCAGTAGTCAGAACAAAACGGTGACCAGAAATCAACATGTATGTGGATAACTATAAGCCAGTGGTGGAGAATTTGAACAGGTTGAATCGAGGAGAGACCTTACAAGTTTGTACTCTGTGAGGCAATGACTTTAAATAGATGGGGGTGTGGCAAGTTGATCTAGGGGACCCTACCATACATAGCAGGTCAGTAAAGTAAGTCAGCTATGAATCTGAGATTAAAATGAATCTGAGATTAAAATGGCACTGGGCTATGGTGCTTCGGGGTCAGTGAGAGTGTGACCGCAGAAGTTGGGGTCTGGGTGGGGGCTGCCACAAAAAATGCTGATGAATACAATTTTATGACACTAGGCCTGGACACAAGGGATTTAGATGAGCGAGCTGGCTGTAGGAGCGCGGCCTTGAAGTCCTCTGTCCATTGTCAGGGTCAGAAGTTGGCCCTGTGTCCCTTCAGTAAGACGAAAGAAAGCTACGGGAGGGCAGCGGGTGACCAAGAACTACACAGGGCTGGCGGGCCTGAAAATGAATCCTAGGTGCTGTGTGCAAAGCCCTAGGTGTGTGGACAGAAAAGAACCAGCAGGAAGGTTACAACAGGTCGGGAATAAATAACCAGCAGGCGGAGGATTCCGGATTCCGTTCTGCCTTTTGTTGGGTGAGGAGCGCCAGGCAAACGCGTCTACCTTGGCTTTGGAAGGAAGCTGTTGGACCGTCCACCCCCGGCCACGGCCCCGGATGACTAGGAGGCAACCGGGGACTGGGGGAGGTAGAACCCGGGACCGCGGAGCTCCGCGGTCCACCCGAGGCCCCGCAGCGGGGACCCCGGAGTAAGTAGGGGACCGGCCGCGCTGCGGCGGGAGGGGGCGGGCGGGCAGATCCCACCCCTTCCTGAAGGAAGCGCCCTCCCCGCCGCGACTGCCGCCGCCGCCACCACCGCCGCCACCGCCACCGCCGCCGCAGGTCACGGCCCGCGAGCCGCTGCCGCTCGGAGCAGGTAGGCGCGGCGTCCTCCTCCGTCCCTCGGCCCCGCTGCCTGGCCCGTTCGGCTCCGGGTCCCCGCGGAGACACCACCCGGGCGGTGGCACTGCCTCCCCAGCCCCCGAGCGCGTGCTCCCGAGCCCGAGGCAGGCGGTGCGGCTCCGCGGCTCGCCCGCCCGTCCCGCTCCCCGCCGCCGCAGTGCCGCTCGCGGCCCCCACCCTGCCCGGTGACAGGTGTTCCACCTCCGCGGCCGCTCCCGGGTGGGGACCGGGAGAAAGCGGCAGAGCTGAGCCGACCCCGGACGCTAACTTGCGGTGCCCCGCTGGGCGCGCGTTCCTGGGAAGAATCGGGGATTTGGGGACTGAGCGTGGGCAGGGCTGCCGATCGCCGGGCACTAGGCGCTCTGGTTGTCGGTGGTCATAATAATTTTAAAAAGTCGTCAGCCTCGGGTTATGGAGAGAGCCTTCACTGAGTGAATGGTTTTCCCCTCCTGAAATGAATCAAGGGAGAACGAGGGGTTTCCCAGTTGAAACCCATGTGCCTTCGCCCCCCACCCCCACCCCGTTCATCCCTCTCCATTCACCCCTACCCCCCCCCCCCCGTGACACTTTATTATACCCTAAGCACTTTGCTGGTCTTTCGGGTGCGGTTATTCCGGCCAGGTCTTTCAGGGCTGGGCCAGGGGTCTGATTGCCTGTGTGCGAACACAGCCCAGGTGGAATGGAAGCCAGCCGATCTCCCTGGGCGATCCCACGCTGACCTCCTGTATGTGTGGTCCTGTTAAGGAACCGAAACATATTGGCATATTGAAAAAGCAGGGCAGAATAAAGCAGTTCTTAGATCTATTACAGTAACACAGCCGAAAGGGCAATATTAGTTTCTGCTTCTCCAGTTCTCTGCTTGAATCGAAGACAGATTTTAATAATGCAGGACTGTAGCTCCATTCTGGGCTGCAGTTAATAAAAAGGGAGACGAATGCGAATGTAGCAGTTAATAAGCTGACCCACTTAAAGTTTCCCATGTTGAGGGTGAACCGTTAGGCGCATACATGTAATAAATGCAGAGGAGTAATTTTATAGTCTCAACTTTAATGCACCAGATACCTAACTTTTTCTTACATGTGTCCCAAAAAGGACCTTACTTCTAACATTAACTGTGGCTGTCTCTCCGTCCCTCCATGCGTGTGTCTCGCTCTGTCTCTGTCTCTCTGTATCTGTCTGTCTGTCTCTATCTCCTTCCCCACCCCCCCCCATCTATCTTTCTCTCTCTGTCTCCTCCCACACACACAAGGTCTCTCTTATGTAGCTCTGGATTCCTGAAACTTACTCTGTAGACCAGGCTGATCTCAAACTCACAGAGATCCACCTGCCTCTGCCTCTTGAGTACTGGGATTAAAGGCGTGCGCCACCACACCTAGCAGCTGCCATCTCTGAATGAACTAGAAGTGTGAATTTAATCTTCATGGCATGAGCATGGGGATCTTAATGATTTGCCCTTGATGTATAAATTGCTTAAATGTTTTGCAAGCCTCCCAAGTTGGAAGCTCAGAAACTGGTCTTAGTTAAGTTGACATTGAGCAAACATAAACTATTTGAAAAACGCATGTTTATAGTCTGCAGTTAGCTGAATGACACTTGTTTGACTTTTCTAAATTTGCATTATAATATCTAGATAGCAGTTGCTTAATCCATGTGTTTCTCGCCAGATGCTTTGTGAGGGGGGCAGTTTGCTTTGCAGGGTCATCGTTTTTCATGAACATGATGATGCTTCCTGCTGGTCTCTGCTCCAGCCTGCTGCCACCTTGCTCACCGTTGTCCCCTGGCAGGACTGTGTTCACTTGTGCCGCTTTGTGACTGCCAAACTCCTTCCTCGTAGCCAGTACCTCTGTAGTCCAGTGGCCAGATGAGCGGGCAGTCTGGAGCCCTGAGAGAGGGAATGCGTTTCGCTGTAATCTGGCCCTTTGGGATCGTTTCAGTGGCCAATTATGCAGAAGGATACTGAGAAGTCGATGCACTGCCTGGCTGGCGGTCTTCCTCTTCCTAAAAAGAACCTGTGACATTGGCCTCAGGACTTAGTAGGAATGAGGCTCTTGTCAGGCCCACGTGACTATCATTATCATACTGTTGTGCGGTCTTGGGTAGGAGTGCGGTATGCACATGTGCGTACATGCGTGTGTGTGTGTGTGTGTGTGTGTGTGTGTAGGCCCGTGGTCGATGTTGCATGTCTTTCCTTAATCTCGCGCCATGGTTGTTTTTTGAGATAGTTTCTCACCAAACTTGAAACTCCTTGATTGTGCCAGGTTGTCTGGACCAATGAGCTTCAGAAGTCTACTACCTCCCTTCCTGTCACCATGCTCAGCCTTTTTCATGAGCACTAGAGCATTCAAACCCAGGTCCCATGGCTTGCCTGCCAAGCACTTTATAGGCTGAGCCATCTCCCCAGCCCAAAGTGGAAATACTCAACACAGAGAGCTCAGACGGGACAATAGGAACAATATGAGATGAAGGAAAATTCTGGGTGTTCGCTGGGTCATGCCAGCTCTAGTAGGTTAGGCAAGATTTGGAGCTCTCCTACCGGGTTAGAAATGAACAGTTTTCTCTTTAACGTCTATATATAACCTTGTCGAGATCAGCACTACCCAGTAAAACTTTCCACATGGATGGGAATACTCTATAAGTCTGTCTTATAACCACAAGTCACGTGTGGCTGTTGAAATGTGGCCAGTACAATTGTGGAACAGATCTTAAATTTTATTTAAGTTTAATTAATTTAAATTGCCACATAGGGATAGTGGCTACCACATTAGGTAGTGCAACTCTGAATTCCCACCACTCATTTCTGATAGAGATACATTTTGATGGCAATTATCCCTTAATTAGGGGGAAGTAGAAATTTGCATTATACTGCCAGGGATTAAGATTTAACTCGGGAATCCTGACTTATGACAAAGCACTTGGATTTGTGCTGGAGTTCATTCCTACTCTAAAAACAGTTGACTTTTTAAATTCCTGTCTCTGTTACAAAAATAAGCATCACTCCTGGGTGTTGGCACTGTGTTTGGGTGGGTGCTTGCACAGGAGCATTTGGGCGGGTGCTCACACAAGATGAGCATTTGAGTGGGTGCTCACACAGGAGCAAGTGGGTGGGTGCTCACACAGGAGCAAGTGGGTGGGTGCTCACACAGGAGCATTTGGGTGGGTGCTCACACAGGAGCATTTGAGTGGGTGCTCACACAGGAGGAGCATTTGGGTGGGTGCTCACACAGGTGGAGCATTTGGGTGGGTGCTCACACAGGTGGAGCATTTGGGTGGGTGCTCACACAGGAGCATTTGAGTGGGTGCTCACACAGGAGGAGCATTTGGGTGGGTGCTCACACAGGAACACGTGGGCGGGTGCTCACACAGGAGCACGTGGGTGGGTGCTCATGCAGAAGCATCATTTGCTCTTGTGCACATTGAGGATCTCATCCATTCTCAGTGTTGGTTTCTGCACTTGATAGGTTTAAAGCCAAGGGGGAGAGGTATAGAGAAAGGAGGGCAACCGCCTGACTGTTCCTCTCCTCTCAACCCTGAGAAAAGCGATAAAGGGCTTACTCCAGGGACAATTGAGGGCTGAAGTCTTCATGTGACAGCCCTTCATATCTGGCTTCTTTCTCTGGGACTTCAATCTAGACACCTCTCCCCCGCCCTTGCTCCACACTGCCTGTGGGGTTTACCAAATCCACTTAAAATACCGCCTACTATCATCTTTAGTAAAGTGGGATTTGATTCAGCTTCTACTGGATGGCTTCCATTTCTAAACTAACTTGCTTTGATTAAAACTGTTATTTTGGTGGTGGAGAAAGCACACTTTATAATGAGATGATTTCACAAGACCTTGCCTCTCACATTTCTTGAATGAGTGGCCCTCACCCAGAGGCCTAAGAGCTCCTCTGCAGGGGAGAGCTGAGAGTCATCGGGGTCCCGGTCTCTGAGGGAGGAACAATCTTTCAGTCAGTTATTTAGGGATTGTTGAATGTGTTGGGATGTATTAGAATTAGGTTAAAATAGCCATAAGGTACTTTTGACTTGAAGATATTAACAGTCATCCCACAAGGTGATGGGGATGCTTAAATAAATTTAATGAATGCTTCATAGAGTTCCAATACCATGCCAAAGTCTCTGAAATAAAGTAACATGTCTTTTTAGCTTTTTTTTTTAAAAAAAACTTTATTAGTGTTTTCATACACCATAGTATTTTCAAGCTTATCTTGGGTCTTAAAATCAATTTCTAGATGCGAATCAGCATTTCCCTTCTGAAACAGAACCAGAAAGATGCCTGTACATTCCTCTATGGAACCTTCTGTTCCCTCCAGGTATAACCATGTCCAGGCCACAGGGAAGCAGGCAGATGTGGCTTGAACACTGGAGAAATGGGACATCTGGATTTAAACCTTCACTGCACAGCCCAGTTCGTCTCTTCAACATGATTTAGGCATGTTCATTATCTGCAGTTATTTGTGTATGTGTGCGCGTGCGTGTGTGTGTGTGTGTGTGTGTGTGTGTGTACTGGTTCAGATGCAAAGTCCAGCTTGTGAAATTCATCTTGTGACCCCTCTTTGAGAAGACACATGTGGTCCCCAGCAATAACCAGTGCTTACCTAGTACTCCATGCTGCATGCCCCATGTGAGTTATCCTGTTTTCTTTTGGTGAGGGAGTTCTGTTCCCCACACTACCTACGTCTCATTTGGCAGTGAAGCAATCAGTCTGGAGACAGACAGTCCACGAATTCAGTCACCCTACGCCCTGTATGTAATAGCATCACATACATAGACAGGACATCTGCAGGCCTGTGACGCTCAGGCGCTGTGTACCATGGCACTCGTGCCAATGTAATGATTTTCTGCATGAGACTGAGCGTGATAGGGAGAGGGAAGTCACTACAGTTCTAGGGTGAGGAGCCCTCACTGCTGCCAGCCAGTGGTCTCGGAAGGTTAATACCCTTGGAGAGGAGAGGCGGCCTGGTGCCTACAAAATCTGAGCATCCTGGAGACTGACAACCTATTCCATCTCCAGCAGTGTGTTCCTCCTGCCTACATCCCATAACTTTTGCATTCTGACTTGCAACAAGCAAATGACAAGTACTCTAAGGAAACAGGTCTGTCTCCTAAGTCCCCTGCTGTGCAAAATCACCAACATTTTCTTTTCAAAAGTACTTCTTTCCTGTGAGGGCCTCTTCGCATAGTCCTCAGACAGTAAATGGAAAACAGCTGGGCGGCTAAGCCAGTTGTGCAGGCTTACCTGGTGCTGGAGAGGTCCTGGATCTGCCCCCAAGCCCCACAACTGGAAAAAGAATGTTTAATATAAATAAGAACATAAATGAAAATCGGTGTCTTAGGAGGTCTTCAGACTGAGGCTGGAAATCTTTTCCCCGCTCCACTGCCATCTAGAAGCAGATTCCAGGTTTCCTTTTGGACCGGGGTAAACACAAGTGACCAGAGACCGTGCTGGGTAGAACAGGAGAGGCCACAGCTCACCAACATGCTTAGTTTCCCTCTGCTGAAAGTCCAGAGGCTGTGGTGAACATGCTAAAAAATCTGTAAACGACTCACTTTGTTTAAGGCCACAGAATTGTCTGCTTCTCTGAACGGTGACATCGACTGTGCCTGTGGAACCGAGCTTGACGAACTGTCTTTGAGAAAACACTGCAAGTCGTTCTTAGCTGCGGCAGCAGAGGAAATCAGCCTGCGGTTGAAATGGCATTATCTCACCCTGAAGCATTCGTAGTGAATGACTATGATAAGTAATGTAAATGCAAGCGTCTCCAAACAGAGCTTAGGAACACAGCTACTGTTCATCCAGCGTGTGGGGGCGAGAAGCTGAGCCATTTCCCCACCCCTCATTGAATATTATTTTTTAAAACCCATTTTGTGTGTTTTTTCAGGTATAGTATCGTGTAGCTCAGGTTTGCTTTGAGATATACACCTATATCTCTTCTCCCACACATTAGATGGAGACTTCAGTTTCCCTCCCCTTCACTCCTCCCCGTTCCACACACACCCTTCTTCCTCGGATTCCCTCGTCCTCTGTTTCCCTTGATCTCTTTATACGTTAACGTCAGAAGATGACCCAAAATCCCAGATCCTCTTCCCATAGGTTGAGATGAAGGCATGTGACAAAATTAAACGTTCTGATTAGGTTTATTCTATTCTTTCACATTTGTGATGATTCGGCTGACAAGGAAATGTTTTAAACGGCATTAATTGGGAGTTTTAAGACATGTTAAAAAGTGCTGTCTTAAAATAGCTAAAGTGACTGTTACAATGCTGGAAATCTACACTAGTTGGTTAGAGTCTGGCAAACTGTCAACTCGTGAGTGAATAGAAGAGTTAAGCAATGGTGACATTGGGGCTGGGGAGATGGCCCGGTGGTTTAGAGTGCTTGTTCTCACAGAGGACCTGAGTTTGATTCCCAGGACTCACATGGTGGCTCATAACCATGTGTAACTCCAGTTTGGGTTATGGATCCTCTTCTGACATCTGTCTGCACACCAGACACACACTGTATACACGTGGCAAAACACGTGCACACATGAAATCAATAAATAAAATGGTGACATTGTTGTAAAACAACAGAAGCAGAAGTATTAGTTTTAATTGAACTTGGGTGTTAGTTTATTAAAATGAGGCTACTTCTGTGGTGTAGCTCTCTTGGGGCTCCTAACAGAAGTAAAAGTTAAAGCTTCCAACCCCAGATCCACCAAGACTCCATGAAGATGGATCAGTAACGGGATGTTAGGCTAGGGGTAACATCCTTTTGTGACACTATATCTCCACACACCCTCCACTTCAACGCTCTAACATTTTTAAATTTTTACCATTTTTATCAGTGACAGCACAGCGCCTGCAAGGACCATGTTTATATCCCTTGTAACTTTAGCAGCTAATGCAATTTATCTTTAAAAAGACAATTATCTTCCCTATGACATTTTGATTGGTATTTCTCCCTTTTAATTTCAGCTTATACGTGGCATAAAAATTGATTTACATGGAGGGAAGTGTACTGCCATTTCATACCATAATTTTGATTGTACATCTAGGCTTGTAGACCTAAAGAGAAAATTTCTCCATTAACTGAATTGCAGAACAACTCCAGCTGTGACCAGCTAGGGACACGTTGTGATCTGTTAAGACCACGCCACTTACCCAAGTCATGTCTGCTTGCAAAGCCATTAACAGAGTTCAGAGATGTGGCTTCTAGCTCTAGTGGTGCCTGTAGCATGGTTCCTGGCTCAGAGCCTCAGAATGACTGCTTGAGGGAAGGAATGGGATGTACAATTGTGTATGCATGTATGCAAGTCAGTCCCAGAGTTTAATGTCAGGTATCTCCTCCAGTTGTTCTTCCTTTTGAGTTTTGAGACGACTCTCATTTAGATTAGTCTGGCTAGACAGCAGACTGCAGGAATCCGTCCATCTCCACTCTCCAAATCCTAGCACGACGGTGTGCATGCCTGGTCTTTACATAGGTGCAAAGGATCTGAACTCAAGTCCTCAACTTGCATGGCAAGCACTATGTTGACTGAGCCATCCCCCCCAGCCTCTCATGGTGGCTCCTTTTCTCCCTGTTACTTCCTTCTTATTAATAACACGGATTTTAACTCATTCTTTCTATGTGGAAAATTAAAAGTGTTCTAGTTGGCAATGGTTTCCCTGTAGGGTGTCTGAAAGCTACACAACGCCTTTGGAAGTCACATGATTTATCTCTTGGAGTCACGTGGCAAGTCCAGTTGCCTCGGGAGGAGGAGGCTTCTTTACTCTCTCAGACCACGACCGCTTTACACTTCCTACATACTGTGAACCAGGCTGTCTTAACACAGTTCCTGGTCTATACCTAAGACTCACTTCCCCTTCAATTGTGCTCTTTCTCTTCGCCTTCCAATTAACCCATACTCTCTGTGTTTAGAAGTTATAGTCGGCAATTTAGTTTTATCTTAGGGCATTTGACTATCTAATGGCAGAGTCCAGCAAAATACTATAAAGTTTTACTAGACATAACCACTCATCTGTCCCCACATTGCCTAGACTGCGTCTATACCACCAAAGAGTTGAATGTCGGGGTCAGTGACTGTTCGGCCCCCAAAGCTAATGATATCTACAGTCGGGCCCGTTGTGGGATAGATTTTTATGAACTTTAATTCTACCAGCCGTATGTGGCTTTAGATGTAGTTAGCATGTGACCTGCCTTCTTGTGCTGTCTAAAGTGCAGTATCCTTCCATTAAGTACTCCAGAGAGACCCTTGACCATTGACAGGCATGGGCATGTGCTGAACTGATGGAGTTCTTAATGAGCTGCTACTTCGGACAGCGCCACTGTTTGCTGGGGCACAGGCAAGCCAGGGGCAGAGGTTCCTAGCCTGGTTGTGTGGTAAAACCATCTGAGGAGCTAACGATCAAGCTGCATCCTTGATCAGTCACCACATTTTTTTTTAAAAACTCTCATGTGATCCCATCAAGTTTGGCTGGCGAGGTGGCATCAGAGGGTGACAAGGCAGTCTGTGTACCTCAGTGTTCCCTTGAGGCATTACAGAGTGTGCCTATGTGATGAAGGCTAATGGGGCTGATATTATCTTAATCATGAAGACTGTGACAAATCTTTGAGGTTAGAGGCTAGGCCCAACAGGTTGCCATAGCAACAAGGGCTCACTTACCCCCATAGTGTCAAAGCGCCAATTTGTGTATTACAGGTTAGCATCAAAGAAGGAAACATGGGACCTCTTCTGATTCTTATGTCCAGGGCTTTACATTACACCTTCAGAACTCATTTCTGCCGTAACCGTATGTCTGAGATAAGCAAGTGCCCAGTGCAGGAGGAGTAGCCAGGTAAACAGAGTGGGTTAGCATAATACTGAAGAAGCATGGGATATTAGGAGAGAACATTGGTGTAAAAACTAGCCAACACAACTGACCCCTTGTCATTATGATGTAAGCCAGAGTCATTGGGAAGACGAACGAACTCTCAGTTGAGAAAATCCCTTCCTAAGATTTCCTGCAGGAAAGTTCATAGAGATTTTCATGATTGATGAGGGAGGACCTCCCACTGTGGGTGGGGGCCACCCCTCAGCAGGTGGTCCTGAAGTGCATTAGAAAGCCAGTCTGCGCAAGCCCCGAGGAGCAAACTAGCAAGCAGCATTCCACCAGGATTCTGTTTCTGCTCCTGCCTCCAGGTCCCTGTCCCGAGTTCCTGGCCTAAGTTCCCTCAGTGATGGGAGTGGCCTGACAGCCGTGAGATGAAACAAACCCTTCTTTCTCCAAGCTGCTTTTGCTCATGGTGTTTTATCACAGAAACAGAAATTCCGGGACAGTCACTCCTCCAGTCTGCTCCAGAGCCAGTGCCTCCTCATTCCGAACATTTTGTATCTTGTGTGGCTTCGTGCCTCTTCTCTTCTTGATCGGTGCCCTTCCATTGGTCACACGTTTGTAGTCTATTCATTCATTCTTTTCTGACATTAAATAAAGCAGGTGGATCCCCGCAGTGGGGCTCTGTTGTCACTGAGATACTGGTAGGAGCTGCATCTCTGCGTGAACAATTGATCACAAAATGAACTGAGAACAAATGCTCAGAGAGCTTCGCCAAGTGAATTCTTCCACAACCTAGTGTGACTCAACAACCTTAGAGACTTCTTCAGAGTAGAATCAGACCAGTGACTTTTTTGTTTTGTGAAAAAGAGGTTAAGCGAGTAGAGCCCTCCTGGCTTGGAATTCAAGGTCCTCCTGCCCCCGCCTCCCTGGCACTGGGACTGTAAAGTGTGCACATCGCACTCGGCTTGTCTCCTCGTAAATGATGGGTTCACTTAGTGTAATTTCCTAAGGCTCACACTGCTGCAGATGAGAGAAGCTCCTCTTTCATAACCGAAATGCTGTACTGTATGAATACACCACATTTACAGCAAAATGATCTCAACTTTGAAGAAAAAGTAATACTTGTTAGTATGTGTAAGTATGTTAATACTCACACAGACATACAGAGAGAGAGAGAGAGAGAGAGAGATCACCATCTACCAAAATGGGTTTTTAAAATAGCAGTATATGGCAAAGGCTGTACTGTTACAGGAAACATGTCTAGTTATATGTACTTTTAAGTCCATGAGACTTTGCCCATTCTTGTGTATACACATTTCTTTACTGTCAACCGGTAGCTAGTCTTAGTTAGGGTTTCTATTGCTGTGAAGAGACACCACGACCATGGCAGCTCTTATAAAGGGAAACATTTAATTGGGGTGGCTTGCAGTTTCAGAGGTTTAGTCCACTATCATCACGGTGGGACATGGTGGCTCGCAGGGAGACATGGTGCGGAGAAGGAAGTGAGGGTAGAGAAGGAGCTACATCTTGGTTCCCCAGGCAACAGGAAGTGGTCTCAGTATCACACTGAGCAAAGCTTGATCAAGGGAGACCTCAGAGCCCACCCCACAGTGACACACTTCCTCCAGCAAGGCCACGCCTCCTTTAACAAAGCCATGCCTCTTAATAGTGCCACTCTGTAAGAGTTTATGGGGACCAATTACATTCAAGCCACCACAGCTGGACTATAGGAATAAGAACCAGAACACTGCGAGTATTTAAGTGTCTAGTGGGAATTCAGAGAGTGTAGACAGAGCGATTTGGGGTTTATTACAGGCTTGTCATTGATTTAATCTGATTTGTGCCTGTTATTTTGCCTTTCTGTACTAATTTAACACATCCTCTCAAATACTGATTTTAGTAAATTTAAGACATAATGAATATAATTCTCCTGCTATTGAATGCTGAGCATGTATCATTAAGTGTGTGTGTCACCTTTTCTCCTTTCTCCTCCTGTCTTCTATTCTTTCCCAGTGGGAAACTAAAATCAGGAGGAGTTTCTATTAGGAACCCTATAGATGTGTGGGAACAGGAAACATCACCTCTCCTAAGAAAACACAGCTCCGCAGACAGCCACGGGGCCAGTGTGAGCTGATGGGGATATGAGATTGACTCAGATGAGGATTAAGTGAACTGTGCAGGCAAACTTTGTACAGAGAAAGAATTAGAAGTTTGTCGTTCACGCTTATTATGCTTTTAGCGTGTGCCAAGCACTGAGCCTGGTAAATTATATGACCACATGCATATGCAAATATTTGAGGTCGATTCACTACTCTACTTGAAAATAAATGAATTGACATGTTCCATGATGATAGAAATCTCCTAAAGTCAGACAGAATTCAAGGCACCCTGTTCCCTATCGTGGAAGACTAAATCCATGGTGTTTACTGTTCTTCATGATACTCGAGTCGGTAACAATATAACAGACATTTGAAAATTGCTGCAGATAGACCCCACATTTTAGGGGGTGGTGCTTTTATACATTTGTTACATTTTATACATTTGTCCATTTCTGCTGTATGATTCTGAGATGTTTGGATTTATGTGTTTTATCTGACCTTCTATATAAATATTCTTTAACTTCTCTAATATTTTAGTCTGTTCTCTGGTCTCACGGTTTTTGCTAATAATCCCATTTCCATATGTCTTTATTTCTGTCTCTTGCTAGAACAATGGAAATAAACACAATAGTATTAATTTACTCTAGTTTTGTATATGGGGAAAGGTCTCTTCTCATCCTAATGAATAATATTGGCAGATAGGAAGAGCAGGGAGGAACATCATAGAGCCCTCTGACCATAGTTTGCCCATGTATTTTCTAAGGGATGAGCAGTGTTTTATTAAATGTCGTTCAATATCAATGGAGCTCACCTTTGACTCGTGAATGCTTTATGCTGATGATATCAATATAAATATTTCTCAGGATAAACCCTTTTAGGTTATGAGAGTGTTTTTGAGACAAAATCTGACTGTGTTGCCAGAGCAGCCTGGAACTTCTGAGCTCAGTTCATCCTCCCACCGTAGCCTCCTGAACATGTAGGACAATAGGTGTGCATATGCTAGTGTTTTGCTGACTTCATGTGTTGTATCCAGTTTGGATTCTTCCCCATGTTGCTCATAAGAACGGTAAGCAGTTACCTTCGGGGATTACACTGTACACATACTTTTATGTTCTGAATTTTCTATCTATATACTGTAAGAACTCTTAGATAGTTTTTTTAAGACACATTATAATGGTTGTATTATATACTGTGTGTTCATTATAACTTAATCCTTCCAGTTTTAAAATGTAAACATTATGTTTTTACTTATTTATTGTGGAGATGTGAGGACAGTTTGCAGAAGTTGCCTATTTGGTGGGTCCTGGGATCGAACTCAGGCCATCAGACTTGGCAGGAAACACCTTCTCCTACTGAGACATCTTGTCAATCACTTAATCCCTGTATTCATTCTTTTATCGTTCAAGTTTTCCCTGATTGTTTACTGTTCCAACACATCCAGGTTTGAGTCTGAACCTCTGTTCCTACCCGTTGCCATTTCCTTAGCATGTTTGTTTCCAGAGGCCTCAGCAAGTCGCCACAAACAGCAGCCCTGGAAGCCAGAAATCCAGAATTAAGATGCTGGCCCTTTAAAGTCTTGCTCCCTCTAAAGAGTCCAGGGACTAGTTTCTCTTGCCTCTGCGAGCTCTGTGTGGCACCATCAATGCTCTCTGTGGCTGTCATCTGTGTCTGTGTCCTCCCCTCACTGCACAACGACACCAGCAGCACCAGGAATCTCTGAGGACCTCTTAAGATTGTCAACACCCACCTCACAAAGGCCCTTTTTCAGATAGTCACACTCACAGGAAACGGGGGTGAAGACCTGGACATATCTTTTCCGTGGCAGCCAGGTTCACCGTGACCACAGATTTGTGTTGGCGGACAGATTTCTTAAGCCTCCCGATCCCATTGCCACTTGTCTTCCTCGACTGTCTGGAACCTGACGTTCTGTCATCAGGGTATAGATCACCCCCATTTACCTACACTTGCCCTTGCATTAAGAATCTGTTTTTAGGTCTTTACCTCTTGGACAGAGAAAAAAAACGAAAACTTTGGTGAGTTCAGCAGAAATTCCTGCATACAGCGGGGCATTTCTTTCTTCTCCCATAAATCTTTCTTTGCATCATTTTCTCCCATTTCCCCCGTGCTCTATTCCTGTGGCATTATCTGTAAAGACCATCGCCCTTTCTCATGCTGCTTATAAGAAATCCCACAGATTATCACTTACCTTTTAGTTTTCCCAAAAATTTAGTCTAGGTGGTCAAAAATATCGGTATCCATTTGTGATTCCTTCCTATATTTCAAATTGAAGAAAATACTTTCTGAGGGCTGCTCTTGTGCAGGACCCAGGTTTTTTCCCCAGAACCCACAGTGGCTGACAACTCCCTGAACCTCCAGTGCCTAGGGCTCCGACACTCTCCTGACCTCCCTGTGTGCACAGGCTACACATACCTACCTGCAGGCAAAACACCCATGCACACAAAAAGAAAACAAGGCAATCTAAAAGAGAGGGAAGAATGAAAATGCTTCCCTAGGCAGCCCTGGGCTGAGGATGTCCCCCAGGTTCCTGCCTTTGCTGTAACCAAATGCCCCGCAAGAAGCAGACTAAGGGATAAGGGGTTTATTTGGCTTCAGGTCACAAATACAGTCAATCATGGCAGGAAGGCAGGTGGCAGGGGATGGGGCAGCTTGTTGCATTGTGTCAGGAAACCGGACATGAGCGCTCGTGCTCAGCTTCCTTTCTGGGACTCCATCCTGTGGAGTCAGGCTGCCCTCTTTACAGGTAGGTCTTCTCATCCCACTTAACCTAATCTAGAAAATTCCCCATAGGCATGCCCAGGGTGGCTATAAATCCCATCAACTTGACAATCACCTTATTCCAAGGGAAACTTTGGTTTGACTGGCACACCAGGATCTAAATGAATAGTTATCTTTTCCATTTGAAATTTTATTTTCCCAGCACATTATTGAATGATTTGAATGATTGCTGTATTTATCCGTGGTTCCTTTAAAACACCTGTTCTCAGTGAGAGGCGCTTTTTGCCTCCCCTGCCCTAGGGATATTGGGCAGTATCAGCATTTCTGTTGTTAGAGCTGGGTGGGTAAGGAGCCAGCAGGTAGAAATGGGGATGCAGCTACAAACCTCACAAAGCACAGGGCAGTCCTCCAAGCAAGGGGTTAACCGGCACAAGATGTCAGCTGCAGCTGGACTGACAGAGAACCCAGGCTCCTGGGGCTTCATCCCAGAACATTTTTAAATATGTAAAACCCCCATTCCTCATCACTCCAGCCTTGCTGCGTGTGGCCCCTTTGAGGGACAGCCAGGGTTCAGACCAGTACCTACATTTCCGTAGGTTGAACTGAAAACCCTTATAGGTACCATGCACGTTTTCATCAGTGGGACCTGAAGTTGGGTGGCCTCTGGCTTGCATCCTCCCTCAGAGATGTACTTATGACCTCCCCACTGCACACCTAAATTGCTTTTATGCCCCGTTGGCCAGACCGGTCCAAGCGAAGTCTTTCAATTGGTTGGGCGGAAGTACAGCAGTTTCCTGGTGATGGTATAATGGACATGAAGCATTTTGCTTCTGCAGCCGAGTGGAGGAGTTTGTCTTAGGGCTATGTTTTCTGCTCCGTTGACTTGTTGGTTTCTGTGCAGGACACCATTATTTTTAACGCTGAAGTTTATGATACACTTTGTCTTTAACCTGTGTGAGAACAGTGATCTTCATGAGCCTTCTATGAAACCAGAGTGAAGAAAGTTGTAGCAACTTAATTCCCAGGTGTGTTAGCATTGCACAGAGATGTGTCATGTGTTAGCATGTGCCAGCATTGCACAGTAGGTGTGTTGTGCGCCAGCATTGCACAGAGGTGTGTTGTGTGCCAGCATTACACAGAGGTGTGTTGTGTGTCGAGACATGCCTCCCTTTTTCAGGGTTTGGTGGAGTTTTTGTTTGTTAGTTTGTTTTTATTCCAGCTTTGTTAGGAGAAAGCATTGCTGTGTAGCCCAGGCTGACTCTAACTCATATTTTTTCTGCTCAGCTGCCCCACTGCAGTGGTTATAGTTATATGCTATAACACCCGGCCTAACACACACTTTTTGAAAATGTCCTTCCCTCCCTTCTCATTGCGGAAGTTGGGAGGAGGCCCAGGAATCTGCATTCTGAGGAGCACCCCTTGTGACTCTGAAGTAACCCTCCCTCAACCCCACTTAGGGAGATGCCACTGTGAAAGCCGTGTCCGACCTGAGCAGCCTTTGACTGCCTTTCCTTTTAATTATCTTCCAGCGAACTTTATCCTCCATGGTGTACACCTGTGCACGGTAAATGGATTCTTTTTTCTATTACATCTTGTAACTGTTATTGTTGATATACAGGGAAAGTATTGATTTGTTAAATGTTTTGTATCCAACCAATTTGCCCAGCTCTTTTGTCAAATAGTTGCACCTCTGCAGGTGAGGAGACGAAGGTGCAGTTGCCGGAAGTCCTTCACCTGCAAACAAGTAGTTTTGACCTTCTTTACAGTGTTACCTTACCTCTACTACTGCCATGGTATGTAAGTTAGAAGTGGGGCTGCCTATTGATTTTATATCAGCCTTTATCTAGTCCCAGTCTATTTTTAGGAGGAGGAGCAGTTCTCACTGTATAACCCTCTGTGACCTGGAGCTCACTATGTAGAACAATATATACCAGGCTGGCCTTAAACTCTCGGAGATCTGATGTGGGAGGTCCTTCTGTATATGTGTTGCTTTTATTGGTTGATAAATAAAGAAGCTGCTTGGGCCTACAGCAGGGCAGAACAAAGCTAGGCAGGAAAACTAAACCGAATGCTGGGAGAAAGTAGGCGGAGTCAGAAGAGATGCCATGTAGCTGCTAAGGAGAAAGATGCCCATGGGAGCCCATGGAACATTGCCAGTAGGCCATGACCTCAAGGTGATGCACAGATTAATAGAGATGGGTTAATTTAAGATATAAGAACTGGCTAGAGATATACCTAAGTGATTGGCAAGGCAGTATTTTAATTAATGCAGTTTCTGTGTGATTATTTTGGGTCTGGGCGGCTGAGAACAAATGAGTAGTCTCTGCCTATAGAGATCTGTCTGCTTCTGCCTCCTAAGTGCTGGAGTTGAAGGTATGCGCCACCATGCTGGACATCCCAAGTCTTCTTAATACTGCTTTTGTCACAGGTAGGGGTCGGGTGGGCACAGCGTCCCCTTTGTAGGTTTCATTAATAAAATAAATTTCAAATGGACTCAGAACGGAACTCCGGGGTAGCTTACTGGAGTCAAAGAGAAAAAAAGCAGGGCAGGCAAGTGGGAGGGAGAGGTTGGGGGTAGGGGGCAGGGAGGAAGGAGGAGGACAGAAGGAGAGAGTTATGAAAGAGCCTTGCAGGACAAGAAGGACATGCTGGAGTTCAGAAAAGAACCGATGTCCAGGGCCTTTGCTCCTTGTAGTTTTTATTCAAGGGGTACAGAATTGCTCTCCTCTGGGGTGACATGGGTCTGGGGTATGAAAACAGATCAGGAAATGTTTATCATCATATCATCTGATTCAGCCTGAGTCCCCTTAGAGTGGCTCTAGGTGACTTGGAGCTCAAGGTGTGTCTTACATAGGAAGGAATGGAAGCTGACTGTCCATACTGTCATCAGCTCCCCTTTGATCCCTGTGGCCGCTGTCAAGCCCCTGTGTCTGTCCATCTTCTGCGTTGCCATTATCTTCACATGATCTGTGTGTCTTTATTGCTTACAGAGAGGCCAGCACTAGCCATGGAGGCCAACACTTGAAAATGTGTTACTAGCAGCTTGGATGTTTTCTTGTATAGTGTTTGAAATCTGCCTCCTTAAAAAAAAACAAAAACAAAACAATAAAAAACATTTTAATTCCTTATCTGCCAGAATATTTCTGATCACAGATATTTCTTTTGTCTCCAAGAAAATTAACATTAATATTCATATTGGAAATAATACTTCAGAAGAAGATAGCTTTAAATATAGCCTTTCTCCCCCACCCCATCTACCCTCTCCTCTTTTTTAATACACACAACAATTTATTTTACTTTTATTTTTGTGTCTGTGTATGGGTGCCTGTGAGTGTGATACCCACAGACACCAGAAGAGGGTGTCACATTCCCCTGGAGCTGGAGTTGTGTGCAGTTGTGAGCTGAGCAATGGTGGGAGCCAGGTACCAAGCTCCAATCCTCTCAAAGGGCATTCAAGGCCTTTAACTGCTAAGCCATCTCTCCTGTCCTCCCCTCTTTTTAACTAGGGTTTTAGGGTGAAAGCCCTTGCTCCGGCTGCCCCAATTGGCTAGACTTGGCCACCCATTCCAGTGTGTCAGCTAAAGAATTGTGCTGAAAAGCAGAGAAACAAGATTCAGTAAATAGGCACTGGAAGAGGAACAATGAAGGATCCAGTGACCCCCTCCCTGTTCATTTTGAATGTCCTGACAAGAGCATTAGGTTTAACCTGAGGAAAAACGGGGAGGTGGGAGATAAGCATAATGAAGCATCTGTTGTCGCCGCAGCTTTGGGCCCGGGAGATGGGCTGATAAATTGTTCATCTGTAATTGCTTTCATTACCTGAGGGGACTAGTCTGGTTCCTACATGATGCTCTCTCCTGTTCCAAGGTGCAGCCTTGCTCTTCTGGGTAACTGTGTCACATGGCGGTGGGGTTAGTGGAGGGTGAGAAGCCGTCCTTCCTCTGAGGTTCTACTCTTCCTGGAATACAGAGAGACAGCCAGCCTAGGACAGTGACTTCTCTTCTGTCTTAACCTTTGGAAGGAGAAAAGTAAGCTAGGCAGATAGAAGCGGAGAGGATTCTGGTCCAAAGCAGAGGAGAGAGAGACAAAGCAAAGGCAGAGCTGCCAGGCTTTCACCCCTGCCCGTTGTGGTTCACGTGAGCAGTCAATGCTCTTTAGCCAAAGCAGCTTCCAGGGGCCTGTGGCTGAGGAGTGATGGCTCCAGGTAGACACCTCCTCTAAAACGGATTTGTTGGCAATGGTGGGATCTCTTGATTTACATTCTTTAACTGAACGGGTGACATCTCCATGACCCTGGTACTTTATCGAGAGACTTCCAACTCTAGAAAGCCACACACTGAGAAGATGGAGCCAGAAGAGATCTTTCTAGAACACTGGAAGTACACATTAGCGCTAAGGACAGTAATAATTGACATTTCTTTATAACTTTTTAAAGATTGTATATATACACACACATGTGCAGGTCTCTCTCTCCCTTTGTGTATGTGTGTCTCCCTTTCTATGTGTATGTGTGTATACACATATGTGTGCAGATCTGTGTATTGGCTATGTGTGTATAGTGTGTGTGTATAGTGTGTGTGTATAGTGTGTGTGTGTGTGTGTGTGTGTAGGTCAGAGGAAGATGCTGGGTATTTCCCCTCTATCACTGTGCCTGTTCCTTTGAGATGGAATCTCTCATTAAATTTGGATTGGATCTGTTTGTGCTCTTCCCCCAAGCTATGCCAGCAGCTAATAAGTCTGGTGATCCTCCTGCCTCTGTCTCCCCCATGTTCCTCCTGCCTCTGCCTCCCCATGATCCTCCTGCCTCTGCCTCCCTCATGATCCTCCTGCCTCTGCCTCCCCCATGTTCCTCCTGCCTCTGCCTCCCCATGATCCTCCTGCCTCTGTCTCCCCCATGATTCTCCTGCCTCTGCCTCCACCATGATCATGTGCTGTTTCTCCCTCCCCACTGCTGAGGGTACAGACTTGTCCCACCATACACCACTCCTTATGCTGGCGCTGAAGATCAGAACTCAGGGCCTCACATTTACCAGCAAGCTCTCTTACCCTCTGAGCCTCTTTCTAGCCCTTGTAAAATTAATTTTTAGTGAGTACAGAAAATAGTGACTTTCTTCATTACTTGTTCTTACATGTATATTATTATATTTTGCTCATGTTCACCCCATCACCGCTCCTTATCTCTCTACTCCTGCCGATCCTCTGCCTATTTAATAGGCATTCCTCCTGCCTTTGTATCAGTGAGAAATTGATGATTTATAGCTAAAGTAGTTTATAGATGCTGGCTTCCTTAACATAAGTTTCATGATAGGGACCAAGGACATGGATCAGTATTACAGTGCATGCCTAGCATGGATGAAGCCCTGGGTTCAGCCCCCAGCACTGCATAAGCCAGGCACGGTGGGAGCATATTTATTTATAAGTGCTTGGGACGTGGAGGTATAAGAGGAGGCAGGATTTCAAGCTCATCCTTGAATACAAGACAAGTTTGAGGCTAGCCTGAGATATATGAGGCTTTATCAAGAGGGAGAGGAGGAAGAAGAGGAGGAGGAAGGGGAGGAGGAAGAAGAAGAGGAAGAAGGGGAGGAAGAAGAGGAGGAGAAAGAAGAGGAGGAAGGGGAGGAGGAGGAAGGGGAGGAGGAAGAAGAAGAGGAGGAAGGGGAGGAGGAGGAAGGGGAGGAGGAAGAAGAAGAGGAGGAAGGGGAGGAGGAGGAAGGGGAGGAGGAAGGGGAAGAAGGGGAGGAAGAAAAGGAGAAAAGAGATGGAAAGAGAAAAGGAGAGGAGAGATGAAAAGCAGGAATAATTTTTTTATTTTATGTTTTGAAAAAAAGAAAACTATCTTTTTTTCATTATACATAGCAATCCAAGTTCCCACTCCCTCCCCTCCTCCTATTCCCTCCACTTAACCCTCCACCACACCTCTCATCCACTCCTCAGAGAGGGTAAGGCACATTGCTTTGGGGAAAGTTCCAGGCCCTTCCTACGAGAGCAGGAATAATTTAAGAACATCCACAGCCATGACTGGTCCAAGTTCTTTGAAAAATATCTCACAGCTGTTTATCCTTTCAAAATCGGTAGCTCAGGACATAACTCAGTGATGTAGTACTTGCTGAACATTGATTACGACCAGAACTTTTAGTCTCCAGTACCACAAAATAATAGATAGATGGTAGGTAGGTAGACAGATGATAGATAGATAGATAGATAGATAGATAGATAGATAGATAGATAGATAGATAGATAGATAGTGACAGTGCACCTGAAAATGCAGAGCCACTGACGAGTGTGGGTTTTATTTTAAGGCTGGTGTTCTGGTTTTGACTACACTCTTCTTCAAGATCACAATTGCCTGGTAAGCCTACAGCAATTTTGGTTCAAGAGCAGCCTAAAGAATTCAGTTGATAAAACAATTCAAACAGAAAGGGCTTGCCTATTGCTTTAGACAAATACCTTTGGTTTTGGCTCAGGAAGTGCAGTTCTCATTGTAACTGCTCAGATTCTGGAATGATTAGATGTAAAAGCTAAGAGAGCTATATAGACAGAAACTGATGATCCTGTGGAGACTTCTGAGACAATCGTTGCTGATACAAAGGCAGCACATAGACTTGGGATATGAGGATGAACACATCAGGGGTTCAACTTCTTACCTATTTAGTACCCTGATAGCCATGTACACTTTCATCTTGTGTTGGAGATCAACACTTTTGAGGCAGACATCCAAAAAAAACTGACCTATGTTCCTTCTATTCTTCTTTTTTATTTAATGAAATTAGTTTTGAAAGTGGCCATGACAGGGGAATATAAAACTGCACCAGTTTAAAACTATGAGCATTACTTTATCATCTTTATTTGGAAATAAAATCGGTCTATAGTGCTCAGTTTTTAGAAATAAACTTACTGATTTGGAGCATCAGAAATAGTCCTACTTCAAAAATTTTTGGATACCTTACCATATTTTTCCATATTCTGGCATTTTTTTTACATTGAAATGAACCCTTCTATAAATGGTTGTAAAGAATAATTTTCAGAAAAAGTTAACTTTGTTATTCTCATGTGGGATATAAAATTGGGTACCAGTTAAAGATGCGGAACTTGCTCACCACTGTAGAAGCAGGGGGAGGGGTGTTGGAGCCAGGTGGGCTAGTGCCGGGAAGAATACACTGTAGAGCACCAGTTCTCAACCTGTGGGTGGTGGTCCCCACAGTGCTCACAGGTCAGGCATTTACACTGCTCTTTATAACCATAGCAACAGTACAGTTCTGAAGTGTCTTAAGGTTTCTGTTGCTGTGAAGAGACGCCATGACCACAGCATCTCAATAAAGGACAGCATTTAACTGGGGTGGCTTACTTACAGTCTCAGAGGTTTATAGACCATTGTCATCATGGTACGGAGCATGGCAGCGTGTAGACAGGCATGGTGCTAGAGAAGGAGCTGCTACATGTTGATATGCAGGCAACAGGAAGTAGACTAACACACTGAGAGTGTCTTCAGCATGTGTGAGACCTCAAAGCCCACCCCCACAGTGACACACTTCCTCCAACAAAGCCACACCTCCTAATAGTGCCACTCCCTTTGAACCATTTTATTTCAAACCACCACATTCAACTCCCTGGCCCCTAAAGGCATGTAGTTGTATAATAATGTAAAAATGCATTCAGTCTAACTTAGTCTAAACCTTATCAAACTTATTTAAAAGTCTAGAGTTCAAAGTTTCTTCTGAGATTCATGCAATCTCTTTACTGTAATCTCCTGTAAAATCAAAATAAAAAAAGCAGATCACATACTTCCAACATATAATGGCACAGGATATATGTTGCCATTCCAAAAATTCAGGGAAGGGAGCATAGTGAGGAAATTCTGAACCAAAGGAAGACCAAAAACCAACTGGGCAAACTCCAAACTCTGAAACTCCATGTCTGTTGTCAAAGTGCTCTTCAGATCTCTGGCTCCATCTAGCTTTGTTGACTGTGACACACGTCTTTCTCTTGGGCTCGTTCCACTCCCTGTTAGCAGCTCTCCGCTGCAGCATCCCACAGCTCTGGCATCTCCATCACCTTGGGGTCTCCAAGGCAATCCTGGCTTCACTTCCACAGCTTCATGCAATGGCCTCCCTAGGCCCCCATTCAGGGACACCCATGACACATGGCTGATCTAAGTGGCTTTTCTTAGTCATGGAGGCAAAGTCCATAGCCCCTTTCTTGTAAACTTAACTCCAGAACCATGCGACCAAAGCTGCCAAGTTGTGTTGCTTGCTAGGGCTGAACCGTGATCCCTTGTTTGATTCCACCTTCGCCATCTTTGTTTCCTATGGTTTCCTTCCTGCCTAAGCTTGGCTGTCCTAGAACTTGCTCTGTAGACCAGGCTGTCCTCAAACTCAAAGATCTGCCAGCCTCTGCCTCTGAAGTACTGGAATTAAAGACATGTGCCACCACCACACTGGGCTCTAAACTTTAATTTCTTTTCACAAGTTGGAAACTTAGCTATGTGGGATCTTGCCGTGAGCTTACCACTTGCTAAATTCCTTTTTTTTTTTTGATTGATTTATCTCTTTGAACAAAGAACTTTGCTCCATTCAGCTTCCCGGTCTCCTTTTCGAATGTTTTCCTTTGCTCAGCTTGCTCCTTTTCATTGTATGTCTCCATTAGAGTTAGTGTTAGTAACTACACAACAGAGTCTATACTAGGCTTGTTTGAGATTTCCTCTGTCAAGGGACGTAATCCAAAACTTTAGTCTCAGCAAATTTTTCAGGCAAAGGCAAAAAGCAGTCACATTCTTCACTAAAATATCACAAGAATAATTTCTAGACAACATACTAAAATTCTTGTCTTCTGAAATCAAATCACTGTTAGCACACTGTCTCCCATGCTCCTACTGGTGTGACCCATTAAACAGTGCTTAAAGCATTCCACTGCTTTCCTAACACAAAGTCCAAATTCCTCAAAACCATAGTAAGGCCTATCACAGCAACACCCCAGTCCCTGGTATCAACTTCTGTCTTAGTTAGGGTTTCTATTGATGTGAGGAGACATCATGACACAGCAACTCTTATAAAGGAAAACATTTAATTGTGGTGGCTTGCTTACAATTCAGAGGGTAAGTCCATTATCAGCATGGCAGGAAGCAAGGTAGCATGCAGGCAGACATGGTGCTAGGGAAGGAGCTGAGAGTCCCATGTCTTGATTCACAGACAACAGGAAGTGGTCTGTTTCACTGGGCATGGTTCATGCATATATGAGACTTCAAAGCAGGTCTCCACAGAGACACACTTCCTCCAACAAGGCCACACCTCCTAATATATTAGTGTCATGCCTCCCTTTGGGGGCTTTTTTCTTTCAAGCTACCACATGAAGTAACAATGAGCTAATTTTATGGTTGGGGGTCACCACAGCACAAGGCATTGTATTCAGGGTCACAGCATCAGGAAGGTTGAGAACCACTGCTGTAGAGCAACAAGACTGAATTACAGGTACACAGAGCCATGTGAAGGTGAAGACGGAAGCAGACGTGGTCCTCCTGTGGGAAAGTGAGAGAAGCAGGAATCAGTAGTTTGTACCTCACTGAACAGATCTGCGTGTCTGCAGATAAGACTTGTTTCGCATCATTCTCAGTGACCTGCGACTTAGTTTTATGTAATATATGTAGTTATTGATGTAGGTTTATGCACACATATATACACCAATTTATGCTGGTGTGTAAATACATGTTATAGACACTGCTAGCGCTTTTCTGTATGTCTTTATTTCAAGGTATTTAATGTGTCAGTCTTCTGTAGTGGAGGTGATGATTTAGAAAGCAGCTCTCATGTTTCCTTATGTCATTTTGCTCCTAGTAAGTGACTGACATGTCCAGCACTTAGAAGGCTAAGGCATATAAACAGTGGCTGCTCGTTCATTGCCAGCCACCCAGACCCAAATAATCACACAAACTATATTAGTTACAGCACTGTTTGACCTACTAGCTCAGGCTTCTTATTAACTAGCTCTTACATCTTAAATTAACCCACTCCTATTAATCAATGTATCACCATGAGGTTGTGGCCTACCAGTAAAGTTCCAGCATCTGTCTCCTTCAGCAGCTACATGGCATCTCCTGACTCTGCCTATTCTCTCTCTATATCTCTTCCAGTCTGGCTATGTTCTGCCCTGCCATAGGCCAAAGCAGCTTTATTCACTAACCAATAACAGGAGTCCAAGGCTAGACTAAGGAAGATGGTGAAACCCTACCCCTCCACCTTTGTTCATTTAAAAAATTCATTATTTGTTGCTTTGGCTTTATTGTTAGCACCTTCCTCATTTCCTTGTTTGTCTGTCTTTTTCTAGATGAACAATGAGAATGCTAAGTCCTTCTCTTCCTTTCTTCCTTTCTGGTAATGAAAATACTGTGGCCACTAATTTATCTTACAAGTAGCCTGGGCTGCATCATCCAACCTGCTCGGCAAATTTAGAAAGATTTGCAAGTCTACAACCATTCTCACCGGCAGGTTCACTTTTATTAGATGTCTGCTAACTGCTAAGCCTGTGACTTCGCTGCCCTGTTCACTCTCCCTTTTCCGTTCTTCACTGGCTGCTTCAGGATAGACAATCCACCTGACTACTCAGGTGCTCAGTTCTGCTGTGAGTCTCTCAGGAAAAGCATCGTAAGACCTCTGTGATCCCGGCTCTTCCCTGAACTTTCTCCATGTGTTTTCAGTTGGTTCCTCTCTTTTCTCAGCCCAGTTGTAACCTGCTTTCTGACCCCAGTGAAATACAAGAGCCATTGAAGACAGTGCTACAGAAGCACATAAACTGCCAGATCTTGTGACTGCCTCTCCATCCTAATTGAGCTTTGAGGACACATTTTTGCCTTGCACTGTTCTCTCCTTGGTTTTCATGCTTCATGATATCATTCTCTCCTCCATCTCTCCTACTTTCAAGACCACCTATTGGCCTTTCTCTTGCTTCCTGATGTGAGGGTTTGTCCATCCTTTCTTCTCATCTTCTGTAGTTTACCTGGGCTATGGCACACGTACATTGGCTTGAATCAGACCCTTGACGATGCTGACCCCCAAGCCTGTATATTTAACCTACTCCTCTGAGTTGTATGTGTGTCTGTGTCCCTCTCTCTTGAATGAGGCATCAAAATGGTGTAGCATCAGCGGTTCCTATCTATTCTCATGGTGCAGCATCCATGGTTCCTATATATTCTCCATGGTGCAACATCCATGGTACCTATTTATTCTCCATGGTTCAGCATCAATGGTTCCTATCTATTCTCCATGGTTCAGCATCAGTGGTTCCTATCTATTCTCATGGTGCAGCATCCATGGTTCCTATCTATTCTCCACGGTGCAGCATCCATGGTTCCTATCTATTCTCCATGGTGCAACATCCATGGTACCTATTTATTCTCCATGGTTCAGCATCAATGGTTCCTATCTATTCTCCATGGTTCAGCATCAGTGGTTCCTATCATGGTGCAGCATCCGTGGTTCCTATCTATTCTCATGGTGCAGCATCAGTGGTTCCTATCTATTCTCATGGTGCAGCATCCGTGGTTCCTATCTATTCTCCATGGTGCAGCATCCATGGTACCTATCTATTCTCATGGTGCAGCATCAGTGGTACCTATCTATTCTCCATGGTTCAGTATCCATGGTACCTATCTATTCTCCATGGTGCAGTATCCATGGAACCTATCTATTCTCCATGGTGCAGTATCCATGGTACCTATCTATTCTCCATGGTGAAGCATCAGTACCCTATCTATCTGCAGAGCTCTTACTGACTCTTCCAGACAAAATTGATGACTTCCTCTCCATGTCCCCACAGCATTTTATCCATACCAATTATACAGCACTTATTCTATTACAGCTAGCTCTGTAAGAGTCCTCCTTCCCCTTAGATTATATGATCTAAGTTTGTTATTGATGTTCGTATTTCCAGCACCAGGCATGGTCCTGGCACCAAACAGACAAATATCACATTATCACAGATTATCTTTCTGCTTTCTGCACCCAGGACCCCTTTTCTTTCCCTCCACACTCTTCCTTCTTTCCCTGAATATGAGTCTTCTGAGTATGAATAATTAGACAAAGGTCTTGCCATGCAGGGGGCAAAGTTTCATAGAATTCAAGCTTCTAACCCTCTTGTCTGTCTATTGCCAGTCGGGGTTCAAAGAAAGAAGCAGACCACATGAGTCTGCACTCATGTGAGATAGGTTACAGATGGCAGAACCTACAGTCTCTGCACACACGTGAGATAGGTTACAGTGTCAAAGCCTATGTGAGTCTCTACACTCACATGTGTTAGGGTTACAGACATCAGAACCCACAGAATCATGGAGATGCTTGTGTTAGTGTGTCAGTCTGTTGTCTTTTCCTCTAAGGCAGGGGCTTGACTCCACTTGGAAGACACTTGGGAAAGGAAACATGAATGTAAAGGAGGCACAAAGGATAGCAAAGGAAAAGTGAATCCCACAAGCACATGCCAGAGCTCAAGGGCATGAGGAGGACCCATAGGATGCTGGGACTGGGTTGGTCCTTCCTTCCTCCAACTTCAATGCTGTGAGGGAACAGCTAGGGAGAACAGGGTGCCATCCACGATAAAGATAAGCTCATTTCTGGTGTAACTGTTAGAGAAGCTGCAGAAGGTCCAGAGGAAGGGGAGTAGTTGCAGATTCAACAGCTGTTCCATGTCAAAAGAGGGATGCCAGCAGACACACGATGATGTGTTAGCTACAAAACACATGCCCAACATTCCAAGCATAAAAGCCAAATGGTTTGCACTTAGAAATCATTTCACAATTATTTTTCAATATTATTCCAGCTGTTGCTGCTTCATCTTGTCCTCCAGATCTCCTGTATGGATGTTCCTTGTCCTCCACCTTTACCAGAAACATACAGAAGGGAATTATGAGGAACCTAATTCAGATGAGGCAAGTCAAACTGGTCTGGAGCTACCATGAAAGCCATGCGTCTGATTCTGAAATGCCAGACTACCAGAGGCTTAGTCACTGAAGCAAAAGATCAGAGATTCGGGTGATTTTCTCCTTTTCAAAAGTGATGCAAACAAGCAAGATGCAATATGAACTAGGTAATGAGAGAAACCCTTCACGGGTTAGCTGGCAGTGAACAGTGAGTGAGAACTACATGGGAAAGACATCCCTGGGAGCCAAAACTGCTCCTCCACGGACGACGTTAGTAACCGATGAAAGACAAAATTGTGTTCAGTATATTGTCTTACCAGGAGGATGGGCTGTGAAATGATTATCAGTGAGGAATGAAAGCGAAGTGTCTCATTTTAACTGATTAGCGCATCATCTAAGCATTAGAGTTAACAGAGAGCTTCTGGCAAGTGTTGTGTGTAACAAGGGGCCATAAAGTTTAGTAGAATGTACTGGTAAGAGTCCAAGAGCTTGGACCGTCTCCACCACTTCCAAGCTGCATGGCTCTGAGCAAAGCCCTAACGCTCAGGCCATTGTGGTCTCCTGTAAAGCTGGTCTGTGCATCACAGTTAAAATATGATGAATGAATAATGGACTCCATGTAAAGTGATTGGCAAAACCATTGCCAATAATTTGTTGTCGTCATGGCTAGGCCTTTTACTTTTATGGCTATTATTTTCCCAGGAAATGCTTTCCAGGAAGGTTGATTGCAAAGACTGTGTGGCTGGCAGGCCAGTTCGGCAGGTGGCCTTTGCGTTATCAGAACTCTCCTTTACTTATGTTTATGGTTCCTTTGGACTCAAATTTAATTTCCAGAGCCCAACCCCAAAAGTATCCCTGAGTTTTCCTGTAAAGTCTTTCATTTGTATTTTTGTTCAATGCCTGCTCTGCCAGGCCCTCGGACAAGCATGTAGATCAGTGGCTGGAGCCAGTACCACCCTGTCTGCTCAGGAGGTGGGTGACTGTGTTTGTGCACATATGCATGCCAGGTGGGTGACTGTGTTTGTGCACACACACAGGCCACTTGTGGAAAGGAGTGGTCGCTTGGCCACCTTGTCACTGAGTTGTTAGCCATGGAAAAGATGGCCTGTGATCTTCCACATCTGTGGTTGCCATTTTAAAACCGTAATCAGAAGCTGTTAGAAGTAGTGCTGCATGAGACAATGGACTGGGCCTCTCCCCGTGTTTGTTAATGAAAAACAAAGAGAGAAATGTTGTCCTTTAATTAAGGGACTGTTCTAAATTACTTTCTTCATCTTGATTACCACCAGGGTTTCATAAATCTTTATCTCCTGTAAATTTTCATCCTCATCCTCCCCTCCATCTTTAATTAGATTTTTCTGGTTTGTGGCCACTTGAATGGTGGAAATGATTGAACTAGACTTGAAAAACAATACAGTCCCCATGGCTTTAGTACTACATTTCTGTATTGATTAGCCCTGGCTGTACTCATTTCTACACGTATTTTACAACAGTCTACAGATCCTTTCAATGCAGTAATTTCTCCCTCTTTACCAAGCCTAAACTAACCTTAGTCCAAACGCATGAATTTCCTCACAACCGATGGAAGGATTTCCAGTCCCTGGAAGGGTTGCCTTAGCCCAGCTACGTCCTGGGATTAAAATGCCTCAAGTATCCTTTGCACTTTCTCCTCCTACTTCCAAACTAGTTCTCGAATTTAGACATCTCAGTGTCCAAGCTGCTGTTGCTTTGATTTGGGGCACCAGCTCTCCCCCCAGGAATGCTGCAGTAGCTTCCCTGCACCCACAGCCCCACAGCTGCCCTGGGACCCACCTTCTGGGGAAACCTGCCTGATTTCAACCCTGCTTTCCCATCTCCGTTCACAGCAGCTCTTTCTGCTCCACCTGGCAGGGGACTTCCTCGTTGGCCATCTTCAATGTCACTCAGCTCCCGGCAGAGCTTCACCTTGACTTGCCACAGACTTGGGAGCTTGCCTAATTTAGGGCAGGGTTTTTCCTTCTCATTGACATGTATCTGTGTCTGCCTCCTCTGGAGGCCTTCAGGACTCAGGGCTTACCTGCTTGGTAACCACCTTCCCCAACACCCAGCACAATTCCTAATCCAGGGAAGGCCCTGGATTATTCGTCCAATGACTGAAAGGACAATCTCCTTCTAGTGTGAGGGGCTCTCTCTATAATATATATACTAATCTATATGTAATGTGTAAGTATATATGCATATATAGTGGCTCTATCTATAATAAGGAAAGACTAATAAAGGCAATTACTTGATTTTTTCTGAATAAACTGGAGATGGATGTAGTTTGTTTACTGTTTGAAAGACATAGGATAGTCATTCACTGCTAAAGAATGAAATGCAGGGTTCCCAGAACCCATTACTTTAGAAATAGATATCTACTTGAATGTTGAATGCAGTGAATGTCTTGGGGAAAAGAAGAAGCTAGAGTTTTACACACACACACACCACACACATACACACACACGAAACCCACACTTAACAGAATGATAGGCTGGTGTAACTTACGTTCTACAACCTAGTTTTGGATTATGGTCATGTTTTTAGTTGTGCTTCAATAAAACTGGTGACCATGACCTGGACAAAGATTCCTTGCTTGACTAAACTTTAATCAGACTCCTGGGTGTTTTCCTAGGTCCGTCTGCACATATCTATAAAAATCTGGCTTAACAAGAGTCTCCCACCCTCTCTGTCTAGTAAGACTGTAGTCCTCCCCACCTCCCATGTGATGGGTAATTTCACTGTGAACTCGACTGGATGGAGAACCGCCCGGGAGACTCAGCTTTGAGCATGTCTGTGAGGATGTTTCCGCTGAGATTTACAAAGGGAGAGCCACCTGAGTGTGAGCATCCTGTGAAACGGGGTCCCGGATGGGAATAAAGGGTGGGGGGAAGAAGTTCCCGGAGCCAGTGCACCCAGCTCTCCACTTCCTGACTGCTGATACTACCCATTCCTTTGCTATGCCTTCTCCACCCGATGGACTGTCTCCTCTTACACCAGGAGCCAAATAAACTTCCATTCCTTCGATTGCTTTTGTGTGAGGCGTTTTGTCATATCAACAGTCAGCAGTACACCTCATGGACAGCTGATCATCCTGCTCAGGCCTGTGACAGGAATCCTGTCAGGAGCATTAGTGAGAACCGTGCCCCTGGGCGGGTCTTTGTCCATGGTACTTTCCACACACTGACCTCACTCTGCTCCTTTGTGTTAATCCACGCCTGCCTGTGACGGAGAGCAGGGTCCTCTCCCCACACCGCATACCTCATTGCAGGGGCCATTGCTCTCTGCCGTGTCTTACAGCTGCGTGCATCCCCGCCTCTGTGGACCCTGTCCTCACTGCTCACAGTCAGGATCAGTCACTCTGGCTGTGGCGTAGGCACAGAGCTTGGTCTTCAGCACACACAGCCATCCTTATCAGATTGCTTGGCGTGCAGGAATTGCTTGTGCTCACACTGGTCTCGCCTTCAACCAAATCTCATGCTTTTTTTCATCTTGCTTTTTATTTATTTTTTAATTTCTTTCTATTATTTTTTTGTGTGTATGGGTGTTTTGGCTGCATGTTTATCTGTGTACACACATGTGCCTGGTGCTTATGGTAGCCAGAAGAGGAAATCGGATCCCCTGGAACCAAAGTTACAGACGGTAGCGAACTGCCATGTGGATGTTGGGAACTGAACCCAGGTCCTCTGGAAGAACAGCTAGTGCTCTTAACTGCTGGGCTACCCCTTTAGCCCCTCATTTGCTTTTTAGAATCTTCTGTTTCCCATGCCCAGCACGGCATCTTTCCTGTATTCTCCATCAAATGTCTATGGGTGTAGCCTTTTCTGAAACTGTCAATAAAATATAGACTAAAAGACAAAAATTCCTGCCCTTGGACTTGTTGGGAATGAAAGGGTTTAAGTTAGAGATGGCGTGGGAAGTGACAGAGGACGAACGAGACTAAATTCAAAGAATTCAAATATAGACTGATTCTTTTAATTCCCCCTGATGGGGCTTCCATTCAAATATAGACTGATTCTTTTAATTCCCCCCTGATGGGGCTTCCATTCAAATATAGACTGATTCTTTTAATTCCCCCCTGATGGGGCTTCCATTTAGTGATAAAACGAAAACTCATGAATAGGATAAATAGGTTAAATACAGGACAGGATCCTCTGGAGGAGAGGGCATCAGGCTGCCAAAGGAAATTCTGGGGTCGAGGAATGGAAGTGCTTATAAGTAGAATGTCAGGAAAAGTGTTCCAAGGGCATCTTCATTTTGTAAAGTCTTGGGGCAAGGCAAGGGGGTTGGAGTAGAGAAGAGAGCTGAGACAGGCAAGAGCACTGAGGCAGGGCAAAGGGCACTGAGGCAGGGCAAGGGGCAGCCATGTTTCACATTAGGAGCAAGCACATCTTAGAGGGACAAGGCAGGGCTCTCAAACCCTCACCATGCAACCAGTGTAAGGAGACCAGGGTCTGAAGCCCCCTCCCAGGGTGGGGGATGGGGGGGCTGTAGGTAAAAACCAAGGATATGGGGATTTGAACCCTTATGCCTGGCAGGAGTGGAGCCTGGCATGTTTTATAGGTATCTTCCTGACTGCTGTGGAAAGCAGTGTTTAGGCGGGGACCTTAGAATTTCCTGAATCTAGGGATGCACAAAGATTGAGGTCTCTAAGATGACCTGAGAACCGCTATCACTGCAGGAGGGGCAAGGCCACCAGCCCTAACACACGCAGATAAAGGACATTATAGAGTTACATCCGGGGAAGGTCTAAGAGGGCACATGTGGAAATATTAATAGTTAATTATCAGGGATTTTTATTTCTCATTTTCCAGTTTTTACATCTGTGTGTATATAATCCACAAGTTCAGGTGGCACTAAGACCAAAATTACGAGGGCGTGAGGTCTCTGCCCTCAGTGTACACAAGGAAGCAAAGCGGCGGAGCGATGGCAGCAGGACCCCCACCCCCGTCCCCCCGGTCCACCCAAGGTCTAAACCCCTCACTCTCCTGACGGCAGCAGGACCCCCACCCCCGTCCCCCCGTCCACCCAAGGTCTAAACCCCTCACTCTCTAGAAGCTGCACCCTCTGGAGACCATAACGACAGCGCACTCTGGTGAACTCGTGGCCGGAATAGCGAAGCAGACAAGGCAGAACTAGTTGTTGTGAGAATTCTTTCTTGGGCGTTAACTCTGTGTAGAAAAACACACCCCGGCCAGCAGGTGAAGGGTTAAAATCAAACTCTGAATGATAGCCTGAAGGATGCCTTCACCCAGTTAAGACCTAGTAGATGAGTTGCTATTTTTTTTCTACTAAAAAAACAAACGAATATGCAAATTGCTACATGAAACCATGGAATGATGCTTTGCCACCTGTGTGTGTGGTGTCATGTTTGAGCCAGATTAAGAATGTCTCAGACAGCTGTCATTTATTTACGGTACAACTCAGAATCCTTCTGGCTTTTTGTTATTAATTAAATGTATTTATTTATTTTACATACAGCAGTTTCCCCTCCTTCCTCCCCTCTCTTTCCCTTCCCCCCTCCCTTCTGCCCCCCACTATCCACCCCTCCTCCATTTCTGTTCAGAAAGAGTCAGGCCTCCCAGGAAAACATGACATATCAGTTGAGGTAGGACCAAGGGCCCCCCCCTTGTATTAAGGCTGGGCAAGGCGACCCAGTATGAGGAATAGGTTCCCCCAAACCAGCTAAAGCATTAGAGACAGCTGTAATGGTATTTCATTTGTATTTTAATAAATAAAGCTTGCCTGAAGGTCAGAGAGTAAAACAGCCCCACTGATCAGACTTACAGACCAGGCAGTGGTGACACACACCTTTAATCCCAGTGGCCACACTAGTTTGTCATAGAAACTGGGCATTAGTGATTCATGCCTTTAATCCCAGCACTAGAGAGGAGTTTAAGACAGGAAGAGACAACTCTCACACACAGTCTCATTCTGAGATTCCTGGAGGCAGGATCACCATTTCGGACTGAGGCGGAGATAAGAGCCAGTGGCTGGCTGTTTTGATTTTCTGACCTTCAGGTTGAACCCCAATTTCCATCTCTGGATTATTATTAATCGTGCTACAGAACGCCCTTGCTCCCACTGCTGAGAGTCCCACAAGTAGGCCAAGCTACACAATTGTCACATGTATGTAGAGGGCCTAGGTCAGTCTCATGCAGGCTCCCTGGCTGTCGGTTCAGACCCTGTGAACCCAGGTTAGTTAATCTGTGGGTTTTCTTGTAATGTTCTTCACCCCTCTGGCGCCTACAATCCTTCCTCTCCCTCTTCCTCAGGATTCCCCACGGTCCACCTAATGTTTGGCTGTGAGTCTGTGCATTTGTTTCCATCAGTTGCTGGATGAAGCCTTTCTGCTGACAATTGCGGTGGACACCAATCTATGAGTACAGTAGAACATGGTTAGACATCATTACATTGACATGTTTTCCTCCAATTGTGTTTGGAGGAAAAATCAAGCTCCGGTCCAATCGAGCTCCATATGTCCCCATCCGAACCATCCTGCAACCTAGCTTCTCTGACTGTAACTTCCTACCTGCTCCTAGCCCCCACCAGGCCTCGGGCAGCCACCATTCCACTCCTTATTTCTATGTGATCAGCTGTTTTCGATTCCACGTGTGATAAGATCATGTGCTATTTGTCTTTCTGAGCCTGGCATTCCATCTAATACGATGGTCTTCACAAATTACAGACTTACAATTCTGAATAGTATTCCCTACCGGATGTACATTTTCTGCATCTTTATATCAGATGATGGACAGATAGGTTGTTTCCATGTCTTAGATATTGTGACTAGTTCTACAGTAGCCGTGGGAATGCAGGGCCGACTGGGCATGCTTGCTTCTTTTCCTTTAGAAAGAGTGATATCCTTGGGTTGTGCGGTTTCATTTTTAAAGGAATCCCCATACCATTTTTGCAGAATGGCTGCTAATTAGCATCCTCACAGTGCGCGGGTCCCCTTTTCTCCACATGCTGGCTGGCGGTTATCTTGTGTCTGTTGCACAACAGGAATCCTCACTGGAGTGAGGTGGAGCTGGACTCGCTGTAATTCTGATTTGCATTTCTGTGATGATTACCGGAACACTTTCTCTTACACCTGGTAGCTATTGCTACATCATTTTGAGGCATATCTCTTTATATCTATGGCCTGTGTTCGTGGGACTGGTTCTCCTTTGCTATTCTGGATAGTAAGTCTATTAAGTCGACTGGGCTATACTAGGTTATTCTGGATCTGACCCTTCTTCAGATGAGTAATTTGCAGAGATTTTCTCCCATTCTGGGATCATGTCTTCACTCTGTTTCCTTTGCTGTGTGCAAGCTCTTTGGTTTGATATGCTCTGTCTATGTAACCATTTGCTTTTGTTTTGGACAAGATCTCACTGTGTCACCCCAGCTGACCGGGATCTGCGATCATGGCGATCCCCCTTAACTCTGTCCCCCAGGCACTAGGTCAAGTCCCTATTCTTCACTGTCATTTCTTTCCAGAAAGCTAAGGCATCTGCTCAGAACTGAAGCAACTTTCCCCTTATACAGCACTGCTCTAACACACTGAGAGTTCTAATGGTTACATACCCATAGTCAGTGAATTCACCTTCATTTATCCTAGACAAGGAACAACTCCAAATATTAGGGGGAACCCAGCTTATCTGAATATGCAGTTAGTGTTCTGCGAATTGTTCTTATAAATGGATTACCCAATAATTGATGAGATTTTTTTCACGCCCACTCGTACTGGGACCCAGGTCTTGCATATGCTACCACTGAGCAAGCCCGTGATGGGAACTCCCTCAAAGTTAGTTTTAAATGTCACTTAGCACCGTGTGCATATACATGCCTGCTACTGTGTAAATGTCGGAAGAAAGCTTAGAGGAGCCAGTTCTTCCGCTGTGGAGGTAGGCTTAGTCATCAAGCTTGTACCAAAGCCTGTTTACTTCCTGAGCCATGTTGCTGGTCCCTCATGTGGGACCCCTAGGAAATATTCAATCTCTCAGCCTGTTCTTGGTAATGCTACCAGACTCTGTAGCCCTGCTGTAAAGGTGAACTATGCAGTCTCTGGGGAGGAGGGAAAGCAGTGCAGGCAAGCAACAGGATGAGAGAGGCTCTTGAGTATCCACCATTGAGAAACCAGACGATTAAATCACAGCAGGGGCAAAGGGAGGAGCTTGCTGCGCACACAGGTGTCACAGGAGATGGTCTCCACCCACCAGCCTTTGCCTAGGAGAGGAGGCGGATGTGGATATATGACCCACCTTCCTGGAGAAGTAGACAAGGCACTGAAAAGAACTTACATCTGAGCCGTGAAAGGGACAGCTACGTGATGACTACCCAGGAAAATAATCTTGATCTGTGCTTGTTTGAAAGGAAATGGTCCCCAAAGGGAGATGTTTCCTTGCTGGAAGCCGTATGTCACTGTGGAAGCAGGCTTTGAGGTCTCATGTATGTTCAAGTCATGTCCAATGAGTCAGACCACTTCCTGTTGCCTGTGAGTTAAGATGCAGAGACTCTCAGCTCCTTCTCCAGCACCATGTCTGCCTGCATGCTTGCTTTGTCCTACCATGAGGATAATGGACTAAATCTCTGAAACTGTAAACTGCCACCCCAGTTAAATGTTTTCCTTTATAAGAGTTGCTGTGGTCATGGTGTCTCTCCACAGCAATAGAAACCCTAACTAAGACAGAAGTTGGTACCAGGGACTGGGGTGTTGCTGTGATAGAACTGACCTTTGTTTGAAGGAATATGGACCCTGGGATCGTGGATTAGAAAACCAGTTGAATGCTTTAAGTCCTGCTCAATGGGCCATCCTACTAGGAACAGGGACAGCAATGCTGAGTGTGATTTGAATTGTGGGGGTCTGGATCAAGAAGTTTCAGAGGAGAAGTATGTTAGCATGTAGACAAAAGACCTGTCTTGTGATAGTTTGGGGAGGAAGTGAGTGTTTTTTGCCCTTGTCTGAAGAGTCTGCCTGAGCCTAAAGTGAAGAGTTGTGGATTGGTTCCACTGGCAGTGGAAATCTCAAAACAGCCTAGTATAGACTCTGTTGTGTGATTACTAGAGTTGACTCTGATGAAGATTTATAATGAAAAGGAGGGAACTGAGCAAATAAAATACAAAATGATTGTGAAAAGAGGCACAAGAAAGTGGAATAGAGCTAATCCTGTGTTCAAGGAGATAAACAGGTTAAGAAATTGAACTAAGGGAGTGGTGATCTCAAGGCAAGATCCCACCCAGTCAAGTTTCCAACTTATTAAAAGGGATTAAAGAAAAATTTAGAGCTGGGCATGATGGCACACGCCTTTAATTCTGGCACTCCAGAGGCAGAGGTTGCCTGACTTTGAGGCCAGCCTGGTCTACAGAACAAGTTTCAGAACAGCTAAGCTTAGGCAGTGAAGAAAACCATGGAAACCAGAAAGCTGATGAAGATGCAATTGAAGAAGAACGGGGCCATGTTCCAGCCCCAGCAAGTGGCAGAGCTTGGCAGCTTTGGCCGCAAGGTTCTGGCTTTAGAGTCAAGGATGGAAGAAAGGAGTTATAGAATTTGCCTCCACAACTAAGGAAATCTGCTGAGGCCAGGCATGTGTCATGGATGTCACTGAATGGAGACCCAAAGAGGCCATTGCATGAAGCTGTGAAGGTGAAGCCTGGAATTGCCTTGGAGACCCCAAGATGTTGGCGATGCCAGAACAGAGAGATGACTGCCGAGGAGAGCTGCGGACAGGGAGTGGAACCAGCTCAGGAGAAAGAAGCATGCTGCAGTCAACAAAGCTGAGTGGAGTTGGAGATCTAAAGAGTGTTTTGACATCAGACATGGAGATGCAGAGTTTGGAGTTTGCCCAGTGAGTTTTTGATCTTGCTTTGATCCAATATTTCCCCATTATGTTCTGTAGTGATATTTTGCTTGTGTTTTATCAAATAAAGCTTTCCTGAAGATCAGAGTGCTGAACTAAGACACTAGAGGCCAGGGGGTAATGTCTCACACCTTTAATCCCAGTACTCGGGAGTCCCACGCCTTTAATACGAGCACTAGGGAGGTGGAGACAGGCAGGGATTTGACTGGGCGAAGAGAGGAATATACGGAGGGAAGAGACAAGAGCTCACTGCAATTTGAGGTTTGGTGGAGGCAGTTGCAGTCTGAGGATGAAGTCTGAGGACACAGTCTGAGAACAGGATCGCCCCTTCGGTCTGAGCATTGGTAGAGGAAAAGGTCTCTCTAGTGGCTGGCCGCTCTGCTTCTTTGATCTCTCAGCTTTCGCCTCCTACCATCTGACTCCAGGCTTTTATTTATTTATTGAGAACAATTAGAATTCATGCTACAATGCTCTTCTCCCTGAGTTTTGGAATGATAATACACATCCTGTGCCATTATGTGTTGGAAATATGTGATCTGCTTTTTGATCCTGGTTTTATAGCAGATTACAGTTAAGAGATTGCATGAATTTCAGAAGAGACTTCGAACTTTAGACGTTTAAGTGAGCTTGAGTCTTTTATCCTATGGGGACTTTTGAAGTTGGATTGAATGCATTTTTGCATTATGATATGGCTTCAAGCCTTTGGAGGCCAGGTAATGGAATGTGGTGGTTTGAAAGAAAATGGCCCCCAAAGGTAATGGCACTAAAGAGAGGTGTGGCCTTGTTGGAGGAAGTGTGTCACTGTGGAGGCGAGCTTTGAGGTCTCTTACATGCTCAAGCAATGCCCAGTGAGTCAGATCACTTCCTGTTGCCTGTGACTCAAAATGTAGGGATTCTCAGCTACTTCTCCAGCACTGTGTCTGTCTGCACGACACCAAGTCCCATCATGTTGATAATGGACTAAACCTCTGAACCTGTAAGCCACCCCAATTAAATGTTTTTCCTTTGTAAGAGTTGCTGTGGTCATGGTGCCTCTTCACAGCAATAGAAACCCTACCTACAACAAGATCCATAGCCTCACCATCTACAAATTACACCACCCCACCATCTACAAATTACATCACCCCACCATCTACAAATTACGTCAGTGATGAAACTCAGTCTTCCCCCTGCCTCAGAGGGGTCTTGAGTGCATCTTGATGCAGAAAATATTTGACAGTAGGGAAAGGATCCGTGTGTTTATGAGATCTTTGTGAGAACGGGACTGAGGGCTCCTCTTGATGAGTGCTTGTCTAGTATGGACCTTCCTTTAATCCCCAGCATCACATAAACCAGGTGTGGTGGTGTGTGCCCGTAATCTCAGGACTTGGGAGGTGAAGGCAGGATGATCAGGGTTCAAGGTCACCTTGACTATGTAGCAAGTTTGAGGCTAGCCTGGGCATCTCTCTCTAGGAAAAAAAAAACTGAAAAAAATGCGTATATAAAAAAAATTAGACATTGTTAGCTCAGGAAGTCATTCCCTGGCCTCAGTTCTACCACAGACATGAGGAAACTGCCTAGTCACTCCAGTCTCTTGGATGTCACCTAATCCCCAGGCAAGGCAATGTTAGTATCACCAACGAATGATAGAACTTTCCAGGTAGGTCATGAACAGGGTGACTCTGCCATTTGATGAGAGTTTGGACTTCAGCTCCAAGTGTATCTGAGTGTATTGCTACCATAAAAGATCCTGCAGCTGCAATAAGAATCTAATGACACGATAGCTTTGAAACAGGAGGACTTTTTATTTTATGTAGCATAGGGGATGGAGGTTCCGAATCAATCGGAGAGGAGGGTTTGATAACAGCGAGGTCATCTGCAACATAGCATCACCTGCATTGGTGGCCGTTGTCTTAGATCAGAGGGGATACATGAGAAATCCCTCTTGTTTGTCCCCTATTGGTAAGGAATTAATCATGCAGCCATACCACATACAGCCGGGCAGCTGTATGCCTACCTGTTCTCCTAACAGAGCGGAAGAAGCAGGAAGCTGACATCCATAGACAGCGGGCAATCTCTGCCACAGCCAACTCCCCTGCCTCCCAGCAAATCTCTGCTTCTTATACGGTTCCACCGTTGTAACTGGGGTGTAAGCCTGAGTGTAGACGGTGGGTAACTTGGCATTTAGTTTAGAGTTTGTTAGACTTCTAAGAACTACCTCTAGGCTCGCTGAGTAAAAGGGCTTTCCGTGCAGCCTGTCAGCTTGAGTTGGATCCCCAGAACTCACATAACAGCAGGAGAGACTCCACAAATGCCATGGTGTCTGTGCATGTGTGCACACACACGTTATACACACAATAATATATATAAAACAATCGCATCTGCCCTGGGTGGAAAGGACAGTGTGTTACCCAGAAACGGTTACTTTCGAATGGAAACGCTTACTGTATTCATGAAATACAAACACCCATTCCCTAACTCCACCTGACAACTAGCACCTACTTTCTCTTCGCTCCACTGTCTCTGTTGGTTCCACTTTGCTACCCCATAAGTGAAATCATACAACATTGTCGTTTAGTTCATGGTATGGCATTTGTCAGAATTTCCTGTTTGGACTGGCCTTGCTCTTGTGACAACCCTCCTGAGTGCTGGGATTGTAGTGTGAGCTACCACCATGCTTGCTTTGTTGCTGTTTGTTTTGGTTTTTGTTTCATTTTTCCTTTTTAAAGCTAAACAATGTTTCATTGTATGTAAAGTGCCACTCTTTGCATCCACTGATTGGAGCTTGGGTTGTTTCTGTCTTTGGCTGATATAATGTCTGTTGCTTTAAGTATTGGATTACACTTAGTGTGCCTGGTTTTACTCCTGTGGTTTGTGTCCTTTTCTCTGCTGTGATAAAATTCTATGACCAGGAACAATTTAGAGAAGTGTTTATTTTTGGCTTACAGGTCCAGAGGCAGAGATTTGTGTCAGGATCAGGAACACGAGCGCATTCATGCATGCCGGTGTGTACACAGGCCACAGGGGAGTCAGATCTCCTAGAGCTGAAATTGTGAACTGCCTGATGTGGGTGCTGGGAACTAAACTCAGGTTCTCTGAAAGAGCATCCGCAGCGCTCCTAACCACTGAGACATCTGTCCAGTGTTTTGAAGTGTACCATTCAAAGGCGGTGACTAAGTCATAGAGCCATGCGGCTATCACACCTTATTCCTAGCTTTTTTATTTCTCTGTTGAACAATTTTAAGTCAATTTTATTGGGTGACACTTGGTGTCTAAATACTTTGGTATTTGTCTCTAGAAATTAGGACCCTTGCCCCACTGTCGTGGATGGCTTCAGCATCCTTTGGAGAGAGGGAATTTCCTCACAAAGCCCCACTGGCAAGAGAAGCTCCTTCTAGTACAGGTCACTTGCCCCGGTACAGCGGGAGATGGGTGGAGAGAGTTTGGTGCTGTACCGACCTGTAATGAGGACTTCTGGTTGACTTTCACAATGTTTGCAGAGCAGTGGAGTTGGAAGCTTGGTGCTTTCACGAAGGACCCATTCTCTTCACCTTCTATTCAGCTGTCCTCAATATGGTGCCTTGGGTCCTCATATATGTTGTCTCGTGGTTACAAGATGGATGCCATGGCTCCAGCTGCCGTGTTTTTACTACACTGTCCCAAGTGAACAGAAGGAACATATATAGAAAGGGTTTTCCCTACTGAGGATGCAACCCCTTCCCATCTGCTACCCAGCAGACTTCCTTTTGCATGTCAGTGACCAGGATCAAGGGAGTCTGGAACGGTATCGTCAAAGGAAAACGAGGTAGCTATTCGGCCTAACCAACCATGACATATATGGTATCCTTGGGAGAAGCACATTGCTGTCCCAAATAAAATGGTACTTCTCTTGACTAAGAAAACCAAAAGTTATATCCTCCACATATGGGCAGTGTCTGTTCTCATTCTTAAACATATAACCGAATTGTGAGAGGCTGTGGCATGGAGACTCTGAGGTCGTATTTAATCTCTGTGCTAGTGGAAGGGAAGTTGGGGATTCTCCTTTGGATGGCATTGGCACAATGAGATGCATCTATTTCTGAGAAAAACAATCCTCCGGGCCATGAGTCTAGGAGGGCCCTGTAGTCATCTGCTGGGTGAAATTAGAAATCAAGAAAATGGCGGAGAGAAACACCACTGCTGTTTCTGTCTAGGGATCATCATATTTGGGGAAAGGCAACATTTTATAGAAATCCTTCACTATACACATTTTTTTGCCAGCATTCTTAAAAACATCATTTTGTGGTGGAGCCTGACCTTGTGGATTTAATGATGCTGTTTATGCTGCTGGTCAAGACAAGTCATCATAGACTCTGAAGGGGACACCAGGTCACCTAACTCTTGTGGTGTCCAAAACTTAGGATGCAGTAAAAACAATTTATGTCAGGACTGGTGACTTAATAGTTGGCTCCTTTTCCTCATGCTGCTTTGCATCTCAGAGTCTATCAAAATTATAGAAAAAACAAACAGTCCTTGTCATTCTCACTTATGATTGCCAGTGGATTTCAACATGATATAAGCCCTCCACATTTGCCCATAACCCGCCTGGCAGAGGCTCCCAGGAGGCTCCTGGTTCATAGACACTGTGACGGTCCTGGCCATTAGTGGGTGGCTCATTCATCTTTTGTGCTCCACATCAGCTGGCCCTGCGAGTGTATGAAAAATCGCTGTGGGAAGGGGCTCATCTCCTGATAAACTGCCAAGTGAAAAAAGATAAGAAAAAAGATAAGTGGTGCTTGCACCTCGCCCCTTGCTGTGCAGCCCTCCTGGCACACAGATTGGGTAAGTGTGTACATCACTCACACTTGCGGAATGACATTTATTGGAAGAGAACACATGGCAAGACGCGCAGAACTGGCAGTGCTGACTCTGTGCCATGTGGCCATCTGGGTAACAGCTTAGCAAGTCATTTCGATAAATAATGCCATTTGGAGGAGCGTTTCAAACCAAAGCTGAGGGCCAGAATCCTTTCAAGAAGGTTTTTTTTTTTTTTGCAGTTTTGGCTCATACCCTCCTTTTGTCAAAGACTCGTTAGGTCACATTCCTATTATGCTCAGCTCTTTGGGGCCAGGGGAACATTCATGCCTGGATTTTCACTGTGAAATACTAATGGAAGATTAACACCAGCAGAGCAAATAACACACAGAATGAAAAGAATCACAGTGTATTATACAAAGATAAGGTTCTTTTTTTAGACTTATTATTTTCTTTTCTGTGTATGAGTGCTTTGCCTTCATGTGTGTGCATACCATGTATGTGCCTGATGCCCATAGAGGCTTGAGATCTCCTGGAGCTGGAGTCACAAATGGTTGTCAGTCACCGTATTGGTGGTAATTGAACCAGGGTCCTCTGCAAAAACAGCAGTGCTAGAAGCCACTGAACCATCTCTCCAGCCCTAAATAAAATTCCTAGGAATGTGGAATATCTCCTCTTTCCTTGAAGAGGCTTCTTTATTTAGCTCAGGAGAAGGAAACTTACCCTTATGTCTTAGTTAGGGTTACTTTTGCTGTGACCGAACACCATGACCAAAAGTAACTTGGGGGGGGTCCATTCTGCATATATGTTATATAGTATATGTTCCATATAACAGTTCATCATTAAAAGCAGTAAGGGCAGGAACTCAAGCGGGGCAGGGTCCTTGAAGGCAGGAGCTGACGCTGAGGTCATGGAGGAGCTGTCCACTGACTTGTTCCTCGTGGCTTGCTCAGCCTGAATTCTTACAGCACCCAGGACCACCAGCCCAGGGCTGGCACCACCTACAATGGGCTGCGCCCTTCCCTGTTAATCACTAATTGAGAAAATGCCTTAGAGTAGGATCTTAAGGAGGCATTTCTTCAACTGAGGCTCCTTCCTCTCTGATGACTCTAGCTTGTATCAAGTTAACACAAAACCAGCCAGCATATCCTACCAGTAAACGAGTGAAATTTTATTTTTATTTAAAAATAGTTATTTACTATTAATATGTGTATGTGCACATGCATGCAACATATATGTGGGTTGTAGCATGGCACGTTTGTGGAGGTCAAAGGACAGTTTTTGAACTTGATTCTCTCCTTTCTATCTTTACTTGAGTTCCAGGGATTTAATTCAGGTTTCCAGGTTTGCACAGCAAGCGCCTTTTCCAGCTAAGCCGTTTCTCCAGCCCTGGTGATGTCATCTAATGTAACTGGAGCAATGGACCAGTTTGTGTTCAGGAAATGTGGAAGGATGGAAGGCAGAGAACCACCTCTCAGTCTTTGTTTCAATTCTGAGGATGCTACCATGTGTAGAAAGCTACATGCTGCCAAAATGTGTATTCTGTGCCCCCAGGCGCTTGTTACCTAAGACCCTATCCAAACTAATTTGCTCAAATTAGGGGAACTTTGTAAAGTCACAATCACAGCTAGACACAGTGGCCCATGTCAATAGCGCAGCACTGGAGAAGTCGAAGCAGATGTCTGAGGTCAGTAGGGGCTTCATTCTTAGACACCACTGGGGGAAAGCTGCAGGAGTTGGTTTATCAGGTCTGTTACTGCACTCCCTCTCTGAGGCTCTTAGTCAAGTTCATTTCCTGAACTGGCCCTTGGTCCCAAGTAGCACAGTCGATCTGGATCATCTTCTGGGCCCCACAGAACTCCAACACCAAGACCAGAGCACATCGCTTGTTCATTTATGGGAATTCTCTGGTCACGTTGTAGGCTGAGTGTGAACCGAAAGAGGACTAGTAGATTCTCCGGAACAAGAAAAGAGGTGTGTGTGTAACAAGGTGTACCAGGGAGGCAGACAGAACCGAAAACATGATTTGTCACATGGGACGCTGACAGGTCAGTGAAGCCGGAAGTTGGTCTTGAGCTTCTCCTTGTAGTCTTCTGAGCTCTAGAGGTTCCTGACAACTAACAGGGTCTTTGCAAAAGAAAGGTGAGTAGGGAGATGGGGTAAGTAAGGGGACTTTCCCTCTATATGCAACACACACACCATACACACACCACACACACACCATACTCACCTACATACACACATACCACACACACATCCCATACACACACACTACATACACACACACCACATGCACACCACACACACCATACATACACACACCACACATATACACACCAAACACATATACCACACACATACACACACCACACACACAAGCACCACACACACACCACTCTGGTCTTAAGCATACCTGTTAGCTACCAGAAGAACATGGTTCTACTGTGTGTCTGATTTATGTCTTTCGGTGTAAGAATCTTTTTCTGTGACTTCATCTGACTTAGCTCATCACATGTTTCTCAAGTTTTATCAAAGTAATTTATAAACTGTTGAGGATCTAACCACATTCAATAAAACAGTGGAGACTTGCAGTTTTAAAAGAAAAAATAACAGATCACAGATTTCAGTATAAAATCATAAACCTTTAGTAAAAAGGACATGGGGGGAAAATCTGAGATCAAGGGATAATCGAGAAGTTCCTAGGTTTGACAGTTTAAAAGGGGTACCTATAAAAAGAGAACTGGGCAGGTTAGATTTTGTGAAAAGCAGAATTTCTTGCTTTGCAAGTGACACACACCCGTGTCCCTGCACATGTATGTACAGATGTGGGCATTCATGCATGCTACACACAGACAGACATGCACACCCCACATACACAAGCATCTTGTGAAGCGCCATTCAGTGATGAGAGGTGGTCTTTTAAATCGATGGTTGTGGACCTTTAATATGCAAAAAAGGGAAATTACTTTATACTTTATAATTTTAACTCAAAATGGGCCAAAGCCCTAAACAGGAGGAGCTAAAACAAAACTAAACAAAACAGTGAGAAGGAACGAGAACAAAAGACCTCACGACACTGGACTTGGCAATGATTTTGGACATCTTTAGAAAAAAGATGAATTGGACATCTTCAAAATTAAAAAACACGTGTGCCCCTAAGGATACTATCAACAGTGAAATGGAGAAGTTTGGGTACATCTAGGAGATTAATATCCAGGACATGGGAGGAACGATAACACAATTGAAAATGTGAAGAAGGGGCTGTAGATGAAGCTCGGTGGGAGCGTGCTTAGCCAACATGCACAGGGGCCTAGTGTCAAAAACCAAAAAAGTACAAACTAAGTAGACATTTCTATAAAGATATACAAATAACCAATAAGTGTATGACCACACAAATCTATGAAGGTGGGAAATTTACATAAAACTAACAGTAAAACTGTGAAAGGGGTCGATATGGGCTGGTGAGATCTGGATAGAGGTGAGGGGTCATGGTAAGGTCAGTTACTAGTTGATGATGGTAGACATTGGTATGCAGGGATTTGCCGGTGGGGAGACAGCATGATGAATGGACAGGGTTGCACTGTATCATTCCTTACAGTGAAGTGAATTTGTAATCATCTTTAAAGGGAAGGAATGCATAGTCTACGTGAAATCCTTTGGAAGATGCACCAGGGTGGTTCTGCTGCAAGCTAGTAATACAGTCGTGCATAGACATCTCCCAAGGCATCTCTTCATGCTAAAAGGGTAATTTTCATCTAACCTCAGGCGGGATAGAGAGAATGTTTCTATAACTTAGACATAAGTTGTCCTAGGAGAGTTCAACCAGTAAAAAATAAAAACGGTTTAGAGACCTTGGCCACATTAGGTTTTTCTAAAGCAAAACAAACAACTGACACGATGAAAACAACATGCCCTGGATGGGGAGGGGACCTGAGAGCCCAGCCTCTGGGAGGTTCGGCCAGAAAGGCTGCATTAGGGCCAGCCTGCTTCAAACCAAACCAACAAAAACACAAACAATAACAGAAAACAGAATGGAAAGGCTAAGGAGACGGCTCCGCAGGTAAAGTGCTTGCCATGCAACATAGGGACCTGGGTTTGGATCCCCAACGCCCAGGTGACAATCCAGGCCTGGGAACACTCTCCCCTGACCCCAGCACAGGAGTGGAGTGAGGGCACAGAGACAGGCAGATCCAGAGCTGGTCAGCAGTCTAACTGAAATAGTGACCTTGGGTTCCGGGAAAAACCCTGTCTCCAAAAATAAGGTGGAGAGCAACAGAGAAGACACAGATGTCAGCCTGTGGCCTTTGCGTGTGTGTGCACACGTTGGCACTCCCCTGTACCACACGTAGAAATCACCAAGAGCACATCTGTGGCTTAGTGGAAGAGCATACCCCATCACTAAAACCAGATAAAGCCACAGGAAGGCAGACCTTAAACATTAAGAGGTTAAGAGGGTTTTTTTGTTTTGTTTTGTTTTGTTTTGTTTTTGTTAAGTCATTTGAATGAAAAAAATTATACCAGAAAAGCTATCAGTGCCTTTCTAGAATAAGTGCTACTTGGAGAAGAAAGTCTAGTCCTGATCGTGCTCTGCAGACAGGAGCTCAGTCCCAACACATGGACTCATCTGCTCAGTCAGTCCAGTCACAGCACTTCTAGAACAGGATTGTATGTAAGACTCTTAGCCTGCACCGTTGACGGTCCGCAACATGACCCTATAAAGCAGAAATTGCTCTTAGTTAAACTAAGGTGTAAGAGGTGGGATACGATAAGAGATCGTATCGCTAGTGGCTGACGTGGGTTCACATCCTGGTCTGTCCATGGCATTTCTGTCCTACTTCATCTTCCAAGGAAATGATGGCAGCCAGCCAGTTTGTTGCCATGTTCCTAGAGGTGGCTTAACTCTTTTTACGTACCTCCCCGCTGCCAAGCTCTGATTTCCCATAGTCCTAGCAGAGGAGTCAATGCATCGGCTCCTTTGACTGTTCTGTTTCTCACCGTGTGTTTGCAGGTTGGTATTCTGATTTTATCAGCCATCTCCTGCAAGCATGGTGAATGTCTTTTGTGCTGTCTTGGTAGATTGTCTGTGCTGTTTAAGCTCACCAAAGAACTGACTCAAGACGGTTGATCTCAAAGCATTCTTCAGACGCTCCTGCCCTGGGTCAAGCTGCTCCTTGTCTCTGGAACAGGTTGAAAATAGAACAAAATCGCTTCAATTGCAAAGTGGAAGCATTGTGCCTTTGAGAGCAACTACAAGGCTGCTGTATCTCATAGCCTAAGACGCCTGTAGAGAATGGCGAAGGGGAATCTTCCTGACTCTGCCACCACCATTTAACAGGGCTTCCGCAGCCGATTTTTGCTGGGTGTCGTAAACATCCATTGGAAGGTGTCTGCGTCTTCTTACCTCTCTATCTGCTCCTTGGGCTCTTCCCAACCAAAAGCACTGTGATAGTAGACCTGTCTTCGGACTATGAGAAACATAAAAGGCTTTTCATTGTCCTGTGTTTTCTGGGACTTGCTGGGAACTTAGAAAGTTTCGTAGTCTAACAGTATGCAGACAGGCAATACTAACTTATGGGATTATGCTATATGTGAAGTTAGGATTCAACTCTCTTTTAATATGATAAATTAACTTGTTACTGTCTCATAGTGTGAATAATAAAATAAAGGGGAATCAGTAAGTACGGGGGAAAGAGATGTTGGAAAGATGTAAGAATCGAAATGCTCTTAGTAAAGATGGACTTATGCTTGGGGCTTAAGACGGCAGATGCTTTCCAGAAGATGGAGGGAAACTGGAAAACCTAAGCAAGTCACACAAGCTCTAATTAAGTTATATAAGACATCGGAAAATGAGACTCAGAGAGCAAGATTTATTTACTTAAAAGTATTTGGTAAATATTTTTATTTAGCATTGTACTCAGATTTAAATATTGCACACTAGCTGGAAGTGCCACACCGGGGTAACTGACCGTCTGTCTCTTTAGTAAACACACTTGGAGACTCGCCTAATGGGGAAGGAGGAATTAAAAGGGACATTCTGCCCCTTGTTCTCCAAAGTCAACTAGGTCCCTAGGACTGGAAGACCTCCATCAGATTATCCCATATCTCAGTGAGTCACCTGCTTTTTTGTTTGGGGAAGCCATGGAGATGGCATCGGGTAGACTCTAGCCAGTCTCCGTTCTACAAAGAAGAAGCTCAACACGGAGAAAAACTTTCCTCCATGGTTCCAGGTAAAGCCATTGCCAAACAGGGCTTGACCTAAACCTCACAGCAATGGAAGAGCTGGCAACAGAGGAGCCAGGGACTCCTCCTAAGCAACGCTAGGGACCAGACCTCCAACTAACCTTAACAAAAAATAAATACAGTGGTTGATATTTAGCCTCCTGTATGGTCTTAGACACACGTAAGAAAGTATCACCAAAAGTAAGATTATTAATAATAATGCAAAACAAACAAATAATAGGTCAGGCCTTACCTCTTCTTTTTCTTAGCTGTAACACATTGCTGTTTTTATATTACTGGTAATTCTGCTTTTGCTTCCTTTCCTTTGCACAATCAGACTAAGGCCACGTCAACATCCCCACCACAATGGTCAAAAGCCTTAAGACTGGAGATCTAGGTCTCCTTTGGAGCCTGTCCTGGCCTCAAACTCACAAAGATCCACCAGCCTCTGTCTCTCGAGTGCTGGGATTAAAGGCGTGCACCACCACTGCCCGGCGACTGTCTGGATTTTATGTACTCTTTACAGTTTGTTCACACCCAGATAGTCCTGGAACCATCTATCTTGTCCCCTTGGTCACCCTCCAGTGCCAGAAAGTCAGCTGAATGGAGACACTTATTGTGTGATTTTTTTTACTCTTTTGGATTTTTTTTTTGTGTGGGGGGAGGGACTCACCACTCAGCTCCTAAATAAAGCACACAGATAGGCTTATTCTTAGCTATGAATGCCCAGCCTTAGCTTGGCTTGTTTTTGACAACTTTTCTTAATTTATTCCAACTACCTTTTGCTTCTTGGCTTTTACCTTTATTTCTGTATACCTTTCGTTACTTTTTTCTCCTTGCTGTGTAGCTGGGTGGCTGGCTCCTGATATTCTCTTCTCCTGTTCTCTTGTTTGTTCCTCCTCATTCTCCTGGCTTCTCCCTCTATTTATCCTCTCTGCCTGCCAGCCCCACCTATCCTTGCTCCTGCCTTGCACTGGACCATTCATCTCTTTATTAGGACCATCAGGTGTTTTAGACGGGCACAGTAACAGCTTCACAGAGTTAAACAAATAAAGTGTAAACAAAAGCCACACACCTGAAAATAATGTTTCCCAACAGACACTGAACTGTTTTACACCCCCAGTATCAGCTAGAATAATCAGATTGATTCTGTGTCCATCTCCTAGATGATTTTAGGGTCTTAACTCTTTAGAGGAGAGCAATAAGTAGCTAGATAATTACTAGCAGGGTTGGAAGCCATCGAGGAAAGAGCTCTCCTTCATGACATCTTCGTCCTCCAAAATTTACATTATGTAGCTAGCTGGCAGCCTTGGAGACCATTGAAGAGGGACCCTTTGTTCAAAGCATCCTGGTCCTCCAAACTTTCTGATATCAGAGCCTTCCCCAAGACCCCCCAATGAGGATGCCAACCCCATCCAGTAGGAAAGAGATACGTGGACCACAGCTGCAGCTTCTGAACCCATCTCTAGAAGTTGTACCTTCCCAACCCAGCTCAGGAATGTTGGCCATGGCCAACTTCATTTTGAAAAGTTCTTGTGTTTTGGTTAAATAGCAGCAGTTTCCACAAACCACAGTAATGAGCATTCCAGAACTAAAGCCTAGATTCCTGACCCACACCACCCCTGAAGACCCTTGATGTTGGCTGCCATAAGAGATGGGTTTTTTTGTCACCTGGAATTTTTTCCCAGACTCTGTGTAGTCCTGGATAGCCTAGAACTCACTCTGTAGACCAGGCTGGCCTCTAACTTGGAGATCCACCTGCCTCTGCCTCCGGAGTGCTGGGGTTAAAGGCATGTACCACCATCACCCAGTGGAATCTTTTATTTACTACTCACCATTCTGTTGTTGCTCCTAGCAACAGCCAATCTTGAGCCAAAAAGGGGTGGAGCTTTCACCCTTATTCCTCCAAACCCTGCTTCTGCCCTGTAACTACCCCAGTTTGTAAGGTTTGGGGGCTCTGACTTTACAGAGACCTCCCCTTCCAGGTTCCCCATCACTGAAGAAGAAAGCTTAAAAAAAAAAATCCCACACTAGCTCAAAACTAAGTATAATAGAGAGTTATTTATTTAGGGGTAGACTCACAGATCACAGTCCTCTGCTGGAATGGGGAACAGCAACCAAATCCCACAGCTGGAAAAGAGGCTGGATGTGTGCTTTACATCAGCATATATGGTATAAGAGGCCACGCCCAAGTGGGCAGGTAACTTAAAGGATACTGGCAGTAGGAATTCCTACAGCACCTCCCCCTTTTGTTTAAATAAGAAAGTTCTAAGCCTAATACAAAGTTATACACAATAAGAACAAATATCAGGCATAAAAATTAAAATTACAACCAGCATAAACAATATCAAACAAGAAACATGTAATAAATGTTTCAATAATTATCCTATCCTAACACCCCCACCGTCAATAAAGACCTACACTGCCTTTAAAAATGTGGTATCCCTGTAATGGCTAGTGTGCTGCTGTCAAATTGGCACAATGTAGAATTGCCTGGGGTGAGGGTATCTGTGGGGAGTCGTCTGAACTATGCTGGCCTGAGACCAGGCTATGAGCAGTTCTTAGCTGGGCCTGTGGGAGTGGGAGGAGCCACCCTGAATGTGGCCAGCACCATTTGATTGGGCCCTGGACGGAATGGAAGGGAGAGCTCATTCATTGCTCTCTGCTCCTGACCGGAATGTGTGTGATCCGTTCTCTCTTGCCGCTGTGACTTCCCCATAAGGGTGAACAGTCAGCTGGAACCGTGAGCTAAAGCAAGCCTTCTGTCCCTTAGTGTTTTTGTCGGGGCCGTTTGTCACAGTCACGGGAAGTGAAGCTAAGTCACCCAAACACAATGTCTGTCATTTCTCCACTGTGCTGTCATTTCTCCACTGTGCTGGTTGGTGCTAACCGAAAGCCTTGTTCATCTTGAGAACCCACTGGAACCGCTCAATATCATGCTACCAGTGAGGTTAAGATTTGCAAAACATCTGTCATTTCCCCTGTGAATTGTTAGTTTATTTAGTACCTATTTGTCTCTAACACTCTTTTCTCTAGGCTTAGGTACGTGTCAGATCCATCAGGCTGTTTCTATTGATAGTTGCTCTGCATTTCTACACTCCGCATCTCGAAATACTTTGAACATATCACTGCATGTAGGAAGCCGAACATTTTCATGAAAGCCCTCCCATTGGGTCATAGCTAAGATTAGAAATCTTTATGCTAGTACCAGACAGCGGTGACCTGTTTTAACCTTGGGATTTCCTGCTAAGAAGGTGGCAGCAATGACAGACTTGAATCTTGGTTGTATAACATCGAGGCTTCTTTGCTGTTGTCGCTCTCAGTTGGACTTTCCATCTTGAAAGAGTCCGGTGGATTCTTGCCTTCACTGTTAACGCCTGTTCATTTGATTGCAGTGGCGCAGGCATGGATGGGAAGAAATGCAGCGTGTGGCTGTTTCTACCTCTCGTGTTTACTGTGTTTACTTCAGCTGGCCTGTGGATAGTGTGAGTACACTTTCGTTAGCAATGTAAGAGCCATGCGTAATATAGAGAAAATCCAGGTTTGGGTACTAGGACACATTTGTATAGATGTATTTCTAAATGTCATATTATATATATATATATATATATATATATATATATATATATATATATCAAATAGTTTTTCTAAAGTAAATATATGTGTGTGTTAATTCAACCTTACTAAAGTTGTCCATTTGTAAAATAACAAAGCTGAATAATAAATTATTTAAAATAGGTAATGAAGATTCCCCCCCCCCACTCCATCCTCCTTTAACACAAGGTTTTGCTATGTAGACTAGGCTGGCCTTGAACTTGCAACTCTCCTCCGACTCCTGCACACTGAAATTACAGGCTTGTGCCACTACACATTTATTTGTTCTTCTCGTGAAGCTGTTCTTTGTTTTCAGGCAGAGTCGTACCGTGTAGGCAGGTGAAGCCTGTTCCGGGATGGCTGGCTTGTACCACTGTAACAAATGTTTTCAAAGCTGGTTGTATGAGTTCATATTTACAAACTTTTCTCATTTGACACCAGTCAATGCGCTGTGAGCTTTGTTTGCAACCAACTCGTGACAAACTCTAAGGTGTTTATAAAATAGGTATCTCTACACTGGAAGGCCTGGCTTACTACCAAAAACAAGGTCCCATAGTTGCTGATTTCAATCAATACCTATCTTAGGAAAACTCACGAAGAATGGTTTCACTGGCCTGTGGTATAGGTCAGTGACAAAGTGCTTGGAGAGCCATACAATAGGCCATGGGCTCTGTCTTAGCTACTTTTTTGTTACTGTGATGAAACACCATAGCCAAGGCAGCTTATACAGGAAACCATTTTTATTGGGGCCTTCTGGCTTCTGAAGGTTAGAGTCTGTGAGTGTAGAACAAAGACCTGGAGCCTGGAACAGCAGGGAGCTCACATCTTGATCTGTCAGGAGGAAGTAGAGAAAACTAAATGGGAACAGTCTGAGTCCTTTGACCCTCAGAAGTCACATCTCAGTGGCACCTCCCTCAACAACACTGCACCTTCTAATCCTTCCCAGGCTGTTCCACCAACTGGGGACCAAGTATTCATTCTCATTCAAACCACCACAGGCTTGGTTGCCAGGATGGGGGAAGAAGACAGAAAAGGAAAATGGTAGTCATATATGCCTGAGAAATTTTATGAAAACTGTGATGTTTTCAGTTTATAATTGTCACTGTTAGTTTGGGGTCCCCTTTTGAACATGAATTCTTCTAAGGAATTTAAGGATGCTTGTGTCTCTGCGTGGGTGCGTGCAGCTAAGTGTAGATGCGTGTGCAACCTAGAGGCATCAGATTCCCCCGGAGCTGAAGTCACAGGAGTTGTGAAGCACCTGATGTGGGTGCTGCTGAGAACCGAACTCAGGTCCTCTGGAGGAGCAGCACGTGCTCTTCCCTGCTGAGCCACATCTCCAGGGCCTGATGACCGTGACATTTGAGCTTTAAAGTACCAGTGATCTATGGGTAAAGAATTGCAGTTGGCATGGTTGTGCTGATACACAGCTGTAACCCCAGCACTTGGAAAGCTGAAATAAGAGAATGATAGGTTTTAGGCCAGCTTGAGATACATAACAAATTCCAGGCCAACCAGTGCTATAATGGGATCCTGTCCCCAAAAGAAAGATAAATGTAGTTAAAGGTCTTTTTCTGTCTGTTGGTTGGTTGGTTGGTTCAGTGTTTTGAGAGAGAGTCTCACGTAGCCCAGGCTGGTCTTCCACTCCTTGTGTAGCGAAGGATGATCTTGAATTCCTGATCCTACTGTTTCCATATCCCAAATATTGGAAATACAGTTGTATGTGTTCAAACATGCCCAGCTAATGAGCGTTTCTTAGTTAGAAAATAATGGCTATGACATCTACCCATGATATAAATAAATTAGAGATTTAACTCAATTAAAATGAGAAATAAATGCTTAGGGGGGTGTTTTAAATTATGTTGTTTTATAAACTGGCCATTCTTTCTTGCTAGGTACTTTATAGCCGTGGAAGATGACAAAATTTTGCCATTAAATTCAGCCTCAAGGTAAAGATTACATATAGAGAAATCGCTGCTCTGCCATAGAGTCAGCAGTGACTTTGCCTTAACCTGTGCCTCTGTGTTTCTTGTTATCTAGGAAACCTGGCGTGAAGCATGCTCCGTACATTAGGTAACCTGATTCTTCCTGACCTGTTGAGTAGGAGGAAAGCGCATGTCAGATGCATGACGCTACAGATTTGAACAGCCAGCCGCTAAGGCTACGTCTTTCTCCAGTTTTGCAGGCGATGATCCTCCCGCCAGTTGTGTGTTCAGCCAAGTAATGAACATGGCCGCCTTCCTAGGTAAGACGGGCAGGAACGGTGCGTTATGGACTCTGTTCTGTTTCTGTGTTAAATCCTCCTGAAGCCACACCAGAACGGTGGGGGATCCGGCTGACCATTGAGTATCGTGTCGTGTCAGGATGCTGAAGGCACATTTTTGTTGTAATGACCCTTTGCCACCATAAATCCTTCTGCATCCCCTGTCTCCTTCCCAGCCCTCTTCCCTTTGCCATCTTTATTTATCTGGTTCTTCATACTCGGAGCTTTATTTCTTCTGCTGCGTGAGATAATATATTTCACACGTAGTGAAATCTTGCTGAGACGGTACTAGGATGCCACATGGTAGCTCTAAAGAGGACGCCTTATTTATTCCTTCCCTGGCAAAGATGGGTGTAGCAGGCTTTCTCTTGAGTAGCCAACCAGCCCCCAAATCATGACAGCGAGACTTATTAGTTATGAATGCTTAGGCTTGTCCCACCAGCTCTTATAACTTAATTTAACCTGTTTCTCCTCATCTACATTTTGCCTTGGGGCTTTTCACCTTTCTCTCATTCTGTATGTCTTACTCCATGTCTGTCTGGTGGCTGCTGTCTCCTCTCTCCCTCTTGTTCTCTTGAACCTAGAGTCCTCCTCCTACTTATTCTCTCTGCCCACCTGCCCCACTAATCCTGTTACTGCCTAGCTACTGGCTGTTCAGCTTTTTACTAGACCAATCAGATACCTTAGGCAAGCAAGGTTAAACAGCAACACATCTTTACATCATTAAACAAATGCAGCAGAAATTAATGTAACACACCTTCGTCTAGTTAAAGTAATACTCCACGGCAATGGGAAAGTAGGTAGGCTCTGTGGTGCACATCTCTGTTAACACTGACCCTACGATGATGCTCTCCTGAGTGCCCACATACATATCAAGCCGCTGTGTGAAAAAGTAGGTTTAAGACAAAGTACTATTTCTTTGAGACCCAAGACCCTCCTTCAACGTCCTGTCCCCCAGGATCTGCAGGTCCTTCCTGGACCCTGCCAGTCCTCTGGAGATGGTGGGAACCAGCCATGCTCTTTTCTCTTGCTGATTCTACTTTGTATACCATTTTCCACCAAACCAGGCCTTCTGAGCATCTTGTCAGCTGTCTGTCATTGCTGGCATGCTGTCGGGAGAGGACCAGGAACAGCACAGCAATGCTGGTTTTTTTGAAGGATTTTTTTTTTATTTTTTTGCACAGTGAGACTTTCATTCCTAGCAAAAGATACAGATAGATAGCATGGCAAAGAAAGTGTCGGCTTTGGGCATCCTTGTCCCCTATGTCCACATAGTTCATTTACATATAAGCTTTGCCTCTCTATTCCAAACAATTTCCTACCCACACCTGCTGTTTGCCTCCACACATATACATTGAGATATGGTTTTATGCAGCCCAGATTAGCCTAACACTTACTATGTAGCTCAGGATGATCTTAAACTTCCGACTTCCTGCTTCTACCTTCCGAGTTCTGGAATTGCAGGCACGCACCACCATGCCCAGTTTCTATGGTTCTGGAGATCAAATCCAGAGCTTTGGGCATGGTAGGCAAGCATTCAACCAACTGAACCCCATCCCCAGCCTTGTGTGTATTATTATTGTTGTTATTATTATTCCTCCCCTCTCCTCCTCCTTCTTCTTGAAATAGGATCTAATTTAGCCCAGGCTAGCCTTGAATTGACTATGTAATGATGACTTTAAACTCCTGATCCTCCTGCCTGCATCTCAGCATTGGGTTAGAGCCATGTATACTTTTTAAAAATTTTATTTATTTTATAATAAATAATTTATAATAAATAAAATTTATGGTATGGTGGTGCATGCCTTTAATCCCAGCACTTGGAAGGCAGATACAGGTGGGTTTCTGTGAGTTCAAGGCCAGCCTGGTCTACAGAGTGAGTTCCAGAACAGCCAGGAATACACAGAAAAACCCTGCCTCAAAAAAAAAAAAAAAAAAAGAAAGAAAGAAAGAAAAGAAAACAAAAAAAGAAGAATATTTATCTATTGTCATTTTATGTATATGACTTTTGCCTGCATACATGTATGTGCACCACTTGCATGCCTGGAACTTATGGAAGTCAGAAGGAGGCGTCAGATGCCCTGGAACTGGCGTTTCAGACATTAGTGAGCCACAGCATGGGTGTTGGGAATCAAATCAGGTCTTCTGCGAGAACAGCAAGTGCACTTAACTGCTGTGCCATCTCCCCAGCCCCATGTGTACTTTGATAAAGTGTTTACTTTAGGGAAGGGAAGACTTAGCAAACTCACTGGAACATTGTTAGCCCAGGATGGGTAGAGTCTTGGTTGGTCCAAAAAGTTCAAACCACGAGAAACACGAAGAACACTCTGAGAAACTCCGAAGAGGACTTCCCTGAAGTTGACAAAGTTTTGCCCTGGAGCTAAATGTGTTTTTGTCAATGCCTTCCCTGCCGAGGTGTCTCCTAACCTGGAAGTGTCTGCCCCACAACCACCAGAAGGTCATGATGCTGGGTCTCTGGGTCAAAGGGCATTCCTTCCTGCCCTTGACCACGAGGGTTTTTGTGTCTCAGATGGTCGCAGTGTCTAAGCTGCAAGCAGAGGGTGTGGCTAGCGTCCATCTTCCCAGTCTCATAACTACCAGCTTTACACTTCTTTACCCTTCTCTTGACACCTGCTCCTCTAAAAACCCCCAAGCCAGGCATGGCGGCATGCGCCTTTAAACCCAGAAATCAGAAGAGGCAGATGGATATCTGAATTCAAGGTCAGCCTGAACTAAGCTACATAGTGAGTTCCAGGCCAGCCTGGGCTACATAGAAAGCCTCTGCCTACAAATAAGTAAGTAAATAAATAACCCGGTAAGCACATTCATTTGTTAGTAGCCACTATAGCCTAAGTGGCTACTAACAAATTCTGGCACTTAACAGAATAAAGTCCCAAGAGCGAACTTGAATTGCAGGGCTGAGGCCTTTCCCAGAGGCTCTGCAGTCACGGCACAGGGACCCCCACAGGCTGACAAACTCTGCGCTGGGAATCCCCTAGGTCTCAGCACAGACATTAACAGCGGTGATTTCCACTCCAGAACCACGGCTGAGAGCCCTCTAAACACTGCCTCTTTTGATCACAACACACAGGAGTCTGCCTTCACGCTAACGCCGTTGTAGACTGTTCTCCATGGGGCTTTAAGGAAACCAGCGAGCATATTGGAAGCTCCGCGTTGTTTCCTTCGTAGTCTATGGACAAATTGCTATTTCCCAGTAGTCTTTGGTATAGGATCTAAAAACAGCCAGTTTGCACACTTCCCAACTTACATCATCACAGCCTGTGATTAACTAATTATAAAAGCGCTTGCAGACACAGGCAGCGCCAGCGGAGCCCCTCTTCCAGGTGACATTCATCATCATCTCGTTCTCTAGCGCTCCCCGCTCCACCAAGAAGCAATTAAGCTTTTACGGGCTTTTGCTGGAAGGTACCGCAGCAGCCAGCGTTCAGTCTCTATTATCTTTCATCATGTTTGATGCCATCTGGTAGACACAAAACTGATTAAGATTAGTGTTCAATGAGAGCAAAGCAGCAATTACCTATTTATCAACTCTGGGAGTGGCAAAGAATCCATTGCTCACTAAAGATTATTGCTGTATATGGTGGGCGCTTTCTTCTCCCCAGGCCCGTCCCTGGTAGACCTCAGGCTATCACTTTACGCTCTCCAACTGCCTCTGAAAATAGCCTTCCGCTGCTTACAAGTCCCTGTTTTTGACAGTCGTATAGAGTATAATTTATAGTCTAAAAAGGAGTTCATGTGGCGTTTATTAAAATTAGTTAGCAAAGATCTTTTATCTTTTTGACAGACTAATCAAAGATTAAATGCTCAGTTATTTTCTTCACAGAATTAGCTACATTCTTCGGCCTAAATGTATGCTTTCCTCTCCTCTGGGGAGGGACCTAAGACAAAGGTGCTGAAAGGAATGTTTTCCCCTGCCCTGGAGAGGGTGTGAGGGCGAAGCTAATAGCTAAGTGGTTTCAGTCACCTAACGTGGCCGTCTCCCTCCTGCAGCCCAAACTCCCTGGCTGGCTTGCTTTACCACAGCCATAAATAGAAATCATTGATGCACATACAGTAAAACTAGCAAACAAAACAAAATAGAAGTTGGCCAGGTGCCAGCTTAGGACTGGGACGGGGAGACGCTGCTGTCAGTTTCTTACTTGAAAACTCAAATCACATCTTAAATATTTCATTGTTAAAAGTCAGCAGTATTCTATCTGTGTTCCTTTTAAAATATAGAAGATCAGACAGGGGACACCCAGATAAAAACAACAATAAAAAACTTACATAGATGAAAAATAGCAGAGGCTAGATTTTAAAGTTTTTTCTAACCCGGCGGTGGTGGCACACGCCTTTAATTCCAGCACTCGGGAGGCAGAGGCAGGAGGATCTCTATGAGTTTGAGGCCAGCCTGATCTACACAGTGAGTTCCAGGACAGCCAGAGCTGTTACAGAGAGAAACTTTGTCTTGAAAAACACCAATGAACAAAAAAAACCAAAAACCAAAAAACAAAAGTTCTTCTTCTAAAACTGTTAATACAAATCTAAACTTACTACATCTTACTGAGGGGCCCATGTCAGGGGAGGTGACATGTCACAATGTGTGTGGCAGTCAGAGGACAACTCTTTTTTTTTTTTTTTTTTAAATTGTTTATCGCCGGGCGATGGTGGCGCACGCCTTTAATCCCAGCACTCGGGAGGCAGAGGCAGGCGGATCTCTGTGAGTTTGAGACCAGCCTGGTCTACAGAGCTAGTTCCAGGACAGGCTCCAAAGCCACAGAGAAACCCTGTCTTGAAAAACCAAAAAAAAAAAACAATAAATAAAAAAAAATTGTTTATCACATATACAGTGTTCTGCTTGTATGTCTGCAGGCCAAAAGAGGGCATCAGATCTCATTACAGATGGTTGTAAGCCACCCACCATGTGGTTGCTGGGAATTGAACTCAGGACCTCCAGCTCCAGAAGAAAACATTTAAAAGTTAGTTTTCTCCTATGATGTGGGTCCTGGGGATTGAACTCAGGTCGTCAGGCTTGGTGGCAAGTGTCTTTACCAAGCCATATCTCACTGGCCCCAAATTGAAATTTTCTTTAATAAAACTTAAAAGTATATCTATTAATCTATTAGGGGCTGGAGAAAGGCTCAGCTGTTAAGAGCACTGGTTGCTGTTCCTGAGGACCAGGGTTCAAGTCCCAGCAACCACATGACTCACAACCATCCAGTCCTAGGGAGTCTGACTCCCTCTTCTGACCACTTCAGGTACTACAACTGTGTGGTACACAGACATATATGCAGGCAAAACACATAAAATAATAATCTTTTAAAGTTTTAAGTGGATCTATTGGTCCCGTGCTGAGAAAACATCAACATATACAATATAAAGATGATTTTGAAATGGTCATATTCCTAGAAATTACTTTTATGAAGTTATAATTTAAACACTATTTGGTGAAAATTTGATAATTTGCCTGGAGGCAAATTCAGTTCATAAATTCTGATAAAGCCAAAGTCTCATTAGTTCTAGCTTGTTAACTAGGTTCTATTAAAGGTTGAGTCTGTCTCACCTGAATAGTATAGAATTGGTGGGTGAGAAGGGCAAAGCTTCGTGTTTGGAATATAACTGTCGAAACTGGGTGAAGTTATTATAGTCAAGTAGACTTCTGTCTGTGAGAAAGTGGCTTCTCACCCATATCCCAAACAGGAAGACACTGCTTCCAGTGGCAAGACATGCATAGTGCCTGAAGCAACTCAAGTCCTCCCTGCTGGCAGGGAGAGACACTGTCAGGTGGGTCGGTGTGAGGAGCCATACTGGGGTCTGTGTGTGGGGTAAAGTTCTAGAACGGTATGTCCCACAAATTTAAGTGCCCGCAGAGAGTTCCCAGGGAACTGCTTTCTGCTAGTTGTCTTTTAAAGAGAACAAATGCGGTATGTTTGTGTTCTGTCCTCCTGCTGGGGCATCACATGGTGTTGACTAGCAAGTGTCCCCATGGGGTCCTGTGCTGAGACCCTCGGTCCTCATATCAGACTTTCTTTATTAGCTCCCCGGTATTAGTGCTCTCCCAGCTTCTTCCTCCAGTTCACAGCCTACAAACAAATACAGCATCACGCTTCTTCCTCATCCCACAGGATACGGTTGTGGTTAATAGACCTCCAGTGTGACTCCAGGGATACTGGCGGGAGAACTCTTGTCAACGTAGTTATTCTCTGATCAGCCATAGACCTTGGCTGGGACGTGTACCAAAAGTTATATCAGGATAAAAAATTTGCAGTTTTGTAAATCATGGGTTATCCACATTTTGATTGCAAAATCCAGATATGAATCATGTTTTATTCTCCTTGCTGGTCAGAGGACGTCAGAGTGTCAGATGACACAGTGAAATCTAGCAACCAGCAAAATGCAAATATGTGCATGGCTTTTCTCTATTAATGGCTAGAGAGACAAAGGTCTGGCGTCAAGGTTAAACCCTTAGTAAATAATTTCCAATTTAATTGCTATATAATTAGGGGAATTTTGTCTTTCCTGCTGAAATATAGTATCAGAATAGTCACAGCTAGTCATTATTGCATTCCCTTATAGGTATATGTGTGTACATGTGCATACATCTATATGTCTAACAGCAATTAATGAATAAAGGAAGCCGTGAGTTTGGGAGATAGTATGTATGTGTATATGGGAGGGTTTGGGGGGAGAAAAGGGAAAGAGAAAATGATATAATTATAGTCTCAAAAAAATCAAAGAATGAAGAAAAAATGTGGTGAGATTAAAGATGATCTATGAGAACCACACATGGTGGCTCATGTCTGTAATCCCGGCATTCAGGAGGCTAAGGGAGGAGGATCCTGAATTTGAACCTGGACTACACACTGAGTTCCTGCCCAGCCTGGACTACATACCAAGTTTCTAGGCCAGCCTGGGCTACATAGCAAGTCTTTGTCTCAGAAAAGATTTTAAATGTGTCTTTGTTTATTTATTTATTCACTTATTATTTATGTATTTGTACATTATGGTTTTAGACTTCTGCCTTAATCTAGGCGTATGACTTATACTCTTTAATTTTAAGATTTGTCTTATTCCTAGCCCTCGTGGTAGCTGTTCTGCGCTTCATCCAACTGAAACCAAAGGTTTTAAACCCATGGCTGAATATTAGTGGATTGGTGGCGCTGTGTCTGGCTTCCTTTGGAATGACCTTGCTTGGTAACTTCCAGGTACTTCCTTTGGCTTTTTAGCCTCGCTCTCATGCTGGTAAGATTATCCCCTTTAAGTTATTGCAGCCTGAGGTACCGTCTCCGTGTGACCCGAAGAATTCCGCGTGAGCTTCAGAAACAAACACTTTGCACTTTGATTCCACATCCGTTATCCCCAGGGTCGCCGCGCCTGTTCCCACCAGACGTGTGAGTGCTAACTGCCAATGCAGATGGCATGATGACCGGGGAGTTATCTTAGAGCAGCCGTGAGCTTCCTAAAAGGATGTCTTTACAGAGTGTTTCACGCTCTTCTTCATCATAAATCGTATCCCAGTATGCTCTTCTAGAAAATTACTAAGATCACTGCCTCTTGATAATTAAAAACTGACTAGCCGTCTTTGATGAAAGCACACACATTGGAATAACAAGTGTCTATGAAAGTCGAGAGGGAAAGCCCAGAACCTCTCCAGATTCCCTGGTCCATCCTCCTAGAACTCAGAAGTCCCGGAGCACACGTGGAAGAGTGGTTTGCTTTGCCAATACCTCATCTTCCTCTTGTTCAGAACAGCTTCATCTATTTCGATAGTTGGATGATTTCCCTGCCTCTGTTCACTGCACACTGTACTCCAACCCTTCCCTGCTACAAACTTCCCATGAGCAAACAAGAGATAGGTCCGACCCTCCCCACATCTACCGAATGAACCCCAAATGCCACAGGCACTCCAGACCCTCTGCGTTCTAGTGAGTGCTTAGTTGTGCTCTTACCAAAACACACTCGTGGCTTTTCTACATCTCTCTCTCTCTCCTTCTAACCCTCGCTCTTACTGATTCATGAAACCAGGACCATCTATTCCTCATGACTTCACTTTGGCACATGGTAGCAAACATGTCTTGCATTGTGAGTTGTTTGGCATTCCCATTCCAGATCAAGCTGGATAGCCTGAAAGCTGCGTCCTTAGAGCGTACTGCCTAGGATGACCAATCAGCAAGAGCGTGTCCACTGAGATTGCTGCTGAGATCATGGAGGTGGCCGTCCTGCGCTGCCTGTCTGGGCTGCGCACGTAGGCACAGCTGAAAGTAAATCCCGTCCGCTGCACCAGGGCTCTGGGTGCTGATGATTAGGAAGTGTATGCTTCCCCCTAAAGTCCTAGGAGAATCCCGGAAGCGGGTGGTCTTGGAGAATGACAAAATGTAAAGCTATGAATGGTGGCACTCGATATGAAGACCTGGAGTGCCTGTCCCGAGTGCGATAATCAGCCCCCTGGAGGATGGGATGAGCATCGCTTTAGTCGCTGCCCCTCTTTATTAATTTATAAAAGTTTGAACCCTATGACTACGGTATTACCTATCTTAAAAGCAGGTAAAATGTTGATGATAAATGAAATGGGTTGCATTTGATATAAGAGATTGATTCCCTGGATGTGAAATTTAGCTTGAGAAGTCATTATTTTAAATAAAATTTGAAAGTATACCTTTTGAATTATGAGGGAGAAAGTGTCTTCCTAGCAAAGGGTGGGGGGCTACAACCAAAAACAACAGAAAAGTTATAAGGGAAAGCGTATTGATTTGACACAGCACTACAGTAGTACGGCCACACAGTCCCACACCTGATGGTGAAGTTCTGAGATGATATTTCACAGCAGCTTAAAAGCTGTCTCTTCAGCAGGTCTCACTTTTGTGTGTGTGCAGTTAAAATGCAGGCGATTTCAGAAGGGTTTTCTAGCGATAGGCGCCTTTTGTAAAACAGCTAGGAATGACTAGGGGAATTTTCACAGCTCTCACAGCCAACTGCATTAGCAAGAGGCTCGGTGGGCGGACTCTGCGGAGCCTTGAGTGTGGCTCTTCAGACCCAGTTCTTCATGGCCTGGGACTCTGACCGACACTCAGAGCTTGCAGTTTTCTTTATTACTATAGGAAAACAAGACCCAGGGAAATCCTATCAACACCAAGTAGGTTGAGTTCCACGGACAGGCCAGTTGTCCCCAGGGGTATCACAGTGTGCCCATCAAATCTTCCCGTGCCAGAACTGGTGATTCTCAGTAAGCGCACAGCGGCATCCCAAGCTTCCTTCCCTCAGCTCAGAACAGTGCGTCTGGGGTGTGCGCCCATAGAAACTTGACATTTCCCTTTTCATGTAATCTGTTTTTTCATTTCCTTTCCTTAAAAGCTTTTTCTGGCAAACAAATTCAGGAAATAGATCCCTGCCTCTTGCAGGGTTTTCTAAACAAATGTTTTTAAGTTCTGGGAAAACTGTTTCTTTGCCCCCTCTGTAGATTTTCGCCATTTGAGAGTCGACCCAAAGAGTCAGTAGAGATAGTTTCTCTAAGCTCTCTGGCCTCGCTGTTGAGTTCTTCCCCCATCTTTCTGCTATACTTTTCATCCGTCCACACAATTTCAGAATGAGTCTCCACATAGCACCTCTGTTCCCTAGCTCACAAACGATGAAGAAATCCATAATGTGGGGACATCCCTGACCTTTGGGTTTGGCACATTGACCTGCTGGATCCAGGCTGCCTTGACACTCAAGGTCAACATCAAGAATGAAGGCCGGAGAGTTGGGATTCCTCGAGTTGTTCTGTCGGCTGTGATCACGCTCTGTGTAGTCCTGTGTATCCTTTGAAGGCTCGTTGCCAGGGACAGTAGGACTCAGGTAAGTTTTATATGATGAAGACGAGACTATGATCCTTCCTGGGGTGTGGGAAAACTGTCAGATCAAAAAGCATCAGACCAAAATGCCATAATGAAGCCATCACTTTAAAAATGGATAGCCAGGAGCTAAAGACGTGGCTCAGTGGTCGAGAGCACTTGCTGCTCTTGCAGACAGTGAGGCTTTGATTCCCAGCACCCGCATGGCGGCTCACAACTATCTGTAACTCCAGACAGAGGAGATTCAACATTCTTTTCTGGCCTCCTCAGGTACTGGGCACACTAGGAGTGCACATACATACTTGTAAGTCTTTTAAGGATGAATAAATAAAAACTAATAGGTATGGTGGAATATAGACGTAATCCCAGAACCTGGGACGTGAAGGCAAGAGAATTGGGAGTTTAAAATATCATCCAAGGCCACATCAAAACCCTGTCTCAAAAATAAAAGTAAGTTAAAATTAATTTTAAAAAACATTAAGATCAGATTTTTAAGCCAAAGAGAGACAAAGAACTAAAACTAAGGCAGATTCTGGTGTCTGAAGATTACTTCAGCCTATGGGGAAAGTGTCATAATTCTGTCTCTAGTCGTATAATATTCCATTTATGAAACCATGGCACAGAAAGTCCAAAAAAAGTGTAGTGGGTTTTTTGTCATCTTAAAAAAATTCATCTATGACTTTAACTCCTATTAGAGTCAGGGCATTTATTAGCCTTAACATGAGTGTCAAAGGACATGTGTATATCTTTCAGGATTATGAATCTTCCTGGAGAACAGTTTCAGGAACTAGGCCACCTACAGTGCATGGTTTTCTTGAATAAATATGTGAGGCTTTGAACTGCTCTTCATTTCCTTTTCTTCCCTTCAAGTTTGAACCAGTGGAGAACAGATGAAGAAGAACTAGGTGAAAACCAGCTTTTACTCCTAGTAAACTTGGGAAGTTTGGCTCAGACCCCATCCACACCCTGTAGTCCACTCACCTGCTCATAACAAGCAGAAGGGAAAGGTCTTGCTTCCTTAAAGCCCAGACAAGTCCCAAAGAGCCTACTAGCTGGCGTGGGGCTCAGTGACACCACAGGAACCTGGTCCGGGAGAAGTTGCCAGTTCCCATCTGTGCTGGTCACTTTTCTGTTGCTGTGATAAAATGCCCTGACCAGGAGCAGCTTAGAAGATGACAGGGTTTGTTAGCTTACGGAGTCTGAGGGTTACGGTCCATCATGGCGGGAAAAGCATGGCCACAGACAGGGGAAGCATGATGGCTGGAGCAGGAAGCTGGCCATTCACGTCTTCATCCATGCACAAGAAACAGAGAAAAGAAGCAGGCAATGCTGTAGCTCTCCAACGCCTGCACTCAGCAACATACTTCCTGCAGCAAGTCTCTGTCTCCTGAGGGCTCCGTAAGCTTCCCAGACAGAGCCACCAACTGGGGATGGAGCTCTCCAATACAGGAGCCTAGGATTGGCAATTCTCATTCAAGCTACCACCCCACCCCACACGTCAGTTACCCAGTGCAGACAGCAGGTGAAAAGCAAAATCAGCCGATTTATACCTAGCAAATTGGGAAGAATGGCTCAGGCCTTGTCTACACCCTGTAGCACCTGTGTTTACTCACACAGGCTCTCCTCAGAAACCGGAAGAGGGGGTCATGATTCTTAGGTGATCAAGCACAGCTAACAGTCACACGCCTCGGTTATAGTAACCAGCAGTGTTTGTTGAGCATTTGCTGTGTCTAACCATCAGTCTAAGCACTTGAAATGTACTGGTTCTTCTAATCACGGGTAGAGATTCAGGGGTTGGTTAATTTGTCCAGGATCACAAAGATTGTAGAGACCTGATAAAATATGATCAAATAAATCAAAGCTGCCGTTTCCCCAGCGAGCTAACACGGCCCTGGTGATATTCTCTACCTCAGTCAGAATGTGCCCTGACTTGCAGTGACTCTCGGGCTGACAGCTAATGTTTCCGATCATGTTGTAGCTAGTTATCTGGGTTTCCTGGGTCTAGGCTCGGTCAAAAGACCAAAGATGCCTGACGCAGCTCCACCTCTCCTTTACTCTCTTAAAGTCCCTGGAGATTATAGGTCTATAATTTAAAGATAGAGCACAGACATAAGTTCTCAGATATGTCTAGGGACGTATCTCATTTTTCTAAATGTTTTTGGTTCTCAGACTCTTCATAGCTCACTAGAACATGCTATGGACTTCCTGCTCTTTTCTCAGCTCCTAGACTTCCACACACATAATCACATGTATGTGCATGCACTCTTACGTATTACATACATATATTTCTTTTCTATAGGTTTATATATTTTTAGGAATGGGACCACCATGATTTTTATTAGCATTTGTGATTCTTTTGTTTTTTAAAAGTTTTCCTATTTATTTTTTTAATTGTGTGACTGTTTTGCCAGCTTCTGTGTGTACCACCTTTGTGCCTGGTTTCCTCACAGGTCAGGAAGAGTCATCCCCTGGATGGTTCTGAGCCATCATGTGGGTGCTGGAAACTGAATATAAAATGAGCTTCGTGGAGCCTAAAGATGATGCAGTGGTGAAGGGCACTGGCTGCTCTTGCAGAGGACCTGGGTCCAGTTCCCAGAATGCACGTGGTGGTTTACAACCATCATAATTCTAGTTCCTGGGGCTACATCACCCTCTTCTGACCATGACACGGTGCATATACATACATGCACACCATGTAAGATGCATACTTCTTCACATGTAAGATAAAGTTAATCAATTTAATTTTAAAATTAAAAATATTAGACTTCATTATCGCATTTCATGTATATATAATGTATTTTGATCATATTAACCCCCTTTCTAGTCCTTTTGTCCCATCCTGCTTTTGTGAACCTTTTGTTTTGAGACAGATTCTCATAGAGTGCAGGATGACCTCAAGCTCACTGTATAGATGTTATCCATGAACCTTGGGTTCTCCTGCCTCCAACCCCCCCCACCAAGTGCTGGGGTTACAGGCACACACCACTCACTGTATAGATGAGGTGACCAAGAGCTGGGGTTACAGGCACACACCACTCACGGTGTAGATGAGGTGACAAGAACTGAGGTTACAGGCACACACCACTCATGGTTTAGATGAGGTGACCCAGTACTGGGGTTACAGGCACACACCACTCACGTTGCAGATGAGGTGACCAAGAGCTGGGGTTACAGGCATAAACAACTCACTAAGCCTTTTAAGTTGCTTCTGTTCATCTGGTCACAGGTTTTAGCGTGTGACCAGGAATGAGACTAGCCTATACAGTACTGCCTAAAAGAGGGGTCACATTGTTAGCCTTGTGAAGCGGAGACTGTTGTATGGAATAGCTGTGGTCTGCAATGCTCAGCAGGGCAGCAGTCTGTTTTGTACTCACGTTTAGTCAGGCGGGTGCAGAGTTCAGCGGCTGATGCATGGCCCAGGTGTTTGTGCAAACCCACCAATTTGTACCTGTGTGAAAATGGCCTCAGGCAACCTGCCTACTTTGCCTCTGTTTCTTGACGGTCTCAAACTGTCAGTGATGATAGGATCGCTGGAGGGTTAGGAGGGATTTTCTGTGAAGGCATCTAGAAATAAGCCCAGCTGTGCTCGCTTCGGCAGCACATAGACTAAAATTGGAACAATACAGAGAGTAGCATGACCCTGCGCAGGGATGACACGCAAATTCGTGAAGCCTTCCATATTTTAATGTGGTACATTTACAACGGAGTACTACACAGCAGAAAAAAATAACGACATCTTGAATTTTGCAGAAAAATGGATGAAGCTAGAAAATATTATTTTAAGTGAGGTAGCCCAGACCCAGAGAGACAATTATCACATGTACTCACTCATGGGTGGTTTTTAAACATAAAGCAAAGAAAACCAGTCTACAAACCACAATCCCAGAGAATTTAGACAACAATGCAGACACTAAGAGAGACCTACATAGATCTAATCTACATAGGAAGTAGAAAGGAGAAAAAGACAAGATCTCCTGAGTAAATTGGGAGCATGGGGACCTTGGGGGAGGTCTGAAGGGCAGAGGGGAGAGGCAGGGAGGGGAGCAGAGAAAAATGTAGAGCTCAATAAATATCAATAAAAAAAGAAGAAGCCCAGCACGGCACAGATCAATAACATCTAATAACGCATGCAAACATCAGCTCTCAGCTCCACCTGTCACATTACTTTTGAGCATGGCTCTGGCTACCAGCTTTGCCCAGGATGGGGAGAATGATGTCTGGTTACCTTCCTTGACGGCTGCTCCCCAGACTTCATCCTCATGGCCCAAGACATCCACATGTATGCAGCGCGGGTCCAGTGGGGCCTCGTTATGTGCTTCCTGGCATACTTCGGCACCCTGGCCGTGGAGTTCCGACACTACCGCTATGAGATCGTGTGCTCTGAGTACCAGGAGAATTTCCTGAGCTTCTCGGAGAGCCTGTCAGAAGCTTCTGAATATCAGACCGACCAAGTGTAACCCATCAGTTTGTCCTTGGGAGATACGGTGGGTGTGACAACAGAGGAGGGGCCAGGAGGATACACTCACGAGACTTTGACACATCACCTCATGACACGTTTCACACCCGCGGACACATATTCGTGGCCACATTTGCCGAAAGAGCTTTTCAGGGCGGGTTATTTCTTTCGTGAACAAGCACAAGCCCTGATGTGTGGAAATACACGCTGTCACACTGAAAAAAAAATATGCACGACCGAGCCGGAAGTTTGTGCATGATCGCCTCCCGTCCCACCCTCCCAGTATGCCTTGCTCCTCTCATCTTCGTCACGTTTCGAACCTGGCATCTTCCTCCAGCAGAGTACGGCTGACCAGATGTACCATAAGAATGATGCCAACTCCCGAAGTCGCCTTCAGGTTCGAAGGGCCTGGAGTGAGCCTGGGGGAGTTGTGGACACCCGCGTAGCGTCTGTCGGGATGCACAACACACTGAAGCTGTGACTGTGGCCTGAGGAAGGCGTGGGCAGAGCTTTGCGGCCAGGCTGACTTCACCACCGTTCAGCGCTCGGCTTTGTGGATCCAGTGGAAGGAGCATGGACGCAGAGAACATGCGCGAGAGGGGCCCACCACCGCCATTTGGACTGGGCTCACTTTGCCTGAAAAAGATCTCCAACTCTGAACGTTCGCAGGGATAGGCTGCCAGGCATGGCACGGGTACAGTCGAGAGGGCACGGTTTAGTTTTTGCTTTCACGCTGTGTCCTGCACAATTTTGGGTTTATAGCCCTCCTTTTCTTTTTTTCTCATGGTGTCTGTAGGCCTCATGAACAAGATGTGAACCAAAATCAAGAACATTGTTTTGGTTTCAGTTTATGGTTGAAGCAAAAAAAAAAGGGGGGGGATTCTCAAAGGAGCACAAAGAAATATGCACAGGGGTGGGGGTGGTGAGGTATGAGGGTGCCTGTGAGCTTTAGGAAAGACAGAAGGTTGGAATTCTTGCTGTATATCCCAGCCAGTGGGGAGACTTTCACATAGATGTGTTCCCCAAATTTTATAGTTCAGTGTCTGAGGCCTTTTCAAATTTGGAATTTATAGAAGCAATTAAAACATCGTCCTCCCCCAAACCACACTAGTACAAACAGAACCACAATGCTGAACATGGGTGTCTCACCTACAAGTTCAGAAGTGATCTAGGATGACCTTGAAGTCATCCTAGATCCCTTGTGCCAACAGTGTGCCAAGTGCATAAGTGACATCACCATGACCCTGACCAAGTGCACTGTCTCAAGAAATCCCAAAAGTCACAGGGGCCTGGTATACCCCAGAACATAATGTGAAGAATTTTGTAAATTCAGTCCAAAGTATAGCTTCCCACGGAGGGGCTCAAATGTTGGTTCACTTAAATCTGCACCCCAAAGCACACTGAGTAAGCGTCCACTGAACAGGTTGTTTCCGAGTGGAGGTAAGGAGTATCAAAGAGATTCGAAGCTGAGTGACTGGGAATGGAAGCCATCTCAAGTGAGGAAGGAGAAGAGAAACAGGGTGAGACTCCCTCGGCGGTGAATGTGAGCCCGCCCCAGCAGAGTGTTCTTATCGAAAAGGCGGTAAGAGTTCTTACTGTAAATAGTATGGGGTGACATCTCGGTTTAAAACTGCCTTGGGCTTTCTTTTTCTTTCTTTTTTATATTTTAAAGATTTTTTAATCAAAGAACAAACAGTTTTATTTTAAACAGCTTTGGTGATGCACTCGTCTGCTGTCTTAGGACTATATGTAACTGCACATCTTAGCAGAATCTAGCAAAGTCTGGCGTTACTCACTGGGATCTGGCCACTAAATAAAGTTGTTTTTTGCAAAATTGTGACTTCCATGTTTGTTCCGCTAACAGTTCTTCATGGGTGTGTGTCTGCATAGCCAGGTTGGCTGGTAATAGTATGCAGAACACTGTCTTTAGGTCCGCTGTTTTGTTATGAAGGATACAATTCAGGATCAGGCAAACGGAAGAGGTGCATGAGAAAAGGAGAGCCAGGGGCTGCCTGCCCTCAGAGCACTCCGCTCTCCTGCTCCCCGCAGCGTCCCGCAGTCTGGAAGCCATCCACAGTTCATGCTTCAGGAGCAGGGAGGGCTGATAGGTCTCTACCCCCCAACTGCCCTTCCACCTCCCGGAAGTGGGTGGGCTGGAGGTCTAAGCACTTGGCAGTTGAGGTAACCAGCCCTCATCCTGAAGTTACCTCAGCAGCATGAGCTCTGGTACGCTAGAAGGGGTACATTATGATTAAAACATTGCTGTTAATATTCTATGGATGTTAGAAATTCCATGCCAGGAATAGAGACAAAAGCTAAACATCTTATTTGAGAAAATGTTTTCATACAATAAAACTTTATATTCTTTCCGCTCCCCAACTCCTCCTAGATCTTCTCCACCTCCATACCCATCCAGTTTCTCTCTCTCTCAACAAAAAGCTATAATTGAAGCAAACAAAAAAGAAAAGCAATAACACAAAAAAATACAACAAAAACCAGAAAGCTCACAAAAGAACATGGGTTTTTTTTATGTTAGCCAGCTACTCCTGAGCATGGACGTGCCCTAGCGAGTGGCTGATGTACCCAGTGACTCCATTCCAGAAAACGGGTTTCCTGTTTCCAAGCAGGTGCCAATCACGAATCACTTCTTGGTAAGGTTTGGGATTGTGTGTCCATTTTCCTTTTCAGTGCTGGGATTTTGTCTGGTTTTAACCCATGTGGGCCTATGTGTGCCAGCACTGTCTCTTTGAGTTCATGTCTGCCAGGAAACAGTTTCCCTGTAGCATCCATCACCTCTGGTGCTTGCAGTCTTTCTGCCTCCTCTTCTGCACAGATCTCTGAGCCTTGAGGAGCGGGTGTTTGATAAAGACATCCTGTGTAATACTAAGCTCTCCAAACTCTTCTCTCTCTGTGTACTTTGTCCGGTTGTGGGTCTCTGTTAATTGCCATCTACTGCAAGAAGCTCTGATGAGGGTTGAGGATATGAGTATAGCGATGTCATTAGGATTCATTTTATTGCTGTTTCTTTAGCAGAATCATAGTAGTAAGTTTTCCCCAGGCTCACGACTTACCTAGCCTCAGTTCTTGACCACTTTCACAGTGTTCCCTGTCCTGGAACAGTCTTCAAAGCCAATAAAAAGTGGCTGGTGACTCCCATAACATTTGTGCCACTATTGCAGCAGTATATCTTGCAATACTTCTTTGTTTTGGGTCACAGAATTTGTAGCTAGGTGATATTTATGCCTACTCTTCTCTGGTATGGAGCAAAGCACCTCTTAGCGCCTTGAACACTTGTCAGTAGGAATGAAGTTTCTAGTTGGGCATCAGCTGGATTTCTCCATGTTCAATGACAGAAGTCATGTCTTCAGCAATGTGGTCTTACCTCAAGTTCTAGAAAGTAACCAAACCCTTGGCAATAGCCTCTGATGTTGGGGGTAGGGGGAGCAGTGGGAACCTTTGGTCAACAACTCAACAAGATATAACCTATTCTCAGCACTGGGTGTTTCTTCACTGGTGGCGTATGGGCTAGTTGGGCATTGGCTACCCCATTATATGGTGACTGCAATTGAATTCCATATATGTAGAGAGAGAGATATAGATATATAGATAGTTTTATATATATATATTTACATACATGCATACACACACATATTAGGAAGCTTCTACAATAGTAAGTTTCATATGACTTTTCAAAAGGCCTTTAGGGCAGTTGTCCCTCCCATATCCCTTCCTTTACACTGCCCTCCTCTCCCATTTAACCCTATCCTAGATTACCTTTAATCTCTTTATAACACTACCCCATCTCACCCTCCTTTCAACTGTTAAAAATGAAATTTTAAAATCTGCAGCAAATAGGTGGGGCTAGAAATAGTCATCCTGAGTGAGCCAAAATGATAAACACTGTTTTCTCTTACATGTGGATATCAGCTTTTAAACTTTATTTATGTTATATTTCCATCCAAAAACAACAGAGGTAGCTAGTAAGGGACATTGGGGTTGGGAGGAGATCTTCCAAATCTTTTTTCTTTAAAAAAATTTTTCAAAATGCTATCTCACAAATAAAAGGGGAGATCAATGTTTGAGTCACAGCACCCACATAGGAAACCATAATTGGGGAATCTGCACGTAGAATGGGAAGCCCTGGAGGTCAGGGAACTAAGCTCCAGACATACTGATTTTGGTGGTTCAACTGAGTCTCTTGAAGGAGAAAAGGCCAACAGTATGTGATGGGCCACACCTGTAATCCCAGCACTAAGGAGGCAGAGGCAGGAGGGTGGGGTTCCATTCTGGACTGAACTGCATCGTAAGGTCTCTATCTCAAACAAGGAGAAGAAGAAGATTTAAGTATTACCACATATTGACCCTTCCAAGTTGTCCAGCCCAGATCTCCATCCTGATTGGTTGTCTGTTAACTACTAATTAATGGTATCTCCACCATAGGGCATCTCAGTTTTAACCCCTCTGATCGTAGGCCTTTAAGCTTACCCTTCCCACAGCTGTCCCATGTAAGTTAAAGATGTCTGTCTTCCAGATGTTTACAGGGATCTCTTTTTCTCTCCTGTGTCTGTCCGTACAGCTGTGGGAAAATCCTAGCAGTGCTACCTTCAAAGTTGACTACGAGCCAAGCACGCCTTCCATTCCAACTCTTAGGAGACAGAGATGGGAAGATCTCTGCGAATTCAAAGTCAACCTAGTGAGTTTCGAGGCCAGCCTGGTCTACATGAGACCCTAGCTTTAAAGTTGGCCATGAATCTCTACTGTCACTATCAACCATCCCTCCTGAAGTTTCAAAACAACAAAACCCTGGTCTCTCTGCTTCCATTATGTTCCCTTAAACCTGCTCTTAATACAACGAAGTCATCTCTCTTAAAAGCTAAGGCTGCTCATTTCCCCTCCCCTGAGAGCACTCCATTGCTTCCCCGAGTACTCAGACTGAAATCTCAAACCACTACAACGCCCTGCAGGCCCCAAACATGTTTCTAAACCTTTAACTCTTTTTCTCAGACCTCCACATGAATGCCAGGACACATGCACAAGGTAAATAAAAATTCAATAAAGTACGGCCCCTGTGATTGGTTTAAATTATAATTCATGGGGCTGGAGAGTTGGCTCAGTGGTTAAGAACATTGTTTGCTCTTTCAGAGGACCTGGGTTTAATTCCCCACACCCACATGGTGGCTCACAACTGTCTGTAACCCCACTTCCAAGGGACCCAATGCCATCTTCTATCTCTGTGGGCTCATAACACAGTGTCCAGACATGCATGCAGGCAAAACATTCCTAAGTTTAAAAAATAATTATAATATATATGACATTCGCACAGTTTGTCATTGTCTAGCTCTTTTCTCTCCTGAACTGCAAATTCTAGGTGGGCAAAGATTTTTGTCCATCATGCACTTAGCACCTAGACTACTTCCTGGCACAGAGTTAAGTGATCCATACATTTATCTAAAATAAAACTGTATCTGTGATCCCAGCACTCAGGAGCTGAAAAAGAAGGATTGTAAATTCTAGGTGATCCTGACCTACACAGCAAGACTGTCCCCTTAAAAAACAGCACTGGAGAGGTGTCCCACCGAGTAAGCGTGTGCAAGCTTGGATAGCATGTCCCGCTAATAGCGATATTGCTATCTCGAGACGGAAAGCAGAGACGGGGAGCCATGGAAGCCTGCAGGCCAACCAGCAAGGCGTATGCAGTAGTGAACAATGAGAGCGCATTTGAAGTCAGGTGGAAGCCAAGGGCCGGCACCTAGGTTTGTCTTCCATCCTCTGTATGTGCGTGCATTTGTATCCACAAGAACACATGTGCACGCACACACAGAGATGAAAAATAACCTAAAACAAGTGAGAGCCCACAACTTACACACACCCCTCTCCTCTCACTGTCTTCTTGGGATTTTAGTCTGCCACAAGCCACTTCGTGCTCAAAGTACATAAGAAGCCATGTCACTGTCATGAGCTCTCAGAGGACGCTGTTGTCCCCTTGCTCATCCCAGCAGGCATCTTTCTGTCTTCAGCAGAAAATGCTGCTATAAAAAGTCTTATGTTTTATAATGTGTGTAATTACCACTACAGGCCACATTCCCAAGCTCTAGACAGGACTGGTGTCCTCTCGTGTGGCTTCCCGGGGAACACTGAGGATAACTGGGTCCTGGCTGAGGAAAACTCAATGTATTTCATGTTTTTAAACCAAAGAGCCAACTTGACTCTTTGCATCAGCTTTTTTATTTTATTTTATTATTTGTTTCTTGATCTAACTGCTCAAATAGAGTCCTTTCAAGTGTGTGAATAAGAATAAAGAAACACTATCCCACCAGTATTTCTGCAGGAAGCAAGGCTGAGGCGCTCATTCTCCAGTAAGAGAGTACTGTTTACCACCTCTAGACTTCTGTAAGCCAGACTCAGATTTCTAGCCCAGGTAGGTAGGAGCTGGAAAGCAGGGTTCTGACTAAACACAGATACAGTGACTCACTGTAGCCACCACCGTGCTTCAGAACAGCCAATGATCCAATTTTTCTGTTGCCCTGGTAGTGGCTTTCTCAAAATACAGTGTGCTTCCTGTTTATAAACATCGTCATACAGTATTTATGTATACTTGCTCTGGGGTTGGTTGTTTGTTTTTAAAGATGGGGTCCTGTACAGCCCAGGATAGCCTCCAGCTTGATATGCAGCCTCCTCCTCCTGAGTACTGGTATTATAGGCATGCACCACCATGATATGCAGTCTCCTTCTCCTCCTGAGTACTGGTATTATAGGCATGCACCACCATGATATGCAGCCTCCTCCTCCTCCTGAGTACTGGTATTATAGGCATGCACCACCATGATATGCAGTCTCCTTCTCCTCCTGAGTACTGGTATTATAGGCATGCACCACCATGATATGCAGCCTCCTCCTCCTCCTCCTGAGTACTGGTATTATAGGCATGCACCACCATGATATGCAGCCTCCTCCTCCTCCTGAGTACTGGTATTATAGGCATGTACCACAATGATATGCAGCCTCCTCCTCCTCCTGAGTACTGGTATTATAGGCATGCACCACCATGATATGCAGTCTCCATCTCCTCCTGAGTACTGGTATTATAGGCATGCACCACCATGATATGCAGCCTCCTCTTCCTCCTCCTGAGTACTGGTATTATAGGCATGCACCACAATGATATGCAGCCTCCTCCTCCTCCTGAGTACTGGTATTATAGGCATGCACCACAATGATATGCAGCCTCCTCCTCCTCCTGAGTACTGGTATTATAGGCATGCACCACCATGATATGCAGCCTCCTCCTCCTCCTGAGTACTGGTATTATAGGCATGCACCACCATGATATGCAGCCTCCTCCTCCTCCTGAGTACTGGTATCATAGGCATGCACCACCATGTCCTACAAGCACTGCCCTTTAATCAATGAGGAACCTGAATGCACACCTGCCAACGGTAGTCCTTCTGTAGGATGCTGTATTTATAACGTAGGGGATTGAATGCAAAGGTTCATAGGAATGGAAAGAACAAGAGATGCGGTGGAAAGGGCACTGGCTGTGTCTGACCATCTGTACGAGAAGGGTGAAGGTAGGTCAGACCCCTCGTGGTTTCAAGCCTGCGTGACTGTGGCGCCAGGGACAACTGCAACATCCCAGAAGAGCGAAGCCACTGTTGGGGAGGAAAATGAGGCGTTCTTGATGCTCCTACGTGCACACTGTGGCCTGCTTGGGCTGGAGAGGAAAGCCCGCCCACTGCTTACTAACACTGATCCACTTGATAGCTACTGTTCTGCCGGACACGCTGTCACAAGACGCAACAGCATAGAACCATGTATTCGACTCCCAGATTCTATACTCGCACCTGATGGCACAGCTGGGACATCTCTGCCCCGTGGTATCCGGGGTCTCAGCTGGATGACTGGGAAGGCAGAGACTGGAAGCAGTGGAGTGCTGACTTATTCTTATGGCTGGGAGCTGGGGCTGACTATCTACTTGGAGCCTCCGTTCCTCGCTGTGCATTCCTCTGCATGCGGTGTGAATCTGGGTTCCCACACAGCATGGTAGCTGGCTTCTCCGGAGCAAATGTGCCAACCCCAGCATTTGACAAAAGAGCTCGAGTCAACACAGCCTCAACAGTAGAGCTCTGAGGCAGGAGACTGGCTCAGTGGCTAGGGTTTTGGGTGAAGGCTTTTCTGGCTTATAGGCTCTACTTTTTCACTGTGTCCTCACACGGTAGAGACAGAAAGAAACGGAGAAGAGAAAGAGATGAGAAAGACACAGGACTAAGAAAAAGATGAAACAGAACTCTCCTGTCTCTCCTATTGAATTAGGGCCTTATCCTAATGACATTTATTTATCTATTTGTATACTTTTCTTTCTTCAGTTATTGAGACAGAATCCTACTATCCATCCCTGCTAGCCTGGAACTCATGTTCAGATCTTCCTGCCTCAATCTCTAGAGTCCTGGGATTACAGAAACAGGCTACCATCCTTAGTTCCACTAATCTAATGACCTCCTAAATACCCACCCCAAAATGTGGCCTCGTTGGATTAGGACTCAACATATGAGATTAAAAAATACAATTCTGGCAGGGCACCGTAGCAACCAGTCGGATGATTCCTTAGAATGGCTCAAAGGGGCTGACTTTAACCTCCCCGAACTTGGAACTCTGCCAGTTTCCAGGCAGCTGAAACAGTTAAAGATAAATGTATTAACATGGTTATGTGAAATAAGCAACAGCCGGGCAAACAACAGACTTAGCCAAAAAGCTTGTTAGGAAAGATGGAAAAAAGAGATGCTTTGGTGAACTAGGGCTTTGAGCAGTCCTGGTGTTTTCTTGGCTGATAGGGGCTTCTGTGTGTCCCTATTCCCTGCCTCTCTGAGATACACTGAAAATCTTATCCCTAGTAACTCAGAATGCAACCTTACTTAGAAAATATGTCTCTGTGTGTAATTAAAATGAAGATAGACCCTCCCCAACCAACTATGACTGGTGTGCTAACACAAAGACACAGGACAGTGTGTGTGTGTGTGTGTGTGTGTGTGTGTGTGTGTGTGTGTGTGTGTGATGAAAATGCAGAGAGACCCTTGCTTGCATTACTGTTGGGACTTGTATGTACCCTCTTCCTTATCTGCTTGGCTTGCTTCCTTCCGTTGCTTGAGCTCAAATGTTGGAACTTCAGGGTTCTCTGACTCTTCTCCACAGAGAGGTCTTTCCCAAGCCAAACATGAGTTAACAGCACTTCCCTGCCAGTTAGCCTCAGCCTCGGTCTGTTCCATGATCAGGCCGGGACTTCGGGCTCTGGGCTCGTATCTCACCGCTTTTGGTGATCCCTGTCTGCATCGGCTTTCCACTCCACATTAAGTCACTGTCTGTCCATCTATCCAGCGACTCAAGCCAAGAACCTGGCAGTTGCCCTTTCAAGTCCTGTCAATCACGCATAGCTATCGACACCCCTACAACACCCCTGATGTGTCCACGTCTATTCCCTCTGTTACCACTCCGAAGCCAGCCACAGCTAGCCCTTCATTGCAACAGTCTCTGATACTGAAATCAGCAAATAACATGATTAGAGGAGTTAGAAGATGAAAATATTCCCCAGACATACCCACATGTGGTTCTGGGGTGGGATTACTCAATGAGATGTGGTAGCAGAATCTTCCTATCGCCGTTGGTGTGGGCAAGCAAGGTCACTTAAACACAAGTGTCACCTGGCCAGTTCATGGGGGAGCAGCTGTGACCTCCGTGGCAAGCCTCCTGATGTCGCTACAGCGGAGTTCCCTGGGGTAGTTCCCCTAGTTACCCCTCTTCTAAGCCTTCCATTGGTTTGTGTAAAGCCTCACTCCTGTTTCAAATTCCTTTGTGATCAACAATACCTAAGCAGGGACTGGAGAGATGGAGCAGAGACCACCTGCTGCTCTTGGAGAGCACCTTAGTTCCCAGTGCCGACATCAGACGGCCCACAACTACCTGTAACTCCAGTTTCTGGGGCTCTGATGCCATCTTCCAGCCTCCACCCACCCACCCACACATAAATACTAAATCATTTAAGATACCTAAGTGCTTGCTGCTTCAAACTCTCTATTTGTAGGCCGTACCCCAATCCATTCTCCACCAAACAGTTTCCGAATTCTCCAGCATCTAGATTATGGTCTAAATGTTTTACTAGGCTCCTAAGACCTAATGATCAGGTTTCTGCATGCCTAATGGGATCCAGCCGCTGGACTCCTAATCCCCTGGTCCAGGCAGAGCTATGTTGAAATCTCTACATTTAATCTGCAGGCTATGTTCTTTCCTCCTTCTGTATCTAACCTTTCTTGACTATCAGCTCCGCCTCCGCTTTATTCTGTGCTGCCTTTGTTTAGTTCTCTCCCGCCTCCAAGAGTCTGCGTTCCAGCCATAGGGAGAGTGTGTCTGTGGCAGCAAACTCAGGACTCTTGACAGAATAAATGTAAAAGAAACTCAAGAGTAGCTTTTATTCGTTATTCAATTAGCAAGAACTGCAGGTTTTGTTGTTTTGACACAGGATCCATGTAGCCCTGGCTACTAGCCTGGAACTCCCTATACAAACCAAGCTGGCTTCTGTTGAGAAGCTGTTGTTTGTTTCCTGGCCGCACAGACCCGAAATAATCACACACACACCATGTTAATTACAATACTGTTAGGCTAATAGCTTCAGTGTATTTCTAGCTAGCTCCTACATCTTAACCCATTTCTATTATTCTATGTATTACTATGAGGCTGTGGCCTACTGGCAAGGTTCCAGCGGGCGTCTTTCTCCTTCAGCAGCCACATGGTGTCTCTCTTACTCAGCCTTCTTTCTCCCAGCATTCATTTAGTTTTCCCACCTAGCTCTATTCTGCCCTGCCATAAACCCAAAGCAGCTTCTTTATTCATTAACCAATAAAAGTGATACATATACAAAAGGACTTCCCACACCAGGCCTCTACCTTCAGGAATTATAGATGAAAACCACCAGGTTAGCCTCTACAAATAATTGTTGAATATTACTTAAAATAGTATAATTTTGACACAAAGGCCCAAGTGGTACTATAGCAAATATATTATGGGACATATTATATTTAATATTTTTCTCTGATAGCAATGAGACACATGAAAGCGAGCCCTTTTAAGCAGCACTGCTAGAACCTGTCTACTCAAAAATTAAGTTGCTCTTTTTAAAATATATTAGATACAAGAGAGAGAAGAGGAATTAGTGGACGGGTTATAGTTGGCATTATTGCCAAAAGTTTGCCCAACTACTCTGTTCTTATAAACCATGCTATTGGCTTTTAAAGAGAAATGAACTGTTCATTCATCTCCCCTCTCCCTCCCTGCTCCATCTGATGATGAGAAGCCATCCACTTGACAAGGTCTGTGAGGGAACAGCACCACCTGCTGGGAAGAGCCTGTTCTGCACCCATTTTAGCAGTAAGGCCAAGGCTGTCAGCCTTCCCTAAACAGGAGTCAAGTTCAGTAAACAAGGCCAACATAAATAGCAAACCTTTCCACTCCAGATTTTCTGATTTAGATAATCAGCTTTTGAGACTTCTCTCCCTAAAACACAGAACATAAAAACCCACCGTCTCCAGAGTCCCTTGTACCAGGGGGGAAACTATGTTATTTTACATATATGAGTATCCTGCCTGCATGTATGGACCACATGTGCATTTGGTACATGAAGAGGCACCAGACCCCTAGGACTGAAGTTATATGGTTGTGAGCCACCATGTAGGTGCTGGGAACCAAATCCTGGTCCTTTGCAGGTGCATCCAGTATCTTAACCACTGGGCCACCTCCAGCACCTTAAAGATGGAGCTTCTTGTTTGGTTGGGGTTTTGTTTGTTTGAAACTCTATGCAGTCTTGAATGTCCTGAAACTCATTGGTATATAGACCAGGCTGGCCTGGAACTCAGAGATCCTCCAACCTCAGCTGGGATTAAAGGTTCTTTGAGAGTTGGTCAGGTTGGGATTACATGGATATACCACTACACGGGGCTCTTTCTCTCAATTCCTTACTTTTCTAATTACTGCTTGTGGTGGTCTGAAAGAAAATGACCACCAACAGGAGTGGTACTATCAGGAAGTGTGGCCTTATTGGATGAAGAATCACTAAGGAGGCGGGCTTTGAGGTCTCATATAAGCTCAAGCTACACCCAGTGAGACAATTCACATCCTGTTGCCTGAGCAACATGTAGAATGCTCAGCTCCTTCTCCAGCACCATGTCTACCTGAAGGCTGCCATGCCCCACTATGATGATAATGGACAGAACCTCTGAACTGTTAAGTCACACAATTAAATGACTTCCTTTATATGAGTTGCCAAGGTCATGGTGTCTCCTCACAGTAATAGAAACCCTAAAACAGAAGTTGGTACCAAACACTTTTGTTTGGAGGAATGTGGACTGTGGTACTTTGGGTTAGGAAAGCAGTAGAATGTTTTTTGCACTGTTTAATGGGACATACTAGTAGTTTTAACTGCGGGGCGGGGGGGGGTGCTGCTCAAGAGATTTCATAGAATAATATTAATATGTGGTCTGGAGATCATTCTTGTGATAATTTGGTGAAGGAAGTGACTGCTTTTTGACCTTGTCTGAAGGCTCTGCCTGAGGATAAAGTGAAGAGATTGGATTAGTTCTGTTGACAGAAGAAATTTCAAAACAGCCCAGCCTAGCATAGACTCTGCTGTGTGGTTACTAGTGGTAATTCTAATGAAGATTGATAAAGGAGCAAGCTGAGCAAGAAAAAATACAAGATGTTAGAACAATTTGAAGAGAAAAAGAGCAGCAGGAAGCAGAATGTGTTCAAGGAGACAGATAGATTAAGAAGTAGAATAGTTAGTGGTGACCTCCAGGGCAACAAGGTTTCCAACTCTGGAAAAGGAATTAAAGAAAAGCTTAGAGACAGGTGCGGTGTTGCACGCCTTTGACTGCACTCAGGAGGTAGATGCTGGCAAATCTCTTGAGTTTGAAGCCAGCTGGTCTACAGAGCAAGTTCCAGAAAGACCAAGCGTAGACAGCGAAGGAAACTAGAAAAACAGAAAGCTGGTGGAGATGTCACTGAACAAGGGGGCCAAGTTCCAGTCCCAGCAAGCAGCAGAACTTGGCAACTTTGGCCACATGGTTCTGGCTTTAGAGTCAAGAATAGAAGGAAGGGGTTAGGGAACCTTCTCTGCAACTAAAGAAAGCCGTTGAGGCCAGGCACATGTCAGGGGTGTCCCTGAATGGAGGACTAGACGGTCATTGTGTGAAGCTGTGAAGATGAAACCTGGGTTGCCTTAGAGACCCCAAGATGTTGGAGACGGCAGAGCCATGAGATCCTGCCAAGGAGAGCTGCTAACAAGGAATGGAACCAGCTCAAGAGAAAGAAGCATGTTGCAGTCCACAAAGTTGAAAGGAGCAGATCTAAAGAGCGTCTTGACATCAGATATGGAGATGCAGAGTTTAAAGTTTGCCCAGCTGGCTTTCAGTCCTATTAGGTCCAGTATTTCCTCACTATGCTCCCTTCCCTTCTAGAAGGGTAATGCATATCCTGTGCCGTTATATGTTGGCAGTATGTGATCTGCTTTTTATTTTGATTTTATAGGGGATTACAGTTAAGAGATTGCATGAATCTCAGAAGAGATTTTTTTTTAAATATTTATTTATTAAGTATACAATATTCTGTCTGTATGCCTGAAGGCCAGAAGAGGGCGCCAGACCTCTTTACAGATGGTTGTGAGCCACCATGTGGTTGCTGGGAATTGAACTCAGGACCTTTGGAAGAGCAGGCAATGCTCTTAACCTCTGAGCCATCTCTCCAGCCCTCAGAAGAGATTTTGAACTTTAGACTTTTAAATAAGTTTGGGACTGTTATAGACTATGGGAACTTTTGAAGTTAGGCTGAATCATTTTTGCATTATGATGTGGCTACATGCCTTTGAGGGCCGGGGAATGTTGTAGTTTGAAAGAAAAGGGCCCCCAAAGGAGGTGGCACTATGTAAAATTCTCAGCTGCCTCTCCAGCACCATGCCTGCCTGCACACCACTATGTCCTACCATGGTAATAATGGACTGAACCTCTGAACTGTAAGCCACAGTAATTAAATATTCTTCTTATAAGAGTTGCTGTGGTCATGGTGTCTCTTCACAGCAGAAACCCTAAGATACTGCTATTAAACAATAACCCGTTCTGCCTTCTGTCCATGACCTTGTCTACAAATATGCACAGCTGTCCCTTTCATTAGTTTATGGTTTTATCATCATTTACAAATTAGTCCCATTTCTGTGGCTTACATGAATTTGATTCTATTTTCTAGTCTGACACAAAATCTGAATCATCAACATAACAGTTTTTTCTATTCCCTTCCCCCCTCATATTTGCAAGACTTTCCTCCTTATTCAATGCATCTCCAAAATTATTCTTCGAGGATTTCCTTGATTAATTAGAAAAATAACTGTTTCCTTCAAGCATGTTTTTACATAGCTTAAAAAAAATGAGATACTGCTTGGCAGTGGTGGTGGTGCTCGCCTTTAATTCCAGCAATAATGAGGAAGAGGCAGGCGAATCTCTGAGTCCAGCCAACCTGGTCTACAAAGAGAGGTCCAGGACAGCCAAAGTGACACAGAAAAATCCTGTCTCAAAAAACAAAAAATGAGATGGCTTGGTGGGTAAAGGTTTCTGCCACCAAGACTCATGACCTAAATTCAATACCCAGGACCCCAGATGACAAGAGAGAACCAATATCACACTGTCCTGCCTCACACTCACTTCACACCACATACAAACTCATACACACTTTCACACCACACACACATTCACACCACACACACATTCACATCAAACACACATTCACACCACACATACACACTCACACCACATACATTCACACCACACATTGACATCATACGCATATTCATATCAAACACTCACACCACACACAAACTTACACACAAAAAATTAAAAAGAAAAAAAAACACAGTTATCAAAGTTCCAAGAACCTTCACTTGCTGTAGGAGGTCCTTCTGTCTATATGTTACTTTCATTGGTTAATAAAGGAACTGCTTTGGGCCTATAGCAGAGCTGTAGGAGAACAGAGCTAGGTGGGAAAAACTAAAAGGAATGCTGGGAGAAGGAAGGCGGGGGGGGGGGGGGCACACCATGGATCTGCTCCCAGAGTCAGACGTGCCAAAACTTTGCTGGTAAGCCACTGCCATGTGGCGATACACAGATTAATGGAGATGGGTTAAATTAAGATGTAAGAGTTAGCCAATGAGAAGCTAGAGTTAATGGGCCAAGCAGTATTTTAATTAATACAGTTCCTGTGTGATTATTTCGGGTCTAAGCTAGCTGGGACGAACAAGCGGCCTGCTACAACATTCACTCATACATGAATGCTTACTGCTGGAATTAAATACAAGTGGAAGCTAGGTAATGATTTTCATTTATAACCTGTTAAAAGAGACATGTGTATCACACACTGAGTGCAAAAATTAAAAGTCCAGCTGTTCTGCTGCTCCAGGCTTACTTTCCTTTTTGCTTCTGGCAGCATGACATACATTCCACAATCTATATGAAACTGAAAGAGGAAAATGCCTTTATTAATTAATTCCAGGACACGGACATGAAGCCCTGTCAGGAGAGCATTGGGATAAACAATGCTGTCATAAAATGTACATCTAGCACATCCATTCCAGAGGAAATATTACACATTAGAGTTCTTCGTGGTGTTACACTGGTCTCAATAAGACATTTTAAAATAGTCATTAGCATATATTCAAGCTATGCTAAGACATAAGAAGGCAACTGTAGAATGGTGCTAACACTGGCGGGGGGCGGAGCCATCGCCACGGCAGCTGCTCCGCGGACACGCTGCTTAGCGCCATCTGACACCTTACTGGCCAAAACCAATTCCCCTTCCCTGAGCAGAACCAACGGCTCTGTCTCGTGCACACGGGAAGCAAGTCTGAGTGCAGCAGTCCACAAGGCAGGGTTGGGGGTTCCTCTTACGAATGCCTGTGAAGCACTTCCAGTTTTTAAAATAACAAGGTCTCTGGATAATAATTTCTCAAAACTAGCTTTCCATTTCAATAAACAATTTGATAAATATCACACATTTGATTTTCTTCTATCAAATACACTCTGGCCTTGGTAAGACTTAGAGTTATGGTCCACACATAAAGTATCTTTACATGAATTTGGTTCTCACAGAACTATTTTGCTCACACATGTGCCATGGAAATTAATCTGAGCACACAGACATGTATATACACTTGCATGTGTCTGTGTGTACACACAAGTAAGTTACTTTTACAATTAGAATAAAGCTAGACATTAGGGGGACAGTTTAGTCTTCCTCAGAACCTGCTCTATGTTGACGGCAGGTAGAGCTCGCTGAAGGACGTGATGAGGTTGTAGTATGTTTTCTCATCGTCTGTTAGTCCTGCGTTGCCGGGTCTCACCACCACAGCGACATGCACATCTGCTTCCTCAGCAGCACTGGCCTCTGCGAGAAGCAAAGGACAGGTAACAGGTGAGATGCAGCAAACCTGACGCCTGAGATGAGCCAAGTCGCCGGAGAGAGATCAAGAAGTGAGTTGGGCCCTGGCTTTTCTTGCAGCTGAAAGACGGACACCTTGAGGCATTTATATCATTCTTTACATATATGTTAATTCTATGCTAGAAAGCACCTGACTGTACATGACGACAGAGAACACAGCTCATCCTGTACTGTGACTGACAAACGTAACAGGCCTGCTCTGGCCCACACCCTCTATCCAGTCCTACATATTAGCCCCAGACAGCTGAGCTGTTTCTCAAAGGGCAAGCTGTAGGGTCTAACACCAGTGAAGTAGACAGAGAACAAAGGCGACCTAAGATCTAACTGGCCCAAAGAACACACTCTCACCTCAGGCCCCAGCATGCATGTCATGCCCCTGCCTAGACTCCACATCTTTTCTGCCTGACAAATTCCTGCTCTTCAAAATTCCACTCAACAGGACACATCCAGGGTCACCATCCCTGTATTACAGCAGCTGCGTGTGCCTCGCTCCCTATGCTCACTGGGACATCACTGAGCTTATTACTGTTTACCCTTCTTAGACTGCGGAGACCTTATGATCAGGGACTAGGGCGGTGCTGGGTGGCAGAGAGGAAAAACAAGACCCATCATATTAGCTCAGGAAGGCTGGGTGCTACAGCGGATATCTCTAATACACCGTGGCTTACATTCATCTCTCCATTTTATCTTTATGCAAAAGACAAAAGCTACCATCTGTAAAAGCATCTACTGTGTGCTAGAGCCACAGTTGGACGAGAGACGTGTGAACAAATAGGGTTCCTATCTTCATGCAGCTCCCGTTCTCACACTGTTCCCAACAACTCAAAATAACTTACACCATTACCTCTGTCCCAGTCTACAGATATGAAGACTGAGCTAAGCAAGTGGTAGGCCATAACTTTTCAACTGTCAGCCTGACTCAATGCCATACTTGGTTATATTGCTCCTGGGGATCTGAACTCAGGATCTCATGACTGTACAGCAAGCGCTCTTAGCCCTGAACCCTTCCATAAGATAATGTGGACATCCACATATGAGAGAGCTGCTCTTCTGGGACGGTGATCTGCTCCCCGCAGCTCTGGCATGCCATCACTTGGTCTCCGCGATCAGGGAGGTTGTGGGACCTTTGGGAAAAAGGTGGTGTAGGCAGGAGAGGGTACGGTCCAGGCCTGCTTTGGTCTCCTGTGCTTTCTGATCTTTGACTGTGTGAGATGACACAGTGACCACAAGAAAACCAAACCTCGGCTCCCGCCAAGTTGCTTCCCTCACTACTACGTACCAAGCAGCCGGTTCCTTACCTAAAGTCACATCTGTGAGAAACAAGATGTTGCTGGTTAAACACCCGATGCTATCTGCAATCTTCCGGTAACTCTCGCTCTCCACTTTGTGTCCAATCTTGGTATCGAAGTGGCCGTCGATAAGCTGGAGAGAACGGGAGGACTACTCAGTACAAATACACTACACGTGCGAACCACACCCACTCACTGCCCTCTGAACTGCATGCCGGTCACGGTGGCGTCATTCCATAAAGGTTTATGGAAATAAATACCTGGAAGAAATCTACCAGTTCAACCTATGCTTCATTTGGTTGTCATTAGCATTGTTTTATCCCCCAAATCCTTTAAATATGCATGCCCTGTAACACTGTTTCTATTCAAAACAGTCTATTCTTGGACTGGGTTTTGCTCCAGATGAAAAAGAAGGTTGTGTCTGGGCAGTGATGGCACACACCTTTAATCCCAGTACTCGGGAGGCAGAGTCGGGTGGATCTCTGAGTTTGAGGTCAGCCTGATCTACAGAGCGAGTTCTAAGACAGCCAGGACAGTTATACAGAGAAACCCAGTCTCATAAAACAAAAACAAAAACACAAAAAAAATAACAACAACAAAAAGAAGGTTGTGGACAGTACCCTTTGATCCTAGAAGGAAAAGATGTCTAGTCGAGTGTTTTGGTACCTGCCTGTCATCACAGTGGTTCTAGGCCAGCAGGAGGTCCACTACCAAGGCCAGCCAGAGTCACACAGCACAATCCAGGCCAGCCAAGGATTCACACCCAGACCCTGCCTTAAAAACCAAAGTGTGAAAAGATATCTCTAGCCAGAACCCTAGTTATTACTCTGCTTTCAAGAAACTTTCATTTTTCTTCCGAGACAGCATCATTGAAGCTAAGGCTGGCCTTGAACCCAAGCTCCTGAACACTCCCAAGTGCAAGGATTACTACTAAACACAACCACACCCAGCTTCATTTCTAATTTCTAATTAACACATCTTTGAACATTACCCTTGAGGTCCTAAACATAACTGGAATTAAATGCTTGCTAATTTAACCAATAGTAATTAAAGTAAGTTTATATTTAATAAGTTCAGCTTCAATTGTCTGAATGTCTTTTGCCAACCAAAAACAGGTTTAACAATCAAAGACAAAAAGGCAATCCTAAGGTTTGAAGACTGGGACTTGAGAGGCCTGGGTCTCTCTTGTAGCTTCTGTATGGTCCCTGTCTCCTTCCGATCGCACTGTAAAAGCTGGGATAACAAGGGCTGCTACCATGTCTGGCTTTTTAAAATGGGTTCCAGGAATTGAATTCAGATCATCAGGCTTGCCAGGCAAATACATCTACCTGCTGAGCCATCTCACAGGCACCAGGGTTGGTTGGTTGGTTTGTTGACTATTAAAAGAGTTGAGACCGATTTTGCATACTTATTTTCTCTATTTGCCTCACGTGGTAACTGGAGAATGAGACTTTCACTACTGAAATCAGTAGGTAATTATCGTGCCATATGCAAGCCGACCTAACTGACCATCTCACTGGACAGAAAGTTTCTGTCTGTATTTGGAAAATAGCCACCACTGATCAAAAGATCTCATTACTGGTTTTATATCTACTATAAAAAACAAAAAGAACATATACTAAAATTAGAATATGCCATTATCCAAAAAAAAAAAAAAAACAAAAAAAAAAACAAACAAAAAAAACTGTACCCTACATACCGAGGATGGGCCCAGAAAATATTAATTTTAGAGATGGTGGCACAGCTGAGCGGCAGAGCACCTCCCTAGAAACCCTGGTGGTTACACCTCAGCAACTGCCCTCCAGAAAGTAAGTTAGTTCGCCAGACTAATCCTGTTAGTCAGCCGTCTGGGAAGGGGAGAAGTTTCTTCTGAGTTGCTGACTGTCTTAGGATTTCTATTGCTATGAAGAAACACCATGATCACTGAGGTGGTGGCTTACAGTTTCAGAGGTTCAGTCCATTATCATCATGGCAGGGAGCACGGTGGCCTGCAAGAGATGTGGTGCTGGAGAAGGAGCTATTACATCTTGATAATGCAGGCAACAGGATGTAGACTGTGACACCGGGCGGTATCTTGAGCATATGAGCACACGTAAGATCTCAAAGCCAAGCACCAGTGACACACGTCCTCCAGCAAGGCCACACCTCCCAGCACTGCCACTCCTTTAGGGGGGGTATTTTCTTTCAAACCACCACACTGACTTTTTGTATTAGCAAAATAGCACATTTACTTACTAGTGTGTGAATGGTGTACCTCCGCTAACAACTCAGAACTTCCTAGGAAACAGGACATTCCTCTTCATATTTTGATGTTTGAGATAGGATCTCACTATACAGCCCTTGTGGGTCTCAAGCTCACAAAGGGTGACACTATTACCTTAACCTCCTGAGTCCACAACATGTGGCTTGAAATCTACAGTTTCTCAGTTTGGAATGTGCAGGTGTGTGTATGGTTGTGTATGAGGTGACAGCTAGCATCTCCTCCTCCACCACTCTCCACTTAATTTTTAACACAATTATTTAGTTCGTTTGTTCTGTCTGTATATGTATGCTACAGAGGACAGCTTGTCTGTGAACATGCATGCTACAGAGGACAGCTTGTCTGTGTACATGTGTGCTACAGAGGACAGCTTGTCTGTGTACATGTGTGCTACAGAGGACAGCTTGTCTGTATACATGCATGCTACAGAGGACAGCTTGTCTGTGAACATGCATGCTACAGAGGACAGCTTGTCTGTGTACATACATGCTATACAGGACAGCTTGTCTGTATACATGCATGCTACAGAGGACAGCTTGTCTGTGTACATACATGCTATACAGGACAGCTTGTCTGTATACATGCATGCTACAGAGGACAGCTTGTCTGTGTACATGTGTGCTACAGAGGACAGCTTGTCTGTGAACATGCATGCAGAAAACATCTTGCAGAAGTTGGCTTTCTTCTCCCATGTGGGTGCCAGGGATCAAGTTTAGCTCATCAAGCTTGGAGGTGAGGGCCTTTCCTCATGGACCCCACTTGCTAAACTTCCTTATGTTTTGAAGCCTGGTCTCTCACTGATCCTGGAGCTCACCAATTTGGGCAGGCTGGTCCGCAAGCCCAAATGGTCCTGTTTTTGCACCCCCAGTGCCGGGATGAGAAGCGTGTGCCGTGAAGCTTGGCATCCGCATGGTGCTGGAATCAAACTCAGGCCCTTCGGCGCGCACAGCAGCACTTACCAGCTGAGGTGCCCCAGCCCCAGAACCCACGTTTAAACAAACTTCTGGTGATCTTGTGCAAGAAAAATTTAAGAGGCTTCCAATTCAAAAGCTGCTACTACACAAAACAGTTCACCTGCTGAAAGCCGTGTAGAGCCAGGCTCTCTCAGAGGCCCTGGTAAAAGAACAAAAGGAACCTAGTTCGGTCTTCCCTCAGGGGCAGACTTGGCAAGGTCCAATCTGGGGCTCTAAACAGGGCCTCAAAGGAGTTACGGTCTCTGTTCCTGGGAACTTGACTTTCCCAAGAGACTGTAGTTATCAGTCCCAAGGCGGCTGTGCTCAGTCCCTGGCACATCTAAGACATCCTGTGTCCCCTTGTGCGGTGTGCTTGATTAACTTCCGACCGACTCTGTCCCATTTTCCCCCTTGCAAACTCTATGTAAGATGCGCTTGTCGTGTGAACCGTCAGCTTGTGCAGGACCTCCTGACCCCAAACTTTCCCGGCTTCTCCATTTTCTCACCCCCTGCTCACTTCTAAGGAATCTGTCACTGATGGATGACCTACTGGCCCAGGTCATTCACCCCTCTACTCAAGGTACCTTCAGTTCCCCACTCTTTTGCCTGTCTAGCTGCCGATGGAGCTTACTCAGTGGGTGCTTCTCACTACTCCATATTTCATGTTTTGACAGTGGCAAAACAAAAAAATCCAAGGGTGCTGGTTAGTTTGTCAATTCGATACCAACTAGAGTCATCTTTGAAGAAAATAAAAAAACAAGACCTCAATTAAGGGATTGTCTCCATCAGACTAGCCTCTGGGCTTATCTGTGGAGCATTTTCTTGATTAGTGTGTGGTGCCACCCTTGCGCAGGTGGCCCTCAGATGCGTGAACAAACAAGCTGAGCAAACCAATAGAGCAGCCCTCATTTGCGGTCTCTGCATCAGTGCCCACCTCCAGCTTCCTGCTTGAGTTCCTACCCTAACTCCCCAAATGACTTTGTGTGAAAGTGTAAGTCAAATAAACCCTCCCCTGGTGGCTTTCAACACAGCGACAGCAAACAAATTGGGACACCAAGTAACCGACCTCAAGGATATCCCCTTCTGTGGAATGCCCAAAGAGCAGCTTCTGAGCCTCCACGCTCCCTGAAGAATAGATGTACACCTTCATTCCAGCCTCTCTCCACCTTCTGACTGCTGGGACCACATCTGCGAAGAACCTGGAGGGAAAGCAGCTAATTACAAAGCAGAAACACCATCAAGTCAGGTGAAAATCAGACGATACTCAGACACCATGCCTCTCTGTCCCGGGCGTAAATGGTAACCTGAGAAGCTGCTCCACAAGACAGGAAACTCCTGTGGTCCTAAGAAACAGGTCACTGAGTTCCAAGATCACAGATTAGAAGCAACAAGTTTCGTGGAGAGGATAGCATTTGACAATAAAAAAGCATGAAGAGATGAAATAAGAAAGTAATTAAAGAGCAGAGACACAGCTCAGATGTAAGAGCACTGATTCTCTCCAAGCATCCACATGACGGCTCACAAACGCCTGTAACTCCGTTCCAGGGAATCCAATGCCCTCTTCTGACCTCCATGGGCACCAGGCATGTGTGTGATGTACTTACAGACGTAAGTGTGTAAGGCCAAAAACTTACACAAATAAATAATAAAGTTAAGAAAGTGACTATGTTTTCATTCTCAAAGAGCTAAATATAAATAAACACCATGAACAATATTATTACTTAATTGATGCGATGTATAAGAACAGACTCATTTACCTTCACTGTTCTTTGAGAAGCCATGAAAATGCTTTCCTCCCCATCCCGCACATATGTAAGGGCACACCCTGGAACAGCAATGCTTCCTTTAATAGGCAGATCTTGTAGCTGACACAGACCTCTCATTTAACAGAACAAAATATAAAAAATACAAAAAACAAACAAAAAAACAGGCAGCTGAAAATGGTCTTCAACCTGAGGATTTACATAAAGCAACTGACTAAAATCCTTTAAAAAGACTCTCTCGGGTCAGCTGGGTGTGGAAGCACACTATAAATTCCAGCCCTGAGAAGGCTGATGCAGGAAAATCCCAGGGTGAAGCTATGCTGGCTACACTGCAAGTCCAGGCCTAGGATATACATATGATGAGACCCTATCTTTAATATTTGTACCAATTGTGTGTCTCTGTGTGCATGTACATGCAAGTGCAGACACATACCTGCACACACTGGCACATGCCATACAGCACACATATCAAGGTCAAAGGTCAACCTGCAGAAGTCATTCATCTCCTTCCACAATGTGGCTCCAGGGACTGAACTCAGGTTGTCAGCCTTGGCAGCAAGAACCCTTGCTCACTAAGCCATCTCACTGGCCCACAACTGTTACCATTTGTTGTTCAATCTCAGCAATACAATGCTCGGCAGGAGAACTAGAGAAATCCCAAACTGAGACTCCAAGATTATGAAGGTGCTCAAAGAGCAGAGGAGGTAACAGTGCCAGGGACTAATTCAAAGTAACACGGCTTCACAGGCTTACTTCTCTCTCCTTCTGATGTTTATTATTTTATGTGCTTGACTGTTTTGCATGCACAATGTATGTATGTGCCCTTGGCGGTCAGAGTGGGCACTGGGTCTCCCAGGACTGGTAACTGCCCATCCGACTGCTGAGCCCTCTCGCTTCTCTCAGCAGCAAAGAGCATGACAGCTGGAGAAGTGACCCCCAGTGCTGTCATCGAGTGTTGTCACTGGTGTCACTGTGCGCCTGCCACAGGGTAGCTGTGACCTGGTTAGCCCACAGAAGGCTCAGGAAGGCCAGCTCCCAACACCACACCAGGCTGAATTAAAAAACAGAACCAAAGTCTTTCATCTCCCACAAAAGTACAGATCTGGGGGACACAGCTTCCATGGGAAAAGAAACAACTCATTAGCTACAATGACAGCAACATCAATCTGACCTTTTTTGAGACAGGGTCTCTCTATGTAACCTTGGTTTGCCTTGCCTAGAACCTGCCTGCCTCTGTGGTATTTTTTGCTTGTGTTTTAGTTAACAAATCAGGCTTGCCTGAAGATCAGAGTGCAGAGCTAGAGGCCAGGGGATGGTGGCACACACCTTTAATCCCAGGACTTGGGGGACAGGGGCAAAGGGATCTCTATTAGTTCAAGGCCACCCCGGGCTACACAAGATTGAATCTGTCTTAAAGAGAAACAGAGCTCACACAAAAGTGATCCCAGCACTTCGGATCCCACACCTTCAATCCCAGCACTAGGGAGGTGGAGACAGGAGTGGTATGATTAGGTGGAGAAGAATATAAGGTGGGAGGAGACAGGAGCTCAGTGCAGTCTGAGGACAGGATCGCCCCTATGGTCTGAGCATTGGTAGAGGTAAAAACTCTAGTGGCTGGCCACTCTGCTTCTCTGATCCTTCAGCTTTTACCCCGATAGCTGACTCTGAATTTTTATTAAGAACAATTAGAATTTGTGCTTCATGCCTCTGCCTAAGTGCTAGGATTTAAAGGTGTATTATCACACCTAGCAACTTTATTTTTATTAACTGTGCAAGTTACATGGGAGAAAGAGGAATGGGGGCGGGGCTGTGGATCTGAGGCCTGGGAAATGGTTTAGCGTTAGAGCACATACTCTGCCTTCATGCGGCCTGCTGCAAAAGCCGACTTCCACATGTGGCCCTGCAGCTGTTTGAGCGCCGTGGTCTTCCGGTCATGAGACATCTGCCAGTACACGTTGTCCACCACGGCCTGGATCATTTGCTGGAGATCATCCACCGCATTTCCAGACGCCATGGGGATCGGGACAGCGCCATCCAGGTGCGCATCTTCTTCAGCCTTTAAATCAGAAACAAATCAACTCTGTTCATGCATATATTTAAAGAGCCTTACACACATATGCTTGCACACACACATACCCATGCATAATTGTATTAAAAAAGATAGAGCAAATCCAGGCAGATCAGTTTTCTCCAACTATCAATTATCCTGAGAACTGTTAAAAATTATTCTTAAAGGAATGATCTGGCAAATATGGATCACTAGGTAAAAAGAACTTGCCACTAAGCCTGATGACCTGAGTTCAATCTCTGGGGGACCCACATGATCAAAAGGAGAGAAATGACACTCTCAATTTGTGCTCTGACCTCCACAAGTGAACCATGGCATGTGTGTATATAGATGCATGCACGCACGTACACACACACATACACATAATTTTAAAAAATGCACATACAAGGACTCTGTAACAATGTAATGTATTATCTGAACATAAAATATGTATGTATGGAACATTTTTGAGACAATAAAAAGATGAAGGGGATTATTTCACACTGACCTCACATTATCCAGAAAACTCAGCAAACCCCAACACTGCATGGTTCAATGGCTGTTACAATTATTTCTAAACCTAACTTCTCACCATAAATAAAAGACCTGTCTTTTAGAGAGCATTCCACAATCCAGTGTAGGAAAACTGCTGGTGAGGGCAACACACCATGAAGATCTTTGCCACTGATGTCAGCACACCAGGTGTTAGGAAAAAGTACACAGACTGGCTGGAGCGACAGAGCGCAGTCTGCAGCCTGGGCCAAAGGCAAACTGGTTGAGAAGTCCAGCAGAGAGGCACGATGTGGGGACCTGGGAGCCCATCAGGGGGTAGTTTCGTGCCACGAGGTAAGACAGAAGAAAGCGACAAGGTGCTGTCCCCTGGTGACATCGATGAAATGTGATGACTACAAAACCCCTTGGACTCCACCAGAAAGGCCCAAGTTTATAGACAGCCTCTGAGAGAAGCAACTCCGCAGACGAGTTGCTATGACTTGCTTGCTTTATGACACGCTGTGGATCGCTAGGACGGCAAGGCCCTGCAGCTTCTACCCCCAGCATCCAGGGCGCTGACTGACAGCGCTCACAGCGTGTTCCCTCCACTCTGAGACTCTGGGATGTGGAAGAGGAGAGTCCTGACCTGTTTCCTCAGCAGGCTGACATCCTGCTGACACTCCTCCTCATCCCAGTGTGTCTGCAGGTACTCCTTGACATTCTCTTTGATGTACGGAAATAAAGTGTCCTGGGGAAAAAGGTAGAACAGGAAGAAAAAGAATGTTATTCTTTCAACTATACCATGTGATCTGTTTTATAATCTCATCTAACAACTTCAGCAGTGGAAATCTCAATGGAAATCGCTGCTTGGGTCTCCTCTCCCACTGAAACACAAGGAGACACTAGAGCAGGAACTGGCAAGCTGGTCCTGCTTCCATTTATGAAGTTTTATTGAAATTCAGCCACAATCATTTACTTACAGTCTCTGGCTATTTTGGGGCCACAATGGCAGAGCTGAGATCATGTAGCCCAGAAAGATCAAGTTCCCCAGCTATTTATGCAAATCTGCTAACTCTCAGACTACATTGTTAGACCATAAAGTCTTTCTGCTTGTTTGCTTTATTTTTGTTTTGTTTTTTATTATTCATTTTTATTTTATGCGTATGGGTGTTGCCCTTTGTACATATGCCCAGAGGATGCCAGGTGCTCTGGAACTGGAGTTAAGACGTTGCGAGCTACCATATGGATGCTGGGAACGGAATGTGGGTCCTTAGCAAGAGCAGCAGGTGCCCTTAATCACTAACCCTCACCATCCCGAGGCCGACTCAGACATCTGCTGGATGGTAAGACGTGACAATGTAGGAGAGGAAGTAAGTGGCTTTCTTGGTTCAGATTCCTAGAGAGCACTCTACAGCAGACATGCAGCAGGCGTGAGGCCTTGCACTTGTGAGCACACACTTGGGAGACTGAGACAGGAGGAATGGCTCCAGAGTGAGCTAACCTCAGATATATAGTGAGTGAGTTCCAGGCCAGTATGGTATACAATGTGAGACCCTGTCTCAAAAAACTAAAAAAACCAAACAGAAGACAAAGTTATATGCAAACCAATTCATTAACAAATAATATGTCATGCACTGAGACTATATAATCTCTCATTGATCAAAATGTTACTTATTTGGGGGCTAGGCTAAAGAGATGGCTCCACAGTTAAGAACTGGCTCTTGCAGAGGACCCGGATTTGATTCCCGAATCCATATCGGTCTCACAACCATCTATAACAAAGACCCAAGGGACCCCACACCCTCTTCTGTCCTCCCAGAGAACTTGCCAGCATGTAGTGCCCAGAATGCACGCAAGCAAAGCACCACATAAATGATTTAGTTTTTAAAGTATTGTTTGGTGCAGGGGACTGAACCCAGAGCCCTTAGCCTGCTAAGCAGAAGCTCTACTGATACACTAATAACTCTAGGATCCTCTTTAGTTAACATGTCTAAACATACATGTATCTCTTCAAATTATATTGCAGCACATGTAGCAGCTTCTTTTAATCATCTACTATTATCAAGATATGGTAATGCTTCAGTAGGGAGTGGAGAAGTGGGTTACAAAGAGAAGGCCCAGCCCCCACTGCCAAGGAGCTTGAGGAGCTGCAGTGTGCAAAGGTTTTCCTGCAGTGCAGTGGGGGAACCAGCCAAGTGCAGCGGTGCAGCATGCAGGTTCAGGGTGAGATGGTGCAGCCAGTCTTTGGAAGAAATCCAACCTTGAGTGCAGAACCCATGTGCAGTATATCCATACTGCAGAGATCTTATATTTTAAGTGAGACTCTATAATAAGTTAAATTCAACAAGCCTGATTAAATTCACTCTGTTCATTAAAAACTCGCCTTCTTGAGATGGGGCTCACTATTCGGCCTAGACTGGCCTCACATTTGCAATCCTTACACCTCAGCCTCCCAGATTATAGGTATATACCACCATGCCTGGCTAAAAGGTACTTTAACTTAATAAATTCTACAAAAATAAGAAATACAGAGTTTGGGGGGATATTCTGCTACCTAAGTTTGCTATGTCGTCCAGGCTAGCCTAGAACTCCCATCCACCTGCCTTGACCTAGTGAGTACCGGTACTATAGGCACAGGCTACCACACCCAGCTCACATACTCTCATTTTGGCCTAGAAAAGAAACTGAAGGAAAATGGTAACAGAACCAAACAAAAATTCTAAAACTATTAACTCAAAACCCTTGAGTGTTCTGGGAACTTCTATGGAACCTGAAAAGTCAAAGTACCTTCACAAAACACTAAGATGTTGATATTGTCAATAATAAAGAAAACTTTATAGGCAAGTTAGCAGAGTGTCAGTCACCTTCAAACAAGTATTAATAGTTTCTGATAAATTTTAGGATGTCACTGCCTTCTCCCCTCCCTTCTTTTCTTTTAGTGAGAGTATGAAATGGGTTTTCTAGAGGCCACAGATGTACCACAAAGACCAAATGCAGATATAAGAACCCAGACATCAGGGCTGGAAAGGGTAAGAGCGCTGGCTGCTCTTGGAGAGGACCCATCCCCAGCTCTCACGTGGTGGCTCACAACCACCTCTAACTCCAATCAGGGGATACACTGCCCTCTTTGGGGCTCTGCATGCACACTGTACACACACATTCACAGATAATAAATAAAAACTCAAGAATCCAGATATCTTCAATAATAGACGTTCAAGGAATGTACAAACATGCACTCCTTTTATCAGCCTTAATGTCACATCTAAATCAACCCCACCTTCCCAAAACGCAGGGCACATCTCAAGGATGAGGAGGCAGAAAGAATGAGCTGGGAAATGCCGGCCTCTGCACACGACGTGGCTGTTGTAGTTACCGGAACAAGATCACGCCAGTCAAAAGTCCAACATGGGTGGGGGAAGGGTACGCCAGAATGCACACCCAGCAAAGGACCTACTGGCTGCTGACTGCAGGGGAACAAGGGGGTCATTTTTCCTTGGGGATATGGGCACTGGCAGGTTGCCCACTGGTGTGGGAAGTCTTTCTGTATATGTATTGCTCTTATTGGTTAATAAAGAAGCTGCTTTCGGAAAAGAAAAGCTAGGCTCAAAGAAATATTCAGAGAGAGTAGGTGGAGTCAGGAAGAAGCCACATAGTCCCACCAGAGACAGATGCCAGAACAAACTTTACACAGTAAACCACAGTCACACGGCACAAAGATTAATAGAAATAGGTTAACTTAAGATATAAGAGTTAGCCAGAAATACACTTAAGCTGTTGGCCAAACAGTATTGTAGAGGGCCCAAAGTCAGAGTTTGGGACTTGTTTCTAGTTTATTCAAGGTTAATGTGCTCAAAGGCCCCACCTAGTTGTAAATCAGAGTTCTGCTCTCTCAAGGCTATTGTCAACAGGTGTGGCTAGTTGCCAGACCTCATGCTCCTGAAATAGGGAAGTAGTTGGTTCCTACTACAAGTCTAAGGATCCAACTAAGTTCAATTCCCTTAATGGAAACTGTAATGGATTAAGTAAAATGCGGTGGATCCCCAAGTGGCTGCAGTAGGCGGCAGTGGGTCCCAAGAGCAGCCACCCCAGGCAGGGATGGGACAATTTCTCAAGTGGCTGCAGCGGGCCACAAGTCCCAGCCATATGGTAGGCGAGAGATCTCGATGGGGCAGTCAGTCCCACAAGAGGCAGATTGATGGCAGGCCACAAGACCACTCCGCAGGTCTCCGAAGGCAGCTGGTCCGGGGCAGGGAGCCGCAAGAGACAGCAGGTGAGGCTGGATATTTATTTAGTGGGTTATGGAGGGGAAAGGGGAGAAAGGGAGAAGGGCAGAGAGAGAGGCAAAGAGAGACAGAGAAACAGAAGGGGAAACGGGAGAAGTGGGGAGAAGGGAGAGACAGAAGCTGCCTCTTCGACAGGGAGACAGAAAAAGAAGCGACTGGGGCTGCAAGCAGGAAGGAAAAATATGCCTGCCTCAGAGGACCGGGGTGAAGTGGGTGGGTGGGTAGGCAGGGCTTGTCTCTTGAAGGGACAGGACAGACCATTAAAGAAATCACTTGGGATTCTACCCAGGGAGTGGTTTGCCTACAGAGTGTTTGATCTAGGGTGTGAGTCTAGGGCATGAGTGTGATGAAGGTACCCCATGACTTTCAATTGGTATGTCAATGCAGTCTTTTGTTTTACTCCGACCTTTTGGGGTCGGGGTGTATCAACCAGTTGGAAATTAAACACTGGCGACCACTGAAAAGTTCCCTCCTGATCCTGTCCTATATGTTTCTGTATTTTATTATTTTTGTTCGCATCTTTGTACTCTTTACTATATTCCTAAATTTCCACGCCTCCACTCTGGAGAAAGGTATTTTTGTTGAGGCTGGCCCCCAACACAGCACTGCAATTAATACAGATTTATGTGTGATTATTTTGGGACTCTAGGCAGCCGGGAAATGAACAAGCAGCCTCCCCCAACTGCCCACTGTTCCAATTTCTGTTGCTGTGATAAAACATTTTGACAAAGACCAACTTAAGGGAGGAAGGATTTTTTTAAAAGACTTTATTTTTTATTATGTAGTGTTCTGCCTGCATGTATGCCTGAGGACCAAAAGAGGGTACCAGATCTCATTACAGATGGTTGTGAGCCACCATGTGGGTGATGGGAATTGAACTCAGGACTTCTGGAAGAGCAGCCAGTGCTCTTAACCACTAAGCCATCTCTCCAGCCTGGGAGGAAGGATTTATTTGGCTTTTATGTTCAGGTCTCAGTTCACCATTGTGCTGGCTAGTTTTATGTCAACTTGAGGTAATCTAGAGTCATCAAAGAGGAGGGAACCTCAGTTAAAGAAATGCCTCCCTCCATAAGGTTCAGTAGCAAGCAAGTCTGTAGGTTTTTTTTTTTAAATGGGGGAGGTCCCAGCCCATTATGGGTGTTGCCATCCCTGCGCTGGTGGCCATGTGTTAGCTATCTGTCTGTCCTATTTGGTGAGAAAGTACTACTGCACAGCAGAAAAACAGACAGTTCATTCTGAAGATTTCATCCATTCTTTGAACACATACTCAGTTTCTATGTAACATAAAATGCCTTTAAGGTGTTTACAGAAATGGCCAATAATTAATTACATTATAAACCATTACACATATATAACACTCTAGAACATGCCTTCAAAAGCTAGCAGTGGGACTGGGGACACACAGGGTTGAAGTGTAAGAGGCCCTGTGCTCCATACATCCATGTGTATGTGTGCAAACATGGGAGCTGGAAAATGGCTCAGGGGTTAACAACACACATTATTCTTTCCAGAAGTCCCGAGTTCAATTCCCAGAATCCACGTTAGACTGCTGGACCACCTATAACTACAGCTCCACGAGATCTGATGCCTCTGGACTCCATGGACATATGTGTAAGCGTGCTCACACACACACACACACACACATACACACACACGCACCAGTCATATACCCTCCCTCTCTCACACACCCACATATATACACGCACACACTATTAAAAATAAACAAAAGGGAGGGGGGCTGGCTCACTGGGTGAAGGCACTTGCCTCCAAGTCCAGTACCCTGGGACCCATATGGTGGGAGGAGAAAACTGGCTTCACAAGTATCTTCAATCATATACATACATGCAAAGTACCTATATGTAATAAAAAAAAAAAGCTTAGGAAAGAAACGGAAGCCAGGTGTGGTGGTACATGCCTTTAATTCCAACAGGGGAGGGAGACCAGAAATCCAGAACAAGGCCAGCCCGGTCTACTTAGAGAGACCTTATCTCAAAAGAAAACTAAACTGAAAAAGCTAGTGCTTAATACACAATCCAATGAAATGTTCAGGCCTAAAAAGTAATTCCAGAATGATCATAACTTTTAATTTTAGTTATAACACATTTACTGGCAATTTCAAAATATTCTAGTATGAAAACCATGATGCTGTTAACCCTGGAGCCTACAAATAAACCTAGGTGTTTTTAGTGCACCAGCCGTCTAAGGGATTTAGACTTAGCAGCACACAGAACAAAAGGTTAGGGGCAGGGCAACAGCGGAGCGGCAGAGTGCTTGTCTAGCATGTGCAAGGGTAGGTTTAATCTCTGGGGGGTAGGGGAGGCTGGAAATCTTAATGAGAGAGTTTGCTTTTCAGGGAACTATGATTAACTCCACTAAGTGCTGACGGGGATACCGTGCAAACAGCAATCTTTACTATTCCACGCAGCTCTATGACAGCTCATGGAGCCATTAAGACAACATTTCTGACGATCTAACTGTAGAAGCTGCCTCAAAAATGTTTAGAAGTCAAAATATGGATGTGCTTTATGGCTGTGGTTGTTTTAATGAAAACATCACAGGATCAATAAAAATAAAACAGTGGCTGCAATATTTATTCACGTTCTCTTTGAAGAAGATGGGCGACAAGATTCCTCCTAGGAACAGCATGCAGCTACTTAAAGAAAGTCAATTAAAGTCTTCCAGGGGAACCAGAGAGGACGAGTGATAGAGCCTGAGACCTCAAGAATTGTTTATCCAGAACATAAGATAACACGGGCAATACTGAGGGGCCACTGTTTCCCTAAGATCAAAGGAAAAGGGAAATGAAATGGCTTAGTGGTTCTTAAAAACAAAACCATTTTCTAAGCAAAAAATAAAACGCAATACCAAACGTAAAACCCTGTTGTGGGCCATATAAAACACGAAGGGAAGGAGAATGGCTCTGGTAGGGTGCCCTCTGGGTGGGTCTCCCTACCTTTGCTCCACCTCCTCCTGCGCTTTAAACCAGTGAGTAGGTGGTGGGGAGATGGGGTGTTTTCTTCAGTGCTGTGGCAACTAAACTCACTCAGTGGGTCACCAAAAAGAAAAGTCATGAAGGAAGGGGGACTGGTCAGAAGAGGCAGGGGTTTAGCGAGTGTAGGGAGATGGCAAGAAAGGATTATAGAGAGTATGGTCATAGTACATACATGTATGAAACTGTCATAATGAAGCCCATACTTTATCATTATTATAGTCTAATTTAAAACTTTGAAAAGATATAACTTCATCTATCTTTTTAGGCCAAGGCCTACTCTAGCTTAGGCTGAAATGAGCTCCAACTCTCCTGATCACCTCCCTAACCTGGTCTCTGTAGTACTGGGAGTACAAGTGAGCGACCATATCACATTCTGTGTTCCACAGCATGTGTGTTGTGGGACAATGGTCTTGTACTTTATAAAGATCTGTCACTTGTTTTAATAAAACGCTGATTGGCCAGTAGCCAGGCAGGAAGTATAGGTGGAGAATTCTGGGAAGAGGAAAGGCTGAGTCAGTCGGCAGTCATCACGGAGGAAGCAAGATGAGAATGCCTCACTGATAAAGATACCAAGTCATGTGGCTAACACAGACAAGAATTATGAACTACTTTAAGATGTGAAAATTAGCTAATAAGAAGTCTTAGCTAACAGGCCAACCAGTTTATAATTAATGTAGACCTCTGTGTGTTTCTTTGGGGCTGAACGGCTGCGGGACCACGCAGGACAGAAACCTCTGGCAACAAATGGTGCCAACATGGACAGCTAAATCCATTAAAACCTGAGAGTTTAGGACGTAATTCTAGACACAAAAAAACAGAGTTAAGCACAGCTTCTTGGTAGCAGTATTTTCTTGGGTGGGCTCTGTTTGCTAGAGGCAAGTGTGTCTCATTTAAGACAGGCTTCCTGACTCAGCTTTAACTGCAAAAACCTTGAGCTGTTTTAAGAGGACCTGCCAGCAAACACTTAATTGGTGTTTATGAATAGCTGACAGCATGCTTCTTGGTGGTGGCAGGGACCTTGAAACTCCATAGAGTTCTGGCAATAAACATGGTTCCCACCAGTACCTCTGTCATGAAGCTAGACTCTGAGAAAGTTAAGGAATGGGGTGGAGCCAGTCATCAAAGTCACGGCTTTAATCCTAGCCACATGGCTTAGCAAGTTAAAGACTCATGTGGTCAGAAAAAGATTTACAGTAAAGATAGATTCAAAGATGAAGAAAACCTCTAAACGGTCACAGTGTATTTAAAAAATATATGTAGGCTTGGGAGAGAAAAGAAAAAGGATAAAGTCTGTTTTAAAAAAAAAAAAAAAAAGAGGAAGCAAGCACTTGGGAGGCAGAGGCAGGCAGCTCTCTCTGAGTTCAAAAACAGCCTGGTCTACAGAGTGAGTTCCAGAACAGCCAAAGATACACAGAGAAACCCTGACTCAAAAAAATAAAAAGGTGTGTGTGTAGGGGGGAATTCTTTGGGACAATGGTCCTGTACTTTATAAAGATCTGTCGGGAGGCAGAGGCAGGTGGATCTCTGTGAGTTTGAGGCCAGCCTGGTCTATAAGAGGTAGTTCCAGGACAGGAACCAAAAGCTACAGAGAATCCCTGTCTCGAAAAATCAAAAAACAAACAAACAAACAAAAAAAGATCTGTCACTTGTTTTAATAAAACACTGCTTGGCCAGTAGCCAGGCAGAAAGTATAAGCAGGGTGACCAGGTAGGAAGTAGAAGCAAGCAACCAGACCAGGAGATCTGGGAAGTGGAAAAGTTGAGTCTGCAGTTGTAACCCAGATGCAGAGGAAGCAAAATGAGACTGCCTTGCTGATAAAAGGTAACAATACCTGTCGCTGATACAGACAAGAATTATGGGTTAATGTAGGATGTAAGAGTTAATAAGAAACCTGAGCTAATAGGCCAACCAGTTTATGATTAATGTAAGCTTCTGTGTGTTTCTTTGGGACTGAATGGCTGCAGAACTGGGTGGAACAGAAACCTCCATCAACACATGTGTGTACCAGTCAGGAGTCAGTTCTTTCCTTCATGGGTCCTGGGGATGAACTCAGGTCATGAGGACTGCAGGCAAATGCCTTTACCCAGTGAAGCATATCACCAGCCCAAAACACGTAATTATAATAGAGCACAAAATTGATAAAGTTTAATTTTTAAAAAGTCAATCCATGTGACAGCAACATGCCTATAATCTCAGAGCTCGGGTAAAGGCCAAAGAATCAGGAGTGTCAGGTCATCCTTGGCTACAGAGGAAACTGGGGGCTAGCCTGAGCTTTGTGAGACCCTGTGTCAACAATAAAATTAGATTTAAAAAGTATTTTTTGGTCAGGTGTGAGATAGACTCTTAGCCCAGGTTGGCCTGAAACTCAAGAACCTGAGTGCTGGCATTATAGACACATGCGACCACACTGGGCTTATTGGTAATATTTTAAAAAGCTACTCACCATAAAAACAAATTAGAAGCCATTTATCCTAAATGAAATTAAGAGAAAATAAGTACAATAGCCAAGAGTAGCTAGCCATACATAACTATGGCTAAAGAGTTTGGTAAAGATGTTGGTGCACGCCGTTAGTATTTGGGAGGTAGAGGCAGGTGGATCTCTGTAAATATGAGGTCATCCTGGTCTACAGAGCAAGTTCCAGAACAGGCAATGCTAGACAGAGAAACTTTGTCTTGAAAACCCAAAAAAGAAAAAAGGAAGAAAGAAAAAAGTAAAGCACTCACTTAGCTCAAAGCAGGTAGAAGTGTTTATTGGGAGACAGCACCACACTGGCTGTAAAGACAAGCGCTCTGAATGAGGCTGCCTTTTACATGGCAGGCGGCATCTCAAGGCAGCTTCATACAGAGGACAAGGAGATCCTGTGACTTCGGAGAAAGCTACCCACCCATGCAAGAACAACTTAGTTTTATCATATACGTAAATTATAATGTTGCCCTTTTTCTCCCTTCAAAAATAGTACTGTGGGCTGAGGATAAAGCTCGGGGGGTGGGTAGAATGTGCTAATTTGTCATGCCCACACACAGTTTCATACCCAGCAGATGGAGGGAGGGGAATGGGAGGGGCGATTCAACACAAGCCTCTGAGTCTCAGCATATTCATTCATAATATTCTCCCGCAGAGTGGCTGGAGGATGTGAATTAGACAATTCACACCATTACATTCTCCGGCTCCCTAAGATCTACTAACCTCGTCATCTGACCACTGTCTCTGCAGTATGGACACATGCCAGTGAAACCAGCAAGCCTATGGCAATGATCTCGGCATGCTCTACTGGTGAGAAGTGAGGCTCCCATCACCTATTCTGCTGGGCTCACTGGCAAACGAGCTATACCCTTACTGTGATTTTTCTTTTAATTTGATTAATTAAAAGGATTAATTAAATTAATTAAAATTAATTTCCTTTTAATTTAATTTTTTAAAGGTACGGAGTAATGTCGAGCCTAAACCATCCTCCAACTCATGATCTTCCTGTCACAGCCTCTAGGATAACAGGAATGTGCCACCATACCAGGCTAAAATAACTCTTAGACCAACCGCCTCCCACGCTTATTTTGGACACTTCTAACAAGGGAATTGCTTCACAGAACGGCCACACTATCTCCAGAACCTCCCAGCAGTTATAGTACTGAGGACTAAACATCCTTCTCGAGGACAAGATCAGAAACTAAGAGATGCACATTGCCACGGTGCCCTGGGTGCCAGAAGTGCTCACAAACTATCCCTGTTCCAGGGAGCTGAGCGAGGCAGAACCCAAAATATGGGTTCCCTTTTGAAAACTGGTATCTGCACTCCAAATACTCCAAATAAAAGTGCCCAACTCATTAATTCTGTTCTGGAGGTTAACTGTAACTAAAGAAAAGATAAACCCTAGTTTATGAGTTATGAGTCACCACAACAAGGAAAAGTTATTATAACAACCAGCTAGGAACTGAGGTCATTACAACCAGCTAGGAACTGGGGTCATTGCAACCAGCTAGGAACTGGGATCATTACAACCAGCTAGGAACTGGAGTAAGGTTTTTAAAAGTAACTCAGCAGACAGAATGTCAGATCCTCAGTGAGTTTCTGAGTGCCAGCCAGGCCCAGATTCCTAGACTCTAAGGGGGGGAGGGGGGAATGTAGAGAACTCACATTTATTCCATCCATCTATTTAGTAGATGAAGAAGCTGAGGTTCCAAGAGGGTTTACTGTTGTCCCAAAGTATATCCAGAACTCAGTTACAAGCTTCTCAAATCCAGTACCAAGGTAAGGTCATCCAGGCCCCAGGGGCAGCTGTCTTCAAGTGGCAGAGCTCACTAGCACCAACTCCCTAGATTCCAAATGAACATTAATAGCAAGGGGCTTGTGAGAGGGGGTGGATGTACCTCTGGAGACAAGAAAGCAAAGGCAAGCACTTGTTCACCTTAGGGACAGCAATTCTGACTCCATCTGGAGCTTGCTGTGTTGATGAGACTGGCGGGCCAGCAAAGCCCTGGGGTCCACAGGAATTACAGGAATGCTCCAGATTTGGTGGGCTTTTGTTTTCTCGGTGTTGTTTTGTTTTTTACTTTTTACATGTGTTCTAGGTCAGAACTCAGGTCCTCAGGTTCATGTGATCAATACTTTGCTAACTACACCATCTCCCCAGCTCTGAGAGATTTTGAACTGAAAACTGAGGGATTTTTGGTTAACCATAACCTCTTTTGTTCATAACCAACAAGTATCTAATTCTCAAAGTTCAAATTCCAGCCCTGAGCACTGCTTTGATAACCTCGCCATCGCAATCTTTTCTAAGCAAAGCCTGGGCCGGCACAACCACAGGCTGACAACCACATGGTGGAAAGAGACAACATACTCCCACAGGCTGTCCTCCGACCTTCAGACATACACCGTGGCATGTGGACACCATACACATACACAAAACAAATATAAAAAATCCAAGTGTCAAATCTTTTTAAAAGATTATAGATCATGTTCTATATCATAAAAGGTAATATTCTAAAAAATGAACCACTAAACTGTAATCTTGAAGCACACGATCTATACGAGCCCTTTCCTGGAATTATGCATTAGACGGAATACTTAATTTTTGTCTTTGGAGATAAAGTCTCGCTATGCACCCTAAGCTGCCCTAAAACTCACAATCCTCCTGCCTCACGAATCTCCACATGCTTGTTATCATATCAAAAAAACAAAAAACAAAAAGCAAACAAAGACCCCTAAGGTTTCCCAAGGATAAGATGCCCGCAGCCCAGTTGACAGGGAGGAGAAACAAAGGACGCCTACTTAAGCTCCCACACAAACAATTTGCCGTTCATCATGTAGTTGGTGGCTGTGCTTTAAAAATGGCAGTGAGTGCCCATGTGCTGCTTACTGCTTCCCCAGCTCAAGGCAGCCATGAAGTACCATGTGGAGAAAACACACATGGCTGTACTGCAGTACTAATGAGTCTCCCTACACACACACACACACACACACACAACGCAAACGGAAACACATAAAACAAGGCTGTGCGCCGATCGGCATGAAAACAGGACCATCATTTTCAGAACCGAACCTGTGGGAGTTCCCTCTGAGGCAATGATTCAGTACTGATTAATACTATCACAACTGTTTTTACATGCAACGAGAGAAAAAGCATGAAACAGCAAGCAAGCACTTTTATCAAATGAGAGATTTTTCCCCAAGCTCAGCAGCGATAGCTGGTTTCCCAAGTAAGATAACCACAAAAACTGCTGACTGGTGCTAGATTGTCTTCACGGGCTAAAAGAAGGATCAAGGAAATGCTCATTACTTCACCACAGGGGGGAAAAAGACAAAGTGGTTTTTGCACATGAAATAAAAATAACTAATTTAAAAATGTTAGGTGCAATAACAGAAATATTGAGTGGCTCTTTTTAAAAGAGAGGGTCTTATGTAGCCCAGACTAGCCTCAAATTTGCTCTGTAGCTAAGGATGACCTTGAAATTCTCCAGTGCCTACCCTAGTAATGGAATCACAGACCTTCAACACCGTAGTGTGGTGGTTTGAAAGAAGATGGCTCCTGAATGGGAGTGGCACTACTAGGAGGTGTGGCCTTGTTGGAGCAGGTGTGTATGGACTTGTTGGAGGAAGTAGGTCACTGCGGGGGTGGGGCTTTGAGGTATCTTTGCTCAAGCTTCACTCAGTGTGACAGCCCACTTCCTGTTGCCTACAAGATGTCGGACTTTCAGTTATTCCTCCAGCATTGCATCTGCCTGCATGCTGTCATGCTTCTGCCATGACAATAATGGACTGAGCCTCTGAACTGTAAGCCACACCCAATTAAATGTTTCCTTTATAAGAGCTGCCATGGTCATGGTGTCTCTTCACAGCAATAAAAACCCTGAGACACCTAATGTTATGGCTGTTTTAAACACCATGCTGGATAAGCTTCTACCAATGAGCCCCTCCAGTCAAGAGTAAGAGTTTGACAATTTGGGTTCCAATCCAAGGCATTTAAATTACGCAACCTTTTGGAACCTTATTAAATTTGGATAGCACATACATCTTCATAATTTTGAAAACAAGTTTAAATCTCATATGTAAACAGCAGGAAACAAGACCTACCTGACTAACAATGTTTTAACAGAACACCTTTAAACTCCCAGCTCCATGCTGAAAAGCTGGAGATGGATGTGACTGGGTCATTCTCTTCAGAGGGTTCGAAAGCTTAGTCCCTCAGACATTCTAAGCATTTCTTACTCAGTGCTGGCCGCCCTCCTGAGGACTCACACAGCCTATAACCCCTATGCCTGCCTCCCTGCCTCTCTCTCTCTCTCTCACACACACACACAGACACACACACACACACACAAAGCAGCTAGTTCTATAACATGAGAACAGTCTTGAAATTTCTCACTGCTCTCTACTGTAATTAAAATCTTGGGGAAATGGCGGCCAAGTGGACTTTTTATGGACCTCCATTATGCGTCCAAAGCACCATAACTCTTGGGGGGGTGGGGGAGTAGACAGATGCCAGGTTTGGTGACACTTGTCTATAATCTCAGCCCTGGAGGATCAGGCAGGACTGCCGGGAGTCTGAGGTCAACCTGGGTTATAAGTTGAGGGAGTGACTCTGCCTTATGAAAATAAATAAAAATAAAAACAAAGTAGCTGTTACATTTGGAAATCTAAAATTGTGTACAAATATTATGATCTACACTCAGAAAATCGGATAATCGTAAAATGTAAACAACCAAAAGAGAACTTAAAACAGGCTGCACAATTTACTAGATGATAGAAATTTCCCCTATCCTATCTCAGCTATTCTACATAAACATCTACAGTTAATATGGGTGATTAAATTGAGTACATGGAAGAAAGCAAAGCGTGGTTTTCTAGGGACAATGAATGGAATTTAGGTCTAGTGTTCTGGAGGTCAAGTGAAGTAAGCGTGTACACAGCTGTCACCAGCACAGGAGACATGGTGTGGAAAGCAATCATTCCAAGGTACCAGAGCCACTGGAAAACTTTCCCTTCTATCTTTTGCACTGGCAAGACCTAAACCTCAAGGACCACTAACCAAGGCCACTACCTCTCCAGGCCGCAACCCAGCACGTGGTGGACGCTCAGGCACCAGGCGACAGGGTACACACCTACCTGCCAGGCCACGGGCGCTGCCGTCATCCCAACTCCTCCCAGCTGACCTGCCTTCCCCCAAGTCTTTACTGACACCACCTCCACTATTTCCTATCCTTCTCTTCCTAACCAAAAGCAAGGACAGGGAAGGCAGAAGATGGTGGCGCTAGGAAAAGCACCCCCGCAGCGTCGCTCTTCCCCATTCCAGAGACGCAAATCCACACCACGTCTCCTCGAGCCCGCAGGCAAAATCCGCAACACTTAAATTTCTTTTTCAGACGCTTTTAGGCACAAATAACTCGGCCGCTCCCTTCCGCCCCTCACCTTCACGAAAGCAATCGGGGTTGTGGTACCTTCGATATCTAACAGGATAACTGTGACTTCGGAGGGCACCGAAACCACGACCATTTCCCTGCCGGATGCTACCACGGGCTCGGTCTCGCTAGTAAACGGGAGAGCGCCGCCTGCGCCCCGGGACGCCCAGCAACGGTCGGAGCGCTGGCAGCGACGAGCGACTAGAGGCTAGAACGCACACAGGCCGGCTCCAGGGACCCGCGATGGCAGAGCAAGCCGCCCAAGGTGCTGCACCCCAAAGAGCAGACGAGCCGCGCAGGCCCGGACCACGTGAGCAGGCAGAGGGGCGGTGCTCCGGGGTCCCCAGGGGGCGGGGAAAGCAGGGCCCGCGCGCCGATTGGCCACCGACGAGCCGCGAACGCGATCCGTCAAAATGGGCCTCGCGTGGGCGGGAACAAAGAAGCGAACCCCCGAGCCCGGAACCCGGAGCGCGGGCGCGAGCCCTCCGCAGCCTGGTGGAGCCGGCGCGAGTGGCACGGCCGGGGCACGTGCAACGGGAGCCCCTGGAGTGGCGCGCCGGGGACGTGAGTGTCCCCTTGCCTTGGCCCTCACCTGACCCCTTCCCCGCCCACCGCGTGCGCTTCGGCACCGCTTCAGTCATCCGAGCAGGCCCCGCCCTCCGCCGCGGCCACAGCCAGCCGGGAGGCCGCTCGGACCCGGGCTGCGTCGACCCTGCAGCCGGGACCCCCCCCCCCGAGGCGACGCCGCCCCGCGGCGACGGCGGAACAGTCGCCACCACCCAGGGGGTCATCGCGGGTCCGGCGCGAGGACGGAACACGCGTGCGCCGGGCGGGAGGGCGGGCGAGCGCGCTGCAGCTTCGGGTGCACGCCGCCTTTTTCCCGGAGCAGCCAAGCGGTCCCAGCCGCCGCCGCTCCGCACTGGGGGACTGAGGGCGCAGGACGGGAGTGGGCCAGACCGGACGCGCGACACAAAAGGCTCTCCAGGCAAGAGGGACTGTGGCCCTGCGACGGCGCAGCCCGGGATTTGTTGCGCATCGGACTCGCTCCTCTGATCGCTCCTGTCCGCTCAGCCCGACCCCCAGCTCCACCTCGCTCCTCACCCGGAGCACCGCGATGGAGGTCCCGCCCCGGCTCTCCCATGTGCCGCCGCCATTGTTCCCCTCCGCTCCCGCGACTCTCGCCTCCCGCAGCCTTTCCCATTGGCGGCCGCGGGCGCCCCGGCAGCTCGCCCCGCTCCTCCCTTCGCTCGCTTCCAGCGCCTCCCGGCAGGGGGCGCGCCGGAGCCCACGCCACGTCACCGCCCAGCAGCCCTCCCGATTGGCGGGCGGGGCGGCTATAAAGGGAGGGCGCAGGCGGCGGCCGGATCTCTTCCGCCGCCATTTTAAATCCGGCTCCATACAACGCGCCGCCGCCGCCGCCGGGACCCGCACTGCGCGCCAGCAACCCATCGCCGACGGCTCCGCCACCATGGAGGACATGAACGAGTACAGCAACATAGAGGAGTTCGCAGAGGGATCCAAGATCAACGCGAGCAAGAATCAGCAGGATGACGGGTACCGCACGCTCCGCTCTTCCCCTCCCCCAGGGCCCCGCGCGCGCCCTTCGTCCCTCTGGAGCTGCGCGCGCTGCCCCCACTATTTCCCCGAGTCGATTCTCCGCGTGCCCGCTGGACCCCAGTAGCTTCCCCACTAGTGGAAAGTAAGACGGGGTGACTCGAGAGGCCCGCCGCGAGTGGGGGAAGGGAGGAGGGGTTGGGAGGGAGGAGGGCGGCGCCGCCGGTGTCCCGAGTGCGCAGGCGCCGCGTGGGGCCGCGGGGGAGGGGCCGGGCTCGGTGCGCCGCACGCTGCAGCTGCCACCGCCTCTTCATTGTGTGTGTTACAGCCGGGGCGGCTTTTCCTGGGGAGGTTTGGGCAACTTGGTCTGGGCGCCGGTAGCTGACTGATACGTGGAGTTCTTTAGGTAGCAAGTTGAGTCTAGAGCTGTGGGTGAAAGTTCACTTTAAGTTGTGGGGGATTCGGTTGTAGAAGTTGTACTTTGTAACCCAAAGTCATCGGAGCAGAACCCGTACGGGATTTCGTTGGCGCTTTGTGTTTGCATGGTAGAAAGCAACCTGTCTGCTGGTCCGAGCAAGTGATCTTAAGGTTTTTGTGACCAATTAGCGTTTGTAATCAAAGCAGATTGCTTGCACTTAGTGAATAAATTACCCTGTACTTTTTTTACTGTTTAATTACAGGGTTGAAGTGATCGCGAAGTTACTATTAAGTCTTTTTTTTTTTTTAAATAACTTTATTTCTAGTAAAATGTTTATTGGAGGCTTGAGCTGGGACACAAGCAAGAAAGATCTGACTGAGTATTTGTCTCGATTTGGGGAAGTTGTAGACTGCACTATTAAAACAGATCCAGTCACTGGACGATCGAGAGGATTTGGATTTGTGCTTTTCAAAGATGCTGCTAGTGTGGATAAGGTAGGGATGTGGTCTGCACTGTGCCTTTAGTGTCGCCTTTAAAAAGTGGTCCGGGCTTCTAAGCTCCTGTCAAATTAACTTGTCTTCCAGGTTTTGGAACTGAAAGAACACAAACTGGATGGCAAATTGATAGACCCCAAAAGGGCCAAAGCTTTAAAGGGAAAAGAACCCCCTAAAAAGGTTTTTGTGGGTGGATTGAGTCCAGATACTTCAGAAGAACAAATCAAAGAATATTTTGGAGCCTTTGGAGAGGTGGGCTGTGTTTGTTTGCATGCATCTGGTGTGTTTTTTAAATACTCGTGCATGGTCAGTTTTGTGTAGTGGTCATTAATATTTCACAGGATAGGACTGAATGCTCTAGTTACTGCATCTTAATGGCTGCTTTCTGTGCTATAGTAGGAGCCTGGTGTAGCCAAAGCTCAAAGGCTTAAAGTGATGTGTAGCCAACCTGTGGCCACTCTGGGGTAGAAGATGCTTTAAAAGAAGGTAGCGGAAAGAGTCCTGCTCAGTAGGATGGGCTTGTGGTGTTCGTGAGAAGCCTGTAGTACCTAGTCTCTTCCCCTTTAACTGCTGGTTTTGTTTTGAATGTGCACCTGATTTCAGATAGAAAATATCGAGCTTCCCATGGATACAAAAACAAATGAAAGAAGAGGATTCTGTTTTATCACATATACAGATGAAGAGCCAGTAAAGAAATTGTTAGAAAGCAGATACCATCAAATAGGTTCTGGGAAGGTAAATGAATTGAATTACATTAAGTGTGGATGTGAAAAGCCTGTTTGAAAAGAAAAGTGGTTTTGTGTTCAGAGCTTAGAACATAAGCAAAAATTCTGTTTGTTTTTAGTGCGAAATCAAAGTTGCACAACCCAAAGAGGTATACAGGCAGCAACAGCAACAACAAAAAGGTGGACGAGGTGGGACGGCTGGTGGAAGAGGTGGTGCTAGGGGACGAGGAAGAGGTGAGACCTAATTTGGGGGACACTGATTTCTAAGCTAAGGCAGTTAGCTGCTAGGTACAATTGGCCCATAAGAAAAGGTAGCTAGAGTGAATCTTTTATGATGATCCCACATGGTAAAGGCTGATTTGTGGGGGGTGTTCTGTTTTAAAGTACAGTGTAGGGGACAGAATGCATCATGTTGTGTTAGCATTGAGAGGGTCCAAAGTGGTTTCCTAACCATCATTGTGCATTGTTTCAGGTCAGGGCCAAAACTGGAACCAAGGATTTAATAACTATTATGATCAAGGATATGGAAATTATAATAGTGCCTATGGTGGTGATCAAAACTATAGTGGCTATGGCGGATATGATTATACTGGGTATAACTATGGGAACTATGGATATGGACAGGGATATGCAGACTACAGCGGTAAGAATACTTAACTTAATTTTATAAACCAGTGGCATTAAATTCAGTTTTGAAGTACTTTCCCATTCTGAAGTTGTTTGTGTGTATGAGTTTCCTATTGATGATTGGAGTGAAGTTGTTATATTGTGTAGTCATAGGAAAGTAACAGACAGTGATGGCTATTTAAAGTGCAATTACAACTCTATTGACTGTTAAGGTGGCTTGATATTTTTAATGTTCAGCATGCATAGTTTAAGGGGCAGTTTTATAAAAAAACTTTCTTAGTAAAACATGTATGTATCCTTTCAAACTAGGTCAACAGAGCACTTATGGCAAGGCATCCCGAGGGGGTGGCAATCACCAGAACAATTACCAGCCCTACTGAGGAGGACCTGGGAGAAAGCAGGTGTGTGAGCTTACGAGGAAACATTGGCAATGTCTGATTTCATTTAAAGATCAATAGACAAATGGAAAAGAGTAAACAATATATGTAGTCTTCACTAAATTGTAAATTTGTAATTGCTTTATGAGCCTGTTTTGCCTAAAGTGTCTATAGATCTTTAACTTTAAAGTCTTACCTCACCTTTTTTAGAATTACAGAAAAACTTAAGAGTTTTTCTGTTTGCTTTGTGTACCAGGAGGTTTAAACTTTTTTTAGAACTATTAACAGGTAAAGTACTGAAATGGGTACAACTTAAGGAAAACAAGAATGTTGTCTTCTAACTCTGACATTATACCTTGTTTGTACCCGCCAGCGGGAACTTCATTGCAGGCCGTGTGTCACCCTGACCACGTCTATCTCTGGGGGTCGCACGTTGCGGGCAGAGCGCAAGGCATACACCAGAAAAGGCTGTCCTGTGGTATGGTCTCTTCCAACTTCATGTACCAGCGTAAAGATTAAAAGTGGAAACTTCAGACTTTGCTTCTTTTTAATCTTTTTGGAGATTAAGTGTCTAAACTTAACTTAAATGGTTTTTTGCAGGAGTTAAAGTACATAAATGCCTTTTTACAGCTTAATCATTTTGGTCTTCTGTTTAGTGTTGTATTCAATTGTGGAGCCTCATTTTAAGTGTTCATTCTTTAAGATTTAATGCTTGCTTTTTCTTTTTATAGCTAATAGTGAAATCTACAAACCAAAACAAGAACTTTTAAATCTGGGATATAAGTTAAAGATCATATGCACAAAGCAATTCATTGTCATGTTACTATTCTAAACCTGCCTGAAATTTGTATTGGTTGATAGCATTCTACTTGGCTAGCTAGAGCTATGCCTCTAGTTGGCCTTCATCTGCTAGGCTTATAACTGTGGAAAGATTACATTCCTGTGTTCCAAAGTGAATCCACCTAATGTCATTTGGGAACTCCACAGTGAGTTTTTCAAACACCCAAACTACACTTTGTCGATAAACATGCATGTGATCTTTAATTGTTGAAGAAAAGAATAAAGTGAGGACTTAATTCATGAAAGTGGACCTTTGCAAGCTTGGGAGGGTGCACACAGCTAATGGTTGTTTTGTTTTTGTTTTAGGAGGTGTAAAGAAACCATCTTACAGGACGACATTGAAGATTGCTTGATCTTGTGTTGACCTGAGATGATTATTTTGTAAAAGACTTTCTAGTGTACATGACACAATTGTGTCCAACTGTATATAGCTGCCAATTAGTTTCTTGTTTTTACTTTGTCCTTTGCTATCTATCTGTGTTATGACTCAATGTGGATTTGTGTTTACACAAATTTTTGTTTGTATTATTCATGTTAAACCTCAAATAAATGCTTCCTTATGTGATTGTTTTTCTGCGTCAGGTACTACATAGTTCTGTGGAAATGTAATTTTATAAAGAAGCAATAATTAAGGCACAGCTTGTTTTATAAGGGGGTATTGGTCCACAGGAAGAGACTAGCCTAGTGTCCCCTTGTTCCTGGTTTCTGTAGAGGTGTTCTGTGATTACCGTCTAAGGCTTCATTTCTCTGTTAAGTGAGATTCATTCCATACCTTTGGATGTTTTCCCTGGGGTATCTGGAGACTGACACTACAGTCTATTGTGATTGACATTGTCTAGTGGGAGCTGTGCTTTCAGATTGTTTCTAAGGGAAGCACCTTGCTGGGCTAGGACTGCCTCGCTGGCACAGTGCTGTTCGAGCTGAGTATCCATACAGCCCTGGTTTCTCTCACCATAAAAGATACAAAGCCTGTTAGCACAAAGCTTGTAAAATGGCTGTCTTTGCTTTGTTCTTATCTGACAAATCGTGTGTGATAGTTGGCTCTGGCTTTAAGAGTTAATGGCTTGTCTGCTAGAAAAAGCTTTAGCTGATCACCATAGTTATTGGGGTTTTAGTACTATAGATAAATGCAAGGGAAGGATGCTGTCACACTGGTAGTAGGGGCCTCATCAGATGTATGGGATTGTCCTGAGGTTTGGATGCAGTGGAAAGCTGACACTGGTGCATCCATCCCACCATAGTGCATGAGCTAAGTAGATTTAAGCAGTTCTGTGTTGAGGCAGAGGAAAGGGCAGTGGAAAAGATGAGTCATGGTCTATGTTCTGGGTTCTGGGGCGTTAAAAACTTTAAGATTTTAAGGTGATACAAGCTTTGAGTTTTCCGTTGAATGCTTGGACTTAGAAAAGGGATTTCCATGGTTCCACAGACGCTTCTAGGTTTGGGATTTGTTCAAGTTTAGAGTACTTGGTCTTAGAAGACCAGTGTAAGCTTTTTATACTGATGACCTTTTTTAAAATGCCTACAACAACTTTGTTCTCATATTTGTACTTGCTAGGCTATCAAGTTAAAATGCACTGGCCTCGTTTTATTATGGCCAAGTACCAGTGTTGGGCTGTTAAAAAGAATCATTGCAACCAAGACAATAGAAGGGAGAGCACATTATGTTAATAGGTACAGTGCCAGAATAAGAATACCTGTGAGTTCAAACTTACAATTAGGTGACAAGTTGACATTGAGATTGTCATTTTTCCCTGATCAAAATAAAGTCTTTTTAAAATAAAATTTTAGTTAAGTCTTTATGTATGACTTGAAAAAAACAAAGATCATTGAGATGGTTTATTAAGACTAAGAGTAAGAATGTACTTGGTCATTGACGTTTTCCTTCATCCTAACCAAACTGCTAAGCTCAAAGCAGTGGACAGGCCTACCGGTGGATGACCTTGCGCCTGCAGGCACCAGTTCCTACAACCTGGAGCACATGGAAAAAACTGACTCCAAAATTGCCCCCTCTGTGCAGCAAGGGAGGAAACAGCAGCAGCAGCCTTCCCAACAAGGTGTGTGTGTGCACATGGATCCCTTGTGGTATTGAGCAATCTTTAGAAATGTTAATTGTGAGGAAAAATTCCTCTCAAACTTGGCCTAATATCACCTATACTCTGAACTTTTTTTCCCCAATGTTTTGGATCGGTGTGTCTGGTTTTGGAGCCTGTCCTTAAACTTGCTCTGAAGACCAGGCTGGTTTATTCATATTTTTCTAGGAATATATTTTCAAACACAGAAAAGGCCACATAGAGGTTACATTGTTATAAAAGTTAAGGCCGGGGCTGGAGAGACTGCTCAGCTGTTGGGAGCACTGATTCTGCTAGAGGTCCTGAGTAACCATAAGGCAGCTCAGTACCATATGTATAATGAGATCTGATCCAGGGCTGGAGAGATGGCTCAGCCATTAAAAGCTAGGCTCACAACCAAAAATATAAGATCTGATCCTTCTGGAACGCAGGCATACATGCCAATTGAGTACTCACAAAAATACATAAGAAAAAATGTGGTGTACACTTTTAATCCCAACATGCTCAGAAGGCAGAGGTGGGTGGATCTCTGAGTTCGAGGCCAGCCTGATCTACAGAGGAAGTTCTAGGGCAATGTCCAAAGACTGCTACACAGAAGCCTGTCTTGGAAAAAAAAAAAAGTATATATACAAGATTGTGGTTTCTCAAAGACAAAAGTCTTGAGTCATGGGAGCAGTAACTCAATTGTTGAGAACAAGTGCAGCTCTTGGAAAGGACCTGAGTTCAGTACCCACATCAGTTTACACTTGCCTGTAACTCTGCCTCCAAGAGTTTCGGTGGCTCTGGCCTCCTTGGGTACACGTGTTTAGTAAAAGGAGCGGTGGGCTGCGTCCCCGCCACCCGGCTAGTTTATACCCGAAATTACCGCACGGAAATTGTATTTATTAGATTACTGCCTGGCCCCATTAGTTCTAGCCTTGTCTTGGCTAACTCACGTCTTGATTCAACCCATTTCTAGTAATCTGTGTCACCACGGGGTTGTAGCTTACTGGGAAAGATTCATGTTCTGACCTGGCGGCTTCATGGCGGGTGCCCCCTGCCTCTGCCTTCTTTCTCCCAGCATTCTGTCTACTCCGCCTATCTAAGCTGCTGTCCTATCAAAAGGCCAAGGCGGTTTCTATTTAACCAATGAAAGCAACACATAGAAGACCCTCCTACACCATATGAACAAGTGTGTGCGAACACGTGTTAGTGCGGCTTAGAGAGGAGACCGCCCTGTCAAAGGTCCTCGCACTTCATTAACTCCATGGTTTTCAAGTCAGGGCAGTTAGCTGGTTTATAAACCAGCCCTATCGAACTCCTATTTAACTATTAGGCATATCTTGGCCTGGGTTTTCAGATAAAGTATTTGAGAACTGCTTGGGCATTGGGACTGGTCAGTGTTCTTTAATACCCTTGGCTGTGAGGGAAGTAAATTGGCTATAGTGGACACTTCTCTGATGGAAGCCCAGGATAGAAGCAGCTATTTGCTCCTATGAAAGGTCTGTCCTTGGATAGTGACAGTGGTTCTAATTGACTTAAGTTGTAGGTGTGTGCATGTCTGTGTGTGTGTTGTGTTGCCTCAAGCTTGTCTGCGCTACCTGTGTGTAGTGCCCATGGAGGCCAGAAGAGGGCATCTGATCCCCTAGAATGAAAATTACAAGCATTTGTAAACCACCTTTTGGGGCCAAGGAACTGAACCCAGGTTCTCTGCAGCACCTTTTTGTTGTTTTTGATCTTTGAAATGGTTTCTCTGTAGCTTTGGCTGTTGTGGGACTAGCTAGCCTTCCGGGCCAGGCTGGCCTTGAACTCAGAGCTCCACCTACCTCTTCCTCCTGAGTGCTGAGATCTTTAGTTCTATTGATGATCATTTCTGCCATAGTTACTAAAATACTGAAAATTAGCCCAAGAAATTTGATTCTTCCTAAGACTTTGGACACACACTTAGCGCATCATCGGGATAAGGACAAAGGCTTAGGAAAGAAATAACTAAGCACTAGCGGTAGCGAGTGTCTGTGTTTATGAGCTTCTAAGTTAACGTTTAAATGGCTTTGGAAATAAAGACACCCCCAATTTTGTCGAATACATGTTCCTTTTCTTCAATAGTTAATGTATGTACACAAAAGTCTTAGAGTCTATCATAAGTAGTAACTCCACTGTGACCTAGTTAATTTTTAGTTAATTTTTAAAATTTTGTTAATTAAAATTACTTAATTGCTGTTGACCTGTTGTTTGGGGGCACTGAGATACAGGGATTAATTAGCAAAAGGGATTTTTTTTTTTTAATTTACCCTCTTATTCAGTACTGACAAATACTCTGGAGCTGGAGAGATGGCTTAGTGGTTAAAAGCACTGACTGACTACTCATCCAGAGGACCTGGGTTCGACTCCCAGTGCCCATGTGGTGACTCAAAACCACCTGTGCCTCTGTAGACACTGCATGTGTGTGTTGCATAGACATACATGCAAGCAAATCACCCATACACAAAGTGTAAATCTCAAAAACCATTTTTTAAAAGAATATGTACTGTATTGCAGAAAACCTCAGTGTGATTCCCAGAACCCACATCAGGAGCTCACAACTGCCTGTACCTTCAGTTCCTGGGGACCAGATACCCTGATTTCCCAGACCCAGCAATCACATCCACAAACCTTCCACTCAGACATACACGCACACACATATTGCTTAAAAGTTAAAATTAGCCCAGCATGGTGGCATCCACCTTCATTCCCAGCACTTAAGAGACAAAGGCAGGTGGATCTCTGAATGCAAGGCCAACCTGGTCTCTATGGGGAGAGCAACACCACCGGGTGAGACCCTGTCCAAAAAAAAAAAAAAAAAAAATTCAAATGATTCATTCCATTTCCAATTCTCTGCTGGAGATGAGATTATTGTTTTAATGTGCTGGGCCCCTGGAAGAATTTCATGATATGATAGATTTTCCAGTGATGTTGCTCTTTTTTTTTTTTTTTTTTTTTTTATGGTTAAGATCTTCTTTCCAATCACACACACACAGCCAACATTCATGGTATTAAACTTTTGTATAGGGGTGCTGTTTGACTCAGGGTTTCTCAGTGTAGCCTGGAATTCACTCTGTAGACCAGGCTGGCCTCAAACTCACAGACCCCCTTGCCTCTGTCACCTGAGTGCTGGGGTGAAAGGCGTGCACCACCGGGTCTTGCTTGGTTTTGTTTTGAGGTTATGTGAAAGGCAGTAGTTGCTGCCCCAGCTTTTACATTGGCGCTGAAGATACAAACTTGGGCCCTCATGCTTTGGGGCGAGCACTTGACTGACAGAGGGCAGCTCTACAGCCTTCAGGTTACTACTTTAAAATCACCTAGGGCTGGAGATATGGCTCAGCCTTTAAGAGCATTGCCTGCTCTTCCAAAGGTCTTGAGTTCAATTCCCAGCAACCACGTGGTGGCTCACTACCATCTGTAATGGGGTCTGGTGCCCTCTTCTGGCCTGCAGGCATACACACAGAATATTGTATACATAATAAATAAATATTTAAAAAATAAAATCACCTAAGTCTTTTTCTTGAGAATAAATATTCACCACTTGATAAAAGCATTCTCTGCCTTAAGGATATCAAAGAGGAAGCTTCTAACTCTGCGAATAGAGACTCAGGCAGAAGATAGAATTGCTGATAATTGTGGGAAAGTATGCCAGCTGGTAATATAACTTGATTAAGAACAATGGTCTGGGCTGGAGAGGTAACTCAGTTGGTAGAGCGGTTCCTTCAATTCCCAGCATCCCATAAACGGTGAGGTGGTTCATAGCTGTAATTCGGTACTCCCGGAAGTGAAGCAGGTGATAAGAAGTTCAAGGTCATCCTCAGCCATACATGAGACCCTATCTAAAATAATAATAATAATATAATGCACAACTGTCACAGTTTAACTGTTTATTCTCAGAAGTTGGCTTTTTCTCAGAATGTCAGAGATCCTCAGAATTATCCCAGAATTTACTTACTCCTAAGATAACATTTTTTGTTATAACTACATATTCACATTCACATACATTAGAATTGACCAATATATTCTTTTAAGAGTATGTATGCCACGCCCACTCCGCCCGTGCCACACCTCCTGATAGTGCTACTCTATTCCCTATGGGGGCAGTTTTCTTCAGACCACCACAGGGCTTTAGTGAGGTCTATACACATACAAATGTCTTCATATCATTATTTTTCAAGAGAATATATGTGATTCTGCTTCTAACAGCTGTGGTCTAGGTAATTCCAACTCTTTGCCAACAGAATATTAAAATCGAAAAATAAAATAACAAAAAACCGTGAGAGCACTAAAGAATTAACCAGACGCTGGGGCTCACCTGAGAGATCCGGGGGCAGGCACGGGGCACACTCCGCTTATCCCAGCTATGCCGAAGGCTGACACAAGTCTCAAGTTCAGGCCAGCATGGGAAACTTAAGAAGACTGTCTCACAAGCAAACGGACTAGCGATGTCTTGACATTTCCTGTACTGAAGAAGTTAGTTCCCTTTGAATCCAGACTCAGTCAGACTCCAAGACATGCGCAGAAGGCAGCGGGCTCTTCGTCATAGTGAGTCTGGTACCCAAGCGAGTCTCTGTTCTCTCAGAAACCAGCTTCCACTGCGTTTCTCTCGGCGTTCTGGTCTTCCAAACTCCCAGCAAAATAACCCAGTAAGTTCTCTGCCATTCTAGAGCTTGCCTTGCGCGAAGTTCTAAATGCTTCGGCTTTCCTTCTATAGGCCAGTTCCAAAGGCCCACAGCCCACGTGGTCAGGTTTGTTATGGGTCTAGTCCGTTGTTCATCCCATTGTCTGTGTGTTACTGTTCTCAGTCGGTTCTGTGCCCGAATACCTGGCGAAAGCAGCTTCAAGAAGTGGTCAGTACTTAAGAGCACTTGCCACTGTTACAGAGGACCTGAGTTTGGTTCCCAGCACCCACCCAGTGACACAATTAATTCCAATTGCAGGGGATCTGACGCCACCTTCTGGTCTCCATGAGTACTGCACACACATGTGGTACACAGGCATACATTCAGACAGGCTGACACACACACAAAAATACTTTTTTTTTTTTTTTGAGATAGGATCTCTCTGTGTGACCCTAGCTATCCTGGAACTTGCTCTGTAGAACAGTCTTGCCTCCGACTCACAGAGATCTACCTGCATCTGCCTTCCAAGTGCTGGGATTAAAGGTGTGTGCCACTAAAAATAATAATAATCATAATAATAAGATCTGCCTAGGAAGGGGGAAAAGATGAGATCTCCTGAGCAAATTGGGAGCATGGGGGGCAAGGGAGTGGAAGGGGAGAGGGGAGTGGGAAAAATGTATAGTACTTTTCTATCCAAACAATTAAAACGAGAGGGATTAAAACAACTGAAAAGAAAAATTTGGTTTAGCTTAGGGTTTGAAGGTACAGTGCATCATGGCAGAGAAGTCACAGTACTGAGTAACAAAGCAGCTTGCCACACTGCTGCCAGGGTGATGAACTCGTCTGTAGAGATGAAAGCTTCCATTCTCCTCTTTTGATGCCACCTATGTTCTGGGTGGGTATTCCCCCTTACATCTTCCTAGAAGTGTGTTTCCATGGTCATTTTAAATCTGGTGTAGTAGACAACCAAGATCACCCATCACATAAACATATAGTCCGTAGTATGGCTACAGTTTGAATATGGCTTGAGTTCTCTGAAAGCATTACTATGTTGGAAACTTGGCCCTCCGTGTGCGATGCTGAGGGCTCGAGAGGCTGCAAGGGTCTGATACCCACTGAATCTCTCTCTCTCATGAGCTCTTCATGACACTGTATGTACATTGTACGTGTTTTATGGGAAAGGGGAAGTTTTCATTTTGGAGGCTGCCTTAGGGTTTCTGTTGCTGTGAGGACACCATGACCACGACAACTCTTCAAAAGGAAAATATTAAATTTAACTGGGGCTGGCTTACAATTCAGAGGTGTAGTCCATTACCATCACAACAGGAAGCATGGCAGTGTAGAGACAGACGTGGTGCTGGAGACGTAGCTACGTACGAGTTTACATCTGGACCCACAGGCAACAGGAAGAAAACTGACCTCAAACCCTACCCCATAGTGACAGTTCCTCCACCCGTGCCAAACCTACTCCATCCGTGCCACGCCCGCTCCACCCGTGACACACCCACTCCACCCGTGACACATCCACTCCACCCGTGACACACCCTCTCCACCCGTGACACGCCCACTCCACCCGTGACACACCCACTCCATCTGTGCCAAACCTACTCCATCCGTGCCACGCCCACTCCACCCGTGACACACCCACTCTACCATCTGTGCCAAACCTACTCCATCTGTGCCACGCCCACTCCATCTGTGCCACACCCTCTCCACCCGTGACACACCCTCTCCACCCGTGACACACCCACTCCACCCGTGACACACCCACTCCATCTGTGCCAAACCTGCTCCATCTGTGCCACGCCCACTCCATCTGTGCCACACCCTCTCTACCCACGCCACACCCTCTCCACCCGTAACACACCCACTCTACCCCTGTCGCACCCACCCCACCCATGCCACGCCCACTCCGCCCGTGCCACACGTCCTGATAGTGCTACTCTATTGCCCTATGGGGGTCCGTTTTCTTCAGACCACCACGGGGCTTTAGTGAGAATCCACGAGTCACACAACATAGAGAAGTAAGAATCACCTTCCCAGACTTCTTCACACCAGAATGCAGACGTGTGACACCAGCAGACCTTGAGTAAAGTGATAGTGAGGCCGCGAGATGCCCAGGAGCCTTGGTGGTGTCAACATCAAAAGCAGCGTTACCTTTGTGTAGCAAGAGCAGCTCCAGTGGAGACAGGCGTCTGTGTGGATCCAGTGTCGTGTGATGTTAGAGACAGTTACTGACAAGAGTGGTCAGGTATAGTTTCCCAACCCTTTATGAAAGTCAGATTCCAAAATAGTCCATGACTCATTCTCTCCCTCCCTCCCTCCCTCCCTCCCTCCCTCCCTCCCTCCCTCCCTCCCTCCCTCCCACCCTCCTTTCCCTCCCCCTCTTTCTTTTGAACCAAGCTTGCTCTTTAATGGATATAGGAAAGCCTGACCAGGCTGCAAGATTCTAGGGTGTCAGGAACACAGCCCCTGTGCTAAGTTGGCTCAGGCCTCCTGACTCTGACTCGGAACCTCTCAGGTGGCATTCCTATAGCTGTGAAAAGTGGCCATCGTAGCCCACAGTGCCCAGAGCACAGCAGACAGAAGCAAGTAGGTAGGCAGTGCCCATAGACCTGCAAGATGGCAACAGCTCCAAACTTAGAATGCCAGGAACCATGGTTGCCTGTGCGTAAATCCCCAAACCATTTGTCTGCAGCTGCTCCTTAAGTCACAGTGGAGCCAAGGGTGACCTTGAACTCCTGAACCTTCTGGCTCTGCCTTTTTGTTTGTTTTTCAAGACACGGTTTCTCTGTAGCTTTTTGGAGCTTGTCCTTGGACTTGCTCTGGCCTTGAATTTACAGAGCTCTGCCTGTCTCTGCCTCCTGAGTGCTGGGGTTAAAGACACGTGCCACCAGCGCCCAGCCTGTTCCCACCTTCTGAGTGCTGAGGTTACAGATATGAGCCACCACAGCCGGTTTGTGCACTGCTGGGGTCTCAATGCTAATATAAGCAAGCACTCTACTGATCCAGCCATATCCCTGGTCCTGTCCTGCTCACTATGGCAGCATCCTGCCCGCTTCCACAAACCCAGCTGTATCATAGCCATTGTATGAAGTTCATTAACTCTAATAAATAAATAGCAGGGAAGAGTGGAAATATAATAAACATATTAATCCAAAGCTTTTCCAGGTGCTGGAGACAGGGCAGATATGGCAAAAGACCTAAGCTCAGTTCCCAGCACCCACATTAGGTAGCTCACATCCCGTAACTCCAGATCGAGGGGATCCTGGACTGTGTGGGTACCCACACTCATACCGCAATTGAAAAATAAAAATAAATCTTTAAAAACAACAAAAAAAAGAGTCTGTTCATGAGAACAAGAATATGGATGTCCAAAAGTTGGCTCCACACAGGCAACAAGGAAAAGAAGCGGGGGAAAATGCCCAAACCAGGACTTTTCAGAACCCTGGAAAGTAACATTTTACAACAATCTGAAAAATACTTGCTTTTGTTCAAAAGCTGATTTTATTTCAGCAGGAAACATGAACCTTGTGAGATTTTTAACTTTACAGTTCTGGTCGGCCTTTCGGAGATCCAGAGAGGCCTTAAGACTCACAGCATCTCAGCACAATGGTACACGAAGCAGGGTTTTAGGAGCCACCGAGGAAAACCAGGGTGCACTTCCACATTCCTTCCCAAAACACCTCTCTGCCCCCATCTTCATTTCCCCTGACTGGATGTTTGCTCTCAAACACCCCGCAGGCGGAGCAACAAGGTAAAAGTATGGGGTTAATTATAGGCTGTCAAAAAATGGAGAGTGAACGAGCCAGTGAGGGTTTTTAAAAGCTTTAATAAAGTCCTGGAACTCTAGAAGACCACGTGGGTGGGGGAACCGCACACACCACACACGTCCAGAAAAGAGCGAGGTCGTATATCAGCTCTAGCTCGAGGAGCCTTTGTTTGAGCCAGATGGAGAATGTATCCATTTCCTCTTAGCTGAAGCATTCCATACTGCAGTATTGACTCAGGGTAAACAGACGTCTGTCTGGGAAAGCAGGAACTTGGAAGATTCACAAGGTCCTTCTCCAAGGCTGTAGACTGAGCCAGCAATGACTGGGGGAGGAGATGCTGGCCAACCTGCCTGCAGGGCTTGCTCAGAGCTCCAACGTTCCAGCTATCCTAAGTGCTCATGTACTGAGTAGGTGTTTCAGTGATTCAGCCACCCATGGGTCATTCCTGCTCCCATAAGTAACCCACGCTCCTGGAAATAATCCCAATCACCTCATTAGTTCGCCAGGTTGCACCACTTTGGTAAAATATTACTTTGATCTGTTACGGGTTTCCTATCTAGGGTAGGCAGGTACAGTGGAGGAAACCTTTAATCTCATAATTGGGGAGACAGAGGCAGATGGGTCTCTGTGAGTTAGGGGCCAGCATGATCTCCATAGAAGTTCCAGGCCAGCCAGGTCTACAGAGGTTCTTGTCTCTAAAGGGGGAAGGGAGGTATTTTATTAGGTTTCTATTGCCATGAAGAGACATCATGGCCACAGCAATTCTTATAAAGGAAAACATTTAATTGGGGTGTCTTGCTTACAGTTTCAGAGGTTCAATCCATTATCACTGTGGCAGGAAGCATGGTGGCATGCAGGCAGACATGATACTGGAGAAGGAGCTGAGAGCTCTACATCCTGATCCACAGGCAGCAGAAAAAGACTGTGCCACCCTGAGCATAGCTTGAGTGTCTAAGAACTCACAGCCTGTCTGCACAGTGGCACATTTCCTCTACCAAGGCTACACCTCCGAATAGTGATGCTCACATGAGTGTTTGGTGGCCGTTCCTATTGAAACCACCACACTCCACTCCGGGGGGCCCCCATGAACTTGTAGCCATCATGCAGAAAGCCATTCGGTACAACTTTAAAAGTCTGCATAGTCTATAACAATCTCAAACTTGTTTAAAAATCCAAAGTTGAAAGTCTCTTCAGAGATTCATACAATCCCTTAACTGTAATCCCCTGTAACATCAAAATCAAAAGGCAGATCATATACTTCCAACATATAATAGCATTATTTTACAGGATGTGCATTACTGTTCAAAAATGGAACCTAGTGAGGAAATTCTGGTCTAAAGCAAGAGCAAAAGCAAGATGGGCTGAAGGGGAAGCCCCAGCCAATCACCTTGTTTGTAGGGCGGGTACCCCTTAGACCAATATTTACCTATAAATCTGGCAGGTGTGCTCCCCACCTGCTCTTGGTTCCGGCGCTTGGTTCCTGCTCCAGGTGACTAGGCTCCTTTCCTGACGGTTGGTGCTTTGTGAGTTTTAACCCCAAAATAAATGCCCCTTTAAATACTAACTGGTGTGGGGTTGTTTTGCGCATCAATGGGCAAATTCCAAACTCTGCATCTCAATGTCTGATGTCAACATCTTTTTCAGATCTCCAAATCCTTTCAGCTTTGTTGACTGCAACACTCTTCTTTCTCCTGGGCTGGTTCCATTCCCTGTTATCAGCTTTACTCGGCAGGATCCCATGACTCAGGCATCTCCAACATCTTGGGGTTCCCAAGGTAATCCAGGCTTCATCTTCACAGCTTCACACAATGACCTCTCTAGGTCTCTATTCAGGGACACCCCTGACACATTCCTGGCTTCAGTAGCTTTCCTTAGTCACAGAGGGAGATTCCATAACCCCTTTCTTCTATCCTTGACTCTAAAGCCAGAAACATGAGGCCAAAACAAGTTCTGCTGCTTGCTGGGGCTAGAACATACCCCCTTGTTCAATACATCTTCATCAGCTTTCTGTTTCTGATGTTTCCCTTCACTACCTAAACTTGGCTGTCCTAGAACTTGCTCCGTAGATCAGGCCAGCCTTGAATTTAGATTCACCAGCCTCTGCCTTCTCAGTGCTGCGGTTACAGGTGTGCACCACCATCTGATTCTGAGCTTTTCCTTAATTCCTTTTCACAAGTTGGAAACTTTTCCACATGGGGTCTTTTTCCACTTAACATCAAGCTTCTCTTTAATCTTTTTATCTCCTTGAACATAGGACTTAGTTCCATTCTGCTTCCTGGTGCCCCTCCTTTCCCCCAATTGTACATTTTGTATTTTTCCTTTCTCAGGGTGCTCCTTTTCATTATAGATCTTCATCAGAGTGAACACTAATAACCACATAAAAGAGTCTATATTTGGCTGTTTGGAAATTTCCTTTGCCAATGAAATTAATTCAAAACTCTTCACCTTAGTCTCAGGCAGACTTTTTGAACAAGGGCAAAAGGCAGCAATTCTTCACCAAAGTATCAAGAGATGGGTCTCTGAGCCACATACTAGCATTTTTCTCTGGAGCCTCTTGAGCCAGGGCCCCACAGTTCAAATCACCTTCAGCACCACTGTCCTCTAGGCTCCTACTAGTATGGCCCATTAAACAGGCTTAAAGCATTCCACTGCTTAAATAATCCAAAGTCCCTAAATCCAAATTCCTTCAAACAAATGCGTGGTCAGGCCTATCACAGCAATACCTCAGTGCCTGGTGCCAACTTCTGTCTTAGTTAGATGTGCCTACACGCACACCTGGAACTAGACTTACAGATGGTCTAGAGCCACCATGTGGTGGTCGGCGACCAAGGCCAGGCCCTCTGTGGATAGCAGCGAGAGCTCTTAAGCATTCAAACATCTCCGCCTTGTCTCGCACTGCTGTGACAACTTTGTGAGGTACAGTAAAAACTTTGTCTCTATAATTTTATTTAAATATTATACAAATCAGAGAGGTATTAAAAATGTAGCATGTTGCCGGGCGGTGGTGGCGCACACCTTTAATCCCAGCACTTGGGAGGCAGAGGCAGGTGAATCTCTGTGAGTTTGAGACCAGCCTGGTCTACAGAGCTAGTTCCAGGACAAGCTCCAAAGCCACAGAGAAACCCTGTCTCGAAAAAAAAAAAAACCAAAAAAAATGTAGCATGTTACACAGAAATATGTAGAAACTTGTTTAACTGGGTCAATTAAAAAACATTTAAAATATTTTTGCTTCCAAGAGCCTAGAGAGATGGCTTAGGTAGTTACGAGCACTTGCTGTCTTCTTCCAGCCACCCATGTGATAGCTCAACTGTCTACAACTCCAATTCCAAGGAACCTGTTGTCTTTTTCTAGCTGCTGAGGTCACCAGGCATGCACACAGCACACAGACATACATTCAGGCAAAAGAATCATATGCATATAAATAAAGTCAAACAAAAGAATTTTTTACTTCCAACCACAATTCAAACTTTCAGGGAAAAAAAAAAAACCCGAAACATGGCCTCCTCGGATCACTCCTCTGATGGAAATGTGGCATGGAGTCCATCATGTTATTCAAGGACTCTCATAATTTTTTTCTTTAATATTTCACTTATGGCTATATAACAAATTACCATAATAAATTCTTTCTCCCACAGGTAAATATTTAAGTTTGACCAATTTCCTACCTTTAAAATAATACAGTGTGGGTACAATGTAAGTTTTATATTATTTTTATTTATTTGTGTAGCTGCGCATATGTTTGTGAGCTCACCTTTGCCTACATGCACATGTATCTTGGTGCACATATGGAGGTCAGAGGAAAACTTCACACACGTTTCATGTCATGTCTGTGCATGAACACACACACATATTAATAACTAAATGAAAAACAACCTCACACTAAAAAAATAAATAAAAGAGAGCTGAACTTGGTGGCACACACCTTTAGTCCCAGCACTTGGGAAGCAGAGGCAGGTGGATCTCTGGGTTTGAGGCCAACCTGGTCTACAGAGCTAGTTCTAGGACAGTCCGAGCTACACAGAGAAAACCTGCTTCAAAAAACCAAATCAATCAATCAATCAGTAAACAAATAAAAGAGAACCTTTGATACTAAATAGTAATACACTGTAGAGAAAAAGGTATAAAAACATCCACAAAACCTCTTTGCACAAATACATGCACATTTCTCCTTTCCTATCATGAGGACCTGAGTTTGTTTTTTTTTTTTTGTTTGTTTGTTTGTTTTTCTTTTGGTTTTTCGAGACAGGGTTTCTCTGTAGCTTTGGTGCCTGTCCCGGAACTAGCTCTTGTAGACCAGGCTGGCCTCGAACTCAGAGATCCGCCTGCCTCTGCCTCCCAAGTGCTGGGATTAAAGGCGTGCGCCACCACCGCCCGGCTGAGGACCTGAGTTTGAATCCCTAGCACCCACATGAAAAGCCAGATGTTGTGGCACACACTTAGAACCCCAGAACTGAGAGGCTGACTGCCAGGCCAATCATGAGAGCTTCCCAGGGTAGCCAAAATGTTGGAGCACAATGGAGGGGGCACTGATGGTATGGGAAATCCTTTGGAATATTGCTGTTAAGCCACAGCCAAGTGGCGATACATAGTTTAATACAAATGGATTAATTTAAGATATAAGAGTTAGCTAGAAATACACTTAAGTTATTGGCTGTTGGGGGCTGCAGACCCCTGGCACCTTGACTTTCTCTGCCTGCCTCAGACCCTTTGTCTGCTGGAGTGAACTGAGCAAAACAACTAGTTTACCTGTGCTTGCAGCTGCTCTGAGCATGAGACCTTAATAACAGGGGAGTGAATTCTAGTGGGTTTTACAACTGAAAATCCCAAGAGTGGGGGCATGACTATCAGTTAAGTATCCCTATATAAGCTGCCCCTGTGCACAATATAGGTGGCATTCTTGTATAAAGGATGACCCATGTCCCCATGTCACTGTCTGTTGGTGTGCATGTGTTTTTAAATCTCCAGCCTGGTTCCAGGCATGCAAACCATAGAGTGAGAGCAGACACTGTCTTTTACAACCAGCCAAACAGTATTACAAATAATATTATTTCTGTGTGATTATTTCGAATCAGGGTGGTCAGGAAATGAACTAGCAGTCTCCCTCAACAAATTGGTGCACCAACAAGGAACTGACTAAATTCATGTAAAACCTGAGAAAACTTGGAAAGGAATCCTAGATACAAAAGAACAGAGTTAAGCATGACTTTTTTGGTAGCAGCATTTTCTTGATTGGGCTCTGTTTGCTAGAAGCAAGCAGAGGAGGGATTTCTTTAAGAGAGATTTTCCTGATTCAGTGGTAGAAGAAAAGAAAACCTACACGGTTTTGAAATGGTGGCTTCCTGGTCCATGCTGCCATCACGAACTCTGGCTCTTTCATAAGGCTGAGCACTTGAGTGGGGTTTGTGGGAAGCATGCTACAAGTCACTTTGTGGCAGCATGGGACGACTGGTTACTAGAGTTGAGGCGGTGAGCATGGATCCCACCTGGTGGTCTCAGAAGCAGTGAATGGACCTCAGCTGGGCCGTGTTAGACTGGGCGGAGTCAAAAGGCAAAGCAACCGTAGTCCTAGCCATGCCACTTAGCATTTTAAGAAGAGGTTCTGGTCAAAAAAGAATTACAAGGCTGGAGAGATGGTTCAGTGGTTAAGAGCATTGCCTGCTCTTCCAAAGGTCCTGAGTTCAATTCCCAACAACCACATGGTGGCTCACAACCATCTGTAAAGAGGTCTGGCGCCCTCTTCTGGCCATCAGGCATACAGACAGAATATTGTATACATAATAAATAAATAAATAAATAAATATTCAGAGCCGGGCGGTGGTGGCGCACGCCTTTAATCCCAGCACTTGGGAGGCAGAGGCAGGCGGATCTCTGTGAGTTCGAGGCCAGCCTGGTCTACAAGAGCTAGTTCCAGGACAGGCTCCAAAACCACAGAAAAACCCTGTCTTGAAAAACCAAAAAAAAAAAAAAAAAAAAAAAAGAATTACAGATACACAATAAAGACAAATTCAGATGAAAAAGACCTCTAAATGGGTCACAGTGTGTTTTTAAAATGTACGTAGGCTTGGGTGAGAGAAGAAAAAGAGTATAGAAAGTTATAAAAAGAAGTATATTTGTTTTTTAAAAAAAAAACACCAAAAATAAAAATAAAACAAAGTCTTTAAAGAGACAGAGGAAACTTGTAGAAAAAGTAATAGAGTGAGAAAAATAAGTCACGTAAAAATGAAATACATACAGAGAGTCTGGATTATGTATATTATTGTGTTTTCTTTGAATTTTTTGACTGTGAAGGAACTAAGTACAGAGAGACATTTCATTGTATTGGCTGCTAAGCTAAACCAACACATATACTTTAAAGGTATCTTGACTTCAAAATTTGGGTCTAAGGATATGTTGCTTTGGAAAAGAGATTATATATTTGTTTCTATAGAGGATGAGAACTTATGGATTTTTTCCAGACTAAAGTAGTTTGATGGACGAAGACCCCCCTGAAAGGTTGCCATGAACACTCCCAAAAATTACTTTGCCAACAAAAAGTAGAAAGCAATTTGGAGATAACTATGTACAAATTCCCAAATATTGTTTATAAATGTTTGTTTACATCTTAAAGGGGGATATGCTATAGAGATTTGCATTGGTATGGATCTTGGTTTACTGATACAAATCTAAGGTCAATTTTGTTATATATATTTCTGGTCTTGATTAAGGTATTGTATTTGTGCAGCACATTTAAAGTGCAATGTATATTTTAAAAATATAGATTAATAGATAATCATCTATAGTAGTTAAGTTTGTAGTCATGTTAGGTTTTCTAGATATATTTCAATTAGATAGGTATTCCTCAAATCTTTCAGGGACCTTTAGAATATGTCATTTAAGATGTTTTAAGAGCTTATGACAATGAGACAAGTCTGCTCCTGGCAGCACCAATCTACTTCAAGAGGATGATGGGAATGGAAGAGGCTCCTCATGGAGTTTGCTAGCCATTTGAGCAAGAAACTGCTCTTGCCTGAATTTCTTGACTTGACTTGCAGGACCCACAGAAAAATGACTGCTGAAGTTGCCTAAAGAAGTTGAAACAGCCCTCCAGGGTTCCTGCTTCATTAAAGAGTCTGCCAGACATTTTGCAAGACACAGAAGAAAGTGACTGACAAACTCCCAATATAGATGGAACTGCCTTTAAAATTTCCTACTTCATAGAAAAGTCTGCCAGATACTCTGGACCAGTCAGTAGGCTGAAGATGGATGCCCCAATGATACAGAAGAACTTTGGGTGACTGCCCAGGCAGCGAGATGCCTCGTCAATTCTAGAGTTTTGGAAGTTGCTTACAATGCACTTCCTGTTCACTTAGGTAATATTAGATCCTTCTGGAGTCTTTGATGGGGTTGAAGAATAGATAGTTATAGTTTTCCTTAGTCATGATAAAAAATAAAGTAGATATAAATATTGTAACTCTAATTCTTACTTGATACCTGTTTTGTCATATGTAATTTTACTATGTTAAAGTTTAAAAACCTTCCCTTTTATTTAAACAGAAAAGGGGAAACAGTGTGGGGAGTCATTCTGTATATGCATTGCTTTTATTGACTAATGAGTAAAGCTGTTTTGGCCAGTGGCTTAGCAGAATAGAGCTAGGCAGGAAAACTAAACTGAATGCTGGGAGAAAGAAGGCAGAATTAAAGAGATGCCATGTAGCCCTGCTGCAGTCAGATGCCAGGGATGAAACCCGATAAGCCACAACCATGTGGCAATACACAGATTAATGGAGATGTGTTAGTTTAGCATGTAAGAGTTATCCAGAAGAAAACTTAAGCTATTGGCCAAACAGTATCACAATTAATAAAGATTTCTGTGTGATTATTTTAGGAGTTTGGGCAGTCAGGAATGAACTAACAACCTTCCAACTACACCTGATGGCATTGCAGCCACTGATGACTCCATAGGAGAAGTGGAAAGTAGTTGCTGAAACTGTGATCCTGATTTCCTCATACCACCATGCTTCAGGCTGAAGAAAGGGGTACCTGAACTAATGTTCCTGACTTACAACAACTTGCTGCAGTATGAGAAGGGAAAGATCATGGTGATCCCAGGCTATTGATGGACTTACTACACCAACTTCTAGACCTAGTGAGTCCTGTTTACTTGTTTACCTTGAATCCAGACCAGAAATGTGACTGAACATTTGACTGTTATATTCATTGGGACACAGAACTCATTTTGCCAATATGGCATTCAATCTGCTGTTTGAAATATAGGACCTGAGAATTGAGAACTCAATTTTACCCTCAGGAGAAAAAAGACTCATTACAAGGAGTGACTGAAGCCCTACTTCAGATATAAGGAAGGTAGCCTAAGGGTTTTTCCTGCTGCTCAGAGACTGAGACAATACTTAAAAGCAGCAATGCAGTTGGATTCTCACCCATCAGAGAAACCTTTTCTTGTCTTTTGATTGGAATGGATTTAAAAGAGTTATGATTTGACAAATTGTGTGTTTATTGTTAATTTCTACTCTAGAATTATGGTATTGACCTGTTAATGTTTGTAACTGCTTTAGTTTACCATAAGATGTTAAGAAAAATTTGACATTTTCAATGAATTTTTGGATTTGATATTTGGTAAAAAGTTTAGATTTTAATACAGCTGAAATTGTTAAGACACTCTAGATCAATTGAAAAGGGCATTCCTAACCCTGGTGATTCTTCACTCCTTTAATTGGGAGAGATTGTAGCCATAGGAGCATGTATATTTACAAAGCATTATCTAACTGCAGGTGAACTCTCTTGACAGAAACTTGGCTCAGAGACACAAAGCCCAGAGGTACTTTCTCCCTTAACCCTTTGATTACAGAGGTTGGCAGTTGAAGATGGGTTTGATCCTTATCCCCCCGCAGGCACCTAAGACATGGACATGCATTGTTGGAATGCATGTACCCAAAACAAGTAAGTCTGGGAAATGGGAAAAGGTTCACCTAGGGCAGATGCAATGACCTGTCCTGTTGCAGAAGCACAGGTTTTATTAAAATTAATAAAAAGGGAGGAATTGTGGAGGCCCATAAATGTGAGCCTATTTGCACCTTGTCTGATGGTCAGAGAGTTTTGAGGTTGCTCAAAATTCGTCTGAGCATTGGTAGAGGTAAGAACTCTAGTGGCTGGATGTTCTGCTTTTCTGATCCTTCAGCTTTCAGCTCCTGAGAGCTGACTCTGAGCATTTATTATTAATACCAAAGAGAATTTATGCAACATCTGTCCCTATGTATACCTACATAATATCTATCTATCTATCTATCTATCTATCTATCTATCTATCTATCTATCTACCTAATCTGAACTCATATCTATCTTATTATAGAATATATGCAGACACTATATATATATCCACTGAATAAATTAAGAAATATTAATAAATATAACAACAATGCACAAACTTCTCTTGTAAGGTGCAAACAGGGCACCAAAAGAGGTGGGTGTTTTGCCTCTACACTTTTAAATAGTTTAAGCTTTACGATTTTATCAAATAAAATTGCTCTATGCAAAGTATTTTTTTTTTTTTTTTGGTTTTTCGAGACAGGGTTTCTCTGTGGCTTTGGAGCCTATCCTGGAACTAGCTCTGTAGACCAGGCTGGTCTTGAACTCACAGAGATCCGCCTGCCTCTGCCTCCCAAGTGCTGGGATTAAAGGCGTGCGCCACCACCACCCGGCTATGCAAAGTATTTTTAAAATATAATAAATATTAAAGATTAAATTAAAAGAGAGAGTGTTGGGCCTGTACAGTGATGTTCTTCCTAAGCAGTTTGAATGGGAAAATCATTTCTCAAGAGTTTGACTGTTTTTGTGTATTCCTTTTTTCCCCAACATATTTTTATTAATTATTTGGGAAATTCATACAATATACCTGATCACATTTGCTTCTACTTCCCACCCTTATTCCCTGCCATGAAAAAATGAAAAATTCCCCACCAAATCATTGGAGCAGGGTCAAAAACCCACTGGTTAGCCCCTTAAAGAAAACCGAGTCCTTCCCTGGCCCCTGGAAGCCAGCCATTGTGAATAGCTACACTTCAGCGTCTTTATCACAGTTTTAAAGGTCTCTCTTCAATAGCTTCTTGTCTGGATTCTGTGTGTGTGTGTGTGTGTGTGTGTGTGTGTGTGTGTGTGTGTGTAAGCCTTCAATGTCTCTCATTCTCATTTGAGCCTGCAATCATTGATATATTGCAAAAGAAGCTTCTCAGCCCATAGCAGCTAGTGGCTGGGATTACAGACGTCCACATGGCTTCCATCGGCAACACAGACTGTAGACATCAATATAGCCTGCAGCAGCCTGGTCACCAACAGAGGTTCTTCTCTAATCAATGTAGACTCTTTGATTCTGTGGGCTTGGTGAATTTTCCCTTCCATATCCTTATTATCCCTCAGTCTCTTTTCCTGTCTGCAGTGAACAATGGTCTTCTTAAATGACTGAGAAACGTTGATGACATCATCACTCACAGGGTCTTCCTTTGGTCCCACAGAACAGATCCACGTACTCCTCGTGTGTGGGCCCAGTTCTAGTCACCTATGTAAGAATTTGCTCCTAGGGGAGTGGGGGGAGGGGGCAATATGTGGGAGGAGGGGGAGGGAAATGGGAAATGGGGAGGAGGCGAAATTTTAATTAAAAAAGAATAAAATAAAATAAAATAAATTTTTAAAAAAAGAATTTGCTCCTGTGATTATCACCTCATCACCTCACCCACATAACCAGCTGTTCTCTTCCACCCTGTCATTACCATCAGCGTTCTTCCATGGCATGTAATGAAAAGAAAAAAACTCAACTCCCATAAGTGTAGCTTTATGACACCTGGATTGCCAGTTATCCTTTGGGTTAAAGTACCAGCAGACAAACCCCAGCCTTTGAATGTATCGGTTGTGTGTCTGTCTGCTGGGGAAGGCTGCTTGTTTGTTACCCATCCATCCAGACTTGAAATAATCATACTGAAACTATATTAATGGCAATACTGTTTGGCCAATAGCTTAAGCATATTTCTAAGCTACTTCTTATATCTGAAATTATCCCATTTCTATTATATTTTATTTTACCAAGAGGCTCATGGCCTACGGGAAAGGTTCCACCTAGTGGGCCACATCTTTCTCCTCTGGTGGCTCCATGGCTTCTCCCTGACTCTGCCTACCCTCTCCTCCTCTATCTGCTTGGAATTCCCACCTTGGCCTATTCTGCTAAGCTAATGGCTGAAACAGCAGCTTGTTTATTAACCAATGGCAATAAACATATTCATAGCATACAGAGGGAAATCCCACATCACCTCCCCTTTTCTGTCTAAATAAAAATGAAGGTTTTAACTTTAACATAGTAAAATTACATATAACAAATAGGTATCCAGCAAGAATTACAGTTGCAATATTTATATCTACTTTATCTTTTATCATAACTAATAAAAACTGTAGCAATAGCTATCTTTCAACCCCATCAAAGACTTCAGAAGGATATAATATTACCTAAGTTAACAGGAAGTGCATTGCAAGCAACTTCCAAAACTCTAGAATTGACAGAGACATTGCGCTACCTGGACAGTCACCCAAAAGTCTTCTGTAACATTGCAGGCACCCATCTTCAGCCTTCTAGCCCATAGTATCCAGAAGATTTTTCCATGAAGCAGGAAATTTCAAAGGTAGTTCCATCTATATTGGCAGTTTGTCAGCCACTTTCTTCTATGTCCTGCAGAATGTCTGGCAGATGCTTTAAAGAAGCAGGAACCCCTAAGGACTGTTTCACCTTCTTTAGGCAGCTTCAGCAGTCATTTTTCTGTGGGTTCTGCAAGTTCAGTCATGCAGTTCAGGCAAGAACAATTTCTTGCCCAAATGGCTAACAACCTCCATAAGGAGCCTCTTCGATGCCTATCATTCTATTGAAGTAGATTGGTGCTGCTAGGAGCAGATGTGTTTCATTGTTATAAAAAGTCTTAAGCTCTTAAAACATTTTAAATTCCATATTCTGAAGGTCTCTGAAAGATTTGAAGAGTATTGATCTAATTGAAATTTATCTCTGTACATCTAGAAAACCTAACTAACATGACTACAAGCTTGATTATTATAGATGACTATCTATTAACCTGTATTTCTTAATTATACATAATATTTTTAAATGAGATGCACAAACACAATACCTTAACAAAGAGCAGAAATAAGCATATAATAAAATTGACCTTAATGTGTATCTATAAACCAAGAGCCATAACAATGCAAAGTATTCATTTCTATAGCATATCCCCTTTAAATGTAAAGAAACATTTATAAACATTATTTGGAGATTTGGGTGTAGTTCTCTCCAAACTGCTTCCTGCTTTTTGTTGGGTCAAGTAATTTTCGGAGGTGTTCACGGTGACCTTTCAGGGGGTCTTGGTCCATCAAACAACATTAGTCTGGAAGGAATCCATAGATTCTCATCCTCTGTGGAAACAAAACAAAACAAAACAAAAATAAATAAAAGAGCCTCTTTTCTAAAGCAACATATCCTTAGACCCAAAGTTTGAAGTCAAGATACCTTTAAAATATATATGTTGGTTTAGCTTAGCACCCAATACAATGAAATGTCTCTCTGTACTTAGCTCCTTTACAGTCAAAAAGTTAAAGAAAACACAATAATATATATAATCCAGATTCTCTGTGTATATTCCATTTTATGTGGCTCATTTTTCTTACTCTATTATTTTTTCTACAAGTTTAATATTTATTTTATTATCTTTACTCCTTTAATCCATGATTGTCTGTACTCTTTTATATTACATTTACTGTCTCTTTACTCTTTTTCTTCTCTCTCCCAAGCCTTCGTATATTTTTTAAGCATACTGTGTCTCATTTAGCAGTCTTTTATGTCTGAGTCTGTCTTATTGTGTATCTGAAATCCTTTTCTGACCAGGACCGCTTCTAAAAATACTAAGCAGCATGGCTAGGACTAAGGCTTCTTTGCCTTTTGACTCTGTCTAGTCCAACATGGCAGAGGTCTGTTCAGTGTGAGCCATGCTCACAGCCCCATTTTCAGGCACAAAGCGGGTCTATGTTGCCCTTAAGCAAAATGTAACACTCTGCTCACAAACCTCATTTAAATGCTCTGTAGCCAGACCTCCCAAAATAGTCAGAGCTGTTCGTGCTGGTGAACCAGGAAGCTGCCGTTTTTTAAAGAAGCCATACAGTTTTTGGTGCACCTCCCTTAAAGGAGCCACAAACTGTCCAGGGAGGAAATAGTGTGGCTACAAAGAAACTGCACTAAATTCTATTTATTTTTATCTAGAATTTTTTTCAAGCTTTCTCAGGTTTTCATGTGGATATAGTTAGCCACATTGGCACCAAATTGCTGGGGAAGGCTGCTTGTTCGTTTCCTGTCCACACAGACTTGAAATAATCACACTGAAACCATATTAATTGCAATACTGTTTTGCCAGTAGCTTAAGAATAAGTCTAGCTAGCTCTTAAATCTTAAATTAACAAATTTCTATTATTTCATATTTTACCAAGAGGCTTGTGGCCTACCAGCAAGGTTCCAACTGGCAGCTCGCATCTTTCTCCTCTGGTGGCTACATGGCTTCTTCCTGACTCTGCCTACCCTCTCCTCCTCTATCTGCTTAGAATTCCTGCTTGCCCTATTCTGCTAAGCCATTGACCGAAACAGCAGCTTGCTTATTAACCAATAGCAATAAAACATATTCATAGCACACTGAAGGGAATCCCACATCATGTATCCTTTGAAAAATATGTTTTAACCAGGCTGGAGAGATGTCTCAGCAATTAAGAGCACTGGCTGCTCTTCTAGAAGTCCTGAGTTCAATTCTCAGCACCTAGCTGGTGACTCACAACCATCTGTAATGGGATTTGATGCCCTCTTTTGACCTGCAGACAAACATTCAGATGAAACATTCATTTACATAAAATGCATAAAATTTCAAAACTCTTAAACTGGAAAGTGGTGGCCCACACCTTTAATCTAACACTCAGGAGGCAGAGGCAGAGGTGGGAAAATCTCTGTGAGTTCAAGGCCAGTCTGCTCTACAGAATGAGTTCCAGGACAGCCAACATTGTTGTATAGAGAAACACTGTCTCAAAAAACAAAACAAATACTGTTTTAACAATATTTTAAAAAAAATTTTCACAATTTGTCGGTCTTGTCAAGACCCACAGTGTATCAAACAATATATTTGTTATGCTGAGTTCCTTTTAGATTGGAGTCTAATCATTCCTCTAGACATGCTGTAATGTGAAGTAGCAGCTGTGGGTGCTGAGGAGAATCAGCACTCACTCCCCCAGGAAGCAACACTTTCAAGAGAGGTCAGTTTTAGGCTCTTCAGTCCAGAGGAGGATAATTCCCAGGACAAGCGACAAGAGATGGGCTACCACTGTTGACACAAGTTACGTCTGGTGGTGTGTAATGATGAAGATATGCTATTGTACAGCACTGGCGGTCTCACAGATGTAAAAAAGTTGTCAGTAGGGCCGTGTTCCTTCTAGAGGCTTTAGAGAACAGTTGCTTTCCTGAATCAGGGCAGTTTCTGAGGCCACCTGCATTCTGTGACACCTGGACTTCCCCCTTTGTATCTGAACTCAGTGGTATAAGCACCTTTACATCTTTCTCTACAAGGCTCTACTCTTCTGGCTCCAATGAGGACAGGCCATCTTCCCACTTAATCACATCTGCAGGGCCACACAGGAGGGAAATCAATCTCTATTATTAATAAGCTCCCAATCTGTAATACAGTACTTCTCTATAACTTTCTGAAAGGACTGTGACATATGTACCTCACCTGGCAAATTTCTGGCTCTGTTCCATAAAGGGGAGGAGATACGGGAAATGTTCCTGGCTTCTCCTACTCTGCAGAGATATTGCAAGAGGGCAGTTGTGATGCAAAATTGACAACTAATAAATCAGCTCAATTACAGTACATTAGAGAAACTGCAAGTCATATTTGCTTAACCAATAAGGGGTAGTTTTTTGTAGGAATATTTTGGGCTACTTACATATTTTAAATTTTAGTATGTGTTTATCATGTATATATGTGTGATGGGTATATAGGCATCTGTACCACACAGTTTGTATGTGGAGACTAGAGGAAAATCATGTAGAATTGGTTCTCTCTCTCCACCTTTACATGGGTTCCAAGGATCAGTTGTCATGCTTTCGTGACAAGCACTTTATTTGCTGAGCCTCTCCCTGACTTTATTGAGTTTTTAAGTTAACGAACAAAGTAATAGACTTCATACTGGAGTCATTATACTTTGCTCCAATTCTTTTCCCACCCTTACTGCACCCCTCCCAGGATTTTGAGTTACATGACTAAGTCTAGAGGGAGGTACCCAGCACCAAGAATAACTTCTCAAGGCGGAGAACTTCTGAGCACTGTGGCTACATAATGAGACTCTCTCAGAAAAGCAGTTGGGCCTGGCATGTAGCTCAGTTGACAGAGTACCTCCCTGGCAAGCACAGAGCCTTGGCTTAGATTCTGGACATCACATAGGGGCGTGGTGGTGCACACCTGTAATCCCAGAACTCTGGAGCTGGAGGCAGAACACCAGGGGTTCCAGGCCAGCCTGGGCTACCTGAGACCGTGTCTCCTTGAGCAGTTGTACCAAGTTTAAAACCCTGAATGCGCAGCTCATGTGAAAGGTGATTACTCTGCTCTAGCTGGAGTGGGGATGAGGAAAGTCAAATAACTCAGCCACTGCAACAGAGATGGAGGCCCCAAAGAGTCACAGGACAGGAAGTTTTTCCTGACTCTTTCCTGAGGCTTGATGACGTTAGGTCTCAAATCTAGGACAAATAGCTAACCGAGGCGCCTAACAGATTGGTGAGCTTTAATCCATAGATGGCGATTTTTCTATTATGATTCTTCCACAGTGATTTCCTGCAAAGTTAGTGTTTCAACAATAAAATTAAAAGGACAGTGGTGGTGGCACACACCTTTAAAATCGGGAGGCAGAAACAGGCAGATATCTTGAATTCAAAGTCAACCTGGTCTACATACAGAATTTTGGGCTACCCAGGGTTACATAGTGAGACCATATCTTAAAAATAAATAAATAAATAATAACTAGTAACTATTATGAAGTAAAACTGTGGTTGGAGTTACTATCCTTACTTTCTGGGAAAAGAATTTCAGAGTATCCAGGATGTTGGGCTTCAATTCTGTTCAACAATTATACTTCTTGTCAGGTCTGACATAGAATTAAGAACAATTCTGACTGCAGTGAAAGAGCAAAATTTCATTGCAGATCTTCAGGAAGGCAAAGGAAAACATTCACAGTGCTGCCCACCTATAATTCCAGGACTCTGGAGGTGGAGGCAGAAGGATCAGGTGCAGAGATGTTACAAGGCTGGCCCATCTGGGTGCTTGCCTGTAACCCCAGTGCACAGGAGATGAAGGCAGAAGGGTTGAGGGTTTGAGGCTGGCCTGGGTTACATAGCAAGGTCCTGTCTCAAAAACAAATCATGAAATTGAACCAAAATGTTAACCTTTTGATGTGGGATTCCCCTCTGTATGCTGTGATTACCATTGATTAACAAAGAAACTGCTTTGGACCTAGAGCAGGGTGGAATATAGGTAGGCGGGGAAAACTAAACTTAATGCTGGGAGAAAGAAGGCAGAGTTAGAGAGAAGCCATGTTGCCCCACCAGAGACATGCACTGGAACTTTACCTGATAAGCCACAGCCTTGTAGCGATACACAGATTAATGGAGATGGGTTAATTTAAGATATGAGTTAACCGGAAATACGCTTAGGCTATTGGCCAAACAGTATTGCAAATAATATGGTTTCTGTGTGATTATTAAAGGACCGGGTAGGACCGGGCAGGATGGAAACCTCACACAACAGCCTTGTGTGGTGGCTTGAATGCAATGACCCCAACTGTCTGGGGCATTTGAATGCTTGGTTTCTCAGTGGGTGGTGCTGTCTGGGAAGGTATAGGAAGTGTGGCCTCACTAGACATGGGCTCTGAGGTTTCAAAAGCCACCCATTTCTCATTTGGTGTCTGCTTCCTGGTTGTGGTCTAAGATGTGAATCCTGAGCTCTGCTCCAGACACTTGCCTTGCTCCACTGCTGTGATGAAGGGTCTCAAGCCTCAGGAACTGAGTCAGGAATTGAGTCAGGCTACATTGGGTGATAATTGTAGGCCATCAGGAATTGCTTAACCCCAGCCTGACCTTTTCATTCTGCTCTGCCTGCAAAAGCAATATGCTTGAGTGGCAAAAACAATCCATCTTGTTCCCATTCACCTATACTGATAACTGCACACACACACACACATGCACACGCACACGCACATGCATGCACACACATATATGTCCCGCAGTCTTCTCAACCTTCATCCCATACAAAGGTTGTGGTTCCTCAATGTTCCAATAAACAATCTCAGCCCATTTATCAACTCTATCTCACGTTTCCTGTGTCAGGTGCTAAAACTCAGGACCCTTTTAGGGCCCTTAATGCAGGAAGCTCTCCTTCCTCTCTACTAGGGATTGTTCCTTCAGGAGCACAGTCACCCTCTGAGCTCACTATAAAGGCTAAGTGGCCACGAATTGCTATCTGTGTGACTACTGCTTCCACAAACAGCACAATTGCCAGAGACAGAATCTTGGGACTTTATTGGGGTTCTGTGTGTCTTAGTTTTATTTTATTTTATTTTTACTGCAAAAAGACACCATGACCACAGCAACTCTTATAAAGAAAACATTTGACTGGGGTGGCTTGATTACAGTTTCAGAGATTCAGTCCATTATCATCATGATAAGGAGTATGGCAGCATGCAGACAGACGTGATGCTGGCTACATTTTGGGCAGAAGACAGCAGGAAGTAGACTGACTCACTGAGCCATATCCCGAGCATAGGAAAATTTAAAGCCCACCCCCACAGTGATAAACTTCCTCCAAAAAGATCATACCTACTCCAACAAAGTCACAACAAAGCTCCAAATAGTGCCGGTCCCTATGAGATTATGGGGGCCAATTACAATCAAACTACCACACTGTTAAACACAGCCTGACCTCAATCCCCCACTTTCCTCTGGTCCTCCCCTTCCATGTTCATCTGACATTTTCCTCCCAGGCTCTCTAATGTCGAGGCTGAGAGATCATTGCCACTCATGCACCCCAATTGTGCAGTACAAGGTAAATTCCTGGGTTTGACTCAGAGGTGCCCTAACTAGACCCCAGAAGGTCCAGGAGCTTCTAACCAGGTGGTGGTGGCACATGCCTATAATTCCAGCACTCTGGAGGCAGAGGCAGGTGGATCTCTGTGAGTTCAAGGCCAGCCTGGTTTACAAGAGCTAATTCCAGGACAGGCACCAAAGCTACAGAGAAACCCTGTCTGAACCTTATAGAAGAGAAAATGGGAAATACACTTGAACACATTGGCACTGGAGACCACTTACTAAATATAACCCCAGCAGCACAGACACTGAGAGAAACAATAAATAAATGGGACCTCCTGAAACTGAAAAGCTTCTGTAAAGCAAAGGACATGGTCAACAAGACAAAACGACCGCCTACAGAATGGGAAAAGATCTTCACTAACCCCACATCAGACAGAGGTCTGATCTCCAAAATACACAAAAATCTCAAGAAATTGGTCTTCAAAAGAACAAATAATTTAATAAAAAATGTGGTACAGACCTAGACAAAAAATTCTCAGTAGAGGAATCTAAAATGACTGAATGACACTTAAGGAAATGCTCAACATCCTTAGCCATCAGAGAGATGCAAATCAAAACAACTCTGAGATTCCATCTTACACTTGTAAGAATGGCCAAGATCAAAAACACTGATGACAACTTATGCTGGAGAGGTTGTGAGGTAAAGGGAACACTTCTGCATTGCTGGTGGGAGTGCAAGCTGGTACAGCCCCTTTGAATACCAGTATGGTGATTTCCCAGAAAATTAGGGAACAATCTTCCTCAAGACCAGCTATAACACTTTTGAGTACATATCCAAAGGATGCTCAATCATGCCACAGGGACATGTGTTCATAGCAGCATTGTTTGTCATAGCCAGAACCTGGAAACAACGTAAATGCCGCTTGACCAAAGAATGAATAAGGAAAATGTGGTATATTTACACAAAGGAGTACTACACAGCAGAAAAAAATAATGACATCTTGAAATTTGCATGCAAATAGATGGATCTAGAAAACATTATATTGAGTGAGGTAACCCAGACCCAGAAAGACAAATATCATATGCACTCATTCATAAGTTGCTTTCAGACATAAAACAAAGGAAACCAGCCTACAATTTACAATCTCAGAGAACCTAGACAACAATGAGGACCCCAAGAGAGACATACAAGGATCTAATCTAAGTGGGAAGTAGAAAAAGACAAGATCTTCTGAGTAAATTGGGAGCATGGGGACCATGGGAGAGGGTAGAAGAGGAGGGGAGAGGAAGGGAGGGGAGCAGAGAAAGATGTATAGCTCAATAAAATCAATAAAAAAATTAAAAAAAAACATTGTGAAAAAGTTCCTTGAGCTATTCTCTGGCCGAAGACAAAGAGAACTACAAGAAATTTTTTGGCGGCGTTGGTTTAAAGCTTTGACTCCACTGAAGACACTAACTGTGTGGACCTCTCTGTGCTCCTCTACGAGCACACCTCTCAGGCCAGAGCTGAGATGACCACCCTGCCAGAGTATGCGTTGTGAGGAGGCCGCTTGTTGGTTCCCGGCTGCTCAGCCCTGAAATAATCACACAGAAATCATATTACTTAAATCACTGCTTGGCCCATTAGCTCTAACTTCTTATTGGTAACTCACATCTTAATTTAACCCATCTCCATTAGTCTGTGCATCACCATGAGGTCGTGGCCTACCAGCAAAGTTTCAGCATGTCTATCTCTGGTGACGGCTCCATGGCTTCTCTCTGACTCTGCCTTTTTCCCCCCCAACATTCAGTTTAGTTTTCCCTGCCTAGCTCTGTTCCCCAATAGCCCTTCTATAGGCCCAAAGCAGTTCCTTTATTAACCAATGGTAATCACAACATACAGAGGGGAATCCCCAGTATGTGTCTCAAATGAAAGAGGCACAGAAGCCCATCTACCTCGTCAGTAGTGAGAGCAAACAGTGGGTGGCCAGCTCTCTTTGTGGATTGTGTGTACAAGCAGGGCTTTGAGGTGGAGAGCATATGAGACCTCAAAAGCCTGTCCTCCACAGTAATACACTTCCTCTATAAAGGCCATACCTCCTAGTAGGGCCATTCCCTATGAGCCAAGCATTCAAATACTTGAGTCTATGGGGGCCATTCCTATTCAGATCACCATACCCTCTATTTTTATTTTACTGAAAATAGACTTTTAATACAATATGTTCTGATTATGTTTTACATGCCCCCAATTCTTCCCTCTCTCCCCTCTGTCTGAATCCATACCCTTTCTGTCTCTCCTCAGAAAATAAACAGGCATCTAAGTCCTATATTCAAGGAGATAAACAGATTAAGAAATGGAATAGAGTGGTGACCTCAGGTCAAGATCCTACCCAGCTAAGTTTCCAACTTGTGAGAAGGAAGTGAAGAAAATTTCAGAGACAGGTATGGTGGTGCACACCTTAAACTCAGCAGAGGCTGGTGGGTCTCTGAGTTTGAGGCCAGCCTGGTCTACAGAGCAAGTACCAGGACAGCCAAGCTTATGCAGTGAAGGAAACCATTGAAAACAAAAGCTGATAAAGATGCAATTGAACAATGGAGCCATGTTCAGTCCCAGCAAGCAGCGGAACTAGGTAGTTATAGCCACATGGTTCTGACTTTAGAGCCAAGAATAGAAGAAAGGGGTTATGGACTCTCCCTCCATGACTAAGGAAAGCCACTGAAGCCAGGTGTGTATCAGGGGTGTCCTACAGGGAGGCCCTGAGAAGCCATTGTGGGAAGCTGAGAAGGTGAAGCCTGGATTGCCTTGGAGACCCCAAGATGTTGGAGATGCCTGAGCTGTGGGATACCTGCCAAGGAATTCTAATAGGAAGTGGAACCAGCCCAAGAGAAAGAAGTGTGTTGTCATCAACAAAGCTAAAAGAAATTGGAGATCTGAAGAAGATTTTGATATCAGACATTGAGATGCAGAGTTTGGAGTTTGTCTAGCTGGTTTTGGTCTTGCTTTTGTCCAGTATTTTTTCACTATGCTTCCTTCCCATGCTTTGGAATGATAACGTATATCCTGTACCAATATGATCTGCTTTTTGATTTTGATGTTACAGGGGATTACAGTTAAGGATTGCATGAATCTCAGTACAGACTTTGAACTTTGGATTTTTAAACAAGTTTGAGATTGTTATAGACTATGGGGACTTTTAAAGTTGTACTGAGTGTCTTTCTGCATTATGGACACAAGCCTGTGGAGCCCCAGAGTGGGAAGTGGTAGTTTGAATAGGAATGGTTTCCATAGATGTATGTGTTAGAATACTTGGTCTATAGGGACTGGCGTTATTAGGAGATGACTACTCCTTGTTGGAGTAGATGTGGTCTTGTTGGAGGAAGTGTGTCACTGTGTCGGTGAGCTTTGAGGTTTCCTATGCTCAAGCTACATACAATGTCACAGTTTACTTCCTGTTGTCTGTGGATCAAGTTTTACACCTCTAAGTTCTTTCTCCAGCACCATGTCTGCCTGCTCGCTGCCATGACCCACTGTGATGATAATGAACTAAACCTCTGAAACTGTAAACCAGTCCCAATTAAATGCTTTCCTTTATAGAAGTACCACCAGTCTTTTGGAGATCCTACTCTAAGGCTGCCTCCAGGGTATGCAAAAAAAAAAAAATCATGAATGAGCGAAGGCTAGACTTTTCTATCTGAGAGGTAAATAAGGAAATACACACTTTCTAAAGGTACCTTTGCTTTTACTTCATCCTGAAAAATCTCTGAAAACCTCTCTGTCTCCATATGGCTACATCTCTTTACATACAGCTGCATCACACTTCTCTCTCCATCACACTTCTCTCCTACTTCTTCCCCTCTACAGCAAGGCCTCTGAACAACAGGAATCACATTGTCAGGGCCACACTGAACTTCTTGAGAAAGCAATAAGAAACAAAGACAAACTGATCATACAGTTTCTCTCAGGCTAGGGATGTCACATTGGCTGACCGGTGATTAACGCTTGGTAGTTCTAAGTTGTCAGAGTTCCCAGACAGAAAGTGACATTGGATTTTATGACTTCAACAATAAACAGTTAGTTGGCTCAACCTTGAGGTTGGGAATACGTGCAGGAAGTCCATTGCTGAGAAAGTTATGTCTACTAATGTTACCTCATGCTCTGACCTTGAATCAGCAATAAACACCTGGGAAATTGACCTCATGTATTTGTCTCTAGGGGCAACCAGATATTCATCTCCGGGGATAACCAGTTTGCTTTGAATTTGTTCTGAAGTCTAAAATTACCTGCCTAATGCCTGAGAAAACTATTACTTTCCTATGTCCATCTGAGTAATGAAAAGTATCCTAGCATTATTTCTATCCAACAGAATTATACAGCTTAATCAGAAATCATCTTCCTCACCATACACAGCTATATATGTGCCCAGTAGATGGAATATATACATGAGATAAACATATAAACAGTGGGGGGAGAATACCCATAGCTGTTTTTAGTGGCACATGAGAAAAATTACAGTCAGAGAGAAGAGTCATTCACAGTCAGTGACCCCAAGGTCTTTTCCAAGTGGGGTTTCCCATCAGAGTTATTTATTCATCCAGTATGTTAACCAGTTAAATACTAGTTGTCACCTGCTGTATACTCTCATGGCCTCCAGCATAAAAGTTTACATGATCATGATGTCTTTTCACAGCAATAGAAATCCTAAGACACCAATCCTGTGAGATTTGCCAAAATACAAATCCTAGTTCCAACCTCTGTCCTCTCCTATTTCCTCCTCACTGAGAGGTCCGTTATCTGCCCTAGACTGGCAGATAGAATTCACCCATATGGCCCCAGTGAGGACACATGGACATGTACCAATATTCATAGATAACTGTTTTAAGATGAATTGGGGTCTTCCCGGCTGCAAAAATGAGGGTGCACACTGTAGTTTAGACACTCTTTTCTGAGATCATCCCTCTTCCACACAGTCAGATAGTGGCCTAGAATTTATTTGGTCACCCAACAAATATTCACCTACCTCCAAATCACCTGGGCATTCCACATCCCTTATCAGCCCTAACCCACAGAAAAAGTAGAAAGGATGAATTAGGCCATTAGAGAAACCTTCACCAAGCTATAGAATTAAAACAAGACTAGGTAAAACTCCTACCCTTGGCCTTGGCCAAACTCCAATGACTGCCAAAAATCCCATCGCTAAACAGTCCCTTTGAACTTATATTTATGAGAGACCCCCTCATAGCCTAGGTACACACAGCAGACATAACCAGACTTCTGTCCTTAGCTCACAGTCCTTTCTACACACATAACTTTGGAAGCATACTGACTCTGTTCTGTCCTCCCCACACAGCAGATGTGGTATACATCTCAGATCCACACCACTTTCCCATCAAACACCCAAGTGGCGGGGCTATCACAAGGTCATCTTGCTCCTCCCTGCTGCCACAAATTTAAGTAATTCTAACTCTTGGGTCCAGTCTTTCTAGACTCAAGAAGCCTCCCCAATGCACAATTTCACACCTTGTCTCTGGGTCCCACCAGTTCAAGATATCTGGGCTTTCCATTTCCCAGCTCCCACCAATCACAGCTGAATAATCACCAATCTTTGCTTTCCCACCATCCCCAGATATCCCAATGTTCTTGAATGTCTCCCTATTGTGTAACAGACTCCTCAGAGATCAAGATATTCCACCCCACAGGAAACTCCTTAAGCAGGAGAGTAAACAACTCAAAATAGCTTAAGAACTCCCTGAAACAGACCAGATTCACTAAGCCCCTCCCTGCCAGAGTAAGCTCAGCTGCCATGTAGACCCTCCAACAAGTGGGAAGGCAGAGGACTCACAGGAGAACAGCTTCCTGGAAGAAGCAGAAGCCAGCTGACCTGCCAGAAAGAGGTTTAGACGAATTGAGGCACTTGGAAAGGATGCTCTCCAACTTGCTGAGCTGCCTACAGGTTGTGCAGTGTGCTCCAGGTTCCCAGCTTTGTGAGCTGTCACTTGTGGGGGGTGGGCCTTGCTGACGTAGTTGCCTGCATCATTTCTGCTCCAGTAAAGTGATTCCTCACCCATATTCCCATAGGTAACCCCAGTAAAACTCACTGGGTCACCAAGTTGGGTTTTGGCAGTATCTGCACTTTCTGTTGTGGGCTCCCTATCTGGGTGACTAGATAAGTGTGTTTTTGCCTCCCCAGAAAAAGTTTTGTTACACAACATTCCCAATTTCTGCTTTTCCTGGTTGTGATAAAGGAAGACCTGTGACTGTCCCTGGACCCAACAGAGATGGTCCCTCCTCAACTAGAAACCCTTGATATCATTTGGTTATTACTCTCTGCCATATTATGTGATCCGTTTATATGACTCTCAAACCCAGAACCCTCCCCAGTTCCCTAACCATCCTGTTGACTCTCTAGTCTAGTGCCTTCTTCCATTGGTCACTGTTCTGTGGCTCTGACAAGACATCTGGCCACTAGTATTTCACTGTGCTCCCTATGTTCCCTTTTGGAATGGTAGTACATATCCTGGGCCAATGATAGTGGAAGTATGTGATCTTTATGAATTTACAGGGGGTTATAGTTAAGAGATTGCACAAATTTTAAAAGAGATTTTGAACTTTGGAGGGTTTTATTGTTGTTGTTTTGTTTTGTTTTTGGAGTCAGAGAGTTTCTCTGTGTACCTTGGCTGTCCTGGAACTCACTCCATAGAGCAGGCTGACCTCAAACTCACAAAGATGTCTATCTCTGCTTCAGAAGTGCTAGGATTAAAGGTGTGCACCACCAACACATGGCTGAAATGTGGAGTTTTAAACAGTGTTGAGATTGTGATAGACCATTTGGACTGATGGAGGACGGTCATCTGTCTATGTGTTACTTTCATTGGTTAATAAAGAAACTGCCTTGGCCCTTTGATAGGACAGAAAATTAGGTAGGCAGAGTAGACAGAACAGAATGCTGGGAGAAAGAAAGCATAGCTCATCAGATGCCATGGAGCCAGCCGCCAGGTTGGACATGCTGAATCTTTCCCGGTAAGCCACCACCTTTTGGTGCTACACAGACTATTAGAAATGGGTTAATCAAGATATGAGAATTAGCCAATAAGAGGCTAGAACTAATGGGCCAGGCAGTGTTTAAAAGAATACAGTTTCCATGTAATTATTTTGGGTAAAGCTAGCTGGTAGCCAGGAGCTGGGCATCAGGAAGTGGCCCGCTGCTTCTTTCTACATTGGACTTTTTTTTATTCTTCAAATCTTTTTTTAATTGATTTTTATTGAGCTCTACATTTTTATCTGCTCCCTTCCCTCTTGACTCCCTTTCAACCCTCTCCCAGGGTCTACAGGCTCTCAATTTACTCAGGAGATCTTGTCTTTTTCTACTTCCTGTGTAGATTAGATCCATGTATGTCCCTTTTAGGGTCCTCATTGTTGTCTAGGTCTCTGGGATTGTGATTTGTAGACTGGTTTTCTTTGCTTTATGTTTAAAAACCACTTATGAGTGAGTGCATATAATAATTGTCTTTCTGGGTCTGGGTTACCTCACTCAATATGATGTTTTCTAGCTCCACCATTTGCCTGCAAATTTCAAGGTGTCATTTTTTTCTGCTGTGTAGTAATTCATTGTGTAAATGTATCAAATTTTCCTTATCCATTCTTTGGTAGAGGGGCATTTAGGTTGTTTCCAGGTTCTGGCTATGACAAACATTGCTGCTATGAACATAGTTGAGGACATGTCCTTGTGGCACGATTGAGCATCCTTTGGATATATGCCCAAAAGTGGTATTGCTGGGTCTTGAAGAAGGTTGTTTCCAATTTTCTGAGAAATCACCAGACATATATCCAAAGGGGCTGTACCAGCTTGCACTCCCACCAGCAATGCAGGAGTGTTCCCTTTCCCCCACATCCTCTCCAGCATAAGTTGTCATCGGTGTTTTTGATCTTAGTCATTCTTACAGTTGTAAGATAGAATTTCAGAGTTGTTTTGATTTGCATTTCTCTAGTGACTAAGGATGTTGAACATTTCTTTAAGTGTCTTTCAGTCATTTTAGATTCCTCTGTTGAGAGTTCTCTGTTTAGGTCTGTACTCCATTTTTTATTGGATTATTTGTTTGTTTGATGACCAATTTCTCAAGTTCTTTGTGTATTTTGGAGATCAGTCCTGTGTCCGATGTGGGGTTGGTGAAGATCTTTTTCCATTCTGTAGGTTGTTGTTTGTCTTGTTGACCATGCCCTTTGCTTTGCAGAAGCTTTTCAGTTTCGGGAGGTCCCATTTATTAATTGTTTCTCTCAGTGTCTGTGCTGCTTGGGGTTATATTTAGGAAATGATCTCCTGTGCCAATGTGTTCAAGTATACTTCCCATTTTCTCTTCTATAAGGTTCAATGTGGCTGGCTTTATGTTGAAGTCTTTGATCCATTTGGACTTGAGTTTTGTGCATGGAGATAGATATCAATCTATTTTCATTCTTCTACATGTTGATATCCAGTTATGCCAGCATCATTTGTTAAATATGTTTTCTTTTTTCCATTTAATATTTTTTGTTTCTTTGTCAAAAATCAGGTTTTTGAAAGTATGTGGATTAATATCCGGGTCTTCAATTCAGTTCCATTGGTCCTCCTGTCTGTTCTTATGCCGATACCAGGCTGTTTTCAGTATTGCAGCTCTGTAGTAGAGTTTGAAGTCAGGGATTGTAATGCCTCTAGAAGTTCCTTTATTGTACAGGATTGTTTTGGCTATCCTTGGTTTTTTGCTTTTCCATGTGAAGTTAAATACTGTTCTTTTGAAGTCTGTGAAGAATTTTGCTGGGATTTTGATGGGCATTACATTGAATCTGTATATTGCTTTTGGTAAGATTGCCATTTTTACTATGTTAATTCTACCTACCCACGCGCATAGGAGATCTTTCCACTTTCTGGTGTCTTCTTCAATTTCTTTCTTCAAAAATTTAAAGTTCTTGTCATACAAGTCTTCCATTTGTTTAGAGTTACTCTGAGATATTTTATGCTATTTGTGGCTATTGTAAAGGGTGATGTTTCTCTCTTTCTTTATCATCTGTGTAAAGGAGGGCTACTAATTTTTTTTTTAAGTTAATCTTGTATCCTGCTACATACTGAAAGTGTTTATGAGTTGTAGAGTTCCTTGGTAGAACTATTGGGGTCGCTTATGTAAACTATCATATCATCAGCAAATAGTGAGAGTTTGACTTCTTTTCCTATTTATATCTCCTTGATCTACTTTTGCTGTCTTATTGCTCTAGCTGGTACCTCAAGAACTATATTGAATAGATATAGAGAGAGTGGACAATCTTGTCTTGTTCCTGATTTCAGTGGGATCACTGTGAGTTTCTCTCCATTTAGTTTGATATTGGCTGCTGGCTTGCTGTATATTACCTTTATTATATTTAGGTATGTTCCTTGTATTCTTGCTCTCTCCAAGACCTTTATCATGACGGGATGTTGTATTTTGTTGAAAGCTTTTTCAGAATCTAATGAGGTGATCATGTAGTTTTTATTTTTCAGTTTGTTTATATAGTGGATTACATTGACTGATTTTCATATTTTGAACCATCCCTGCATCTCTGGAATGAAGCCAACTTGATCATGGTAGATGATGGTTCTGATGTGTTCTTGGATTTGAATTTTCAGTATTTTATTTAGTATTTTTGCATCAATGATCATGACTGAGATTGGTCTGTAATTCTCTTTCTTAGTAATGTCTTTATGTGGTTTGGTATCAGGGTAATTGAAGCCTTATAAAAAGAGTTTGGCAGAGCTACAGAGATGGCTCAGCCGTTAAAGGCTAGGCTCACAACCAAAAATATAAAAAGAGTTTGGCAATGTTCTTTCTGTTCTATTATGTGAAACCATTTGAGGAGTATTGGTATTAGTTATTCTTTGAAAATTTTTGTAGAATTCTGAGCTGAAACCATCTGGTCCTGGTTTTCTTTTTTTTCTTTTTCTTCCTTCCTTCCTTTCTTTTCTTTCTTTTCTTTTTTTTTTGGTTGGGAGACTTTTGATGACTGTTTCTATTTCTTCAGCAGTTATAGTTCTGCTTAATTTGCTTATCTGGTTTTGATTTAATTTTGATAAGTGATATTTATCCAGAAAGTTGTGCATTTTTTTTAAGTTTTCCAACTTTGTGGAGTACAGGTTTTTGAAATACCAGCTGATGCTTCTCTGTATTTCCTCCATGTCTGTTGATATGTCCCCCTGTTTATTTCTGATGATAATTTGGATATTCTCTCTCTGCCTTTTGGTTAGTTTGGATAAAATTTTGTCTATTTTGTTGATTTTCTCGAAGACCCAACTCTTTGTCTCATTGATTCTTTGTATTGTTTTCTTTGTTACTATATATTTTTTTTTAAGACAAGGTTTCTCTGTATCTTTGGAGCTCATCCTGGAACTAGCTCGTGTAGTCCTGTCTGCCCTTAAACTCGCAGAGAACCACCTGCCTCTGCCTCCCATGTGCTGGGATTAAACGTCTGCGCCACCACTGCACAGCTTTACTATTTTTTTTTTTTTAATTTCAGCTCTCAATTTGATTATTTCCTGCCGACTAGTCCTCTTGGGTGAGTTTGCTTCTTTCTTTTCTAAAGTTTTCAAATGTTCTGTTAATTCACTAGTGTGGGATTTTTCCAGTTTCTTTATGTAGTCATTTCCTCTTAAAACTGCTCTCATTGTGTCCCATAAATTTGGATATGTTGTGTGGTCATTTTCATTGAATTTTAGGAAGTCTTTAATTTCTCCCTTTATTTCTTCCTTGACCCATTGATGATTCAGGTGAGCATTATTTAATTTCCATATGTTTTGAGCTTGATGAATTTGTTGAATTCTAGCTTTAAACCATATTGATGTGATAAGATGCATGGGGTTATTCCAATTTTTTTTGTATCTGTTAAGGTTTGTTTTGTTACTGAGTGTGTGGTCAATTTTTTTTTATTTTTCTAATCAAGAATGTATTTCCAGGACACTAAGTTGTATCAATTAGCAGGAAAAAATTAGTAAAATCTGAATAGGAAAGATACAGTGAACCAGCATTTTCTTTCAGGGAGAAGATACCACACTTCAACTTAAGAAAAAACCTTTACAGTCCAGGTCTTTTATTTCTTTTTGTACATCAGGCCATGAATTCGTAGGAAATGGGCTCCAGCAGCTCAGGCTCCTTCCCGTTAGTCCTCACAAAGTGTGCTTCTCTGGGTGGAGCAGGCTGGCGCTTCAGCTGAACCCAGGTGCCCTTCTCTTTGGCTTCCTTTTTCTTCTGGTCATTCTCCTTCACCCGCTTCAGGAAGCTGTCTCTGCTCTTCGAGTGCTTGATGTGTTCAATCCGCACATTAATTCTCTTGGCAAGAATCTTGCCCTTAACTTGCTTGTTTACAATGATGCCCACAGCATGCTGGGTGACATTGTAGACTCTTCCGGTTTTGCCATGGTAACATTTATGGGGCATTCCTTTTTGAACAGTGCCCATTCCCTTGATGTCTACAATATCGCCCTTCTTGTAGATTCGCATGTACGTGGCCAAAGGAACAACTCCATGTTTCCTAAAGGGCCTAGAGGACATATAGCGAGTGCCCCTCTTCTTTCCCTTTGTGTTTGTCATTTTGGCGAGTTACTGAAAGATGTGTGGTCAATTTTTGAGAAGGTTCCATGAGGTGCTGAGAAGAAGGTATATTCACCGGGCAGTGGTGGCGCACGCCTTTAATCCCAGCACTCAGGAGGCAGAGGCAGGCCGATCTCTGTGAGTTTGAGACCAGCCTGGTCTACAAGAGCTAGTTCAGTTCCAGGACAGGCTCCAAAACCACAGAGAAACCCTGTCTCGAAAAAAAGAAGAAGAAGAAGAAGAAGAAGAAGAAGAAGAAGAAGAAGAAGAAGAAGAAGAAGAAGAAGAAGAAGAAGAAGAAGGTATATATTTTTTTCTGTTTGAATGGAATAGTCTATAGATGTCTGTTAAGTCTATTTGAGTCATAACATCTGTTGGTTCCCTTATTTCTCTGTTAACTTTTTGTCTGACTGATCTGTCCAGTGGTGAGAGTGGAGTGTTGAAGTATCCCACTATTAGTGTGTGGTGTTTAATGTGTGATTTAAACTTTAGTAGTGTTTCTCTTACATATGAGGGTGCCCTTGTATTTGAGGCATAGATGTTCAGTATTGAGATTTCCTCTTGGTGGCTTTTTCCTCTGACCAATATGTAGTGTCATTCTTTGTCTCTTTTGATTGGTTTTAGTTTGAAGTTAGTTTGGTGTTTGTTAGATATTAGGATAGCTACATTAGCTTGTTTCTTAGGTCCGTTTGACTTTAAATTGTTTTCCCAACCCTTTACTCTAAGGTGATGTCTGTCTTTGAGGTTGAGGTATGTTTTCTGTATGCAGCAGAAGGATGGAATCTGTTTTCATATCTAATCTGTTAGCCTGTGTCTTTTTATATGTGAGTTGAGTCCGGTTATATTAAGGGATATTAATGACCACTGATTGCTATCTCCTGTTAATTTAGTTTTTGTTGTTGGTGATGTTAATTTGTGTGTTTTTCCCTTCTTTGGGATTTGCTGCTGTGTGATCGTCAATTGTCGGTGTTTTTGCTGATGTAGCCAACTTCCTTATGTTGGAATTTTTATTCTAGTACTTTTTGTATGTCTGGGTTTGTGGCTAGGTATTAATTAAATCTGGTTCTGTCATGGAATATCTTGTTTTGTCCTTCTATGATGATTGAAAGTTTTGCTGGGTATAGTAGCCTGGGCTGGCATCCATGGTCTCTCAATGCCTGCATAATGCTTGACCACGACATTCTGGCTTTCATTGTCTCCAATGAGAAGTTAGGTGTATTCTGATAGGTCTGCCTTTATATGTCACTTGGCCTTTTTCCTTTGTAGCTCTTAATATTCTTTCTTCATTCTGTAAGTTTAGTGTTTTGATTATTATGTGGCAAGGGGACTTTTTTTTGATTCCATCTATTTGGTGTTCTGTATGCTTCTTGTATCTTCACAGGCATATCTTTCTTTAGGTTGGAAAAGTTGTCTTCTATTATTTTGTTAAACATATTTTCTGTGCTTTTGAGTTGAACTTCTTCTCCTTCTTCTGTACCTATTATTCTTAGGTTTGGTCTTTTCATGGTGTCCCATATTTCCTGAATATTTTTTTAAAATATTTATTTATTTACTTACTTATTTATTATGTATACAATATTCTGTGTGTATGCCTGCAGGCCAGAAGAGGGCACCAGACCCCTCTACAGATGGTTGTGAGCCACCATGTGGTTGCTGGGAATTGAACTCAGGACCTTTGGAAGAGCAGGCAATGCTCTTAACCTCTGAGCCATCTCTCCAGCCCCTTCCTGAATATTTTGTGTTAAGCTTTTGTTAAATTTAATTTCTTTTTTTTAAACCGATGAATCTATTTCCTCTACTGTATCTTCAGTGCTTGAAATTCTCTCTTCTATCTCTTGTATTCTGCTGTTTATGCTTGCATTTGTGCTTCCTGATTGTTTTCTCATGATTTCCATTTTTATAATTCCCTCGGCTTATGTTTTCATTAATGTCTCTATTTCAGTTTTCAAGTCTTGAATAGTTTCTTTCATATGTTTGATTGCTTTTTCTTGGTTTTCTTTAAGGGATTTACTGATGTCTTCTAATTTTTTGTTTGTCTTTTCCTCCATTTCTTTGAGAGAATTTCTCATTTCCTTTTTAAGAGTCTCAAACTTTCTCCTGAAGTTATTTTTTAGGCCATTTTCTTGTGCTTCATATATATTTGGTTGTTCAAGTCTTGCTGTTGTAGGGTCTCTAGATTTTACTGGTGTCATTTTGCTCTTTGTGGTGTTGCATTGTCCTTACCTTATCTACTCATCTTTTCCTCTAATTGGTTGGGGCTGTCTGTGACTATGGTGATTAATCTTCTAGGTGCCAGTGGATCCAAGGCTCAGATGGTTGCTCCTAATGGTACAGTCAGTGCCACGGTTCTAGTTACCCCATCGGTCACTCTGTGTTCCTGGAGTTTGCTCAGTGCTCCTGGGGTTTACTCTGCTCTCATGGAGTTTACTCTCTCAGGCCTACTCTGGTCTAGGTTGCTGACTTAGACCTGTTTCTGTAAATGTCCCTGGTCTGGATCTGCTCCTGTGGAGGTCCCTGGCTTGGGGTTTCCTGCAAAGGTCTCTGACTCCAGTCTACTCCCTTGGAGGTCTCAGACTCAGGAGTGCCCAGATCTGCAGAGGACCTGGCTCAGGCTTACTCCCTCAGAGGTCCCAGACTCATGCCTAGACCCACAGAGTTTTCTTGTTCCTGACTACTCCCTCGAAAGTCCCAGACCAATGCCTGGACCCCATTTGGACTTTTGAAGTTGGGCTGGATGCGTCTTTGCATTATGATATAGCTACAAGCCAATGGGGGCCAGGGATAGAACACAGCAATAGAACAGTAACCAAGATAGATAAACAAATTGTATCCATTTGGCTTCCAAGTCAAGCACCACATGGTTGCTTTACATGTAAGGATGGCACTTAGACTTGTCTCCTGGATGGAAATGTAGGAGAAAGAGAAGCTCTATTCTACTCCCCAAACTTCTGGAAGCGTCCTGGCAGTGGGCAGCTACCATTGATGCAACAATGATATGGATCCACCAGGTATAATACAGCCAACTGGTCAACCAGATAGACCTGACCCTGGTACAACCACACAGCATAGTCTCCCTACAGAACCAGACAGATTCTCAGGCTACCTAGTTCTTCCAATGCCACAGATGACCAGAATTAATGACTGTCAAAATGCAAAGCATCTGTGCCTTTCGAGAAGAAGATTGCTGTTTATATGAAAACCAGTTCTGCCTACTATGGGAAAATGCAGAACAATTTTTAGAAAGAAAAACAGAGAAAGTGTAGACAATATTTTCTGGAAGGATACCTAGACTGCTCGGGGACCGTGGACTGCCCCCTTGGTTGGCTCAGTCATTGTGATTGTACTAACTTTACTCTTTGGCTCCTGCTCTTTTACCTATCCAACTGAGTTCCTCCAATGAAGCCTACAACTTTCTCCACGCAGAGGGCCACTGAATTCTTCATGGCTGAAAGCTGCCAGACTATATCCAACTGGAAGCCTGCTCAACTTGCCCCCTCTGCCTTCGTGAGGGAGCCCTGCCCTAGAAGAAAGCAGCCACTCCCAAACTATGACCCCTTCCCTTTTTCCTTTTACCCTTCCTGAGTTGGGACTTGTTGGGTAATAGCCAGAGGCCATGAGGAATTGAGTCAGGCTGTATTGCATGATAACTTTGGGCCATGAATAATTACTTAACCCCAGCCTGAACTCTCTGCTCCACCTGCAAAAACAATATTCCTGGGTAGAGAAAACAAATCACCCTGCTCCCATTAAAAATAGCTGTAACTTCTGATAGCTCTCGTGTGTATCCCTCAGCTCCTCTAAGTGTGTTCAGTCTTCATCCTGAGGAGAGGTTGTGGCCCCTCATAGATCCAATAAAGTCTGAGTCTGTTAAGATGGGATCTGTCTGTTTTCTGTCTCACTTTTTTTTCTTTTTTACAAAACAGGATTTCTCTGTGTAGCCCCAGCTGTCCTGGAACTTACTCTGTAGACCAGGCTGGCCTCAAGCTCAGAGATCCATCTGCCTCTTCTTCCAGAGAGCTGGGATTAAAGGTGTGCATTGCCACTGCCCCACCTGACTGCCTCACTTTCCTTACAGTGGGCTCTTATTCCTTCAGAACAAAAAGTGCAAATTACCCTTCATTACTCTTCTTCCTTCTTCCTCCTTTTCCTCCTGCTCCTCTTCTTCTCCTTCTCCCAGCCCAGTACCAAGCTGACCTTGAACTCACAAAGATCCACCTGCCTCTGCCTCCTGAGTGATAAGATTAAATGTGTGTACCACCATTGCTCGGCTTGGAAATAATCTGTGTGTGTGTACACGATGTCTGTATGTGGGCACACAGGCTAGAGGTCAGAGATCAACACTGTGGCATTACTTCTCCTTCCACCTTTACAGAGGTGCCCGGCACCTTAGTCTGAGTCATCTCTCACTGTCCCCTTTAATATGGTTTAAAATATTTGTATATTTAGTATATAGGTAGTATATATACATGTGGAATCTAGCACACACACACTACTTCTTTGTCTTATTTCTCCCATCATTCTTCTTATCCTTATCCCTTCTCCGGAAACTCTTCTTCTTATTCTTTTTTTTTTTTCAAGACATGGTTTCTCTGGGTAGCCCTGGTGTCCCAGAACTTGCTTTGTAGATAGACCAGGCTGGCCTTGAACTCACAGAGATCTGCTTCCTCTGCCTCCCAATTGCTGAAATTAAAGGTGTGCACCACCACCACCTGGTGAAACTCTTCAACACATATCCCCTCCTTCTTTCCTTTGCCCTTTGTGTGTGTGTGTGTGTGTGTGTGTGTGCAGATAGATAGGTAGATAGGTAGGTAGGTAGACAGACAGACAGACATATATAGGTAGATAGTGTTTGTGTGTACTATTGTAACATGAGGGGGCCGGCTTGTTAGGGTTTTTGTCCCACCCGATACCCCACAGTCGGCAAGTCCCAAAGAAAATCACACAGAGATCTCTGTAAGTTATAAAACCTATTGGCCCATTAGCTCAGTCTTCTTATTAGCTCTTATAGTTTATATTAACCCATTATTCTTATCTATGCTAGCCACACGGCTTGGTACCTTTTTCAGCGGGGCAGCTTACATCTTGTTCTTTTGGAGTTTGGGCAGGAGTGGGAGGAATGGGCTTCCTCCTTTCTAGAATTTTCCTGTTCTCATCGCCCTGCCTCTATGTCCTGTCTGGTTGACCCACCTATACTTCCTGCCTGGCCAATCAGCATTTATTCAAAATATGATTGACAGAATACAGACAATTCTCCCGCACCATACTATGTCTATGTGTGTATATGTGTGTGAATGTATGTGTGTCTGTGTGTGAATGTATATGTCTCTCTGTGTGTAGATATATGTGTGAATGTATGTGTGTGCTGCATTTAATTAGAATTGCTTGCATGAGCATGGGTGGAAGGTTATTTATCCAAACAAGAGCAACTTACCAGTGACTACACGGTTGAGGAATATAGTGCTCTTTCCCCTAGCAACTGTTAACTGCCTATAGATCTTCAGGAAGGGGGTGAGGTTAATGAAGCACCGTCTCCATTCGTGAGGACATAATGGGGCCAGTCTTATGTAGGTCTTGCAGCCACACTGTGCTCAGTTTTATTATTTTTTTTGAAGACAAGATGTTTGTATAAATTCTGATGATTGGTTTCGAATTCATGAAGTCACATGCTCCTCCTGCCTCAGCCCCCAGAGTCGCTAGGCTAGCAAGCACACTTCTGAACACTGGGTTCAAGTACTTATTTGAGGTAGGGTCTCGAATTCAATGTAACTTCTGAGTATCTTGCCTCCATCCTCCAAGTGCTGGGATTGCAGACTGTGTGCCAGCACTTCCAGTTTTATGTAGTGCTGGGGACGAACCCAGGCTTCATTCATGCTAGACAAGCACTCTACCAACCGAGTCACACCTTAGTCCTGCAAGTCTTCTTCTTCTGTTTTATTTTTTTTATTTTTTTATTTTTTGAATTTTTCGAGACAGAGTTTCTCCGTAGTTTTTGGTTCCTGTCCTGGAACTAGCTCTTGTAGACCAGGCTGGCCTTGAACTCACAGAGATCCGCCTGCCTCTGCCTCCCGAGTGCTGGGATTAAAGGCATACGCCACCACCGCCCGGCCTTCTTCTGTTTTAAACAGGGTATCACTATGTAGCCCTGGCTGGCCTGGAACTCACTATATAGGTCAGGCTAGCCTTTTACTCAAAGATTCGCCTGCCTCTGCCTCCTGAGTGTTGGGATTAAACTTGTGTGCTACCACCACCCTTAAGTTTTATTTTTAATGACCAATGTCATTAAAATGTGCTTCTCTGTGCAGAAAATAACATTCAGAAAAATTAAGTCACATGTAAATAATAGTTTTTGTAGATTTGTTTCCTGACAAAAGAAATCATCCAAGAGGCTAAAATAGTCAACTTATGACAGCAACCCTTTAATTCACTTTCCTGATGCCTTCCCACAATGTACTGTCTACAAAGCATCCAAAATGACCTATTTAAAATTTAAGGAAGTTGGCATCTTTCATCTGCTCAAAACCCTTCACTTTTCTCATAACTTTAAAAATAAAAGCAAAGCTTACAAGGCTCTGGGTGACCTCATTCCTCAATCATTCCGAGGTATGAATCACTGCACCTTCTTTACTCCCTTCTCTTCAGCCACACTGGACTCCACTGTTCACTTAAGCATCAAGCACACTCCTACCTCAGTCAAACCCTTCTGCCTTGGCAACATGTCCTAAGCTTAGTGTTTGGTGTTTCCCCCACTTACTTTCAGGCAGTGGTTCTCAACCTGTGGGTCACGACCCCTTTGGGTAAGAGTTAGCTTTGGGTCTGGAAGGAAGGCTCAGCACGGAAGAGCACATGCTGCTCCTGCAGAGGACCTGGTTTAGGTTCTTAGCATTCACAAAGCAAGGCAGACATTTCGACCATAATAGGAATTCTGAGTATCACTCAAATTCCAGAAATTCCTGTGAATTAAAACAGACTTTCTGCTCTATTGTTGTGAGGAGACACCATGATCTAGGCAACATGAAGAGAAAAGCATTTAATTAGGTGCTTGGTTAAAATTTTGGAGGATTAGTCCAAGGTCGTCAAGGTGGAAAGTAGACAGGCGTGGCACTGGAAAAAAAAAAAAGCTGAGAGCTTTATGTCCTGATCCACAGGCAGCAAGTAGAAATAGACACCGGATCTAGTGTGACCTTTTGAAATCCCAAACTCCCAAGGACACATCCCCAATAAACTTACACCTTCTAATCCTTCCCAAACAGTTCCACCCCTTGGGCACTAAGCATTCAAATATATGAACCTATGAGGGCTGTTCTCATTCAAACTGCCACAGTCAGTAAGAAGTAGGCCTGTCACTTGAATCCAAAGGAATAATTCTCTTGAAGTCAAAAAATAAAAACCTTTGCGTTCATCCCATTTGCCACCAATCTGCAATATTTGACCTGAGTACAAAGCCGCCTATTTGGCTAATATTTGGGAAGTGGAGACAAACGTGGAATCACTTCTACTTCCTAACAGTCTTGACACTGCCATCCTGTAATCTGCTTTAAAGTCTTATAAGATTGTATTTTAAAGGTATTTCCAAAAATTTGACTCTTTTATTTGAATAATTTTGTAACATAAATTCTGATGGTAATAAACCCTTTGGTTTCCTCTTTGGGATATTTTGATTATATATAGTAACTCTAAATTGATTAAGTACCCCATGGGAAGCATTTACTTCAATGTTTTTGATGTGTTTTGCAAAGGCATAATTCCAGGTTGGCCTCAACAATCCATCCTCCTTCTTCCTCTTGAGTTTTGGGAAGCCCAGTCTGGACACTTAGTAGCCAGTCAAGTGGCCAGGTCAGAAAGGTATATAGCAATCCCATTTTCTGCTAAGAGTCTTGCAGGAAACTGTGAAGCCCAACTCCTGAATAGGAATTCTAGGAGGTTTCTTAACGAATGATTTTTAAATCCTGAACCACACGCCTAACAGTATTTCATTTTTCTTTTTATAAAATCGCCACCTCAACACCGCAGACTTAGAAATCTTGTAAAGATGATTCATGACATTTATATATCCTACTTAATACAAAGACTGGAACTCATTAAAAATACGAATCCCGGCGTCGCCTTTAACACATTTCCCAACCCTTAGGAACTTCAAAGAATCGTGACCGGCTTTCGGCTCTTCTAGTAACGGAAGTAAAGCGTTAAGAGCTGGAAAGGAATTCTGAGAAAAAGCAGCTTCGGCCGCCAGCGGCCTTAAGCCAGCAGCCGGTGCCGCGGCGGAACCTCAATGTCACCCGGAGCAGGCGGGGACGACGGGCAGAGGAGCGCAGCGAGCAGGGCACACGCGTGGCCACCGCCTCTCGCAGTCCACCCGGGCCGCAGCCGCTGAGACCGGAGCCACCGCGGGGAGGTGGCCAAACCACACCCCTCCGGGCCAGCCGCCCCGACCAGCCGCGGCCGAGGAGCAGCGAGGGACTCCAGGAATCCGCGGAAGGGCGGGGCCAAGGGACGCGGGGGTCTCTCTAGCCGCCGCCCCGAACCAGCGCTCCTTGTTCTCGATGGTAGCCGCGCGCCCCTCTCCGGCGCGCCACTTCCGGTTCCCTTTAAAGGTCCGCGCGGCGCGCCGGAGGAGCGTGAGAGCGAGCGGGGAAGGGAACGAGAGGGGCGGGCCCGCGAGGGGAGGGGGCGGCGGGTGGGTGGGGACTCGCGGTGGAAGGGGCGGAGGAGGCGCGAAGGGCGCGCTCCGGTGTCACGTGACCGGGACGCGCCGTTCTTCCGTCGGCCATTTTAGGTGGTCCGCGGCGGCGCCATTAAAGCGAGGAGGAGGCGAGAGTGGCCGCCGCTGCGCCTTCATCGTTTTCCAGCGCGGCCGGCGGGGGAAGAGTGCGAGTGCGCGCCGCGCGAGAGCGGGAGGCGAGGGGGGCAGGCCGGGGACGAGGCGCCGGAGCCCTTGCAGCCACGCGCGCGCCTTGTCTTGTGTGCCTCGCGAGGTAGAGCGGACGCGCGGCGGCGGCGGCGGGGATCACTTTGCTGCTAGTTTCGGTTCGCGGCGGCGGCGGCGGGTGTCGTCTCGGCGGCGGCGGCAGCAGCGCTATGTCGGAGGAGCAGTTCGGAGGGGACGGGGCGGCGGCGGCGGCCACGGCGGCGGTAGGCGGCTCGGCGGGCGAGCAGGAGGGAGCCATGGTGGCGGCGGCGGCGGCGCCGGGGGCAGCGGCGGCGGGAAGCGGGAGCGGCGGCGGCTCCGCGGCCGGAGGCACCGAGGGAGGCAGCGCCGAGGCCGAGGGGGCGAAGATCGACGCTAGTAAGAACGAGGAGGATGAAGGGTGAGTAAGGGGCGGCCCCGGGCAGCCGCTCGCCAGGCCCCCTCCCCCCTCCCCGCCATTAGGCCTCGCTCCCGCGCCCGCCCGCAGGCCCGAGTGCTACGGCCTGCTCGCCCGGCCGCCCCTCTTGTACCTGGGGCTCCCCGGGGCCTGCATTTCCTCCTTCCCTGCCTGCTCGCCCCCTCCCCCATCACACACGTTTCCACCTTTAGCCGTCACCATGCTACTCCGCGGCCCGCCCTCTTTCCTCCCTCGCCATGGGTCTCCTCCCACCGACTTAGCCGCCAGGATTTTTTCCCGCCTGACGGAGCTACCCCCCCACCCCCCGCCATCTCTCCCGGATTTCTAACCTCTTAGCTTTAAAAATGCAAACGCACAGAATGCTTTTTACTAGGCTTTCCGAGGTTGGGTGGGTGCTTCACCACCACCCCGAGACGGCGCGATTATTTATCCGCTCTTGCTTTCAGGAAGGTGTAGGCTGTCCACCTCTCTTTCTCCCTCGTCGGCTTCAGGCCAGTGGTTTTTAGCATTTTAAATAAGTTTCGCCTTAGGACGCGTTCGTTCTGTCCACTGTACGCCGACCCCACGGCACGCTCACACCAGGCCCTGCATTTGTGCTGTAGACAGACTGGGCCTGCCGATGCCCCCCGGTCTTCTTCCTGATGGCGCGTTGGTCTGGCTCCTCGGGCTCCATTTAAGTCCTTGTGGTCGATGGGGCCTGCACTTGACTGGGGCTCTTCTACCTCCTGCCTGCGGTTGCCCTTCCCCCATTCTGCCAAGTTACTCTGCTGTGCACCCTTTTCGCGCCCTCAGGGTTGCTTATTTGTACAGATCGTAGTCTTTCCTTACTTACTCTGTGCAACTTAAAATTTTCTCTCCCGCCTTTTCAGTGCCCAGGAGCCTGTTTTGGTTTCTTCTCAGTCTCGCCCTCTTACTATTGTTGAAAGAAGCCCACTCGCCCTTTAAAATACAATAAATTCTGTGTTGTTCAATGGGTTAATTTTTCAGGATTTTTTTTCAGTGCTAATCTGCTTCCTCTAATTGAAGTAACTTTTGTATTGCCACCAAAAGCTGCTTTTAATATGTTAAAATACAGGAGGTTAGGAAGGTGGGATGGATCCGGGTCCTTAGATTTTCATGTTCCCATTACAGATTGCTGATCTTGAGTTACCGTTTCGATACTTTTTAAATAATGGGGCTGTGCGTATGCAATTTTTTTACACTATATAAAGAAAAAGTTTCGGTGGGAAATAAAAAAAATGTCATTTAAGCCTAGTATTAGCAAACATGATTTCCTTTAGTGGTTAAGAGTTTAAGATTTGTAGGGATGTTGGGGCAGCAGAAAAGTACTTGGAATATAGTTTTTAAAAATCTCAGTCAAGACTGACACTCTTCAGTCAGCTACTGGTTGTACTTACTGGCTTTAGTGGGGAATTGGTGGGAGGGGAAGTGAATTTAAACAGAACTAATCTTGAATGGTAATGTGGCTTAGTTTTAGAAAAGGAATAACTATTAATTATTTGAAGAATTAAGTTTTTAACATTTTGGGTTTTGCTTTCTGAATTCTGTTCTTTGGACAGAGGCACCAAAATGGTTAATTGTGTAACTGGGGCAGGCTTTCTATTACCCCTGAGTTTTGAAAGTTACAAAGTAGCTAGCTGTCTTTGTAGTTATTTTTTGTTGAACTGACGTATAAATGAATTAGTTTTTAACCCTAACAATGTCAAAAACTAAAACTAGAATTTTGATTGGTTGCTGTACCGGTTGTTAATTCCCTAGCCATTCAAACTCCTCCCCACGACACACTGAAGCAGCGACGGCACAGCGGGAAGAATGGTAAAACTTTTAAATTTTATTTCTGTCTTATAAAGATCTCAGTAGTCATAACATGCAGAGGCTCTATAATTTAGTTGCCCATTGAGTCCCAGGAGATTTTTAGACATTAATACGCTAGGATGAGTCTTGTGCCTGGGCTATAAAGACTTTCTAGATATCCTAAGTAATCTGTGGGCAAAATTGATGCCATTGCGTGGTATATGGTTTGTGGTAATGCATGATATGACAATTTGACCAACCTAAACTAAATGTAATTAGTAATTTTTCTTTTAAATATGGGCAAGCAGAAAAGTTACTGTACTTCATTTAGTTTTTATTAGGTTGAAATATTTTTTGTTTAAATTCTAAGCTTAAAGCTAAATATAAAGGTTACTTGATAAAAATATTGTGTGTTGAAATGTCTTGCATGTTATACTGAAGTAGTCTGTCAAATAGACAGTTCCTTAAGTATATTACTGTGCTTTATGCAAAGTCCTATATCTTCACCAGCAATATAAACACTTTAAGCATTGATTGTACTATACATAGGTGGGCTAAATGTGGCTTTCCCACTACAGCTCTTACCAGATTTTTTATTTTCAGTGTGATTTGGCTGGAATGTTAATTACAGTTGGTTGACATGTGTTCACATTTGCATGACTTCCCTTTGGAGGCTGGTAGGTTGAGTATTCTTTTTATCCCACTTCTCCCTCCGAAAATGTCAGTCTCTGCCCTCAGGCTCATATTTTAATTTTCTTGGGCTGTGTCTCTCACCATTGGAGGTTAAAAAGCCAGTACACCGCCTTATGTCTGTCTTTACAGACCATGTCTATTATTTTGGAAATATTAAATTTTATATGGGGTTTATTTTTTAACTATTCTCATCTACTCATAATTGTCCAGTTTTAAGTTGGAGGTAAAGTAGACGTGCGAAAGACTGGGTGGGGTCTGAATGAGGCATAGTAAATAATGATGTTTGGATGAACCTTATATTTTGGTGCCTGCTGGGCATAGTTAGTTAACTAGGTAATAATGTCAAATTAAAATTTAACTACATTCGTCTTCTCTTTGAACCTTATGTAATTGTTAATTGTGTATAGTAAGTTGTATTGATCTTTAGATTTGAAGGTCATTGTTTTCACTGTTAAAAGAATTTTCTTATTTTCTTTGCTCTTTTGTTCAGTAGCAAATATGTGTAGGGCTTTCTGTGGTCATTTGGAGAAAGTTGGGTAACTTTTGTCAGTGTTACAGAGCATTTCATGTGATGGCCAGTTCTCCACTGGCAGACTTTTTGAGGTGGTAGGTTTTTCAGAAATACTTCGAAGGCATTCTTACCCTCCAACCCTTGTTCTGGAGACAGTCTCGGTATGTTGCCCAGGCTTAGGAGGCTTGTTTCTTCACTTCACAAGTCTCTTTCTTGGACCAGAGGTGTGTTGCCCCTATGTGGCCAGGTTCTCCTCCTAGCCTCTTCACCCCTCCCTCCTTTCTTTCTCTAAGTTGACTTGATAATTGTACATTTATCCAACTCCATTTTGTTGCAGATGCTAAACTTTCTGAACAAAACAATCAAGATGCTTAAACATTACATTTTTGGTGCCCGTGTATATACCCTGTGTTTCTCTGTCTTCCTCACCAGTTTATATAGTTATATAAATAATAGTTTCTATAGTGAAGATGAGACTGGTTAGTAGGCTAAAAATCATGTAAAGTTCATTTCTTAAACACTTCTGTGTGCAGTTCCTGTTAAAATGAAATTTTGTCCTGAAATACTATTGTTGAGACATGTTCTATGTGCCTAGACTGGCCTTTACCTAATTTTCATGTCTCCATCTCAAGTGGTAGGGCTTGTTCCTGCTTTTCCTCCTAAAATATTTTTAAAGATTAATTCATTATTTGATGTGGTTAATTCCTTTGCATATGAAAATGAATAGTTATTTTTAGAAAAGTCTCCTTATTTTATGGGGATTTGGCAACAGTGGTTTATTACCATAGTAAAATAGCCGAGTTCACCTTTAAGATTGATTTTGATGTTAGATTTGTTTGTGTATCAGTGCTTATGTGGAAATCAAAGGAAACTGGTGAGAGTCTGTCCTCATTTTATAATGTGGGTCCTTACGATTGAACTCTGGTCTCAGACACAGCAGCAAGTGCCTTTACCTGTTGAGCTATCTTGTTAGCCACTTTAATATCTACAACTTTATTGCAGTGTCTCAGTTCTTGTGGGGGTAGGTGGTGTCTGGGGAAATGTGCATGTGCTTGCCATGTTGTAAGCTATGGGGACAGTTTTCAAAATGTAAAGACTGTTGGGAACCTGGAATACTATAGACAATGTTACCAGATTAGATCCATTGGAGGTGGGGTCCAGTGAAAATTAGAACAGTTTGACTGAGTTGTCAGTATAAGACGGTCAGGGCGGTGTCACAGTGTTGTTACCATTAGTGTGAGAAGGGACTCCCACATGTTTTTGTTTGAAATGTTGGAGGATATGTTAGAAACTCCAGTGTTTCTGGGACAGTTTGAACATTGTTTGGAAAACCAGTACTTTTAGATTTCGTCTCATGCCAAATTTACTGGCCTTTTGATTTAGTAAGATTGGATTTACAGGCCTGGACTGTAAGTAGGTGGGTCTCCGTGTTTACTCCCTTTGGAACCTTTGCAGGGGTAAAATTGTAGAAACTGAAGCTCCAAATTTAGGGGAGCAACATTCAATGTTTTCCTCGTCCATAATGGAGATGAACTGTGTGGGCGAATGCTCTGTTCCTGAGCCATGCTCTCATCTAGGAGTAGGCTTATTCGTCATCTGTTCGGAGAGACACGGAATATACAGGCCTGGGATTAGACTGGATTGTCAGTTACAATGCCAGTCCATTGTTTTTCAAGACAGGATCTCACTTTTTAGCCCAGGCTGGTCTAGAAATCACCAGACTCCTCACACTCAGCCTCCCAGGATCTGAAATAATAGGCATGGAGTGCTGTTTGACAAATGCTTGTTTTTGAGGCGGTGTCTTAAACTTGGACAAGTTCTTGAGCTGAAGTGACACCTTGTATACATGCATATGTAGTCTCAGTCAGTAATTTAGCCTGGGTAGTCTGAGGTATAGAAGACATCTCATATGTACCTCTGTAGTTAGATTGGTAGATTGTGTATGTATGTCCCTCACAGTTCATTTTGCTGTGACGTAAGGCCACCAGGAAAGATAACTAATGATCTTTAGGTGATGTTAGAAGCCATGCTTGAGAACATAAGAAAACAAACAGAATGACTCTCCCATTTCACTTAGGGCTGTATGCTTCGAATGTGCATGTTAACAAATGGAGTGTTGCAGAACTGGTTAGTTGTTTGATTTGATGTAGCTGTGCTTTGGGGTTATAGTAGATGGGACACCAAACTGACGCAGGTGGCCTGGGATTTGTTTCTGTTACTTCCAACAGTGTGGTCTCAGGTAATAGAACACGTTTTTACTTGATTTTCTGATCTATTTGCTGGAAACAATGCTCACCATAGGAAGACTGACTACGCAGCCTACTTTCATGTCTTGTGTGTATTTATCCATTGCTCTAATAGTTGCTACTGCCAGTGATTTACTCCTGTGGAGTAAAGGTAAGCATATTTTAGTTTCTGGAGTGTGAAAATAGTATGTTCATGCTATGTACTTAAGTATTTTAGGGTGGGGGAAGACTTTGTATTGGCATATTTGTCCAGTAGTCATAGTGACAGCTTTTAAGTATTGGGTTCTGTACTGAAATACTTAACTATTTTGGCCATCAAATGATGAATGAATGAGTAAATAATGAGTTAGGAAACCCACCTTCTGTCTCCACTGTAGTCTTAAGAGACAGAGGAAAGTGTCAGCAGATACACTGAACAAGGCACCAGTAAACAGATGTCTTTGAAATGAGCTTGAGATTTTCATTACGTTAAAAGTAATGTGATTCTGAAAGATGGTAGGGGTTGGTGATTTGGCTTGATGTCAGAAAACTTACCTATAATCCTGGGTTAAAAAAGTAAACATCCATTTCTGTTTTATTAGTGTTATCTAAATTAATACCTAGTAGGAAACTTCTAAGATTATGAATAGGTAGTGACCTTGGTTAACTCAAACCTTAACCTCTATGTTAAGGAAACACCTTAACTCGTGGGTAAGTGGAAGTTTACTTTATAAGGTTGGAAGTTTATTTACAGTGTTGAACAGTGTGGTAGAGATACTGGATTAAGCTTTTAAGGTTTATTTTTAAAAGCTGTCATGTTTAATTTAGATGTTATGCCTGTTTTCCTTTTTTTTCTTTTTGACACAGGATCTTACAATGTAGCCCTGGCTGGCATGGAACTCACTGTATAGACCAGCTGGCCTTGAACTCCTGTAGATCACCTTTCTCTGCCATCTGAATGCTAGGAAGATGTTTTCAGTCTAGTTATCTTTCTTTCTTTTTTTTTTTTTAAATATTTATTTATTTATTATGTATACAATATTCTGTCTTTGTATGCCTGCAGGCCAGAAGAGGGCACCAGATCCCATTACAGATGGTTGTGAGCCACCATGTGGTTGCTGGGAATTGAACTCAGAACCTTTGGAAGAGCAGGCAATGCTCTTAACCAATGAGCCATCTCTCCAGCCCCTCTAGTTATCTTTCTTATGGTGGTTGATGTGGGTTCCTTGTGGAGTAATGAGATTTAATATAAAAGAATTTAAAATCGCCGGGCGTTGGTGGCGCATGCCTTTAATCCCAGCACTCGGGAGGCAGAGGCAGGCGGATCTCTGTGAGTTCGAGGCCAGCCTGGTCTATAAAAGGAGTTCCAGGACAGGCTCCAAAGCTACAGAGAAACCCTGTCTCGAAAAAACCAAAAAAAAAAGTAAAAAAAAAAAAAAAAAAAAAAGAATTTAAAATCATTCTTTGAAACGTTTGCTCTTACTATGTATGTGTCAGTCTTGAATACTAGGATACCTTTTCACACTTGGCTTTAAACTACCATAATATAGAAATCTTATTGAAGAATTACCTGTTTAATAATAGGCAGATAATATTGGGATGTAGGTTTTACTGATTAAATAGTTTCCTTCACTAGCTAACTTTAATGCAGTTTTAAATCGTTTCAAAGTATTTTTCAAGTGCCGTAAACCACATCAGATATGTCTTGTTACTGTTAAAGGTTTGTCAGGGTGTTTCCAAGGGTAGTTTATATAAATTGTAAAGTCACTTCCTACCAAGTGGTGGTTCCCCAGTGTTAAAAAGTAACCAGTGATTATATTTAAAATAAATCCATAATTTCTAAAGAAAATGCTCTTTAATACATGCTGCCGAGATTTGTAGAGTTTATCATCGTAGTGCTTTAAAAGTTGAGCTTTAATGGTAGATAACCAAGAGAATTATGTAAATAAGTGTGCTTGAATAACACCACCGTAAAGGGTGCCAGTGAATGCGCTGTTAAAGTTGATCAGGCTTACACCTGGTAGGAGTTGGGGGGAGGGTTAAACATTGCTTTATCTCAAAAGTGGGAGCAAAAGACTAGATAGGGAAAGCATCTTAAAATAAGATTATTGAGTTTGCAGTATTAAACTAGTTATCTCCATGGTCTGGGGAAAATTAGCTTTGTGTACTAAGGGTGAGAGTTTTTCTAATGGCTTTTTTTTAAAGACAGTCAAATAGCTCAGTTTATTGATCCTTCTGCCTCAGTTTCTTAAATGCTAGAATTATAGTCCTTCGTAATTAGAATTATTAAGGCATTTTCTATCAACCATCACTGCTTGCTAGGTATTGCTTCTTATGCTTTTAATTACTTAAAAAAACATTGGCATATATGTAGGATAGAGTTGAGTTACTGAGAGGACTTTAGAAGCTACATTTATAGATGCTTATTCTACCAGAGGATCCAACCAAGTCAGGTGTTCACGGCTCCCTGTGACTCCAGCTCCCGGTGCACTTGTAGTCACATGCACAGAACACAGAGACACACACTTTCTGGATTTTTTGTTTCATTTTGTTTTGTATTTTGAGGCAGGGTTTCTCTGTATAGTTTTGGAGCCTGTTCTGGAACTCTCTCTGTAGGTTAGGCTGGCTTTAAACTCAAGACACCTGCCTGCCTCTGCCTCCCTGAGTGTTGAGATTAAAGATGTGCAACACCACCACTTGGCTCATAATTTTTCTTAAAGGAAAGGGACGTAATTTCTTAACCTAGGTATTTCAGTCTTCTATAGGCTATTTTAGAACTTGAGCATTGAACAAACATGATCTTACGGAAAACTTTTATCCTGGATGTTTTCCCCTTTAATGTTAGAATTTATAAAGCCTCTCCACTTGAAAATGAAAGCGAATGAGTTGGAGAGCTGACTCAGTGGTTAAGAGCACTGGCTGCTCTTTCAGAGGACCCAGGTTCAATTCCCATCGCCCATTTGGCGGTTCACAAGTGTCTGTAACTCCAAGATTTGACCACCTCACACACAGCATACGTGCAGGCAAAATACCAATGCAAAGGAAATAAAAGTAAACAAATTATTAAAAAAGAAAATGAAAACAAGAAACTTTATTTAGATTGTGTTTTGCCTCTAAAAATAACTTTTCTTGAATTAAAGTACATTCCTCTAATTTAAGGCAATTTTTATTCCTGACTGCAGGTGACTGTTATCATTTTAACCTCCTTTAGGGCTGTATAGAGTTAGTAGGTGGCAAAACTAGCATATAAAAACTGGCAGTTGATCCCCTATCTCTAATCTTGCAGTAAAAAGCAATAAGATGCTCCACAAAGGAGTCTAAATTTCTGAGTGACCCTGCAGAGCTGAGAATCAGCATTTGGGTAGTTAGTCATCAATACTAAGTTTTGTAACTATGCTTGACACTGACTTTTTTAAAAAAATCTTATTTATTATGTATACAGTACTCTGCCTCATGTATGCCTGCAGGCCAGAAGAGGGCACCAAATCTCATTACAGAGGTTGTGAGCCACCATGTGGTTGCTGGGAATTAAACTCAGGACCTTTAGAAGAGCAGGCAATGCTCTTAACCACTGAGCCATCTCTCCAGCCCTGACACTGACTTACTTTCTTTTTTTTTTTAAAGATTTATTTATTGTGTATACAACATTCTGCCTCCATGTATGCCCACATGCCAGAAGAGGGCGCCAGATCTCATTAAGGATGGTTGCGAGCCACCGTGTGGTTGCTGGAACTTGAACTCACAACCTGGAAGAGCAGCCAGTGCTCTTAACCACTGAGCCATCTCTCCAGCCCTGACACTGACTTATTATTGAGTCTGTATTTCCTTTGGGCTATTGAAATACTTTGTTTATAAGTGGAATTAAGAAATTAAACTTTGTCAGGCATGGTGGTGCATCTATTATCCCAGTACTCAGCACTGGGGAAGCTGAGGCAGGAAGATTTGCTACAAGTTTGCCATCAGGTAGGATTACATGAGACCTAAAAAAATGGAGTAGAGGGAGGGGACAGATAATCTTTGTAGGGTAAATTCTTTAATTGGGATTGTTGGTTCACTTACAGCTAAGGAACACATTTTAAATTTAGATTATGGCTTTAGGAGACAGTTTGTTCCTACTTTGACAGTTCTCTTGATAGTTTTAAATTAATTGCTTAGAAACTTCAAAGTTCTGTCCCCTTACTGAAAGGTGTTTATGTCTGCAGGAGTTAATAGCAATTTGAGAATAAACCTTTTATTTCAGGCTCCATCCCTATTGGACAGACAATAGGTATTGTGCTTTAAACAAGATAATGACTGTATAAAGTAGTCCAAATTAGTATTAATCTCAAGCCATCTCAGAATGAGAGGAAGTTCATGCTGGTGTTCTAGAGAGTTTACAATAGGTGCCCCTTTGTCCATAAAGTTTAGCAGACATTCTCCCACTAGGCTGCATACTATATAGTTAAACCTTGTGCCTACAGAATAAAAATAGGGTGGACTTCATACTCCCATTTAGTAAAGGTAGCATACAATGTTTGTTGCAATGTATTGGCTTTTCTGGTACTACCAAAATACTAATTTTAAGCTTTAGTTCGGAAGATGTTAAATTTCACAGAAGATTTGGAAACATGTTACCTGGCCTCTTTACTTGTAGCTTGGAAGGGAGATTAATAGTCATTATAGAACAAGTAATTGCTTGCTGGCAAAACCGAAAGAAAATGTGTTCTAAAAGCTAAGCAAGTGAGATGCACCTGATGTATTAGTAGCTTGCTTTAGAGAAAATGAACATACTATGGTAGCTTAAGAGAGATGGCAGGTCCATAGGCTGTTAAATCACGACTGCTGTGTTAAAGACTATCATTCCTTGGAGCCAATTGTGGGAGCTCCACTAGATTTGGAGGCTGGAGAATTGGCACCAATTTGAGGTTAGCTTGAGTTGTAGTGTAAGACCTTGTCACAAATAGTCTTAAAAACATTTCATTTAAAATAGTTGGAGATAGAAAACAGTTGCAGGACTAGGGAGGACAAACAGTACTTGGAGAAAAAGGTAATACTATGTAATGTTTAAAAAGTTAAAAGATGACCAGAATATTTTATATTCTGGATAAAGTAGGTTTGTTTATAGAATGTGTTTGCAGTGAACAGTTTAGCTGTCTTAAGAGTGTGAAGGTTTTTGTTCTTTTTTTTTTTTAATTTATTTAATTTTAAGCACATTGGTGTGACGGTCTTAGAGTCCTGATCCAAACTGAGTTATAGACAGTTGTGAGCTGCCATGTGGGTGCTGGGAGTGTTTGAACCCTGGTCCTCTGGAAAGGCAGCCGGTGCTCTTAACCATTGAACCATCTCTCCAACCCCTGTTTTTGTTCATTATTAAGAGTGCACTTCCATCAGGCCATTGGGTCAGTTGGTGACTTGGTATGCATATCTAATATTTAGAAAATTAACTTCCTATCTAAATAGCATTTATGTGGTTTGAAAATAGTAGACACCTCATTCTGTGAGTGATTTCTTTTTGAAGATTTGTTTATTTAGCGTGCGCTGTGTTTTGCCTGTATATATTCTACATGCGGGTGTCGAATCTCCTGGAACTGGAGCTAGAGATAGCTCTGAGCTTGTCAAGTGTGTGCTGGGAATTGAACCCGGGTCCTGGAAGAGCTCTTAACTGCTGAGCCATCTCTGCAGTCCTCTGTGTTATTTTTATTTGGAAGTATATATAACAATTTTAAATTGAGGACTTTCCCCCCATACATTGTTTTCATGAAATAAAAACAAATTCTGTCCTGGTAGTTGAGTAATGGACTAGACAGACTTTTCTTGGTTTTCAGATTTACCCTATACACTGTCTTTTATTAGGATGTCAGTTTAGTTAGACCAAAATAATTCTAAATTATTCAATTATTTATGTGGAAATTCTGTAATAACAAATGGTTACTAGGTAGTTAAATTTAGGTGAATTTGTTTCTGTTGTAGAACTTAACGGTATCTAAGCAAGAGACCATTGTTTTGTAGTTAATATCCTTGTCTTTAAAAACTAGCATCATGCCTCACAACAAAGGTGCATGTTGGTAATGAATTTTCACTTATGAAAGTTGTATTCTGGTCCTGTAGGTAAAAAATACTGTGTGTATAGCAGTGGTTATTAAATAAGGGTTATATATTAGGAGTTGAAAGAAACATGTATTGAGAAGTTTTAAATTTTACATGGAATTGGCAATAAACAGACATTTAAAAGTACATAGTGGGCTTTGGTTATATTCATTTGATTATAACATTACTAAATGATTATAAGTCTTACTTTAGGACTAAAAGAGTCTTGAAAATTAGGGCCCGCTCTGTAATATGTTCAGGTTGAAAACCTAACTTTAAATGGAAAGAGTTGAATGTCACCTGAAGTTTATTTGTACTTAAGTTACTTTGGTTTTAGCATTAATTCAAACAAACTTGTGGTAAGAATGATAACACTTCAGTTAACTGGATGCCTTAGAAGTGAAGATAAAGAGATTGATGAACATCTTACTGCCCAGTGGGCTGTAGTGGCAGCCTGTTAAAGGTCAAAGTGGGGAGATGTTTACTGTTTGCAGAGCTGAGAGCTGGTGCCTTATCTTCCCCATCCCTTTTCATGACAACCCCCCCCCCCAAGTTATGAAGGTGAGAACATCTTGAGCAAGCATGGTTTTATCTCTGAAGTGAAAATTTTAGCCTTATAGGGCTAATTTTGACAACTTACTCTTTTCAGTTTGACTCTTAAAGGGTAAAAGGTACAGATGTGCTTTTATAATTACTGCTGTTAACTTACTGGTAAAATAAGCAGATGTAGAAAGGATCACAACTGCTGCCAGAACTGCTTTTTGGCATTTTGCTGTATGTTGAGACTTAATTTGTTCTCTATATGGCCTTTTCTTGGGTGTTTTCCATTTACCATTTTATAGGCCTAAGCATTTCATAACTTGTTAGCTGAGGTTCTACTGTAAGTAAATAAATCATCTAAGTTAGTGAGATGTGATTCAGTGGGTAATTCTTTCTCCATGCAGTTTACATGATTACTTTGTTTCTTTTTAAGAACTCTCGGAAGTGAAAAAGGTTAGTTCAGTTTGGAGGACTTAGCATTTTTCCCTTTTATGTTCTAAGAGTTCTGCAGATGGGAGAACTATTAAAAAGTAGAAAAGGAGTCTCAGCATAGACAGTGTGCTGGGGGCTGCCACACTGGAGACTGCAGCATAGCCCTTGACATGGTTAATGAAGATTTGTTAAGATCTAGAAGCCAAGATTTTGCCTTTAAAAAATTAATACTTTTATTTGGCATGCATGCATATATATGTGTATGTATATATGCATATGTATGTAAATACCAGCAATTAGCTTCTTGTTTAATATTGTGGTTGATCAGAAGGGGCAATGTTAAGTGGAACTTTAAACAGTAGTGTTTTTTGATACGTGTTTGTGTAGGAAGAATAATATTTTATTGTACTAAATAAATGTAGTTTGAAAAGGGTGGGTTATTGATGTGAGCAAATACAAGGCAAGATTTAATTTTCTTAGCATTTTAATACTGCTTTTTGTCTTTACAGGAAAATGTTTATAGGAGGCCTTAGCTGGGACACTACAAAGAAAGATCTGAAGGACTACTTTTCCAAATTTGGTGAAGTTGTAGACTGCACTCTGAAGTTAGATCCTATCACAGGGCGATCAAGGGGTTTTGGCTTTGTGCTATTTAAAGAGTCGGAGAGTGTAGATAAGGTAGTGTGTTATATGTTCTGATTAATGAAACATGGAGAATTTGATAGAGTAAACTTGTATGTTACTTGTGGGTTCTTTTCATGAGAAAGATGAGACATGTTTTTTACATTCTTTCCTTGTTTGAAACAAGGTTACATGTGTCTTGGACTGGACCCAGGCTGTATTACTTGAATTTCCTGTCCTCTACTGTCCATGTGCTGGGACAGCGGAGGTTCATTAACACACCCTGTGTTTTGAAGGAAGAGGCGGATTTGGGAATTATTTACTGAATACTTTCCATGTGCCAGCCTTTCTAAATTAAAAGTAATTTTAAAAAAGACTGAGGCGTAATAAGCACATAGTCTATGTTCAGTCCCAGCAGACATTTTCAAGAAGGTAGTGGGGAATTTTAAAAGTCTAATTAAAAAGATAAAGTATGACAAGTTGGCAGAAAGTGCCTGTTTTTTACATTTTTGTTAGACAAGCAGTTTGTCTCACTCAAGTCTCTCAATAGAGTAGTTCCCTCACACCGTCCGATATCTATACAACAATCAACTTTTTAATTTAAGTCATTAGCAACCATTGTTTATCAGTTAAAGGTGATGGTTACCTAGTAATCAATTCAACTGGTGTGGTACTTCCCCTTCATCATTCTTAGTGACTTTTATACTTGGGCACTAGTCTGTATTAACTGAAGTAGTTTATTTCTGTACATTAGTTAAGTTTTACATATTAAAGTGAAAAACTTAATTTTCTTAGGTCATGGATCAGAAAGAACATAAATTGAATGGGAAAGTCATTGATCCTAAAAGGGCCAAAGCCATGAAAACAAAAGAGCCCGTCAAAAAAATTTTTGTTGGTGGCCTTTCTCCAGATACACCAGAAGAGAAAATAAGAGAGTATTTTGGTGGTTTTGGTGAGGTATGTGTGTTTATGTCAAAAATTAATGTGTAATTGTACATTAAGTGGACTTGGCCACTATGTTTTTCAGAATTGCAAAAATTCGTAATAAGGAAATTGAATGAGCAGATCTGAAGATTAGGGAACATTTTTCTTTTGTTGAGCATGTGCATATGTAAAAGTACTGGACACTTAGATGGTGGGTCTGTTAGGAAACCCAAGTAGTCCTTGAACTTTCTCTTATTCTCTTTGAACTCCTTAATTTAAGACACCTTCCTGCCTCTGTCCCACATAAACTACAGGAATGACCCATTGTGTCTGGGTTGTATACCATGCTTAACTCAGAACATTTAGAAGGAAGAAAAGTACAGGCAGTATGAGGAGGAAGTCAAGATTGAGTTACCTGAAATATAAAAAGGAAACATTTAAGAATAGTAAAGTAATAAGAACAGAGTAGTGTAGTAACTTACCAATTTAAGTATGTTTAAGTGCCAATTTAGTGAGACTGTAGACGTACTGAAATAGTGAACTATCAGTTCCTTTCATGAATTAATAATCAAAGCTAAGCCGAGATGTTTGTGACCTTGGTCTCCAAGGACAACATGCTGACATCTCTTACTCAATTCAAATAAGAATACATGCTTTTGTGTTAGAGCTTAAAAATGGAATGCCTAATACTCCTAAGTATTACACATAAAAAGCCTGGGTATATAGGTTTTCTTACGCAATTATAGGAGCAAGCAAAAGTGGAGCAGCTGCTGCCTACCTGTGTAGCTGCAGCCACTGTGTCACCAGTTTGTAGTCCTGTTACTACATCATATCTTTTTCTCAAATGTAGATACCCTCTTGTTTCTTTCAAGATGGCTATTGTCTCATTTTGTTCTTGTGGGGCTCTGCATTTGTGATCTCTGAGTTAGGTAGAAAGACTGATAAATCACCAAAGATTAGAAAAATGGGGAGACAGCAGAATAGAGCTTAAGTGAAATGTGTTTTATTTGCCACCCTCCTCCTCCTATGTAAATTTGTTATTAGTGACAATAGAGCACAAACTAGAATACTAAGTCGTCTTTTTTTCCTGTTATCAGGTGGAATCCATAGAGCTCCCCATGGACAACAAGACCAATAAGAGGCGTGGGTTCTGTTTTATTACCTTTAAGGAAGAGGAACCAGTGAAGAAGATAATGGAAAAGAAATACCACAATGTTGGT